>NC_091444.1:47457196-48657196 GCF_964237555.1 Oryctolagus cuniculus
GGTCCAGACTGACACAGCATTATCAGAAAAAAACACGCAAGCCTTTAAGGAGGAGGCTTCACTTGCCAAGGATGCAACCACCTAAGTATCAAAACGAAAGGCAGGTCTTGTTGAAGCAGTTAAGTCCTGTTGGGGCATCCACATCCCATATCAGAGTACCTGGCTCTAGTCCCAGCTACTCTGTTTCTGGTCCAGCTTCCTGCTAATACATCTTGGGAGGCAGCAAATGAGGAAGTACTCGGGTCCCTGCAACCCATGCAGGAGACCTGGATTGAGTTCTAGGCTCCTGGATTCAACCTGGCCTCGCCTTGGCTACTGTGGCATTTTGAGAGTAAACCAGCAGATGGAAGATGTCTCTGTCTCTGTATGCCTCTCTCTGCCTTTCAAATGATAAAAAATGAAAATTAGTTAAGTAAAAAGGAGTGATTACGACCAATTCAAACACATCAAATCTATAAAATTCCTGGGTTTATAATGAGTTCATGTTTCCCCCACTCTTTCTACCACTGCCAAACAATGGAGTCAGCCACAGTGGAGGTGAGTAGGGCCTCACGCCATGAGCCTAAAAGTTGATAAATAAAAGGAAAACTGAAAAAATGCATCCTCTTCTGCTTTTCAAACTCTATTTCAGTGCAAATAACTGATGATATAAAATTCATTTGTTTAAATGAATCCCAAATAAAAGATATGAAAAGAATGATGGAGTTAGAAAATTCCCATCTTGCAATGTCTAGATCACCAACAACTGCAAACACCACTAAGACAAAGGCTGGCAGGGAACTTTATAAAGGACAGATCAGGCCTGCTGCTAAATCATCTGACTGCTTTGACCTGGGACAACCAAACTCTCCACCACCACCTCACAACGTGGGGTCATAGGAAGTACAGAGCAATGCCAATGAAGTGTTCTCGCCAGAGTGGAAAAATCAAACCAGGATATAATGGGGCCTCTTGGCAATAAGTCTGCAAAAAACACGGGGAAAGAGGCACAAGTTAAATGACACACAAGGTAGCCAATAGCCAGCCCCAGAATCTAGGACATTCCATGGGGAAAATGGTCTGGTTTCCCTTACAGAATAGAATAAAAAAGGAAGAAATGGATGGGGACCATCACAGATATAAAAACATTTAAGAGACAAATCACTCAAGGCAGTGAATATACTTTGGCTCTTAATCTACCTATTAAAAAGGTAAAAAATTTAAAACATTGCTATAAAATAAGCAGGAAAATGTGAATATTGGGGGAGGGGAGGTTGGTGTCACAATGTAGCAGTGTCAGAAACATATACCGGCACTGGTTTGTGTTCCGGCTGCCTTATTTCCCCTGCTAATGGCCTGGGAAAAGTAGCAGAAGATGACCCAAGTGCTAGGGCCCCAGTTTCCAAGTGGGAGACCCAAAGAAGCTCCTGGCTCCTTGCCTAAGTGCTCCTGGCCTAGTGCTGGTCATTGTGGCCATCTGGGGACTGACCCAGCAGATGGAAGATCTATCACTCCCTTTCTCTCTCTAACTTTCAAATAAATAAATAATTTTTTTAAAATGTGAATATAGTGGGGTTAAATCATGGCCTGCAGCACTGGCATCCCATATAAGTTTGAGTCCCAGCTCCTCCACTCCCAATCCAGCTCCCTGCTAATATGCCTGGGAAAAGCAGTGGAAGATGACCCAAGAGTTGGACCCCTACACACGCGTGGGAGACCTGTTAGAAGCTCCTGGCTTCAGATCAGCTCAGCTCTTGCCATTGCAGCCATTTGGGGAGTGAATCAGTAGATAGAAGATCTCTCTCTGTCTCTCCCTCCCTCTAACTGCCTTTCAAATAAATAAGTAAACCTTTTTTAAAAAATGTGATTATGGACTAAGTGTTAGAGAAAATTAAGGAATTACTAACTTTTGCAATATTTATACAATGTTTAAGTGGGTATTCATACAAAGAAGTATTGATTTATTAGATATGTACATTAAAATACTTTGCCATGATTCCTTTTAAGAAAGGAATATAGTAACTCAGACTAAAAGCAGCTCTGATGATACCATATGCTCTGTTCATCAGAACCAAATTCAAAGGAAACGCAAATAACAAGCTTTTCTAAAAGTCTTTTTAAAAAGAGCAAAACCCATAGCCTTGGAAACTCATGACTGGAGCATAGGGAGATTACTGATGCCATAAACAGGAGTGTCAATTTGTAAAGTCAACAACAGGAGTCACTGTGCACTTACTCCTCATGTAGGATCTCTGTCCTTAATGTGCTGTACATTGAGACTTAATGCTATAACGAGTACTCAAACAGTATATTTCACTTTGTGTTTCTCTGGGGGTGCAAACTGTTGAAATCTTTACTTAATATATACTAAACTGATCTTCTGTTAAAAAAAAAAAAAGAAGAAGAAGAAGAAATTATCAATTCTCAACTTGACTCTCACTGGGATTAAACATGACAATAGGTCTGATCTGATTTCATCATCATTTAAAAAATCATCTATTATTTTTCACTTTATGTTTCTATGTGGGAGCAAACTGTTGAAATCTTTACTTAATGTATGCTAAACTGATCTTCTGTATATAAAGAGAATCGAAAATGAATCCTCATGCGAATGGAAGGGGAGAGGGAGTGGGAAAGGGGAGGGTTGCGGGTGGGAGGCACGTTATGGGGGGGAAGCCATTGTAATCCATAAGCCGTACTTTGGAAATTTATATTCATTAAATAAAAGTTAAAAAAAAAAAGAGCAAAACCCAAGGATGATGTATCATTCTTGGGTGCCTCTCTAAAGTTAATTAAGTTTCTAAAAAAAAAGAAAGAAATGAAATTAACTTCAAGATGCAATGACTTTTAACAGCCCTTGTTTCTACTGTTGAGGAACAGTTTTTTTGTTTTATTTTGTTTTTTGTTTGTTTTTTTTGTTTTCCATGCAAATTGTTGAACTCTTTACTTAGTATGGAGTTTGTCTTCTGTGTATAAAGTTAATTGAAAATGGATCTTACTGGAAAATGGGACTGGGAATAGGAGAGGGAGGAGGAGGAGGGGTGGGAGAGTAGGTAGGAGGGTGGATAAGGTGGGAAGAATCAATATATTCCTAAAGTTGTACTTGGGAAATGGATGAAGTCTGTATTCCTTAGATAAAAGGTTTCTTTGAGGGGAAAATAGATAGATAGATAGATAGATAGATAGATAGATAGATAGATAGATAGCAGAACCAGCGACGATTTGCTTTCTCTCTTCCCTCCACTACTAAGGTGCACTGTTTATTTGAAGACCACAGACAAGCCATATCTTTTTCATCTGTAAACAAAAATCCAAAAGTGTACAGATTATGCAAAATCTTAAAAATCACATTAATTCCTGGGGCTTTGGTACCAAGTAGCTCACCTAAACATAAATGAGAAGAAAGGGGCTACCTAGACCAAAAATACCCCCTCCCCAGGAGTGATTCAAACCCCTGTGCAATGCGCCACTGGGAAGGAATGATGCTCTGAGCCTTGATGACTTCATCAGATTAACTTAGTCTAATGAGCTGAGACACGGGACAACGAAGAATCAATAACACTAGGAGGAGGGGGCAGCTCCAGGTTCCTGCTAATGCAGACTCTGGAAGGCAGCCTGTGATGGACCAAACGATTAGGTTCCACATGGGCCAACTGGATGGAGTCCCCAGGTCCTGGCATCCATCTGACCAGTCCATCCACTGTAGGTATCTTGAGGACAGACTCAGTGGATGAGAACAGTGTCTGTTGCTTGTTCGTGCACTCTCTCCTCTCTCTGTCTCTGTCTCTCTCTCTCTTTCTGTGTGTGTGTGTGTGTGTGTGTGAGAGAGAGAGAGAGAGAGAGAGAACGTATATGTCTCACTTTTAAAAAAAAATACATAGGACAGGAATGTTATGGAATGAACAAAGTCTCCTGTTAACAGATGATGGACTAAGGGTAGAGATTTGATCCAATTATGGCGTCTGAGGTGGGCCTGTGGGAGATCTACGGGTCTTTGGGGGCGTGCCCTCAGAAGCACAGGGTTGGTGATGTAAGCTGAGAGTGCTTCCTGTGTTTCTCTCTGCCTCGTGGCTCAGCCTGTGACTGTCCCTCCACACTCACTCCAACACTGCCAGCCTCCCCCAGACACCAGGCTCACGGAGCTGCCTGATCTTGAACTGGGAGCTCCAAACTGTAAGGGAAAACAACTCTTCTTCCCTCCTAAGTGCTCCTCTCAGTTTATTCAGTTAAAGCAATTTTAAAAATAAATACAAGGTAAAATCCACAGCGAGGGTAGTTAATGGGTAAAGAGATAAAAGGAGTAGGTATCAGGAAAAGAAAGTTCCAAATGGAAAGGAGGACAAAAGAATAAAAGGAAAAGTTGGGGGAGGAGATAGACAAAAAAACACCATCATCACCTTTTCCAAATCTCAAAACTCAGCTTAGCCCAGGACTGTTAACATCTGCCCAAAATAAATGTGAAAAAGGGAAAATGGACACAAAGCGTAGAAACACAGCATTGAAACCAACAGAAAAGACGGTCCTCAAGCTGTCACTGGGACCTCATCCTTAAGGAATACCAGGAATGATGGACACCCTGGGATTCAGGCTGTCAGCCGATGAAGAACCGCGTATCAGATGCGCCACGGGCAAGCCCACTGGGAACAGCACTGCAGAAATGACAGGTGGGGAGCTTCCAGTTTGTAGTTCCCATGTAATGAGCTAGGAAGTCTCCACTCATCTAACAGCAAGTAAATCACTGAACATACTGAAAATTCAACAACTCTTCGTGGATCTGTCAGAGGAACAAAGACAAAGGGCAAATCACTGTCCCCAAGATTGGGCGCCCTGCATACAGGGAGCTGGGGCTACAGCAGCAGAGACCGAGGAGCCAAAAGTGCTAGGCAGGAAAACTTGACAGTAATTGAACTGCGAGATTGACTGGGTTCTCACAGTAAATACAAGAGAAAAATCCCCCTCACGCTTCCGGTTCAGGGAGAAGAGGAACCATCCTGAAGTAGCCCGTGCGTTCTGTTCTGAACACGAGAAACTATGCTACCAGCTGTAGTTTACCAGAACCTAACTGACCTGGGGGACGGAAACAGCAACTCAGCCCACTCCAGCCTCCCAGTTCCACCTAAGAGGAGGGGTGTGGGGGCTGAGAAGCACTTGTGAGGTTCACCGTCCAAAGGCATAAGCTCAAAACAGACCAAGACCTAATGATCACAGGATCATAGCAGAATTCGCCACCCCCTACACCTTACAATAAAATAAAGGCCCATTTACAGCAGTTCCTTTGCCTGGCCCATCATATCCAGCTAGCAAGAAAAAAAGAGAAAGATATCTAAAAGACAAAAAGCACAATTTGAAGAGATGGAGTAAGTACCAGAACCAAACATGGCAGAGCTTTTGGAATTACTAGACCAAGAATTTAAAACTGTGATTAATATGCTAAAGACTTCATGGATAAAGTATATAGCATGCACATAGGCCATGGAAGCAGAGCTACAAAAATTCTAAGAAAAAATATAAAGAGGGGCTAACACTGTGGTACAGTGAGTTAATGCCCTGGCTTGCAGTGCCGGCATTCCATATGGGCACCGGTTCGAGACCCGACTGCTCCACTTCCAATCCAGCTCTCTGCTATGGCCTGGGAAGGCAGTGGAGGATGGCCCAGGTTCTTGGGCCCCTGCACCCATGTGGGAGACCCGGAAGAAGCTCCTGGCTCCTGGCTTCGGTTTGGCACAGCTCAAACCATTGCAGTCAATTGGGGGAGTGAACCATCAGTTGGAAGACCTCTCCCCTCCCTCCCTCCCTCCCTCCTTCCCTCTCTTCTCTCTCTCTCTCTCTCTCTCTCTCTCTCTCTCTCTCTGCCTCTCCTCTCTCTGCCTCTCCTCTCTCTGTGTAACTCTGACTTTCAAATAAGTAAATAAATCTTTAAAGAAAGAAAAAAATAAAGGAAATGCTAAAGATCAAAAACACTGTGACAGCATTGAAAAGTGCTTCTGGTGGGCAGATGAGTAGACGACATGGTTAAGGACTTGATGGGGTTCAGGATATCTCAACAGAGGCCTCCAGAACAAGGCCTGAAAAACAACCAGAATGGTATCAAAATAACACTGGGAAAACATAGGTGTGAATATACATTATGGAGTTACTATAAGGAGAAGAAAGAAGAAAAAAAAAAAAGAACAGGAAAAAGAACTGAAACAAAAATGACTCAGAATTTCCCAAAAAATCAATGTCAAACACAGAACAAGTAGGCTCAGAGAACACCAAGCAGGATAAATGCAAAACAAAACAAAACAAAACAAAAAAAAACTAAACTATAGAAAGTCAAGGATGAAGAAAAAAAATCCTGAAAGAAGTCAGAGGAATAAAACTACTTATGGAGGAACAAAGATAAGAGCAGATAGCAGATAAGAGCTACATTTGGGGACTTGCAGTGTGGCATAGAAGTTGCCACCACCTGCAATGCTGCCATCCCAGATGGGCACTGGTTCGAGACTGAGCTGCTCCACTTCTGATCCAGCTCCTGGCTAATGGCCTGGGAAAAGTAGCAGATGAGTGCTTGGGCCTTTGCTACCCTCATGGGAGACCTAGAATAAGCTCCTGGCTCCTGGCTTTGGCCTGGCACAGCCGTGGTCATTGTGGTCATCTGGGTAGTGAACCAGCAGATGGAAGATATTCTCTCTCTCTCTCTCTCTCTCTCTCTCTCTCTAATAAAGAAATATACCTTTTAAAAAAATAGGTACATTTGACTTCTCAGAAACCATGCAAGCAAGAAAAGAGTGGAGTGAAATATTTATTTCTGAGAGAAAAAAAAGACAACAACCTAGAATTTCAGCCCATGCCGAATTTCCTTAAAGAGAACAAACAGGAAGGCATTTTTGCCTAGTGGTAAAGATGCCACTTGGGATGCCTGAAGCCCATATTAGAATATCTGAGTTCAAGACTCAGCTCCCAGGGCTGGCGCTGTGGTATAGTGGGTAAAGCAGCTGCCTGCCTGCCAGCATCCCATATGAGCACTGGCTTGAGTCCCGGCTGCTCCTCTTCCAATCCAGCTCTCTGCTACAGCCTGGGAAGGCAGTGGAAGATACTTGGGTCCCTGCACCCATGTGGGATACCCGGAAGAAGCTCCTGGCCCCTGGCTTTAGATCAGCCCAGCTCTGTCTGTTGCAGCCATCTGGGAAGTGAACCAGTGGATGGAATACCTCTCTCTCTCTACCTCTGCCTCTCTGGAACTCTGCCTATCAAACAAATACATAAATCTTAAAAAAAAAAAAAAAAAAAGACTCAGCTCCCCTCCTGATTCCAGGTTCCTGCTAATGCAGACCTTAAGAGGCTGCAATGATGGTCCAAGTAATTGCATTCTGCCACCCATATGGAAGACCTGGGTTGCATTCCTGGTATCCAGCACAATCCAGGCTATTGAAGGTATCTGGGAAATGAACAAGCATACTAGGAGCACTTGCAAGCATCCTTCTCATTCATTTATTCATTTTCTCTCTTTCAAATAAGTAACTAAGTGATTTCTAAAGCAGGAGTAGCCATATTAATTTCAGATAGCACACCTAAAAGCAGGACAGTTATCAAGGATTTTTAAAAATGCCATTACATAATGATAAGGGGTCAATTCTCCAAGAAGACATAACAATCCTTAACATGACATCTAACAACAGAGCATCAAAGTACATGAAGCAAAAACTAATTGAACTGTAAGAACAAATAGATAAATCAACTATTGTAGTTGGAGACTTCAACACCAGCAAATGGACAGATCCAGCAGGCAGAAAATAAGACATAACTGAACTCAATAGTCAAAAGTCAATTACACCAGCTGTAATTGACATCTATAGACCATACCCTCCAACAACAGCACAATAATCTCTCCTCTCAGTCAAGACAGACTACATGAAATATACTTTAACAAATTTAGAAGAATAGAAGTCATACAGGAGAGGCATTGTGGCCATATGGGCCCTGGTTCAAGTCCAGGCTGTTCCACTTCTGATCCAGATCTCTGCTATGGCCTGGGAAAGCAGTGGAAGACAGCCCACGCCCTTGAGCCTCTACACCCCTTGGGAGACCTGGAGGAGGCTCCTGGCTCCTGGTTTTGGATCGGCCCAGCTCCAGCCATTATGGCCATTTGGGGAGTGAACCACTGGATGGAAGATTTCTGTCTCTCTCAGCCTCTGCCACTGTGTAACTCTGCCTTTCAAATAAAAAATAAATAAATCTTAAAATAAAAAGTCATACAACATCTGCTCTTAGACCATAATGAAATTAAACTAAAAAGCAGTCACAGAAAGGTAACTAGAGAATCCCAAAATGTGTAGTGATTAAACAACACACAGGTTAAGAAGAAATCTCAAGAGAAATTATAAGCGTTTTATTAAATAAATGAAATTACAATTCATTGAAATTTCTGGGATGCAATGAGAGCAGTGCTTAGAGAAAAATTTATAGCATGGAGTCTCTATATTAGAAAAGAAAATCTAAAATCAATAATCTAATTTGCCACTTTAGGAAACTAGAAAAAGTACAGGTAATTAAATTCAAAGTAAGCAGTAAAAAAAGAAACAAAAATCAGAACAGAGATAAATGAAATGGAAAATAACTGAGAAAAGCCTATAAAACCAAAAACTGGTTCTTTGTAAAATCAAGGAACCTATTTTTAGGCTAAGGAAAAAAAAGAGAGAAAGAAGATACATAGTACTAGTAGCAGAAGTAACAAGGCCATCACTACAGACACCACGGATACTTCTAGGATAAAAAGGAAGACTATGAACAACTCTATGCCTATGAACGTGATACTCCAGATGGAACGGACCAATTCCTTGCAAGATACAATCTGCCAAAGAAGAAATGGATGAAGGGGTTAAAACAGGCTATTCTGGAACATTGGCCATTTAAGTTAAATGAAAGACAGCAAGTACAAAGAGACTGGTTTGACAAAAATGAAAATAAAACATTGTTTGGAAAGCAGATATAATTTCCTCGTGAAAGCTGCTGCCTTCCTGATGCAACATCCTTATCCTCAAGGACGAGAAGTCAGCACCAAATCTGCACAGACCTTGCAGAGGTAACTCTTATCTTCCAAGCCTCCCGTGCGGTTTGGCTGCTTCTTTGGAACTAACTGTTCTTAGTTCAATCCAGTGTGAAAGAAACTGGCTCTAACTACTTCTTCCAGTCTTCATTTCCATACCAGGGCCCCCATGCTACACAGAACTTATAAATAAATCAGTAAGCTTTTCTCCTGCCTCATGTCAATTTAATTCTCAGAGCCAGCCAAGACCCAGAGAGGACGGAGGTGGTTTTTTCCACCCCTACACAGACGACTGAAATGGGCCTGTATCCAACGAGAGAAACTGAATCTAGCATGCATCAGTCTTGCAAAACAGAAAAGCACAAGGTTCAGATGAGTTCACTGGTGAATTCTACCAAACATCAAAGGGAGAAATTCCACCAAGTCTGTTACCACCTCTTTCAGAGGATAAAAGCACAGGGAATACTTGCTAACTCATCCTATGAGGCCAGCATCATCCTAGCACCAAAGCCAGACCAAAAAACTGTGTGTATATGCTTCCCAGTTGGTCTCAGTGGACTTGTACTTTGTTCACTGTGAGGATTCTCTGTACAAATAAATAAATCAGCACAATAACAAAACCAATCCAAAACAACCCTGCCAGAGACAAGCACAGCACAAAATTAATAAAGGCTAGAGAGAAACAACATTACCAAATGTTGCTACTTTTAATACAAGTCCATGTGGAGCCTTTGGCCCAGACAAGGGCAATTCAAAAAGTTCACGGAAAATGGAATTAAAATTTGCTTTGGTGCAAAACATCTTGAAATTCATGCATACAAGGGGCCTTCAAAAAGCTAATGGGAAATATGCATTATGAAAATCTGTGCATGGATTTCAAAATACCATTGCATCAGGATGATCTCACTGTAGTAATTGCATTTTCCATGAACTTCGTGAAATCCTCTCATGACAGCTCACGACAGGAAAACCAACAGCAAGACTGAAACAAGCCACACCTTTTTTCCCTCTCACTGAATTAGTCATTTCCTCCAGCCACAAAGTTTGAGAGATGGATGAGGAGAAGGAAAGAAAGAAGAAAAACAGAAGCCTGTTCGGCAATTATCTTTCTTCGGTGCCTGTTCTCAAAATGAAACTGGAAAAATTTCCTGCTGTTGTATTTTGAGGATGATCAATGGTGACTAAGGGGGCTGGCGCTGCGGCACAGCAGGTTAATCCTCTGCCTGCAGCACCAACATCCCATATGGGTGCTGGTTCGAGTCTCAACTGCTCCACTTTTGACCCAGCTCTCCGCTATGACAGCTCAAGTGCTTGGGCCCCTGCACCCACGTGGGAGACCCAGAAGAAGCTCCTGGCCCCTGACTCGGCCCAGCTCTGCTGTTGCAGCCATTTGTGGAGTGAACCAGCAGATGGAAGACTCTCCCTCTCTCTCTCTGCCTCTGTGTAACTCTACCTCTCAAATCAATAAATAAAAATCTCTTTTAAAAAATGGTGACTGATACCTGTTTTCTCTAGAAAGGTAAATCAGAATTTTTTTAAAATGCATATGCATTTATATTGACACATCTTAATGTCATAAAGTTCCCCTTTTAAAATACAGTCAAGTTCAGTACATTCTCAAAGTCGTGCAGCCATAACCGCTATGTGATCCTAGATCATTTCTGTCACCCCAGTAAGAAACCTTCAGCCACCAGCAGATGTTTCCTATTCCCCTCTTCCCCAGGAGCCTCTGGCACTTTGAGTCTCCATGGACGTGTCTGTCCCAGACACTTCATCTAAATGGAATCATAGACATGTGGCCTTTGGGTGTCTAGTTCCATTCCTCTAGCTCAGTGTTTCCAAGGTTCATCACTTTATAGCACGCATTAGTACTTCCCTCCTTTAGCAGTGAATCACGCTCCATTGTATATATACCACATTTGGGTTACTCATTCATCAATTAGTGCACATCTGGACTGCTTCCACTTTTTAGCAGTCTGCTATGACACATGTGTACAAGCTTTTGTACAGACATATGTCTTCAATTATCTCCGTTATAGGCCAAGGAGCAGATAGATTGATGGATCACATGATAATGCTGTTTAGCTTTTTGAGGAACTGTAAGGCTGTTTTCCAAAATCAATCCACCATCTGCCTTTATCACCAGCAATGCCTCTGGGTTCCAATTTCTGTGCCATCTCATGTACTTATTGGCTGTTTCGATATCTTTTTTAAAGAAATATCTGTTCAGGGGCCAGCACTGTGGCATAGAAGGCTGGGCCTCCACCTGCAGCACCGGTATCCCATATGGGCACCGGTTCTAGTCCCAGCTGCTCCTCTTCCAATCCAGCTCTCTGCTATGCCCGGGGAAAGCAGTGGAGGATGGCCCAAGTCCTTGAGCCCCTGCGCCCACGTGGAAGACCTGAAAGAAGCTCCTGGCTACTGGCTTTGGATCGCCCAGCTCCAGCCATTGTGTTTATCTGGGGAGTGAACCAAGGGATGAAAGATCTCTTTCTCTCCCATCTGTCTGTCTGTAACTCTCCTCTCAAATAAACAATATTAAATATATATATCTGTTCAAATCTTTTGCCTGTTTTTCATTGGGCTGTCTTTTAATTATTGAGTTGTAACAATTCTCTATTCTGAATACAAGTCCCTTACCAAATACATGACCTGCAAATATTTTCTTCCACGGTCAGTCTTTCCCCTTTCTTAATCATATCATTTGAATGACAGTTGTTCTCCATCCTATTTTTTAACTGAAAAGCAGAGAGAGACAGATTCAGAGATCTTCCTTCTGTTGGTTCACTCCCCAGATGCTCCCAACAGTCGGGACTGAGCCCGCCAAAGCCAAGAGTCTACAACTCAACCAGGGCCTTCCACGTGGGTGGCAGGAGACCCAAGCACTTGAGTTGAGCCAGGTGTTTTAAAATTTTAATAAAGTCTAATTTATTGGGGCCAGCGCTGTGGCGCAGCAGTTAATGCCCTGGCCTGAAGCGCTGGCATCCCATATGGGCGCCGGTTCTAGTCCCAGCTGCTCCTCTTTCGATCCAGCTCTCTGCTATGGCCTGGGAAAGCAGTAGAAGATGTCCCAAGTCTTTGGGCCCCTGCACCCACGTGGGAGACCCAGAAGAAGCTCCTGACCTGGCTCCTGGCTTCGGATCGGTGCAGTTCCTCAGTCCTGGCTGTTGCGGCCATCTGGGGAGTGAACCATCAGATGGAAGACCTTTTCCCTCTGTCTCTACCTCTCTCTGTAACTCTGTCATTCAAATAAATAAAATAAATCTTTTAAAAAAAAGTAATTCACTCTTCCTTTTGCTGCTTGTGTTTTAATGTCATATATAAAACCACTGCCTAATCCAAGGTTACAAAGATTTATACTTTTTTTTCTAAGGGTTTTATACTTTGAGCTCTTACATAGGAGTCTTTGATCCATTTTGTGCAAATTTTGATACAGTATGAGGTAGGACTCCAACTTCATTCTTTTGCTGGCTCTTTTGGTGATGTTTTCAGAATGATTTTACAAAGCTGCTGCCCTCACCATTTCAACAGAAATCACAGCTTGAAGATAAGAAAATGGGTAAAGTTTTTAACAAAATTAAATTCTCAGTTAAGTCACAGAAGAGAGAAAGTACCAGAAAGGGAGGGTAGGCCAGTGGGGTTGCTCAGCATGGATAAAATGTAACCTGTCATAATTTCTCTGTGAGTGGGGCGCAGAACCCAGGGTGGAGGTGGAGAACAGGAATCTCCAGGCCAGAGTCTATCTTTCACTGCTGATAAGCTGCGTGATGTTGAGCCAAGTGGTTCTCCATGCATCTTAACACGAGGAGAGGAAAAACAGCACATTCACAGAATGCTAAGAATTCTATGAGTTAATATTGGCAAAGCACTCCAAACTATGCTTATCACATCACGAACACTTAGTACACACTAGCTATTATTGCCATGTTAATCCCAGAGGTACAGCTTCCAAAGAAGTATATCTTGAAATAAGAGCAGAACTGGGTCAGGCATTGTGGCCCAGCAAGTCAAGTCGCCACTTGGGACTGGCTTCCGTGCTTCCAATCCAGCTCCCTGCTAATGTACCTGGAAAGGTAACGGATGAGGACCTAAGTGCTCACATCCTGGCCACCCTTGTGGGAGACATGTTTAGAGTTCCAGAGTCCTGGCCACGGCCTGGGCTAGCCCCGGCTGTTGCAGGCATTTAGGGAACGAACCAGTGGATGGAAGATCTCTATCTCATGTCTATCTCTATTCCGCCCCCCTTTCAAAATAAATCAATATATCTTATATAAAATAATGGCAGAATACACAGGCTATGGGGCTGCCCTGGCTTTGTCTCTGATTCTGCCAAGCGATTTCCTTGAATCCCAGAGCCTTAGGCTCTCCTGCTCGGGACCACTTGATGCTGATGGCTATTTTTGTCCTGTCTACAAAACGGGACCTCTATTTTTCCACAGACCTGCACATTTTCCTAAGACAAATTCTAAACAGGTGCCAAACTACTGATGCCAAACACAAAAATTAATAAATACTAAACTTAGCCAACTAACATTCTACTCTCCTGGACTCAAAGCTGTTCTGTCAGGGCCCAGTATTTTTACTCTACTGTGGTTTTATTTCCAGGTCATTTAGCAACTGTGCTAGAAATATCTGACAATATGTCAGGGGCAGGACTGGTTTTCTCAGTCTTGTTTTTTTCCAGAATTTCCTGCCCATTTCATGAGTTTTAGGAGACACCATTCAGTCCACATAAGCCCACATCATAAACAGTTGTAAGTCTATTCCAACAGCTATCTTCTACACCATCAACCCCTAATTATCACAGTTTGGACAAGCTTCCTTTACAAAGTGAGTTCTGGAATATCTTCCTTCTAGTACTATCACAACTACCCCCATCAATGTCTGTGTACTTAGCAATTGCAAATTACTTTGAATATTAACATATGCAAAATACAGGTAAAGGGGGAACCCCTGAGAGGAAGCAGGTGCTGGGTGATGACGGGGTCCTGAAAAACATCGGGATGTGTTCACCTGAAAGAACTCTGTTCTCTCCATACCCAGGCAGTGCTGCAGTTGGTAGCTTATGGCAGAGCTGGCATTCCCCCTACGGGTCCCTGTCCCAGCCCATTTGTTACCTACATACACACACGTCACACATGCTTCATTGTTGCACGCCTCTTTTAAAGTCCAAAAACGCGAAAGCCCGGCTTGACGGTGGGCCCAGTCCTCCCGGGGTGGAGGGAGACACTTGTCCGCGCTCCAGACGCCGCATCCACTTCCTCCTTGGACACCTCTGCTGAGTCACTCCGGCCCACACAGAGCTTGTCTGTCTCAGGCACCATTTCATCCCAGAGTCCAAGCTGAGAGCAAAACGGCCTGAACTGCACCCCGGGGACAGTTCTCACTCAAGAAAACACATTTTCCTCTCCCAACCTAAATTTGGAAGGAATATACTAGGGTTTCTCTAAGCAAACAAACTTGTAAAACCATCGGGGGAGGTGAGGCCGCAGGGCCCGCTCTACCAGGAGCGCCATACCAGCTGCCTCTGGGACCACCCCATCCTTCAGCTCCCAAGGGGCTGCTTAAAGACTCAACGTCTCATTCTTCATAAACCCACCTCCTAGTCATAAGCCTCAGGGGAGACTTTTTTTTAAGCTGGTAGTGATTCTTGGCATAATAATATATGACAAAAATGAGGCATGGAGGAGTTAGATAGAGCTCAGGCCAGGTGAAGGTCCTTGCATTCATTCTCCTGCAGCTGTGGCAAAGGAGCAAAGGAAACCAAGCCAGCAAGAGTGTTTCCGCTGAGCAGAAAAGGAACGGCTCTGACCGGCATGCAAACACGCCTGCTGAGACCTCCTGCGTCTTCTGGAGCCGCGCAGAGACAATCCAGTGTCGGCACCGTGAGCCCAGTGCCTCCAGTGGCCACTCTTCTGCCACCGGCCCCCTAAGCAGCTGGTCTGTTCTTCCCCTGGCATCTAACCCCCAAACCCAGCTAGGACAAGAGATGGGGGGGTGCCCAAAAGCCTGCAACAGGTGCAGAAGAATAGGCAGCCTGTCCCTGAGGCAGAACTTTCTGGGTTAACGAGCCCCGGCTGATCGGGTTAAGCACAGTTCAAGACAGGAAGCCCATCTTTCATCCAAGCAGCTTCAGTTACTTAACCAGGGAGTCCACTCTCCCAGGGAGGCCATCAGTCACGTTCTGGGGCCGCCAGTGGACTCATCAACCAACCCAGGGGAACAGACGCCCATGCAGAGCTTCTGAAAGTTTAGCGGTCAGACCAGCAGCCCTAGAATCACCCCGCAAGGGTCAGGAACTCAAGTTCCTAGGCCTGCCCCACACCTGCTGGATCAGACTATCTAACAGCAGAATTTCAAAATCTCCATTTTTTAAGCAAGCTCAAATATGTCAGGCAACTACTGAAATCTAAGGACTGTTGTACTGAATACTTCTTACTCCAAGCCGCCTCCCCTCATCACAAGCCAGGGCTCAACAGGAAGTCCACTCTCAGGAATCCTAGGGGCCAGTGCATGTAGAAGAGGGGTGAATCTGTCTGTGAGGCTCCCCCACTTCCGCTTCTATCTCCCTGCCCTGTTTCAGCCCCTGGATCTGCTCTGTCCTCCTTTGGGAGTCCGCTGTTGCTGCCCTGCAGGTGGACAATGTTCACCACTCTGTGTAAAGGATCTCTGTTTCAAAATCATTTGCAATTTCTCCTCACCCAAACCTCAAGTCTTTTACTCACATGGCACATTGCAGTTTGCTGTTAAGGAAGCAATCTGAAAAAAGTAATTCAGATCTAGGGCAAACTAACCATTTAACCTCTCAATTGGGAAGGAATTGCCTGTTACCCCCAACCAGTCATGCAGTGGTGAAACTAATGGACATCTATGGAAGATGCTTTTGGAGCTGATAGAGATCACTGCTTACTTAAATCAGTGCTTTCTGCTGATTAGCACAAAAGTTTCCTATTTTGGAAGAAAAAAGCTCACCGACGTAGCCATTTGACCACTCCTGATAACATATGCCTACGTGGAAGTGACTGATGCATGGCATTTGGCCATAGACAGAGAGGTTCTGCCATTATTAGCCATATGACTCGGGCAATGGACTTAACCCAGTACTTGTAAAACCTAAGCAAATTATACACTTATCTCAAAAGGGTGCTGTGTTGTGGCACAACACGTTCAGTAAACACTTGTGACTCCATCATCCCATATCAGAAGGTCAGTTCAAGTCCTGGCTGCCCAGCTTCCAATCCAGCTCCTTGCAAATGTGCCTGAGAAAGTAACAAGACAGCCCGAGTCATCAGGCCCTGCCACCAGTGTGGGAGACTGGATGGAGTTCCTGGTTCCTGGCTCCTCCTGGCTTCAGCATGGCCCAGCTCTGACTGCTACAGGCATTCAGAGAGTGAACAACCAAATGGAAGATCTCTGTCTCTCATTCTCTCTGTCTCTCAATCTCTCTCCCCTCTCTCTCTCTCTCTAGTTCTGCCTTTCAAAAAATAAGTAAATCGTTAAAAAAATTTTAAAAATCAGGTTTTTTCAATGCAGCTGGGATCTGGTACTGAACACTATCATCAGCATTACAAGAGTATACAACAAATATTCATTCAAACAACTTGGTTGCATTCAGTTACCCAAAACTCTTCTGGTATGCTTTGTCTTTACAGTTAATTGTTCGGGTAGCCTTGGTGCTCATTTCGAACTCTGAAAAACTGGGGAAAACATTGTTTATGACTATGTAGCTTGTCCTTGGACAAATAGAAATTCATAGAACTGGTTCAGTTTGCTCCTACTCAGTGTTTAAGAACACTGTGGCTACTGCTGCTAACTTCCCCTTTGGGTTTTAAGTCCTTAAAGTTCATTAAAGCAGAAGGCATTAAGCTTAGCAATTAAGCCCCTGGATGGGACGTCTACTTGGTTTCAATTCCAAGCCCTGGATCCTGACTCCAGCTTCCCTGGGAAAGCAGACTCCAGAAATAGCAGGTGATGGCTCAAGTAGTTCCTGCCATCCACATGGGATTCCTGTATTAATTCCTGGTTCCAAGCTTCAGCCTAACCCTGCCCTGGCCATTGCAAGCAACTGGGGAGGAGACCAGCCAATGGAAATGCTCTTGCTCACTCGCTCTCTGTCCTTCCCTTTTTCTCTTTCTTCCTCTCCCTATGAAAAAAAATTGACTTAAGGTCATGATCACTAAGGTTAGTACCTCCTTGGTCACTTCTTCCAGGTGCTCCCACCCAAACATAAGTGTAACTGGCAGTAGAGAGGAGCTGAGCATGCGGGGATGGTGAGTATCATGACTTCTAATGGTCATGGGCAGCTCCTCTTCACCGGCCCCACCTCCAAAACAGTAGTGAACCTATAACCCAAAATGACAAGGTAAAGAGGAGCATGAAACTGGTTTCTTCAAACAGTGGAAACCAAGGCAGTCTTGCATTACTGGGATGACTGAAATCATTAGTCAAGTCATACTAAACACCTGCAAAAGCTGGCCACTGTCTGCCAGGAATTTCCAGGTCCAGACAGCAAGGAACACACACAAGTAATGGCACTCTGAGGGAGAAGCTCTGTGGCTTTTGCCTGCCCATCAAGTTCAACATATGGTGGCCCAGAAGGTAAAATGCAGTGGCTCTCCTAACAGACCAAGAGAAGAAATCTTTAGAACAAATGGACCATCAGCTATGCATCCACCATGATTATAAGGTGGAAGCAACAGGAGGGTTCTTTAAGAAGTTCATGGAAAATGTATATTATCTTTTAATTCTATTTTCCATAAACATATGCTTTTACTTATTTGAGAGGCATACAGAGAGAACATTAGCTCCTATTCACTAGATCACTCTCCAAATGCCCACAAAGGTCAAAGCTGGGCCAATGACAGAGCTGGAAACTCAATCCACATCTCCCATGTGTGTGACAGGAACCAGATTACTTGAACCATCACCTGCTGCCTCCCAGGGTCTACATTAGCAGGAAACTGGAGTCAGGAGCCAGAGAAAGGTCTGGAACCCAGGCATTCAGATGTGAGACAAAAGCATCTTAACTGTCAGGCTTTTGTCAGCTCTTTCCAAGAACTTACTGAAGTGTCCTCATACAAAGTGAACAGAAGCAACGCACAGCTTACAGAAAAACCAAGAGAGAGTTCAGAGTTGAACACCACATTAGAACAGCAGGTGAGGCAGACCAGAGACAGGAGGTGATTACCAGAACACAAGGATGGTGAGTGTGAATAACACCCATACAGTTCTTGGAGCATTTACTCTAGTCAGCAAGGAACATCTCACCAACCCCATAACAACTCTGCAAAGTAGGTATTACCCAAAGGACAAACTGAGTAACTTGCCCACAGTCACACAGCTAACAAACTACTGAACTATGAATGGAACCCAGATCCACTGATTCTAAAACATGTACTTTTCAGAACTAAAGAAAGAGCACTAGGAAAAAAAAAAAAAAAAAAAAAAACATTGATAGGACAGAATACCTGCCATGCAAACAGAGTGACTGCTTTATCCCAGATTCTCTAAGTAAGCAACGTAAAACCAAATTATCCAGTGGACAAGGCACAGCCTAATAAGCAGCAGCCACTATTTGTGACTCCACGATATTCTTACACATGAGCTATTCCTGCATAGAGTCTATCTTTTCGCGAGTAAGTTAGCCTTCAGATCTACTTGAAAGCAAGTCAAAAACAAAATTCAAAGATGAACACAGTCGTCCCTAGTCAGAATAAGTACACAGAGCTCTCAGATGTTAAGAGTAGTGGCTGGCCTGGGAATTTCCATATCAAGTTACAGAGCACCAATGGAACTCTTTCTGGGAATTTAAGTCAAGCTCAACAGCTATAATTCAAAGTAACACGAAGAAATCAGAGAAGGCCATTTTCATTAGCATGAAGCCTTGGAATTGTAGCCAAAGGTTTAAAAAAGAAATGTAAAAATCCAATCAGATAAAAATAAAATGACTATGTCATTCGGCCAAGTGCTGAAGACATGCAGAATGTAATCAAGCAGGCGAGGAAACAGTTTGCAACCCGAATGTGGTTGCAGAGGTGCGTCTACCTGAATCAGACAAAAGGAAAACATAAGGAAATCAACCCAGGGGACCAAGGTTGAAAATCCATCTCATCTGAAGGGTGTGAACTGCTATCGGTTGTTATAGCAACTATATAGGGCTTAGCCTTGTGTTGCCATAGAGATTATAAATGGGTTTATCTATAGTCCAAACAGCAGAGGCATATGCCTCCTCAGCCTCTAATCTCTATCTGGGCCTACATATTACCACCCAGTCTCCCTCAGCAACCTCAAGCCACCTCCTCTGACAAAGCAAGTGTTGGAACCCTGGAAGGGATGGAATTAATTCCA
Organism: Oryctolagus cuniculus; assembly: GCF_964237555.1. Taxonomy (NCBI): domain Eukaryota; kingdom Metazoa; phylum Chordata; class Mammalia; order Lagomorpha; family Leporidae; genus Oryctolagus; species Oryctolagus cuniculus. The sequence continues at coordinate 47,476,551 of NC_091444.1, forward strand.
GAGATGCTAAAGTAAACAAAAGCCAAAGGATTAATAGCTTCATGTGAAGTTCAGAATAATCTTTTTAAATCAGGAATTTAAGTATACAGAACCTTTGAGAATCTCGTATCTTTCAGATTGTGCCGAATTGTCATTTTAGACTTGTGCTGGAGTAAAAGGTGGAAATACAAGGGTATTCAAACATCATCAAAATTTTAGGAGAATAAAGAATCTACTCTGTTCACAAGTTTAATTTTAATTTATAAGAATTACTCAAGTACTTAGGAAAGTGTTTGCTAAGATCTCCAGGTTTGATATATCAGGCATCTTACATGATTAAAAAGAATACTGAATACACAAGGGTACTTCAGATGTTTCTGAAAGATGGAATTAAAAGATTAGTTTATTTTGGTGCAAAAAAGATTTTGAAATGCATGTATACAACGGGCCTTCAGAAAGTGTCTGGCAAATGTGTATTATGAAAAAACTACACATAGGTTTCAAATATTTTGCATGAAAATAAACTTATGTTTTTAATTCCATTTTCCTTGAAGTTTTTAAAGTGCCCCATATTAATTCACAAACACAACTTTAAATGTTTAAGGGGATGTGATCAAGTTACAAACTAGAGGAATCAATGGAAATAAACCAGTTCAACTTGAATTTATTGACTGTTATTTAAAGCGAACACCCAGAAACTGTTTTTTTCTAATTTTTTACAGAATTTACTAGACCCATATAGAGATTAATGAGACATTAAAGGTAAAAAAAAAAATCATAAGATGAAAATAAATCTAGTTTTAAACTTCAGTTTTAGTCTCACCAAATATGCATGTTAATCTAATCATGAAGAAATATAAAATAATGAGTATTCTATCCAGAAAATGGTCTGGTCTGTACTGTTTAAAAACATCACTGGCAGGGAAGTGGCACACTAAAGATGACCATGGGATATGACAATTCAATAAACTGCATGATCTGGGATTTTCTTTAGACAAAAACTGCATCATTGTTTCATGTAGTGAAATCTGAATGAGCTGTATAGATTAAATAATACTACCATATCAATGTTAATTTCCCAATTTTGAAAATTATATGCTATTTATGTTACTGAATTCCTTTGTTTTCAGGAAATACATGGTGAGCTATTTGGGTAAAAAAGGACATCAATCTGTACTTATCTCAACAGTCCAGAAAAAAAAAAAAATATATATATATATAGAAAGAGAAAAAAAGATAAAACAAATGTCATATTTGGAGAATCGAGGTGAAAAGTATAACAGGGATACTTTGTAATATTCTTGCAAATTTCCTCTAAGTCTACCATTTATCAAAATAAAAGTTAAAAGAAAGAAAAACTATTCATCTTTTTTTAAGCCCCTTTTGGGCACCCAAAGTCACCCACTGACAGCAAAGCACAACAAGATGAGTAAAAGCTGGAAAAACAAATAATAGGGGAGAACAGGATAGGGCTGAATGAAACGCACAAAAGGAAAGTACACATTCTTGATAAAAGCCAGAAAATATTATTTCAAGTATGTTGAGATTTCCTGCACCTTGCACCCTAAGTCAGTATATCTCCCTTTAGATGAGGGATGCTTACAGCAATGCTTGCCCCAAGGTGTACCCAACAGGGTACCTGGTCCAGGATCATTGTCCCACCTACCACACTCCCTCCAGCAGGCCCCCTCTTCTGGAAAATCTTCTTGGTCTAATACCAAATGTGACTAGGTAGAAGGCAGCCCCACCCCTGCTATCCACACAGCAACTCCAGCCAGGCCAGGACCATGGGCTCTGAATCACTCTTTGTAACAGGACAAAAGACCTCATTCAGCAGGGAAGCTCATAGGGACGACAACTCTCTTAGCATGCTCCTTGGTAAAATAACACACTATTGCTAAGCATCCCATACCCTGTTGGTGGTGTTCCTGATCCAGACTTAAAATATGCCTGACCAGACAGACAACCAAAGAGCTTAGAAATATTTATGGCTTCCTCTGGGGTTGGTACCAGCCCTCTCTCTGAGCATGACCTGAGGCACCCTATGTCCTGTGCACACAGACTCCAGGCTGGCTCGCTCTGACTGCACTGTGTGGCACCACCCCCAGTGGTCTGTGACTGCCCTACCCTCAACCCAAGGCAAAACTATTCAGCCTGGAGAACAAAGGGGCACTCTGGACAGAACATGAGAAAACAGGCATCAACAGCAGCCTGTGAAACAGCAGCAGATGAGAAACTTTCCAAGAGGATCAATGACTAAAAATCAAAACGAGGGGTTAGCATGCTGCACAGTAGGTTAAGCCACTGCTTCCGCCGCTGGTATCCCATAGAGGCTGGCAACCAGGCTGCTCCACTCCTGATCCAGCTTCCGGCTAATGTACCTGGGAAAGCAGCAGAAGATGATCCAACTTTTTAGGCCCCTGCCACCCACATGGGAGACCTGGATGGAGTTCCTGTCTCCCTGGCTTCAGCATGGCCCAGCCCAGGTTGTTGCAGCCATTTGGGGAGCAAACCAGCAGATGGAAGGTCTCCCTCTCTCCTTCTCACTATAGTTCTGCCTTTCAAATACATAAATTGTTAAAAGAAAAATAAAAATGAATATCTAAGTGAAGTTTTAATATCCTCCTCTCTAAAATCTTTAAAATCATGGGAGTAATATTTACTCTGAAATTTTAAGTATTCCAAATGCCTAAAAACAGGAGATAGACCACAGAACCCTGACATGTACGTAGAGGTAAACTTGAGACTAAGGAGTACTTAATGCATATGTCTGTGCATCTGTGTGTGATTAATGCACAGGTAAACATAACAACTACCTTGTCCTTTCCTTAATGCAACAAGCACCGACTAAGCATGTTGTAAGCACAATGGGACGCTGTGTGGGGCTCTCAGCATGTACAGAGGTTAAAATTCAAACATTAAAAGCGCTCTACTAACTATATCATAACAGCTCAGTGAAATAACTACAAGAGGCCTCATTTTCAGGTAAGAAACCTTGGGGGCAGAAATAGAAAAATGTCAGAAAGATATCAAGTGGCATAATCAGAACTCTCGATGGAGTTGCAGATCCCCAAGTTCTAGCCTTTATCTGGATAGTTATCTGGAATAACTAGGTAATCTCGACAAACCCAGATCCAGGTTTCCCATGTGTTCAATGAGTGAATTCAACCAGATGGTTCCTGTGTTTGCTTCCAGTCTTAAAAAGAACAACAACAAAATTCTAGAATTTCTGTCCTAAGACTTGGCCTCACTGAATATACATCATAAATTAGATCAGGATAGGACAAGAAAAACCATAAAATAAGACAATTCCAGAAAAACTTCACATCTAGTTTACTTATTTATACAGAAAAAGAGAAATGGTTAGTTGTTTAATCAGAAAAAATATATAATTATTCAAATAAGGCACCAAAGAAAACTCAAATAAGGGGAAGAGACTCAGTCCTTTTGTCTTGTGGGGATTAAGAAGAGCAACTCCGTCTCTGCAGCACGGAGGCAGCCCCAGCATTCATCCGTGTGCCCATGGAAGGCAGAAAGGAGGCCCCGTGGTAGGGACTGTCACTCTTATTCTCCCTCTAAGAAACAAAGCACAGGCGTGTCCTTAGTCACCTCAGCTTTTCCCAGGATTAGACAACTCCTGCAGGTTAGGCTGAAAGGCCTATTGGCCTCCGAGTTGTGTTGGGCATTACTCCCCTTCTATGAGCCAGTGACCTCCCTGATGCTCCTTCCAGATATCAGATTGCTTCATTCAGGAAACCTACTCCCCCCACCCAACCCCCAGCCTGCTAAGCCTCCCAACTAACCCTCTCTGCGCCAATAAAAGCAGATTAGGAGGAACCAGGTTCCAACCTCTCACAGACCCATCACTCACTGGCCAAGTGACTTGTAACTACATAATGTCACGCACCTCTCATCTCCTCTGTAAAGTCGTCGAATCTATCATCTCAAGGAAAAGGCATGTAAAATCAAATTTAAAAAAGTATGCAGAAACAGTTGAAATCTATAAAAGGTCTCTTCTAATTATTAAAAAAAAAAATCTACCTCCCAGCAGGTAAAAGGAGTACTAAACAGGCTAATTACAAGGATGGGCATTGTGGTGCAGCAGATTAAGTTGCTGCTTGGAACATCTATATCTCACGTTGGGGTACCTGGTTCAAGTCATAGCTACTTCCCCTTCTGATCCAGATTCCTGGATGATGGCTCAACTACTTGGGTCCCTGCTACCTCTACAGGATATGGGAGATCCTTGATTGAGTTCCTGGTCCTGGCTTCAGTCTGGCCTAGCCACAACTGTTGTGGGCATTTGGGAAGTGAATCAGCAGATGGGAGATCTGTCTCTCCCTGTCTCTCTCACTTCATCTTTCAAATAAATAAATATCTTTTTAAAAAAAAAAAAGCTAATCACAGAAGTAACAGTGGATAGAAATATTAATGGAGCAGGAGCCAAAAATAATACAACCATTTGATGCTGTTTTTCATTCAACAAAGAGATACACCTTGAAAGATTATATTTGCAAAGATATGAAAACATGGGTATTCTTCTGTGTGTTGTTTGGATGGAAGGCTGCTGCTGCCTTTCAAATGGAAGATTAGGCAGCATCTAAGAAAGCACGGAACACCTGACCTTAGGGATAGTAAACTGTCTTTGAAAAGAATGGAATAGATATATTGTTTTGTTTTGACTTGGGATATAGTATGAAACTAGAACAGTGTCTGACATATGGGAGCTGCTTGGGAAATATTTCTTGAATGCATACACAAATGCCTGTCCACTGCACTTTATATATTCTATCTCACCAAACATGTATGATAATCTACAATATGACCTAAGCAAGGAAATTCCAGTTCACAGTGATGATCTGCCAAAGAACATGTGCCTGAGGTGCGGGGCCCAAACAGAACCTGAAACATTAGGCGGCATCTTTTGGTGCTGACATCCACTCTCTCTGCAGTGAGGATAACCTAGGAGCAAGCCCTCTAGGGATGTGACAAGTTGGTAGGCAGTTAAAGGGTCCCTGAGTCACTGCTGGCTCACTCTTTGCAGCAAAGCCCTCCCTTAGGTGAGGTTTGGCCCCCTGGACCACCGCTCAGAACCCGGGGACATCCAACAACAGGTCTGAAAGGAGGTCATTCAACAACAGGTTGTCATGGAAACCCAAACCTCCCCCCTTGCGTCTGGAACAGAATGGAGAGGCCAGGGAAAGAGGAACGTTTGTTAAGTGCCTGCTCTGAGCCAGGCACAATGAATAGGGAAAAAATGCATCTGAATCTTCCTTCACAAATCACTAAGAGAAAAAGCAACTGCGTTGTTAGACAAAGTCTAGAACAGGTCTGCGTGGGAGCTTAATCTAGGTCAGTGAAAACTGCAAAGGAACTGATTTCATGTGGCTCATACTCCGGCCACACTGCCATAGCCACACGTGGCCTCCACGGCCACACAGCTGGGCAAGAAGCCTGCCTCCGGCACACACACTACCTGGCCATGCCTGGAATACACACTTCAAACGCACCAGGAAAACTGGCCGGTTTGGAAAACACAAGTGCTCTGTCTCGGACCAGCTAGAGGACAGCCAACATATCCATAATGCCAGAGGCTCTGCTCTCAGAAGTCTTCCTTCACTGTCATTCAACTCACTCCTGCATCATCAGAAAATGGTGAAAATGGGGCTGTGTTTGGGCATTGTTACCTTGGAACTTTTATCTTAATTACAGAAGCTCTTAGTAACCGTTGCTTAGTAACAAACACATTTGAAATAGATTTGTTGACTTATTATAAGATGCTCTGAGAAGACCTGAGAGTGAAATTCACTGATCGAGAAAAATAGCAATGGCCCGGGAGAGTGAAGATAGATCTTTTTTAACTCTGCAAGTATTTGCAAACATAGGGTATTACCAGATCCCAAAGATATGCTTCCATTTCTACAGCAGTTTCCTAACATTTCATGCTACTTCATGGCTGACCTATCATTCCCAGAACCACGTCAGACACAGCTATCTGACTGAAAGGTAACAATACGCTGAGACATTGGCTTTGGGCTTTGAGTCAACCCAGGATTCTGCGCAGGAGGCGCTGGCTTCTGGGTTTCCCCAGGTCTACAACAGCCTTGCTGGCGTCGTGTTGAAGGCTTCTTTCTCTTCCAGATCTCAGAAGTGCCTGAGGCTTCTGGTGAGTTTTCAAGTCAGCGGGGAAAGTAAGGGAAGCTCTGCCTCAATCTTTCCAAGAATATGTCTTCAGCACCTGTGAATAAAACCTGTGAGAAATGCAGACACGGAGCTGCATTTCAGGACTACACTCCACACACATCTGCAGAGCAAAACCTGAACCGCACACACCCTCCTCGCCCAGCCATGCTGCCTTCGTGCCTCCTGACGGGATCCCACCGGCCGCCCACCACTCCGCCTCAGAAACTGGGGGTCTTCCCCGTTACCTCCACAGAAGGGATCCTCACATGCGAAGTGAATGCCCCCTCCCTCCCTTGTCTGCCCCAGTGTTTCCTCAGACCCTGCTTCCCTCCCAAGCTCTTTCTCTCTCTCTCAATTCCTCTCTCCCCCACCCCTCTCTCCCTCCCTCCCCCTCTCCCTCTCTCTGCAAGTCTTCTCTAAAGAGGAGCCTTTGTTCACAGACTTCCCTTTCTTACCTCCCACTCAACCCCCAACCCACCACCGTCTCACTTCATGATTTCCTCTTCCCGTCACCACTCTGTGAACTGGAGAAGGGCTAAGATGTCTGAAATGTAAGCCACTCTTCATCTAGCGTTCAGATATATCTGTCATTGTATTTGTAAAAATGTGGCTAGACGTTAAAGTAGTGTTTCTCCCACCACACCCATCCCAGCCCCCGCCTCAGGCCACTCAGATGTGGACGATGATTGTATCTGCCCTGCAGCTGCCCCAGGTTCTTCCTAAACCCCTCCTAACCGGAAAACCTCTCCTCCACTCAGAAGCCACCTGTGATGCTCCATGTTCTACAGCAGTCTCCCTTCCTCCCTTATCGGGCTTCTCTGCTCCAAACCCCACCTCCCCAGGGATCCTCCACACCCACCGCAGTCCAAGCCTCCAGACCTCTCTGCAGGAGGCACCAGCACATTCTACGCAGAGCCACTCACGCTGCCCCACAGACTCCCTCCCTCATTCACGTTGGCTGCCGGCTCCCACAGGCGTATGAAGCCAAGGCCATGAACCTTCACACCCAAACTCAATCCCTTCGTGGAATCCTTCACAAAGCAAATATTCATCAGACACAAGTATTTTCCAGTGTGCAAGCACTGTTTGTGGGCAGTAACAATGAGACAATACCTAAACCAATAACGAAATTCTCCCTTACCTCATGGAGTTCAGAGAAAATTAAAGAACAGACACTTGAAACAGGTGCTCTGAAGAATGATACGAGGCTGTAAGAGTGTACAAGGGACAGAACGCCAAGTCAAGGGATCAGCCCTGTTGAGCTGAAAGCTGAGAAAGGACAAGATCAGCCACCAGGCAGTTGAGTGGTAGGGTGGGAGTTGAGTGGTAGGGTGGGAATGGGGGATCCTGGCAAAGCAAGGCACGTGCAAAGGTCCTGGCTCCATCTCAAATCACCAGTCCAGCCGCATGGCAACTCTGGCTTCTTTTTTACAGCAAAACACACTCCCTTTTACACCAATGGTGACAGCTTTTCACCAATCCCATGGCTGTCCGCTTAGCAAAGGCTCACAAAAAGCCCTATGGTGGCCCACTAGGACTTTCTCTTCACAGCAGCCAGTGTGATCCTGTTAGAAACCTGAGCCGGGGGTGGCCATTGTGGTACAGTGCAGGTTCATGCTTGCATCCCAGACCTGAGCTCTGATTCGAGTCCTCGCTGCTCTGTGCTTCCTTTCCAGCTTCCTGCTCATGTGCCTGGGAGGCACTGGATGACAGCCCAAGTACTCAGGTCCCTGCCACTCATATGGGAGACCTGAACAGAGTTCCAGGCCCCTGGCTTCAGCCTGGCCCAGCACTGGTCATTGTAGGCATGTGGGGAGTGAACCAGCAGATGGCAGATTTCTCTGTCTCCGTCTATCCCTCTGTCCCTCTGCCTTCCCAGTACATAAATAAGTCAAAGGAAACCTAAATCACATATCCATCACTGCACTCTCCATACCCAGCAGTCCCTACAGTGGACTGAAGGCCTGTCATAGCCCCACCACCCTCAGTTCAGCAGCCACTCTCCCCCTCCCGCACCCTACATGCTCCACACACACTCGGCACCCTTGCTGTCCCCTGGCCTCTGCTTAGTTTTGCTCTGATCTGAGCACTGTACTTCCCTGACCCACTTATCCTAAACCACAAGTTACCACCTCCAACCCCTGCCCAACCCACTGACCCTCTGCCTCTCTGCCCTGCCTGACTTTTCTCTGTAGAAGTTATCCTATTTCTATATACTACTTATGCATTTACTTTGTTCATTGTCTGCTCCTTCCCAATAAAATGGAAGCCCCACAAGGGTAGGGGTTTGTATCTGCTTCATTCGCTGCTATACTCCCAGTGCTAAGGGCAGTGCCTGGTTCATAGCAGATGCTCAACCAACTTTAGCACAAGAATGACTGTATTCCTCATTGACTTAGGAAATGAAGGAGTGACTTAATTCCTGCCAACAAGAAGTGTGCCAGAGGAGGTGAGCCTTACTGGGCTTCATAGGGATGCTGGAGTGGCCATCATGGTTTTACCTCCACATGGTACAATCTGCAATGGATTCCCTTCCAGGCTCACCTGTCTGGTTGTCCATCCACCAGCAATGCTCTTGAACTAATCTCATGGCTTAGACTCCAAGAAGAGTGACCCCAGCATAATATTTAGAATCCAAGAATTGCACTGACACCCAATGAACAACTTGCATCTCGCAGCATCACACAATGCCCCAGGGCCACTGCTCACGTCACAGCCTACAAGGACAAAGTATGCTCCTTTGACGTGTCCGACATGAATCCAGAGCAACAATACTCAAAAGCAAACAAACAAAAAAGCTAACCAGGAAGACACCATTTCACCCAAATTTGTAACTAGCCCACCCAGTCGTTCATCTGGTAACATTATACCACACTTGGCTCCACACCCAAACTCTACTCTAGGACCCGAGAACTCATATGGGAGGAATTTAACTTCCTCTCTGGAGACAGAAGAAACACCAAGGCATCGAACTCTAGACCAGAAATCTAGCAGCCACAAATCATCTCCTATTTATTCTTCTAATGTGAAAAGTGACTGTATTTGTACAACATGCGTGGTAGAATAATCCAACAGAAAACTAACACCTCTTACCTCCTTAGGCTCAACCTCCTCTTCCAGCCTTTCTTCATTTTCTCTGGCTTGGAATCCCAGAACGCCAGTCTGCTGGTCCCACCGCACACCACGGGCCTGCTGGCCCATGAATGTACGACAATACTGGAAATAACTAACACTCAGGGGTCAGGCGGTTTACCTGCATTACCTCACACAGAGCTCTCAGCAAGTCTCGGCAGCAGGTGCTATTATTACCTTCATTTCACAGATAAGGACCCTGAGGTGGGAGAGGTGAGGTGACTTCCCGTGCAAGTCCAGAGCTCAGATGTAAAGCTCACTTCAAAACCTGGGCTCTGAATGACCACACTAGCTTACAAAGGGGAACCTATTGTAACTTATTATATAAATAGGGGCCCATGCTGTGGCGTAGTAGGCTAAGCCTCTGCCTGCAGTGCTGGCACCCCATATGAGTGCCAGTTCTAGTCCTGCCAGCTCCACTTCCAATCCAGCTGGCCTGGGAAATCAGAAGAAAAAGGTGCAAGTCTTTGGGCCCCTGCACCCCTGTGGGAGTCTTGGAAGAAGCACCTGGCTCCTGGCTTCAGAATGGCCCAGCTCCATCCAGTCACTGCGGTCATTTGGGGAGTGAACCAGTAGATGGAAAACCTCCCTATTTCTGTCTCTGCCTCTCTGTAACTCTACCTTTCAAATAAATAAATAAATCTTTAAAAAATGTACTATGTTAATGTCACATACTATAAATAACTTCTTGAAACAAATGTAGCTATAGAAATAAAATACAGGCCGGCGCCGTGGCTCAATAGGCTAATCCTCCGCCTGCGGCACCGGCACCACAGGTTCTAGTCCCGGTTGGGGCACCGGATTCTGTCCTGGTTGCCCCTCTTCCAGGCCAGCTCTCTGCTGTGGCCCGGGAGTGCAGTGGAGGATGGCCCAAGTGCTTGGGCCCTGCACCCACATGGGAGACCAGGAGAAGCACCTGGCTCCTGGCTTCAGATCAGTGCGGCACGCCGGCTGCAACACGCCAGCCACAGCAGCCATTGGAGGTGAACCAATGGTAAAGGAAAACCTTTCTCTCTGTCTCTCTCACTGTCCACTCTGCCTTTAAAAAAAATAAAAATAAAATAAAATAAAGTAAAATACAAGCCTTTACATCTTAAAAGATGCAGGACTGCATATTTGTGAAATGGTGCAAAGCATAATAAAGCCACATAAACAGGCAACACAGAAAAGTTCATGTCTTGGTCTGTTTATGTTGCTGTAACAAAACACCCAAAGCCGGATAGTTTATTAAAAAAAAAAAAAAAAAAAAAAAAAAAAGAGGCTTATTGGGCTCCCAGAGTGGAAGCAGGATCAGGTAACCACATGTGGTGAGGGCCTCTGCTGTGTCATAACACAGTGCCCAAGTGGAAAGGGAACAAGCCACATGCAGAGGGGGCAGGTGTGCGAAGCCCAGACGCAAGAGAGCAGGAAGAGCACAGGCTGCACCTCTTCTAACAACCAGTCCTGAGGGAAAGCAGGTGAAGCCCCAGGATCTCACCACCCTCCACGAGGCCCCCCAGAAGGCTCCAGCACATGGACACCGCCACACGGTGGGCCTAGCACTGCAGCACACCGGCAGGTCACACCCACCCCACAGCCGATCACAGTGAACACAGACACGACCCTTGTAAACTTTACTTTTGGTAAACTTTTCACTAAATGCTGATTCATGATGGAGAGAACCACTCTCCAGTTCAGGAGACAACTCCTGATAGTAATACCATACAGAGAACAATAATCCCCTAAATCAAACCCTAAAATCAAATTCAGAAAGTTAGCCACAACCTCAGTGAGCTTGCACATTCACCTTCCTGGCCAGTGCACTCACTCGTAGGCCTCGGTGACACCTGTGTGCTCAGAAACTGGATGAAAGGGCAGCACAAGTACCTCTCCACACTGCTCACAGCGCCAGAGGCAACATGCATTCCTCTTCCTCAAATACCAACATTATAAAATAAATCTTCACAGCCAAAAGTCTCTTTAATATGTTCTCCATGGGAAAATTTAAAAATTAATTAATTGAAGTTCAAACCCAACAGACGAGGGGTGGGGAAGGATTTCCTTCTCAAGCTCTTACTCAAAATCAAAATCAGACACAAGCTCTAAAACAGCTTGAAAATGCACTCCAGGTGTTAAAACGTACACCAGTACTTCTGAAATCTTGAGTATGGTGCCTATAATCTGACACCTGAACTTTACCACTTACACTCTCAGTTTAGATAACCACTGCACTGCAATGGCTCAAACAATTGTGGACAATTGAAAAGATTAGAACAGCAAAACAGGAGAATTACCTAGTTCTAGAATGAAAACCAACCAAGCAGAAGGATGCTTTGGAAAATAGAGTCAGCTGGTCATTCATGCTCCGGGCAGTAAGGCAGTGCCCAGTTCTTCCAGAGCACTCATTGTCTCTACCTCCCCATCATCAACTCCTGGGTAGAGAACGACCTCAACTGTGATGTGGGCAGAGGCCCCAGCCCACCTGCCTTTGTCATCCCTCCCCACACGGCACACAAGGAACTGCCTTCCAGTCTCAGGCAGGGCCCAGACCCTGGATATAAAGGTTTCCAGCAAAGTGAAGAAGGTCCCTCATACCACAAGCACTGAATTTCTAGCCACTCGGTGGTAAAACAGAAAGGGCCAAGAAAAGCAACAATAAGGCCAGGAAGTCTAAAGGCATTTGTTTATTTGGAAGGAGGAAGAATTACACTTGTAACCTGGGAGCGGTGTCTTTGCCCTTTGCTTAAAGACCCAAGACCTTCCCACTTGGCGTCTTTCCTGTGGGGCTGTAAGCACACTGCAAAAGAGTACAAGTGTGCTTTTGTACACATGTACAAAGAACTACCCAAAAGCTAATTCAAGATAGAAACATCAACAGCTTTTGGGAGGCATTGAAAGCTAAGATCTGATTATGAAGAGGAAAAGGGAGGAGTGTGTTTGGGATTTGTTTTCAAAGTCAGAGTGAGGTGGAGAAGGAATGCTGTTTTTCAAAACACACAGTAACTCACTGATAGATAAGATTTCCATGGGGAGAACAAGCTAACCAGGGAGCACATCTAGTGAAAACAACCAGGACCAACCCAGACCTCTCACAGGGCACACCCACACTGCACCTAAGAATACATTCCTTTCAGGAGCCCATTAATTTCATACAAAATATGCCAATGTTACAAAATTATGTCCATTTAACTAACTGTTGAACCAGAAGTAAAAATTCTTTATTACTTAATAAAATAATAAACTAATTTTGGAGGTTTTTTTTATTATTTACTATTTGAGAGAGACAGGCAGGATAGAGCTCCCACTCACTGGTTCATTTCATAAATGCCCACAACAGCCTGGGGTAGGACAGGATCCAGGAACTCAATCCAGGTCTTCTACATGGGTTGCAGGAACCTATTTACTTGAGCCTTCCAGGGTCTGCAATAGCAGGAAGCTGGAATCCAGAGCCAGAGCCAACAGTGGGTATGAAACCCAGGCACTCTGACATCGGAAGCAGTCTTCCTAACCAGAGTCTATATTGGGCCAAATGCCCACCCCAAATAATAAAAGTTTTTTAATGAAGTAAAACTATCTGAGGAAGTCTCATAATGAAACTAAATTAAATTTTGAAATATAAAGCTTGAAATATAAATCTTAAATTGTAGGACTATTAAGATTATCAATTTCCACACTAGAATTTTTACACTGATCTAGAGCCAAGGTCAGTCATGATATTTCTTTTCCCCTTTTTTAAAAATAAAGAGATAAGAACGGAGTCACTTTCCATGAAATTTTAAAACACTTCTCTTCTTGCCTTTTCCATTTGAAACAAAGATTCATTTCTCTATCAATTTTTTTTAAGATTTATTTGTTAATTTGAAGGCAGAGTTACAGAGAGAGAGAGAGAGGAAATGAATCTTCCACCTACTGGCTCATTCCCCAAATGGCTGCAACAGCCAGGGCTGGGCCACGTCAAAGCCAGGACCAGGAGCTTCACCTGGGTCTCCCATGTGGTTGCAGGCACCCAAGCACTTGGGCCATCTTCCACTGCTTTCCCAAGAGCATAAGCAGGGAACTGGATCAGAAGTGGAGCAGCCAGGATACAAATTGGCATCCATATGTGATGCTGGCATCCCAGGTGGTGGCTTAACCCACTATGCTACCTACTTGCTTCACCTTCCTTAGTGCACTTGCTATGGGCTGAATTGTGTAACCTCTCCAAAAAAAATATATAGGAATCCTAATCCCCGTACCTCAGAATGTGACCTCATTTGGATATAGGGTCTTTACAGAGAGGATCAAGTTAAAAGACAGCCACCAAGGGTGGGCCCCAATCCTTAGGATGAGTCCTTATGAAACAAGAAGATGCAAACACACACACACACACACACACACACACGGGAAGACAGTGCAAAGATGCAGGGAGAAGATGTCACCTGCAAGCCAAGGGCAGAACCCTGGACCAGGTCCTTCCCAACAGCCCCCAGAAGAAACCAATCTGTGGACACCTTGATTTTGGACTTCCAGCATCCAGAACTATGAGATAATTAATGCCCGTCATTTAAGCCACCCCTTTTGCAGTACTTCACACAGCAAGCACTTGGTAGAGCAAGCCTCATAAACTATGACAAAACTGACAAGGATTGAAGTCTTCCAAACCACCTCTGCACTCATCCACATGAGAAATTTGCCAGGAGTAAATGTCAAATTCATTAGGCTGTAATTGCTACAACCTGTCTAGTCCCCCTCTAAGACTTGGGATATTTTCCCATCCCCAAAGCCTTCTTTGGCCAACAATTTCTCAAAAAGAATACGCAATAACTATAGCTCATGTGTCCATGGAGTCCACACTGCATGCACTATTTACATAGAAGAGCTTACGTATTGCTCACGGTCACCAGAAGTAGTAGTAAGGACCATGAGGCTCACCCACTGAAACACAACATCCTCGTTTTGGAGATGGGGCAACTAACACATCATCACCATTTTTCAGGTAAGAGAACTGAGACACAGCAAAATGCAGAACCTAAACAGGCAGCCCATATCAAAGCACCGGTTAGAGTCCTGGCTGCTCTGCTTCCCATTCAGCTGCTTGGGAAAGCAGTAGATGAGGCTCAAAGGCTTTGGCCCCTGCCACCTATGCAGGAGACCCGGATGACGTTCCTGGCTCCTGCCTTTGGCCAGGCCCAGCTCTGGCTCTTGCAGCCATTTGGACAGTGAACCAGCAGATGGAAGATCTCTCTGACTCTCCCCTGTGCCTTTCAAATAAAACCATTCATATATATATATATATATATATATATATATTCCCACTGAGCTCCAGAAGCCACTCCCTGGCCCTTCCACCACCTCGTCTCTGGCTGCTAAGGCCCTGGCTCCACAGCTCTTCCCAGGTCCCTGGTCACTGGGATCCACAGCCACAAATAAACTTCCTTTAGCCCAGTGGAGAAAAACTCCATGTTTCTTTACTACAGGCTCTCCTAACTTTTCCCCTAATTTCTTAATGATGTGCGTGGATCATTCATAGTTGTAAACCTATTCTTCTCCATTGAAATGATGAAAGCAAAAGAAGAAGTGATTCCTTGACTCAATGGTTTATTACCCCAGGATCTTCCCCAAGTCATGCTCACCATTTTTCTCAGCACACAGAGCTGGGAAGCTCGTTTGTCTTCAGAATGTTTCACGAGCTACGGCTCACCTGGCACGTTAGCCTTCCTGGCCCTGTTCTCACTGTCTGTGCCCCTCACTGGGTGCTACACTAATCAGAGTCCAGAAAGCTCCTAGGGATGCTGTCTGTGGCTTTTTATTTTTTTAAGATGCATTTTCCCCTTTTCTATCTCTGAACTATTAATACTTTTCACATCAGAACTTTACTTTTCCAAAACCTACGGTCTTACTTGAGCTACCTTTTTTAAAACTCCTTTTGCTTCTTCAGTATGTATATTTTTAATTTATTTATTTTATTTTAATGTATTTATTTGAATGTCAGAGACAGACAACTGCTGGCTCACTCTCCAAAATGCTCAAAACAGCCAGGGCTGGGCCAGACCAAAGCCAGAAGCACAGAAGTCAATTCAGGTCTCCCACGAGGCTGCCAAGGACCTAAGTACTTGAGCTATCACCTGCTGCCTCCTGAGATGCATTATTAGCAGGAAGCTGGATTCGACACAGAGTAGCAGGGACTTGAACCCTGGGACCCTGAAAGACCCTGATATGGGATATGGGAGTCTCAAGCAGTAGCTTAACTACAGTGCCAAACATGTGCCCATATTCAGTCTATCTTTAATAAAGGTTAATAGTGAGCTCAGGACTGTACTGTCAACAGGTACACAGGGGAGGGGATGAACCAGCGTACCTGCCCTCTTCCACCCTGCTGATGTGCTGTCCCCCACGCATCCTGGGGAGGGGTGGAGGGTGACCAGCAATTCCTCCTGGCACCAACGTGAACTTCAGCCTAACAGAGGCCACTTGTTCCAAAGTCCTTGCAGCTACTGCTGTACCAGCCAATTCTTACGTGTTTTCCAAAATCAAGTCCAAGGCAGCTCGCAAGCAGTGACACTGCAAGCAAAAGCCAAACAAGAAAGCCACTGGGTGTGCTCCTGCCCACTCTCAGCAGACGCCTCTCTGAGCGACCCTTCACTGGGCATCCTGTCTCTGTGCCCAGGGCCCACCCTGTAGCCGGACTGCCCCTGCTTCCCCTTCATTTCATTCCCACCCCAGGGCTCTCCATCATTTTTTTGCCATCAGGTTTCTTCTTGTACACAGATGCACCTTGCAGGCAAGCCTCTTATACTGCAACTCAATGGGCAGCCTGCCCCCACCCCACTGGGCGACACGTGTAACTCTGATGCACTTTCTCTAGTGTCTATGCGTGGTTAGGACGGGAGGTCACGGACGTTCCCCTGCTGTCTCTGCTGGGAATTACCGGATCCTTCTTCCCTCGGGCACTTCTTTTATGCCACCACCTGTTTTCTCCTGCCTGGGAATTAATTTTTAAATCCTGGATAGGTAACAATCTCTCCCAGCTTGGGAGGCCTGCTATCAGATGAAGGACCCTCGCATCCCGCTCAGTCAATGTGCTTTTAAATCCGATCAACACGTGTCATTCAGTGTCTGTTACATACCCGCCACTGTATAGAGAGAACACAATGCACTTTTGCTTCAACATCTGCCAAACAGCCACCGTGCCTGATACGCCCCAGTGGCAGCCCCTGCAACCACCACTCCAGGGGTAGTTCCCCGGCCACCAGCCCTCCAGGTACGGGGAACACAAGAGACTCACGAATGCCAGCTTCCTGACTCGCCGCCAATTAAACCTGACGTTACATAACTGCCGTTTTTAAAAACGTCCGCAGAGGCAAACCCTCGATGCAGGATTTTCCTTCTTTAGCAACCTCTGAGGAAGAACTATTCTAATGCGGTGTTTCTATTCCCGACAGCAATAACCCTTAATTATTATGTGCCTTAAGCATCTAGACGTTTTAAAATAGAATTTCATGTAATGTTAAAGAGAAAACCAGGGAGCTACGTCACTGGCAGCAAAAAAGACTGAACAGAAAGAGAGATGGAGAAACAGGGTAGGGATGGAGACCATGGAGGGAGCACAGATTTGACCCAGCTTTTTTTTTTTTTTTTTTTTTTTTTAAGTTCTGGAAACATAAGAGAAACACAGAACCAGAAAGATCACAGAAGAAGAAAAAAAACTCACAGGAGAACACAAATCTTTCCCTCATCCGGGAATGATCTATTTGTTTCTGATTAAATTTAGCTTCAGGAAATTTCAGGAAGAAATCAGAGTTACTGGGGTGGGCGGCACTGTGGCACAATGGGTTACGCTGCTGCTGGGAAGCCAGGTCACATAAGACAGAGTCTGGTTTGCGTCCCAGCTGCTCCACTTCTGATCCGGGCCCCTGCTAACGCATCTGACAAGACAGCAGATGGGAGTTCAAGGACTTGGATGCCTGCCACCCCTGTGGCAGTTCCAGGCCCCCGGCTTTGGCCTGGCCTACCCCCAGCCATTGCAGTCATTTGGGGAGTAAACCAGTGAATAGCTCTCTCTCTCCCCTGCCCCCCTTTCTGTCACTGTGCCTTTCAAGTCAATAAAGAACTAAGCCTTAAAAAATCAGAGTTACTTCTGGGGAGAACAACCCAGGATATGGAAGTAAATGCTGCCACCTGAAAAGCCTTGCCTCTGCTCCCTCATGGCCTGATGTCTAGAACTCAGTATTCACTCCTAAGACTTGGGAAAACAAGTTGTAACCACGTATTTTTATCAACTATCTTTGCAGGCCACATCCTTCCTCCTTTGTTCAGCTGACAGTACTCTTGACTATGTCAATACCTCACCAGCACAGAGGAAGCATGTACTGCGTGCACAGCCAGTCATGGACGTTAGTGACCCATGCATGGCCAGCCCCACCTTCGACCGCCACACAGACCCTTACAGAAAGAAAGGTCTATTCCTTCTCACTGAGCTCTCTTGGCTCGGGACGCCCACGATAAGGCTGAGCTGGGGTGGACACTGTGGTGCAGCAGGTTAAGCCACTGCTCGGGACACCCACATCCCCTCTCATAGTGCCTGGGATCAAGCCCCTCCTCTACTTCCAATCCAGCTACCCACTAACGCACTTGGGAGGTGACAGTCCACATGCTTGGGGTTCCTGTCATCCATGTGAACCAGTGGATGGAAGACAAATACAACTCTCTCTCTCCTCCTGTTACTCTGCCTTTCAAATAAATAAATATTAAAAAAAAAAAAAAAGGCTGAGTTATATCACTCAGACAGCCAAAAGGGCTCACCATGGCCCTAGCAAAGTTAGCTGGGTAATCTGCTCTAGCAGATTTTTCGGAGCACACAGCAGGTGCTGGACTATACAAAGACTACTAGGACCATTCCTGCCCTCAAGAATATAATTTACTAACAGGGACAATTTGCTTATTTATAAAAAAATCCAATCTAGAAACTTATATTGAGGGTCATTCCCCATCTACTTCCCATCCTCCCATCTACTTCCTGTTTGCATGCAACAAACTATTTACAGTCTTACCCAGCTTGTACTGACTGACTCAGTAGAGGTGGTGAGTGTCAGGTCATCACTGATGTCACAACGGGGGAGGAAAGTTCACA
Organism: Oryctolagus cuniculus; assembly: GCF_964237555.1. Lineage (NCBI taxonomy): Eukaryota > Metazoa > Chordata > Mammalia > Lagomorpha > Leporidae > Oryctolagus > Oryctolagus cuniculus. Next base: position 47,494,933 of record NC_091444.1, read on the forward strand.
CGGTAGAAACATTACACCAATAGTTCAAAAGGAACAACTGGTGGAGACAGTGTGAAGTGCACTGTAAGGAATTTCTCTAGACTTAGTCCCTTGTTCCTAAATACTTGAGCGTTCCCAGGTAATTACAGTGTCTTTGTTATTCATGAGCCCCGGGACCATCCCTGAGAGTACACCACCAAAATGGCTCAAGGTAGAAGCCGGTCAGTCCAAAGAGACCAATCACGCGACCTGATCAGAGAGGCTCCGAGTTATCAACTGACTTCCCCCAGGGAGGGGGGGTCTGGAGAGTGAACATCACGTGGCCACTGACTCCATCAATCAATCATGCCCAAGTAATGAAACTCCAATAAAAATTCTGGACAGAAAAGCTCAGTTGAGAGTTCTGTTTGATGAAGACATCAATCTGCCAGAAAGGTCACACAGCCTGATCCCACAGAGCAAGGACAGGGGAACTCCACGTCCAGGACCCTCCGTGTGTCTCCTCACTTAGCCGCTCCTGATTTATATCTTCTTGGCAAAACAATTATCTTAGTACAGCACTTTCCTGAGTTCTGTGAATCATCCTAGCTAATCACCAGATCTAAGGGGGTTGTGGGAACTCGCAAGGTTGCACCCAGTTGGTCAGAAGTGTAGGTGGCCTGGGGACCCTGGGAACCCAGATGCACTTGCAGCTGGCATCTGAAGTGAGAGCGGACATGGATGCTCACCCCGGTGATTAGCATTAGCGTTGCACTGCAAGGCTGCAATACTCATCCTCAATCCTTAAACATGCCAGAAATAATCCCCCTAAGCAGCATTCTCTTATAGCTGACTTAACCCCGAACCACCACCTCCTCCAACACTAGGCCAAGAACTTCCGTGAGCCAATCTCAGGTGGAAACCACCTCAAACCCACACATACAACTACAGTATAAGGCGAGCTTTCTGATAAGTGATGGGACTGAGGTATAACAACAACAACGAATGCAGAGTCCAGTATTTGACTGAGAGATGCAGAATACCTCCACAAAGGTGGCCACGTCCTTAAAGATGAAAGTAACTCTCATGTGAGAAGGCAAAACAGCATCAGCACAGTGGAAAAACACTGTATCCAGTTGATGAAAATTAGATCTGATTCTTATTAACTCCTTATGATGGGCCTGAAATGGTACTAAATTTATATTGCAGATAGTCCAATGAGTCCCTAATCCCTTGGAGCAGAGTCTATACAAATACCCATTTTACAGATGAGGATACTGAAAGTTGGGTCAAGAAACCTGATGAAGGCTTCAAAGCTGGCAGCTCAGTGTGGCTGGCGAAAAGGAGGGTAGATGCAAGCGGGTCGAGGAAGGTAGACTGTCAAAGGCTCAGAATGTCTGTAAGAAACCCAACTCGTGTGCAGGGAGGACATAACCTAACCATTCTTTCAGAATACGACTCACAAAGAGGAAGATTAGAATAGAGAGACCAGTTAGTGGACAATGGTAAGGTTACTGGTCAAACTTGGTGAGGGCAAGACAATGAACCTGGAGGGACAAAGACACTGAGAAGGGAGGCATGGAGTTTGGCTGGATAGTAGGGAGAGGGGTCAGAAGAGGACGGTATGGATTATCCAAACCAACAGACCATCAAAAATACATCTGTTTATAAGGAACATCTTTCAGTACTGGGGTGCATGCTGAATGCAAGGCTATTACTGTTCTTGTGCACTGCCTGAATTTAGTGAAGTCACGCTTGCTTTTAAAGATTTATTTATTTGAAACGCAAAGCAACAGAGAGGTACAGACAGAAAAATTTTTCATCCACTGGTTCATTCCCCAAATAGTCACTACAGTCAGTATTGGGAGAGGCCATAGCCAGAAGCCAAGAACACCATCCAGGTCTCCCACATGAGTAACAGGGACCCAAGTACTTGGGCCATCTTTGCCCACCTTCCCAGGCACATTAGCAGGGAGCTGGATTGGAAGAGGAACAGCGAGAACTTGAACTAGAACTCCAATATGGAACACTGGCCTTGAAAACAGGGGCTTAACTCTCTTTGCCACAGTGCTGGTCCAAGATTCGCAGTCTTGATCAACTGATGTATATGAAGTTAAACCAAACTCAATACTAGCAGACAACTGCCTGACTCCCTCTCTCTGTCCCAGACCCATAGATCCTGAGCTAAGTACAACCATCATAGTTCTCCAACTTCTTTGCATTTGGTTTGCACCTGCTCTTGATGGCTAAAGAGCATCAAGGGAGGGAATCAAGGATGTTTGCCTAAATGGCGTTTTAGACTATTGAGCTGCACCAAAGTATAACAGCCACCAGTGTAGCTATTGATGGGATCTATACAAGAACACACACATGGAACTAGTTTTCTTCTAGCTCCTCCTCAAATTCGATGAGAGTGAGTCCATAGAGAGTGTGTCAAAGTAAACAGAAGTTAAACACAAAGTGACTCCCTCAAGGACTCCACTAAGAGAAATGCACAGCTAACTATAAATAAAATATTTATTTCCAATGCTAGAACAAACAATCCCGGTCATTCTCACAACTTCCTGTTTTCATGGTTATATCCAGTGCCCCTATCTAGGTTCCAATACAGAGGCCTGCAGAACTGTTGGATTCCACTGCTGAACTCAAACAGCAAGCCTGAGCATGGAAGAACCCCTAGCCACCCTGAAATGCCCTGGGTGCTCAGCTCATCAATACTATTCTGTGTCCTGCTTCTCGTACTAACAGCCTAGGTATTCCCAGCAATGCTAACTGCAGAACAGAAACAGAGGGGAAAGAAAAGAAATGCAACTCCTTCCTGTAGAAGCTCTGAAAAGCTGAGAACTCTCTGAAACAGGGCTGTGTTTTTATGGCTATGTCTGCATCTCTCTCACCCCCAACAGTCCAGGCACCACTTTGTGAAGCACTCATCTGAAAACATTTAAAGAAGACATACCCAATAGCGCTCTTACACAGACCCTTGACACATAATCAATACACCTGCAAGCACACACATCCATATCTCGCATTAACCTTGCATTTCACCGTGATTTAGGAGGTATCTGTGCTGCCTCATCTGGAAATCTTTTCTAATCTGACATCACTTCATAAAGAGACATTTCATAAAGAGACAAAGATGTGTCAAAGATGCCTTTTGGAAACATTTAAAACAGGACAGAACTCAAGTCAGGATTTGTAAACATGATCCTCTCCGATGACTTCAAAAGATACTAAAATGCATGGTTCAGGAAGGTACCTGAGAATCAGCAATTTGCACATGCATTAGAACCTGTCCATTTGGCCGGCGCCGCGGCTCACTAGGCTAATCCTCCGCCTAGCGGCGCCGGCACACCAGGTTCTTGTCCCGGTCGGGGCGCCGGATTCTGTCCCGGTTGCCCCTCTTCCAGGCCAGCTCTCTGCTGTGGCCAGGGAGTGCAGTGGAGGATGGCCCAAGTACTTGGGCCCTGCACCCCATGGGAGACCAGGATAAGTACCTGGCTCCCGCCATTGGATCAGCGCTGTGCGCCGGCCGCAGCGGCCATTGGAGGGTGAACCAACAGCAAAGGAAGACCTTTCTCTCTGTCTCTCTCACTGTCCACTCTGCCTGTCAAAAATTTAAAAAAAAAAAAAAAAGAACCTGTCCATTTGGCTCAAAGTGTCTCCTGTTCTTCTTTCCAATCACCCAATTAGAACAACTGTCCCCCTCTCATATCAGGCACTATGCTAAGAAGTAAAGGTCTAATTCTTTCAGCAACAGAACTAAGAAGTTAGCCAAGGCACACTACAATTGATGCTAACTGGAACTCCCGCATACCACAATATCCCCCCACAGAAACTCCTCACAATTTGACATTTTCTCCTGTCTTGAAAGGAGAAATATGAGACAACTTTTAACCTATTAAAAATAAGAGAGTGGACTGACATTTGGGTACTTAATAAGAAATCATTGGATGTGCCAAGGCCTACAAACATTTCCCCATTTAATCTCTATAAAGTTCCCATTGGGTAGGAATTATTTTCCCATTTAGATTATAACTAAACCTAGAAGATAATAAATGGGCATCAGTGAGAAATGCTTTTAGAAAGATGTCAGAAGGGCTGGTGTTGTGGTATAACTTAAGCCACTGTCTGTGGCGCCAGCATCCCATATGGGCCCCGGTTCACATCCCGGCTGTACCATTTCTGATCCAGCTCCCTAATAATATGCCTACAAAAGCAGCAGAAGATGGCCCAAGTGCTTGGGCCCCTGCACCCATGTGGAAGACCTGGAAGAAGCTCCTGGCTCCTGGCTTCAGGCCAGCCCCAGTAATCATGGGCATTTGCTGGAAAGAACCAGCAGATGGAAGATCTCTCTGTGTAACTCTATAAATCAAACAAATAAATACATCTTAAGAAAAAAAAAAAGATGCCAGGTTTTGAAATGGGGCCTCTGTGCAGGGGAAGTTAATTCTGCCAGGTTTGTTATGGATTGCAAGACACAGGCCAACGCCATCCCAGGCATGCTCTTTCCCTTGGTGTTCAGGCTTTGTGAAAAGGTGGTCTCAGGATCATCGGTCCAGCCCCCACAACCTACTCCCAACCCCTGGCTGCCTCCCCGGAACAAGCTCACCTGGGCTTTATCCTGAATTGGGGGTAGGTGAGGAGCCAACTCTCCGAGATGCCAGCGTAAACCTCAGAGTCCCCGAAGTGGCTTTTATTTATTGAACATCTCCTAAGTGCCAGGCTCTGGGGACGCTGGGGTGAGCAAGACAGAGCCCTCAGTGGGGCAGGTGAACTTATGGCTCCTGCAGTGCGGAGGGGCTGTGGTGGCTGGACTGGGCCTGGGGTTGGGTGGGGCCGGGACACCCAAGAGTATGAAGGCAATGGCCATGTCAGTTCACGATCATTCTGCATGGCATCGGCCTTGTAGGCAACTTTCAACACTGTCTGAATGATAGCACTTCAAAAAGTTCCCGGAAATGTGGAATTTAAACGTAAGTTTATTTTGGTACAAACAAGAATGTGAAATTCACGCATAGCTTTTTCATAAGGCACATTTTCCAATAATTTTTTGAAGAGCCCTCACAATTCCTCTTGTCCTTTCTGCACTCCTTCACCCCTCAAAAAAGCACCAATGAGAAAATCAGCACAGCCCATGCCTAAGGTCTGGCAGCTACCAGGACCTGGACTGGAACCTCTGCTTGTATGTCCCACTAATCCCCACACAGCCTCCTGGGTTCAGCATTGCTAATCCCATTTCACAGATGAAGAAACTGACGTTTTGCAGCCCAGAGACACCATCAGAATGGGATGGAACCAAGATTCAAATCCAACTCCATCTTGTTCCACAATTCTAATTACAGCACATTGTATTTCATGAAAGATTCTTAAGTAATTAAAGTTAACTGAATGGCAGCAATTTCATAAATCCCCTTGAGATAACTGAAATCCTTGGAGTGCTAAAGAAACGAATTTGAGAGGCTCACGCAGAGACGAGGGAAAGAGATGGTGGAAACATTCTCAGGTTTCAGTGCAATTTCCTTCCGTGTTTTCTGACTGCCCTTAGGAAAGGGACTAACAAGAAGCAGTCAGCAGAGAAATGGTCAAGTGTGAGCCAGCAGCGCCCTGGCCCCACGACAGGCTAGCAGAACCGCGCTGACCGTCCTGGGCAGCTGTCATGAGCAGCATCCAGCTCAGCATCTTCCAGGCTGTGCAGAGTCGATAAATATTCATGAGAGGGAAGCTCACACAAGCAGAGGGAAAGTCAAGCCACACACAGCTCTAGCAGCTTCATTTTTTCAAGTCTCCCAAAACCTGTTAAGTGGAACTCGTTGGTTAGAATGTATCTTATCAGGACATATTGCACACAGATATTTGTAGGGTTTTAGCCTGGAAATTAAAGATACATTTGACCTAGATACAAGACACATTACATGGGAACAGGTCAGGACAAATTGTCAGCCCCAGAAACTGTCTGCAAAGGGGGTGCCTCAGAGAAATTATTGGCAAGGTTCTATTAAACTATTGCACTTAGCCCCTCCCTAGACCTCATAAAACTTGACATTTGGTGACAGCGCAATAACTGGCCAGTCCATGGCATTGCTACCTTTCAGTGGCAATATCACTCAAAAAATTCCGAGGACTGATGCATGTGTTACAAACACACAGTAAATGCAAATTTGACTTCTACACACAACAAATGAAATAATGGATTTGACAAATGGCCTTGGGATTGATAGCCTCTGTGGGGCTTACTGGGTAGCAAAATGTTTATAGTTTAATTTGGCATATGAATTCACATATAAATATGAGCTACAGTTTTTGTTTAATCATCTCGTGTTATTTTCTCAGCACCTCTTAGCAACAAAAATATTGCTTAGTCCTCTTTGCTTTGCAAGTTCCACGATGAAAAAAATTCTGAATGTGCTAAAGAATCCACTGCCTGCTTATGAAACATAAAGGCTTATGAAAACATGGCACGTACTCAAGCAGACCAGTTTGTTTTTAAATATTTTAATAGCGTGCACTGCTGCGTTAGGAACTCAATGTGTATTAGGCTCAGTCTTACATCTAATGTGTAGACTATACTTTGATCATTCTATCAAAAGATCAAAATTTAAATATCATGTACATGACATCTTATACATGTTCTCCTCTGCATGAAATCAAACAGAATGCTGTTTCTTCTCTAAACACATGAGAATATAAACAAGCAACATAGTTAAACCGATGAAGTACTCACTACTTTATTCCATTAAAAAATGCCCTCAGGTATCGATTAAAATAAGAAGCCTTTATGTTTTCACAAAGTAAATTCTAAATGTCCATGGGCATGCTTTCAAATTTTTAAACATATTCTTAATATTTCTCCTAAAGGTTCTTAAGTTAATTATGTATGTTATTTCCCCCAAGAAATGCTGCTTAAGTCTCCTTCCTGAAAACTCAGAGAAATTACATAAATCAATAGAAACGACAGTGGAAATTGAATAACTTCCAATGGCCAAGAAAAGCTGTCATTTTTATAATAACTAAATGTAAAATAGGAATCTTGACTAGATACTGGCTTAAAAAAACAGCTATATAAGACGTCCTTAGGACAGTGGAGGATAAGCATTGACAGAATGTTGGATATTACAAAACTTTTGTTAATTTTCTTAGGTGTGATAATGGCTCTGTGGTTCTCTTTTTCTGAAGACTTATTTATTTGAAAGGCAGAGTCACAAGGTAGGGCCAGTGGGAGACAAATCTTTCACCTGCTGGTTCACTCCTCAAATGGCACCAATAGCAAGGGCCGGAGCTGGGCCAAGCCCAAGCCAAGAGCCTGGAACTCTATCCAGGTTTCCCACGTGGGTGGCAGGAACCCAGGCGTTTGGGCAATCTTCTGGTGCTTTGCCGGGGTCATTAGCAGGGAGCAGGATTGAAAGGGGAGTAGAGGGGACCCAAACCAGCACCGGTATGGGATGCCAATATCACAGGTGGTGGCTTAACCCACTGTGCCACAACGCCAGCTTACTCTGCGATTCTTTAAGAATATGTCCTTATTCTTGGTGCATATATGATATAGTTTTTAGAGACAAAATGTCAGTGTTTAAAACTCACTTGATGTATAAAAATGACAAATGGCTCAACAGAAATAATACGTATATATGATCAATTGGGAGATAGAAATATTAAGCAAATAGGGCAAAATGTTAACAGCTGAATCTTGGTGGAGGGTATCCATATGTTCCCTTCACAGTCACCTCTCTGAATCCAGGGGTTCTGTACCCAGATTTAACCAGCTGCAGATCAAAAATATTCAGAAAAAAAAATCCGTACTGAACATGTATAGACTTCTCATCCCTATTCTCTAAACAATGCAGGATAACAACTATTTACAGGGCATTTACGTTGTATTGGGTATTACAAGTAACACAGAAATGACTCCGAATATATAGGAGTATGTGTACAGGTTACATGCAAACCCACAGATTTGGGTACTTGGGGCCTGAAACTGAGCCCCAGAAGATACCAGGGGACAATTGCATGACTCCTTCAACAGCTCCATGTGTCTGAAATCTTTTTATCATAAATGGTGACCAGGAGAAGAGAGAGAAGAGCCATTTTCACTGAGGCATGTATGTACATTGCCTCCTGAGCCAAATGACCTACAGATAATATGTGGCTTTCCACTGACGGTGAATGTGTCATCGTCTGGTCGCAGTAGGCATCAGAGAATCAATTTTCCACCACTGACCCAGAGAAATGATGGCAGCCCTCGGCCACGACCACAGGGACCTGCTGATTGACACCACCTGAGTCAGAGCAGACGTGTCCGGATCCCCAGAGGGCAAGCCACTCTGTCCTGGGAGCTCAACAGCATGGCATGTGCCCTTCAAAACACAGAGCTGAGAACAACCGGGGCTTGCAGCCTGGAACCCCACGGCTGACAGAGCCGCAGCTTGCCAGGCCTCAATTTCTGCACCCATGACCTGAACTTACAGCTAAATTAAACAAATCTAAAACATCAGTTCTCTACTCATTCACCCACTAAGGATGGATTCCTGTCTTCTTTTTAGCTGCTGGATAGCAAGCAGGTACAACATGGAGAAAAAAAAAATCTGATGAGCTACCCCAAAATCTGACTTAAAACTAATAATATAGTACTGAATTTTAGACAGAAAAATCTGTTAATATTCGATTTAAAGATACCTAAAAGTATTAAAATTTAAAACTCAGCCCTATAAAGCAATACAAGAGGATGTTTCTTCTCTATAAAGTCTTTTGGTTTGAAGGCCCAAATCTCAGTATCTTTGGGTACTACTTCACTGTGAAGTCAGAGTGCAAATCAGTCCTTTCTGACTCATCCCTGACATACTGCAGAATTGGACACTCTTGTGCAACTGGACTGAACTTGACCTAAGCAAAAGGCTCTGAATTTTCAAGTGGCCCAATATAATCAATGGCTCCACTTTGTCTCTTTTTCTGTCCTTTTGTTTGGTTTGTTTGTTTGTTTTTTGTTTTTTGTTTTTTTGTTTTTTTTTTTTTTTTTTTTTTTTTTGATCTGCTTGTTTGAAATACAGACAGGAAGAAACAGGGAGAGGCATAAAGAGAACTCTTCCATCTACTAGTTCACATCCCAAATAGCCACAACAGCCAAGGCTCAAGCCAGGATCCAAGAACTCAGTTGGTGTCTCCCATGTGGGTGGCAAGAACCCAAATACTTGAGCCATCATCTGCTGCCTCCCAGGCACACCAGCCTCCCTCATTCAATTCACTGCTCAGCCTAGCTGGCTAGCCTTACTGGAATTATCAACCCCTGTCCCTTTCTCCCTCTCCCTTTCCTCTTTTTCTCCCAACCCCTCCAGGCCTACCAGGGGCACCCAAAGGCACTGTTATCACTAGGGTTAAACTCCAGGGGACTGAGCTGTAAAAAAGCCTGATGTGGCCCATAAAGCCAGATCAAATCAGGCAGAAGAAAGGTTTGCTTTCCTTTAACCAAAGGACAATTCTGTTTATGGACACAGGGACCCTTTCCCTTCCTACTGCAGGTGCCTTTGATCTTTGACCAGTCATTTATACCTCTTCTTAAGGGAAGCAGGAGACCAGGACACTGAAACTTTATTTTTGCTTCACGTTATCTCCCTAAAAGCTTTGGGGAGTATCTGCGTGCTTCACCTATGAAAGTCCTGAGTTCTGCTCAATGCCCCTATTTTCTGATTCCTCTAAAAGTTGCTGGTCCACCTATAAACACTAAGCTAGGATCAGAAGAAACACAAAGACTAGGAAGTGCTTTATATTCTTCACCACACAGGTAGGAGCACCTTGCATTGGCTTGCCCCAGATGGACCGTGGATGGCATCGGGGTCACCGTACGTGGTGAGCACACATCGGAGACTGACCCTCCTGCTCCAGAAGCCGAGGCCCTGGCACCATTCCAGCCAAAAGGCCAGGGGTCCACAGGTGTTCCGCTGCCCGCAGGCCAGTCCAGTCCACAGGGGAACTGGGAAGATGGCTCAGCAATCAGGGCCAAGAGCCCACAGCTGAAAACAGCATGGAGGAGGCAGGGAGGGAGGAAGGGAGGGAGGAGGGAGGTGCGGGGGAGGGAGCACTACTCAGGGGAACAGAGAAGCACAACCCTCAGGCAGCCACTTGGACAGACTGGCCAAGCTGGATCCCCTTGCTCCTCCAGGAGTGATCCGAGCCGCATCCTGAGGCTTCCCCTGCAATGCTTCAATTTCTTTATCTGCCAAATGGGAGTAATAATAGTGGCCCCCCAACCCAGAGAGTGGTTATGAAGACTGAATGAGGCAACGTGCATAACGTGCTTAGGACAGGGCCTGCCACACGATAAGCGAACTGCCACTATAGGCTGGAAGCTTGCCTTCTCCAATCCTTACCTACTAGTACCAGGAGAAAGCACCCAGCCTACTACAGTAGGTCCATTACCACAGACCCACCACTAAGCAGCCAGGAATACCAGTGTCTCTCAAGCCTTTGGTTTCCTGTTTAAGCTCCAGTATCTGCAGTGTTCCCACCTAAGACAGAGCGCCAGAGACTCCTTTCCCTAGCAACTAGGTTCAGAAACAAAACTGCGATATGGCAACATCCTGTTATTAAAATGGAAATTGACATATGATTAAAATGGAAATCTACCTGACACACGTCAGAGCCCACACGTTCTTCAGTGGGTAAGTTCTACAGCTTCAAATGAATGTCCCTAACTCCGTGACACTGTGAGCCTCAAAACCCTGCCCAGTGGAAGACACACACAGACCACCCTACAGAAGAGGATGACATAAAGGCAGCGACCTTCACCAAAGCAATGGCCCCTGATAACTGGCCACTGCCACACCTGGGTGACACAGGCAGACAACTGTCCAGAACAGGCGGGTCCACTGACTTCCATGCTGTCGCGCTGTGTACAGCGCATTGACAATACTCACGCATTACAATAGGGCTTCTTCTCATAGCCTTTGTAGTTGTTCATGTTGAGAGCCATCTTGCAGACCTCACAATGGAAGCATCCTTTATGCCAATACTGGGGAAAAAATCAACAGTTAAAACGTTAGTACAGGGTCATCTCTGGCCAGGACGAGTGCAGAAGGCAGGCTGTACATGACAGTCTGTGTATGTGAAAACACTACCACAAAACGCCGGCTTGCAGGTGCAGGGCGTGTGTTTGCCGACTTCAGGCAAGTAAATAAAGCAGGCCGCTGTTAAAGTTGGGTTTGAAATCAGTCTCCACCGCTAAGGGCAGACTCAGATTGGAAGGACGGCTAAGGATCTGCCCAAGGCTGCATGCACTCCGCCGAGTAGCCAGAAAGAATTCTGAGCTCGGTTAATGGACACCTACGGAGCGGCTTCAAAACGAAAAGGAATTCACTTCAAAGTGTGCCCAGGATCTCAGAAAACATGTCCACCGGAAGTCAGGCGGCCCGAGGGGGTGGCAGGAGGACCACGCAAGTACCCCTGGCCCCGGCCCCTGTCCAGCTCCCACAAAAGCGCAGCAACTCCGTTCCACGGCGGCTGGCTCCACGGAAGCATTTTATCTCGCCCAACGCGAATACACGGGGACGCTGCTTCGGGCTGGCTGCTTTTGTCAGTCACCAGGGATCGCACGCGCGGGTGTCTCTCCCAGGCTGTCCAACTCCATGAACACCCGGGAAGGGCAAGGGGCAGAGCCGGAGGACCGCGGCCAAGGCCACTTCCTTCGGAATTCCCCACCCGGGTGGGGCAGACTCCCGTGGGCCGTGCTCGCGGGGCTGCGCCCGGGCTCCCGCGGGGGTTATTCTTAGCACTGCGGCAGTGGCCGCCCGGTGACATATTAATTACCATTTGCCTCTCCCCGTCGCGGGCACGGGAGGTGCCAGGCGGGGGCGAGAGGGGGATGCCGGAGGGGAGAGGGGTGCGGGGCGGCAGCGGAGGCGGGAGGGGGCGCGCCTCATCGGCCCCCTGAGCGCCTAGCCCGGTGCCCCCCGGCCCAGCCGCGCGCTCCCCTTAGCCGCTCTGCCCACGCCGCACAGCTGCGCACCCAGACCACAGCCTTTGCGGGTTCCACACCACGGAGGCTACCGGAGGACCCCGACACTCTCGCGCCCTCCCCGGCGTCCAGAAGCTCGCTCACACGCCGCCCGCTCGGCTCTCCCCGTCGCCCGTGCCAAAACTTCTCAGAGCAGGTGCAGCCCGGCGCCCGGCAGATCCGGGCTGGCCCAGGGCCGCTCGCTCACCTTGTCCAGGCAGGTGACTTTCTCCGTGGGATACACGACTTTTCCGCAGCGGGCGCACTGGGGGTTCATTGTCGCGGTTCCCGGGGGCGGCGGCGGCTGCTGCTGTGGCGGCGGCGACTGGGGGCCCCGAGGGGCCGCTGTGACATCCCCCGGCGAGCCCCGCACCGCCTCGGGGCCGGCGGAAGGGCGGCGGGCGAGCCCACGGAGCGCGCGCGGGGCGCGGGGCGCGCGGCGGGGGCGCGGGTGGGTGCGCGGCGGGGCTGGCGCCTGAGACCGGCCGCGCTCTCGGGCTCTGCCGCTCGGCTCCGGCTCGGGCTCCGCGCAGCCCGCTCTGCGTCGCTCGCACTCCAGGTACCGGTGACTCACACAGACACTCGCGCCCGCCCCTCACGCTCACTCACTCCCCGCCTCGCCGGCGCGCAGGCCAAACCCACCGGCGCGCCCCGACCAAGTGGCGGTGAACGAGCACGTCGGGCACCCGGGGAGGGCGGGCGCGGCGGCGGGGAAGGGCAGGGACCCCGCGAGCTCCGAGACAGCGGCGAGCTGCGACAGTGCCTCCCTAGGTGGGCGGCGGCGGAGGAGGAGGAGGAGGTAAGGGAGGGGGCCTCGACCCCGCGCACGCCCTGCTCTTCCGCCGCCTCCCTTCTCCTCCCTAGCAGAGTGCGCACCCACCCCACACCCCCGGCTCCTGGCCCTGTCACCCAGAGAGCGCGCGGCGGGGGTGCGCCCGCGCTCCGCTCCAGCCCAGGGGACCAGGGGCAGCGCCCATCCCGGGGCGGGGGCTGTCCTGGCCGCGCGCGCAGCGACGCGCTCGGGCTCGGAGCCGGGAGCCCCGCGGGGAACGCGGATTCTCCGGTTCCCGCCGCGCCACGCCGGTGCAGCGCAGGCTCTCTCGGGCTTTGGCCGAGAGGACGCGTGCCCGCGAGAAGTCCTTGGACCCGGCTGGAGCAGAGCCTGCTCTCCGGCCCCGGGGCTGTCCGTGCCCGTCCTTGGAGAGCGACTGGTCATTTTAGGCCCGAATCCGAGCCTCCCTAGAGTAACAAACGGACGGCGTTCATTGTCAGCGTGTGTTGCCAATGAGCACCACAAAGCATCTGCGAAAAGTTCTGCACCTGAATTAAGGGAAGCAGTTAACAAACTCGGGCTGCAGATCCCAGGAGCTGGACAGACAATCACGCTGGAGGCTGAGGGAGGATGAGACCAAATGGGACGGGAATCGAGGTTCCCAGGTGGCTGCGTTCGCGTTAGGAGAGGCACGTAAAGGAGCCATGCTGCCTTTTCCTAGTCGTGGGGCCCTAGGCAAATTCTTAGCCGCTTCGGTGCCTCAGTTTTCCAGTCTATGAAATGGGGGTAAGGATGGCGCCCTGCCCAGCAGCTCCCGGCCTCCTGCTGGGAGGATTAGGTGAGTCAGCAGGGCTGACTGCTTCAGTCCGGCCGGCTAGGGTGCGCGCCGCACCAGAGGCAGAGAGGATTACTGAGAATCGGTTCTCACAAAGACGCAAACACATCCCGTTGCTAGCACACAGATTAAGACTCGATCATGCCACAGAGCAACTACTGTGGCAAATATTCCTGGCGTTTCGGGGGTTCAAATCATAGCTGCAGCCCCTCATTAAAGGGAGTGGGACAGGGGTGTAGCTGCGGGTCTCGGAGCCTCGCCGGAGGCCGCACAGCGCGGTGCAGCCGCAGCTCGCGAGGAGAAACTTGCGCCCGAGCGCTCCCCGCGGACAGCCCCCGAGGAGACAGACCCACCCTCGGCGCGCGCGGGGCGAGCCCTCGCTGTGGGCGAGCATCGGCGGTCTTTGAACGGCGCTTCAGAACCGCCTGAGGAAGCGAGTCTTCACACGATCGCCTGGGAGGCAGTGCTGTGTGCAGCATCTAGAGGCCTGCAGAGGGTCAGGACTGTAGTTCCACGCGGGTGGAATGGCTGTTCTCGTGCGGATGGGAGCAGCATGAAATGCTGGCGACGCGTGAGGGTGATGGGCGACACTGACGGGGGTGCTGTTGGGTCTTTGAAATACCAGCTGTCGACTTTCTGACCCAACCATCACCCATCACAGTGCCTGGCCCACAGTAGGTCCTCATTAGAGGTTTCTGGAAGGGAGGTGTGAATAAAACAAATGGATACCTCGACATGAGAAGCAACGGTGGCGTTTGTTCTCTGAAGAAGTAATAAAAAAAAATGCTCCAAATGGTACTTTTCTGTTTTTCTTACTCTTTTCTTGTTTTGCATCAAGCTAGCTTCTGAGTTTCTTAATGCCATTTTACTGATGTAAGAAGAATTTAATACCATCTGTCTTAAAAGGACTTCTTTATTTCCAAATTCAAAGTCCTGTGACAGAGGATTGGCAGGGACCTGTCAGCTGGCCAGCCCCCTGCCTTCAAGCAGATAAATGATGTCATTGTTCCGCTAGGCAGAACTTTGCCCTTCCATGTCTTTCTCATTCGGCTGCCCAAGAAATTGTCCCTTGCGGTGACTCTACCCCAATATGTCCACTTGAATTTAAATCCTCTTCTTCTGATGTGGACATACACAGACAAGAAAACTGACCATTGCTCTCCTAAAAACATATTTATAAAGTTAAATTTTTTCCTTTGCTAAAATTCCCAAATCTGTCTACTTTTTTTTCTGAGTCCTTTTTATACAGAAACTGTTGAACACCTTATAACCATGATTTTATCTCAGGTTAAATAAACAGAACTCCAAGTTTTACAGTTTTAAACAGTAACTATTTTTTTTAACATTTATCTACTTTTTGAATGGCAGAGGAAGAGACTGAAAGAGAAAAAGATTTTCTATCCACTGGTTCACTCCCTCAGATGGCCTCAATACACCAAGGCCGGGAGCCTGGGACTCTGTCCAGGTCTCCCACGTGGGTGGCAGGGGCCCAAGCACTCGGGCCATCTTCCACTGCTTTCCCGGGTGCATGGTGGGGAGTTGGATCAGACATGGATGAGCCAAGACTGGCACAATGCCCATATCGATGCCTGCGTGGCAGGCAGCTGCTTCACTTGCTTGGGCAACAGTGTTGGCCCCAGTAACTAAAGGGCCAAATAGTTTGAGAAATGTCAGCTTGGACATCATAATGGTCAATGGTATTATCTGTTCATAATTTTTTTCCCTTCCACCCTGACAACACTTCCTGTGGGCCAAGTCTATTTCCCCACTCACTACAATGATGTTGGGCAGGGCTGTGTAACTTCCTTTGGCCACTGGAATGTCCGTGGACATGACACGTGTTGTATCAGAGCAGAAGTTTCAGAGTTTGCCCTTGTCCTCCCTCTCTTTGATATTCAGTCACAGGCCTTGAAGCAGACCTCGGGAGCAGACCTGTCTAGACCACAGAGCCCAACCAAGTTCAGTAAGCCAAGCCACGTCCAGCAAAGCCGGTAGCCCCCACACATGGGAATAAGTAGTGGTTGTAAGTCAGAGACCTGTGAGGTTGGTTGTTACTGCAGCAAAGGCTAACCAATTCAAGGGAACATCAAAAAGTTCATGTAAAAACAGATTTTAAAAGTTCATTTTTGTACCCCAAAACTAAAAATTCTTGCAGTTTTTTGATAATGCACATTTTCCATGAACTTTATGAACACCATTCTTACACAAATGATGATCACTGAAGAGAAATACGTTCTACTTCATCAACCAGCAACTAATGAGTTTACACCCAAGATTCAGGACATGTATATAATGTTTTTCTGTTTCCTTTTTCCTTTTCTAAAAAGTGTGCTGTTAGTGTAGTAGCCCATAAAGTATAGAACTCTAAACACTAATTAACTGTTTCATTAGAAGTGTAGTGGACAAGAAACCATAGAGCACTTGTTATTAACCAACTCATTTCACTCTGTACATTTTTATCAAGGACCTTCCATTTTCCAGGCATTGCGTAAAACTGGGTACTTTGTTCCCAACGAGTTCAAATTCACCGTGGAGGCAAGTTTTCCCAATCAATAATTTAGGTAGGTGAAACTAAAGGAAAATAGCAATTCTTAGCTCTCATTTCATTTGATAAGAGGCTAAGTAGCCTAATGAAGCATTTCTCTAAAATGCTTTAGAGAAATTATCCTGTTTACCATTTCAGTATTACTGCAAGTCAATGAGAATTGTAAAACAAAAAAATTTAGGAAATTCTAGATTTTGAAGCTGTTACAAAAACAATTACTGGGGCCAGTGTTGTGGGGTAGCAGGTAAAGCTGCCACCTGTGAGGCTGGCATCCTATACTGCTTTGTGTCCTGGCTGCTCCATACTTCACATCCAGCTCCCTACTAATTGCCTTGGAAAAGTAGCAGCAGATGGCCCAAGTGTCTAGGCTCCTGACACCCATGTGGGAAACCCAGATGAAGCCCCTAGATTAGGCCTGGCCCAGTGCTGGCCATTGTGGCCATGTGGAGACTGAACCAGCAGATGGAAGCTCTCTGGCTCTCTGGCTCTCCCACTCACTCTAACTCTGTCTTTCAAATAAAACTTTTTGAAAAAAGATTTCTCCCATCCATTCAATACATAATTATTGGTAGGCAACATGTAAGAGGCAACACGATAGGGTACATCAGGGAATAAGGCATGATCTCATCCTGTGATAAAATCTAGTGGGACAGATAAGTAAAGAATTAAAATAGGCCAGCGCCATGACTCACTTGGCTAATCCTCCACCTGTGGTGCCAGCACCCCGGGTTCTAGTCCCAGTTGGGGCGCCGGATTCTGTCCTGGTTGCTCCTCTTCCAGTCCAGCTCTCTGCTGTGGCCCAGGAGTGCAGTGGAGGATGGCCCAAGTGCTTGGGTCCCTGCACCCACATGGGAGACCAGGAGGAAGCACCCAGCTCCTGGCTTCGGATCAGCACAGCGCCGGCCGTGCGGCCATTAGGGAAGTGAACCAACAGAAGGAAGACCTTTCTCTCTGTCTCTCTTTCATTGTCTATAACTCTCTCTGTCTCTCTCACTGTCTAACTCTGCCTGTCAAAAAAAAAAAAATTAAAATATAACATGACTCTGTCTCACTGTCTAACTCTGCCTGTCAAAAAAAAAATTAAAATATAACATGATAAATGCTCTCAAATAATGCTCTGCTATAGACATCATGGAAAAACAGAGAAGGAACTTAGAATTAAAAGGTAAGTTTAGGCCGGCGCCGTGGCTCACTAGGCTAATCCCCCGCCTTGCGGCGCCGGCACAGCGGGTTCTAGTCCCGGTCGGGGCGCCGGATTCTGTCCCGGTTGCTCCTCTTCCAGGCCAGCTCTCTGCTGTGGCCAGGGAAGGCAGTGGAGGATGGCCCAAGTGCTTGGGCCCTGCACCCCATGGGAGACCAGGAGAAGTACCTGGCTCCTGCCATTGGATCAGCACGGTGTGCCGGCCGCAGCCTGCCAGCCGTGGCGGCCATTGGAGGGTGAACCAACGGCAAAAGGAAGACCTTTCTCTCTGTCTCTCTCTCTCACTGTCCACTCTGCCTGTCCAAAAAAAAAAAAAAAAAAAAAAAAATAAGTTTAATTGCACTTGGGGAGTCTTCAAAAAGTTCATGGAAGTGAGCTTTTTGTGATAAAATTAAAAAATTATACATGGATTTCCATTTTTTTGTCACCAAAATGAACATAACTATTTTTCCATGAACTTTTTCAAGTCCTTTCAGAGTTCAGGCTGGTATGTTAGGGAGTAAGAAACACATGCTTCTCCCTCTCGAAGCCCCCTAACGTGAGGGGTTCGTGGGTGACTACCCTACTTTCCCCTGCTTTGGGGATTTCTCTGCCTTTATATACATGCTGAAAATATATTTACGTCACTTCACTGTCTGATCCCAACATAGCATAGCAACAAACTTCATATAAAGATTAAACATTTCTTGATAGATGACACAACTCATCAAAATAAGCCCCAAAACTCCCAACTTAAAGCCTTTATAACTGTCAACTTGTAACTGCAAGTATGACCCAGAGCCTGTTAGGATTTGGAAAGAGAGAAAAGAGGCAAGAGGAGCCACAGCCCCTTATTTTGGCCCTTCTGGGATACAACCCCCAGGATGAAGGCCCAGATATGCCTCTGCGGTAGGCAAGGCAATATCCCCCTCAAGATGTCCTCACCCTGGTACCAGACCCTTGGAGAGATTTAAATTACACACCAGAAGGGGCTTTGCAGGTGCAGTGAAGATGCTGAGATACAGAAGCAGCTTAGATTATGCAGCTGTGCCCAATGACTGCACAAGAGTCCTCCTAAGACACAGACCATGGGATGGGAGTCAGAGGAGGAGACGCTCTGCTGCTCCCCTTGGAGATGGACAAAGGGGCCACAAGGCAGGGATGTGGGCCCCTGGAAGCCACAAAAGGCAAGGGAACACTCTGTCCTGGAGGTTTCTAAAGGGACGCCCTGCCAACATCTTGATTTTAGCTCTTGGGACCTTCAGAACGGTAAGAGGATAAGTGTGTGCTGTTATAGCAGCAACAGAGAGGGGGTATGCCCTCCATGTGAATTCTGTTTTCCTTTAGGGCCACAGTGAATTCCAGGACTTCTAAGGAATCTGTTGGAAGTCAAGATGGCTGAGACCCTCTCCATGAGAAAGACCCTAAAACCAAGGGCGGGGGGGGGGGAGTGCAGCAAGCATGATCCTCTCTCCCCTCCCCATCCTCATACCGTTCCTCGCTTTCTTTGCGGTCTCCAGAAAACTGCCTCCCCTTTTCATTTAATTTTGCACATGTGGAGACAAATATCATCAGTAGTTCACCAAGTCAACATCTCTCTCTCCAAACTTCCCTCTCCTATTCTGTACAGCAGCTCAGTGAGATAGGAACTCACCAAACGTCATCCCAGACCCTTGTCCAGCTAATTTCATGTCTGTAAGAGCTCTTGACTCTGTCGCTGTACCTCTGTCTGGCTTTAGAACTTATCCTGTCTTCCTTGAATTGTGCTGTAATGACTTCATACATGGAAGGAGGTACAATTTCACTCTCCCAGATAGAAAATCAACATAGCCTGGGATCCCCACAGTGTTTTTTTTTTTTAATAAAAATTAATTCATGAAAATACTGAACACAGTGCCTAACACTCATTAAGAACTTGGTGAATATTTGTTTAATCTTAAAATGACTAGAGCAAAAAACAAATAACTTGTTCTCCTTGATATAATGCAAATCAGATGGTAGGTGACAAGAATATGATTGTTATTACCTTCTCATGTGTTTCAAGACTGCTTTCCAAATTATCTGCCAATTTGATAAATATCAAGCTATAAGAATAAAAATTTGCATAAAAGTACATTTTTAAACATATGAGATAAAAAAAGTTGTATGTTGCTAAGACAATAATTTTCCTTTACTACCTGCTATGGGCTGAATCATGTCCATCAGAACTCATCTGTTAAAGCACTAATTCTTAAGGTGTTAGTGTTTAGAGATGGGGCCTTTGTGTGTGATAATGAGGTTTAATAAGATCATGAGGGTGAGGCCCAAAGGATGAGATTAGTGTCATCGTAACAAAAGACAAACAGGGAAGGTCATATTTGGTTCTGGCAATGACCAGAACAGCCCTTGTCTGGACTGTCGAGGAAGAGGGTTTTTTGTTTTTTCTCTTAATGGAGAATGGGACTAGAAATGGGTGGGGGTAGGAGGGCAGGTATGATAGGAAGAAACACTATATTCCTAAAGTTGTACTTATGAAATTTGTACTCATTAAATAAATGGTTTCTTTGGGGAAAATAACATTTAAAAATATAAATTAACTGACGATGCCCCCCCCCCAAAAAAAAGACTGTCTGGAACACCCACATCCCATATCAGAGTACCTGGGTTCAAGTTCCGGCTCCACTCCTAATTCCAGTTTCCTGTCGGTGCACATTCTGAGAGGCAGCAGGTGATGGTTCAAGTACGTGGGTCCCTGCCACCCATGTGGGAGACCAGATTGAGTTCCTGGCTCCTGTCTTCTGCCTGGCCCAGGCTTGGGTGTGTAGGCATTTGTGAGTCAGTAGCTCACTCTCTGCCTTTCAAATAAATAATTTAATGTTAACATATGTATATATATATATATATAGAGAGAGAGAGAGAGAGAGAGTGAGCGAGCTAAGGGCTCTCTTCCCTTTTCCCCGTCTTGCTCCTTCCACTCCGCCCTCCATGGGAGAACACCAGGGTGGGGGAGCGTTTAGCAGAACCCAGCTGACACCCTGCTCCTGGACTTGCAACCTCCAGAACTGTGAGGATGTGAATGCCTATGGAGACAGCCCCTGGTCTGTGGTATTTTGTGATGGGGGCACCAGCTAATAGGCTCCCACAGCATGGCTTGCAACCAGTTGAGAGCTGGATCAAGGAAAATGTTCCTCTTGCCACATAAAAACCATGATACAAATAAAGATAAATTGCTTTCTAATTCCCTGAAGTAGGTTCTTAGACTTGTTACACCAAAGTTCTGACTCACTTATTAGCATCCGTTTCAAACTACAGAGGAAAGCTGATTTCCAACCTGCTTGGCAAGAATTGTAATTGTGTTCACTGACAAATTAAAAGATCATCGTCCTGTTAATATACACAGAAGCAAATAAAAATGTAATCATGTTAAAGAGCACTATTAAATTATATGAAATAGCAGCCATCAAAGAAAGCTTGTTTATAGTGGTTAAAAAAAAAAACCTGGTTAGGAAAGATTTATCAAAATTCTGTGTGGACTCAAAAATGGAATGGACCTAAAATTCAAAAGCATTTTAGGGGAAAAAAGACAAAGTAACACTCAAAATTCCCCATAATGAAGTTAGCGTTTCCTTTAGACCTTTTGACTACAAGAAACAGAAAGCCACTCGTGTCCTCTCGGGAAAAGGAGACTCAGATAGTACTCCCCACACCCAGAAAGCCAGGAGCACTCCATGACCCAGCCTCAGAAACGTGGGGCCAGAGGGGCAATACTCCTCTCTTGACAGAATCAGTTTCACGCTGCTCACTTTGGGGACCCGCCGTTAGCACGAGGCAACCCACTCTGCATGTCTGCCTCACCTTGACACTGGCCCCTTGCCCACTCTCTCCCTCACCCCAGTGCGCATCGATGCTGCAGAACTCTCGAACTGTGGCTGACCACAACCACACGGGGCCCCCGCCGCTTCTCCTGACATCTTTCCGTCTCCCCTTCCCACACATAATGGCTTATTCTTCCCCTGTGGTTAGTTCCAATGCACAAAAGAACACGTGTGACCCAACTCATCTCTTCACACTTCTGGGTCACAGGCCACCTCTGCGTTGTCCTAGAGTCAGATCTAAGTGGCTCTGGAGGCCGTGAAGAAGGGATGCACTCGGGACCAGTTGGGGTGCCAGGGCCTACCCTGCCACACAGCCTGTGACATGGTAGGCATTTGATGGCCTCCTCCATGCAGAATAGTATGGGAATCTCATAAACACAAATGCAAGAAGGGCTCGACTGGCTTGTAAAATCTGGATGCCATGGTAGACCAAAATCTAACCATGCATAAGGTGTGGCCCCTGGTTGGCTTGCTTTTGGCTTTTCCTATTAAATAATTGTAGGGTAAATTTGTAGAAGTGTATATATTCTCATCTTTAAGAGCTATATTCCCGTTTCTAAGACGCTAACGTCAATAAGAACAAGGAAGTCATAGCAGCTCTGCAAATTCGGAGCAACAGTTCCAGGTCTGCATGCACTGCCAGTGAGAGCCGCAGAGATGAGCCATGTTGTTTTTTCTTTCTGGGAGCTGTATTTTACAAAGTAATAAGAGGGGCAGTCATCGTGGCGGGGCAGGGTAAGCTGCCACTTGAGATGCCCACATCCCATATCAGAGAGCCTGTTGGAGTCCCAGTTGCCTTGCTTCCAATCCAGATTCCTGCTAATACACATCCTGGCAAGCAAAAGATGATGCCTCAAGTGCTTGAGCTCCTGCAACCCATGTAGGAAACCTGAATGGAGTTTTGGGGACCTGACTTCAGCCTGGCCCAGCCCTCAGTATTGCAGGCATTTGGAGAGAGAACTAGCCGATGGAGGATCCCTCTCTGTGTCTCACTCTATCTTTCAAGTAACTGAAAATAAATAAATATTTTAAAAACTAAGAAATATGTGAAAAGCTTTTAGTGATATGGCTTACTTACCCGAACTTATCCAAAATATTGTTTCATCTTGAGATTGCTTATGTTGGTGTTTTATCATCCTAAAACTTCAAAACCCAGAGTCTATGAGAGTACTTCAAAAAGTTCATGAGAAATGCATTTTATGGGGAAAGTATGCATGGATTGAAAAATAATTGCACCAAAATGAACTTTTAATCTCATTTTTCCACAAACTTTTTGAAGTCTTTCCTTATTTTACACTTGCAGTGTACCTCAGTTTGGACTAACCACAATGCATGTGCCTCATAGCCACTGGTGACCACACAGACAGTAAACATCCACTCAGCCTAAGACAGAAAGCAATCAAAGCGTTGGACAGAGGTTGGCCTTTGCTGACTCTGAAGGGTTCCAGGCAGGAGTGGTCACACTGGTGCCACCAAGCGGGAGAAGCACCAGGTTCTGCTGACTTCAAAAGTGCCAGTCGATTGACCCACCGTGGCTCTGTGGCTCCAGCAGCATGAAACCAGGAGCGAGGCAGAAGGCAGGTGAATGAGTTCCCTTGAGAGGCAAGAAGAGGGTAGAGTCGGCTGAAGGTGGGGAGGGGAAAAGTAAAGTGAAGAAGGGAAGGAAAGAAAGGCATGAGCCACAACAGGGCAAGAGGGGATTTGCAAACCACGAGAAAGTGCACAGAGATGTGTGGAGGGGAGCTGGCGTTCAGGAACCACAGTGGGCCAAATGGCAGAAACAGAATCAAGCCCAGTGAACTCAGCGAGGCCTGAGCAGGAGCTGAGCCCCAGTGCGGCTGAAGTCAGCTGGGCCTAGAAATGAGCTTCATAAAAACTCAGAGACAGGAAAAAGAAAAATCAACAGAGCAGCATCAATGCCAAATGCCAACAGTAGAATGTTGCATTTCATATGAAGGGATTAATTCCACTGGGCTCGAGTATCAATGGCTTGAGCTCCCAGTAATGAGGCTCCCTTTTGCAGGACTCAACATGGGAAAATAATTGCTGGGCAGGTGTTTTGTTTTTCTGGCTAAGAGTGAAGAACAGTAGGTCGGGCCCCAGCAGAAACTAAGTCAGTAGCTTATGGGGTCAAGACTTTTATGGTATCTATCACATTTCATTTTGCACCGGTGTAGGGATTCAAGCTTGCCAAAAGATATTTTCCTATTTCAAATAACACAGCAAAAACAAAACAAAACAAAAGTCTTAGGTCACAACCACAAAGGAACAACCCCTGCTGACACAATGGCTCGTTGCTCAGCAAAAGGGCTGAGATCTTGCTGACAGATCGAGAAGGTGGCTTCTCCTATTGGCAGTGACTCATCAAACAAGGGAAGCATGGAATCTGCTCTTTACCCACATTTCACAAACGTGTGCGGTACAAAATGTGCCCATTAGCAGTAGGCACCGGAGCAAGCAAGTGTTCTTCAGCATGAGTAATGGGAATTAAATGAAATGAATGGGACTGGCTTCGTGGAGGTACATGAAGGAAAGAGTCTTCATTATATAAAAAGGGAACCTGAACTCCTGCTGCGGCGGTGGCTGCTACAGCAGCCTCATCCAATAAAGCAGGTCCTGACGCTCAAATAAAACGAGACGAAGATGGGATGTTTAACAGAGTACCTCTTAACACTTTAATTTTTTTTTTATTTTTATTTTTATTTTTGACAGGCAGAGTGGATAGTGAGAAAGAGAGACAGAGAGGAAGGTCTTCCTTTTCCGTTGGTTCACCACCACCACCCCCCCATGGCTGCTGCGGCCAGCACACCACGCTGATCCGAAGCCAGGAGCCAGGTGCTTCTCCTGGTCTCCCATGCAGGTGCAGAGCCCAAGGACCTAGGCCATCCTCCACTGCACTCCCAGGCCACAGCAGAGAGCTGGACAGGAATAGGAGCAACCGGGACAGAATCCGGCGCCCTGACCAGGACTAGAACCCGGGGTGCCGGCGCCGCAGGAGGAGGATTAGCCTAGTGAGCCACAGCACCGGCCACCTCTTAAAACTTTAAAGTGAAAAGGTAAAATTGAATGTTAACTAGAAGTGAATGACATGAAATGATGTTTCTGACATTCTGCTGAGTGGAAAATGCAGGTTAGGACAACATTTTGTCCTCTCTGATCTCATTTTTTGTTAATTTTATAAAAGTAAATGCACACAGAAAACATTGGATTGATAGATATCAAGGTGTTCACGGAGGGATGACAAATTTTGTGTTTTCCTTTCTGTCTCTCTTTTCCAAATTTTCAACAATAAACATGATTTTTCACAAGTAAACTCTTCTGCAAAGCAGAAAAGGGCTTTGTTTTTGAGATGACTGTGTGATGTTATCCACTCTTCCAGGCCCCATCAGGCTCAACCACCACTCAAGACGGCAGCTCTCCCCATCCTGCTCCACTGGAGAACACAGAACCAAGAGAAAGCAGTGACCAGTTCCTGGGACAGGTTTTAGGGTGTGGCCTTCTGGTTTGTTTTGTTGCTTGAAGATTGTGCTTGGTGACATCCAATCTTTGCGTGCCACAGCTCTGGTTCTAGCTGCTAACGAGCAGAGGGCACCAAGAGGTCACTTCTCCAGAGACTGCTGAGAGCTGCTGGGCCAAGGCTGATGAGAAAGAATCTCAGGTCCCGCTCGTTCCAGTGCCTCCTGCAGACCAGGGTGTGGAGGAGGGTGTGATCTGGGGAGAGGTAAACAAGAGAGTTTTTTTTGTTTTGTTTTTTGGTGTTTTTTTTTTGTTTTGTTTTGTTTTTTGGACAGGCAGAGTGGAACAGTGAGACAGAGAGAGAGAGACAGAGAGAAAGGTCTTTCTTTTGCCGTTGGTTCACCCCCCAATGGCCACCGCGGCTGGCGTGCTGCGGCCAGCGCATTGCGCTGATCTGAAGACAGGAGCCAGGTGCTTCTCCTGGTCTCCCATGGGGTGCAGGGCCCAAGCACTTGGGCCATCCTCACTGTACTTCCGGGCCACAGCAGAGAGCTGGCCTGGAAGAGGGGCAACCAGGATAGAATCCAGCGCCCCGACTGGGACTAGAACCCGGTGTGCCGGCGCCGCAAGGCGGAGGATTAGCCTAGTGAGCCACGGCGCCGACCAAGTACAGAGAGTTTTGACTTCTCTTTCTGCTCCATTTTCCTCAGACTGCATTGCACATAAATGGCCTTCATAGAATGCTAGCAGTTTATGCTACAGACTTTGCCATTTGGAAAGTCCTCATGTCTGACCTTTGTGGATCCTCCACGTTGTCTTTCTCTTATATTTCAACGTGTTGGCTGGAAATGAGGATTTCAATTTTCTTCCTGCTGCTGCTCGAGTTGCCAGAGAAGTTCACTGGGAGAGGTCAGAGATTTGTGCTGCGGTAGCTTCGATTCCTGATGAGAGGACTGCTGTTTTGCCCCGTTCCATTTGCATCTCTCTGAACTCCTATCATTTAATAAAACAGCAAAGCACAAAGTGACTTTCAAATTTTAAAACTTTAGGTGAAATTAATACACACTTTTAAATATTGTAAACGCATCTTTATGCATAGGAAGCTGTTGGAAATATACTGAATATAAAAGCAGGTAAAATAAAGCATATATAATTATCCCTTTTTAAAAGGATTGTTTTTATATATGTATATTATATATTTGCTGAAATCCTATCTGTACATACACACACACACACACATGAATTACAAGACCTAAAAGTACGTTTACCAAGAAGTTGCCAATGGTTAGTGCTGAATGGTGTGTGTCTTAGTCCATGCAGGATGCTATAATGAGGAATAATAAAATACTGCACACTGGGGAGCTAAAAGCAACAGACTGATTTTTCACTGTTCTGGAGGCCAGGACATGAAGACCAGGGCAGCCGGCGCCGCAGCTCACTAGGCTAATCCTCCGCCTTGCGGCGCCAGCATACTGGGTTCTAGTCCTGGTCAGGGCGCCGGATTCTGTCCCCGTTGCCCCTCTTCCAGGCCAGCTCTCTGCTATGGCCCAGGAGTGCAGTGGAGGATGGCCCAAGTGCTTGGGCCCTGCACCCCATGGGAGACCAGGAGAAGCACCTGGCTCCTGCCTTCGGATCAGCACGGTGTGCCGGCCGCGGCAGCCTTTGGAGGATGAACCAACGGCCAAAGGAAGACCTTTCTCTCTGTCTCTCTCTCTCACTGTCCACTCTGCCTGTCCAAAAAAAAAAAAAAAAAAAAGACCAGGGCAGTGAGGGCCCACTTTCCAGCTTGCAAATGACAGTCTGTTGCTGTATCCTCATAAGGTGCAAGGGTTGAGGGGTCCCCTGGGCATCTTCCATCCCTGAGCGCCCCACCCTCATGACCTAGCACCTCCCTAAGGCTTAGGATTTCAGCATCGGAATTTTGGAGGGAGACACAAACATTCAGCCCACCACCATAGGATTTATTTTCATTTTCTGTCTCACACATGCATACTCTTGCTGTATGGTATTTTCTAATTTTCTATGTGCACATACGGAATAATATTCTTAACAAAACAGACACAATTCAAATTTAAATCAGCATATCACCTACACTATGCCTAACAGAGTGGGTTCTAATTCTCAAAAAAATGAGAGTAGGCAACATTTATTGAGTGCTTATTAGGTGCCAGGCCCAGAAATCATGGTTTTTTTTAATATCTATTGCCTTATTTACAACTTTTTTATGATTTATTTATTTATTTGAAAGACAGTTACAGAGAGAGGTAGAGACACAGAGAGAGGTCTTCCATCCGATGGTTCACTCCCCAGGTGGCCGCAATGGCTGGAGTTGCGATGATCAGAAGCCAGGAGCCAGGAGCTTCTTCCAGGTCTCCTACATGGGTGCAGGGGCCCAAGACTTGAGCCATCTACTGCTTTCCCAGGCCATAGCAGAGAGCTGGATTGAAAGAGGAGCAGCCGGGACTAGAACTAGCGCCCATATGGGATGACAGTGCTTCAGACCAGGGCTTTAACCCACTGCGCCACAGTGCCAACCCTGCCTTATTTACAACTATAACATTAAAAGGTTTGTACTATTATTTTCCCCAGTTAGAAGATGAAGAAATTAAGGCAGGGAGGAAGACATAAGAGAGACTCCCAGAGCCAGGGCTGGCAGCACCAGAACTGTATTCTAGGCAACCTCACTGCAATCTTTGTTCTTTGTCACCCTGGAAAGAAATGGTTTTGTTGTAACAACTGAGTAGGAATTCTTCAGACTTGGATTCAAATCTACCATGTTTGAAACTGTTTACTACCCACTGCCTTTCCCATTTTTTCCCCATTCTTTTTTTTTTTTTTTTTTACTTATCTATGTATTTTTTTTAACTTTTATTTAATAAACATAAATTCCCAAAGTACAGCTTTTGGATTACAATGGCTTCCCCCCCCATAACTTCCCTCCCACTGGCAACCCTCCCCTCTCCCACTCCCTCTCCCATTCCATTCACATCAAGATTCATTTTCAATTATCTTTATATACAGAAGATCAATTTAGTATATATTAAGTAAAGATTTCAACAGTTTGCACCCACACAGAAACACAAAGTGTAAAATACTGTTTGAGTACTAGTTACAGTGTTAATTCACATTGTACAACACATTAAGGACAGAGATCCTACATGGGGAGTAAGTGCACAGTGACTCCTGTTGTTGACTTAACAAATTGACACTCTTGTTTATGGCGCCGGTCATCACCCTAGGCTCCCATCATCCCCACTATTTTTTGTCTTCTATTTTTTGTTTGTTTGTTTTTAAGATTTATTTCTTTGTTTGAGAGGTAAAGCTACAGACAGAGTAAGAGAGAGACAGAAAGAAACGTCTTCCACCCACTGGTTCACTCCCCAAATGGCTACAACAGCCAAAGCTGAGCTGACCTGATGCCAGGAACCAGGTGCTTCTTCCAGGTCTCCCATGTGGGTGCAGGAGCCCAAGCACTTGGGCCATCTTGCACTGCTTTCCCAGGCCATAGGCAGAGAGCTGAATTGGAAGAGGAGCAGCTGGGACACAAACTGCACTCATATGGAACGCCAGCACCGCAGGCAGAGGCTTAGCCTCCTAGGCCACAGCATTGGTCCCTTGTCTTCTCTTTTGAACATTTGATTTGATTCCCTTTTTTCTCCTCTCTTGGCATATCAATTATGCTTTTTTGTACCGGTTGTCCTTGAGTTTGCATCATACATTTGCAACTAACCCAATTCCTCTTTCAAACCATGCTACCATGCTTCACAGGTGGTGCAACTTAGTGTTCCCAGTTCTTACCCATCATTTATAATACTGCTGTCCTTAGTTTCGCTTATCCACAAGTTACAATCACCGAATACATTGTTGCTGTTTTTTTTTTTTTTTGAACAACCTGCTATTAAATCCCTTAAGAAAGAAAATTCTTATTTTACTTTCACTTATTCCCATTCAAGTGCTCTTCTATTATTTATTGAGGTCCAAGTTTCTGATGCATATTATTTTTCTTTCTTAAGAATTTCTTTTAACATTTCTTGCATGGCAGGTCCACTGTCAAAAAATTCTCTTAATACAAAGTCTTTGTTTCTCCCTCACTGATTCTTTCACTATGCCTGGTGTGTAGATGCAGCATTCTTAATTTCTGTTACAGTGGGTTTTTTTATTGCTAGCACTCCCTTTGATTCTTTCTTACAGTCTCCTCTCTGCTTTACATGAACCATCTGTTCTTACATGCCAACCACTTTCTCCATTAGAGCCTTTCGCCTATTAATTATAGTTGTTTTAAATTCCGAGTCTGTAATTCCAATCAACATGTGTGCCATATCTGAGCCTGGTTCTTGATGTTTGTTCTGTCTTCTCAAACTGCTTTTTGCCTTTTAATATGCCTTGTAAATTTTTTCTTGGAAGCTGGACATGTTGTACTTGGCATAGCCTGTGGACACTACTTCGAATCCGAGCTGTTCCACTTCCAGTCCAGCTCCCTGCTAATGGCCTGGGAAAAGCAACAGAGAATGGCCCAAGCGTGTAGGCCCCTGATACCCACGTGTTGAGACCCAGATGAAACTCCTGGTTCCAGCCTGGCCCAACCCTGGGCATTGCGGCCATTTGGAGAGTAACCAGCAGATAGACGATCTCTCTCTGTCTCTCCCTCTCTCTCTAATTGTGTCTTTCAAATAAATAAGTAATTTTTTAAAAAAAATGTTAAAACTCATAAAATGTGCCCCACCCATAGGACCTGCACTCCCTCAGGCTTGTCCACATTAATCCTCCAACACTGACCAAATCACACTTCAGGTTTTGCTACCCTGGCACTGGGTCCCAGGGAGTCTGTCTGTCTTTCTTTTTAAAATTTGTTTATTTATTTGAAAGAAGAGTACAGAGTGGGGTCTGGGAGAGACAGAGACAGAGATTTTCCATCAGTTAGTTTACTCCCCAAACTGCCCCAAAAGTCAGGGCTGGGCAAGGCCAAAACCAGAAGCCAGGAGCTTCTTCCAGGTCTCCCACAGCACTTGAGCCATTTTCCGCTGCTTTCTCAGGCCATTAGCAGAAGCTGGATCAGAAATGGAGTACCCAGGACACGAACCAGTGCCCATAGGGGATGCCAGCATCGCAGGCAGCAGCTTAACCCACTACACCACAGCGCTGGCCTCCCAGGGAGGTGTTCCTTCACCCACTGCTGCTCCAGTCCATCGTGGCTCTGTAGCTACCTGTCTCCCCAACTCCAAGGCCAGTGCTTTGCCTCAGTTCTCTGATGGATAAGAAAAGCTGCTGATCTGAGTTTGCTCAGCTCTTGTGTGGACAGGAGTAGCAACTTTCAAGCTCATTGTATACCCAATCAGAAGGTAGAAGTTGCTACGTAACACTTCCCCTGGCTTCTCTTCTCTTGTCCCATGACCAAGTAACACATATGTGATCTGGAACACTAGGAAAATCCCAGTGCCTCCGCATCATTTTCACACTTGTGATATGAAAACAGTTGTTACTTCTCACTAAGATTTGTCACAGTTTGGGAATTCGTATTCCTTGTACTAAGTCTGATTTATTTCTCCTCAAAGTTTAACACATGTTAAAACAGCAATATGTCTAAACTCTATAGCTGCAAAATGTGTAAATGAAAATTAAAACTTGCAACTGGTGCATAGACACGGGCCCATCTCAAATCTTGTGGAAAATGCGTGTTATACAGAAACTATGCATGCATTTTTTTTTTTTTTGACAAGCAGAGTGGACAGTGAGAGAGAGAGACAGAGAGAAAGGTCTTCCTTTGCTGTTGGTTCACCCTCCAATGGCCGCCGCGGCCGGCACGCTGTGGCCGGCGCACCGCGCTGATCCGATGGCAGGAGCCATGTACTTCTCCTGGTCTCCCATGGGGTGCAGGGCCCAAGCACTTGGGCCATCCTTCACTGCACTCCCTGGCCACAGCAGAGAGCTGGCCTGGAAGAGGGGCAACGGGGACAGAATCCGGCGCCCCGACCGGGACTAGAACCTGGTGTGCCGGCGCCGCAAGGCGGAGGATTAGCCTAGTGAGTTGTGGTGCCGGCCCACATTTTTAGAAAGTTTTGAGTCAAAACGAATTTATCTTTTAATTCCATTTTTCACAACCTTTTTAAGTGCCTTAGTATAATAAACTTTTAATTATATAGACAAATGGAGTGGAGAAATTAACAAGGTAGCTCAAAATTACTGTTGTTTTAGGGGGGCATACTTTGACACCTGCCTTTTAATAGCATATTTAAATTTTCTTGAAGACAATTTTTTTTATTTCCTTACTGTTTTATTTTTATTTGACATGTAGTAATCACACATATTTATGAAGTACAGTGTGATAATTTGATACATGTAGAACATATAATGTTCAAACAGGGGAATTAGCATTTCATCTCCTTAAACATTTAGCATTCCTTTGTGTTTATGAATACCTTCTTCTAGTTCTTTACAAAACATGTAACCAATTGTTGTAAACCATGCTTGCCTTGCTACACTGGCAAGCACTAGAACTTATCCTCACTGTACAACTCTGATTAGTGCTGGTTACCCAACCTCCCTCTGTCTCCCTACCCGCTTACCCTCTAGTGATCACGATTGCACACTCTATGAAGGTATTTTCTGTAAAAATATTGAAAATGTTGCAAACAACTGTAATGAATTGGATGGTAAATCCCCCCCCAAAAAAAGTCCACATCCTAATCCCCTAAGATCTGTGAGTACTACCTTATTTGAAAAGAGTCTCTGCAGAGAACAATTAAAGACCCTGAGGTGAGAAGAACATTCTAGATGATCTGGGTAGACCCTAAATCAAGACAAGTGTCCCTGCAAGAGAAAGGCAGAAGAGCAGAAAACACGGAGGAGATGGTGTGATCCCAGGGGCAAACTGGGGATGCAGCACCAGCAAAGGAAGCCCGGCAGCCCGCACAAGGGGCAAGGACGTCTTCCCAGGAGACTCCCGAGGGAACACGGGTCTGCGGACACCCTGATTGCCCATTGCTCCCCCAGAACTGTGAAAGACCGAACCTCTGTTGTTTAAACCTATTGTGTCTGTGATAATTTGGTAAGGCAGGCCTGGGAAACCCAACAGTATAGAAAGATTTGCTCAAATGTCCATTTTTCTCATTCTGCAAACCCCTGCTCAGAATTCTCTACATCACAGCATCTCAACTCTGGCTGATGTAAAATAACAGCTTAAATCAAGTCACTCTTTTGAAAAGTTTCAGAATTCCAAACATCAGACCAGAACTGAGATGGTTGGAATTAAAAATTAAAAATGTCAAAGGAAGCAATCTCCCCTAACATATGATAAACTCTTGGAAAGCTAGCATGTTGCAGATAATTCACCTTGCTTCCTCAACACAAAGATTAGCCCTTTACAGACACTCAATATTCGATCGTCATTTGAAAAGATAACACAAAATCATGGATCCTGTTCCCTCTCAGATCATTACATAATAAGAATTTGGAAAGCAGGATTATTCAAGACTAATTGAGAGTAGATGATCCATTTGTTGGTTATTACAAGTGAATTGCACAATGCAGTTAATTTTTGTAATGCAATTTTGGTGTCATTAACTGATTATATCAAGTATATGAAGAATCATCAAGAAAAGATTCACTAGGAACAAAAGATCTAGGGGTACAAACTGTAATTGAAATGTCTTCATAGAACATAGAAGAATTTATGATACTTAGGGATGTAATAAAATGCTAATTTAGCCAGCAAGTGAATAAAACTATGTTAGACATGTCCTTTCTATTAAGCAGCCATATCTTAGTATTTAAGAGAAGTGATAGCTTAATGCTTGCAAATTACCTTCTCAGAATTGAACCTCCTCACTCCTTGAGGATTGAGAATAGTTATATTTCCAGGAATGATCTGGGCACTGCTTTCTGTTGATTTTCCCTTTGTAATTGTTCCCTGCATTATAATTGATAATGCCTTAGGTCTTTTCTATCGATGGAGGAACCTTAAAAACTACTTAGAGTAGATGGATTTGACTTTAAATAAGTTCAGTGTTTAGTTCAGGGGTATCCACAGGAGTTCTTACTTAGTTTGCCAATTTCTCAACTGCTTCCCACACCTAAGCATTTCTCTGGGGTGGGAAACCTTTTTTTCTGCCAAGGGCAATTGTTACAACATCCTTCACAGACCATGCAAAATTATCAACTTAAAAATTAGCCTGCTATAGATTTATTGAATTTCAAGTCCCACCTGCAGCTGCCATGGCAGGGCCAGACCAAACGATTCAGCAGTTTTCATATAGCCCCTGGGCCAGCCATTCCCCACCCCCGGACTTACAAAATTCAACTTAGAATTTTTCAACTTTATGATGGTATGGAAGTGATACATATTCAGTAGAAAACATATACAGAATTTTGAACTTTGCACTTCTTCCAGGCTACTGAAAGTTGGTGAGATCCTTTCTTGCAATGCAGGGCTGCGGTGGGAAGCCAGGGGTCCCAGTCAGCCCTCCCATCATGGAAGTGAACAACTGATGCTGTACTGTGTGCTGTGTTGCTGAGATGGGGCGCTCCATACATCAGGTGTGCTAAATGCATTTTTGGACTTAGCGATATTTTCAATTCCCTGTGGGTTTATTTATACTAAGCTCGGAGTTCTGAGTTGGTTAACACTTCCAGGATGTTTACGACATGCAGATGCTAATCCAACCTCTGTACGTATATTGACAATTACTCCTTGTTGTCGCTCCCCCATTCGTGGAGGAACGACAGTGGACCCTGCGCTGTTCCTTTTGCCCGGCCCTTCCCAGGTTAGCTGCCGTTCCCTCACCCGTGGAGGAACGACGCCATCCCGGGTTAGCTGCCAGCCCCCTGCCTCCGCGGAGGGACGGCACCCCCACGCCGCTTTCCCCGCTTCCGCGGAGGAGCGGCACACCGCCGGCCGGCTCTCTCAGGGGCTCCTCAGATGTTTTTTGGTGCATAGTGTCTCTCTTCCTTTATAGTCCTCTTCCACCAATCCATGCTCTGCTGCCCACACGCCGAGCACGCTGCTCTCCTCCAATCAGGAGCAGGATCAGCTCCTGCCACTTGTTAGTCAAATTGGCGAGGCAGCTGCGTAGAAGTTGTTTGCTCTCTCTCAGCGCCATATTGCGGGAGATCAGATGCATAGAATTAGTCCTAGTTCCAGTAATTTAGTCTAGTCTCAGTTGCTCCCCACACTTGTGATAACCCATTTTATAAGAGGAAAATCAGGCACGTGGAAGGTAAGTAACTTGCCCAAGGTCACACAATTAATAAGGCAAGAACCTTTCATCCAGGCCATCTGACTTTGGAGTCTGAATTCTCACCCACTGTTCAACACTGATATAGGCTGAAACTTCTTGATAGCACCTAGATACCAGGTGAGGAAGTCAGAGCCAGGACTGTTCCCAGGAATGAAAGCTCTTATCTTTGGAATGTCCTATCTCATGGCCAGGACAACACTTGAGCTTCCTGAGGGGAACTTGTGTTGTTATTTCGGCAAATGTGGGAGAGGCCTGTTCAGCATGAAAGGTATGAACCCAGCATCTGCTACTGGCTTCTGTATTTCCATTATGTAATGATTTGACCCTACGCCCAAAGCCTTTGACAATAGGTACATTTTTAAATACTGTTGTTTTTAGCTGAAGGCATTCTATACTGTGACTCATTCTTATCGAAAAACAAATCCCATCAACCTCAAGATCATTTTCCCAGCCTCTCCCTTTGTAGGCCCAACATGCTTTCCCACAAAGCACTTGCTGATAGAGAGCTTCCCCAACTTGCAGAACTGGATATTACCTGGACATCTGGGGGCTGTGGGAGGCATGGAAGAATGACAGTAAAAGGTTCGCATAGCCAAGTCTTTAGAATTTCTCTTTCCCGGGCTTAGCGAGAGCATTACCAAGAAGAGGCTTATTGATTGCACTTCTCAAAGCAGAGCCAAAGTCTTTGTTTCTTTAATGACTTACAGCAGTAGAGGGTGTCTTGGGGTATTCCATCATCACCGGGTTCTCAATACTCTTCTAGGCAATGGAATTTCTGGGCACCTTGTTCATTCCTCCAATCCAACAGGTATATTTAAAAAACAAACTAACGAACAAAAACCCGTCATTGTGATAAGTACCAGGAATAAAAAGTAACAGGACACAGGCAGGTGTTGTGACACAGTGAGATAAGTGACTCTCTGGGACACTTGCAACCCATATTGCAGTGCCTGTTGATTACGGACGCCTACGCTTCCAATCTAGCTTCCTGCTAATGCACCTGGGATGATGGCCCAAGTACTTGAGTTCCTGGCACCCACATGAGAGACACAGATGGAGTACCTGGGTCCTGGCTCTGGCCCAGCCCAGCCCTGGCCGCTATGGCCATTTGAAGAGTGAACCAGTGGATGGATAATCTCTACCCCTCAGCCCCTCTCTTTCTCTCTCTCTCTCTCTCTCTCTCTCTCTCCCTCTTAAGAATAGTAATAGGACAAACTCCCTGATTTCAAAGAGCTCACAGTTTCAAAACAAAGAAATAAAATAGCTTGCTGCCCCTCACCCCAATCAATGGAGGGGGGTATGTTTCAAGACTTCCACTGGATGCCTGAAAGCTCAGATAGTACTAAAACCTACTATATTTTTTCCTATACACAAGTGTACTTCACAAAGTTCAAGGGAAAATGGAATTAAAAGATAAGTATACTTGGTGCAAAAAAAAAGAACTGAAATCAATGTATAATTTTTAATAATATGTATTTTCATGAACTTTTTGAAGTGCCTTCATTTTCATATGTATGATACAGTTTAATTTATAAGGTAAGCATAGTAAGAGATTGCCAAAAATAATAGAACAATTGTAGCAAAGTACTATAATAAAATTTATGCAAATGTGGTCTCTCCTTCCCTCTTTCTCAAAATACAGAATTTTCTATTGACTATTTGAGACCACAGTTGCCCACAATAACTGAAACCATAAAATCAAAATTACAGAAAAGGGGGTAGCTCCTGACCAAACACCTTGAATACCAACAATGTGCCAGGAGAAGTCCCCAGGGCCTGACTGCCCTAGGAGGTTACCTTATTCCAGAGATAGAAAATCTCAACACCCAACTCTAAGTCAAAGTTTGAAGGGAAGTCAAGACAGGACAGGGTTCTCCAGACAGAGGGAGTAGTCCAGTACTCTTAGAAGGGGGTGCGCCATGCCTGGACACTGGGGGCGAGGGTACAGTGAAGAGGAAGGACACATGGGAGAGAAGAGCAGATCAGAACCATGGGAGATGGGGAGACCTGGGAGCTGCAGCTGCAAGCAAGCACAGCTGGTGGCCAGAAATGCAGACACCCGATGCTAGACAACTGGGAGAGCCAGAGCCCAGAGCCTGCAATGGCGGCCAGCTGGCAGGGGTACAGCAGAGGATGAGCTGGGGAGGTTTCAATGGCCGACCCCACCGTAATCTCCCTCGCTTGATCACTCCACTTTGGGTGACACAATCCAGGCTTTAGGAAGCACTGAACTTGCTGGGCAAAAGCTGTTTCAAGCCAAATCCTGCAGAGCTCCTTCCAGCCAGACTCCTTGTCCAAAGCTCTTCACAGAATTCTGCAGTGAGGCCGGCGCCGCGGCTCACTAGGCTAATCCTCCGCCTGCGGCACTGGCACACCGGGTTCTAGTCCTGGTTGGGGCGCCGGATTCTGTCCCGGTTGCCCCTCTTCCAGGCCAGCTCTCTGCTGTGGCCAGGGAGTGCAGTGGAGGACGGCCCAAGTGCTTGGGCCCTGCACCCCATGGGAGACCAGGAGAAGCACCTGGCTCCTGGCTTCGGTTCAGCACGGTGCGCCAGCTGCAGCGGCCATTGGAGGGTGAACCAACGGCAAAGGAAGACCTTTCTCTCTGTCTCTCTCTCACACTGTCCACTCTGCCTGTCCAAAAAAAAAAAAAAAAAAAAAAAAAAAAATCTGCAGTGAGCACTGAGAACCAGAGGACAAAGGAGGAAAAATACAGATTTTGGGATCAAGTCTGAGTAATAATTGATAATAGTTATAGCCAGCCTCAGTTCAGGTGCTCAAGCATAGTACCTTACACCTTCCTGGCAGTGGGCTCTTAAGTCTTTGTACCATCGTTTAAGAACTCTGTAATAGACTGTTCTTTGTTGCTACAGAGATTTCTCCCATACAAAAATTACCTATTGTCAAAATTCAGCGGTCCTTCACATGTACATTTTCAAATTTCTTATCATTACAAATTGCACATCATGTGGAAAATCAGATATTTTACTTTATTTATTTGAAAGACAGAGAGAGAGAGACAGTGAGAGATCTGCTGACTGCTGGTTCATTCCCCAAATACCTGTAACAGACAGGGTTGGCCCAGGCCAAAGCCAGGAGCCTGAAACTCAGTCTGCATCTGCCACACAGATGGCAGGATCCCAACTACTTGAGCCATCACCTGCTTCCTCCAGGGTGCACATTAGCAGGAAGATGGAATGGAGCCAGGACTTGAACGTGGGCACCCCAGTATGAGATGTGTGAATCCCAAGTGAGGTGCTGAACACCTGGTCCCATATTATTTTTAAATGTTACAAATGCAAAGATAAAATATTGAATTATTATTTCACTTCATTGAAAAATATTTTCTTTAAACAAAAATATATTTTAAAATATTTAAATTTGACACTTACACAAAATGCTGTCAAAACCAGAAACCTGTTTTGAAAGTAGAAAATGAGTTGTTAAAGTAAGCACTACTCTAATCTCAGAATCAGCTCCTAAGGCATTCAGATCTGGCTGAAAATCCCAGGAGAGCATTTCAGGCGTGGAAAGCCAAGACACTGTGGCAAAAACTGTTCTGCATGAAGGATCTCTGTGAGTGAGACCCCAGTGGAAGGAAGGGACCATCAAAGAAGGAGGTACTTTTCTCTGAAGGGAGGAAAGAATTTCCACTTTGCATATGGCCCTGTGTGAATATCAACGGAGTTTGTGCACTCAAAAGGCTTCCATAAAAGAACTTCCACTTTGACTATGACCTTGTCTAAATATGATCAGAGTCGGCAAACTCAAAAGGCGTCCATAGCCCTGGAAACTCATGACAAGTGCCTAGGGTGATTACTGACGCCATAAACAAGAGTGTCAAATTGTTAAATCAACAACAGGAGTCACTGTGCACTTACTCCTCATGTAGGATCTCTGTCCTTAATGTGCTGCACATTGTGATTTAATGCTA
The DNA here is from genome assembly GCF_964237555.1 of Oryctolagus cuniculus. NCBI lineage: Eukaryota > Metazoa > Chordata > Mammalia > Lagomorpha > Leporidae > Oryctolagus > Oryctolagus cuniculus. The sequence goes on from NC_091444.1 coordinate 47,532,677, forward strand.
TAACTAGTACTGAAACAGTATTTTACACTTTGTGTTTCTGTGTGGGTGCAAACTGTTGAAATCTTTACTTAATATATGCTAAATTGATCTTCTGTATATAAAGATAATTGAAAATGAATCTTGATGTGAATGGAAGGGGAGAGGGAGCGGGAGATGGGAGGGTTGCGGGTGGGAGGGAAGTTATGGGGGGGGGGCCATTGTAATCCAAAAGCTGTACTTTGGAAATTTATGTTTATTAAATAAAAGTTAAAAAAACTTTTAAAAAAGGCTTCCATAGCCTTGGCAGCTCATGATAAGAGCTGACATAAATAAGAGTGTTAACTGTTAAATCAACAACAGGAGTCACTGTGCACTTACTCCCCATGTTGGACCTCTGTCCTTAATGAGGTGTACTATGAGAATTAACAGGAAAACTTGTCTTCAAACAGTACTTTACACTTTGTGTGTCTGTGTGGGTGCAAATAGTCGAAATCTCTACTTAGTATAGAGTTGGTCTTCTGTGTATATCAATCAAAAATGAATCTTAATGAAAAATGGAATGGGAGAGGGAGTAGCAGGTGGCATGGGAGTGGGGGTGGGAGGGCGGGAATGGAGGGAAGAACCACTGTATTCCTAAAAGCTGTATGTATGAAATTTTTATTCATTAAATAAAAACCTTCTATAAAAATCAAAATAAAGCACTGATGCCAAAAACAAGATGTATAACAGTGTTTATAACAAATAATTAAATCAAAGACTGGTTTTTCTATTGCTGACTTGAAACTAATTACTAATATTTTATGATTTACTGTTCAACAATTTATTCATATAACTTTGCAGAATGATTTTATAATCAGTGCTATCTGAGAACTAATAGGTGGTAACTTAAGCTTGATTTTCCTAAGGAAAGGGCACTTTTATTTTTGTTTAGATTTTTAAAATTTATTTATTTGAGAGGGCTACAGACCAAGAGGAAGAGACAAAGGTCCTCATTCCACTGGTTCACTCCCCAAATCGCCACAACAGCCGGAGCTGTGCTAATCTAAAGGCAGGAGCCAGGAGGCTCCTCCAGGTCTCCCATATGGGTGCAGGGGCCCAAGTACTTTGGGTCATTACTGCTTTCCCAGGCCATAGGCAGAGACCTGGACAAGAGGAGCAGTCCAGATGAACCAGTAACTGTATGGGATGTGGTGCCACAGGCAGAGGCTTAGCCTATGACGCCACAGTGCCAGCCCCAAGGGCACTTTTCCCAAGTCTCACTAAGCCATTGCTCTCAGACCTTGGTATCCATGGACTCCACCTGTGGATTCAACCAACCATAGACCAAAAATATTCAGAAAAATAACTGGATATTCCTGAACATAAACAGACTATTTTCCTTACCATTATTCCCTAAACGACTATTAACATCACATTTACATTGTATTAGGTATTATAAATCATCTAGAGATGGTTTTTAAAAAAGGTAGACTGACAGAAGGAGAAACAGAGACAGAGAGAGATCTTTCATCCCCTGGTTCATTCCCCCAAATGGTCACAACAATCGAGGCTAGGCCTGGCTGAAGCCAGAAGCCAGGAACTCCATCTGGGTCACCTATGTGGGTGGCAGGGGCCCAAGTACTTGGGCCATCATCTGTTGCTTTCCCGTGTGCATTAACAGGGAACTAGATCAGAAGTGGAGCAGCTGGCACTCAAACCTGTGCTCCAATATGGGATGCAGCATCACAGGCAATGGCTTAACTCACCGCCATACAGCAGTAGTCCCTAGAGATGATTTAAAGTATATGGGAGTATATGTGTAGGTTCAGGACACTTAATATAAAGGACACAAGCATTTGTAGACTTTGGTATCTATGGGCATCCTGGAACCAACACCCCATGGGTGTGTATGATTGTTGCAGCCATCATTTGCTACCAAAAGAATTCTGTTGCACAGCAACCTGCAGTCTGACTCAGGACTCTTCAGGGAAATCAGAAGGAAGCAAACGACACAGTTAAGTGGGACAAAATGAGGTGGTCTGCATGAGGCTGCCACAGTAGGGGCAGGTGTAAAGGTGTCAAGAGCAAGCCTGGGGGCCGGTGCTGTGGCACAGCGGGTTAACGTCCTGGCCTGAAGCGCCGGCATCCCATATGGGTGCCGGTTCCAGTCCTGGCTGCTCCACTTCTGATCCAGCTCTCTGCTGTGGCCTGGGAAAGCAGTGGAAGATGGCCCAAGTCCTTGGGCCCCTGCACCCGCATGGGAGACCCAGAGGAAGCTCCAGGCTCCTGGCTTCGGATCGGTATAGCTCCGCCTGTTGCAGTCAACTGGAGAGTGAACCATCAAATGGAAGACCTCTCTCTCTGTCTCTGTCTCTGTCTCTCTCTCTCTCTCTCTCTGCCTCTCCTCTCTCTGTGTAACTCTGATTTTCAAATAAATCTTTGAAAAAAAAAAAAAAAAGAGCAAGCCTGGATGGATGTACCCTGGAGACTAACGGGACAAATGGGAGGAGGACAAGGGAGCCATCTAAGCTGATGCGCATTTCTGAGCACATTTTGCAATCTCATAAGTTATCAACTGATTAAATTAGCATTTCCCTGGGCCTGGCTCACCTCCTTCTCCTACCAAGATTATTGTCACATCGGCTCAGTTACCTTAGAAATGTCAGGTAGGTACAGCCATCCCTTTGAAAGGAAGATCTTCCAAGTCTTGAAGAGACATCACTCAGCAAGGCTAAACCACAAGGAAGAAAAGCAGATGATAATAAACGAGGAAATACACCTGGCTCAACGTGAGTGACAGCCATAAAATTAACCCTCCTTAGGTTGTTTTCTAAAAACATAAATCTCCAAGTTGTCAGGGTGATGTTCAGCAGGACAGCCCCAACATAGCCAGATACACAACATAAGCTGGTAATTAAATTGACTGTCTGTCCCCAGAAAGGACTTTTATTTCCTTTGAATAAGTTCCACCCGTGAACCTGCCAGGCTGCCTCAAACATGAGACAGGTGCTTCCAGTGACTAAACACTGTATGTCAGCTGCTTAATTGCATCACTCTCATTCCAACAGTTGAAAAACAAACTCATCTTCCTTGTTTTTGTATCCTGTAACCACTTACCTCCCTCCCACTATCCACGGAGGGGAAAATATATATGCTATTATCCCACTAGCTCTCAGCAAATTCACAGTTATCAAAATATACTACAATCAACTGGAAATACTGGTGACATTGGAGATCACTTTCAAAAATTCTGCAAAACAATATTTAAAAATTCGTTTCATAAGGGTTATATAAGGTACCTCAGAAAGTTTATGGAGCAGGTTGGGCTCCTACCACCCACATGTGAGACCTGCATTACATTTCTGGCTCCTGGCTCTGGCACCAGTCCAGCTCCAGCCCCAGCCACTGCAGGCATTTGGGAACTAAAGCAGCAGATGGCAGCTCGCTCTCTGTCTCTCTGCCTCTCAAATAAATGACATTTTTTAAAAGTTTGTGGAAAATGGAAACAAATGATAAGCTTATTTTGGCACAAATAATTTTGAAAGCTGCACATTCTAGGGATCTTCCAAAAGTTCACAGAAAATCATATTATGAAAGAAAAATGACACATGGTTTTCAAACATTTTTTCCATCAAAATAAACTTACCTTTCATTCAGTTTTTCCATGAACTTTTTGAAGTTCCCTTGTGTCTACACCCAACCAAAATTAAAACAATCCATTGAAATCGTATTCTTTGTGTCACTGCCTTTACCTTGACACTACTAGGGCAGGCGTCATCTCTACTCCGGCAGCTTCAAGGACATGCCTCAGCTTCTTTTCGCCCCATGACTTTTCCTAACAATGCATTGGACAGGATTTTTTTTAACCTCTCTCACTTTGATCTCTACTGTGCCAACATAACTGGAGCCTTCTTTAAAAAGCTTGGGTTCTGGGGACAGTGCTGTGGCATAGTAAGTTAAACCTCCGCCTGTGGTGTCGGCATCCCATGTGGTGCCAGTTCATGTCCCCGCTCTCTGTCTATGGCCTGGGGAAGCAGTAGAAGATGGCCCAAGTGCTTGGGCCCCTGCACCCATGTGGGAGACCCAGAAGAAGCTCCTGGCGCCTGGCTTCAGATCTGCTCAGCTCCCACCATGGCAGCCATTTGGGGAATGAAAACAGTGGATGGAAAATCTCTCTGTCTCTCCCTCTCTCTGTAACTCCGCCTCTCAAATAAATTTTTAAAAAATAATTTTAAAAAAGCTCAAGTTCTTATTCTAATTTGTTTTCTTGCTAACCCTACCTTCCCCTGTACGCACGTCCACACCTTGCTGCAGGAAGGGCTCTGCGGGACTTTCCAGGTGGTGCAAGTTGGCCGGGTGCTGCTCCGTTTCCTCACGTCCCCAGTTAGCAGTTGGCCTGGAGCTCCTACTGCCAAATGAGGAGGACCCATCGGCACAGGTCTCTCTGAAAATCACGGCTTATTTGACTTTGCTCTTTGACTTGGGAAAAATGGTTACTTCTCTTCTGATGAATTTTCTCACCTGAGTTTGCACAGCCATGGCACTGGGCCCTGGCCATGTGTTGGAATCCCTATGAGGTTGTTCAAACACACAGCAACCCCAGCCACTGCTGCCAGAAACTCCGAATCCGCGGCTGCTATTTGTGCATTTAAAAGCTCCACGGGTAGTTTTGATGGGCAGCCAGCCTTGAGAACTGCTGTCCCACAATATGTCTGAAAGCTTTTCTTCTGAATTTAAAAGATGAATTAGTTCCTCAGTTTCGAAAGCAGCCGTTCCATGATGACCCGTATTTTTTTATGTCTCCACTCCAATGGCAAGAGGGGAGGGGAAGACAGGGAACAGGCGTTGGGACTTTGTTCTACTGCAGTCACACATCCCGGTGGTCCCAGCCTTCAGCCACTTCCCCTCAACCCCTGTTTCACAGGGATCTGCTGGCTGCTGTCCCCATGCCCTTCACCCTGCTTGACACCTTGTTCTTAGACAGTGGAAGAACTGACCTGAACCCCATTTGGTGAGCAAAGGAAAGCACAGAGACCTTTCCTATGTGTTTGAGAGGAGCAATAGGTGCGGTGGAAGCTGTCTTTTTCCTAAGCTCTGGGGTCTCCAAGCTGCTGCTTCCTCAGGATGCTCCCTCCGTTCTCTGGCTTTGCCCCTGTGCCACTACCAGCTTTGGGTAAAACTTTGACATCTCCTGCTCCCAAGCTCCAACATCACTAAGGGTAATGCCACATCACCTGCGATGGAGGTGGGTGGCCTAGAGCATAGAACTTTACCCCCTCTATTTTTTGTCATTTTTATTTATTTGAAAGGCAGAGATACAGAGAAGCAGAGGCAGAGGCAGAAAGAGAGAGAGAGAGAGGTTTTCCATCCACTGGTTCACTCCCCCAGATGGCCACAACAGTCGGAGCTGTGCCGATCCGAAGCCAGGAGCTTTTGCCAGGTTTCCCACGTAGGTGCAGGGGCACAAGCACTTGGGCCATCTTCTACTGCTTTCCCAGACCACAGCAGAAAGCTGGATCAGAAGTGGAGCAAGCAGACCCATAGAATGGCAGATGTCCTAAACAGCACTCTGGCCTCAGAATCAGCCCTTAAGGCATGCAGATCCGGCTGAAAAGCCCGTGAGAGTATTTCAGACATGGAAAGCCAAGACACTCTGGGAAAAAACAAACAAACAAACAAACAAAAAAAAAAAACACCTAAATGAAAGATCTCCGCGAGTGAGATCCCAGTGGAAAGAACGGGTCATCAAAGAAGGAGGTACCTTTCTCTGAAGGGAGGAGAGAACTTCCACTTTGACTACGACCTTGTCTAAATATGATCAGAGTCGGTGAACTCAGGGGGCTTCCATTGCCTTGGCAGCTCATGACAAGAGCCTAGGGTGATTACTGATGCCATAAACAAGAGTGTCAATTTGTTAAGTCAACAACAGGAGTCACTGTGCACATACTCCTCATGTAGGATCTCTGCCCTTAGTGTGCTGTACATTGTGATTTAATGCTATAACTAGTACTCAAACAGTATTTTTCACTTTATGTTTCTGTGTGGGAGCAAACTGTTGAAATCTTTACTTAATGTATGCTAAACTGATCTTCTGTATATAAAGAGAATCAAAAATGAATCTTGATGTGAATGGAAGGGGAGAGGGAGTGGGAAAGGGGAGGGTTGCAGGTGGGAGGGACGTTATAGGGGGGAAGCCATTGTAATCCATAATCTGTACTTTGGAAATTTATATTCATTAAATAAAAGTTAAAAACAAAAAGAAGTGGAGCAGCCAGGACTGGAACTGGCACCCATATGGGATGCTGGCACTGCAGGTGGCAGCCTTACCTGTTACCCCACAGCACCGGCTCCTCCCCCACCTTTTTAAAATATTTTTTTTCTGTTCATTAAACTGGTCCCCAATTAATCAGCAGAGATGAGTCTATTATTGTAATATCCACAGCTTCTTTGAACACTTGAAAGGTTTGGTAAATACAAACCAATAAATCGTATCGCAAGCCTCTTGAGAAAAATGCCCAGGCCTCCACCAGCTGCATCTAGCACACTGGAACACAGTAATCCTGAACTCTTTCCCTCTGTGCGGAAGCTTCCTGAAATGTATCATCAGCTAATGGAAACAATATCACAGCCCATTATACGTGGCCCATGAACACGGCACAGGTATGACTTGGAGAAGTGATGGCTCAGACTGATCCGAGGAGGATCTCAGGCATCGAGGAGGCACAGGACTTCCTAACAGGGCTCTGCACACATCACTGTTGGGCAAAGGAGGCTGGCTGCCTGGCCACCCCTTTCCCCTCCATCATGCTCCCATACAACAATGGCATGCAGTAAATTTTGACAACTGGCTGCAGCCGAGAGGAGGAAGCGTGATTTGTGGCTTCCCAAGCTATTAAGCCTCCTGCCAAAGTGCATTTCAAGGTACAATGTGATGTAACTAAGCATGGAGCTGGAGAGAGGTGACCCTGCACCGTGGTCTCTGCACAGCACTGTGCCAGCCCACATGTAAGGATGGGTAATTCAGGGGATCAGAGGCTGTCCCCTTGTCTCAGTCACAACAACCCTCGATAGGCGACCTCTGCTCTTGAACTCCCCGTGATCAGCTGAGGTCTCAACAGCAGCTTTGTCACATTTCCATGTCTGCTTCAGCCCCATCCTGCATCCCTCACTGCCCCACAAGGGCCAAAAAGAGCACTCGTAGTCCACAGGCTGCTCAAACACAACCTGAAACAACTGGCTACATGCACTGACCAGATGCATCAAATGTCACCATATGAAATGGCCACAACCTCAGAGATGTTTGCAAGAACATTTGTTGGAGGCAGAATTCCTAAGGCCCGACCTCAAAAGAATCTCCCCTGGCTGCTTTGGTTTCATCAGGAGGCATAAGGAGTGCGTTTGTGTTCACAGAGAGATGCAGGGGCAGATTCAGCTGTCTGTGGTCCTAAACTAACATGCTGTTGTAGCTCTTCTTTCTTCAGGGAAAACAATATAAAAAATCTAAGCATAAAAGTAGGTATGAACATTTATTTATTTTTTTTTTTAAACTTTTTTTTTTTTTTTTTTTTTTTTTTTTTGACAGGCAGAGTGGACAGTGAGAGAGAGAGACAGAGAGAAAGGTCTTCCTTTGCCGTTGGTTCACCCTCCAATGGCCGCCGCGGCCGGCGCGCTGCGGCCGGCGCACCGCGCTGATCCGATGGCAGGAGCCAGGAGCCAGGTGCTTTTCCTGGTCTCCCATGGGGTGCAGGGCCCAAGCACCTGGGCCATCCTCCACTGCACTCCCTGGCCACAGCAGAGGGCTGGCCTGGAAGAGGGGCAACCGGGACAGAATCCGGCGCCCCGACCGGGACTAGAACCCGGTGTGCCGGCGCCGCTAGGCGGAGGATTAGCCTAGTGAGCCGCGGCGCCGGCCTGAACATTTATTTTTAATAAGATAAAGTTATCATGAATTACAACTTTTAAAAAATGACAAATACCACAAGTATCACAAAAATCTGGAAATTTGGGGCCAGCACAGTAGGTTAAGCCACTGCTTAAAGCACCCACATCCCATATGGGAATGCCAGTTCAAGTCCTGGCTGCTCTGCTTCCAATCCAGTCTGGGAAAGCAATGAAGATAGCCCAAGTACTTGGGCCACTGCCACCCACATGGGAAACCCAGATGGAGTTCCAGGCTCCTGGCTTTGGGCTGGCCCAGCCCTGGCTGTTGCAGGCATTTACAGAGTGAACCAGTGGATGGAAGCACCCTCTCTCTCTCTCTCTCTCACTCTATCCTTCAAATAAATAAATTTTTAAATTATAAATTTATAAAATCTGGAAATTATAACACTATCTTTATTAATTGTATGACACATTTATACAATATTTTTCCCTACAACTTTTGGTTTCATATTCTTTGATAGCTTCAATTTTGTAACATTTTCATAGACAATTCAATCTTCCCTTTTGCATGACTGATCAAAATTTGGTTTTAATTACTGATAGTTTAGAAAAGTTTCTTTTACCATCACGAATTGTTACTGGTAATGTCACATACATTTTTAGGGCTTTTGTCAAATTTGAGAAAATAAGCTCATTTTTTTCATATAGATTTGAAAGAATATTCTACAGAGGATCTGTGGCTTTATGCATTTCAAATTTTTTCTTCCTCTAGCTGCAGTGTTCCTATGCCTTGCCTTGGATTCTAGTTTCCTGTTGTGATCTATTCCAGCATTTTCATTTCATGACAACAGGTAGTCAACAATGTTTGCAGTAAGAGAAAATCTGTGTGTAGGTCACATTGAGAGAATATGGCCTGCCCTACCTACACACCTCATGGGGCACTTTTTTTCTTTTTGGGGGGCTAAGATTAAATGTGAAGATATGTGAAAGGCACATATACATGGTATATATGGGTATATAGGTAGTATTTAAATAATATTAGGTATAATAGGTAATATTTAAAATAAGCGGTCATTGTGTTTATAAAAGAATCAGGTATATATGCTACATTCTGGAATCTTGAGGCCTGTTACTCCTTCCTTCCTGCCTTCTTCTCCCTATCAGAATGGGAATATTTGCCTGGGCCGGTCCTGCCACTGTCTCCTGGAAGTAGATAACTTGTTTTTACTTCACAGACTCAATAGCTGGAAGGAAGGTGTCAGATGAGACTTTGGAGTCACTGCTGGAACAGCTAAGATTTGGAGAATTATTGGCATGGAAAGATTATAATCTATTCGCGGGAGAGACAGGAGTTTGGGGCAGGGAGGTGAGGAGTAAGTATGGGATGCTTTGGTTTGAATGTTTCCACCAAAACTTACATTGAGGGACAGGCATTTGGGACAGTGGTTAAGTCATCACTTGGGACGCCCATATCCCATATCAGAGAGCCTGGGTTCACGGCCCAGCACCACTCTTGACTCCAGCTTCCTGGTAATGTGCACTCCAGGAGGCGGCAATTGATGGCCAAGTACTTTTTTTTTTTTTTTTTTTTTTTTTTTTTTTTTTTTGACAGGCAGAGTGGTGGACAGTGTGAGAGAGAAACAGAGAGAAAGGTCTTCCTTTGCCGTTGGTTCACCCTCCAATGGCCGCCACGGCTGGCACGCTGAGGCTGGCACACCGCGCTGATCTGATGGCAGGAGCCAGGTGCTTCTCCTGGTCTCCCATAGGGTGCAGGGCCCAAGCACTTGGGCCATCCTCCACTGCACTCCCTGGCCACAACAGAGAGCTGGCCTGGAAGAGGGGCAACCGGGACAGAATCCGGCGCCCCGACTGGGACTAGAACCCGGTGTGCCGGTGCCGCTAGGCGGAGGATTAGCCTAGTGAGCCGCGGCCCCGGCCAATGGCCAAGTACTTTCAACACCACAGTTGTTACTGGTAATGTCATATACATTATCTGGGCTATATAATAATATACAGTACTCAGGTCCCTGCCACACATCAGGGAGACCCAGCTTGAGTTCCAGGCTCCTGGCTTCGACCTGGCCCAGTCCTGACTGTTGCAGCCAGTTGGGATCAAACTAATAAATGGAAGATCTCTCTCTATTCCTCTCTTTCTCTCTCATTTCAAATAAAATGAAAATTTTAAAAATGTTTACACTGCATGTTGAAATTTAATCCCTATTGTGAGATACTTAGTGGTGAGACCTTTAACAAGTAATTAGGTCACAAGAATTCTGCCTTCATGACTATGTTAATTCACTCATGGACTAATGGAGTAGTGGGTTATCTTGAGAGTGAGTCTGTCATAAAAGGGGAGGGGCTATTCAGCCTAGCAGTTAAGAAGCCATTTAGTACACCCAAGTACCTGGATTCAATGCCCAGCTCTAGCACCTGATTCCAGCTTCCTGCTAATGCAGACCTTGGGAGTCAGTAGTGATGGCTCAGCTAATCAGTTTCCTGCCACCCACAAGGGAGACTTGGATGCAGTCCACAGCTCCTAGCTTCAGTGTGGCCCAGTCTCAGCCACCAGGGACATTTGGGGAATGAATCAGCAAAATAAAGTGTTAAAATTCTGTGGAAAAATGAAATCAAAAAACACAAATCATTTTTTAAATTGATGCATGGTTTCTTCACAATACGTTTTCTATGAATGTTTTAAAGACCCTTCATACAATGCTCTTAGAAAAACTTGTTATTTACCTTAAGTCCTTATTCAATTTATTTTCCTTAAAACAAATGAGCTAGAAATAGCACTGCTGAGCCACGTGGGAAACACAATGTGCAGGCGTGGATACATATTTGGGGCAGATATTGCCATCCCTTTCTGCAGCAAGTCTCCCTCAGGGTCATCTGCTCCTTGTCCTGTTATCAGGCAGGAATTAGACACCTTGCCTTTCGCAATCTGGGCTGTGAGATACAGACAACATTGATTAAGTTCTGTTTTCAGCTCTAAATTTAACTCAGAACCCGCAGTGAGCGTTCTCAGTTACAAGCACCAGGAACAGACTGTGATGGACTGAAGCAAAAATCTAACTTCCAAGAGGGTGGCTCTCCCAGCGCGTGGCCGGCAGGACCCTGGAGCGAGGCTGGGCAGCCAGGAAAGGCGGGAAAACCACGCAGCAGAACTGGCCTGGTGGGAAACCCACTCTGCTGCCTCAGAAGTCTGCACAGACGCCCCAGGGCCTCCTGACAGCCCTAGATGTGGACTCCACTGGGCCCCACCTGGAGCCCACGGGCACCCACGCCTCTTTCCCTGTGATGCTGAGGGCTGCCTCTGGCAAGCTCTGCCAGTTCCCAGAGACGCAGACAAGATGTCAAGCAGAGATGGGGGCCCTCAGGGAGCATCAGATAACGCCGTAGGGCCTAGGGGGCTTAAGCCTCAGCAATGTGTTATCTTACAGTCCTGGAGGCTGGATGTCCAAGGTCAAGGTTCTGGTTGACTTGGCTTCCAGTGAGAGCTCTTCCTGGCTTGTAGGTGGCTGCCTTCTCATTGTGTCCTCACATGGCTTCTCATAGGTATGTGGGAAAGTCTCTCAGTTTAAAAAAAATTATTTACTTGAGAGAGAGAGATTGAGAAATCGAGACACCTCTTCCCCCACCACTGATTCACTCCTCAAATGAGAAGCCAAGAGTCAGGAACTCAATCCAGGTCTCCCATGTGGGAGGCATCCTTGCTGTCTCCCAGGATCCACACTGACAGGAAGCTGCAGCCAGGAAAGTAACCCAGGCACTCTGATATGGGACCAGGGTGTCTTGCTCACCAGCCCAACTGCCCTCTCTTTCTAGGATTCCTTCTTTTAAGGCCATTAATCAAGTGGAGAGGGCCCCGCCCCATGACCTCATTTGTAGCCTTCCTTACTTCCTTACTCCACATTCAGCCACTCTGGGGTTAGGGCTTCAACATCCAACCCACACAGGCAGAAGACGGCAGTCAGGGTTGGTCAGCTCTCAGCAGGCGGAAAGCACCTGGCAGAGGTCCCCAGAGGACTGCAGCTCCTGTGCTCAGAGGGGTAAGCTGTGGGTTAAGCACCCTGCTGGCTTCCTTCTGTTCCCTAACTTCCTGACCACTGCTTCCTGAGCTCAGGACCCAAATAAACACCTTCTTTTCAAAGGCTTATCTCAGGGTCCACTTCTTGGCCAATGAACTTATTCCCGAGACAAGGCTGCTGCTGACATCAGAGGAGAGGCATGTGCTGCTGTCCCCGCTCTGGTTGCTCAGGGTCAAGGTTTGCAGCAGGGTGGAGGAGTGATGACTGACAGGCTAGCACACCGGCTGCAAGAGAGCCTGGAAAAACAACACAGCTGAGTTTTCAGATCCGCTCGTGGGACGCTGGATGGTGGTTCACCGCAGGAAAGAGCTGCAGGCCCTGGGCAGCCACAGAGTAAGAAACGTTCTTTGCAAGGGGCCAACTTTTTGCTGGGTTACTTTGTTTTTCCATTATGGAAACAGGTCTTATCCAGACCTGTTGCAAGAGTCATTGTTCGCAAAGAAAATATTGATGTTATTTTCTCCTTAAGTTCTTTTTCATTGTTCAACCCTAGTCTCTTGTTTCAGTTACAGAGGGTGTAATAAAACATTTGCGGAAATTCTACAAAACAGAAAAATTATCCGCTAGTCATCCTGGGGCTGAGAGAGATGCGAAGTGAGAAATTTCTTCTGCACAAATAAATACTCATGAGACTTCAGGCCGTAAGTTAGAGCACTCTTTTCTAAAAGCAATGTCACAGTCTTTTTACGCTAATTTATGCAGGTGATGGTGGATAGGGAAAAGACTTAGCTTGGAGTTGCTGAAGTTCTCACGTGGGTGTGGGTGTTTGTGGCAATGTGGCCCTGCCTAAAGACAGTAGAGTGCTCCTGCTGGCTGAGAGGTGGTGAGGGAACAGCAGGCAACAATCCTGGCTGCAGAGTAATCAAGGCCCCACTTAGAAAGTATTTGCCGTCATAAGTTGATTCAAGAATGTCCACATTTAGTTACTCATTTGAAAAGCAGAGAAAGAGAAAGCACTCCCATTTGCTCGTTTCACTCCCCTTATACCCACAATAACTGGGACTGGGAACTCCAGGTCTCCCGCGTGGGTAGGGTAGCATGAACCCAACTGCCTCCAATGATCTATGTTAACAGGAAGCTGGAATTAGGAGCTGGTACTGAGCCAAGGATCAAACCCAGGCACTCTGGTGTGGGACAAGGGTGACTTAACCACTAGGCTAAATGCTGGTCACTTATTCAGGAATCTTTAAAAGCATAGGAAGTTAGTTCCCAAAGACCTTGTTCCCAATCTTCAGACTAAATGGACCATCAACTATGTATCTACCATGATTATAAGGTAGAGGAAATAGGAGGGTGCCTCAAAATGTTCACAGAAAAGGTACATTACCGTTTAGTTCCATTTATTCATGAACTTTAAAAAAAGTATTTGTGGGGCCGGTACTTACCCTCAGGCAGGAAAGGCCGCCGCCTGAGACCAGCATCCCATGTGGGTGCTAGTTCAAGACCCAGCTGCTCCACTTCCGATCCAGCTCTCTGCTGTGGCCTGGGAAAGCAGTAGAAGATGGCCCAAGTCCATGGACCCCTGCACCCATGTGGGAGACCTGGAAGAAGCTCCTGACTCCTGGCTTTGGATTAGTGCTGCTCCAGCCATGGTGGCCAATTGGGGAGTGAACCAGCAGATGGAAGACCTCTCTCTCTCTCTCTCTCTCTCTCTCTGCCTCTCCTTCTCTGTGTAACCTCTGACTTTCGAGTAAATAAATAAATCTTAAAAAAAAAAAGTATTTTCCTGAGAAGCAGAGTGAGAGGGAAGAAGCTTGCATGCTAGAGAGTGTTTCCATCCACTAGTGCATCCCCAGATGCTCACAACAGCCTGGGCTAGACCAAGACCAGAGCTAGGAACTGGGAACTCCATTCAGGTTTCCCATGTGGGACACAGGAATCCAGCCACCTGCGCCACCACTGCTGCCTCCCAGAGTCTGCATCAGCAGGAAGCTGGAGTCAGGAGGCAGAGTCAGGAGCTGAGCCTGGGTACTTCAATGTGAGGCACTGGTGTCCTAACAGGGAGTCTTAACCACTATGCCAAACACCTGACCCTCCACAGGCTTTTTGATGTACCCTTACAGAAGAGCAAAAATTAGAAACAAATTACCAAAAATTAGAAACAAATCAAAGGTCCAAAATCAATAGAGTATTTAATAAATTACTATATATCTATCTTGGAATATTTTGCTGCTATTAAAAGGGACATTGTAGAAGTATATTTTTAACATAAAAAATCATGAAGTAGGAAAACAAGCTACAGTATATTTAGTGGAATTTCACCCTTGTAAGAAGAAAAATATACAAATCTTGGACAAATTCTAAAATATATACCAACATAATAAGGAAAATTATATTTGGGTGGTAGAACAAAGATAACTTTTATTTTCCCCTTATATTTAGATTGTTTATGTTTCTTTAATAAGTAGTAGTCACTTGCCAAATTTTTACATCATAATGATAATAATAATACCTGTTTTGCCTCACTCACAGGATATAGGGTATGAAATGTGATTGTCATTAAAAATTCCAAATTCATTCAACTAAGAAAAACTTCCATAGGAGAAAATATACAGGTACTCCAAGACAATTTAGCATACAATTTAACAACGCATGACTGGGGCTACTATGATTAATATCAAGCACAGAAGTAACACTGAGATTATGCACGAACAATTAACCATCAAGTGTAAATCAATATTGGGAATTCATTCAGCACTAAATGTACCAACCTAAGATTGTGTTCAGCATCCATTGCATCATGATGTCCTGGAATAAAACCAATTACAAGAGATCAAAAAGTTCTGGCCAATACAATTCATTAGATTATCTATTAATAGGGGCCAGCACCATGATGTAGCAGGTAAAGCTGCTGCCTGCAGTGCTGGCATCCCATATGGATGTTGGTTTGATTCCCAGCTGCTCCTCTTCCAGTCCAGCTCTCTGCTATGGCCTGAAAAGGTAGTGGAGGATGGCCCAAGTGCTTGGGCCCCTGCACCCACTTGGGAGACCCAGAAGAAGCTCCTGGCTCCTGGCTTCAGTTCGGTGCAGCTCCGACCATTGTGGCCATTTAGGGAGTGAAACAGTAGATGGGAGACTTCTTGCTCTCTGCCTCTGCCTCTCTGTAACTCTGCCTTTCAAATTAATAACTAAATCTTTAAATAAATATATATATATTAATAAAGCAGCTGATATCCTGTTTGCTATTAGCAAGAACATTTTCAAATCCTAAGAAGCTAGAACAAGAAGCAATGTGTAAATCTAGTACGACTAAATTAAATTCTGTTGTCCTGGCAACACTAATGCTTTGATAAATAAATTATTGGACATCTTACAGAACGTGGAATTTATCTTGTGTTTGTGAAAATTCAGAACTTGTTCCTTCTATGTACTTGCTGTATGGCCAAGAGATTTCTATCTCAACGAATTAGTTATGGGCATATTTTGGCCCCCAGGGGCCGAGATGTAAGCAGTGGGATGAAAACGGTGGGTTGCCCTCCACCATCCTCACCCTCTTCCACCCTCCTAACAGAAACCGGATCTGCTGTGGTACCCCTGTGCTCATCCCTCTTCTCCAGCCTGCTTTGCCCTGGGAGCCTGACCAGCTTGTGCTTCACCAGGGTCTCTTGTGACTCTGAGCTCCCAGCTGGACCTGGATGGAGAGGCTCTTCAGGAGATCCCAGGGTAAGGGAAAGGAAGGCTTGGGGCTTAGTCCTTGTAAGAACTGTGTCTGGAGTAGCTACATGGAAGTTACCACAGACAGTGCCCCCAAACTGTCCAGATATGGGAGCCCTTGGGAGTCCAAAGAAAAAAGACTAAACATCAGGATGACCAGTCCAAAGCATTTATGACAGAATGTAGAGTGGGCTGACAGACAGCGAGACAAAATGTTCTACCCAGTAAGTCCATGATGAGCGGGTCAGGGTATAGAGTTTGTACAGGGGACCTTCAAAATATTCATGGAAAACAGAAGTAAAAGATCAAAATATAAAGTATATTTCTCAACCTAAACTTCATCAAGTTCTGGACACTTTTGAAAGTAATGATATTGGCCACTTAGTCCACCCTGTAAAACTAGGGGTCCTGGGGATTTCATCTTGAACATGCAGTGTCTCTCTTACATTCTTAACTGAAGAAGACGGAGGGGTGTTGCCAGAATGAGCTAAATTGGGACTGTAAGACGGATACCTGGTGATTTCCCACTGAAACTTGAGCGAAACAGCCCTTGTTTGATTAGAGGAATGAGCAGGAGCACTGTCATGGTGAGAGGGACTTTCTGGAGCAGCTTTCCCAAGTGATTTTCTGCCAAAGCTTTGGTTCAAGTTCTCACAATCCTCATGAGAAGCAGACATTATTGTTCTTTGGCCTCTCAATAAGAAAAAGCAAAATGCCAGAGCTGGCGCCATGACATAGTAGGTTGAGCATCCATCCACCTGTGGCACCGACATCCCATACGGGCACCAGTTCGAGTCCCAGCTGCCCTTCTTCCAATCCAATTCCCTGCTGATGGCCTGGGAAAGCAGTGGATGATGGCCCAAGTTCTTGGGTTCCTGCACTCACATGGGAGACCTGGAAGAAGCACCTGGCTCCTGGCTTCAGATCAGTGCAGCTCTGGCCGTTGCAGCCATTTGGGGAGTAAACCAGCAGATGGAAGACCTCTCCTCTCCTGCCTCTCTCTCTCTCTCTCTCTCTCTCTCTCTCTCTCTCTCTGCCTTTCAAGTAAATAAATCTTAAAAAAAAAAAAAAGGCAAAATGCCTTGAGCACCCCCAAAACCTATGGACACGACCTTTGCTCTTGACCAATCTGCTTTTGCTTTCACTGGACCTGTTCCACCCTTTACTGAAATTACATTGATTGTGCTTTTGCCTTCAGGATCATACTGAGAAAGCTGTGTTCCATCTCCTGTTACAATTTTTGGAAAAATGTTTCAGGATCTTGATCTCACTTGTATAAAATGTCTATTGAAAGCTCTTGTCCACAATGGACCTGGATGCAAGTTTCAGTACCCACTGAGCAAAAGTTCGCTCAGTTTTAATTTATCTGGCAGAATTATATAAATTGAGTCAGTTGAGGTACCTACGGTATTGGCTGTTGTTTCTGCTGTTAATCAGCAGTCCTCTTCAACTGTGGTAGAAACAAGATTACTTTCTTCCTGGGAAGCTGATGTGGATGGTCTGCTACTGTGGGCTTCATTTTTACATCCTCGCTTTCTCTTCTCCCCCCACATACACACATACATACATTCACATGCAATTATTTTTTCTTATTCCACTTAATTTACTGTGATAAATACTCATAACTATGCATTGTTTACAATTTTAATCGAAGTGTCTGATACAGTGACATTCAATCTACTTGCAATGTTGTATAACCACTGCTACTACCCATACTTAGGACTTCATCATCTCCAGCAAAATCTTAGTATCCGTTAAATAACTCACCCTCCTCCTCTCCATCCAGGTCCTGGTAACCTCTATTTTTCTCCCTGTCACTAACTCCATTCAAATATTTGTTTGTTTTTCAAGTTGTTAATATGTAATACTTGTTCATTTTATGGGGTGCAGTGCAATATGACAACACCTGTATTTCAGCATTTTGGACAATAACCTGGATATTTGCATCAGTGCCGAGGGGCATTCAAGGTCCTGGATTGGATTCAAGCCTGTTGGGGAAAACATGCAGGTGGTAGGTCAAAGGGCAGCCAACACTCTTTATTTTTGGTCAGGACACAGGAAGAAAGCAGGGGGCACCTGGGGACCTTACACTAGGGGAGGTTATTTCCCTGGTTTCCTCCCTGTGGACTGGTGAGGCCCTGGGATTGAAGAAGGAGCTCTCTGCCCACAGACCATCTGCCTCCAGGTTCTGGAAACAGTCGCCCAACACCCTGCAGACCTAGGGGCGCTAAGGCTCAGCTCTTCCTAGCTGCAGGGTGCTGAGCTCCTGTGTGGAATTCTTACCCCTCACCGCATCTCCTCAGATTTCTCAGCTGAGTGCCATCTGTTTCTCCCCAGAACCCTGAGTGAGCCTTGCACCTCAAGGAGAGCTGGCCTCTCCTTCCCCCATCTCCTACCAGCCCCAGAAATTCCCTGTGGTTTGTTTAAGCCAATCAGCACATTCCATTCTGTTGATTAAGGAGCAGCAGAATGAAAGTGAACCCCGGCGGGGCTGGCGCTGTGGGTTAGTGGGTAAGCCACCACCTGCAGTGCCAGCATCTATGTGGTGCTGGTTTGCATCCCGGCTGCTCTGCTTCTGATCCAGCTCCCTGCTATGGCCTGGGAAAGCAGCAGAAGATGGCCCAAGTGCTTGGGCCCCTGCACCCATGTGGGAGACCCAGAAGAAGCTCTTGGCTCCCTGGCTTTGGATCAGCTCAGCTCCAGTGGTTGCGACATTTGGAGAGTGAACCGGTGAATGGAAGACTCTCTCTCTCTCTCTCTCTCTCTCTCTCTCTCTCTCTGTCTCTGTTTCTCTGTAACTCTGCCTTTCAAATAATAAATAAATAAATCTTTAAAAAAAAAAAAAAAAAAGAGGCCGGCGCCGCTGCTCACTAGGCTAATCCTCCGCCTAGCGGCGCCGGCACACCGGGTTCTAGTCCCGGTCGGGGCGCCGGATTCTGTCCCGGTTGCCCCTCTTCCAGGCCAGCTCTCTGCTGTGGCCCGGGAGTGCAGTGGAGGATGGCCCAGGTGCTTGGGCCCTGCACCCCATGGGAGACCAGGAGAAGCACCTGGCTCCTGGCTCCTGCCATCGGATCAGCGCGGTGCGCCGGCCGCAGCGCGCCAGCCGCGGCGGCCATTGGAGGGTAAACCAACGGCAAAGGAAGACCTTTCTCTCAGTCTCTCTCTCTCACTGTCCACTCTGCCTGTCAAAAAAAAAAAAAAAAAAAAGAAAGAAAGAAAGTGAACCTCATGGTAATCCTCCGCCTGCGGTGCCAGCACACCGGGTTCTAGTCCCGGTCGGGGCGCCGGATTCTGTCCCGGTTGCCCCTCTTCCAGGCCAGCTCTCTGCTGTGGCCCGGGAGTGCAGTGGAGGATGGCCCAGGTG
Organism: Oryctolagus cuniculus; assembly: GCF_964237555.1. Classification (NCBI taxonomy): domain Eukaryota; kingdom Metazoa; phylum Chordata; class Mammalia; order Lagomorpha; family Leporidae; genus Oryctolagus; species Oryctolagus cuniculus. The sequence goes on from NC_091444.1 coordinate 47,551,622, forward strand.
CTTGGGCCCTGCACCCCATGGGAGACCAGGAGAAGCACCTGGCTCCTGGCTCCTGCCATCGGATCAGCGCGGTGCGCCGGCCGCAGCGCGCCAGCCGCGGCGGCCATTGGAGGGTAAACCAACGGCAAAGGAAGACCTTTCTCTCAGTCTCTCTCTCTCACTGTCCACTCTGCCTGTCAAAAAAAAAAAAAAAAAAAAGAAAGAAAGAAAGTGAACCTCATGGTAATCCTCCGCCTGCGGTGCCAGCACCCCGGGTTCTAGTCCTGGTTGGGGCGCCAGATTCTGTCCTGGTTGCTCCTCTTCCAGGCCAGCTTTCTGCTGTGGCCCGGGAGTGCAGTGGAGGATGGCCCAGGTGCTTGGGCCCTGCACCCCATGGGAGACCAGGAGGAAGCACCTGGCTCCTGGCTTCAGATCGGCGCAGCACGGTGGCTGTAGTGGCCATTTGGGGGGTGAACCAATGGAAGGAGGACCTTTCTCTCTCTCTCTCTCTCTCTCTCTCTCTCTCTCTAACTCTGCCTGTCAAAATAAAAAGAAAGAAAGAAAGTGAACCTCAGGATTTCCGACTCAGTCTCTCTTGCTGACTTAGCAGACCCCAGAAAACCCCATGTATCAGAGGCTCCACACAATAAAAGTCTAGGCCTTGCTCACACCACAGTCCAATGAGGCAGATGGGATCTATTCCACAAGTTTCCAGGGACCCAGGCCAGTGTTACCCAGGGTCTCCACCATTGTCAAGGACCCTTTGTTCTTGCTGCAGGTGAGAAGGGTGGGAGCAATGGCCTGGCCTGGGAGTTCCATATGCTCATGGCATGCATAGTTCATGGTCACAACTCAGTCATCAGCCCCACTTACCTACTGAGACCTGGGAAATGCAGCCCGGCTGGCTGTGTGGCGAGCAAGAAAACAGAATGGTTTGGGGAACAACCAGGCAGTCTCCAAGTCTCTACCTCATTCTTCCAGCAAGGGCATAGCTGTGTTAGGACTGAGCCTAGTACCATGTACCAGAAACTTAGTCAAAGGGGAGCTTCATTTGTTTGTTTTTCTATAACAAGGAATCTGGGAGTAGGCGATTCAGGGCTGCTCAGGGAGCTTGGCTTCTCATCCCTTGTCTATCTGCATTCCTCAAAGTCTAAATTCTACCTCCCAATTGCAAGACGGCACTAAGTATTCTGTCCAAATTCCAGGCAGGAGGAAGGTGGAAGGGCAAAGTGCAAAAGGAATGTGCCTTACAAGTTTAGTCTCTCTTTTTTTAACAGACTTTTCTAGAAGCACCAGCTAGCAGACTGTCTCTTTCATAGCCATGCTAACTTCCAGGAAGCCTGGGGGAGATGTTGCCAAATAAAAAGCTGAGACTTCAGTTAAATGTGAATTTCAGATCAACAACAACTGCTTAATATTAAAAAAACAAAAACAAGATAGTATGTCCCATGACGAATATCCTGATTTTTGCTAAATCTTAAGTCTAGCCTGGAGAGATGCACTTTTTAACGAACATATTGCTCCTCTGGAAAACAAATGAAGCTTCTGTGGATAAGGGAGCAGGGGCGCTGGCCCCGGTGGCAGCTGGACGTGTGTGCCTCAGGAATCAGGTGACCTTGCCTGCTGACAGCCCACGGCCAGAAGTCTGCAGGCTGTGGCTCCAGGAAGTCCCATCTTTCTCCTGACACGAGGAGACACCTCAATGTGAGTCCTAGAGGCTCGGCGGCCATCCTGAGACCAAGAAGGAACAAGCCTGAGAACACAGGCCCACACGTGCAGGATGGAGGAGCAGGAAGACGTGAGAGCCTGGGTGGAGAAGGAACATTGCACTGCAGTGCCAAGCTGGGTGCTCTGCCCAGCCCAGACTCCCTAAGGCACACAGCTGCCATCTCTCTAAGAACAGCTGTGTGGTTCATTCTTCCTTCCTGTGTCACTCGTTCTTCATCCCTCCAGTCCCCCCCTCCCCCTCATTTTTTTTAATTCCTTTTTTTAAAAAACAGAATATACTCCCAGTTGATGTATACCTTTTGTACTTCATTATTATATGAGAATATAACAAAAAGTTGAGGGAAAAATGAAATGAAAGGATAAGGTTTTTTAAAAGATTTATTTTATTTGGGGGCCAGTGCCGTGGTATAGCAGGTAAAGCCCAGCTGCCCACTTCCGATCCAGCTCTCTGCTGTGGCCTGGGAAAGCAGTGGAGGATGGCCCAAGTCCTTGGGCCCCTGCACCCATGTGGGAGACCCGGAAGAAGCTCCTGGCTCCTGGCTTCGGATGAGTGCAGCTCCAGCCGTTGCGGCCAATTGGTGAGTGAACCAGCAGATGGAAGACCTACCTCTCTCTCCCTGCCTCTCTATAACTCTGTCTTTTGAATAAATAAATACATTGTCAAAAATGATATATTTTATTTGAAAGACAGAGTTACAATGAGAAGGAAAGACAGAGAAAGAGAGAGACACTGACCTTTCATCTGCTCACCAAATGGCCATGACAGTCGTGCCTGGGCCAAGCTGAAGCCAGGAGCCTGGAATTTCACACAGGTTTCCCACATGGATGGTAGGGGTCCAGGTCCTTGGTCATTTTCAGCTGCTTTCCCAGGCACATTAGCTGGGAGCTGGATAGTAAGCAGAGTAGCCAAGACTTGAACCCGTGCTCACGTTGGTTTACCAGCAACACAGGCAGTGGCTTACACTGCACCACCACATCAGCTCTGTTGGCTATTTTGATGCAAAATATTTTAAAATCCATACATGAGTTTTTTTCATAATGCACATTTTCCATGAACTTTTTGAAGACTCCCACATCTGCATGGGTTTTGAAATTATTTACACCAAAATTAACCTATCTTTAACTCCATTTTCCATGAGCTCTTTGAAGTTCCCTCAAAGGTGTAGCTCCAGGAGCAGTATAGGGAAGCAGCCCGAGAATTAAACCAAGACCAAAACAGAGTAGAGCTGATGCAAAGTCCCCAAAGCCAGACCCATCCGGCTAAGCTAACCCTAAAGTCCCACCATGCCTCCCGTTACATGAGCCATCTCATTGTTTAAGATCATCCGATTTGGAATTCCTTTTCCTTGTAGCAAAAACATCCTAACTAATAAAACCAGATTCTTCAGCCTAATATATACACTTCTACTGGATTTGACATTTATCTCATTATATCAAGACACAGAAATAAAATTAACATTTGACAATATAACATGGCAGGCATTTTAAAGTAGGAAAACATACATTTTTAAAAACAAAATTCAAAGTGAAATCATACAGTTAAGTGTCTTTGTCAAGCATGTCCCCCCTCCCAATTATTCTGTGTTTTGTAAGGCCTGTAAATAGACTAAAGTTTTTAATATTAATTATTCCCACTGGTTCTGTAGTCATGCGCTAAAGTTGCTGCATTCTTAAGTTTCACTAATTGGACTCTTGAGACTCACAGAGAGGAAGAACATACATTAAGATGTCATATCCTATTCTCAACATGTGACTGTCATTATCTTCCAACTCAATAATGCTTATAAATGCACAAGCTATGTATGAGCTACTGCGAGTCTTTAAAATCCCGGGGCTTGGCATTTACAGCCATCCTAGCCAGCAGGAGTTAATTTTAGCTGGGCTGCATGTATTGTTTCATGCATGCCCTCTAGGTTCTTTGTAAATACTGTAAAATATTGTGACAAAAAAAAAAAAAAGACCTATATCCTCAGGTTTTCTTTGACGTGAGTGGTGTGCAGCAAACTCAGTAGGAATAAAGGCCACAAAGGGGGGCAGATGGTGCTGGACTGAGGCTCACGTCCATCCACACAGAGTGACTGGGTCTTTCTCACTCATGCAACATAGAAAAAGAACAAGAAACAGTCAGAGTGGTTGCTTTCCCAAGGTGTTTGACGACAGGCGTCCAAGCCCCTTTGCAGTCTTACTGGGACTGACCCCCTCTTACAAGTCTGGCCTCTCTAATGAGGAATGCCGGCTAGCTGTGGTCTTTCGTGGCTTGGAAATGCCAAACCTAGTTACATCAGCTTCGGAAAGCCATCTGAGGCCTTTGGTTGAGGTTGCAATTTTGTCAACTAAGCTGGCCATTGCTGAAGGGGGCCCGTCTGTGAGAAGGAGAGCCTCAGACGAGTGGCACTGTGTGGATGGAGACTGACCTGCAGCTGGGTTTCACTCGCTCCCCAATGGGAGCCAGGAGAGCACACACTTTGTCCCTGATGCTTCTGTCAGAAACCTTCAGAAATGACCTGCCTTGGGGCTGGCGCTGTGGCGCAGTGGGTTAATGCCCTGGCCGGGAGCACCGGCATTCCATATGGGCACTGGTTCGAGACCCGGCTGCTCCACTTCTGACCTGGCTGCTGCTCTTCTGATCCAGCTCTCTGCTCTGGCCTGGGAAAGCAGTAGAAGATGGCCCAAGTCCTTGGGCCCCTGCACCCACGTGGGAGACCTGGAAGAAGCTCTTGGCTCCCGCTTCAGATCGGCGCAGCTCCGGCAGTTGCAGCCATCTGGGGAGTGAACAGCGGATGGAAGACCGCTCTCTGTCTCTACCTCTCTCTGTGTAATATGACTTTCAAATAAATAAATAAATCTTCACAAAAAAAAAAAGAAAGAAAAATGACCTGCCAATCAACCCCCAGTGTGTCTGTGCTCACATAGAGTTACCTGTGTGAATAAGTACATTGTAGGTTTAAAATTACTCCTTTCTCTCTCTCTCTGCTTTCTTCAACATCTACAGTATACTACATATAAACCCATAGTATATAGGTAATAGATATTTTCTTGTATATAATATGTGAACTCTATATAATAGGTGTTATATATATTATACATTTATTATTAAATAACATAATTACTATATCATATGTAGTATATAGTATTGTCTGCATAATACAATATTATCTCTGTACACCTAAGAGATAATGCTGTATATAAAATATATAATGCTATGTACGTTGTATATACATCAGACAATATAACTATATGATTTATTATGTAATTGTGGGGAGCAACTCGGACTAGACTAAGTTACTGGAATTAAGACTTATTCTATGCATCTGCTTTCCCACAATATGGCGCTGAGAAGGGAGTAACAACTTCTATGCAGCTGCCTCTCGCTAGCTTGGGTGATGACCTGCAGGAGCTGATCCTGCTCCTGATTGCAGGAGAGCAGCGTACTCGGCGTGTGGGTAGCAGAGTTGGGATTGGTGAAAGAGGACTATAAAGGAGGAGAGAGACAACATGCACCGGGAACATCTGAGGGAACACCTGTGCAGCCCCCGAGAGAGCCGGCCGGCGGTGTGCCGCTCCCCCGCGCAAGTGGGGAATGTGGCAGGGGGAACCGCCCTTCCACGGAGGTGGAAGGGATGGCAGCCAACCCGGGAAGAACCAGCAGCAAACCCGGGGAGGGCCGAGCAGACGAAAGAACAACGCAGGGTCCTGTGTCGTTCCTCCGTGAAGAGGGGGAGCGACAGTAATACATCACATACAGCACAGGTAATGACATGTTTATCTACCTGATCAGTAATGTAAAATAAAATTTATTTACTCTTTATGAAAATTAAACTGATGAGCAAGGTTTTCCCAATTAGTGCAATTCTCGCCCCAACTTTCCTTTGCAAAGATGTCCAACACCCAGGCCGTTTTGGGGCACGAAGCGCTGGACAGCCCCTGCTCGTACTCAGAATGAGCAGAGGGAGGCACTGGAGGCAGAAAGCGGCACCAGGGAGGAAGGCACACAGCATCGCCCACTTTTTCCTCAGAATTGGTGCCGTCTCCATTTTTCACTCCTGTTTCTTCAGCGTCAGTTAGGGAAGCTCTGTTTGTGGAAGGGGGACACGGCTTAGGGACAGCTTCAGATTTCCCTTTCCCCATGAGCCAGGTCCTTCCGCGAGCGCGTCCAACGGCCCCTGGTTACTCGCACCTTCCAGTGGCTTCTTAGATTTTTCGAGCTTTCTTTTTGGAAAACTTGCCACTTTTCTCCATCCCAAATAGCTGGCTTCACGGCAGTTCTCACTCTTTGAGCTGCTGTGTCAATACTTCAAAACATTCAGTCAGTTAACTCAATTCAGTCAAAAATTGTCACAATGTTTAGCCTTGTGTTGACACAGCCCATGGCACTGGAGGAAACGAAGCTCATTAAGTTCTTAGTGATTCTTTACCCAGCTGAGCTAAACACAGCAACTGCCACCAACATAGTAGCTGGACCTCCCTGACAATAGGCATTGAATTCCTACTGGAGGGCTTCCGGGGCGCTAGGCGCCATGTTAGACTCCTTCCACACTTTATCTCATCTCATCTCAGCCTATCCCAATGTAGGACCTGTGGGGAGCAATCCGGACTGGACTGAGTTGCTGGAGTTGAGACTTATTCTATGCATCTGCTCTCCTCTGTGGGGAGCAGCTCGGACTGGACTGAGTTACTGGAATTAAGACTTATTCTATGCATCTGCTCTCCTACAGTATGGCGCTGGGGGAGGAGAAAACAGCTTCTACCCAGCTGCCTCCAGTTCAACCAATAAACTGTAGGACCTACTCCTGATTGGAGGAGAGCAGCGTACTCGGCGTGTGGGCAGCCGAGTTGGGATTGGCAGAAGAGGACTATAAGGGAGGAGAGAGACGGCATGCACCAGGAACATCTATGGGGAACATCTGAGGGAACACCTGTGCAGCCCCCGAAGAGAGCCGGCCGGCGGTGTGCCGCTCCCCTGTGGAAGTGGGGAATGCGGCCAGGGGGAACTGCCCTTCCACGGAGGTGGAAGGGATAGTAGCCAACCCGGGAAGAACCAGCAGCAAACCCGGGGAGGGCCGAGCAGCAGACGAAAGAACAGCGCAGGGTCCTGTGTTGCTCCTCCACGAAGACGGGGAGCGACATAATGGTGCCGTGACTCGGATATGAAGCCTAGGCAGGGTTTAGTGTTGCTCCTCCACGAAGAGGGGGAGCGACATAATGGTGCCGTGACTCGGATAGGAAACCTAGCTCGGATAGGAAACCTAGGACGGATAGGAAACTTAGGAAGGAAGAAACGGGAAGAAGCAGGAAAATACCGGAGAGAGAGACTAGCAAAGAGCCTAGGGGAAAGCCGGATGAGAAAAGTGCCGGAAGAAGCTATTGAAAGCCTAGGCATAGACTTGGATACGGACTGTGGGAAAGAAGTTAGGATTGAAAGCGAAAGTGAAAGCTTTCATAGACTCGGATGCGGACTATGGCGGGGAAGCTAGGAGATTGAAAGCGAAAGTGAAACCTGGAGGAGGCTTGGACTCAGATGCGGACTGTGGGGAGTAGCCAGGAGAAATGAGAGGAATATTGTTGGAAGAAAACTTAAGGAAACATACCGGGTGGAGAAAAATGTTAGGGAGGATGAAGCCGCGAGTGCAGGCCGAGGTGGAGACATAAGCCACCTTGGAATTCTTCAAGTCACCCCGGGGAGCAAGAGGCGAAGATCTGGAACCAGAGGCAGAGACGTGGGCCGCCAGGTTGGAATTCGCCAGGTTAGTCCGGGGAACTTGGACTGAATGCCGGTGGTGGCGGAAACATTCGCGGAAGCCGCCGCGTGCAGAGAGAGCACGGGGTGTGAATAGATGGGGAACGCCGGGGCTGGCGCGAGGCCGTGGTGCGGGCGCGAAGTGCGTGGAGACCGCGGAGCGTGCGCGCAGAGCCGTGAAGCTGCCGCGGGGCGAGGCGCCGGGAAGCCGCGCAAAGCCGGGAAGCCGCGCAGATCGGAGAAGCGCGGGCTGAAGCGGCTCAGAGCCGGGAAGCCGCCGAGAAGCAGTCTCGGGGCGGGCGCTGGAAAGCCGCAGGGATAAGAGAAACAGAAGTTTTAGAAGTAAAGTGAGAGAAATAGGAATGCTGGAAGATAGAAGTAAAATGGGAGAAATAGGAATGCCCGGAGATAGAGAAATAGAGAAATAAAAAGGCCTCCCTACAACACTGCAATGTGAGAGCTTGGATTCGGTCTGCCTAATCAAGTGAGGCGATGAGCACCTGCGGGCAGCTAGCAGCTTATGCGCCGCAGGTCACCGAAGACAGGCACGAATTAACATCAGTAAGGCTTCCCCACAATACAATACAATTAGGAGGCTTGGATTCGGTCTGCCTGATTAGGGCGGTAAGCACCGACAGGCAGCTCGACCAGAGTATGAGCTGCAGGTCACCGAAGATAGGCACGAACCAACACTAATAAGTCTCCCCCACAATACGGCAATGAGAAGGCTTGGATTCGGTTTGCCTGATTGTTAGGTTTTGTAAGCCCCTGCAGGCAGAGCAGAGCATGCGCTGCAGGGCACCGAATACAGGCACGCATCAGCGCCTAAAAACCTCCTCACAACATGGCGAAGAGAGGACCCGGATTCGGTTTTCCTGATTGATAGGACTTGTAAGAGCCTGTGGCGACTCTAGCAAGTGGAGCAGAGTGTGTGCCGCGGGACACCGAAGACAGGCGCGTATCAACGCCAAAAATAAAAAGAAAGGGGGATCTGTGGGGAGCAATCCGGACTGGACTGAGTTGCTGGAGTTGAGACTTATTCTATGCATCTGCTCTCCTCTGTGGGGAGCAGCTCGGACTGGACTGAGTTACTGGAATTAAGACTTATTCTATGCATCTGCTCTCCTACAGTATGGCGCTGGGGGAGGAGAAAACAGCTTCTACCCAGCTGCCTCCAGTTCAACCAATAAACTGTAGGACCTACTCCTGATTGGAGGAGAGCAGCGTACTCGGCGTGTGGGCAGCCGAGTTGGGATTGGCAGAAGAGGACTATAAGGGAGGAGAGAGACGGCATGCACCAGGAACATCTATGGGGAACATCTGAGGGAACACCTGTGCAGCCCCCGAAGAGAGCCGGCCGGCGGTGTGCCGCTCCCCTGTGGAAGTGGGGAATGCGGCCAGGGGGAACTGCCCTTCCACGGAGGTGGAAGGGATAGTAGCCAACCCGGGAAGAACCAGCAGCAAACCCGGGGAGGGCCGAGCAGCAGAAGAAAGAACAGCGCAGGGTCCTGTGTCGTTCCTCCACGAAGAGGGGGAGCGACAGGACCATCATTCACACAGACCATCGCTTGAAGCTGGATTTCAAATGATCGCTTATTATGGAGTTTCTGTTTATACACTCGTACCCAAAGGACCTAGGAAAAGTTGGGTTTGACAACCAGGTTTCACTTAATGATTCCATTTCCTTGAACTTGCACTTGATGCTGTTTCAAAATAATGGCTCCTTTAAGAAATGAGAACTCACTGTGTTATTCACCCAGAGGGAGTGGGCTCTGTAGAAGGTAGGAGACAGGTGGGGAATGGTGCTGGCTGTTGGGAGGGAGAGGAAAAAGTGGGAGGAGAAGCTCTACCTTAAGGACAAAGCATGCTCGGGAAAGCACGGGTGCCTACTGTGTGCAGATACAGGGCTAACCCAGACACGAGGGACATGAAGGGACCAGAGCATCGGGAGACAGGGACTGTGCTGAGTAGCCAGTTAATGAGTCGTTAATGAGGCATTTAGTGAAGGTGCTCTGAGGACTCCCCCAATGAGGATGTCCTGAGGCACAGAGCCAGGGCAGAAGGTGGCCTGGGGCAATCTGAAGAGCTGGGGAAATCCTTAGAAACAGGCCTATAGCAGTCGTTAGTTGTAGTCTAAATGGCGCTTATATTTTCAATGAAGTATTCTACTTTTACTCTGAGTGTTTCTGTGTGCAGCAGAATGAGTGACTACCCACACACTCTGTGTTGCCTTGTCGTTTGGGTCCTGCACCCAGGGCGTGCATGAGCCTAAGACACCACTGATGATATGCAAAGTACAGGCAGAGCACTTCCTAAAAAATGCAATAAACCACCCCATTCAGGACTTTCATAAAAATCTCAACCCAGTTAGGGAATTGGCACAGATGGAATAGATTTCCCCACAATTATAAAACTCGGCAATTTCGTGTCTTGAATGACAATAATATAGACAGATAATTAGATCCTAATTTCTGCCTTCGTGTTCTTCAGTTCTCTCGCAACAACTAATCGGTAATTTACTCATGAATGTCCCCTTTGCATGTATCTCACATATGCATGTGCAAAAATGCAAGTCCAAGAAAAGCATTTCTTAGCTCACGTTTCTTCAAACTGAACATTTGTATCTTGCATGCATTTTCTAAAAGTATAAAATAACGCATTCTTTGAAGTTTTCAAAAATTTGTTAAGATGTTAATAATCCCTTATGTACTTATTCTAAAGAAAAAAAGGAGGAAGGGAGGAAAGAACGAAGAATGGAAAATGATTTCTCCAGTACAGTAACTGCCCCCACACATGGGCACATGCATGCACGCAGATGCACACACAAGGTTATTGGGTGCAGTGAGAAGAGGGTTGTTCAGGTGCTTCTTTGTTATTGCTAATTCATGCTATTTACAGAAAGATCAGAAGTCATATATGGAAAAAAGGAAAATCACTTTTGAGACTCCCAGAATTAGTCACTGGAAGTATTTTTAGATAGACTCTTTGTAAAAAATGTTTATTTATTTTCATCCACTTAAAAGGGAGGAGGAGAGAGAAAGAAAGAAAGGGAGGGAGGGAAGGAGGAACGGAGGGAGGGAGGGAGAGAGATGTTCCATTTGCTGGTTCATTTCCCAAATTCCAGGCTGAAGCCAGGAGCCCATCCACCTGGGTCTCCATATGGGTGGCAAGTGACTCAACCACTGAGCCATCAACCACTGCCTCCCAGGATGCCTGAGAAGGAATGATGGATTGGAAGTGCATACCCAGGACTTAATCAGGACTCTGATATGGGATGTAGCTGTCCTATGAGGCGACTTAGCCCCATGTACTACAGTACCCACCACTAAGTAGGCTCTTTTTTTTTTTTTTTTTTTTGACAGGTAGAGTTATAGACAGTGAGAGAGAGAGAGAGAGAGAGAGAGAGAGAGAGAAAGGTCTTCCTTCCGTTGGTTCATCCCCCAAATGGCCGCTATGGCCGGAGCTTCGCCAATCTGAAGCCAGGAGCCAGGTGCTTCCTCCTGGTCTCCCATGCGACTGCAGGGGCCCAAGCACTTGGGCCATCCTCCACTGCCCTCCCAGGCCACAGCAGAGAGCCGGACTGCAAGAAGGGCAACCGGGACTAGAACCCAGTGCCCACATGGGATGCCGGTGCCGCAGGCGGAGGATTAGCCAAGTGAGCCAGGCGCCGGCCCCACCACTCCATATTTCACATGTGAGTCTGCAGTGGAGCTTCTTCTCATAATGATAACTCCATTTATTTAATGGTGGTGAACAGTTCTCCCAAGTATCACCAGCAAAGCCAGCAAGTTCTAACTACAAATTGCCATCCTATAATTTTAAAATCTTAAAGTTGATCATACCCTGCTATTGGATCTGAAACTACTAGAAGAAAACATAGGAAACGCTCCAGGACATGGGTCTTTTAGACAATGACTTTTTTGGATTGGACCTCCCAAATAGCACAGACAGCAAAAGCAAAAATAGGCAAATGGGATTTCATCAAACTACAAAGCTGCACAACAAAGACAACAATCAACAGTGTGAAGAGATCACCTATGGGATGAAAGAAAACACGTGTAAGCCTTGCATCTGGTAAAGGGTTAATACCCAAAACATGTAATGAACACAAGTAACTCAACAACAAGAAAATCAACAACCCAATTTGAAAATGGCAAAAGACCTGAATGGACATTTCTCAAGAGAAGACCTGCAGAGTAGGCATTTGGCCCAGCAGTTAAGATACTGGTTAAGTTACCCCCTTCCCAAGTCAGAGTGACTGATTCCAGCTCCCCAGCAATGCAGACCGTTGGAGGCAGCAGTGATGGCTCAAGCAGGTGGATCCTTGCCACCCTTGTGGGAGACCTGGATGGAATTCCTGGCTCCTGACTTCAGCTTGGCCCAGGCCTGGTTGTTGTGTCCGTTTGGGAAGTGAATCAGTGGATGGGAGCTATTTCTCTCTGTCTCTTCCTCTCTAGCTCTCTGCCAACGGTATGTTAAACATCACTCATCATCAGGGAAATGCAAACTAAAACCACAATAAAATGTCACCTCCTATCTGTTAGGATAGCTATCATCAAAAAGATGAAAGACAGTAAGTGTTGTCAAGAGTGCAGGAAAGGGAACCCCTGCACACCATTGGAGTGAAAGCAAATTGCTGCAGCTGCTAAGGAAAACAGTATGAATGTTCCCCAACAACTAAACATAGAACTACCATATGACACACCAATCCCACTCCCGGGTATATATATCCATCAGTATGTCAAGCCTGCGGCACCAGCACACTGGGTTCTAGTCCCGGTTGGGGCGCCAGATTCTGTCCCAGTTGCTTCTCCTCCAGTCCAGCTCTCTGCTGTGGCCCGGAAGTGCAGTGGAGGATGGTCCAAGTGCTTGGGCCCTGCACCCACATGGGAGACCAGGAGAAGCACCTGACTCCTGGCTTTGGATCAGCGCAGCGCCAGCCGCAGCATGCCGGCCCCAGCGGCCATTGGAGGGTGAATCAACGGAAAAGGAAGACCTTTCTGTCTGTCTTTCTCTCTCTCACTGCCCACTCTGCCTGTCAAAGAGAGAGAGAGAGAGAGAGAGAGAGAGAGAGATATCTGCACTCCTATGAGTACAAAATAGCCAAGATACAGAATGAACCAAAGTGTCCATCAATGGATGAATCAAGAAAATGTGGAGTATACACAATGCATACTATTGAGCCAAAAGGAGAAGGAAATGCTGTCACTTGGTAAAATATGGATGAACCTGGAGGACATTGTGTTAAGTGAAATCAATCAGGCACAGAAAGACAAATACTACTTGATCTCACTTACATGGGGACAAATTCACAGAAGCAGAGAGTTGAATGCATGTGGAATCTATAAAAGCTGAACTCAGAGAAGCAGAGAGTGTGGGGAGCAACTCGGACTAGACTGTTACTGGAATTAAGACTTATTCTGTGCATCTGCTTTCCCACAATATGGCGCTGAGAAGGGAGTAACAACTTCTACACAGCTGCCTCCAGTTCAACCAATAAACAGCAGGACCTGCTCCTGATTGGAGGAGAGCAGCGTACTCGGCGTGTGGGTAGCAGAGTTGGGATTGGTGGAAGAGGACTATAAAGGAGGAGAGAGACAACATGCACCAGGAACATCTAAGAGGAACACCTGTGAAGCCCCCGAGAGAGCCGGCCGGCGGTGTGCCACTCCCCCGCGCAAGTGGGGAATGTGGCAGGGGGAACCGCCCTTCCACGGAGGTGGAAGGGACGGTAGCCAACCCGGGAAGAACCAGCAGCAAACCCGGGGAGGGCCGAGCAGACAAAAGAACAGCGCAGGGTCCTGTGTCGTTCCTCCATGAAGAGGGGGAGCGACATAATGGTGCCGTGACTCGGATAAGAAACCTAGGCAGGGTTTAATGTCGTTCCTCCACGAAGAGGGGGAGCGACAAGAGAGGAACTGGGGGAGATGGGTGGATGATGATCATAGGGTACAAAGTTGGGGCTGGCATTTGGTGCAGTGGTTAAGCTACCGTGTAGGCTGCCTGGGCTCAAGTCTCTGCTCCAATTCTGATTCCAGCTTCTTGCTAATGCATCACCTGATAGTCAGCAGGTGATGGCTCAAAAATATGTGGGTCCTGCAACCCACCTGGGAGAAGTGAACAGAATTCCTGGCGCCTGGCTTTGGCCCAGGCCAGCCTTGGCTGTTGTGGACATCTGGAGAGTGAACTAGCGGACAGGAAAGTTCTCTCTTTCACTGCCCTTCTCCCTCTCAAATAAATAAATAAACTTAAACATAAATTTTTTAAAAAAAATTCTTGAAATCTACACATAGTTTTTCATTATATAATTTTTCATGAATTTTTTGAGAACCTTTTGTACTATTACCTTATTTTGAAGTTCATACTATTCAGACTGTGATATATCCAACCTTGAAAGATACTTTCAAAAAGTTTAATCATTTAAAACCAGTTTTGTTTCATACTCATTTTTTATATCCTCAAGAATAATTCAGGAGCCAGCATTGTGGCACAGCAGGTTAAGCTGGCATACCATATCAGAGTGCCAGTTCAAATGCCAGCGACTCCTCTTCTGATCCAGCTTCCTTCTAGTGTACATCCTGGGAGGCTGAAGATGATGGCTGAAGCACTTGGTCCCCTGCTGCCCATATGGGATACCAGGATGGGGTTCCTGGATCCTGGCCCAAGCCTGGCTGTTCTAGCTGTTTGAGGGAGTGAACCAGCAGATAGAAGACCTCTTGCTCTCCATCTCTCCCTCACTCACTGTCACTCTCCTTTTCAGATAAGTAAATATTTTTTAAAAAGAGAATAATTTGGGGGCCAGTGCTGTGGCATAGTAGGTAAACCTCCGCTTGCAGTACCAGTATCCCATATGGGTGCTGGTTCGAGTCCCAGCTGTTCCACTTCTTTTTTTTTTTTTTTTTTTTATTTATTTTTTTTGACAGGCAGAGTGGACAGTGAGAGAGAGAGACAGAGAGAAAGGTCTTCCTTTGCCGTTGGTTCACCCTCCAATGGCCGCCGCGGCCGGCGCGCTGCGGCCGGCGCACCGCGCTGATCCGATGGCAGGAGCCAGGAGCCAGGTGCTTTTCCTGGTCTCCCATGGGGTGCAGGGCCCAAGCACCTGGGCCATCCTCCACTGCACTCCCTGGCCACAGCAGAGGGCTGGCCTGGAAGAGGGGCAACCGGGACAGAATCCGGCGCCCCGACCGGGACTAGAACCCGGTGTGCCGGCGCCGCTAGGCGGAGGATTAGCCTATTGAGCCGCGGCGCCGGCCCGCTGTTCCACTTCTGATCTAGCTCCCTGCTAATGTGCTGACAAGGTAATGAAGGATGCCCAAGTGCTTGGGCCCCTGCCACCCATGTGGGAGACATGGATGAAGCTCCAGGTTCCTGGCCTTGGCCTGGACCAGCCCTGGTCATTGTGGCCATTTGAGGAGTGAACCAGTGAATGGAAGATATCTTTCTCTTTTTCTCTGTCTCTTCCCCTCCCCCCCTCCATGTCTGTCTACCTATCTGTCTGTCTGTCTGTCTCTCTCTCTCTGCCTTTCAAATAACTAAATAAATCTTTTAGAAAAAGATAAGAAACTCCTCAGAGCAGGAGCCTTTGTTCTACAGGTCACCCACTCTGCACAGCTCTGGGTCTGCTGGGGCGGCCGCTCAACTAACGTGATTAAGCAGATAATGGTTTTCAAAGTGAATCCACTCTGCTTTCTCCAGTTCATGGTTCATCAGATAATTCCATCTCCTGGGTTAGAGATCCCTGCTGTGGCATTTTTAGATGCAAACATTCAATTTCATTTTTAAATTGTACTTTTGATAGCCTGTAAAAATAATCCAGATACACCTATGAGATTCTCTCTCTGGTGTCCCCCATAGGAGGCACAATAAGGAGACATAAAGAATGTGGGCTTGGAAGTGTCAGCCAGGGGTGAATCCCAGTTCTGCCCTATACTGTGCCCTGCGGCCACAGCGTCAATTCTCTATTTCCCAACTTCCCTATCTCTAGTCATGTCCATCCTGGAACGCTATCCTAAAATGAACTGAGCGTGCTGCTGAAGCACAGTATCCAAGACGCAGTAACCACTCTCAAAAAGAGAAAGAGGTTAGTTTCCTTCTCACGTTGTGCTTTTTAATTTTTGACATGATTATTAAAATTTAAATGACTGTGAAGGCAGCGATGGTTTCGAGACTGGAATGTGTCAACAATCTCGCTTTCTTAGAGTTCTTCTATTCCCTTTTGAATTATGAGAAAACCTTCACCTCCTTTTTGAAGTTTAAGTTTAAGATCATCTCCAAAATGGAAATCAACAGTTGCCAGTGTTAATAAACAACCCCAGACGGGATGATTTCTTCCTAGTTATTCAAATACACTAAACACTATTACAATTTGATTCTATTTTTCCAGCCTCATGAAAGAAAAGGGAGCTGAATTGAAGGTGGGCATTTGGCACAGAGGTTAACGTGCCCTCAGGACGCCCACATCCCACGTCAGAGAGCCTGAATTCAAGCCCCAGCTCTGCTTCCAAATCCGACTTCCTGCTAATTTACACCCTGGATGGCTCAAGGACTTGGGTCGCTGTCACTCATGTGAGAGACCCAGATGGAGTTCTGGGCTCCTGGACGGACTTGAACCCAGGCACTCCAATATGGGATGCTGGTGTCTCAGATGGGGGATTGAATGGTATGGTCAAACATCTGCCCAGGAAGAAAAAAATTTTTTAATTTTTTTTTTTTGGAAGGCAGAGTTACAGAGGGGCAGAGAGAGAGAGGTCTTCCATCTGCTGTTTCACTCCCCAGATGGCCACAACAGCTGGAGCTGAAGCCAGGAGCCAGGAGCTTCTTCCAGGTCTCCCACGTAGGTGCAGGGGTCCAAGTACTTGGGCCATCTTCCATTGCTTTCCCAGGCCATAGCAGAGAGCTGGATCAGAAGTGGAGCAGCCAGGACTTGAGCTGGTGCCCATATGGGATCCCAGCACTGCAGAAGGTGGCTTTACCAGCTATGTTATAGCACTGGCCCCCTGGAAGGAAATTTTGACAGACACTACAACATGAATGAAACTTGAAAGCATTACGCAAAGTAAAGTAAGCCAGCCACAAAAAGGCACATGGAACAATCAAATCCATAGAGGCATAAAGTAGAATGGTAGTCACCAGAGGCTGGAAGAAGGAAGAAACAGAGAGTTACTGTTCACTGGGCACAGAGTTTCTGGAGATGGATGATGGTGGTGGCTACATACCACTACTACTGAAAGGCACATTCAAAAATTAAGATGGCAAAATTTATGTGAAGTTCATTGTGATAAAAAAAAAATAGAAGAAAAAAGTCACCTATGATAGCTATTTCCAACTTTGGAGATTATACTACAGTTATATGAGCTAAAGGAACACAAAACTCTACTTTTGTAATTTCTGGTGCATCTATAATTATTTGAAATTTTCAAAATGTTTAAAGTAGCCTACTAGATGTCTCACTAAAGGAACTTCCCACCTAAGTATTCCTGTGACCCAGTTCACAAAAAACACTCCCTTCCTAGCTCCCGGGCTCAGTGCTCTGAGCACAGCACCCTCTTTTTGTTATCTTGGGTATAATCATATTTCTGAATTTGTTCCAAATTCTGCTCCAGTGCCCAGAATTTTAAGGATACGTTTTGTCTTCTGCTCTTGTCTACTATATTTAAGATGGACACTTCCATCCTAACACATAACCAGCATGACCATTTATCTCCAAGGAAGCCTAACAAGTTGGGAAAGTATTGCTTGTGGGGTGGGAAAAACAAGACAAGAGCCACCGGATGACAGAGGCCAGGAGGGAGGGTTTCTGACTTTCCTGGGTCACAGTGGGAGTCGGAGAGGCTGGACCATTCTTCTCCATAGCAGTGATGTGCTCTCATCACACACTCTCTCCCCTCCATGTCATCAGCCATTTCTAAGATAATCTCAGCAGTGTGGAGCACAACTCTAGCTTCCAAAACAGAGAGGCCAACTGAACACACAGGAGCTACTGGCAGTAGAGTACCACTCAGCATGCTCTCCCCTGAGACATCAGAACACTTGAATGGATCTGTCTGGAAGGAGGGGACCTGGAACCGCCAGCTTCCTCCAGAACAGGCCAAAAGAGGGCAGAGCTGTGAGCAGTCACCAGCAGCCAAAGCCTCCAAACAGAGAGACATTGGGAGAGGATCCACCAGCAGGAAAGCACGGTGCCAGGAGCCATCACAAAAATACACCCTAAGATCTTAAGAACTGGAGGGGCCGGCGCTGTGGCTCACTTGGTTAATCCTCTGCCTGCGGCGCCGGCATCCCATATGGGTACTAGGTTCTAGTCCTGGGTGCTCCTCTTCCAGTCCAGCTCTCTGCTATGGCCCAGGAAGGCAGTGGAGGATGGGCCAAGTGCTTGGGCCCCTGCACCCACATGGGAGACCAGGAGGAAGCACCTGGCTCCTGGCTTCGGATCAGCGCAGTGCTGGCCATAGTGGCCATTTGGGAGGTGAACCAATGGAAGGAAGACCTTTCTGTCTCTCTCTCTCTCTCACACTGTCTCTAACTCTACCTGTCAAATAAAAAAAAAAGATCTAAAGAACTGGAAACACAAATATTTTTAGAACTCAACAATTGTCCCACAAAAGTGAGTATGAGGTGGCATAACTAATTTGGAGAAGATGAACTAGTGTCTATGAACAGAACAGCAAATAAAAATACTTGGGGTCAGTGAAGTTCTTGGAGGTGGCTAACTTAAAAAACTTATTTTATTGTTGTGTTGTGTTGTGTATAATTAGGGATCAGGGCTGTGTCAAGGCAGAAAAAGTGTTTTACTACATCAAGCATTGATTGATGGCACAGCTATCGCATCCATGATGTGGAAATCATTCATGCTTTCTGAAATATAGGTCATCAGTCACATCTCCCAGAACATTTTACAAAATGGAAAAGAAATGACTTTTTTCTTAAAATGATATATTACAGAGTCTTGTAGTCCCTTTTAGTCAAGAAGGGTTCAAGGCCACCGTCTTTGACAGTCATAGCCCCCACCATTTTTATTTCTATAACAAAATAGAAGTTCTTCCTCTCTGTGTAGTTTCTCTTCACCTGTCTGAGATTAGCATTCACAACAGCTCACAGTCTCAGTCATGGGGAGGAAAAGTTAGCAGTTTGGGGCTATGGCTGAATATACAAACAACACTACCACAAACAATGAAGTTAACAACTGAATTTTACACTATCACTGCTTTCTAGTGTCTTATTACTCTAGTACTCGTAAAAAAAGAGAAAAAAGGGCTGGCGCTACGGCTCACTAGGCTAATCCTCTGCCTTGCGGCGCCGGCACACCAGGTTCTAGTCCCGGTCGGGGCACCAGATTCTGTCCCGGTTGCCCCTCTTCCAGGCCAGCTCTCTGCTGTGGCCAGGGAGTGCAGTGGAGGATGGCCCAAGTGCTTGGGCCCTGCACCCCATGGGAGACCAGGATAAGTACCTGGCTCCTGCCATCGGATCAGCGCGGTGCGCCGGCTGCAGCGCGCCTGCCGCGGCGGCCATTGGAGGGTAAACCAATGGCAAAGGAAGACCTTTCTGTCTGTCTCTCTGTCTCTCTCTCTCACTGTCCACTCTGCCTGTCAAAAAAAAAAAAAAAAAAAGAGAGAGAGAGAGAAAAAAGGGGTGGACATTTGATTTAGCAGTTAAGACACGCATGTCCCACATCAGAGTACCTGAGTTTGACACCTGGCTCCATCTCCTCACTCTAGCTTCTTGCCAGTGCCGACCAGGGAAGGCACGGGGGGACACTCAAGTGGTTAAGACCCTGGGGCTGGGTGTGGTACAGTGGTAAACTTTCTGCTTGTGATGCTGTCGTCCCATATCAAATCCTGGCTGCTCCATTTCCTACCTAGCTTCCTGCTAATATGGCTGGGAAAGCAGCAGAAGACGGCCAAGTGTTTGAACCTCTGCCACCTACATGGCTTTCAAATAAATAAATAAATCTTTAAAATATATATATAGGGGCCAGCGCTGTGGCTCACTTGGTTAATCCTTCACCTGCGGCGCCGGCATCCCATATGGGCGCCGGTTCTAGTCCTGGTTGCTCTTCCAGCCCAGCTCTCTGCTGTGGCCTGGGAGGGCAGTGGAGGATGGCCCAAGTACTTGGGCCCTGGCACCCTCATGGGAGACCAGGAGGAAGCACCTGGCTCCTGGCTTCGGATCGGCCCAGCGCCAGCCGTAGCAGCCATTTGGGGAGTGAACCAACGGAAGAAAGACCTCTCTCTCTCTCTCTTTCTCTCTCTCTCTCTCTGTCTCTTTCTCTCACTGTCTATAACTTTACCTGTCAAATTAAATATATATATATATATAAACATAATTCTGATACATTTTAAACCATAAATCAGGAACCTGGATGGAATTCCTGATTCAGGTTTTAGTCTGGCCCAGACCTGGCTGTTGCAGCATTTGGGAGGAAAGAACCAGCAGATGGATGACCTCTCTCATGCGTGTGCTCTCCCTCTCTCTGTCTTTTCCCCCACCCTCTGTCATTCTTCCTCTCGAACGATTACAGAAATCTGTGCCAGCCTGGAACCAGGAGCTTCTTCCACATCTCCCACATGGGTGCAGGGGCCCAAGCAGTTGGGCCATCTTCTACTTTCCCAGGTGCATTAGCAGGGAGCCCAATCAGAAGTGGAGTAGCCAGAACTAGCACTGGTGCCCACATGGGATGCCAGCACTGCAGGCAGAGGCTTAACCTTCTACGCCATGGCACCAGCCCCTAAATAAATCTTTTTTTTTTTTTTTAAAGAAAAAGTAGTTAAGGGTTCAGCATGGCACAACAGATGAAGCTGCTGCCTTGGACACCAGCATCCCATGTAAGGGCCAGTTCAAGTCCCAGCTGCTCTACTTCTGATCCAGCTCCCTGCTAATGTGCTTGGGAAATCAACAGAAAATGGCCAAGTGCTGCAGTTCCTGCCATCCACGTGGGAGACCTGCATGGAGTTCCAGGTTCCTGGCTTCAGTCTGCTCCTGCCTGGCCCTGGCCTTTGTGGCTATTTGGGGAGTGAACCAGCAGATGGAAGATCCCTTTCTCTCTGTCTCTCCCTCTCTCTGTAACTCTGCCTTTCAAATAAAATAAATCTTTTTAAAAAAATAAAAATAAAAGTCCGGCCACTCATGTGGAAGTTGAGTTTCAGCTTTCAGCTTTGGCCTGGCCCAGCCTGTCATTGTAGAGTTTGGAGAGTGAATCAGTACAGTGAATCAGAGATTCTCTCATTCTCTCTCTTTCTCTCTCTCTCTCTTAGAAAAAAAAAAAAAACACTCTGATGATCCTCCTACTGCCTATTGAATTAAATACAAGCATAAATCCAAGGCTGGCACTGTGATATAGCAGATAAAGCCTCCTGGCTTTGGATTGGCCCAGCTCCAGCTCTTTGGCCATTTGGGAAATGAACCAGAGAATGGAAGACCTCTCTCTCTCTCTGCCTCTGCCTCTGTAACTCTGGCTTTCAAATAAATAAATAAATCTTTACAAATATATATAAACATAATTCTGATACATTTTTGGCCATAAAATGAAACCCAAAACTCTTCCTCTAACAACCACCACCACAGGGGCCAACACTGGGGTGCAGTAGGTAACATCCACCTGTGATGCCAGCACTCTATAAGAGCACCGGTTCAAATCTCTGCTGCTAATGCACCTGACAAAGCAGCAGAAAATGGCCCAAGTTCTTGGGCCCCTGCACCCACGTGGGAGGCCTGGATGAAGCTCCAGGCTCCTGACTTTGGCCTGGCCCAGGCCCCCAGGCAGATATTTGGAGAGTGAACCAGTAGATAGAAGCATACTTGCTCTCTCTCTCTCTCTCTCTCTCTCTCTGCCTTTCAAATAAATAAATAAATCTTTAAAAACAGCAACAACAGGAGAGATCCAAGATGTCTGAGTAGGCTGTAGCCACACTCACTTGAGCTGCTCTCGGATATGAAAAGAACAAAGGCAGGCCCACCTTTCCGGGGGCCTGACTGATGGCAATTCTCAGCGAAGTGAGAAAACAACGAGGACTCCATGGGAGAAGAGGAGAGACGACAGGGACGCCACTGTGGCCAGCAGTACAGCACAGCAGTGCTGGCTGTGAGCTGCCCTCTCACCACGACAAGGCAGGGAGAAACAACGCGTGCCCCACCGCTCACAGTTTTAGCTGAGAGAGAATTCCCCAATCACTTCGTCCTGGAGAGCTGACTGGGGTAGAGCCACCGCCAGGCTTGCAACAGCAAAGTAGCCCTGCTTCCTCCTCCCCCCGACTCCTGTAGCGCGCCATATTCAGCAGTCAAAAGTCAGGCAGCGTTCCTCTGTTCCCCCCACCCCCACCGCCAGTATCAGAATCACCATCAGGAGGAAATGCCAACTTCGTAAAGAGAAATGAGAGGAGACTCCAGCCGTCTGTGTTGCTGGTGATATTGCCTGAGGGAGAACCTTGCAGACCACACAGATTTTGAGCCCAGCCTGGAGCACTAGCAGGGGGCAGGGTACCCACCTAAACCGATGATCGATAATCGGAGAGCAGAGTGCCTGCTTCCCACCCCCACACAGGGCTCCCGGCACACAGCAGGGAGGAAGAGCCGTCTTAACAAGGCAAGTACAGGCGGCTGTGGCTCGCTGCATGTGACTGGGGATTTTATCTGAGGGGTAAATCCTTGGTACTCACTGACTTTGGGTCTGGAGGGCTGGCAGAGGGCAGGGCACCCACTTAAGGCTGTGAGGCGTTCCCCTCCCCTAACTGTACCCGAGTGACGGTACTCACACTGCCAAGGCAGAAGACTGACAGGCAGCTGGCTCTGGGAACGCCTTGGCTCTCTCCATGGGTGGAGCAGCCTTGTGGGACTGAGAGTGGATCACCTGTTCCCTGTGACTGTGGGAGCCCTGTGCACTGTGACTGTGGGGATTCTGTGACTGCACGATACAACATGCAGTACAGCTGGGTCTCTGGGCAATCACAGGTGCAGAGTTCCCCGAGTGCCTGGGCTGGGTCATTGAAGAGGGCTGTGTGCTCACACTGAGGACCACACAGATCCTTTATGTAGCTCTTGAGAATGTGTGGGTGGGGTGCGCAGCCACTGTGGACTCGCCCTGGGCATCCATCACCTGGGCAGAGGAAGTGAGGGAGGGATCACACCAGCCGATGTGATCATACCTTCCCCCTTGATGACAATAGAGGAGCTCCGCCATGCCCAACGCCGGTGTCACCCTGGATTCTTGCCCCATCCCCAAGCACTGACTGGAACTCCCTGAACATACCCCGCACACACCCCTGCATATCCCCTGAAGAAGCAAACACGCTACTAGGCCACAGAGGCATATTTCAAATATAAAAGCCACTGGATTGGGGGAGAAATCAACAAGTGGTTCCACACATGCCTAAAAATAAAAGTAGAAACATGAGAAGTATGAACAAGGAGGATAATGACTCCCCCAAAGGAACACAACAACACTTAAATACTAGAATGTGAAGACAAAGAGATCGATGAAATGCATGAAAAGGAATTCAAAAGAATGATCATGGCCTGCGTCTGCAGCGCCAGCACCCGGGTTCTAGTTCCGGTTGGGGTGCTGGGTACTAGTCATGGTTGCTCCTCTTCCAGTCCAGCTCTCTCTATGGCCCGGGAAGGCAGTGGAGGATGGCCCAAGTACTTGGGTCCCTGCACCCACATGGGAGACCAAGAGGAAGCACCTGACTCCTGGCTTTGGATCAGCGCAGCGCCAGCCATGGCAGCCATTAGGGGAGTGAACCAACAGAA
The DNA here is from genome assembly GCF_964237555.1 of Oryctolagus cuniculus. Taxonomy (NCBI): domain Eukaryota; kingdom Metazoa; phylum Chordata; class Mammalia; order Lagomorpha; family Leporidae; genus Oryctolagus; species Oryctolagus cuniculus. The sequence goes on from NC_091444.1 coordinate 47,574,807, forward strand.
GGAGGACCTTTCTCTCTGTCTCTCTCTCTCTCTCACTGTCTAACTCTTCCTGGCCAAAAAAAAAAAAAAAAGAATGATCATAAAATATTCACAAACAATAAGAAGCAAATTCATGAGTTAAAGAAATCTGTACAAGACATGGATGAAAAATTTTCCCCTGAGATAGAGATATTGACAAGAAATCAAATGAAATAAAAATCTAGTGAAATATTAGAAACAAATAATTCAATATGGCAAATAAGAAATATATTGGAGGCTGGTGCCGTGGCTCAATAGGCTAATCTTCCACCTAGCGGCGCCGGCACACCGGGTTCTAGTCCCGGTCGGGGCGCCGGATTCTGTCCCGGTTGCCCCTCTTCCAGGCCAGCTCTCTGCTGTGGCCTGGGAGTGCAGTGGAGGATGGCCCAAGTGCTGGGGCCCTGCACCCCACGGGAGACCAGGAGAAGCACTTGGCTCCTGCCATCGGATCAGTGTGGTGCGCCGGCTGCAGCGCGCCAGCTGTGGCAGCCATTGGAGGGTGAACCAACGGCAAAAGGAAGACCTTTCTCTCTGTCTCTCTCTCACTATCCACTCTGCCTGTCAAAAAAAAGAAAAAAAAAAAGAAATTTGAGAATAAACAAAGTTGAAACAAAAAAATGCAAAAGATCAGTTAAACAAAGAGCTGGTTTTTTGAAAAACTAAATAAAACTGAAAAACCATTGACCCATCAAATAAAAAAAAGAAAGAAAGGGAGAAGGCTCAAATTAGTAAAATCAGATATGAAAAGCAAAAACTGAGAGAATTTACTACCACCAGATCAGCCTTACAAGAAATTCTGAGGGGTATCCAGCATTATAAGTAAACCTAAGGGAGTGGCACTGTGGTACAGTGGGTAAAGTTGCCACATGTAAAGCCAACATCCCATATTGGCACTGGTTAAAGTCCCAGCTGCTCTACTTCCCTGCTAGTGTACCTGGGAAGGCAGCAGAAGATGGCCCAAGTCCTTGGGCTCCTGTGCCCATGTGAGAGACCCAGAAGAAGCTCCTGGATCCTGGCTTCAGATTGACCCAGTTCTAGCGATTGCAGCTATTTGGGGAGTAATCCAGTGGATAGAAGACCTCTCTTTCTCTGTCTCCTCGCTTTGTAACTCTGGCTTTCAAATAAATAAAATAAATCTTTAAAAAAAAAAAGAAGTAAACATGAAACACATGTTACCACCAAATTCAATAACAGAGCAAGTAGAATCATTATCCAATAAACAAAATGACAGGACTTAGTTCTCATCTATCAATACCACCCTTGAACGTAAATGGATTAAATTCACTAAACGAAAGAATTCCATTGGCTGAATGGATGAAAAATCATAACCCCACTATATGCTGCCCACAAGAAATTCGCTTTAACTACACTGAAAGTAAAGGGTTGGAAAAAGATACCAGGAAATGGAAACCAAAAGCAAGCAGATGTAGCTATCCTGATATCAGATAAAACACACTTTAAATCAAAAACTGTAAAAAAGAGATAAAGAATAACATTGCATTTTTTCTTTTTTCTTTTAAGATATCTTTATTTATTTGAGAGGCAGAGTTACCAACAGAGAGGGAGAGACAGAGAGATGTCTTCCACACATTGGCTCACTTGCCAAATGGCCACAATGGGTGGCTGGAGCTGGGTCAATCCTAAGCTGGGAGCCAGGAGATTCTTCTGGTTCTCCCACATGGGTGCAGGGGCCCTAGCACTTGGGCCATCTTCCACTGCTTTCCCAGGCCATAAGCAGAGAGCTGGCTCAGAAGAGGAGCAGCCGGGACATGAACCTGTGCCATATGGGATGCCTACACTGCAGGTGGAGGCTTAACCTACTACGCCACAATGCCAGCCCCATTTCTTGTTTTTTTAAGGTTTGCTTATTTGTTTGAGAGGCAGAGTTACAGAGAGGAAGAGACAGAGAGAGAACATTATATTTTGATAAAGGATTCTATTCAGCAAGAAGACATAACAATCATAATATATATGCACCCAACACAAGACGACCCAGATATACACAGCAAATACTATTAGACTAACTCTACTGACTACTAAAGGGAGAGAAAGACTCTAATACAATGGCAGTGGGTGACTTCAACATCCCACTCCCACTAACAGACAGGTCATCCATACAGAAAATCAATAAAGAACATCAGAGTTGAGCATACTATCCTGCAAGTGGACCTAACAAATATTTACAGGACATTGCACCCAACAGCTAGAGAACACACATTCTTCTCATCAGCACATGAAATAGCACATATTAAGCAACAAATCAATAATCATCAATTTTAAGGAGACAGTAATCATACCAGGTATCTTCTCAGACCATAAAGGAATAAAACTAGAAATCAACAATAAGAACAATAGAACATTCATAAATACTTGGAAACTAAACAATCTGCTACTGAATGATCAATAGGTCACTGAAGAAATTAAAAATAAAATCAAAAACTCCCTTGAAATAAATGAAAATGAAAACACAACATATAAAAATCTGTGGGATATAGCAAAAGTAGCATTAATAGGGAAGAGTGTAACATTAAATGTTTACATTCAAAAAAGAGGAATATCTCAAATTAAAGATCTAATGACGTATCTTGAAGACTTAGAAAAACAAGAATAAACCAAACCCAGAATCATCAGGAGGCAAGAAATCATAAGAATCAGAGCAGAAATAAATGAAATTGAAACTAAAAAAGTACAAAAGATGAACAAAACAAAAAGTAAATTTTTTGAGAAGATAAACAAAATAAACATCTAACCAGACTAACAAATAAAAAAAAGATAAAAAAACTCAATTAAATAGAATCAGAGATGAAAAAAGAGATATTACAACCAACAGGATCATAAGAAACTACTATAAAGAACTATATGCTAATAAACTGGAAGACCTGAAGAAATGGATAAATTTCTGGGTTCATATAACCTGCCAGGATTAAATAAAAAAGATAAAGACAACATTAACAAGCAATTAGATTGAAGCAGTAATCAAAAATCTTCCAGCAAGGAAAAGTCTGGGACCTGAGAGGGCTTTACTACTGAATTCTACAAAACATTCAAAGAGGAAGTAATTCTAATGCTCTTCAAACTACCTCAGAATGTTAGGAACTCTGCCAAACTTTTTTATGAGGCCAGCATTATTTTGATAGCAAAACCAAAGACATGGCCGGTGCCATGGCTCACTTGGTTAATCCTCTGCCTGTGGCGCCAGCATCCCATATGGGCGCCAGGTTCTAGTCCCGGTTGCTCCTCTTCCAGTCCAGCTCTCTGCTGTGGCCTGGGAAGACAGTGGAGGATGGCCCAAGTGCTTGAGCCCTGCACCCGCATGGGAGAGCAGGAGGAAGCAACTGGCTCCTGGCTTCGGATCATCGCAGCGCACTGCAGGGTGAACCAACGGAAAAAGGAAGACCTTTCTTGCTCGCTCTCTCTCTCTCACTGTCTAACTCTGCCTGTCAAAAAAAAATAAATCAAAGACACAATGTGAAAACTACACTACAGGCCTATATCCTTAATGAACATAGATACAAAGATTCTCAACAAGATACCAACAAATCGAATCCAAAACCACATCAAAAAGATCATACATCACGATCAAGTGGGATTTATCACAGAAATGGAAGGGTGATTCAACATTCACAAATCAATAAATGTCATAAGTCACATCAATAAAATGAAGAACAAAAACCATATGGTCATCTCAATAGATGCAGAGAAAGCATTTGATAAGATTCAACACCCTGGGGCCAGCGCTGTCGCTGAACACACCCTGGCCTGAAGCACTGGCATCCTAAATGGGCACCGGTTCTAGTCCTTGCTGCTCCTCTTCCAATTCAGCTCTCTGCTATGGCCTGGGAAAGCAGTAGAAGATGGCCCAAGTCCTTGGGCCCCTGAACCCATGTGGGAGACATAGAAGAAGTTTGGCTCCTAGCTCCAGCCATCATGGCCACTTGGAGAGTGAACCAGCAGGTGGAAGATCTCCCTGCCTCTGCCTCTCTGTAACTCCGCTTTTCATATAAATAAATAAATCTTAAAAAAAAAAAAAACTCAACAAAAGTATCACCAATCCAATTGAGAAATGGGCAAAGGACTTCAATAGATAGTTCCCAAAAGAAATATAAATGGCCAACAAATATATGAAAAAAGCTCAACATCACTAGCCATCAGGGAAATGCAAATCAAAACTACAAGGAGATATCACCATCTCACCCTTTCACAATGGCTAAAATCCAACAGAGAGAGTTAACAAACACTGGTGAGGATGTGGACAAAGGAAACGCTCATATACTGTTGATGAGAATGTAAATTAGTGCGACCACTGTGGAAAATAGGGTGGAGATTTCTTTAAAAACTAGAAATAGACTTGCCATATGACATGAACACACTGTATCAAAGAAATATCTGCACCACCATGTTTATAGCAGCACTGTTCACAATAGCCAGAATTTGGAACTAACCAAGGTGTCTATCATCAGATGAATGAATAAAGAAAATGTGGTTAAAATATCTCTGTGAGTGAGATCCCAGCAGAAAGAAGTGGCCATCAAAGAAGGATGTACTTTTCTATGAAGGGAGGAGAAAATTTTCACTTTGCTTATGGCCTTGTCTAAATACTGATGGAGATTGTGGATTCAAAAGGCTTCCATAGCCTAGGCAGCTCATGTCAAGAGCCTTGGTGATCACTGACTTCATACATAAGAGTGTTAATTGTTAAGTTAACAACAGAAGTCACTGTGCACTAACTTCCCATACAGGATCTCTGTCTACAATGAGTTGTATTATGAGACTTAACTGTAAAATTTGCTCTCAGTGTGTGTGTGTGTGTGTGTGTGCAAATTGTTGAAATCTTTACTTAGTTTAGAGTTGATCTTCTGTGCATAAAGTTCATCTAAAATGGATCTCAGTGGAGAATGGGAGGGGGGAAGGGTGAGAGTGTGGGTAAGAGAGTGGGTATGGTGGAAAGAATAACTATATTCCTAAAGGTGTACTTATGAAATTTGTATTCATTAAATAAAAGGTTTCTTTGGAAAAAATGTGGCATATATATGTATATATATATATACATACACACACACATACAATGGAATATTAGTTTAAAAAAAAGGAGAATTCTATCATTTGCAGCAAAATTGACACAACTGGAAGACATCAGGCTGTGTGAAATAAACTGGATCCATAAAAGCAAATACTTCATGCTCTCCCTTACATGTGGAAGATAAAATTTTAAAAACAAAAAGGAAAAAAGAAAGAAATGTCTGTATCAGTACCACTGCAAATATAACTTTGTAAAACTTTGTTTTATACTTTTATCAAACCAATGGTTAAGAATGTTATACTCCAATAGTTTTAATGATCTGATTACTTTAAAATTTACAGGAAATGGGTGAAAAGATCATTTTTCCATTCAATTATTGTTTATAGCCACTGTCTACATTCCCATTAAACTAGGTCTTTTCACTTTTTACTTGTTAAACTTTTTTTTTTTTGACAGGCAGAGTGGACAGTGAGAGAGAGAGACAGAGAGAAAGGTCTTCCTTTGCCGTTGGTTCACCCTCCAATGGCTGCCGCGGCCGGCGCACTGCAGCTGGCACACCGCGCTGATCCGATGGCAGGAGCCAGGTGCTTCTCCTGGTCTCCCATGGGGTGCAGGGCCCAAGGACTCTCCTCTGCCTTCCTGGGCCACAGCAGAGAGCTGGCGTGGAAGAGGGGCAATCGGGACAGAATCCGGCGCCCCGACCGGGACTAGAACCCGGTGTGCCGGCGCCGCAGGTGGAGGATTAGCCTAGTGAGCCATGGCACCGGCCCTTAAACTTCTTATTCTATGAAGTACTAAGCCTTTTTACTGTAATATAATTTTTAAACTTTTATTTAGTAAATATAAATTTCCAAAATACAGTTTATGGATTACAATGGCTTTTCCCCCCATAACTTCCCTCCCATCTCCCGCTCCCTCTCCCATTCCATTCACATCAAGATTCATTTTCAATTATCTTTATATACAGAAGATCGATTTAATATATATTAAGTAAAGATTTCATCAGTTTGCACCCACACAGAACATAAAGTGTAAAATACTGGTTCAGTACTAGTTATAGCATTAATTCACATTGGACAACACATTAAGGACAGAGATCCTACATGAGGAGTAAGTACACAGTGACTCCTGTTGTTGACTTAAAAATTTGACACTCTTGTTTATGGCGTCAGTAATCTCCCTAGGCTCTAGTCATGAGTTACCAAGGCTATGGAAGCCTTTTGAGTTCACCAACTTTGATCTTATTTAGACAAGGTCGTAGTCAAAGTGGAAGTTTTCTCCTCCCTTCAGAGAAAGGTACCTCCTTCTTCAATGGCCCGTTCTTTCTACTGGGATCTCACTCGCAGAGATCCCAGTAGATATATTATATATAGTAATATAATTTTAAAATAAGTTATCTCAAAAAAATTTTAAAAAAGAAAGGGAGAAGGAAATAGTAGGGGGAGAAGGGAAGGAGGAAGGAAGGGAATGTCATTATGCTCTTGGAATTGTATCTACAAATCACACTGATGAATCTGTTAAAAACTGATTAAAAATTGAAATAAAAAATAAACTCAGAGATGAAAAAGGAGATATTAGAACAGACACTACAGAAATAAAAAGAATCATCAGAAATACAAACAGCTATATGCCAACAAATTGGAAAATATAGAAGAAATGGGTAGTGTTTTTTAAAGATGTCTTTATTTTATTTGAAAAGCAGAGTTACAAAGAGAGAAAAAGAGACAGAGAGAGATTGCCCATCCGTTGGTACACTCCCCAAACAGTCACAATGACCATAGCTCGGCTGATCTGAAGCCAGGAGCCAGGAGTTTCTTCTGGGTCTCCCACACATGTGCAGGGGCCCAAGCACTTGGGTCATCTTCTGCTGCCTTTCCAGGTACATTAGCAGGGAACTGGATCAGAAGTGGACTAGCTGGGACTCTAACTGGTACCTTTATGGGATGCTGGTACTACAAGCAGAGGGTTTACCCACTATACCACAGTGCCATCCTCCAGAAATAGATAAATTCCTAGACATATACAATCTACCAAAATTGAGTCATGAAAACATAGGAAACCTAAGTAGACCAATAACCAAGACAGAGATTGAATCAATAATACAGACCTTCCCAACAAAGAAAATCCCAGGACTGGATGGCTTCACTGTTGAATTCTGCCCAACTTTTAAAAAACAGCAAATTCCAATTCTTCTCAAACTATTCAAAACAATTGAAAGGGAGGGAATTCTCCTAAACTCCTTCTATGAGGCCAGCATCACTTTAATTCCAAAACCAGAAAAAGATACAAGAACAAACGAGAACTATAGACCAATATACCTGATGAACATAAATGCAAAAATCATCAACAAAAATACTAGCTAATCGAATCCAACAACACATCAGAAAAATCATTCGCCTGGACCAAGTGGGATTTATCCCTAGTATGCAGGGATGGTTCACCATATGCAAATCAATAAATGTGATACATCATATAAACCAATTGAAGAATAAAAACTATATGATCATTTTTCCATTCAATTATTGTGTCTCAATAGGTAGAGAAAGCATTTAATGAAATACAACATCCTTTTATGATAAAAAAAAATAACCTTCAGCCAGTTGGGTATAGAAGGAACATTCCTTAACACAATCAAGGCAATATATGACAAACCCACAGCCAATGTCATTTTGAATGGGGAAAAGTTGGAAGCGTTTCCATTAAGATCCAGAACCAAACATAAATGTTCATTTTCACCATTGCTATTCAATATAGTTCTGGAAGCTTTAGCTAGAGGCATTCAGCAAGAAAAATATATTAAAGGGATACAAATTGGAAAGGAAGAAGTTAAATTATCCCTGTTTGCAGATAACATGATTATACATACATATAGGAGAACCAAAAGACTCCACTAAGAGACTACTGGAACTCATGAGAGAGTTTGATAAAGTTGCAGGATATAAAATCAACACAAAAAATCAATAACCTTGTAAACACAGACGACATCATGGCTGAGAAAGAACTTGTAAGATCAATATCATTCACAACAGCTACCAAAAAAAGTAAAATACCTTGAAATAAATTTAACCATAGAAGCAAAACATTAAAACAAAACAAAACATTAAAGAAAGAAATAAAAGAAGACATGAAATAACGGAAGAATCTTCCATGTTTATGAATTGGAAAAATTAATATCATCAAAGTGTCCATACTACCCAATGCAATTTACAAATACTATCCCAATTAAAATATCAATGGAGATCAGTGCTGTGGCGAAGCAGATAAAGCTGCTACCTGTGGCGCTGATACCCCATATGGGCACAGTTTTGAGTCCCAGCTATTCTGCTTCTGATCCAGCTCCCTGATAATGTGCCTGGGAAAGCAGTGTAAGATGGCCCAAGAACTTGGGCTCCTGCACCCACTTGGGAGACCTGGATAAAGCTCCTGGCTCCTGGCTTCAAATCATCCCAGCTCCAGCTATTGTGGCCATTTAGGGGTGAACCAGTGGATGGAAGATCTCTCTGTCTCTAACTCTGGCTTTCAAAGAAATGAATAAATACTTAAAAACAAAATATCAATGACATTCTTCTCAGATGTAGAAAAAAATGAAGCTAAACAGCTAAAGCAATCTTAAACAACAAAAACAAAGCCAGAGGCATCACAACTCCAAATTTCAAGACATACTACAGGGTAGTTATAATCAAGAGCCTGGTACTAGCACAAAAATAGACATGTAGACCAATGGAACAGAACAGAAGCTCCAGAAATCAATCCACACATCTACAACTAACTAATCTTTGGCAAATGAGCTGAAATAACTCCCTGGAGAAAGGACAGTCTCTTAAAAAACTGGTGCCACGAGAATTGTATCTACACATTTAGAAGTATCAAATAAGACCCCCTACCTTACACTTTATACAAAAGTCAAATCACAATAGATCAAGGATCTAAATGTATGACCTGATACTATCAAATTACTAGATGAAAACATTGAGGAATCTCTGCAAGACACTGGCATAGGCAAAGACTTCTTGGAAAATACCCCAGGAGCCAAGACAGTGAAAGCAAAAATAGACAAGTGGGATTCCATCAAGTTAGAATCTTCTGCACTGCAAAGGAAACACTCAACTAAGAAGCAACCAACAGAATGGGAGAAAACATTTGTAAACTATGCAATAGATAAAGGTTTAATATCCACAATCTATAAAAAGCTCAAAAAACTCAACAACAAATCAAACAATCCAATTAAGAAATGGACAAAGGATATGAATGGGCAAAGGATGAAATTCAAATGGCTGGGGCCAGCACTGTGGTACAGCAGGTTAACACCCTGGCCTGAAGCACCGGCATCCCATATGGGCACCGGTTCTAGTCTCAGCTGCTCCTCTTCCAATCCAGCTCTCTGCTATGGCCTGGGAAAGCAGTAGAAGATGGCCCAAGTCCTTGGGCCCCTGCACCCATGTGGAAGACCCAGAAGAAGCTCTTGGCTCCTGGCTTCGGATCGGCACAGCTCCAGCCATTGCGGCCATCTGGGGAGTGAACCATCGGATGGAGGACCTCTCTCTCTCTCTCTCTCTCTCTCTGCCTCTCCTTCTCTCTCTTTGTAACTCTGACTTTCAAGGAAAATAAATAAAAAATCTTAAAAAAAAAAAAAGAAATTCAAATGGCCAAACAGACGCATGAAATAATTTTGTACAAGATCACTAGCCATCAGAGAAATGTAAATAAAAACCACAGTAAGGTTTCATCTCATTCCAGATAGAATGGCTCTCATACAGAAATAAAAAAGCAATAAATGCTGGAGAGGACTCAGGGGAAAGGTACCCTAATACACTGTTGGGAATGTAAACTAGTGCAACCACCAGGAACACAGTATAGGAACTCCTCAGATATCTGAAAACAGATTTACCATGTGACCCAGCCATCCCACTCATGGGAATTTACCCAAATGAAATGAAATCGGCACATGAAAGAGTCATGTGTGCCCCCATGTTTATTGCAGCTCAATTCACAAGAGCTAAGATATGGAATCAACCCAGATATCCATCAGCTGATGGCTAGAAAAAGAAAATGAGGGGGCCGGTGCTGTAGTGTAGCAGATAAAGTTGCTGCCTGCAGTGCTGGCATCCCATATGAGCGCTGGTTCGAGACCCGGCTGCTCCACTTCTGATCCAGCTCTCTGCTATGGCCTGGGAAAGCAGTAGAAGATGGCCCAAGTCCTCGGGCCCCTGCACCCGCATGGAAAGACCTGGAGGAAGGTCCTGGTTCTTGGCTTTGGATCGGTACAACTCCGGCCATTGCGGTCAATTAGGGAGTAAACCAACAGATAGAAGACCTCTCTCTCTCTGCCTCTCCTTTTCGCTCTATGTAGCTCTGACTTTCAAATAAATAAATAAATCTTTTTAAAAAATGTGGTATATATACACTATGGGATACTACTCAGTCATAAAATTTCATTAAAATATGAAATCCTATCTTCTACAGTAAAATGGATACAACTGGAAGCCATTATGCTGAGTGAAATAGGCCATCCCACAAAGAAAAATATTTTTTCTCTGAACTGTGGGAATGTTCAGAGTACAAAAAATGTAATATATATGAACAAAATTGGCATTTTGAGATTTGGGGTTTTTTTAAAGATTTATTTATTTGAAAGAGTTACACAGAGAGAGAAGGAGAGGCAGAGAGAGACAGGCAGACAGACAGAAAGAGGTCTTCCACCTGCTGGTTCACTCCCCAGTTGGCTGCAACAGCTGGAGCTCCACTGATCAGAAGCCAGGAACCAGGAGCTTCTTCAGGGTCTCCCACACAAGAACAGGGCACAAGGACTTGGGCCATCTTCCACTGCTTTCCCAGGCCATAGCAGAGAGGTGAATCAGAGAGGAGCAGCCAGGACTCAAACCAGTGCCCATATGGGATGCCGTCACTGCAGGCAGCAGCTTTACCCACTTCGCCACAGCACTGGCCCCGAGATTTGACTATTGTCTACCATCCCTTGTCTGTACTTTTGAGGAACAGTGGTTTTTCCTTCTTACTATTTGTTGAATTCTTTACTTACAGAGGGTTAAACTTATGATTATAAAATAAACTGAAACTATGATTGTAAAAAGAAAAAGAAAAAATAAGAAAGGAAGGAGGAGGGAGGGTAGGTTGGGAAGTGTCATTATGCTCCTATATTTGTATATATGAAATACACAAAATTTGTTTACCTTATATACAATAAACAATTTAAAACAACCATAATAACAACACTTTTAGAGTGTTTCCTAGGATTTCACACATCTTAAGCACTCCTCAGCACTACTCAGTAAGACAGGTACTGTTGTCCCCTCCTTTATGGATAGAGCACGGTTCAAAAGTTATTGACTTACCCAGGTCACAAGAAGAATACACGAGAACTGGGGTTTAAATTCAGGCAATCTGACACCGAAGCCTAAAACCTTGATCTGGATCCCTTACATTCCTTGAACCTGCCTAATTTATGAATCCTTAGTCCTGCATTTTGATACTCTGTTCCAAGAAAATCAGTGGTCAAAATCCAATCAAGGGGGCCAGCGCTGTGGTGTAGTGGGTAAACCCACTGCCTGCAGTGCCTGCATCCCATATGGGCCCCAGTTCAAGACCAGCCAGTTCACTTCCGAGCCAGCTCTCTGCTATGGCCTGGGAAAGCAGTAGAAGATGGCCCAAGTCCTTGTACCCCTGCACCCACAAGGGAGACCCGGAATAAAAAAATCCAATCAAGGCCCAATTCATATACCACATCTTCTCAGCTACACCCATCTCTCTGTGGTCTACCCTGGAGATCAGGCCATATTTTCCTCCCAAATCCTGACGCACAGGGTCTCAGTTGCCTTTATGCCAGCAGCCCAGGCAGCAGCTGGCAAGGTCGCTGGAACATTGAGAGCATTTAATAAATGTGTTCAGCTAATGAAGCCTTTCTTTCCTGTTTCGGTCAGAATTTTCCCATGGTCCCAAACAGAAATAGTCTTAACTTTCAGGAGTAATATCAGGTGGCCTAGCCCCACATTATGTCAGTTGCAGCTGACAGGTGGATGAAAGCCAAGGAAGCATTCCCACATTTTCTGTAAATTCAGTCATTTCAGGAGAAAGCCTAACTGTACAGATTGGCAATTGTCATATACCAGTGTCTGAGTCAATGTCTGAAATAGTCCTTTTCTCTAAGTGCTCAGATACCTCACACAGCTTCGCAACTTGATGCGAATGACTGTGGAGTTTTTCCTTCAAAACGAGGAGGATTGAGCAAGAGGGAGAACCCGAACTTTTCTTTTAGGATTCTCAGCCTTGGGAAGGAGGTGTAAGTAACTCTGTGGCAGGTGGCTGAGCCGCTAATGCGAGAGGTGTCCCTGATGCTGGTTTGGAAGATTCAAGTTACAGAGAAGGCGAAGGCTCTGGTTGCCTTGACAACACAGGATACTAGGGGCTTTAGCATGTTTGACTCTAAATTCCCTCGCAAAGCCGTGGTGGACGTGGGGCCATTTTCTCAGAACTACATGCCTGAAACCCTTGTTTCTGTGATAGATTGCGCCTACACTAGAAGCGGTTTTCAGGATAAATGCATCTTTTGTTTCACGGATACGGTTACACGGCTTTAATAATTCTGATAAGCCAAGCCTTCTATCTTGAATTGCCCGGGTTGTTTATCTCCACTGCCCAAAGTCCCCGAATAATGCTCCCAATTCTGTTCTAATTTGCCCTGGTGAAATGGCAAACAGTGCGCTGTACACGTTTTTAACAAGCACAGTTACAATTAGCTTTGGCCTAATACTCCGATGCTGAGTACTTCACTCTTCATCAAGTGTAAGAATACCAAGCAACAGGAATGTGAAGCGATCCAATTATTTCCTCAGGGACTGAGGAACTGGTGGCTGCCGACTCCTGGGGAAACAGACCCTTGAAACCCTGCCCCGCCCACACCTTTGTTTTCTAGCCACTCTCTCAGCCCTCCACCAGTCTGTCCCAGTTCCCGGCAAGCTCAATGGAAACAGCTAAATGCAAAGTTGCAAAACCTAGAATCTCTGGAGCGCTGCTCCCCAAAACACTCTGTGGAGATCCACTCTATTGTCCCTTTCTCATTCCACACCTGACTCCTGGAACACCTGGCACCCCTTACTTCTCTCCTGGGGCTCTTGGTGAAAATGTGATCTTGGCCAACCTCCTCCAAACTCAGAAACAACTTCCCATTGTAAGAGTGTCACACATGGTATGGGTGTTTGACACAGTCCGTTAAGGCACCACTTGGGATGCCTACATCCTATATCAGAGTGCCTGGATTCTAGTCCCAACTCAGCTCTTAATTCCAGCTTCCTGCGAATGTGTACCCTGAGAGGCAGCAGGTGATGCTACAAGCACTTGGATGGATCCCCACCACCCATGTGGGAGAGACCCAGACTGAGTTCCACCTCCTGCCTTTGGGCTGGCCCAGCCCCAACTATAGCGGGTAACTGGAGAGTGAGCCAGCATATGGTGGGAGTTCTCTCATTCTCTCTCACACTGTCTCTATCTATCTCTGTCTCTAGCTTACCATCTATCACTATTTCTCTGCTTGTAATAAAGAATTTTTTAAAGTTTGTGGAAATGGAAGTAGAAGATAAGTTTATTTGGATGCAAAAATATTTTTGAAATCCATGCCTAGTTTTATCATAAACACATTTCCATGAACTTTTTGAAGCTCCCTCCTTCCAGCTGTATTGCTGTGGGTACAATATAAGCTAAATGGAAATTTATAGACTGGCCTAATAACCCTGTTGACTGACATCATCCTATCATAAATGTTTTCCAAGTCCAAACCAGCTAAGTTACAGACTCTTGGAACCTAATATATTCACAAGTTGAATTCTGCCTATATTTCTAGCATCTCAATGCACTTGACACATTGGAACTTTTCTTGTTTAAGATCATAAAGATTCATGGCATGTAAATACAGTCTGAAGAAAATCAATCACTGGTTTTGTATTTTAAGAAGTCATTATGTTTGATGTATTAAATATAAAAATGCATTCATTATCATTACAAGTTATTATTGGCTTTGTTTTTTAATGCTTTAAAATTTATAGCAAATGGCATGACAAGCTCAGAATATGAAATAATGTATTATCTCTTAGTTTTTGCTGGCTTATGATAAGCAAAATTGTAAGATTAGAAGAAAACATTTATAACAGAGCTCCATTTTCTTGGAAAAGAGGAGGAGGGATACTCGTTTTCAGAAACAGAACAGAGGAACAAAAAACAGTATCAAACTGTCTGCAACTTTTGGCACGTTAAACATTTCCCATTGAGCCCCGTTTTCAGGGTTTTCACTATCATATTTCTTGCTTCTGCTGTTGCTTTATTTTTATCAACTTCACAGATTTGTGAAAAGAAGAGTTCTTCCCACATTGAAATATGTTTCCCTAGCCTTTCACGTGTTTATTCCTTGGCGCGCATCCAAGCTTATGTCCCAATTTTAGGTTAGAGCTCCTCCTTCAGAGTTCAGGAGCAAGAAAATCCTGATGCCAGAAAAAAAAAAAAAAAAAAGTATCAAGAAGAACAAGAGGCTGAGCCAGCCTGAGCCAGGCCGCCTGGCTGTGGAGTGAGCTGGTGTAGCCCCCATGTTACCTTCGAGCAGAATTTGGAATGCCTGGCTTCAAGTCCCCCGAGGGATGGGGTGTTTTGCAGTGTAGTTCTCACAGCATTAACACAACCATGGCTGACATTTCTGCCTCCCTGCTGGAAAATGTTCTTAGTGTTGTCAAAAGACAAAATTACAACACATTCAAAGATCTTAATTGGCTTTATTTGTGAGTCTAGATTCAGGCAACATCTCATCATGTAATACAGAATGAGGATTTCAATGAGTTGAGCAGAAGAGATCGGTTGTGTAGACAGAGAAGGCTGGGGAAAGCAGAAACAGAGAACAAAATGTAGATCGGTTTTTTAAAGTTGCTTTCCTCCTAAAGTGGGCACAGGGAAAGAGAGTGACAGAAAAATAAATGATGGGTTGCATTGGGTTATTTTTTTCCTAAGGATTGAAATAGGGAACTTCATTAACATGCCAACTGAAACTGGCCTGTTTGGGAATTTGCCTGTTTGTTCTCTTTCTCTTTCTCAAACTCTTTCTCCTGATTTCTTGGAAAGTCACATGAACAGCTTAGTTCCTTTCTCTTTCTCTCTGCTGATTTCTTGGAAGGTCACGTGAATAGCTTAGTTTCACCTTGGTGATATGAAATGTTAGCATAAATAACTCCATTTTTTTAAGATTTATTTTTTTATTTGAAAGTCAGAGTTACACAGAAAGAGGAGAGAGAGAGAAAGAGACAGAGAGGTCTTCCATCCGATGGTTCACTCCCTAATTGGCCGCAATGGTCGGAGTTGCGCCGATCCGAAGCCAGGAGCCAGGAGCTTCTTCTGGGTCTCCCACGTGGGTGCAGGGGCCCAAGGACTTGGGTCATCTTCTACTGCTTTCCCAGGCCAGAGCAGAGAGCTGGATCAGAAGTGGAGCAGCCGGGCTCGAACTGGCGCCCATATGGGATGCCGGCACTTCAAGCCAGGGCGTTAACCCATTGCATCACAGCACTGCTCCCACCCCACTTGTTTTAAAGATTTATTTACTTATTTGAACAGGCAGAGTTAGAAATGGAGAGTTTCCATCTGCCGGTTCACTCCCCAAATGGCCATGATGGCCAAAGCTGTGCCAGACCAGAGCCAGGAGCTTCTCCTGGATCTCCCACATGAGAGAAGGGGCCCAAGCAGTTGGGCTCTCTACTGCTGCTTTCCCAGGAAAATTAGCAGGAAGCTGGATCAGAAGTGGAGCAGCTGGAACTCGAACTGGCACCCATATGGAATGCTGGCACCACAAGCGGTGACTTTACTTGCTATACCACAGCGCCAGCCGAGTAACGTAGTTTTGTTTGGTCTGTTGGCTTAGTGCATGAGCTCAGTCCAAACCAGTGACTTCCTATAAATTTTATTAGAACATTATTTACGCTTGTCATGTTCCCAAGAAGTCATCTACTAAAGACTGGACTCATGCCTGGACAGCCAGATCCTAGGTTAGGAGATTCCCACGCCAATAGGGAAATAGGTATTCGAATTCAGCATGGCCAACAAGGGAGGTAACAATCCCATCCAGCACTGAAGATGAACTGAGAGATACTAAGGCTGTGATGTTTTGTGGAATCAGCCAGTTCTTTACAGACCTGGGATTCCATTTCTGTCTCAGTACATCTTAATCCTTGGGTTGGCCCATTATTGTCTAAGATCTATTTTTGCTGGACTGGCTGAGGGGTATATACAACTTACTTGGGCAAATGGAGGGAAGAGAACCATGTGCCAATAATCCAACAGCAGGTTACTGGCATTGAGAAAGCATCTGGATCATTTCAACATATCAAATAGCCAGAAGAATTGATTGCTTTTCAAGACAGGGTTGGAGCAAGAGCTATTTGCCCAAACACCTTTATTGGAGGCAGTTGTAAACCAAATCTCAGGCAGACGGGCATATGGAATGTTAATAACAAGCAAAGGCTGTGGTGGGGTTGGGTAGCTGGGGGAAGAACAGCAAGGAGAAAGCAGCAATGAGCCCTGAGCATGTCGCTGCCTAGGAAAATCAGACGCTTTTGGTGGCAAGGATTTAGGTTAGGAGTATGTCCAATCTTCTGAGGGACTCGAATTCTCTGACCTTTGCTTTGTCAGCCATGAATAGGGGAGAAAAATTAGCGTTCCCGATAAGAAGACTGATCACTCCACTGTGGTGAGACCCCAGGTAGAGACTGCCTCTGCCCTCGGATTAGGAAGTGAACAGTGAGATTAAAATCACAGTAGGCATCCATTCAAGATGTCCAGAGCTTTGCTGAAAAGGAGTTTCTCAGTCTGTCAACCTGCAAGACCAAGCAGGAACTAGCTTCTGTAGCCAGGCTGTGTGGGGAGATTTATCCTTCAAATTATGATTAACTAACAGTGTATACTGAGTTTTTACAATGCGCCAAGAACCACACCAAGCACTTCACATGCATTATCTCCTAAAGTTATCCCAGAAAGCATATAAGGTAGGTGCCCCAACCTGGTCCCCATGGGACAGAACATTTGCCAACATCACTCTGTACTTGCTCTCCCCATCCTGCCCCCAATCCAGCAGCCATGAAGACTTGTCTGCCACCTTCACATCCCTCAGTGCAAGGAAGGCTCGGTGGAAAAATGGAGAGAAGCAGAGTCTGTCTTCAGGTCCAAACGCATTTTTGCAACTCAAAGAATCATTTGAGAGAAAAGGATATTTTTATCAAGATGTCACTTGTTAATTTTTAATTAAAAGAATTACAATAAAAATCAGCAAACCTCTACCCCACATCTTTCAGTCTTTGCCCAGCCCAAATCTTGGATGTCACAACGTTTAACTCCTTAAGCTTATTCTTAGACTTAAGACTTACTGTTAGATTTCTGGGATGTCGGCATTCCAAGTGGGATTTTAATCACTGTACCAAATGCCTCCTCCACCTGTCATCTATCATAAGCTTTAGTTAAATCAATAGTTGATATTTGTATTCTTTTCACTGTGAAAGTACTACATTTGATGGCCAGGTAGTGTACTATGATTACATTCCCTTTTCTGAATAATTATTAATCTTTGTTGACTAATCTTTTTTTCCTTTTAGTAGAATGTGACTTCAATATAGCAGCGAAGATCAGCTAACCAAAAAAGGAAGCTAATTTCTGGAACTCCTGGATTTGTGGTCTGAAATTTTATATCCACCCTATCTTCCTTAGAGATTAAAAAAAGAAATTTGAGGTTGAGAGAGAGTAAACATCTTGCCTAAATTCACATAGCTGTTAAGCGGTTTGTTCTAGGATAAAAATGTAAGGCTGTTGCCTTAGGCCTATGTTTTTAACAACTGCTTTCAAGGCCTCCACCTGGGCTACAATTTTCCACAAGGGCAATTTCACCCCATTGAATCTGGGTTCCTTTAAACCAGTAGTTCTCAAACTTCAGTGTGCATAACAACCACCTAGAAGGCTTGTGACAACCCAGCTTCTCAGTTCCCACCCCAGATGTTTCAATTCAGTGGGTTCTTTGGGGTCAAAGAGTTTTCATTTGCTGCCAGCTTGCAGCCTATATGCAGCTGCTACTGCTGCTACTGCTGCATGTCTTTGAGAACTGCTGGCCTGATCCTAATGGAACCCCCAGGACAAGCGACCCTTTCCAGTAGACCAGGGCCATCCCATGGTGGCTGAAGGAGAGTACAGCAGACGCCACCCAGCCCTACCTCACCCTGTCGTCCAAAGGCCCCAAATGACCCAAGCAGCCAGGCTGAAGAATAAAAGGAGAATGCTTCCTTCACCCTATTTATAGTTTCCAGTACAGTAACGGAAGCTGAATAGCCTCCTTAATACTATAAGAAATTACCCATGACTTAAGGAAAACTGTCTAAATCTAGTGGTGAGCAATACGCATTCAGAAAGGGAGATATCCAACAATGAACCTGGCCTTGAGCTCATGACCATCGATTTACAGTCATCGATGGTCAGTGTAAAGCCAACCAGTAAACAAACTCAAGAAACCATCACTGAGTTTAACCTGAGAGGAGAAAGGGGGCTGTTGTCTGCCTCCTCCCAGGAATGACGTCTACAACTCTAGGGGAAAAAAGCCAGCATTCACACATCTACATCCTAAAAGAAAACATCTGGAAAGGAGGGAACACTAAACCCAAGAGAGCAGAAAGCCTAAACTTGAGAAGAAACAGAGTTGGGTATGTATGTATGAGAAATATCAGAGAATTTATCAATTCAGACTAGGTGCATGTAGAACTACTGGACATGTTATTCTATATTGAATATCACATTCAATAGATAACAAGCTTAGTAGTGTTAGCTATTATCTGTTGGCTACAAGGATGTAGGGATGCATCCTTGTATTGGCTCATTTCCTAATCTTGAGATAAGCTGTAAAACAAGAGTCACTGTTCTAGCAATGGAGCCTTCTTGCCCAGGAAAAAAAGAACCAGATCTTCAACAAAACCCTATTCTTAAATTATTAGGACACTGTACCTCTACAAAATCACAAGTGTCATCACGAATCAGGAGCATACTTAGAGTTCATTATTTAAAAGTCAAGTAATCTACTTTCTGTCTCTCTGAATTTGAATATCCTCATTACCTCATGTAAGTGGATCATAAATATTTGTCCTTTCAAGTCTAGATTATTAATGAGCATAAATGTTTCAGGATCATGGGTCAGAATTTTGCTTTGGGGACCTGCATGTTGGCACAGTGGGTTAAGGTGGCACCTGAGATGCCAGCATCCCATGTGAACACCAGTTTGAGTCCCAGCTGCTCTTCTGATCCAGCTCCATGTTAATGCACTTGGGAAAGCAGCAGAATATGGCCTAAGTGCTTGGACCCCTGCCACCCATGTGGGAGACCAGGAGGGAGTTCCAGGCTCCTGGTTTTATCCTCACCCAGCCCCACGTATTGTAGCCATTTGGGGAGTAAACCAGCAGATGGAAGATCTCCCTCTCTCTCTCTCACTCTGCCTTTCAAATAAATAAATATTTTTTAAAATTAATTTCTTGTTTTCTGAATAAACATTTGTAAAAAGAGATATACGAATGGGCAGCAAGTATATTTTAAAATGCTCAAAATCACTAATTATCAGAGAAATGCAAATTAAAACCATGATGAGATATTCTCTTCATAGCTGTTTGAAAGGCTATTATCAAAAAGACAAAAGAAGACAGCACTGGCAAAGATGCGGAAAAATGGAACCCTCACACTCTGTGGTGGGAATAAAAATTGCTACAGCTGCTATGGAAAATAACATGGAAGTTCCTCAAAAATGTGAAACTATAACTACCATATGACACGGCAGTTCCACTTGTGGGTATATATCCGGAGGAAATGAAATCAGTATATGAAAGAGATATCCGCACCCCTAAGTTATTGCAGTATTATTCCCAACAGTCAAGAGATGGAAAAAACAAATGTCCAGAAACAGATGAGCGGATGAAGAAAATATGATAATGGAATAAAAAAAAAAGCCTTTAAAGAGAAGGAAATTCTGTCATTTGCAACAACGTGAATGAACCTGGAGTGCATGTTAAGTGAGATAAGCCAGGCCTGCAAAGATATATATCACATGACCTCACTTATATATGGAATCTAAAACATTACACTCATGGAAGTAGAGAATAGGACGGTGATTATGGGTGGAGCAGGGAGACGTCAGTCAGAGGGTACAAAGCTTCAGCTACACAGGTTCTGGACAGCCGTTGTATATCATGGTGACTGTATTTAATAACATGTACTTTTCTTTTTTTAATCAGAGAGAGAGAAGGAAGGAAAGGGAAGGAGAGACATAGAAATATCTCCCATCTGCTGGTTCACTCCCCAAATGAGTTACAACAGCCAGGTCCAGACCAAAGTCAGAAGTCAGGATCTCAGGGGCTGGCGCTGTGGCATAGCAGGTTAATGCCCTGGCCTGAAGTGCCGGCATCTCATATGGGCGCAGGTTTCTGGTCCCGGCTGCTCTTCTTCCGATCCAGCTCTCTGCTATGGCCTGGGAAAGCAGTAGAAGATGGCCCAAGTCCTTGGGCCCCTGCACCCGTGTGGGAGACCCGGAAGAAGCTCCTGGATCCTGGCTTCATATCGGGGCAGCTCCGGCCATTGTGGCCATCTAGGGAGTGAACCAGCAGATGGAAGACCTCTCTCTCTCTCTCTGTCTCCACCTCTCTGTAACTCTGTCTTTCAAATAAATAAAATAAAAAATCTTTTAAAAAATATATTGACCAGCCAGCGCCACGGCTCACTTGGCTAATCCTCCGCCTATGGCACCAGCACCCCGGGTTCTAGTCCCGGTTGGAGCGCCGGATTCTGTCCTGGTTGCTCCTCTTCCAGGCCAGCTCTCTGCTGTGGCCTGGGAAGGCAGTGGAGGATGGCCCAAGGGCTTGGGCCCTGCACCCCATGGGAGACCAGAAGGAAGCACCCAGCTCCTGGCATCAGATCGGTGCAGCGCCGGCTGTGGCGGCCATTTGGGGAGTGAACCAACGGAAAAAGAAAGACCTTTCTAGGCCGGCGCCGCGGCTCACTAGGCTAATCCTCCGCCTAGCGGCGCCGGCACACCGGGTTCTAGTCCCGGTTGGGGCGCCGGATTCTGTCCCGGTTGCCCCTCTTCCAGGCCAGCTCTCTGCTGTGGCCAGGGAGTGCAGTGGAGGATGGCCCAGGTCCTTGGGCCCTGCACCCCATGGGAGACCAGGAAAAGCACCTGGCTCCTGGCTCCTGCCATCGGATCAGCGCGGTGTGCCGGCTGCAGCGCGCCGACCGCGGCGGCCATTGGAGGGTGAACCAACGGCAAAGGAAGACCTTTCTCTCTGTCTCTCTCTCTCACTGTCCACTCTGCCTGTCAAAAAAATAAAAATAAAAAATAAAAAAATAAAAAAAAAGAAAGACCTTTCTCTCTCTCTCTCCCTCTCTCTCTCTCTCACTCTCTGTCTAACTCTGCCTGTCAAAAAATAAAATAAAAAAAAAGAAATGGAGCTTCTATCTCTGCCTCTCTGTAACTCTACCTTTCAAATAAATAAAAGAAATATTGAAAGAAAGAAGGAAAGAAAGAAGAAGAAACGGAGCAGTCAGTGCTCAAACCAGTGCTGTAATATGGGGATGCTGGCAGTACAGGTGGCAGATTAACCCACTGTGCCACAGCACCTGCCCTATAGAATGTGTTTGGAAGAATTCCCTACTCTTCCATTTTTTAAAATAATTTAAAAATAACTGGGGTTAATTCTTCTTTAAATATTTGGTAGAATTCAACAGTGAAACCATCTGGTCCAGGGCTTTTCTTTGGTGGGAGATTGTTATTATTGATTCAATCTTATTACTTTTTATTGTTTTGTTCAGATATTCCAGCTCTTCATGATTCAATTTTGGTAAGGTGTATGTGTCCAGGAATTCATTCATTTCTTCTAGGTTATCAAATTCATTACCATATCATTGGTCACAGTAATGTCTAACAATCCTTTGTATTTCTGTGGTCTCAGCCACAGTGTCTCCATTTTCATGTCTGACTTTATGTATCTGAATCTTTCCTTTTGTCTTGGTCTAGCTAAGGATTTGTCTATTTTATCAAAGAATTGGGTTCTTTGTTTCAGTGACTTTGGGTTTTGTTGTTTTTTAGTCTCTGTATTATTTACTTGGCTCAAGGCTTTATTTCCTTTCTTCCTTCTACTAATTTTGGATTTTATTTGCTCTTGGTTTTTAGAGCCTTAATGTGTGTTAAATCACTTATTTGAGCTCTTTCTGTGATTTTGATGCAGGCATTAATTTCCAAACTTCCCTCATATGCTCCCAAGAGCTTAGTCCCTCCCATTATTGCATTAAAGTCTATCAAAATTCTCTTTACACATGTAGGTGCTCTGACATAGGATATAGATATACAGTTTTTATTTTCTCTTGCTGAGTTGAACTCTTTATCATCGTATAATGATGTTCCATCTCTTTTTGTTGTTTTTTATTTGAAATCTATTTTATCTGATACAGAAGTATGGCTATTCCTGCTTTCTTTTGGGTTCTATTTGCATGGAACTTTTTTTTTTTTTTATGTTTTTGACAGGCAGAGTGGACAGTGAGAGAGAGAGACAGAGAGAATGGTCTTCCTTTGCCGTTGGTTCACCCTCCAATGGCCGCTGCGGCCGGCGCACGGCGCTGATCCGAAGACAGAATCCGGCGCAGAGCCGGCCTGCATGGAACATTTTATTCCATCCTTTCAACTTCAGTTTGTGTATGTCCTTAGAGATGAAGTGAGTTTTTTGTAAGCAGCATATAGTTAGGTCTTTTTGAAAATCCACTTGCTCGAGCCAGCGCGAGGCTCACTAGGCTAATCCTCCGCCTTGCGGCGCCGGCACACCGGGTTCTAGTCCTGGTCGGGGTGCCAGATTCTGTCCCGGTTGCCTCTCTTCCAGGCCAGCTCTCTGCTGTGGCCAGGGAGTGCAGTGGAGGATGGCCCAAGTGCTTGGGCCCTGCACCCCATGGGAGACCAGGAGAAGCACCTGGCTCCTGGCTTCGGATCAGCGCGGTGCGCCGGCCGCAGTGGCCATTGGAGGGTGAACCAACGGCAAAGGAAGGCCTTTCTCTCTGTCTCTCTCTCTCTCTCACTGTCCTCTCTGCCTGTCAAAAATAAAAATAAAAAAATCCATTTGGTCACTGTACATATCTATCTTTTAATTAGAAAATTGAATCCATTTACATGTAAGGTAATTATTGATAGGTAGGGTCTTACTATAGACACTGATACTTATTTTGTATTTTATTGTAGTTATTTTCTCTATTAGAACCTTCATTGTAGTTAAATCATTTTCTCTTCTGGTATACTTTGATTAAGTTTTATTTAGTTTTCTATGAAAGACAGAGTGACAGAAATAAAGGGGGGGGAGGGCTTTCATTCACTGGCTCCTCCCAGATGGTTACAATGGCCAGGGGGGCACCAGGTGGAAGCCAGGAGCCTAGAACTCCATCAGGGTCTCCCACGTGCATAGCAGGAGCCTAAGCACTTAAGCCATCTTCTCCTGCCTTCCCAGGAGCATTAGCGAGGATCTAGATAAGAAGCAGAGCAGCCAGGACTCCCATGTGGGATGGCAGTGTTGAAGGCAGGTGCTTAAGCTGCTGTACCGCAACGCTGGTCCCTCCCCTCAATGGGCCTGGCACCAGGATTCAATTCCCTCTCCCACTTCCCCCAGATGGGAGGTGTTTCTTGTCCACACTCTGCTCCTTGGAGCTGGGGGAAGGATGACACAGGCAACTCTTGGGTTTCTACTTTTTCAATGATAATTTTCTTATTCTAAAACAAGTCACTGTGGGTTCTCATCCTGGCTTCTGCAAGCTCTGGTGAAGGTAGCGGTTGGTCACCAGAACATCTTACTCAGCCACCATCGTGGCTCCCTCCTTCAAAAACATTTTTTAATTTTTATAAAGTCCAATTTGGGTTTTTTTCTTGCCTGGACTTTTGGCTTCATAGCCAAGAAATCACTGCCAAATGAAATGTCTTAAAGCTTTTACCCTATGTTTTCTCATAAGAGTTTTACATTTCAGCTCTTACATGTAGGCTTTGATTCATTTTGAGTTAATGTTTGTGTATGGTATTAGGAAAGGTAAGACCTCATTTTAACATTCAAAATTTTATATAGCAACATGTTTAAAATAACTATTCAAACATTAAATTTGTTTTTAAAAAATGTTTTGAATTTATCTAAAGCTTTGTATCATTATGTATTTCTCACAAACAATCCAATGCTGAATTATTTGCAAAATAATTCTTACCCAAAGGAGGCAACCATACATCATTCTGGAATCTGTCCAGTAGAGCACTGTATTAATGGAAATTTTTCTGCATAGCCCAATACAATAACCACTAGCCACATGTGGCCACTGAGCAATATAATGGTGGCTGATGTGAACAAAAAATTAGATTTTCAACTTTATTTAATAATTCAAATTTAAATATCTTTATGTGGCTAGTGGCTACCATATCAAATAGCATGACATCTAGATCCTCTCTGTTCTTCCCCTGTGAAAGTTATGTTTCTAGTTTCTCACACACAAGGTCTCAGAACTGCAAACTGTTACTTTGTCCTTAGTTTAAAGTGACATTTAGGAAATACCCCATGAAATTTTCTTTGGATTTCCTGTTTAATAAATCACATTTCACCATGTTCTGTGTTCCCTCTATAAATGCTGTTTACAACAGAGTACTCTCATGTCTGTTTTAAGCATTTAAAAAAAATTGGTTTACAATGTGATAGGCTTCCTTTTACTGAATAAAAATGTCCTTATAATTATTTACCTTTCCATATTTTTCATGGTTAAAGAGAAAGCTGTCCCTAAGAAGAAATGTCTGGGGATGAGCACTAAAAATTCCCTTTTCCTAGTATAAAAACTAGAGGACTAAGACCTCAAAAAGGGGAGAGGGTATAATATCCTATCTGCTTGTCTGCAACCATCCCAAACCCCAGGACAGGGGCCCACGGAGAGAGGCCAGCACTCATGTGTCTGCCCCGGCTTCCCCTTCCTCTGCCTCTCTTCATTCTGCATCCCTGAGACTGACAGGCATCATCTCCCCAAGTACATCACAGCCTTGGCTTAAAGAAAAGCCTAGTGTCCAAGTCCCCCAGCTTCCTATGCCTTAAAGGGAGCTTAAGAAACTGAGAAAACACTTCCTCATTGCAAAGTCTGGTTTTCAACAGTCTTGCTGTAGACTCAAGCATCCTATTTTGGATATCAAACACTTAACATTGATTCTTTCTTTCTGCATTTCTGTGTAATAATCCAAATCCTCCCCAAGGCAAGTAAATGCCCCTGGCAGAATAGAGGGAAAGTCGCACAGGCACTGCAGGCAGACAAGAAAAACGGAAATAGCTCAGATAGATAGACATAGATAGACAGGTGTATAGAGATTCTGTATTAGCCTGTTTATAGGAAGATGGGGAAAAAACAAATTCTTCAATTTTAGGTAAACTAATTTTAGGTCTTGTAATTCTGATGGAGAGATTTTAAGGAATAGAATTGTTTAGAAGAAGCAAGCCTGCAGATAACATACTTTTAAAATGTACCACCTCACTGATATAAATGTATAGCCCTAAGGCTGCATTGAAACACACTCAAGGGACTAGTCCTGCCCACGAATGAGAATGAGAGACTGGCTGTGGCGTGCCCTGAAGCAGAGGGGAGGAGTTCCAAATAGAGGCAGATTGAGAGGACCACAGGGGAAGGAGGGAAGAAAAAGCCAGACGGTGCTGCCCAGCATTTTGGAAACTGTCACACCCAGATGAAAACTATTGGGTTGGCATGCTGGGAAAAATTAAGAGTATTATATAGAGCATTTAGTGGGGAAACAGTTACTGTTTTTAACTTCAGATAATTATAATTAAAAGAACATAGTAATTGTTAAAGAATGTAATAAATATATATATTTGTATGAGTTTCCAATTTGTATGAATTTCCAAAATCAACTGTTTTGAATTTTTAAAATGAGATACATGAGCTTAGTTTTTTTTTTAAAGATTTATTTATTTATTTGAAAGTCAGAGTTACAGAGAGAGAAGGAGAGGCAGAGAGAGAGAGAGAGAGAGAGAGAGATCGATCTTCCATCCGCCAGTTCACTCCCCAGATGGCCACAATGGCCAGAGCCAGGAGCTTCTGATCCGAAGCCAGGAGCGAGGAGCTTCTTCCGGGTCTCCTACGCGGGTGCGAGGGCCCAAGGACTTGGGCCATCTTCTACCGCTTTCCCAGGCCATAGCAAAGAGCTGGATTGGAAGTGGAGCAGCCGAGTCGAACCGGCACCCATATGGGATGCCAACATGGTAGGCAGCGGCTTAACCCACTACACCACAGAACCGGCCTCTAAGCTTACTTTTAAGAATCTATCCTTTGGGGGGCGGCACCGTGATGTAGCAGGTAAAGCATCAGCCTGTAAGCGCTGGCATTCCATATGGACGCTGGTTTGAAACCCAGCTGCTCCACTTCCGATCCAGCTCCCTGCTAATCACCTGGGAAAGCAGTGGAGAATGGCCCAAGTCCTGGGGCTCCTGCATTCATGTAGGAGACCTGGAGGAAGCTTCTGGCTTCAGATTTGCCTGCTCCAGCCATTGCTGCCATTTGGGGATCAAACCAGCTGATACAAGGTCTCTCTTTGTCTCTCTCCACTCTCTCTCTCTGCAACTCTGCCTTTCGAATAAAATAAATAAATCTTTATAAAAATATATTTTTAGTGTCAACTTTTATACCAAGTTATGCCAATGATGTTAAAAAGGCCAACTTTTAAAGGATGAGCTCTTCAAATTCTTGAAAGTTGTCATCAATTAAATGACTTTTAAATGAGAAACTTTTAGCATGTTAAACAAAACCTTGCACAAAAACATGCTAAAGAATTTAAAGTCTCTTTTACGTCTATCAAAAATATACAACAGGGACCAGCACTGGAGTAGGTTAAGCCTTTGCTTGCAGTGCCAGCATTCCATATGGGTGCAGGTTTGAGTCCCAGATACTCCACTTCCAATCCAGCTCCCCACTAATACACCTGGGAAAGCAGAAGATGTCCCAAGTGCTTGGGCCCCTGAACCCACGTGGGAGACCCAGAAGAAGCCCCAGCCGTTGCAACCATTTAGGGAGTGAACTAGTGGATGGAAGATCTCTCTCCTTCTCTCTGCATCTCTGCTTTAAAAAAAAAAAAAAAGACTTCTATTTTATTTATTTATTTTTGACAGGCAGAGTTAGACAGTGAGAGAGAGACAGAGAGAAAGGTCTTCCTTTTTCCATTGGTTCACCCCCCAAATGGCCGCTACGGCCGGCGCGCTGCAGCCGGCCCGAAGCCAGGAACCAGGTGCCAGGTGCTTCCTCCTGGTCTCCCATGTGAGTGCCAGGGCCCAACCACTTGGGCCATCCTCCACTGCCCTCCTGGGCCACAGCAGAGAGCTGGACTGGAAGAGGAGCAACTGGGACTAGAACCTGGGGTGCTGGCACCGCAGGCAGAGGATTAGCCTAGTGAGCCACGGCGCCAGCCAGCATCTCCGCTTTTCAAATATGTAAATCTTCTTTAAAAAGGTACAACAGTTGAAATATTTAAAGACTCTGAATTATTTGCATTCCTGTTGATTAACATTTAATTATCCTGTGATAACATGATGGATTTCTATTTCTTTTTAAGATTTATTTTTTTATTTGAAAGGCGAGAGAGAGAGAGAGAGAGAGAGAGACTGATTGATTCTATCTGCTAGTTCACTCCCCAAATGGCTGCAACTGATGGGGCTGGCCCAAAGGTAAAGCCAAAGGCTTGGAATTCCATCCAGGACTCCCACGAGGGTAGCAGGGGCCCACGTACTCAGGCCATCATCTACTGCTTCCTGTGTGCATTAGCAAAGAGATGAGTTAGAAGCAGAGCAGCCAGGGCTGGAACCAGCGCTCCCATGGGAAGCTGGCATCACAAGCAGTGACTTAACATGATGCACCCCAACAGCGGCCCCAGATTCCTAGTTCAATAGGACCTTTCCATATATAGAATTTCAAACGAACGATGGAGTTCTTAACTCACAAAACATGCATGTGTTGCTAAGGCAATTATCTAGCAGCTACTTCAGAGCCCACGACAAGGACCAACCGGACACAAAATGGGCCTATGTGTCTGCAATAGGAAGGCACTTCCAAAAAGGCCATGGTTCTCGGAGACTCTGCTGAGCTTCAGCTGCCTCAGCTGCGCCAAGGCCTCACCAAGCACACTGCAGACAATGATGAATACCTGAGTTTCTCTCTAGCCCTCCCACCTCCCAGAGGACCCCGACCTGGGGAGGACACCTGCTCACTGCTTAGCCAGCAGCCCCACCCACCCCAACCCCTCTTGCTAACAGCATGCCGATTTTCCCTTGCGAGAACTCCAATCTTGCTGGGAAGCCCGTGTGTCGGGTGGGGTGGGGTGGGATTGCCCCTCATCCACAGCTCCAGGGGAGGCCCTGGTTGGCCCCAGTGGTGGTTTCAGGGGTGGGTAGTAACCACAGCTTAAGCCTTTGCTGGGCCACAGGATGGTGAACAGAGGGAAGATGCCAGACCTTGATTTTGCGTTTGAGGCACGGACATCCTCCCACTCTCTCTCTACAAGACTGAGGAAGCAAGCCACCCTGAGGGCAGTTGGCAGTCACCTTGCAACCAAGAGAGAAGCCAGCCTTGGAATAAATCTGACAACACTGGAGGCAGAGCAAGGAGAGAGAAAAGAAACCCAATCCTTGGTGAGTGATGTCACCGCCTTGCTTCAGGGTTGTCCTGTTAGGCGAATCAATGTTTCCCTATTGCTTGGAACAGTTTGCAACAGTTCATGTTGAAACAGAAGTATTCCTTGCTGATTAAGGGCGGCAGGAAGCTGTAGAACTAAAGACAAAGCACGCCCAGGAATCCAGCCTGGATTCAGCAGCCTCCGGCCCTGGGAGGACCGCTCCAGACAGGAGCAGGTCATCCAACCCGAGGAGCTTAACAGCTACTTGCCTGGGACCCCGGCAGCTCTGGAGGCTGCCCAGGGCCCGTGGCATGCCAAGTTGGCCAAGAGGGACTGGCTGACTCCAGACACAGCCTGATGGGCTGCTTTATCCTATCATTACATTTCTATTTTCTTGTTTGCAATTAGAAGCATTTACTTTTAATTTAGATAATTTTCCTTCTTTTCTCTTGTCTGCCTTCAGAACAGATCTGCATGGTGGGGCTGCTTTCCAAAGGGCCCTTGATTCCCGTGTTCATTGGTTGGAGCATTTGCTGTATTTGCAGCCAAGAGGCCTCGGGCCCTGGATCATTATGTTCCTCTGTTTTCCCCGTTCAAGTGCTCGGTGAAAACCCGTAATGAAAGCAGACAGGCAGAGCTCTCAGGCATTCTTCTGAAGGTCGGGCCCTTCCCTCCTGCACCCCTACTATGGACCCGGCATCTCCTAAAGAGAATGCTGTCCTTTGGGGGAGCCCTTACGAAAGCTCTCACCACACACAGAACAGCAAATCCATCAGGGCAAAGGGATTTGCCTTTGGGAGTCTTCCAACAGCTCAACAGCAACAAAACACAATCTGGCCATGTAACTTGCAGAACACAGCAAGACACAGACTTTCCCAGTGCTTGCAAACCTCATGGAAGTGTGCACAAGAGCTGGGGCAGACAGGATATGCTTCCGTTTAAGTCAGCAGGAAGGGAGAGTTGATGGCAATGAGGGCTTTGATCCCCTTATAAGTTTTTTCCTTAGCTGTTCTACTTGTGGGAAAGTCCTTCCCTTGAATCACTAACACTTCTTACAGGTCTTGGCTTACACCTGTAAGACTCACACACACTGGGGAATGGTGGACAACTCAGTTCTGTACACATAAGAAACACCTGGGCAGTGAGGGCGCACAGAAAAGTTCCTGACGTCTCTGCTTAATGCCACGGACATTGTTTCCCAGGAGGTTGTTTCAAAAGCAAGTAGGGGCCAGCATCTGGCCTGCCTGTTAAGGCACCTGTTAGGATGCCTATGTCCCGTGTGGAAAGGCCTGGGTTCGATTCCTGGCTCTGGCTCCTGACTCCACTTTTCTGTTAGTGCACGTCCTGGGAGGCAGCCGTGATGACTCAAGTTACTGAGTTCCTGCCATTTACATGGGAAACCTGGACTGAGTTACCAACTCCCTGCTTCAGCCTTGCCTGGCCAGCCCAGCCCCAGACAATAGTAGGTATTTGGGGGGTGATCCAGCAACTGAGAGCTGCTCTGTGTGTGTGTGTATGTGTGTATTCCCTCTCCATCTTGCAAATAAAAACTTAAACGCAGGGGCAGATCCTTGGCCAGGCAGTCTGGACCAGCATTCAGTGTTTGGATTTGACTCCCAGCCCTGATCCTGATTCTAACTTCTTGCTAATGCACACCCTGAGAGGCACAGGTGATGGTCCAAGCACCTGGGTCCCTTAGGCTAACATGGAAGACCTGAATGGAGTTCCCAGTTCCCAGCACGGCTTTTGAAGGCATCGAGGGAGTGAACCAGTGGAGGGAGCTCTGTCTGTCCATCTCTGTCTCCCAAGTAGATAAAAAGCAAGCAAAATTAGCTTGATTCCAACCTTCAAAAAAGCAAAGCACTGCCTCATGGTGGAATTGTCTTCATCTTAATCATCCTACCTTTAAAGACAGAAGCATGAGCCAGGGCTGCACCCACACCCCCGCCCGCTCCCAGCTGTTGCCATGGCTCGCTCAGACCAGCAGCCGCCTGGAGCCGGCGCGGAAATGGAGAGCACGCTGGGTCAGTCCAAAATATCGCCTGGGATAATGAGCAGAGGCCCGAGAATTCTGAAAGGCAAAAGGCCCTCTCCTTTGTGAGGCTGCCCTCAGCTGAAAGCAGACAAGAAAGGGAAGGAGAAAATAGAACAGACTTTGTCTTATTAACCTGGCACACACGCCTGGCGAGTGGGGGCTTAGCCGGCCAATTGCAAGGGTCTCGATGGGAGATTCAGAACTCCACAAGTGGCTGTCACTATGGAAACGCTGCAAAGGAACCCCAAGAATGAAGGCCCTGGGCCTGGGGAAAATGTCGGAGGAGGATGGATGGTGCTCTGAAGATGCTGTAGTCTGAAGGCTGTGCCGGGGAGCAGGAGAAATGGATGCAGCCAATGTTGCTGCCTCCTGAAATGGACACTTGACACCAGCCCCCAGGGTACCAGGATTTAGAAAGAACAATGTTCTGTGTCCCGCCTGGCTGGGGTACCCGGGCTGCAGACTCTCGGCTGGCTCCAGGGCACAGCTGGCCCGGGGCCTGCTGCCCAGGGGGCCTCGGAAGAGCGTCAGCCTTGCAAGGCCCAGGGCGCCAGGGCTGGAAACCTCGGGTGAAATGAAGAGGAGCAAAATGCATCTGGGATAGGAAATGAAACAGGGGCTGGGACGAGCTCAAAGCTGTGGGCAGCTAAATATAGGCCTGGATTTTCTCTCAGGAAGTGATCCCATTCAAGGTCATATTTTGACAGAGAAATGCCCCAGAAGAACCTCATTTGCGAGATAAGGCCGGAGTGCAGCTCAGGGTCCTGCCCCGAGGCTGAGGCTGGGAACCCAGGATTGGACTTGATGGCATCGGCTGTCCCTTCCAGCCCTGTGATTCCACGGTAATTGGCTGGCGGGTGTAGTGATTTTCCAATACACCCGTGATTATGAGACGCTCTTTAAATGCACCGTGTAGACATTCTAAATAGCACGTTTGTCGACAATTACCCGGCCGGGAGATTACACAAACACAATACCTCACACAGAAGCAGGGTTCTCTTACAACATCCGGGGGCAGAAAAGGCAGCTGCAGGCAGCGCGCCCACCACGAGGCCCTCGGCTTTTTAAGGAGGTGTCAATGTCCTGTCTGTGCCTTTACTGGACGCACAGTTTTGGTTCCATGCTTGGGGCCATCACAGCAATAGAAATGAGAAGAACCAGAACAGCAGCGCCAATGATTATGTCAGACAACAACTACTGGGTCCCAGGCATCATTCGAAATGCTTTCTCGTGTACCCAGCACCCCTCTGATCCTCACAGCCACTCCTGGAGGAATCACTATTTTCCAGATTCTCTGGTTAAAGAAATCATCCGCAGCCTTACACTCTGGCTGGGTTTGCAGTACACTCACTTGATTCTGAAAAACGCATCCCCAGAGAGGTCTTCCCCCACCGTGGGACAGTGATGGACCATTCTCTCTGCCTTCTGGGCAGCACAGGACCTCTCAGAAAGGGGCATTGGCTGGACACAGGTCCCAGGAATGGAGGAAGTGGGCCTTCACATCCCACAGGAGGAGGGATTGGAGAAGCCAGCTGACGTCATTCACAGATATTGTCCTCGGCTCTCCTTCCAACTCAAAGTATTAGCCATGTGAGTTTTTTCATAATATGAGGGAGAGTCATAGAAAAATAGCAAGCTTACAGGTGAAGGATGCAAAAAGGATGAGGGTTACAGCAAAGCTGTCCAGGCACCTTGTGAGATCCCAAGAACAGAATGTATTTTCTGATGCTTGGGAAGCTTGCTCTCTGTGTTAGTCTGTTCCAGCTGCTATCACAAATATCTTAGATTGGGTAAGGTGCTGGGAGTCTGTTTCGAAGAGTATGCCTTCTCTCGCCATGTCCGCACACGGCAGAAGGAGAAGCAATAGACCTAGCTTGTGCCTCTTTGATATGAACGTGAATCCTGGGTTAGTGCTGTGGCACAGCAGGTTAAGCCACCACCTGTGATGCCAGCATTTCATGTTGGAATGATGGTTCATGTCCCCACTGTTCTGTTTCCCATCCAGCTCCCTGTTAATGCACCTGGGAAAGCAGAAGATGGCCCAAGTACTAGGACCACTGCCACCCACATGGGAGACCCAGATGGAGTTTCTGGCTCCTGGCTTCAGCCTGGCCATAGTGGCCCTTTGAGAGAATCAGTTAATGGAAAAATCTCAATCTCTCTCTCTCTGTCTCTCTCATCTATTCCTACCTGTCACTTTGTCTTTCCAATAAATAAATCCTCAGGAAAAAAAGGGGGGGGGGGCATTGCTGTGGCACAGTGGGTTAACACCCTGGCCTGAAGCACTGGCATCCCATATGGGCGCCAGTTCTAGTCCCAGCTGCTCCTCTTCTGATCCAGCTCTCTCTCTCTGCTATTGTCGCTCCCCGTCTTCGTGGGGGAACGACACTAAACCCTGCCTAGGCTTCATATCTGAGTCACGGCACCATTATGTCGCTCCCCCTCTTCATGGAGGAACGACACAGGACCCTGCGCTGTTCTTTCGTCTGCTCGGCCCTCCCCGGGTTTGCTGCTGGTTCTTCCTGGGTTAGCTACTGTCCCTTCCACCTCCGTGGAAGGGCGGTTCCCCCTGCCACATTCCCCACTTCCGCAGGGGAGCGGCACACTGCCGGCCGGCTCTCTCGGGGGCTGCACAGGTGTTCCCCTTAGATGTTCCTGGCGCATGCCGTCTCTCTCCTCCTTTATAGTCCTCCTCCGCCAATCCTAACTCGGCTGCCCACACGCCGAGTACGCTGCTCTCCTCCAATCAGGAGCAGGTCCTGCTGTTTATTGGTTGAACTGGAGGCAGCTGGGTAGAAGCTGTTTTCTCCTCTCCCAGCGCCATATTGTGGGAGAGCAGATGCATAGAAGAAGTCTTAATTCCAGTAACAGTATAGTCCGAGCTGCTCCCCACAGCTATGGCTTGGGATAGCAGTAGAAGATGGCCCAACTCCTTGGGCCCTTGCACCCACGTGGGAGACCCGGAAGAAGCTCCTGGTTCCTGGCTTCTGATCGGCACAACTCCAGCCATTGCAGCCATCCAGGGAGTGAACCAGTGGATGGAAGACCTCTCTCTCTGTCTCTACCTCTCTCTGTAACTCTGTCTTTCAAATAAATAAAATAAATCTTAAAAAAAAAGAACGTGTATTGTCTTAAAAAAAAAAAAAAAAAAAAAAACACTAATCCAGTACCTACAAGAATTCAAGTGCTAGTAGTTTGTTTAGGAGGTAAAACACCAAAGAGTGGAGCAGGGAGACAGGAAGACAAAGGAAGCCAGCAGTGTGTTATCAAAAAAGGGACAACTGTGTACAGCAGGACTCAATCCCACCTGGAACTCAGAGACCACATAGAAGAGGGGCATCAAATTTTTCTGAAAAGGCCAGATAATATCTGTCCCTGTTACAAATACCAGCTCTGACATAGGAATTTGCAAACAGTCATGGATGACACATAAACAAATGAGCATGGCTGTGTGCCAATGATAACTTATTTCCGAAACGGGGTGATGGCTGGACTTGGATCCTGGGTCATAGTTTGCCGGGCCTTGATGTAGAATAACCAAAAGTGAGAAGCCGCGGTATTTAGCCACTGACTTTGGTCTGGCTGTCATTGGTTGAGGACTTCTGGGTGTGTTCATCCTCCAGCACTTCGAGCCAGCCCCCTGGGCAGAACCCCGGGTGTTCACAATAAGCCTGTAGATGTACATTCCAGGGCCACTGCAACTGGGCACCTGCAGTTTCAGCCACCAAGCACACCGGGGTTTGGGCTGGGGCTGACAGTTTTGCTCTGCACCTCCCCATGACCCTTGCTGAATGCCTGAGATGCCCAGGCTGTCGGGCCCTGCCAGGTTCCCTTCCATGCAAAGCCTGGCTTCCATCTGTGGTGACTCAGCGGCTCAGCTACGGGACTTAAGCAGAAGGGAGGGATGGAGCTCAGCCACGTTCTCAGGAACTCAGCATCACGCATCCTCCTGCCGGCCCAGCCCAGACTTTGGCCCCTCCTCTGATGACCAGGTTCCACTGTAACTTGCGCCTTCAGTGCCTGTCATGGCAAACTGGTCAGTTCTTGCCAGGTCAGAGGGTTAACTGGAGGGCTGAGGAGCCAGATTGCCTTGCTTTGAAGTCCAGCTCCACCAGTTACTAGCAAATGGCTTAATCTCTCTGAGCCCCAGTATTTTCATTTATAAAACAAGGATCACAATATCAATCTCAAAGCATTAAAGTGAAGATTAAGCAATCAATTGGTGAAAGCCACGCAATGGAACAAAGTGGTGGCTCCCACCCTCATGGCACACATTGGCAGTTACAAGTGCCACGTTTTCCTATTGAGGCTGGATGCACTGAGCCTTGAAACCATTCCGACTTCCAGGTCTCCAGGAAGTTCCCACCAATGAATCAGTTGATGTATTTGCTGCCCTTGGCTTCAAAGAGATATGTAACAAACTCATAGACTCATTCAATGAGTGAAGTTTTTAGTGTTTTACTTTTATTTGTAAATTGATGTGTATGTAGTTCTCTATTAGATGCTAGAGATATAGTAGTAAAAACATGCATGGTACTGGCCTCTTATGAGCATAGATGGTAATCAAATAGTCACACTCAGAGTGGGTGTAAGGAGACCAGCTGAACTAGGTGAGAGAGATCAGATAAACTTTGTTCAAACATGGGTTATGCTACAGTTGGCTATGACTTCAGTGTTAACACAGCAACAATATATTTTACATATGATATATTTAAACAGAAACATACAAGAAACAAGAGGATGTATTAACCAAAATGTTGTGATAAGGGGCAGGTATTGTGGGACACTGGGGAAGGCCACCACTTGGGAACCCGCCTCCAACGTCAGAGTGCATGTTGGAGTCCCAGATGCCCTGCTGCCCACACACCTACCTCATCAGGCACCTGGAAGGCAGAAGAAGATGGTCCAAGTACTTAGGTCCCTACCACCCATGTGAGAGATGTGGATTGAATTCCTGGCTGCTGACTTGGGCATGGACCAGACCTGGGTTTTGTGGCCATTTAGGGGAGTGAACCAGCAGATGGAAAATCTCTGTCTCTCCCTCTCTGTCACTCTGCCTTTCAAATAAATAAAACTTCTACATATGATGTCTTCAAACAGAAACATGCATAAAACAAGAATAGGTATTGATTGGTTGACAAAAATGTTGTGACGAGTGGTAGGTGTTGTGGGACACTAGGTTAAGCCCAATGCTTTAACTCCAAATCTCAGCAATTTTGTAGGTCATAATTACCCAACCCCCACAAATAACAAGAATCAACCCTATTTAGAAGATCAAATTGGTAGACCTGGTGGCAAGTTAGATGAGAGTGATTAGATTAGAGGAGGGGTGTTGGGGATGACCTCCAGGTTCCTAGCTTGAATACTTGATGGATGGCAAGACAGTTACTCACAGAGGCAATTCTGGAAGAAGACTGGGTTTGGATTATGTTAGAAACAATCTTACGCCACCATTCTTCTCTTTCCTTGAGGGGCTTTGTTTCTCCTCCATGCCTTACTTTAGGCCACAAGTGATTTCTCTTACTGATGGGATACAGAAACCAGGCTGAGTCTTCAGTGACTACCCCACTCCATGACTACCCGAGGTGGTGGCTGCTTCCCCAGTTAGAGCTTCCATATTGTCATAGAGTCCAGACTGAGTATGCTCAGTGCAGGCAGCTCTGGGCGCCTGCTGTTCCTTGTTCCTACTTAAGAAAGACCACAGCTGCCCATGCTCCCTGCTGTGTGAGGCTCCCTTTCTCAGCTGAGTCCCAGTGTCCAAGCTTGAACTTGTCTTCAGAAGCCTCACTCTGAACAAGACCCCAGCAGAAAGAACGGGCCATCAAGGAGGGAGGCGCCTTTCTCTGAAGGGAGGAAGGAACCTCCACTGTGATACAGCCTTGACTAAACAAGTTCAGAGTTGGTGAACTCAAGGGGCTTCCATAGCCTCGACAGCTCATGGCAAGAGTCTTGGGTGATTACTGACATCCTAAATAGGAGTGTCAATTGTTAAATCAACAATGGGAGTCACTGGGCACAGGCTCCCCATGTAGGATCTCTGTCCTTATTGTGTTTTACTGTGAGAGTTAATGATAACACTATTAGTCGAACAGTACTCTATATCTTGTGCGGGTGTGTGAGTGCAGTCTGTTGAAATCTTTGCTTAGTATATACTAAGTTGATCTTCTGTATATAAAGATAATTGAAAATGAAACATGATGAAGAGTGGGATGGGAGAGGGAGTGGGAGATGGGATGGCTGTGGGTGGGAGGGAGGTTGAGGGGGGAAAGCCACAACAATGCAGAAGTTGCACTTTGTAAATTCACATTTATTAAATTTAAAAAAAAAGAAGAAGAAGAAGCCTCACTCTGGCTATGGATCCAAACCGTGCTCCTTTTTGGATGTCTGTGTCTCTCCCCAGTCAGTCAGATTCCTTAGGGAAAGCACAACAGTTAACATCTCTTAGACTCAACATGAGAAAAAAAACCTGGGCTTAGTTTTCAACTGATGGAGTTTAAGGGCATTTTACAGACCCAGGGGCCAGAGGAGATGAGAACACGAGACCTCTGTACAAGGTGACACTGATGCTCTAAGACAAGTGACCAGTGTCCCAGGGAGAGGAAAAGTCAGAAGTTGGAGATGTCTGAACAGTTGTCCTCTCATACTCCATATCCACGCACTATACTGAGATTTAGGGAGCACTAAACCTGTCCTAGGTCCCTTCAGTCTGCTGTCCCATCTCCTCATTCCCTGGGTCACCTAAGCAGGAGACCTCCCTGCAGATCCAGTACTTTCTATCACTGAGAATTTGGAATTACAGCCTTCAAACAAGAATCGAGTGGAGCTGGCACTGAGGCATAGTAGGCTAGCCT
Source organism: Oryctolagus cuniculus (assembly GCF_964237555.1). Taxonomy (NCBI): domain Eukaryota; kingdom Metazoa; phylum Chordata; class Mammalia; order Lagomorpha; family Leporidae; genus Oryctolagus; species Oryctolagus cuniculus. The sequence continues at coordinate 47,612,444 of NC_091444.1, forward strand.
CTGCCTGCAGCACTGGCATCCCATACAGGCATCATTGTGTGTCCCAGCTGCTCCTCTTCCAATCCAGCTCTCTGCTTATGGCCTGGGAAAGCAGTGAAGATGGCACAAGTTCTTGGGTCCCTGCACCAATGTGGGCGGCCCAGAAGAAATTTCTGACTTTGGATTGGTTCAGCACTAGCCATTGTAGCCATTGAAGAGTAAACCAGAAGATGGGAGACCTCTGTCAGTAACTCTATAGACAAATAAATAAATAAAATCTTTAAAAAAATATATGAATTTGGTCTACAATTAATTTTCAGAGAAATAAGAATAGTAGTTGGTGCTCCTCATCCCCACCTGCCCAAGACCAGCTCTCAATGGGGCAGAAATGTATCCTGTGTCCAGGCCACAGGATACACAGGACCCAAGAGACCCCATCCAGCATCAATCATTCCTCCATCTCAAGGACAATTCCTCTGTGATACTGCAATGTTAATGTTAATGTTTGGTCTTCATGCCTTGTGGGGAGCAACTCGGACTAGACTAAGTTACTGGAATTAAGACTTAATCTATGCATCTGCTCTCCCACAATATGGCGCTGAGAAGGGAGAAACAGCTTCTACACAGCTGCCTCCAGTTCAACCAATAAGCAGCAGGACCTGCTCCTGATTGGAGGAGAGCAGCGTACTCGGCGTGTGGGTAGCAGAGTTGGGATTGGCGGAAGAGGACTATAAAGGAGGAGAGAGACAACATGCACCAGGAACATCTAAGGGGAACATCTATCTGAAGGAACACCTGTGCAGCCCCCGAGAGAGCTGGCCGGCGGTGTGCCGCTCCCCCGCGGAAGTGGGGAAAGTGGCTAGGGGGAACCGCCCTTCCACGGAGGTGGAAGGGATGGTAGCCAACCCGGGAAGAACCAGCAGCAAACCCGGGGAGGGCCGAGCAGACGAAAGAACAGCACAGGGTCCTGTGTCGTTCCTCTACGAAGAGGGGGAGCGACAATGCCTATTTCCTGACACAGTTCCTAAAACCTCTGGAGTGGTAAGAGCGTCTCATTTGCTAAATAGATGCTTGGTAGGGACACCAAGATAGTTTCAAGGCGGGGCAGTCACCGGAAAGACCAAGGCATGATGAAAGGCTTGGCCCCTTCAGCCCTGTCCCTCACCTCCAGGGAGAGGAGACTGAGTTTAAACCCATCACTAATGTCCAGAGATTTAATCTGTTGTGCCCATGTGATGAAGCTGCCATAAAAACCCAAAAGGACTGAGGTGCTTCAGGCTGTCGAAACATGCCAAGGTTCCCGGAAGATGGCAGGCCCAGAGAGGGTGTAGGAGCTCCCAGCCCCGTCCCACTTGCCTTGCCCTAGGCATCTCTCCCAACCAGAGGTTCAAGTGTTTCCTATGTAATCTTCTTTGTAATAAGTGGGTGAACTAAAAGTGATTCCTTGAGTTCCACAAGTCACTTAAGCAAAGGAACTGATCCCTAGGAGGGCATCGTGGGAATCTTAATTTGTAACCGGTAGGTCAGAAACACAGGTCGCAAGCTTGGCTCTGCAACTGGCAAATGAAGTAGGATTGAGCCCTCAGCCTGTGGAATGTAACACTATCTCTGTGGGGAGCAGCTCGGACTAGACTAAGTTACTGGAATTAAGACTTATTCTATGCATCTGCTCTCCTCTGTGGGGAGCAGCTCGGACTAGACTAAGTTACTGGAATTAAGACTTATTCTATGCATCTGCTCTCCTACAATATGGTGCTGGGAGAGGAGAAAACAGCTTCTACCCAGCTGCCTCCAGTTCAACTGATAAACTGTAGGACTTGCTCCTGATTGGAGAGCAGCGTACTCGGCGTGTGGGCAGCCGAGTTAGGATTGGCAGAGGAGGACTATAAAGGAGGAGAGAGACGGCATTCACCAGGAACATCTATGGGGAACATCTAAGGGAACCCGTGCAGCCCCCGAGAAGAGCCGGCCGGCGGTGTGCCGCTCCCCTGCGGAAGTGGGGAATGTGGCCAGGGGGAACTGCCCTTCCACGGAGGTGGAAGGGATAGTAGCCAACCCGGGAAGAACCAGCAGCAAACCTGGGGAGGGTCGAGCAGACAGAAAGAACAGCGCAGGGTCCTGTGTCGTTCCCCCACGAAGACGGGGAGCGACATAATGGTGCCGTGACTCGGATATGAAGCCTAGGCAGGGCTTAGTGTTGCTCCTCCACGAAGAGGGGGAGCGACATAATGGTGCCGTGACTCGGATATGAAGCCTAGGCAGGGTTTAGTGTCGCTCCTCCACGAAGAGGGGGAGCGACATAATGGTGCCGTGACTCGGATAGGAAGCCTAGGCAGGGCTTAGTGTCGTTCCTCCATGAAGAGGGGGAGCGACATAATGGTGCCGTGACTCGGATATGAAGCCTAGGCAGGGCTTAGTGTTGCTCCTCCATGAAGAGGGGGAGCGACATAATGGTGCCGTGACTCGGATAGGAAGCCTAGGCAGGGCTTAGTGTCGTTCCTCCATGAAGAGGGGGAGCGACAATCTCCAGGTGGATAGCATCAGAATTGAATTAGAGGGTACCTCGCTAGTGTCCACTGGGGAATCTGCAAAGTGGATTGCTTGGTATGTGGAGAAACAACCCCCACAGATCTCATCAGGGAAGTGTTGGGAGCACAAGGGGAAAGCATCTGGAGGGCAGAGGAGGATGTTGTTCAGATCTTAGAATCACACTGGCAGGATGGAAGTAGTGACTTACACTACACCCAGGAAATACATCGCTATTATTGTTGTTAAGGACTACCATTTGATTAAGTTTAATTATGTATTTGAAAGTCAGAGAAACAGAGAGAGGAGAGAAAAATCTCCCATCTGCTGGTTCACTCCCCAAATGGCCACATCAGCTGGGGCTGGGCCAAGCTAAAGCCAGGAGCCAGGAGCTCCATCTGGGTCTCCCACATGGGTGGCAGGAATCCAAGTACTTGGGCCATCATCTACAGCCTCCCAGACACATTAGCAGGAAGATGGATTGGAAGCAGAGTAGCCAGGACTCAATTCCAGGTCTTCCTAATAAGGGATGAGGATGTCCCAAGCATGCCACAATGCCCACCCCAGTGAATAACTTTTGAGAGTGGATAATTTGCAATGCATTCAGAAGGTGGGTTTCAGAGTCAAACAGACCTGGACTTGACTCCCACTCAAATCTGCCATGCACCAGCTTGATGACTGTCGCTCCCCGTCTTTGTGGAGGAACGACACAGGACCCTGCGCTGTTCTTTCGTCTGCTCGGCCCTCCCCGGGTTTGCTGCTGGTTCTTCCCGGGTTGGCTACCGTCCCTTCCACCTCCGTGGAAGGGCAGTTCCCCCTGGCCACATTCCCCACTTCTGCGGGGGAGCGGCACACCGCCAGCCGGCTCTCTCGGGGGCTGCACAGGTGTTCCTTCAGATAGATGTTCCTGGTGCATGTTGTCTCTCTCCTCCTTTATAGTCCTCTTCCACCAATCCCAACTCTGCTACCCACACGCCGAGTACGCTGCTCTCCTCCAATCAGGAGCAAGATCAGCTCCTGCAGCTCAGTCAATCAAATTGGCGAGAGGCAGCTGCGTAGAAGTTGTTACTCCCTTCTCAGCGCCATATTGTGGGAGAGCAGATGCATAGAATAAGTCTTAACTCCAGTAACTTAGTCTAGTCCGAGTTGCTCCCCACAGATGACCTTTGACAAACTTGGTAAAATATGAGACTCAGTTATTGTATCTGGAAGACAAGATTGATAAGGTAATTTTCTGTTTCCAAGTTAGGCTGCTTTCAGATGCAAATAGAGAACCCCAAAAATCAATGGCTTAACCAATAAGGAGGTTTTTATCTCACAAAACAAGAAGTCCCAAATCAGGGCAGCCCTTAAGCCCAGCCTATCAGAACTCTGGCTCTACTTCTGTGGGCTGCTGTTGCTCTTCTCTTTCCCTGCAGTCTGGAAGCATTATAGCTGCAGCAGTGCTAGGCACTGTCCAGTACTGACAACAGCCGGAGGAAAAGAATCAGGTAAGGAGCAATTCCCTCTGATGTATCTTATTTGAGTTGGAAGAAAAAAACTTCCCTGAAAGCCCCTCCCTAGTTCACTGTCCAGATGTGGGTCACTTCCAGGAATGCTGTTGGCCTAGATTTGGGCTTGATGTAAATTGGGAAAAGACTTCTTTTCTTCAAATAAGATATGGCCTTGGGGGTGCCCAGCTGCTTGCACCTGGGAGTAGCTGTGTACACAGTGTTTTCTGTGGAAGGTACTGATGTAGATTTATGCTCTACAAATGTACTGTCCAATATGGCAGCCACTAGCTGCAAATGGCTGTTTCAATTTAATTTTAAATTCATTAAAATTAGATAAAACTTGAGACTGCCAGCATCCCATATCAGAGTTCTGGCTCTAGTCCTTGCTGTTCCTCTTCAGATCCAGCTTCCTGCTAATGTGCATGGGAAGGTAGTAGATGATGGCCCCGTTACTTGGGTCCCTGCTACCCACGTGGAAGACCCAGTTGGAGTTCCTGGCTCCCAACTTCAGCCTGGACCAGCCCTGGCTGTTGTGACCATTTGGGGAGTGAATCAGTAGATGGAAAATGGATCTCTCTCTCTCTCTCCCTCCCTCCCTCCCTCCCCCCACAACCCCCTTCTATCACTTTGCCTTTCGAATAAATAATTCTTTAAAATAATGGAAATTCAGTTTCTCAGTAGCACTAGCCATATTTCAAGTTTTCAATAGCTACGTGACCAGTGCCTCTAGAACAGGAAAGAACATTTTCACCACAAAAAGATCTGAAGGCCAAAATCCCCATGCCTGAACACTAATAAGTTCATATAGATCTACAGTGTGAATGGTGCCCCCTTAGATGTAGTATTTTCATTCTGTGTTCAACATGAACATCCAGGTGTGGCCACCCTGATCACATGTTCACTCCTAAGCCAATCACTGCTGAAGGGAAACAAGACCTTTAGGATTGGCTTGGCCTGGAGCCAACCATGATTCAGTTCTGGTGTTTGAAATGTACCCTCCGACTCTGAAGCGAATGGAAACTACAAAATCAAAATAATGCCCATATGGTGATGGGGTGGATTAGGGGTTGGCATGCAACTCACAAGGTACATGTGAAAGTTAAAATGATACACTCTAAGTAGTTTGTCTAAAACATATTAGTTACTCAATGGGCTTTACCCATCATAATCATTGTTAATAATTGCATCTAAACTGTGTTTGGACCACTACCAGGGATGAACAATCTCACAACACACACACACACACACACACACACCAAAAAAAAAAAAAAAAAAAAAAAAAAAACAATGAAACACCATAGAGATTCCCCAGTTCCTGCTGGGACTGACAGAGAAACACAGAACATGAATGGACATGCCCATCACAGCCACCTCCAGAGAGAGGTGACTGGGCTTACCGAGATGGGCTTTCCCAGATAAAATTCTGCAAGAGCTTTGGGTTTCTTGGGAAATGCACTCAGTGAGCACAATAGCCATGGTTACTTTCATCTTCCTCACCCTCTAAAGACTGGATGTTTAATATTCCAAAGCAGGCCAATTTGTCAAACAAAATAATGAATGTTCATGGTTAGAACTATCCAGCAACACCAGAACATTTTGACTTCAAAGGCGATATTCTCTTTCATTATCAAAGATTGCTAAATATCAACACATTAGGATGGAGCCCACAGCTCATTAATGCTGACTATAATTGCATCAGGCTGTCCACACTGGCTTTTCCACTGGGCTGAATCTGTTGCTTATCAAGACTTGCTGTAGGGAATATATTTGCATATATAGTAAGAGTAAATGCCTAAGAGAGTAAAAGTTTACCTCCAAGGTGGTAGACCTCACTACTAGCCTTGGTCTCCAAGCACAGCTCTCTGCCCCTCTCTGTTAACGCCATAGTCACTTGACATGCACAGAACAAATACTAAAAGGTGGTGAGACCCAACAAGGAAAATGAGTCAACACATGGAATTTCCTATGGATAAATCCAAGTTGTTCTTTGCTTTTAGATTCTCTATTGCCAGTGTGCATGAACTCCATGCAAAATTGCAGTAAGAAACTGAATGTCTACAACAGGTTAAATTATCTTTCCAGCCATTATCTCAAACTCACCACAACTGTCCTTGCATCCCCAAAGCACGACTCTCTGGAATTCTACTGAACAGTGGCATCATCTGGTGGACGGAAGTGATACTACAACTCCCTACAAGCCTCTGTCATCCTACAGTGAGAAACAGTCATTTTGCAATCGTGCTAACCTACTCAGGAGTTAGTGTAAACTATTGACTTGCCCTGTTAAGCATCTTCAACTACACTGCCCATCTCCAGATTAGTGTAGCCCTCGTAAACTGCAAGAGTAATTCTCCCTGTAAGCTCAGGTCCCACAGGTCCTCCTCATCCTCCCTGGGCACTCTGAGTGGACGAGGCTCCTTCTTACCCCAGCTCCTGAACCCAAACGAAAAAACAGAGACCCAGGTGCAGGCAAGAGGAGATTGGACTCCACAGCTGTTCTCTGGAGACAACTCGGGTCATATGCTTGATCGGAGGTTTCAAAGGATGGGATTTCACAGCCGCAGTGTGGTGGGAACAAGTGGGCCCATGGACAAAGTTAATAGAAGGGCAACTTGTGGGGAGGTGGGAGCTCCCCTCACTCCCCCATGGGTGCTTCTGAACAGACCACACAGAGGACGCTCTCAGCACAAACACCTTGAAACAGAAGGAAGAGTCCAAAAAACAGCTTCTTTCCCTGAGGGCTGAGCTTGTGAACGAGGGAATAAAATAAGGACTTAAGGGCACTTCAGAGAAACAGATTTTACACCTGCATAAGAACATACGTGGGGCTGGAATTGTGGCATAGCAGCTAAAGCTGCTGCCTGCGATGCGGGCACCCCATATGGGCACATGTCTCAGCTCCTTGATAATGGCCTGGAAAAGCACTGGAGGATGGCCCAAGTGCTTGGGCCCCTGCTACCCATATGGGAGATCTGGAAGAAGCTCCTGGCAACTGACTTTGGCCTGGCCCAGCGCTGGCTGTTTCCACCATCTGGGAAGTAAACCAGTGGATGGAAGATCTCTCTCTGTCTCTGCCTCTCTCTCTGTAACTATGACTTTCAAACAAATAATTTTTTTTAAGATTTACTTATTTATTTGAAAGGCAGAGTTACAGAGAGGCAGAGAGAGAGAGAGAGAGAGAGAGAGAGAAAGGTCTTCCATCCGCTGGTTCACTCTCCAAATGGCCGCAATGGCTAGAGCTGGGCTGATCAGAAGCCAGGAGCTTCTTCTGGGTATCCCATGTGGGTGCAGGGGCCCAAGGACTTGGGCCATCTTCTGCTGCTTTCCCAGGTATATTAGTAGGGAGCTGGATTGGAAGTGCAACAGCTGGGACTAGAACCAGTGCCCATATGGGATGCCGACACTGTAGGCAGCGGTTTTACCCATTATGCCACAGCACCAGCCCCACAAATTAAGTCCATCCTGCTCATCTCCTTTATTGCAGCCTCGGAGGAGCCTGAAGCAGAGGCCCGGGCCACGTTCTTGCATGCGTGGTGTTTTAAGCTATGTTGCGTTTTCAGTGAATACCCTGGCTCTCTACACCTCTCTACCTGGGGACCATCCCTGTCTTAAGAACATGCTTAGCCCCAACTGGTAATGTTCCAGGAACAACCCTAAACCACTGGATTTGTATAACTATCCCCAACACAGATGTTACTAAATGGGATGATTCCGAATATGCCTCTCAGGGGGTTCCTAGCAGATTGAACCCCAGATGCTCAGAGAGGTAACCCACCCACCAGATAGCCTTCACCACTCCCCCCACTCCTCTCCCAGCACCTCCTGAGAACATTTCTGAGAAAACTACTTGCACCTGTGCCTATCTGCCTTTGGATTCCCTACCCACACTTAGACCCACTACCTTCCCACGTTTCTGGGCCTATGGCAACCTAGAAGGGTTTTCCTAAGTGTCAAAACTCTGCTATTGTGAAGCTGATCTATAGACAAAAAAGGCTCCATCTGCCCCACAACCCTCCCCCACTGCCCCCCAGGGGGTCCCCAGAGAGGCTTTTCAAGTCCCTCCCATCACTTTTTATAAATCTTCCACCCTTGCTCAAGGAGCCCCTCACCAAAACAGAGATAAAGGGAGAGCTCGACAGTTTGTGGGGCAAAACCTACTGCCTGTGGCTTACAGGTGCATGGCCTGGGGCCCATGTACCCAACAGTTCATGAAAATCTTTGTTCAAAGTAGCTCTGTCTGCAGTAAGCAGAGTAAGCCCGACTCCATATTCATTTGCCATCCAGTTCTGCTCTGTGCAGATTCCTGTGTTAATTCAGCTAAGCACATGCTCCACCAGCATCAAGGAGGACCCAACTCTGGCCTCAGGCAACATCTGTCAGTGGGTTCCTCCCTGCATCTCACAAGCGCCTACAGGCATCTCACAGGCTGGAGACGGAAGGCTGCTGTGATTTGAATGTTCCCCAAAAGTGTGTGTGGTGGAAACTCAACCCCCAACTTCACATGAAAATGGTATTTAGAGGTGGGGGCCTTTGGGAGAGCACTAGGAACAGGTGAGACCATGAGGGCGGGGCCTCTTGAAGGCACTGGTGACCTTATAAGAAAAGGAAGAGTGACCCCAGCTAGCGCCTTGCCCTGTGTCTCGCCATTGGGACGTCCTCTGCCATGTTTGCCAGATTTGGCGCGCGTGCTGGCACCTTGCCCTTGGATGTCCCAGACTCCAGAACTGCCAGCCACATAGACCACTGCTTCTAAATTACCTGGTCTGGGGTATTTTGTTGTGGCAAGCAGCAGACAGCGGACTGATACGGGGTTAGAGGATCAGAAGCCATCGCCAACCATTTGCATATTTTTAAAGCCCTGACACATCAGCTGCTATCAGATGCCCCTTCTCATTTCTGCAAGTGTCTCCGTGTTGACAAACCAGCCTCAGACACTTGCCCTGGTGCTAACAGGTCCTGCTGGGCCTTCCTGTTGCTACCCCTCAGCGGCTCCTGCTCTCCCCACTGGGCTAGCATCGAGCCCTTTCCTGCCTGGAGGGTGGGACGGCTTCCTGCTGGCTGCCAGATGTTCCCTTCCCGGTTTCCTCCCTGGATATTCGTCCGTCTGCTGAGAAGCTCAGCCCCACTCTCTCTCTGCAGAGCTTAGTCCTGAAGGACACCCCTTGCCTTCGCACGGATCCTGCAAAGCTGGCTGCGTGTCCCGATTTCACCAGGAAAGATCCCAGATGCCAACGTGATGCCCTCCCGTCCTCTAAATATGGCAGGTATGATACTGAAGTCCCCAAAGACAGAGGCCTGGTCAGGCTCAGCCACCAGTGTGCTGCGTGAATCCGAGCCGCCCTGTCCTCTGTCTGCGCTCAGACCCCCATCCTCCTTCACGGATGCTCCTCCATGGGCCTCCACCACTCCTCACGTGCCTCCTAAAACAGTTCTTCGGTTTCATTCTAGAACCTCTGGGCAGGCTGGAACTCAGCGATGAGCAATCTGGGGTTGAGGGACCCAAACGCATACTAGAGCCCGCAGGGCCACTCCGGTTCTGGTCCAGCAGCTCAGCAGCTCATATGCCCCCGGCGTAGGCTTCCCGGCACTGCAGTTTCCTTGGCAGGGGCGTGTGGTTCTCTGCAGACTCAGGACAATGAGGACACCCAAAACCCTTAGGCTGGCCTCTCACAGCGCCAAGAGCACCCTGCCTGGCTCCTGCTCAGCCCTCTCCTAGCTGTGAGTGGTGCACACGTTCCCTGACCACTCTACGTTCCACGTGCTTCAGCAGGGAAGCAAGCACAAGGCCTGCTTGCCTCCCTGAGCTGTTTTGAGGGTGAAATGAAATAGCATAAATTATGCACAGAGTGAGCTTAGCTCAATAGATATCTCCCACTAATTACTCTAGGCCTTTGCTGTCCAACCCAGAAGCCACCAGCCCCAAGTGGCTATTTTACATTTAAATTTAAATGAACCAAAATTAAAATTCAGTTCCTCAGTCAGACTAGACACATTTCAAGGACTCAATAGCCACCTGGGACTAGTGGCCGTGGTATTGGACAGTTTCATCATTGCAGAAAGTTCTGCTGGGGAATTTTAAAGATCCCAATGCCTGAGCTGCACCCCAGAGCAATTAGCTGGGAATTGCTCAGAGCGAGAACCTGTCAATACGGGTTCGGAGTTGGGCTGGGATTTTAAGCTCTCCAGGTTATGGCCGCTTGCGGCTAAGGTTGAGAACTGCGGCTCCGGACAGCCTCCCGCAGCTGGACTGTGTCCCTGAGTGTCTCCCGGCACACGCTCAACTTTGGCCACTGCCTCAAGGCCTTCCCCTGAAGTCTCTGGTATCTGTTTACTGCCTCCAACTCTCACTCGGTGCCAAACCTCAGCTCGTCCCTCAGATTGTACTCCTTTCTGCGCGAGGCTTTTCATGACCTCTCTAGACCGTGAGCTCTTGCAGGAGGAGAACCTACCAGTCCCACAGAGCACACTCCACATACAACTGCAGTTCAAGACCCAGCATCTTGTGTCTCCTATTGGACATCCAACCCCCCGGAAGGCAGGACCTGCCTCTAGCTTTACAGACCGCAGCAAAACCCCTCAGGAAGGGGCCAGCACCGTGGTGTAGCGGGTAAAGCCGCAGCCTACAGTGCCAGCATCCCATATGGGTGCCGGTTCGTGTACTCGGCTGCTCCTCTTCCGATCCAGCTCTCAGCTATGGCCTGGGAAAGCAGTAGAAGATGGCCCAAGTCCTTGGGCCCCTGCACCCATGTGGGAGACCCAGAAGAAGCTCCTGGTTCCTGGCTTCAGATCAGCGCAGCTCTGGCTGTTGTGGCCATCTGGGAAGTGAACCATCGGTTGGAAAATATCTCTCTCTGCCTCTCCTCTCTCTGTGTAACTGACTTTCACATAAATAAATAAATCCTTTAAAAAAAAAAAAAAAAGGAGCTTCTGAGCAAAGAAAAATGAACTGTTCCTGTCTTACAAATGACGTAACTGAGGCTTGGCGAGGTTGATAACTGTCCAAGAACCCAGGTAGCCAAGGGGAGGTTCCAATTTGAGACCTGGTCTTTCACATTAAGAAGTCCAGGTTTTTCCTACTGTTCTGTGGTAGGGCTGGTGGTGCAGATGAAAAGGTGAGACCCACACAGAGAACACTCCACACACTGAGGGTATTGTGAATGGACGCTCAATAAAACAAGCTGCTTCCTGAGCCATTAGGGCAAGGCAGGGAGTTAGATTCCCTGAAACAAGCAGTCTTGACCTGGCTCTTGGACAAGACATTAAAGACAGTCCGGGGTGAACCTTCTGGACAGCTCAGAGCCTTGTGTCAGAGGAATTGCTCCCTGGAAATAAAAGAAAAAGCCAGAGGCAGTGAGTGTATGGCTATGAGTGGCACTAACAAAGGCACTGGTGATGGAGCACCAGGTAGTGCCAGGAGCTAACTACGCGTTCTGCCCCACTGATCCGCACAGCATTTGTCATTGAGCGCATCATTATTCTCACTTGACCACTAAGGAAACTGGAGCTTAGAAAGTTTGAATTGGTCCCCAAAGTCACACAGCAAGTAAACTACAAATAAACCTTTCTATACCCGCTGATTCAAGAGCAACCTGAGAGAAAGCAGGTGTGCACACTGCCGCTAAAGGGGTGGTGCCTGGGTTCATCCCCAGCCTCTACAGCCCTAATAACAGCGTGACCACGTGCAAGGCTCTCTTGTACAATGGGACTAATTATCATCCCGACTGCACAGAGTCCTGGGTGTATCAAATGACAAACAGCAAGTGGAGGGCAGAGCCCACATCTGGCCACCGGAAGCATCCAGTCAATGTTGGCTGCAATGGCTACAAAGAGCACCAGCAGCACCTCCCTCCCACCTGGCTTGGATTGCCCAGGGGGAGCCAAGACGCTTTCTCTCTGCAAAGAGTACATCCAACCCAACCAGTGGGTTGGGGCGGCACTCAGGGGAGAGGACACAGGCCCACAGAACCCAAAATTTTTAGGGTTGGGAGGAGTTTGTGGGTCTGTCCAGCGCAGTCATCCTAGACCACCGAGGGAGTCTCAGGCTGGACCCACTTCCCACGGTCTGATGGGTGAGTGTTTTACACGAGAATTCGTTTGAGTAAAAGATTCTGCCAAGACAGCAAAAAAAAAAAAAAGTCGGGGGGGAGCTTCTAGAACCACTGAGAGCACAATGCTCTCCTTTGACAGATGTGGACTTGAGGCCCAGAGAAGTCGACTAGTCTTAACTGAGGGTCGTGGCCAGGGAGTTCTCAGCAGGAGCCTTTCCCAGCATGGGGCTGCTTCCAGCCCAAGGCCTCCTCCAGGGGGCACTGTCTCCCCTGGCTTTTACTTGAATGGCACCTCCCTAGGGTCAGGCAACTCCAGGGTGCTGGCCACTAAATAAATCCAAGCCCCTTCCACTCAGAAAGATCAGAGCGATGATAAGGGTGTGCTGTGCCCTGTGGTTCTTATCAGTAGTGGACACATGCTCTCTGTCACAGGCTGGGCAGTTAATATTTAGGATTTGCATGCTGTATGATTTGTCTCAGGTCCCAAAGCTACCATCGCGGCACAAAAGCAGCCACAGGCAGGAGCTGACTGTGTGCAAATAAAACTTTATTTATGGACCCTGAAGTTTGTATTTCGTATAACAGTCATGTGTTACAAAACATTATTCTGTTTGTTTTTTCCACAATTCAAAAATGTAAAAACCATCTTAGGGACAAGTGTTGTGGCCTAGCAAGTTAAGACACTGCCTGCCACATTGGCATCCCATATTGGTGCCAAATTGATTCCCTGTTAATGTATCTAGGACAGCAGGGGAAGATGGCCCAAGTGCTTGGGCCCCTGCACCCACATGGGAGACCTGGATGGAGTGCCAGGCTCCTGATTTCAGCCTGGCCTAGTCCTGAATGCCATGGCCATTTGGGGATATGAGATGCGAGTAAGCCAAGCAGTAGCTTAATCTGTTGTGCCACAATGCCTGCCCCAGGAGACAATGAATTTTTTTGTTTTATTGTCCAGCCTCTAAAACTCCCTCCCTCTCTAGGGAAGCCACAAAGCCCAAGAAAGAGATAGTTTTGAAATAAATTCTGGCCGGCGCCATGGCTCACTTGGTTAATCCTCTGCCTGTGGCGCTGGCATCCCATATGGGCATTGGGTTCTAGTCCTGGTTGCTCCTTTTCCAGTCCAGCTCTCTGCTGTGGCCCGGGAGGGCAGTGGAGGATGGCCCAGGTGCTTGGGCCCTGCACCTGCATGGGAGACCAGGAGGAGGCACCCGGCTCCTGGCTTCGGATCTGCATAGCTCCAGCCGTAGCGGCCATTTGGGGGTGAACCAACGGAAAGAGGACCTTTCTCTCTGTCTCTCTCTCTCACTGTCTAACTCTACATAAAAGAAAGAAAAAGAAAGAAAGAAAGAAAGAAAAGGAAAGGAAAGGAAAGGAAAGGAAAGGAAAGGAAAGGAAAGGAAAGGAAAGGAAAGGAAAGGAAAGGAAAGGAATTCTGACCGAGACTTTTTAAAACCCAAGATAATCTTGCAGGTTAGGGTTACCCATGTTCTTTCCAGATTTGCTTCAGTCCAAGCATAAATCCCTAAGATACCCCTTTAGCAAACAAGAGTCAGCCTGGGCTCTGGAACACACAGGTAGAAGTCCACGATCTTCTCCTCCAGGTGAGCAGGTCTCACTCCTGTGGGTAAAACTGATCACCCACACATTCCCATAAACACCAGACCAAAAGGATCAAAGCGTTTGAGTTGAGCTTAAAGCATTGCCTTAGGCAGTAGAAGAACAAAATATTCTAAGCCCTTGCAGGATTTGGAACGGAGTGCAATGAGCAGAGAGGAAGATTCATTTGAGCCTGGAGAGATGCACCTGGCAGATGCAGGTTGGGGGACAAAGAGGAGCTAAGGAGGGCCTGACCTAGAGGTGACCAAAGTAATGGCAGAAGGCCAAGCACAAAGCTCTCCCAGTGGAGAGGTGGGAAGGCCTGAGACTCACTAGGCCTAGCAGACTGGACAGTCCACAGACTCCAGTAGGTCTAGCCTGGGTGGGCAGATATTTGTCCTTTTTATGAATAACTGGTTTGGCTACACTGATCTCACTGATGTAAACAGTAGAGCTCCAGTACTCTAGCGCTGAAGCTCGGGACAGAGCGGCACTTTTCTCTTCTGCTTTGTTATCATTATTAATGGATTGTTTTAAGGGCAGTTTTTGGTTCACAGTAAAACTGAGCAGAAAGTACATACACCTTCTGACCACATACACTCAGCCTCCTCCACCCACCTCAGCAGGTGAGCCGCAGTGATACATTTGGGAGAACCAAGGAGCCGACATTCACACATGATTATCACTTGAAATGCAGAGCTTACGTGAAGGTCCGCCTCTGAGTGCTATACCTATACAAGGCTATGTCAAATGGCTGTGAAGTTAAAAGATAAGTTGCTTTGGGTGCAAAACAATTGAAATCCATGTATAGTTTTTCTACAATTGCATTTTCCATGAAGTTTTTGAAGACCTGGCCTACATTTTATAGTTTTTAACAAATGCCCTAAAAATTCCCTGTGTTCAACTTTTCATTCCTCCCTCTACCAAACCCTTGGGGACCAATTTTTTTTTTTTTTCTGTCTTCAGAGTTTTGCCTTTTCCAGAATGTCATACAACTTTCCTTTTTGGAAAAATGAATGTTTTCGTTCTAGGTAAATACACATAGGGTAGAATGATCAAAAGACACAGGAAAAAAACAAAAAGTCTCCCTCCTTCAGTCCAACTGCCCCTCACCCGGCCCACCAGCTTCCATCCAGTTCCACACATCCTAAGTCTGGGTGTGACTTTTGAGGGGAGAAGTTGAAAATGAGGTGCTAGCAAGATAATTAGGGAAAGCTGGGCAACAATGGGAAAGGAATGCCCGCGGCAGGTCACTCCTGAACACGCACTTTTCCCAGCCTTTGCCCAGTGGTGACAGCTGAGGATGGATGAGCCAGCTCTCCTGGGGAGGCAGTGGGAAGATCAGAGAAGCAGCCTTGGGAATTCCCGCACTCACGGTGAGAGAGGCCCTGCGGGAAGCGCTGACTAGTAGGGGAAGGCGCAAACAAAGCAGAGGTTTGCTCAGGAAGGCCAGAGGGAAGGGTCTATACAGTGGACTCATGGAATGAAGCCAAGGAAAGAGCCAGAAAGAAAGAGGATGGCACGTTTTGGTCCCCCAGAACAGGGAGAAGGTGGATGAAAAGCTACGCGATCCAGCAAAAGGGAGATCAGGAAGAGCCATTTCAGCAGGAGTCCGAAGAGCGAAGCCGGACGCTGGCTCATGGTGAGGACGCAGAGGCTGAGGAGGGCACATCCTTTATCCCAAAACATCGGCCTGCGATGGGCTCCAGAATGCAAACTTTTCCGGATTTTACAACAGTGATGCTCACACAGTCATCCCTCGGGAATCCACAGGACCCCCATAGATACCAAAACCCACAGGCACTCAGGCCCCTTGCATAAAATGGTGTCATAGTCAGGTTTGCGTAGAACCCATGCACATCTCCCAAAGCTACCAACCACAGATGGAATTTTTTTTTTTAAATGTTTTCGATCCTCAGTCAGCTAAATCTGCAGGTGAAGAAGCACCAGCAAGTAGGTTCAACCGTCCTGTATCATGGTAGGCTTAACACACCCAGCAGTCTGGGACAAGGCCCCAGAGACAAACCCATTCATGTTTCTGCAGTGACTCCCACGAACATGCATGCCAAGTGGGCTAGATAAAGGCCACAATGTTTCAGCTTCATCTGAGAAAAATCTCAGTTTTCAGAGCTTTTTGGATTTCAGAACAGACTTGAGCTTAACTTCTGTCCAGCTCTTAGGCAGAGCGGCATGTCTTACTTACACTTAGACTGCTACAAAGAATGATTGTCCCCCCACCTGCTTTCACAAGCTCTCTTCCTTTGAACTGAACCATAAGTGCTGACAGGGTAAGTCTGATCATCTCTGGCCCCTCGGTACCATGCACTGTACTGAGCACATGGTGCATGCCCAGTAATGTGCAATGCACTAAATTCTCCCTCCTTCTATACTTCCTCTGCACAGGCCTGATCACTGTCCCAACGTGGCTCCCTGGGGCCCAGCCTCCCAGCCCCTGTCAGTCCCAGCTCCAGAATGACTCTGCCATTGGTATGCAGCTGGCACATCCTATTTCTCTTCTTAAATCCAAACTCAATAGCCATCTGTTTGTTCTGGTATTCTAGCACTAATTGCCATTCCTGATTTTGTTTGATATGTTTGACCTGGTATTTTAGAACTAACTCTTAATTGTGTTTTTATTTAATATGGATAGCACATATAAAGCAAGAGCATAAGGAGTGCTATATAAATGCAAATTTTATTGTATTTCACTCCAGACCTCAGAGACTTGCCCAACTTAGTTCTAAAGTTTGTCCCTAAAGGCCAGAGGGACACACACAGCTTCCTCCAGGCTGGGCTAATAAAGACACAGAACATCCATCACAGACAAGCCTACTCATCCAGCAACCTTTTAGGTCTCAAAACATTCTACTGAGTGTTGCAGAAAACTAACGGACCTCCCACTAAGCTACGACAGCTTTTACCCTGTTGTGCTGAGCGGATGGAGCATTTTGCATTGAGAAACGTCACTATGGTGCTATATGTTAAGTTTGCAATGTGAAAAGGACAATTTTCATTTTCCGCTTCTTGAAGAAGAGATTCATCATTACCAAAGTGTGCCATTCTCCAGTCGATAATTGGTACAACACGTGAGGATCCACTGCAATGTTTCAAGATCAGCTGTTTCAGGAAGTGTCTGAAGTCATCATCATCATGAGATTTCAGATCCCATCAGCATCGAGTTGAGGTGTCCATCAACATGGCAAGGAGCAGGTGCCCTGACCTGTGAGTCAGCCCACTCGGGAGCCACTGCACCACGCTCCATGCTTGGTCCCTGTGCTCCATGCAGCCAGGTTGGCCCCATGCCACACAAGAAGTTAGTGTCTCCACTGTCCAGGCTCTTGACTTTGAACTTCTAACCCTGACCCATTCTTCAGGTCACATTCCATGCCGCTGTCATGCCTTCTGGCCTTTTACATCACTGCTATTTCTCGCATTTCTGCTTGCCCTCGCTTTAGGCTCGGCCCTTGGGGTATCTTCCGAGCTATGACCTTGGCTCTCTCTTAGCCTATCTATAACCGGATGAATGAATGGATTTTATTTTCTATTCTCTCTTAGTCACTGATTTCATCCTGCTGAGTTCTTGAAGCAGTCCAGTAGGTTATACATGCCTGCAATGTGAACAGCATATTTGGTTTTCCTAACTGCGAACACAAAACACTTGCCATTCCCAGAATCTTTATCTGTTTCATGATTTGTTTAATAACATTCTTTGTAGCCCAGAGCTGGCCATGGAGAATTGCTAACATTTCCATTTGTGGGGCATTGCCAGGTCAATGAAATGTTACCAATATTGTTATGAAGTCTTCATTGATGTTATATGTGAAGAAAATTGCCACATTAAGAAAGACATTCTTGGGGCTGGTGCTGTGGCATAGAGGGATAAGCCTTTGCCTGCAGTGCTGACATCCCATTTGGGTGCCAGTTCGAGTCCCAGCTGCTCCACTTCTGATCCAGCTCCTTGCTAATGCACTTGAGAAAAGCAATGGAGGATGGCCCAAGTGCTTGGACGCCTGCATCCACATGAGAAACCCAAAAGAACTCCTGGATTCAGCCCGGCCCAGCCCCTGCCATTGTGGCCATTTAGGGAGTGAACCAGTGGATGGAAGATTTTCTCTTTCTCTCTCTCCCCCCTCTCCCTCTTTCTGTATCTCTGCCTTTCAAATAAATAAATAAATCTTTTAAAAAAAATAACAGGCATTTTGGGGGCAGGTATTGTGGCATGGTGGGTTAGGCTGCCATTTAGGATGCCCTCATATCACACTGGAGTACCTAGAATCAAGTCCTGCCTCTGCTTCCAATACAGCTTCCTGCTAACACACGTGGAAGGCAGCCTATGTGGCTCAGGTGCTTGAGGACCTGCCACTTGCACCCATGTGGGAGGCACAGATCGAGTCTCTTGCCGGCATTTGGGGAGTAAACCATAAAATAAAAGCTCTTTTTTTTTCTTTCTGTATCTCTTTGTTGCTCTTCCTTTCGAGTAAATAAAAATTAAGAGAAAAGAAAGGTTATTACATATGCTCTCTTCCCTATGTCACCATGAAGTTGAACATGGCTTTGTTATTTCTGGCCATTGGCAGGTAGGATGTGGCCAACAGGTATAAAGATTATAGAAGTTATACACGGGGCCAGCATTGTCGGGTAACGATTTAAGCCACCACCCTAGATGAGTGCTGCTTACAGTCCTGGCTGTTCCTTCCGATCCAGCTTCCTACGAATGTATCTGGGAAAGCAGCAACAGATGGCCCAAATCCTTGGGCCCCTGCACCCACAATGGGAGGCTTGGATGAGAATCCTGGCTTCAGCCTGGCTCAGCCCCAGCTGTTGAGGCCATTTAGGGAGTGAACCAGTAGATAGAAGATCTCTGTTTCTCCCTCTGTCTGTACTTAGCCTTCCAAATAAATAATAAAATCAATCTTTTAAAAAAATTTTTTTACATGAACTAAAAATTCGATTTTTGTTCAGGCTGGGGTGGAATGAGCAGTAAGACAAATACGACCAAGAAAGGGTGTGGGAAGGCAGAGGGTGCAGACCGGAGCATTATTTGAAAATGTCAAGATCTTAATATTTGAAAATATTAAGATGAAAACCCGGGCAGGAGTCCATGAGACCCAAGGCCTGTTAGCTTTCTGGAAGCTGAAAGGCCACATTCAGAAGTAACCAATGACAGACGAGCAAGTGCCGGCATCCCAGAAATTGTAAGGATGACCAAGAAGTCAGCAGGGACAGGTCCAGGATGGGCATCCAGGCAGTTCTGAGAATTCCACTAAGAGGGGTGGTGCTTACGAGCCTCACTGACGAGTCAGAGCACAGGCCCATATACGTATACTGTGTAAGGGATTCTGCACAAGCTACAAGTGTCTCTGAGACTTGATTTTCTCATCTAAAAAAAGGAGCAATAGCAGAATGCCTCCCGTAAGGCTGTGAGAATTAAATGAGAGAATGTGTATCGAGTGCTCGGCCTAAGTGTCTGGCACTCAGCAGAGGGGCGAGGGAACAGCAAGACCTGAAAATAATTGCTCCTGGGCTTCCCTCTGCATTTTATGCTAGGCCAGGGGTCAGGACCAAACCTGAGACAATGAACAGGAATATACAGAGGGATCCTGATGCCTGTTAAACTGAATCTGGCCCACAGATACCTCCATGCATGAGCCCTCATGGGACAAACAGCAACCTGGTACTCAAACTGAGAGACTAAGCTAGAAGTAACAATTAGCTCAGTCTCAGCCAGTCACAACAGCCCAGCCTCCGTCAATTGCAAGCAGCCAACTATTCAAACTCTGATCAAATAAAACAAACACTCAGCCATCTCTGCACCTCACTTCCACTTTCTGTGTGAAATGTTCTCAGCACACAATGCAGCCCTCAGCTTTCTGTACCTGTCCTGACTCTGAAGGCCGGCAGATTCCAGAAT
The DNA here is from genome assembly GCF_964237555.1 of Oryctolagus cuniculus. Lineage (NCBI taxonomy): Eukaryota > Metazoa > Chordata > Mammalia > Lagomorpha > Leporidae > Oryctolagus > Oryctolagus cuniculus. The sequence continues at coordinate 47,631,997 of NC_091444.1, forward strand.
TGCGAATAAAAGCCAATTGATCCACAAAACAAGAATTGCTGTGATTTTGCCTTTTAACGTACCTGCCTGCAGCTCAGTGTGAGGACAGCGCAGGGTTCACAGAGCCAAGGAGTCCTCACAAAGTTCATGGAAAATGCACATGATGAACAAAGTATGCATGGATTTCAAAAGGTTTATACCAGATTCAATTGTCTTTCCATCTCATTTTCCACAAACTTTTGGAAGATTAAAGGACACGGCCGACGCCGTGGCTCACTAGGCTAATCCTCTGCCTTGCAGCACCGGCACACCGGGTTCTAGTCCTGGTCGGGGTGCCGGATTCTGTCCCAGTTGCCCCTCTTCCAGGCCAGCTCTCTGCTGTGGCCAGGGAGTGCAGTGGAGGATGGCCCAGGTGCTTGGGCCCTGCACCTGCCTGGGAGACCAGGAGAAGCACCTGGCTCCTGCCATCAGATCAGCGCGGTGTGCCAGCCTCAGCGTGCCGGCCGCGGCGGCCATTGGAAGGTGAACCAACGGCAAAGGAAGACCTTTCTCTCTGTCTCTCTCTCTCATTGTCCACTCTGCCTGTCAAAAAAAAAAAAAAAAAAAGACTAAAGGACAAGCAGGTGGCTCATCTCTTCAACCAAATGATCTCCATTTAGCTCCATTCAAGACAGTAAAAACATGGCAGTGCCTCCTGTCCTCAAATTAGTACCCCTGAACTGCACGTTGGAACCGTGCTCTGGGGTCACAGAGAGGGTCCTTCGCAGCAGCTCAAGGCACCTGGGTGGCAATTATGATGCTGTGGACTTTGTCCTTAGGCCACACAGACCCCCTTTCCTCTGTGATACACCTTGTGAGTATAACACAGCCAGAGGCCAGAATTTCCACACAGTTGCCTGTGTATAGGGGAATCATGCAAAGTGTGAGACCTAAATAGAAGTCCAGTTTCTCTCTGCTTTGACTTTTTGGGGGAAAAAAGATTTATTTATTTATTTGAGAGGTAAACTTAGAGAGAGAGAGAGAGAAAGAAAGGTCTTCCATCCACCAGTTCATTCCTCAAATGGCTACAATGGCCGGAGCTACACCAATCCCAAGCCAGGAGCTCCTTCTGGGTCTCCCATGCGGGTGCAGGGGTTCAAGAACTTGGGCCATCCTCTACTGCTTTCCCAGGCCATAGCAGAGAGCTGGATTGGAAGAGGAGCAGCTGGGACTTGAACCAGCACCAACATGGGATGCCGAAACCACAAGCAGCAGCCTTACCCACTATGCCATAGTGCCAGCCCCTTGGCTTTGACTTTCAGGAAACTCACAATGAAATCTGGACCCCTGTAAGGAATAACAAAATGTGGGCCCCTTCATTATATGGTTCAATGAAAATACTTTTTCCTTGATTTCCATATTCTGAGCCTAGATCAGGGTCAGAGAACCGTAGATAGAGAGTTTGCTATTTGTTCATTAAAAACACTTGTTCGGGGTCAGTGTTTAGCCTAGCAGTGAAGGCATCGTTTAAGGCACCCTCATCCCACATCAGAGTGCCAGAGTTCAATTCCTGGCTCCAGCCTCTCACACACAACAAAAACGCTGTGTACAGCACATGGCAGCCACTCTCCAGGCTGCCAACATAGCTGTTCTACCCAGTGCCCAGAGCTTCAGCCCAGTATAGAGAACCCCGGTCCTTCCCCACGTGGGATTCCTCTCTCCTAGACCACATTAAAGTTAATCTTCTCCTTAAGTGCTTTCTTTACTAATTCCTCCAAATGACCAGTTTTCAGCAAGTCCCACCAGAAGCTGAAAGAAATAACATTGGGCAAAGAGAAGAAAGGGGTGCCACTGGGGGCTCCGAAGGCTACGACCGCTGGCAGCCTCTTATGATCCCTCCCACTCAGCGCCAGGCTCGACGTGGAAATTGGATCATGACGATGACAATTATGAAAAATAAAACCTTATATTCTTCATAATTAAACCCATATGCAGATGATAATTGCTGTTAGGAGCTTAATACCCAGCCCTGTTTCTCTTCCCAGAAAGTGAAAACTCAGTGCAGCTCCAACTTGGTAATGCTCTCAAATCGGACTTAATACGGAGGGAAACATCTGACTTTCTGAGTATTTGGTGTTTTGGTTCTCTCTAGCTAAAAACGGTTTCATTTTTCTCTCCAAACAGGATAGTTCTAGGGAGACTTCCATCAAAAGCTACTAATATAAGGCTCTGTTTTGGATACAAGTTTATTTGGAATAGAAGATACATGCTTTCCCAAGTCAACTCTTAATAAATGAAGCAAAACCGTTTTACTTAAAATTCGCCATTAAAGTGAACTACAGGTGTGTTATTTGGTCTGGAGGTTAAGGCTAAGATGCATACATCGCAAGTCCTGGCTCCAGCTTGTAATTCCAGCTACCTACCAGTGCACAGGGAAGACAGCAGTGATGGCTCGAGAAACTGGAACTGAGGGGCTGGCGCTGAGGTGCAGCGGGTGAAAGCCCTGGCCCATGGAGCCGGCATCCCATGTGGGTGCCAGTTTGAATCCCAGCTACTCTGCCTCTGATTCAACTTCCTACTAATGCACCTGGGAAAGCAGTGGAGGATGGCCCAACTTCTTGGGCCCTTGCACCTAAGCGGGGGACCCAGAAGAAGCTCCTGGCTCCTGGCTTCAGATCGGCTCAGCTTCAGCCATTGCAGCTATTTGGGGAGTGAACCAGCAGATGGAAGACCTCTGTCTCTACCTCTCTAACTCTTTCAAATAAATCAAATCCTAAAAAAAAAAAAAAAAAAAAAAAGAAGAAGAAGAAGAAGAAGAAGAAGAAATTAGAATTAGAGCCGGCGCCGTGGCTCAATAGGCTAATCCTCCACCTTGCGGCGCCGGCACACCGGGTTCTAGTCCCGGTTGGGGCGCCGGATTCTGTCCCGGTTGCCCCTCTTCCAGGCCAGCTCTCTGCTATGGCCAGGGAGTGCAGTGGAGGATGGCCCAGGTGCTTGGGCCCTGCACCCCATGGGAGACCAGGAAAAGCACCTGGCTCCTGGCTCCTGCCAGGATCAGCGCGGTGCGCCGGCTGCAGCGGCGGCCATTGGAGGGTGAACCAGCGGCAAAGGAAGACCTTTCTCTCTCTGTCTCTCTCTCTCACTGTCCACTCTGCCTGTCAAAAAAAAAAAAAAAAAAAAAAAATTAGAATTAAGTTCCTGGCTCCCTGCTTCAACCCAGCCCCAGCCCTGGCCATTGTGGGCATTTGAGGAGTAAACCAGCCACTGGGAGTTCTTTCTATTTGTCCTCTCAAAGTAATTTTTTTTAGGAGCAGACATTTGGCCTAGCAGTTAAAATGCCTTTCAGATGCCCATATTCTATATCAGAGTGTCCAAGTTCAAGATCTGGTTCTGTTCAAATTTCCTGTTGATGCATAAGTAGTTGGGTTTGTCACCTGCCATTCACATAGGAGACCCATATTGAGTTCTTGGTACCTGGTTTCGGCTGATGTGGGCATCTGGGGAGTGAACCAGCAGATGGGAGCTTGCTCTCTGTCTCTGCCTCTCAAATAATTTTTAGAAAAGTTTGTGTGTGAACCACAAATGAATATATCATTGCAATTGCATGATGATCGTGTTAGTCTCTCACACTACCTCGTGTTAATGCAAAAACAAAAACAGACAACTGTATTTAGGACAAAGATTTATGTCTTTGGTTAAAATACAGATTAGAGCCCTGAGAAATGTACTGAGAAAGCAACTTAAGGCACTTTTCCCCCTAGAAACCGTTCAAGTTGAAAACAACTGCAATTAGACTTTTATCTTAAACACGGCTGTAGGAAGCAAGGAAAATACCCTATGCCTGTTCTTAAGGGGGCTTCTTCCCACCGCCATCTGCAGAAAAAGGAAGTCAGCGTTTTACATTTTCTGGTGAACCCTAAGAAAAACTATGAAGGGATCCATCTTGTGCATCAGATGTGAAAGCCACATAGGCTGCTTGCTTCCTTTTGTGTCTTTAGAGCAGAAGTGAACTGGAATCGCTGACATTCTTGGCCGGGTTTTTTTTCCACCCACGCAGGGAAACCAGGAAGAATCCGGGCATCAAAGGCAGCCACATTCCTCTTTGCCACAAAGCACTCACACTTGGCAAATGGCAGCGACGCGGGCCATCCTCTTCGGATGACTGCCAAGCACTGAGAGCGCAGGCAGAGCGCAGACAGCGGCACCTCCGCGGGCTCCTGCAGCACTTAGCCACCATCGCCTGTTGCGGGGGGAAAAAACTCCAAGTTTCTGTGTCCCAAGGGCAGGCGTTACCCAGCAGCACCAGCCTTGACAGAACAGGAGAATGAGAGCCGTTGGCTTTGGGAGGACTTTGATGCCCCTTTCAATGGTTTCTGCCTCCAGTCCGTGAGTGGATGTGGAATTCTATTTATCACAACCATGAGGATGTGCAAATGTATTTATAATACAAACAGCTCTTCCCTTCTGCAAGTCCTGGCTGTCAACAACTGCTTCTCCTGTGTGCCTTAGGAGAATGTTTTGTTTCCTAAGCTTCTACCTGGAGAGCTAAAATAACAATCTTGTTAATGAGAAGACAATGGGGGCTAACTGTGCTGTTCTGCGGGGGCTGCCACACGCCCGACCTTCTAATTGCCTGGTGCCTGCAACTTAACAGACTGTAATGAGTACATTGTCCTGCTTTTTTTTTTTCTCCCCCACGTAGCCCGTGGAGCTCCTTAGAAACCCAGTCTGTTTCATGTACGGAGTGGAGAAGAGTTATTAAAAGCTGACGGAAGCATTGGGAGTGAGAAGTTTATTTTGACTGCCGAGGTATGTCTTGATCGTTTGCATTCAGATGCAAGAGGAAAAGGAGATAAAGTGGATTAGCCTCAATCATCTGGGAGATGACATTTCTCGAGGTGTTTGAAGTATTTTATGAATTAGAGAATGGGACTGATTTTGAAGGCTAAATTAATTTAATCTGTTTGCTTTTGTTTGATGCCACAGCTGCAGCGACACACCCTACTTCTTTGAAAGTCTTCTGCTTCCAAGAGAGTGCAGCAAAGAGCTGGTGCCTCGCTGGGTGGGGAAGGGAAGCAGTTTTCAATTTCCCCTCTTAGGAGTCTGGCATTCGCAGAGAGGACTTTGTCTCCAACATCAAGGTAGACACTCTCACACTTGCCCATCGTGCTTTTCATTAAAGGAGGACTTGCCAGGCAAAGCCAACGCGAGGCAAAGAAAGGAAATTATTATCCCATCTCTTCCCTCCAGCCCCCAGCCCATTTTCATTAGGGAAACTTCAGGGTGAAGATGAAAGGGACAGAAAGGGTCCCTGTGGTCATGCTCCATCGGCAGAGACTGACACCCAGTCTGCCACACATTCAGCTCCTTTGCAAATCGCACTCCCCCACTTGTGCTCAGAAGTGGGGATTTCTTTGATGCTGTGGCTGCACCAATATTGTCCAGGAACCCGACAGTCACTAGATGCTCATCATGGATGTTTGTCCCAGAATCTTCATGACTTCCCCTGGGAAGGACTTGCCTGCAAGTCAGCCAGATGGTAGCTTTACGATAACCCCGAATTCTAAGTGGTCATGGGTCAATGGCCCCAAAGACCTATTAGGTTACCCAGGAGGAGAGCAGGTTACCTTGGTTCTTCTCAGGAACAATCACCAGCTCGAGGGGGCTTTCCACAGAGGCCGCGGATCCAGGAGCATGGGATTCTTTCACAGTTCAGGGAGAGGAAAGTGAAACTTACCCGGCGTGGTGCTTCCCTCGGGGATCACGGAATTCACGCCTGGTGTGGGCTGCGAGAACAGGTGGGCAGTTTTCACAAAAGGAAGTAGAAATCAGGACAAGTCTGGAAGTGTCCATGGACCACAGCATCAGACAGGGCTGGTTTTGGCTACAGAACTACATTACAAGTCCATTTGGCATCTATGGGTTTGTTGCTATCAGGGCCTTTGAAGAGGTTAAAAAAAAAAGTGATGCATTTTTTTCCTAAGATTTATTTATTTGAAAGGCACAGTATCGCAAAGAGAAGGAAAGTCAGAGACAGATCTTCCACCTGCTAGTTCACTCCCCAAGTGCCTGCAATAGCCCAGACTGGGCTACACCGAAGCCAGGTGTAGGAACTCCATCCTTGCTTCCCCATGGGTGCAGGGACCCAAACACTTGGGTGAGCTTCCACAGCCTTCCGAGGCACATTAACAGTGAGCTGGATCAGAAGCAGAGCAGCAGGGATTCCAACTTGTACTTAGATATGGGACGCCAGCATTGCAGGTGGAGGCTTATATGACTGTGCCACAATGCCTGCCCCTTGATGGGTTTTCTGATGAGTAAAAGAAAGTGGAGTTCTATGTTCTGTGTTCTATGATCTGGTACCTGACGTGGGCACACGGGCTCTGCTTCCCACCAGGAGCGGGAATGCTCAGAGCAGAATGGCTTTGTCCTTTGCAGTGGAGCTCAGGGTGAACCTGTGACTTGCAGTGAGGTTAAAAGTGGGACCATTCCCCATAGCTAGCAGTCCCGGTAGGAAGCAGAGCTGCACACGAATGAATCACCAAACACAGCCCACCAGCACCCACCTCCCAGAGTTCCTTCTACACGGTGCTACATGGTTTAATGTTGACTTTTTTTAAGAAAATCACTGCTTACATCTTTGAAAGGAAACAATCATTTACCAACAAAGCAAGAAAAACATTGCATTTACTTTCCCAAGTCCTTCCAGCCGCTGGATGACACGGAACTGGGAGGCAAAAGTACACGTGTGAGTCCCCCTGTGTCACACAACCAGTTCGGACAGATCCATCAGCACAATTCTGATCACATGGTTCATGGACAGTTGCACAGTTCTGTACTGGAGATCAAATACGCAGTGATGAGGGGGAGGGAACACACACAGGAGTGGGGTTGGGGTTGCCCAGAGTACCAGGACACTAACAACACCCTCCACCTCTGCCAATGCCTCTACTGCCCCAACCTGGGTGAAGCCACCCTTTGCACTCCTTACCCCTTCCCTCCATCTCTCCCTCCTCCTTCCAGTGGACTGGAAGAGGGTTTTTCACTACCAATGGCTGCCAGGGTGAATGTCCACAGGGTCCCTCTTTTGCCTCAGACAAAAGTCACACTAAGTAGAGCCAGAATCATGGCCAGGCAGCTATGCTTTGCCCAAACATCTCTTTAGGCTGCGGTATGATGCCACCCATGGGCCCTGCCCCAGTGCCTGTTCATGGCCACCACATGACCCCAAGCTCAGAGCCTAGCTCCAGTGCAATTAGGAGGCAAATAGCTTTAAAGAGAGCTCCTACAGCTTGCGAGCCTGGTTGCCAGGCTGTGGGTCTGGAACAGCTTTTTCTGTGATGCTGGGGTAAGACGCACCTGCCCCTGGGCTCCTCCCCTTCCTAGCAGCAGGGACCACCTGGCTCCATTTACACAGCTCTTCCTGGGGTGAACATTTAGCCTAGCAGCTATAACATCCCCATCTCACATCATGAATGGCTCTTCCTAAGAAGCAATCACTTCACGGCCAAAGAACTAGATCCCACATTTCCACGCCAAAGAGCTGCCTGACGTGAGCAGCTCCAGCCCACATGCACACTTTTGGAATCTGATTTGGAAAGCTGTTCTGCCGCTTGGAGTTGAAAGAATCAAGCCCCCTGACTTTCTGCACAGGCACTCTGAGCTTAGAAAGTTGGAAGACAAATAAGCAATAAATCTCCTTAAGCCTTTCAGCCTGGCTGTGAGAGGGCAGAGCAATCCCAAACCTCCGCAGGAGGCCTCAAGGGCTTAATGATTTTCCCAGCGAATGGGACAATTCCCAGGGGGGCCCAGCGGGCGCTCCAGGCTCTCTTCTGACCTCTGCTCTAATTTTCATTTAACTCACAAGTAATCACTCTAAGCCTCTGTTTCCTCTTCCACAAAATGGGAATAATCACTCCTGCATTTCAACATCACCATTGTCGTGAAGACTTGAAAACCGAAACCAAGGGTGCCCTGCTGTGCTGTAGTGACCAAGAGACCGGCAGCATGGTAGCCACTGAGGACCTCATCTCCTTACCACTGCCTGGGAGCTCATGGTGCACTCGCATGTCCTTGTCTTTGTGAAAGAAAGTCGCTTGCAAACAGCTGAAGAATATTAGCCCATCTGAGAGGAGAAGCAGCCCTTCCTGGAATACAGAGCCAGCCACCCCTGGACTTAATGGCAATGTCCTATCGCCCAGGGAAACACTACACCATACTCCTACACCATGGCAGCTGCTGGCAAAAATGAGTTCTGTTTCCTTTTGCGTGCAGAGGATTTCAGGTTATCTAGTGTTTTGAGCACGTACTCTGTGTAAAATGCCACCCGAAGTGCTGGCATAGACAAATGTTAGAAAACGTGATCTTGGGGCCAGCATTGGCATTGTGGTATAACAAGTAAAGCTACAGTCTGCAATGCCAGCATCCCATATGGGCACCAGTTCAAGTCCTGGCTGCTCCACTTCCCTGCTCATGTGCCTGGGAAAGCTGCAGAAGATAACTCAAGTCTTTGGGCCCCTGCACCCATGTGGGAAACCCAGAAGAAGCTCCTGGCTTTGGCCTGGCCCAGCCCTGGCCCCTGCAGCCATTTGGGGAGTGAATCAGTGGATGGAAGACCTCTCTCTCTCTCTCTCTCTCTCTCTCTCTCTCTGTAACTCTGTCCTTCAAGTAAATAAAATAAGTCTTTGAGAAAAAAAAAAAAGAAAAAAGAAAATGCGATCTTAATTCCGTCTATGAACTTACTGTCAAAACAACAGACCCTGTGTGAGTGTGTCATTTGCCATGGACAGACTCCCGGTTGAGGCGACTTCAGAAGAACCCTTGCGTTTGTGTTTCCCTGCAGTGGCAGAGGAAGGAGAGGAAGAGAGAGAAGGGGAAGCTCTCCTGGGAGGAACAAGAGGCGTTTAGAGGCTGAGACAGCCCACTGCACCCTGAAAGACAGCAGCTTCGTCATGCTTCATATGAGTCACACAAACAAGAAATTCTTTTCTAAATTGATAAAATTTGCATTCTCAAAAAATGACTGAAAGCAGACAAAACTTGCACCCTAATTGATCCTCCAAAGAGAACCAAACGTCAGTGCTTTCACTTCGCTCGTTCCTGAAGCCCAGGACACTCGGAGAGGTGAGAAGTGGAAGGAGCAGCAGTGGGGCTGGTGCTGGGCGAGCTGCTCCCCCAGGCCTGTTCCCTGAGGAATGACGGCTGCCCCGCCTGGCAGTCCCTGGTCCCCTCTGTCTCTCTAACCAGTACGCTCCTGGGGGTGGCCACCCTCTCTGCCCTGCTCACTGTGAGTGTCCTGAGTGCCTACTATGTACCAAGTGAGGTCAGAGAAGTGAACCAAAGGCTCTGTGTCTCCTGGAGTGGGCATGCGGGGGCACAGAGTCAGCTGTGGGGACACCGAGAAGGAAAGCAGAGCAGGGCAAGAGGAAAGACCGGAGTGCGAACTTAGGGACAGGGCTGGGGACAACTCCGCTGTGCTGCAGGAGACCTGGGCTATGGAGGAGTGGGCACTGCAGCACTGCCAGCTCCAAGGCTTAGAGGCAGGTGCCCCTCCACTGGAGCAGGGAATGAGGTACAGAGGGCTGGGAAAGCCCCACTGCAGGATTTTGAACAGAGAGATTTTGGTGTGAGTGTTCAGGATACCATCTCTTCCACCATTGGCCTACCCTGAACGGCCAGAGCTGTGCCAGTCCAAAGCTAGGAGCCTCTTCTGGGTCTCCCACGTGGGTGCAGGGGCCCAAGGACTTGGGCCATCTTCTGCTGCTTTCCCAAGCCATAGCACAGAGCTGGATTGGAAGAGGAGCAGCCGGGACACGAACTGGCACCCTTATGGGATGCTGGCACTGCAGGCAGTGGCCTTACCTGCTATAGCACAGCACCAGCCCTAGTAAATAAATCTTTCTTTAAAAAGTTTATGAAACAGCCGGCGCCGCGGCTCACTAGGCTAATCCTCCGCCTAGCGGCGCCGGCACACCGGGTTCTAGTCCCGGTCAGGGCACCGGATTCTGTCCCGGTTGCCCCTCTTCCAGGCCAGCCCTCTGCTGTGGCCAGGGAGTGCAGTGGAGGATGGCCCAGGTGCTTGGGCCCTGCACCCCATGGGAGACCAGGAAAAGCACCTGGCTCCTGGCTCCTGCCATTGGATCAGCGCAGTGCGCCAGCCGCAGCGCGCCGGCCGCGGCGGCCATTGGAGGGTGAACCAACGGCAAAGGAAGACCTTTCTCTCTGCCTCTCTCTCTCACTGTCCACTCTGCCTGTCAAAAAAAAAAAAAAAAAAAGTTTATGAAACAGCCCAGTGCACATGAATCTCCGATCCCCTTCTGAGCCTTTCAGATCTCTGATGGGTCTTCCTGGGTTCTATCCTCAGAAGCACTCAATGCACCCTCTCAGTAGTTCTTTCCTCAGAGACAGGGGAACCAGGTGCTTGTTGGGTACAGCCATGGAGGAGAGTGAAGGAATGGCCCAGAGCTCAATGGTCCTGTGAGACGTCTAGGGTGGAGATTTTTCTCCTTGCAATAAAGAATTGTGGAGAGAAAGTTTGCAATCCTGTAGCTATAGATAGGCAGGGTCACTGTCACTTTCCAGGCAGACATCACTCTTGTAGTGATGCTTACAGTCTCCCAATATTGAACAGAAATCCAGAGGTGCACTGGGAAAATAAGTGGATGGAAACTCAGAGAAGTTAAGTGCTTGCCTGAGATACTCAGGTCAGCCATAGGTAGGACAAGGGGTCTTGGAAGGCAGTGCCTTGAGCCTGGCTCCCATCAATCACAGCTCTCTCATCTAAGTTCTGCTGCATCTCTATTACTGGTCAAGCAAAACTGCATACTCTTTTGGTCATAGCCCTCACACTACTTATGAAGTGATCATTTTAATAACTTCAGTACATCTGACTTGCCTGAATTTAAAGCTCAATGCCCAGAACCCAGAGCCAAGTCTCCCAACACCATAAAGTACCCAGAGTTTTTTTTTTTTTTTTTTTGAAGGAAGGAAGGAAGGAAGGAAGGAAGGAGGGAGGGAGGGAGGGAGGGAGGGAGGGAGGGAGGGGAGAAAAAAAGAGATTGCATTAAGATGGTGGAGTAGGGAGGGAACTTGCTGTTCAAGTCTGGGAGAAGATAATTTAAAAATGGAAAGAGTGCAGTCTCAGGAAAAATTAGGGAGAAAACAGCAGAGGAAACTCTATACAAATTGGAGGAACACAGTGGACCTACATGGAGAGCGAGGATGTGCACAACTTAGGACCCCAGCAGCGGACAGCCTCCATACCAGGATTGGACAGTGAGGTAAGACAAGACTGAAGCAGCCCAAGGCATTGGCCAAAAAAGCTGCAGGAAGCCTAGAGGGAATCCCCCCATGGGGGATAGTGTACCTGCCAAACTAGAGGAGGAAGAACAAAGCAGGGGTGGGAGAGGCACATTTTCTCTCTCCCAATCACAATGCAATGGCATCCTGTAACAAGCTGGCAGAGAGCAGGTGCCATTTTGGGCATATATAACAACTGCAGCCAGCAACAAGCCAAACAGGGACTCCTAAGTCTGCTGGAGAGAACAGACAGGGCCCTGGGTGCTAGAGACTATGGGAGGCTTGTGTGCCGGAACTGTGAAAACACTGAGACTTCGTGAGAGGACTCAGGGTATGTCTGGGACTCTGGGTAGTCACTGTGGGAGGCTCCACACAATCAAGGCTTCCTGGTTACCTGGTGTGAGGGACATTGCTAGGGAATCTGTGCTTACACTAAGGACTGCACAGAACCTTTGTGTGGTCCTTGTGGCAGAGCGGACGAATAATATACTCACTGGGGCTAGTGCTCAGGCACTGGTCCCCTTCAAGGAGAGGAGCTCAGTTGAATCTATACCAATAGCCAAGAAGACCTCCCCTCTGATTTAAAAGGAAAAAAAAAGAGAGAGATTTACCTGGTGTGTCACCTCAGAAACGCCCTCCACCCTGGAGCACTGAACAGAGCTCCCTGACACTCTCACCACATGCCTCTAGGTATTCCCTGAAAGCAGACACTCCACTGATCCAACCAGTCATAGTCCAAAGATAAAAGCCACCACAGTGGAAAAGCAAATAAGAAACCAATGAGTATCTCCACAAATGCCAAATAACAAAAGCACCAATTCAAGAAATAAGAATAAGGAAGACAACGTGACAGCCCCAAAAGAACACACATTTCAATACTAGATTGTGAAGATCAGATTGAAGAAATGCCAAAAATGGAATTCAAAAAATTGGTCATAGGATTACTTAGAAGTAATCAGAAGCAAATGCACAAACTAATGAAATCCATACATGATATGAAAGAAAATCTCACCCACGAAATTGAGATCTTAAAGAGAAACAAAAATGAAATATTTGGAAATGAAGAATTCAATAGAAAAAAAAAACAGTGGAAAGCATTATCAACAGAATTGGTGAAGCAGAAGAAACAATATCCAACTTAGAAGACAAAGCACAGGAAATTATATACTCAGATCAAACAGAAGAAATTAGAAAACTAAAAAAAAAATTGTTGGGAATATAAAGGATACTATCAAATGACCCAACATATGGGTTCTAGGAGTTCCTGAAGGCAAGGAAAGAGAAAGGATTAGAAGGGCTTTTTAGTAAAGTAATAACAGATAATTTCCCTAATTTGGAGAAAGAAAGGGACATCCAAGTACAGGAAGCACATAGAACTCCTAATAGACATGAACAGAAAAAATCTTCATGACACATTGTAATCAAGCTCTCCACAGTAAAACATAAAGAAAAGATTCTAAAATGTTTATGAGAGAAATGCCAGATTACTTTCAGAGGATCTCCAATTAGAGTCACAGCGAACTTCTCATCAGAAACCCTATAAGCTAGGAGAGAATGGCAAGATATAGTCCAAGTTTTAAGAGAAAAATACTGTCAACCCAGAATACTATACCCTGCAAAGCTCTCATTTATGAATGAAGGTGAAATAAAAACCTTCCATGATAAACAGAAACTGAAAGAATTTGTCACCACCTGTTCAGCCCTGCAGAAGATACTTAAGGATGTACTGCACAGATATACAAATACATGGTCATCACTACAAAAGAAGGTAAAAGAAGGAAATCTCCCAGTAAAAGTACAAAGGAAATCCGAAGTAAAAAATAGGAATATTTATGGGAAAATAGCAGGGTAAAATGGTTACTTATCAATAGTCATCTTGAATGTAAATGACCTCGGCTCTCCAGTTAAAAGACACAGACCGGCTGAATGGATTTCAAAACATCTATTTGCTGCCTGCAAGAAACACATCTCACCAACAAAGAAGCATGCAGACTGAAAGTTAAAGGATGGAAAAAGATATTCCATGCTAGCATAAACCAAAAAAGAGCTGGTGTAGCCATCCTAATACCAGACAAAATAGACTTTAACACAAAAACTGTTAAAAGAGACAAGGGCACCATGCAGTGATTAAGGGATCAATTCAACTGGAAGATGTAACTATTATATATGTATATGCAGGCCAGCACCACAGCTCACTAGGCTAATCGTCCACCTACAGCGCTGGCACCTGGGTTCTAGTCCCAGTTGGGGTGCTGGATTCTGTCCCAGTTGCTCCTCTTCCAGTCCAGCTTTCAGCTGTGGCCCGGGAGTGCAGTGGAGGATGGCCCAGGTCCTTGGGCCCTGCACCTGCATGGGAGACCAGGAGAAGCACCTGGTTCCTGGCTTCAGATCGGCATAGTGTGCTGGCTGCAGCACACCAACCATAGTGGCCACTTTGGGGGTGAACCAATGAAAAAAGGAAGACCTTTCTCTCTGTCTCTCTCTCTCTCACTGTCTAACTCTGCCTGTCAAAAAAAAATTGTATATGCATATAATTACAGGGCACCTGGCTATTTAAAAGAAATGTGAAGGGATCTAAAGGGAGACATAGACTCAAATACAATAGTAATGGGGGATTTCAATACCCCAATTTTCAGCAATGGACAGATAAAAAAAAAAAAGAAAAAGAAAATCAGCAATGAAACAGCAGTGTTAATCAACACTATAGACCAAATGGACCTAACAGATATCTACAGAACTTTACATGCTACAGTTACAGAATACACATTCTTCTCACCAGTGCATGGAACCTTCTCTAGGATTGACCACATGCTAGGCTATAAAGCAAGTCTCAGCACATTCAAAAATAAAATCAAAATCATTCCATGCATCTTCTCAAACCACAGTGGAATGAAGTTGGAAATCAGCAACTCAGGAATCTCTAGAACATATGCAAACACATGGAGACTGAACAACTTGCTCCTAAATGAACAGTGGGTCATAGGAAAAATCAAAAAATTTCTGGAAACAAATGAAGATGACAATACAACATATCAAAACTTATGGGATACAGCAAAAGCAGTGTTAAGAGTAAAGTTTATGGCAATTGGTGCCTACATCAAGAAATTGGAAAGGCATCAAATAAATGAGCTATTAATCATCTCAAGAATCTAGAAAAACAACAGCAACCCAAATCCAAAACTATTATGAGAAAAGAAATAATTAAAATTAGACAAGAAATCAGCAAAATTTAATGCAAAAAAAAGGATCAGCAAAATGAAGAGCTGTTTTTTTGAAAAAGTAAACAAAATTGACACACCTTTGGCCCAACTAACCAAAAAAAGGAGAGAGAAGACCTAAATCAATAAAATCAGAGATGAAAAAGGGAATGTAACAACAGACACCACAGAAACAAACAAAAAAGAATCAGAAATTACTACAAAGAGCTGTATGCCAACAAACTGGGAAGCCTAGAAGAAATGGATAAACTCCTGAACACATACAGCTTACCTAAATTGAGCCATAAAGATGCAGAAAACCTAAACAGACCCATCACCAAGATGGAAATTGAATCAGTAATAATGACCCTCCCAACAAAGAAAGGCCCAGGACCAGATGGCTTCACCGTTGAATTCTACCAGACATTTAAAGAAGAACTAACTCCAATTATTAAGTTATTTATAGCAATTGAAATGGAGGGAATCCTCCCAAATTCTTTCTATGAAGCCAGCATCACCTTAACTCCTAAACTCGGGAAAGGGGCAACAGAGAAAGAGAACTACAAACCAATTTCCCTAAAGAAGATAGACCCAAAAATCCTCAACAAAATTCTCTCTAATCAAGTCCAATAACACATCAGAAAGCTCATTCACTGGGGACCAAGTGGTATTTTTCCCTTGTATGCAAGGATGGTTCAACATTCACAAATCAATCAACGTGATACATCACATTAACAAACTGAAGAACAAAAACCATACAATTATCTCAATAGATGCGAAGAAAGCATTTGATAAAATACAACACCGTTTCATGATGAAAACTCTAAGCAAACTGGGTATAGAAGGAGCATTCCTCAACACAATCAAGGCAATTTATGACAAACCCATCAGTGTCCTATTGAATGGGGAAAATTTGGAAGCATTCCCACTGAGATCCAGAACCAAAGATGCCCATTATTTCCATTGCTATTCAATATAGTCCTGGAAGTTTTAACCAGAGCTATTAGGCAAGAAAAAAATCAAAGGAATACAAATTTGGGAAGAATAAGTCAAATTATCCTTATTTGCAAATGACATGATTCTGTATATAAGGAATCCAAAAGACTCCACCAAGAAACTATTGGGACTCATAGAAGAGATTGGTAAAGTAGCAGGATACAAAATCAATACACAAAAATCAACAGTCTTTATATATATGGACAATGTCAAGGCTGAGAGAGAACTTCTAAGATCAATCCCATTCACAATAGCTGCAAAAATAAACCAAATACCTTGGGATAAATTTAACCAAGGATGTCAAAGATCTCTATGATGAGAATTAGGAGGAGATACCAAAAATTGGAAAAATCTCCCATGCTCATGGATTGGAATAATCAATATCATCAAAATGCCCATTCTTCCAAAAGCAATTTAAGATTCAATGTGAGGGGAGGGTTGTGGGTGGGAGGGACGGTATGGGGGGGAAGCCATTGTAACACATGAGTCGTACTTTGGAAATTTATATTCATTAAATAAAAGATTAAAAAAAAAAAAGATTCAATGTGATACCAATCAAAATACCAAAGACATTCTTCTCAGATCTAGAAAAAAATAATGCTGAAATTCATATGGAAACACAGGAAAGCTTGAATAGCTAAAGCAATCTTATACAACAAAAACAAAGCCAAAGGCATAATAATATCAGATTTCAAGACATACTACAGGGCAGTTATTATCAAAACAGCCTGGTACTTGTACAAAAGTAGACAGAAAAACCAATGGAACAGAATAGAAATGCCAAAAATCAATCCAAGCATCCACAACCAACTTATATTTGACAGAGGAGCCAAAACCACTCCCTGGATCAAGGACAGTCTCTTCAAAAAATGGCGCTGAGAAAACTGGGTTTCTACATGCAGAAGTATGAAGCAGGACCCCTATCTTATACCTTACATAAAAATTCATTGAAAATGGATTAAAGACCTAAATCTACAACCTGATACCATTTGGGAACATTTGGGAAACCCTACAAGATATTGGCACTGGCAAAGAGTTCTTGGAAAAACCATGGAGACAAGGCAATCAAAGCCAAAATTAACAAATGGGATTACATCAAATTGAGAAGTTTCTGTACCGCAAAAGAAACACTCAGCAAGGTGAAGAGGCAACTGACAGAATGGGAGAAATTATTTGCTAACTATGCAACTGATACAGGATTAATAACCAGAATCTACAAAGAGATCAAGAAAGTCCACAACAACAACACAAACAACCCAGTGAAGAAATAGACAAAGGACTTAAACAGACATTTTTCAAAAGAGAAAATCCAAATGGCCAAGAAACACACAAAAAAATGTTCAGGATCACTAGCCATCAGGAAAATGCAAATCAAAACCACAATGAGGTTCCACCTCACCCTCCTTAGAATGGCTTTTATACAGAAATCAACAAACAACAAATGCTGGTGAGAATGTGGGGAAAAAATACACTTATCCACTGTTGGTGAGAATGTAAACTGGTAAAACCACTATGGAAGTCAGTTTGGAGATACCTCAGAAATCTGAATATAGACCTACCATATGACCCAGCCATCCTACTCCTGGGAATTTATCCAAGGGAAATGAAATCAGCAAATAGAAGTGTTATCTTCACCCCCATGTTTATTATAGCTCAATTCACAATAGCTGAGACATGTAATCAACCTATATGCCTGTCAACAGAAGACTGGATAAAGAAATTATGGGATATGTACACTATAGAATACTACACAGCAGTAAAAATAAAAAATTAAATCCAGTCATTCCCAACAAAATGGATGAATCTGGAAAACATACTTAGTGAAATAAGCCAGTCCCAGAGGGACAAATACCATATGTTCTCCCTTATCTGTGATAACTAATAAGGCACCTAAAAGGAAGTAGAATTGAAATTGAGACTTTGAGAAGCAATGACATGAACATCTCTTGTCTTGATTGTTGAACAGTTTGGGTTTTTTTTTCTTAATAGAGAATTGGACTATGAATGGGAGAGGGAGGAGGAGATGGGGTGGGAGTGGGGGTAGGGGATGGGTATGGTGGGAAAAATCACTATATTCCTAAAGTTGTACTTACAAAATTTGCACTCATTAAATAAAAGGTTTCTTTGGGAGAAGAAAAAAAATATCAGAAAAAAGGGGCTGGGGCTGTGGTGTACAGGGTAAAGCCACCGCCTGTAGTGCCGGTATCCCATATGGTTCAAGTTCCGGCTGCTCCACTTCTGATCCAGCTCTCTACTATGGCCTGGGAAAGCAGTAGAAGATGGCCCAGGTCCTTGGGCCCTGCACCCACATGAGAGACCGAGAAGAAGCTCTTGGCTTTGGATTGGCACAGCTGCAGCCATCTGGAGAGTGAACCAGTAGATGGAAGAACTCTCTCTCTCTCTCTCTCTCTGCAACTCTGACATTCAAATAAATAGATACATCTTTTAAAAAGACAGAGAGAGAGAGTAAAAATTTTGTCTTATTTGGAAGACAGACTGCCATACAGAGAGAGGGAGAGACAGATTTTCCATTCCCTGGTTCAGCCCCCTAAATGACTCCAACAGCCAGGCAAAAGCCTCCAGGTGCCTGGAACTCCTTCTTGGTCTCCCACGTGAGTGGTAGGGGCCCAAACACCTGAGCCACCTCCTCCCCACCCCCATTTGCCTAGGTGTATTAGCAGGCAGCTGCATCAGAAGGAAAGCAGGGCCTGGCATTATGGCCTAACAGGTAAAACCAGATGCAACATCAGCATCCCATATGGGCGCCAGTTCCAGAACTGGATGCTCCACTTCTGATCCAGTTCCCTGCTAATGCATCTGGGAAAGCAGCAGAAGATGACCCAAGTGCTTGGGTCCCTGTACCCATGCAGGAGACCCAAAAGAAGCTCTGGGCTCCTGGCTTCGGCCTGGCCCAGCCCTGGCCATTGTAGCCATCTGTGGAGTGAACCAGGAGGTGAAAGGTCGCTCTCCCTCTGTAGCTCTGCCTTTCAAATAAATAAAATGGATCTTTAGAAAAACAAAAGCAGCCAAAACTTAAAATGGATATGGGATGCAGCATTGCAATCAGCTTAACCTGCTGCACCACCACACTGGCCCCTTCCTAGAGTTTCTTGAAAGTTCAAGAATAAAACAAATCTCAGAAAAGCAAAGCATCCCAGGAAAAAGCCTCCATAACCAACTCATAAGTAGATGATTCTCCAGGGCATCATGGGATCAAAGAAATATGATACACCTGCAGCCCTATCCACCTCCACCTGTTTGCTACAAAAGCCTCACTTCTTATTACTTTAATTAGTCTTCTGACCTCCTCCCTGCCAAGGGCTTTGTGTTCATGCAGCCTTGCAGAAAACTGCCCAGAACCCCACAATGACCACGTAAACCTGAGACCCTGGGTCACCACCCTACCCCTCTCTTTTCTCCTTTGCCATTTAAATGTCAATGTTATTACCCGCACCAGAGATTAACCACTTTGCCCTTAGGGGAATGCCTCTGTTTGAGACTGTCTTGCCTTTATGTCCCTCTGCTTTTGCTCCTCCTGCATCCGAGGCTCAATCTTTAGCTTCTCCAAAACTAGTTCAGCAGCTTTCTGTACAGACATGGCCATCAGATGCCTCAGCTGCCACAGTGGGCCAGCCGCAAGCAGCACCCCTAAGCTTCCATACCCTCCACCAGCGTACTGCTAACTTCCACGGAATGGCTGCCAGGCCTGGGCCACTGCACTCGCTCCTTCCAACTTCCAAGAAAACAGGATGCTGACTTAGGGAAAGCTGCCCTGAGGAAGTGGCTTGGTGCTGAGATGCAAAGGCCTGGGGGTGTCAGGTGAGGAGCAACTATGGTAGAAGGGCCCCAGGAAGGCCGGCGTGATGGGGCAGAGTCCCAGGGAGCCCAGAGCTGCAGGATGGGTTCCAGAGCTGGGTCCTCACCCTCAGGGGAGCAGCAAGCCACCGCGGGGGCAGCCTCAGTGACAGTGCACTGTAGGCTTGTGAGAGTGAGGGAGCCCGACTGGGAAGGGTGGAGCTCGGATGCCGGGGAAGCAGCGTGCATGAGAGATGATGATCAGTGGGACAGAGAGGGCAGAGATGGGGATGTGGGCCTTGGAAAATGACACGGTAAAGGACGACACTTGGCATGATGCCAATGGCTTTAAACCAAAGGGCACCAGAGGGGCCTCCGGGGGACTCTCTCACCTTCCCATGCCAGCCTTCTTCAGAGAAACGAGAACCTTTCTCCCCCAAACGCCAGTGTAAACCTACAAATACTTCGCTAACCATCCCCAGCGCTCCTGTGTGAGAAGAGCTGGCTGTCACCTAGTTCACAGGACAGGAGGTGCTAAGACCCCCTTCCACAAGGGTCCTGCCCTGTACCCAGGAGGAAAGGAGGCTACACAGAGAGGCTGAGAAGGATCCCAGGGGTCCCTCCCACTATTAGATCACACCCTTTGTGCCATCACATGTCTACACAGCTGTCCACTCTCCACTGAATCTAAGCATAGAAGAAGTTTTCCCATAGTCTTGGGGTCTTCCGAAGGCTCCTGTGTCATGTAAAATTTTGATTGAGTAGAACTGTTGGGCTTTTCTCTTGCTAACCTGTCTTTTGTTATGTGGGTGTCAGCACAACCCTAATGAACCGTGAGGAGAGGTAGCACACTTCTCCCACTCCTACAGGGGGGGCTCCAAAAACAGGAGGGAGTTAAAGACCATAGAACTAAATGATGGCCTGGACGTGGGACATATGGAAGGGGGAGGTGTCAAGGTGCCATATCTAAAAGGAGATTTGGGACGTTAATGATATTCACTTAAAATAGATAAACATATCAAACAGGTGTCAGGTTTCATGACTAATCCCCATTCTGCCCCACAAAAGCAAGTTTTTGGGTGCCATGGCTAAATTCTCTGACTCGAGCCTGGGAAGTGCTCCAGTCTTGACAGCTTACAGAGTGTCTGTGACTGTATCTTGCTTATCTTGAGGCTTAACCGTGTCATACCTGATCAGTTCTTTATGCACTCAGTGTTTAACTGGCCCAGAGTGATGACAGAGCCATGATTTACTACTAAAGACACAAAGAGGTAGCAATTGAGACATCATGACTTAGAAAATTAGGGCATCCCTACTTCCAAAATCTAAAAGTTAACAGTATCAGCTTACAGAAAAGCGGTAAAAGAGCAAAAATTTATTGGAATGCCAACGGCTCACAGATGCAAAAGATGAAAGTGTTAACCACTTCCACCAGAAATATGTTAAACTTTAAGGGATTTAAAGGTAATTTAAAGTATTCATGCACAGATGCAGAAATCAGCCCATGCTAAGGGATAAAAATCCCCCCAAATTCTAGGGCTGGTGCTGTGGCATAGTGTGTGATGTTGGCATCCCATATGAGAGCCAATTGGAGTTCCAGCTGCTCCACTTCCCATTCAGCTCTGTTAATGTGCCTGGGAAAGGAATGGAAGATGGCCCAAGTGCTTGGGCCCCTGATACCCACAGGGGAGACCTGGTTAGAGCTCTGGGCTTGTGATTTTGGTCTGGCCCAACCCCAGCTGTTGTGGCCGTTTGGGGAGTGAACCAGCAAATGGAAATTCTGCCTCTTTCTCTAATTCTGCCTTTCAAATAATAATCTTTTTTTAAATTTCCCTAATTCTAAAAATCATAAAATGCTTTTTACTTTTTTCATCTAAAAATTCTTATTAAACAAGTGCTTTAGGAAAGTTATTTAACATTTTGGGTCTCTAATCAGTTGTGTGTGTGCATGATCAGTATCCACATAAGTAAAAAGGAGATAATAGCAACACCTACTTTTTAGATTGGTTCTGAGAATCAAATGGATTCATTGATATAAAGTGCTTCAACTAGTTCTGTACCTGCCAGCCTCTTCAACACCAACTGGGCGTCTCCTCCCCTGCAACCAACCACAGTTTCTACACTTTCAGCCTTCTCTTTCCTGGTTGCCTTATACTTACCCTTCACCTCTCAGTCCAAGAACAAGACTTATTGGGAAAATATATGGGGGCAGGGGCTGGCCACATACATGCACAGTCTATGTTTCTGTGTGCACACATATGTGTGCAGATATAAATCAGTGATATAGTGCCATTAGGGTTAAAGGCATTCACCATATGGGATGCGGTGCCAGCATCCCAGATGGGCACCGGTTTGAGTCCCGGCTGCTCCATTTCTGATCCAGCTCTCTGCTATGGCCTGGGAAAGCAGTGGAAGATGGCCCAAGTCCTTGGGCCCCTGCACCCACATGGGAGACCTGGAAGAAGCTCCTGGCTCCTGGCTCCTGGCTTCGAATCGGCGCATCTCTGGCTGCTGCGGCCATCTGGGAAGTGAACCAACAGATGGAAGACTTCTCTCTCTCTTACCCCCCTCTGTGTAACTCTGACTTCCAAATAAATAAATCCTTAAAAAAATACATTTTAATGGCAAATATTTGGTGGCGTGCTTAAGGCACTGTTTGGGATACCCACATCCCATATTGGAGTCCCTGGAGTCAAGCCATATTTGCACTTCAAGTTCTAGCTTTCTGGATGCAGCTATAATGGCTCAAGTAACTAAGACCTCAGCATCCACAATGGAGACCCAGATTGAGTTCCTGGCTCCTGACTTCAGCCTGGCCCAGCCCTGGCTCTTGTGGACATTTGGGGTATGAACTACCAGAGAGGAGATCTCTGTCTCTACCTCTCAGATAAAAACAAAGTAACCGATTTTTTAAATATTTTAATGAAATATATTTCTACATAAATATGTAGAAAATCACTCAGTGCAAAGCGTACTATATCCTACATAAAATTAATCTACCAATGATACATTTGGAAGGAAAATGGAATTCATTCTGGAACAATCTTTTTTTTTTTTTTTTTACAGGCAGAGTGGACAGTGAGAGAGAGAGACAGAGAGAAAGGTCTTCCTTTGCCGTTGGTTCACCCTCCAATGGCCGCCGCAGCCGGCGCACCGCGCTGATCCGATGGCAGGAGCCAGGAGCCAGGTGCTTTTCCTGGTCTCCCATGGGGTGCAGGGCCCAAGCACCTGGGCCATCCTCCACTGCACTCCCTGGCCACAGCAGAGGGCTGGCCTGGAAGAGGGGCAACCGGGACAGAATCCAGTGCCCCGACCGGGACTAGAACCCGGTGTGCCGGCGCCGCTAGGCGGAGGATTAGCCTAGTGAGCCGCGGCACCGGCGGGGAACAATCATTTTAAGCAAAAACAATAGGCTCAAAAAGTAGGAAGGGCTCCCTTGATGGATATGTAGTAGGCATTCACCCACAGGGTCAATAAAAATGCTGGTGCAGTCAGCAACTCTGCTAATTTATGTGGGTGATTGCCTGGGACAAAGAAGGCTGAGGAGCTAAGTGTAGAACAAGAAACAGATTCCGCTTTAGAGAGAGCTTGGACGGAAAGATCGCGCCACACATTCTTGAGTGACAGATCAAAACAGCAACAATGCCTGTCTCTTTTGTCCTCAGAGTATAAGAGAAGATGAACAAATGGTACATTCTTGAGGAATAGAGTAAGTGTTCATGAACCATGTTGTCTCCAGTATGGCCTGGGAAACAAGAGTCAGTGTCTACCGGGGAGCTTCCCATAAAGCCAATGCATCAAAGTCATGAGTGAAAGCTGAGTGGATGTGCTTCTTTGAAGTCATTGGCACTACTCACGCAGAATTCATTCCTTAAGACAAATAGTCGGTTGATGCAGAATCCCCACCTCAATACCTGATCAGATTCCTCATACCTCCTCCCTTGCCCCACTGTGGTTTCAATGTCCCCCCTCATGTGCTGAAAAGCAATTCTCCAAATTCATAATGGTATTTGGAGGTAGGCCTTTGAGAGGTAATTAGGATTAGATGAGCTCATGAGGGTAGGGGCCCCGTGATGGCCTTAGTGGCTTCGTAAGAGACCAGGCAAGCAGGCGTGCTGTCTCACCATGTACCGCCCTCTGCCACGCTATGACGCAGCACCAAGGCCCTCCCCAGGTGCTGAGCAGATGCCGGTGCCGGCTCTTGGACTTCCCAGCCTCCAGAACTGTGAGCCAAGTGCACTTCCATTCTGTATAAATTATCTGGTCTCAAGGACTTTGTACAGTAACAGAAAACAGACTGAGACATAGCCCACACCCCCAGATGTTGTCTGATTACTCTGATCTGCCTGGTGAGGAGCCTGTCAAGTTGGTTTCAACAGAATCCTCCCTTATCCCTGATGTTTCCTCTGAGTAATTTTTCATCCACTGACTCCACCCTGTTCCTTGGATATAAATCTCCTCTCTCCCATTCTGCATTTGAAATTGAACCCAGTTCCACACTGAGGTCTTGCTCCTCCTATTGCAATGGTTTCTGATTAAAATCTGTTTCACCATTTTAACATCTGTCTAGCTCAGGTTTCTTTACCACTTCCCAACCTGGTAATTCACCTATTTCCCAGTCTTGCCTCCCACGTGCTTCCTTTGTGGCTTAACAGCAAGGGTACGTTCTGAGGAATGCAGTAAGATGATGTCATCATTGTATAAACATTATGGAGTAAACTTGCACCAATCAAAATGGCTATGATGTCACCAGGCAATACAATCTTACAGGACTACCAGCATATGTACGGTCTACCCCTGCCACCATCATATATTCAATCCACACTGACCAAAACATTGTTACATGGCACATGACAGTGCCGCTGTTGCTCAGAATCAGGGACCAGTGTTGTGGCATAGCTGGTTAAAGCCAATGCTTGGGATTCCCGCATCCCATATCAGAGTGCCTGGGATCAAGTCCTTCCTCTCTTCTGAGTCAGCTTCCTGCTAAGCTGCACCCTGGGAGCACAGATCAGCAGGGAGATGGTGGATCAAGTATTTGGATCCTTGGCATCCACGTGGGAGACCTGGATAGAGTGTGTCTGGCTCCCAGTGTGAGCCTGACCCAACCCTGGCTATTGTGTGCATTTTGGGGGAGTGAACCAGAAGATGGAAGCTACATCTCTGTTTTCCTGCCAATCTATTCTTCAAATAAATAAAAGTAAATAAACGTTTTCCAACATTTATTTGAGAGGCAAAGGCAGAGAAAAAGAGACATACAAACAGATCAAGCACTTCCATCTACTGGTTTGCTCCCCAAATGGCCACAATGGCTAGGAGTAGTCCAAGGTTCAAGCAGGGAGCAGGAAAACCAATCCAGGCCTCCCATGTTGGCAGTGGGAACTCAATTACTTAAGTCATCACTGCTACCTCCAGGAAGCTGGAGCCAGAGCCAGGCGCTGAACCCTGGTACTCTAATGTGGGAGTCTTCATGGCTAAGCCAAAAACCTTGCCCATACCTCCCATTCTCTTTAACGACCCACTTCCCATTTACTTCTGCTTCTTTCCACTCCTTCCCTGAAGTCCAGGGAGCAGCTTCCTGGGTCTCCGTGTGAACATCTGTCCCCATCACTGCCCTCCCAGCCTCCATGCTTGTGCATCCTCAGTCATCCCCTGAGGCTTAGCACCTGTGCTGGGATGCCCAGTCCCCTCAGCCTCCTCTGCCCCTTACCCACCCAACAAGGAAAAGCACACAAGTCGTTTCAACATAACCATCTATTTTGTCTCCCCACCTTAAAAAAGGAATTCCCCCCATAAGCCACCAGGGCTTAGATGGCCCATTGTGTCCCAGAGAAGTCATTCAGAGCCAGGTCAATGTCAAACACAGCCAGCAGCTCAGATGAACCAGCAGCTGAGCTCAAGGAGCTTCCCCCACCCCATAGAGGGAGGGTCCCAGGGACCCCCAGAAGCCACTCAACCAGTGGCAACAGCAAGGTTGGTGGCGAGGAGAGGAGCAGCAGCCTAAAGACCTGTAAGGCTGTTTTCCTTCAAACACACCTTCCAAAGGGGCATATCTTGCAAAAATCCAAGAACAATCAAAGAATAAAGATGTGAAAGGGGCTGGGAAATAGGACTCATGAGGAATGAGGAAAGCAACTAGGATTCTTAGTGCGAGGCGGAGAAAGCCCAGAGGCCGCGGAACTGTGACCTGCAAGGTTTATAAAGCCACAGCCCCAGGAGGGTGGAGAGTAGCTGTGGCTGGAATCCGGGGAAGGCAGAGCAAAGCAAAAAGAACCTCGGCTTCCACGCAAGCAATTTAAGTGAGAAAATAACGTCCACCAAGGAGGACACGGGCCTGCAGAGGTGTCCAGGGAGCTCCGGGGCTCTCCTCTGGATCGCTTAACCAGGCAGAGGCCCACAGGCCCGGGCAGGGCAGGTACTGCTAGCACAGGCAGAGAAGAGGAGGCTGCACAACGCTAGGCTCTGATCACATCACAGCCGGGGACCCGTCCACACCCTTGTTCAGCAGCATTCTCAGAATTGAGTCAAGGGGAGGCAAAAGACAAGGCATGCGGGGAATGAGAAAGCGGAGGAGAAATTGATGAATTTTCCACGGCAGAGGGAGGAGGAACTGCAAGAGCTTCAGGAACTCTGGTTAGTTTAGTGGTTCCTAAAGTAGGAATCTCTCACTCTCTGCTGTGGAAATGAGCTTCCCCCTAGGCACACTAATTGGCCCTGCTTTTGTTTTCTTTCCAGGTGTCCCGGCCTCCCTTTGAGTCCTTTGTCTGTTCCCTTTCTGCCTTCAACTCAGGGAAATCAGAGATGATCCCCTAAAATTTATACTAAAATGCGGCCCCTTAAAGTTCCCCAGAAGCGCTATCTGGGGTGCCACATACGCTACCGGAATTTGGGGTGCCATACGATTTCACCATATGCTTATTAATAAATCCCCAATATGAATAAGTCCGAGAGGGTTCTTGCCTAATATTTAGAGAAGAATTCTAAATACCAGCACAGATAAACGAGGCAGCATAGTACATTTTAGGCTTTTATTTAGTGTGAAAGATGCATAGGAGAGAGAGAAAGGTAAATCTGGGTTCACACCCAGCACCAGTAACCAGCCACATGGAGGAGCATCTAGGCCAGCAAGCCTAGGGCACGCGCCCTGGAGGCACAGGGCTACAGCAAGCCCCTTACTGGCAAGAGGCCAGGGCTGAAGAGAAGGGCCGGGACACACCGTGTACCAGACTTTTAACCCACTTCCAAAGGGGAGTGGTTAATTAACCTGATTGGCTGGTGGGCACCCAGGTGTGGCCAGGTAGGGGGATGAGGTCACACAGGGGCGTGGCCAAGGCGTGGTCGTCCAGCTCACAAACCTAATCGATTTTAACCTATATGCATGCCTACTTCAAGCCTATCCAGTTTTCCACAAAAGCCAAAGTCCCTTATTGAATCCAACCTTGCACAAATCCAAAGCCAAAATCTTTAGCATAGCATTCCCCATCTAGTCAACTCACACCCAGTCCCAACCCCTATGCTTTTTTTCTTATTTATAGTAACTCAAGGTCCTCGGACGTCTCTCCCCGCCTCTCCAGCCTCTGGCCTTTGATAGGAGGCCTAGCACCAAAGGTGGCCTCACAGGTCCCCAGAGCTGGTGACTTGGAAGCACGCAGGCATTCAGGGACAGCCACCCCCCAGCTTGCTGTCCAGGACCTGGCCAACAGTGGCTGCACTCACGTGTGGGACAGAGAAGCCATCTGCCCTGGGAGTGATGAGACGCAAGGGAACCTGTCTTGGTCTCTTCAAGGACCCAGGGACAACCCCCAGAACCACCTGCCCTCAGGACCACCTCCCTCAGGCCTCTGCAATCGCAAACACCAGGCTGTGAATCCCACAGGAGCTGGGCCTCGTCTGGCCTGGTCACTGTGTGTATCTCTGGGGCCGAGAACAGGGACTGGCACACAGCCAGGGAGAAGTATTCATCCCTAGAACAAACAAATGCCAGAGCAGGAAAAGGCTTGGAGACCATCCGTTCCCACCTCTTGTTCCAGACAGGACATCCAGCACCGGGCCTTTCCTAGGCTCTTTGTGACCCTTGGAGACCTGTCAGCTCCACCAGAAATAAGTACTCCTTAAGTACTAATTAGTCCATGCCAACCAGTCAATGGGTGCTAATGGGTTAAGACAGTCCCTCATCTCTGGTCCAGGGCTACCCTCTGCAGCTAACCTCCTGTTAGCCCTTCTTAGCCCTGGGGGCCCTCCATTGGCTGGGCCTGCCTAGATGCAGAACAGAAAGCAGGCTCCTCCTCCACCCACCTGAATTCTTGAGCGGCTGCCAAGAAAGATCCAGGTGGGGCAGGGCCCGCCGGGATTAGGGTTTCACGCACCTGCCAGGGATAGACTCTGCTGGCTGACCCAGGAACCCACATCGCCTCGCTCAGCAGAGCAAGCCAGCATTGTACAAGGATCTGGAACAAGACGGTGACACGCAGGGCCCCAGGGGACCCTGGCACAGCTCATGGCCAGCAAGTCCTCCTCCTGGGAGCCAGGTTGTGCTACTGAGTTTGTCTGAGGCAGAAAGCAACAGGCTGTGGTTGGCACCAGCACCTGATCCCGGCTGAACAGTAGATTTACTCCGTCTCCAAATATTCCAGCTGCAAAAGAATCACACAGGGCAGGCACTGTGCTCTTAAAAAAAAAAAAAAAACTGAGTGCTGAGTGAATCCAACAGACAATCCAGCTGGGGAATAACTGACCCACTGACTGGCTGGTGGACCAGCGTTCCCTCCCCTTTTTCTACAACTCTTTCTCCCCATTGGGAAGGATTTGGCTCATGGAGTTACACCAGCTGACTGCCAGCATCATTACGACTTCTGTTCCAATTCCAGTGGGGAGTGACATCCTGAAGCCAGCCAGAGACTCTGCAGAGCTGAGAACTCTCCCACGTGAGTGACCTTGATTCCTCCTCCCTTACGTGTCAGCAGATGGAAGGCAAATGCAAACATTTACGTATTCAGACCAAGGAATCCTAGCACCTTCTCTGTCTCGGAGACGGTAGCAAAGGTGAACAGGCCACATGCCTCCTGAGTGACACAGGAGGGAGCAGGAGAAAGTGGGTGTGACCAGCTGCTCCCCTGCTCCCCGGGCAGCTGTCTTTGTGGGACTGAGCTCTGGGAGGGTGTGCTCACAGAAGCTGAGGAGGAGTCTCCCGACGTGACACCTGCAGGCTCTGACCTGAAGCAGGTCCTGGGTGAGTAGACACTGAAGGAGTCTGGGTGTAGTTTTCTCCATTTCTCTGCTTGGCTGGCCTGGGGCCTCTCCAGGGTCTGCTCATTAAGCTGAGGTCTGGACTGATACCCCGCGATCGAGTCTGAGAAGCCGAGGATCCACTGCCTTCTGGGAGTCATGTTGCCACCTGCCCCTGAATCCGGATCCTTCTGCAGTGGGGTCTTGGCTTCTCTCCCTCTCTGTCCAGACCCTGAAGCCTGCCTCAGCCTCGAATGCACTGCAAGACTTCACCAATGGGCTACTGCCCACTCCCCTGCCACTGCTCTCCCCTGCTGGCCACACCCTGCCTGTTGCCGACTGTCCACGATCCTCACCACCTGCCCTTGGAAATGTCACTGTCCCGTGATGCCCACGTCTGCTGATGCTATGCTGCCCGTTTCATTTCCTACCTTCCCCTTCATCTACCCTGTCCTCTTCTCCAACCTCCCCCAACTATTCTATCTCTAAAGGGAGCATGTGATACTATAAGCCACAATGTAAAAAGATACACCTAGCGGGTTTTATGTATAACAGGCTTGCTTTTTCACCAGGACTGCTGTGCAATCAAGCGCCCTTTTAACCAAGGATTTCCCCTGAAGCAGCGTCCTTTTCGCTTTCATCTCTGTGACGAGTGCTCCCTGACAGCAATGCACACACTGCTTCTTTTAGGGAGCCAGGGAGTTAGTGGGTGTTCACTCACAGGACTCCTCACTGCACGATGCCTCATCATTACCTGGGATGCTTTCACAATGCCTGGGCTCCACCTTCAGACACTTCCATTTAATTGGTCTGAAGTTGGGCTGTGCATCAGTACTTTTAATATACTTCCCAGGAGATGCTAATGTGCAACCAGGCTTGAGAGCCACTGAACTATAAGGAAAGTCATTCAGAATAGAAGTGTATTTAAGTATTTTATTCCAAGAAATCTTGATTTAAAGTAGCCTGCCTGTCTCTGTAACGCTGCCTTTCAAATAAATAAAATAAAGCTTAAAAATAAATAAATAAAAGCAGTGGCTCCCAGTAAAATCCTTTTCAGGCAAAAGATCTTAAGACCCACCCGACTTCATCCACCCCCAATTATAAGGAAGAAAGCTCTAGGACAGGAACTGAATGGCAACATACATATGATTGCACACTCTAAAGGGAGGTTGTGTACTTTAAAGATGAGTCAGGGGTATTTTTTTGCACAATAGTTAAGTCTTCCACTTGGGATGTCCACATCCCATATCAGAGATCCTGGCTCATATTCCAGTTTCTCTGCTTCTGATCCGGCTTCCTGTTAACACACACCCAGGGAGGCAGCAGATGTTAGCTCAAATATCTGGACCCCTGTCACCATATAGGAAACCCAGATAGACTTCCAGGCTCCTGGTTCTGGCCTGACCCAGCCCCAGATATTGTAGGCATGCAGGGGGTGAACCAGAAGATCCTTCTCTCTCTCTCTGCCTTTCAAATAAAATGAAAATAAACAAATTCAATTTGAAGCAACTGTTGTGGTATAGTGGATTAAACCACTGCCTAGGATGGCTTCATCCCAAATGGGAGCGCCTGGTTCAGATCCCGGTTACCTCCATTCTGATCCGGCTTCCTGCTAATGTACACCCGAGAGGCAGCAAGTGATGGCTCTTGGGTCTCTTCCACCCACATGGGAAACCCGGATGGAGCTTCTGGTCCCTGGCTTTGACCTCAACCCACATCTGGCTGTGTGAGTACTTAGGGAGTAAACCAGAGAATGAAACATTTCTCTCTTTTCCTGCTGCTCTAATTAAGATTTTTTTTTTTTTAATTTGACAGGCAGACTTAGACAGTGAGAGAGAGAGACAGACAGAAAGGTCTTCCCTCTGCTGGTTCACTCCCCAAATGGCCGCAAAACTGACGCTGCACTGATCCAAAGCCAAGGAGCCAGGTGCTTCCTCCTGGTCTCCCATGCGGGTGCAGGGCCCAAGCACTTGGGCCACCCTCCACTGCCCCCCTGGGCCACAGCAGAGAGCTGGACTGGAAGAGGGGCAACCAGGACTAGAACTCGGCACCCATATGGGATGCCGGCGCTGCAGGCGGAGGATTAACCAAGTGAGCCACGGTGCCAGCCCCCCTAATTAAGATTTTTTAAAAGGTAACACAGAAATCTTACAATCTTGTTAGTGGTTTACAAGTTATCTAAAGAACACAAATTCATCAGTTGCACATTATATCATTGTACAGACTTTTCCGGCTGGACATCCTAATCAGAAAAATCTAAAATCAGAAAGCTCTTGAGCCTCATGCCAGCACTCAAGTGTTTCAGATTCCAGAGCATTCCCGACTTAGAGTATTTTGGAGGCCCAGAATCAGGATGCTCAATCTGTAGCATCACCAGTGAATGTTAGAACTGACATGAATTTATTTGCTTAATAGCTAACATAACTAATGTTAATTGTTCACTTGGTAGGTTACTGATAAACAGCTCCAGAAATTGAACATACAAGTGAAAATTTATGAACTTTTGCCTCATTCACCCAAAAAGCACAAAAGAGCACAATCTATTTTATCAGTTGGTACCAGCTCTGGACAAGGACCATGCTCTGAGATGCCTGGTTTCCTGAGGGATATAATTTACTACCTGATGAGACATGAAAATATATTTGGTAATTTTTTTAAATGCACATTTAGGTGCATAGCTCACCTGTCTGGTTACTATACCCCCAGAAGCAAACTGTTTTTATTTGAGTGAATGCATTCATTTGTTTGCCTGGTCTGTCAGACAAAAAGTTGTGTCTTTAATAACTGAGAAGCTATACAGCTATGTGAGGAAAAAAATTAACTTTGAGTAGGAACTTTTCCAAAGGCAAAGCTAGCATAGCCTGAATGATTTACCCAAGTCTTTACTGGAAAACAATTTTTCCCAAAAGGTGGCAATTTCTGTAGATCGAAAATAGGGGGGAAAACAGCCTAAAAAATAGAAACAGTATAAACTCAAATGCTGGATCAATCAGAACAAGTAATATTTGAATGTAACAAAACTGAAAAATCTTAATAGTAATCCAGAGTCTACGTTCACTTACAAAAGACACTAAAGGGGCCGGCACTGCGGCATATCGAGTAGAGCCGCAGCCTGTAGTGCCGGCATCCCATATGGGTGCTAGTTCGAGACCCAGCTGCTCCGCTTCTGATCCAGCTCTCTGCTGTGCCCTGGGAAGGCAGTAGAAGATGGCCCAGGTCCTTGGGCCTCTGTACCCATGTGGGAAACCCAGAGGAGGCTCCTGGCTCCTGAATTCTGATCGGCACATCTCTCCGCCTGTTGCGGCCAACTGGGGAGTGAACCAGCGGATGGAGGACCTCTCTCTGCCTCTCCTTCTCGTTGTGTAACTCTTTCAAGTAAATAAATAAATCTTTAAAAAAAAAAAAAAGATGCTAGAAGGGACTGCTGTTGTACAGCAGGTTAAACTCCCACTGGTGCCACTGGTATCCCATATCAGAGGGCCAATCAAGTCCTGGATGCTGTGCTTCCAACCCAGCCCCCTGCTAATGCACCTGGGAGGATACTGGAAGATGGCCCAAGTGCTTAGGTCCCTGCACCCATGTGGGAGACCAGGGTAGAGTTCCCAGCTCCTGGTTTCAGTCTGTCCAGACCTGGCTGTTGATGCAATCTGGGGAGTGAACCAGAAGATGGAAGTTCTGTCTCTCCCTGTCACTCTGCCCTTCAAATAAATAAATAAAATCTTAAAAAGAAGAAGATGACAACAACACTAGAAGTTTGAGGCCTGGCTGAGATGGAAAAATAAAAACTTGATTTTTTTCCATTCTTTGTCTCTGAATTTCCAGGAACAAAATAGCTTGTGAACAGTCTACAAAAGGTTCATGAGATGTGTATTAAGAAAACCATGCACAGATTTCAGAAAATTTTTGCACCCAAATGAATTTGTCTTTTACATGTTTCCCATCAGCTTTTTGAAGTCCATTTGTATGTAACACAGATTTACCATGTTAACCATTTTCAGATGTACCATTTTGGGGTGTTACATATATTACCATAGTTGTGCAGCCATCACCACCATTCACCTCCAGAACTTTTTCATCTCCCCCAACTGGAGTTTGTGCCCATTAAACACTAACTTCCCATTCCTGCCCATACCCCAGGACACCTGACCACCACCAGCCTACTTCCTGTGTCTCTGAATTTGACTAAGCTGGAGACTGCAAACAAATGGAATGACACAAATGCCTCTCTGTGACTGCCTTATTTCACTCAGGATAACATCTTCAAGATTCATCCACTTTGCAGTATGCTAATCTTCTTCAAGTCTGAAGCGTATTCCATTACATATCTATACCATGCTCTTTATCCATCCATTCACTGATGGACACTTGGATTGCTTCCGTCTTTTAGTGATCATGAAAAATATGGGTATGCGATTACCTCTTCAAGACCCTTCTTCAGTTCTCTGGGTAGGTACTCAGAGGTGGGACCACATGGTAATCCTGTATTTGCTTTTTGGACGAGGTGCCTTATTGTTTTCCACAGCAGCTATGGCACTTCTCTCAGCAACATATAAGGGGTCCTATTTCTCCACATTCCCAACACTTGCTAGTTCTCTTCTGTTTTTCATAATAGCTATCCTAAGGGGTATGAACGTCCTGCATCACTGTGCGTCTGATTTGAGAGAGAGAGAGAAACCATAAGTCCAAAGACTCAGGTTGAAAAAGGATCCCAAGAAAAGGAAGGCATATGTTAATCTTTAAACATTCTTTTAAGGAAAATGTAATACTATCTTAAAGATTTGTTTTTCTTATTTGAAAAACAGCATGACAGAGAAGGTGAGAAAGAGCTCTTCTGAGGGCTGGCGCTATGATACAATGAGTTAAACTGCTGTTTACAGTGCCAGCATCCCATATGGGCACCAGTTCAAGTCACAGCTGCTCTACTTCCAATCCAGCTCCCTGCTAATAAACCTGGAAAAGACCTTCCATCCTCCAGTTCGCTCCCCAAATGGCAGCATCAGCCAGGGCTGGTCCAGGTCAAAGCCAGGAGCTTGGAACTCCATCCAGGTCTCCAATGGGGGTGATAGTGGTCCAAATACTTGGGCCATCATCCACTGCTTCCCCAGATGCACTGGCAGGAAGTTGGATTGGAAGTGGAGCAGCTGGGACTCAAACCAGAGCTCTGATACAGGATACTGGCATCGAAAACATCAGCTTAACCTGCTGCACCAAAATGTTGATTCCTGTAATAGTATGTACCAATGTCCACAAGGTACATAGTTTTCAAAAAGTTCATGGAAATGCATATTAAAAAGTTATACATAGATTTCTAATTTTTGCAACAAAATTAGCATATTTTGATTCCATTTTCCATAAACTTTGTGAGGTACCCTCATGCTATAAAAAATTGCCACAAATAAATTTACAATGTGTATGGGCTATGTGTGGAAAAATCGAGGGATAACTATCACCATATTTCTCCAAATATTAAAAAAAGCATCAACATTCATTTATCAGTAAAAAAAAAAAAAAAAAACTTCAAAGGAAATCCAATGACCCATGAAAGCATTTCTGCAGTGATGAATCAAATCAATATAAATCTCATAGTCTACTGTGAGTCTACTGGAAGACAAACAAAAGTTCCTTGAGTCACCTTAAAAAATCTAAACTTCTGGCCGGCACCGAGGCTCACTAGGCTAATCCTCCGCCTTGTGGCGCCAGCACACTGGGTTCTAGTCCCGGTCGGGGTGCCGGATTCTGTCCCGGTTGCCCCTCTTCCAGGCCAGCTCTCTGCTGTGGCCCGAGAGTACAGTGGAGGATGGCCCAAGTGCTTGGGCCCTGCACACCATGGGAGACCAGGATAAGTACCTGGCTCCTGCCATCAGATCAGCGCGGTGCGCCGGCCTCAGCGCACCAACAGCGGCGGCCATTGGATGGTGAACCAATGGCAAAGGAAGACCTTTCTTTCTGTCTCTCTCTCTCTCTGTCCACTCTGCCTGTCAAAAAAAAAAAAAAATCTA
Source organism: Oryctolagus cuniculus (assembly GCF_964237555.1). Classification (NCBI taxonomy): domain Eukaryota; kingdom Metazoa; phylum Chordata; class Mammalia; order Lagomorpha; family Leporidae; genus Oryctolagus; species Oryctolagus cuniculus. The sequence continues at coordinate 47,666,465 of NC_091444.1, forward strand.
AACTTCGGGGCCAGTGCTGTGGCATAGCCGGTAAAGCGACCACCTGCAGTGCCAGAATCCCATATGGAGGCCATTTAAGTCTTGGCTGCTCCACTTCCAATCCAGCTCTCTGCTATGGCCTGGGAAAGCAGCGGAAGATGGCCCAAGCCTTGAGCCCCTGCACCCAGGTAGGAGACCTGGAAGAAGCTCCTGGCTCCTGGGGAGTGAACCAGTGGATAGAAGACTTCTCTCTTTCTCTGCCTCTCTTTCTCTGCCTCTCTTTCTCTGTGTGTAATTCTTTCAAATAAGTAAATAAATCTTTTTTTAAAAAAATCTAAACTTTATAATTTGATGACTCAAATAATTGATTTTTGCTCCCATATGGGAGACCAGATATTTGAATTTGTGGGCATCTGGAAAGCAAACCAGTTGATAGGAGCTCTCTCTTCCACTCTGCCTCTCCAATTAATTATTAATCTCAAACATTTTGTCAGCTGTCATTCTTTGTCCAGAAAATCTACAGGCTTGGGATTAGGCAGGACTCTCTGAGAAGAATCAGGATGATCAATTAGAAATAAGAAATTAAGCATCAGGTGAGGGAATTTTCTGGAAGATGTCAGTGTCTGACTTCCTTCCCCATGTTCCCATAAAAGAACAACCATAACACAGCCATAAGCTTTAAGAATGTGGCCTGGTGGGTGGGGTAAGACACCACCTGGGACACAGGCATCCCACATCAGAGTGCTGGCTTGAGTCCTGGCTGCTCCACTTCCCATCCAGGTTCCCGTTAGTGCATGTGGGAAAGCAGAGGATGATGCTGCATGTTACATGAGTCCCTGCTACCCACATGGGAGGCCTGGATAGAGTTACTGGCTCCTGGCTACAAAGCCAGCCCCAGCCATGGCTATTGTGGCCATTTGGGACATGAACAAGTAGATGAAAATTTTCTTTCTTTCTCTCTCTCTCTCTCTCTCTCGCTCTCGCTCTCGCTCTTTCTCTCTGCCTTTCTACCTTTGGAATAAATAAAGTAAATCTTTTAAAAAGAAAAAAAAAAAGCACCAGTTGAACCTAACAGATACGGAAGCACACTTAGAATCTGCATCCGAAAACTCACTGTAAAGGGAACAGATTCTGAAAAACTTCTGTACAAAATACAGAATCTAGGACTTCATTTTCACTGAGTTACATAATATCAGCAATTTTTTTTTGTTGCTTCTTTTATGCCGCAGACATAATCAGTGTGCAAAGTTCCACGTTATTTGGCCTGAAAATGAATTCTCATGCTTTTCCCTCCCTTCTGAAGTCCCATTATTTTTATATGAGGTCAAAAATAGAACATTCTGGGGTCTGCATTTTCTCTCAGGTTACAGGCAGAATTTCCTAGGAATCCTCATTAGTTATGCAATTCAGTTTCAATCTAACATAAAGTTGCCTGTTGGAAAAGACCAGGGTACATGGAGCATACATGCTTCTTCACGTGCCTGGGGATGAACTGATGTCAGCAGGAAAAGCCAGCGTGACCCTTTGCATGCCTGGACCCATGGCTGAATATATGGAGCAGTGATAATGGGTGGTTAGGACCTGCCTACTACCTCTGCGAGACTGGGCAAACGTTGAGTCAGGAAGACCACGATGGGGCTGGCGTTGTGGCATTAGTGGGTAAAGCCAACACCTCCGATGCAGGCATCCCATATGGACCCAGGTTCAAGTCCCAGCTGCTCCACTTCCCATTCTGCTCCCTGCTAAAGGCCTGGGAAAAGCAGAACATGGCTCAAGTATTTGGGTCCCTGCACCCATGTGCGAGACCTAGAAGCAGCTCCTGGCTCCTGGCATCAGCTTGGCTCAGCCCTGGCTGCTGTGACCATCTAGGGAGTGAACCAACAGATAGAAGATATCTAACTCTGACATTCAAATAAGTAAATAAATCTTTAAAAAAAAAAAAACCTGCCTATAGATAAAGCCACCCCTCCTTTCTAGGCAAGTGTTAAACTTCATTACCCTCATGAAAACCAGAGCAGTGTTTCCTAAGTTTGGTTCCTGTTGAATGGCCCCTCCTGCAAGTTAGGGTATGTCGCTCCCCGTCTTCGTGGAGGAACGACACAGGACCCTGCGCTGTTCTTTCGTCTGCTCGGCCCTCCCCAGGTTTGCTGCCGGTTCTTCCCGGGTTGGCTACCATCCCTTCCACCTCCGTGGAAGGGCAGTTCCCCCTGGCTGCTTTCCCCACTTCCACAGGGGAGCGGCACACCGCCGGCCGGTTCTCTGGGGGGCTGCACAGGTGTTCCCCTTAGATGTTCCTCGTGCATGCCGTCTCTCTCCTCCTTTATAGTCCTCTTCCACCAATCCCAACTCTGCTACCCACACGCCGAGTACGCTGCTCTCCTCCAATCAGGAGCAGGTCCCACAGTTTATTGGTTGAACTGGAGGCAGCTGTGTAGAAGCTGTTTCCCTTCTCAGCGCCATATTGTGGGAAAGCAGATGCATAGAATAAGTCTTAATTCCAGTAACTTAGTCTAGTCCGAGTTGCTCACAGTTGCTCCCCACAGGGTAAACTTGCTTTAGCAAACTATTAGCAGTTTTGTAAAAGCCCTTTGAGTAGCACTTTCCTATGCATACCTCAAATAGTCACTAACATTTAATAATAAGAAAATACCAGCCCTGTGTGTAGCACAATTTGAAATGCTAATCATTAGTTCAGGAGTTTATATCTTGGGATAGGCATTTAGCACAGCATTTAAAATTCTGCTGGATGCTTGCATCTCATTTCAGAGTGCCTGGGTTTGAGTGCAAGCTCCAATTCAGATTCCAGCCTCCTGTTAATGCATACGCAAGGAGGCAGCAGTGATGGTTCAAGTATTTGGGTCCTCTGGATTGAGCTCCTGGCTTCTGGGTTCATTGCAGGCATTCAGGGAGTGATCCAGCAGATGAGAGACCTCCCTTTGTCTCTTTCTTTCTCAATAAATAAAATGAAAATTCAAAAGAATCTAGACCTTTATTAGGAGAGTTAATTAAGTCCTCACTACCCATTCAAATGGTGAAGGATGTGTTAATTACTTTGTGCAAATCATTACACAATGTGTACATATATCAAATCATCACACTGTGTATCTAATTACACACAAGTTTTATTGGTCAATTAAACCTCAATAAAGCTGCAAAAAAAATTTAGGAAACTATATTGACTGAGGGTAAATATCAGACAAAAATTAGTCCCATTAAGACAAAATTCAAGGGGGAGTTATACACACTATTTTGCCTGTTCTGCCCACCAAAATCATAGCTGTATTCATTGACAGGATTACCTCTATTCAAGAATCTATTTACTTTTAACAACACTCAATTAGGTTTTTAGCCTTTTGTCATAAGGATGACAGCAAAAATGACAATGGTACCAAAGGTCTCCATAAACATCTGGATGTGAGATGGTCCACTCCAACAGCAACTCATGATGGATCACAGGGCCATCCCAAAACAAATAAACTGTGTATACGTTAGAGCCCACTGGTGCGTTGGCTTAACGCTCAGACTCATAGGTCCCAGTCCCAGACACACTCCTTCAGACCACAGGACACAAGATCTGGAATTCTGCATCTTTAGCCAACACACACATGCAAGCCCACGTGTACATATGTGACTCTACTGCCTGTGTTCAAAAGCTCACTCTGGAAGAAACACTGCTGTGAAAGAGTATAGCGATTCCTGGACCCCAAAGCTTGAGGGGAGGTGCGGGAACTTTCGCAAACAGTACAACATCAGAGGCAGCCTTGGGCCGTGGCCTCCCCTCCTCAGCACAAGAGAGAAGCCACAATCTAACTTCACCCCCAACAGCTCACCCTGGCAGGGCCGGATGGCAGCTATGGGCCACTGTGAAGATGGATGCATCTTAGTGTCTTAGTCTACCATCACTAAACATTTGAATTAAAAAACTGTCTCCCCTTATTTGATTCTTGAGAGCACTCAGCAACTTTAATTTCAGTAGTATTTTTTAAATAAAGATTTACTCATCCATTTGAAAGTCAGAGCTACAGAATTAGAAACAGGCCGGCGCCGCGGCTCAATAGGCTAATCCTCCACCTTGAGGCGCCGGCACACCGGGTTCTAGTCCAAGTCGGGACGCCAGATTCTGTCCCGGTTGCCCCTCTTCCAGGCCAGCTCTCTGCTGTGGCCAGGGAGTGCAGTGGAGGATGGCCCAAGTGCTTGGGCCCTGCACCCCATGGAAGACCAGGAGAAGTAGCTGGCTCCTGCCATCGGATCAGCCCGGTGCGCCGGCCGCCGCAGCCATTGGAGAGTGAACCAGCGGCAAAGGAAGACCTTTCTTTCTGTCTCTCTCTCACTGTCCACTCTGCCTGTCAAAAAAAAAAAAAAAAAAAAAAGAATTAGAAACAGAGAGCTCTTCCATCATCATTCCTCAGATGGCCAAAATGGCCAGGAGCTTCTTCTGGGTCTCCCATGTGGGTGGCAAGGGCCATCTTCCACTGCTTTCCCAAGCCATTAGCAGGAGCTGGATCAGAAGTGGAGCAGCCGGGACTCAAACTGGTGCTGATAGCTGGTGTCACGGGTGACAGCTTTACTGGCTATGCCTCAACACCAGCCCTATAAGCAACTTCTTACACAACTGGACCTCTTGGGTACCCTGTCTTTGCTTTTGATCAAAGGCTGCCATATTCAGGGCATATTCTTATTAAAACTAAGAAAAACCATAGTCACGTTTATTTATCCATGGAAATATTTCACTCTCCACAATCTGTGGGTTGACAAATTAGTTTTCTGTGCCCTTGAGTCTATGGACCACTCTCAACTCTGAAGAGTTTTCTTCAAGGAAATGAAACATTCTCAGCCCCCTTGGGGATGAGCCAGACAATACCCAGCCCTCGCCACTGAGCTCCTGTGGCAAGCTCCTCATCAAGATGCTGTTGAAAGGGATCACATCTCTACAACGTGAGGCCTGTAGTTACCAATGTCCTGTATACTTGCAAATTGTCAAGACTGTAGATTCTAAGGGGTCTCACCACAAATCAGCCCCCTCCCCACTTAGTGGTACAAGGCTAACTCTCCTGTCTTCACAGGATTGTGACACCTTCTGTGTGAGACCCTCTTCAATGCCCACCCAACCTCAAGTCTAACATGGTGGAGAAATTTGGAATAGGGAAGCACACAACCATACCTCCTCGAAGGCATCACAGAAAATAGAATTAAAAGATTAGTTCATTTTGGTGCAAAATTTTGACATCCACATGTGTGAGGATGTCTTCAAAAAGTTGGGGAAAATGTGTCATGAAAAACACTAAAGGATTATTTTCCCCAAACAAGCTTATCTTTTAATTCTCCTCTTCTGTGAACTTTATTTATTTATTTATTTATTTATTTTTGACAGGCAGAGTGGACAGTGAGAGAGAGAGACAGAGAGAAAGGTCTTCCTTTGCCGTTGGTTCACCCTCCAATGGCCGCCGTGGCCGGCACGCTGCGGCTAGCGCATCGTGCTGATCTGGAGCCAGGAGCCAGGTGCTTCTCCTGGTCTCCCATGTGGGTGCAGGGCCCAAGCACTTGGGCCATCCTCCACTGCCTTCCTGGGCCACAGCAGAGAGCTGGCCTGGAAGAGGAGCAACCGGGACAGAATCTGGCGCCCCGACTTGGACTGGAACCCGGTGTGCCGGCGCCACAAGGCGGAGGATTAGCCTATTGAGCCGCGGCGCCGGCCCGTGAACTCTTGAAGTCCATCTGTGTGTGGAGTGAACGCTCCCTCTTCCCTGCAGGCACTGATGACTTGGAGAGGCCGGTGGTGCACTTCCTGCTCCCATCACACACCTTCCAGATGATGCCCAGAGCAGCCTGGCCCTTCAAGTCTGATCCCCAGACTGAGGAGGGCCCCCCTGCTTGCTGTACACCCTTTGACTTTCTCTTCACCTGCAGTCCTCAGGGACCTGGGAGAGAGGGTGCAGGCTGGAGGCGTGGGGCGATGCTTGTTCCCTACTTGCCACTTACCTTCCAGACGACTACCTTAACTTCTGCCTTCCACCAGAGCTGCCTAGAAGCCCACTGGAGCTGGACTCTTCTCTTCTGGTCGCAGCTGGGTTGCCTCCCCTGTTATTTGTTCTGCTTCCTGTTCTCCAATCTGCAGATACCTTGGGTCACAGCCACAGTGGCCCATACCTTACCACACTTCCCACATGCCTGGCACTCTCTTCAGGGTTCAGCATCTGACTCCCCGAATCTTCACCACGCCCCTTTGGGGAACACTACCATTTTCTCTTCTTCAGGAAACTGAAGCACACAGGTGGTCGGGATCTTGCCAGAGGTGGTACAGCTGCCAATTCTCAAAACCACGGAAGGGCTGCCCTGCTCAGATGGATGGCTGACAGGTGCTCACTCGCGATGGTTCTACTCTGAGCTCACGGTGAGGTTTTGGTGTGTTTGTGAGTAATACAGTGAACAACTCAGGGTATTTAGGCTGTCATCTCAAACGTATCATTTCCTTGTGATAAAACCATTCAAAAATCCTCCTTAGCTATCGTGAATTATCCAGTACTGAATCGTTGACGATAATCCCTGTCTGTGTAACGGAACACCATAACCTGCTCCTCCCAGCTGGCTGTGACTCTGTGCCCTTTACCCAGCACTCCCCATCCCTGTCTCTCCCCCGCCCCCACCTGTACCTTCTGGTAACCGCCACCTGCCCTCTACTCCTACGGACTGGGCTTTTTTCGAGCCCATGTGTGAGTGAACCCTGTGCGGTATTGTCTCTGTGTGTCTGGCTTATTTCACTTCATTCAGCTTCCATGTTGCTGCAGCAGGGGAAGTTTTTAAAGGCAAAAATGAAGAGGGTCACATAAATTACATACATTGTTTTGAGTTACTTATCCTTGGCTACAACAATCAATAACAAGGACGGTGCTAGTCCATGTTTGGACAGACGTCCTCACAGAAGTCTCTCTCAGTACACTGGCACAAGCTTGTGGCTCCGGCAGGGTCTTCTGGGACAGTTCTAGGACAGGCACCTTGTGGATAAGCATCCTCCCTCAGTGGCTGCCTCCTCGCTCCATTTTTCTCAGAGTTTGAAACCAGCGACTCCACTTTGAATCTGACGGTTTTCACACAAGTTCCCCCCAAAGTCTTATATAATTCTTTTAAAAAAATATTTTTAGGAAACATTCATTTGAATGGGAGAATAACAGATTAAGAGAGTGAGATAGACTAAGAGATCTTCAATCCCTTGGTTCATTTCCCAAATGCCCACAACAGCTAGGGTTAGACTAGGCCAACGCCAACAGCCCAGAATTCTTTTTGGGCCTTCCTTCCAGCTGGGTGGCAGGGACCCAAGTCCTAGGGCCGTTACCTGTTGCCTTCCAGGTGCATGAGCAGGAAGCTGAACAGGAAGCAGAGTAGCCGGGACTCAGTAATCACTCCGATATGGGATGCCAGTGTCCCAAGCAGCAGCATAACCAGCTGTGTCACCTGCTTGCCCTGTTTCATCCTTATAGCATCCACATAGCACATTGGGCTTCTCAAATAGTAAGAATAGTGTACTTATTTATGCTACCAATTTGTCTGCCTGACACATCCCCACAGGCAAGCAGCATCGTTATACATCTCTGACCCCAAGCATATCATTAAATGAAAAGCCCAAACAGCAAAGTAAATGTGTATGTGTATAGAGAAAAATCATTGGTCTTTAAATCATATACACATACACGTATGTGTATATGCATTCAAATTTTTAGAAAGACGAATCAGAGACTATTAACGGGATTTATCCCTGGGAACGGGGGAGGAAGAGGGAGAGACTTAACTTTTCATTATTTGCTTTTTCCTTTTTTTACTATTTATTTATTTTAAAATTAAAAAGGAGAATATGAAGCCATACATATGATGATATGTAAATATTTAAATCAGTCTTCTCAAAATGACTCAACAGGGCCAGCACTGTGCAGGAACAGGCTAAGCCACCACTTGCCACACTACATCCCATATCCAAGGGCCAGTTGCAAGTCCCGGGTGCTCCGCTTCCAATCCAGCTTCCTAGTAAGGTGCCTGGGAAAGCAGAAGATGGCCCAAAGACTTGGGCCTCAGCCACCCACATGGGAGACCTGCTTCCGTCTGGCCCAGCCCTTGCTATTGCAACCACTTGAAATGAACCATCCAATGAAAGATCTCTCTATCTTTCTCTCTCTCTCTCTCCCTCCCTGTCACTCTACCTTTCCAATAAATAAAGAAAAAGAAAAGGAGAATCTCCAAAATTAATGCAGGTGACCAGGCAAAGATAGCATAGCAGGATGTAACTTAAACCAAGAAACCTGCAGCCTAGACCGCTGCAATGACCCTTGTTTGAAGACAGGATGTTTTCAGCAAAAGGACCCTCATCACGGAGACCAGATATAGAGGAGCCCTAAAAAGCAAGACTTGTTGGTGTCTGCCCCTCACTGTCCAAGTAGAGAGGCACTAGCTGGGACAACACAAACAGGCTGGTGTCTGAGAAGCTCGGCTCCATTTGCGGGGAGGAGCAATTCATCAGATTTACCACCGTCTTGTTGGAGCTGCTTGGAGACTCTCCAAATCCCTTTGCTCCGATTTCATGCCGGCCAAGTATATTACTCAGGGTAAGTTATGTTCACAGCTGCAGAAGATATTAACCCTGCAATCTCATTGGCTTAAAGCCATATGTCTCTGTCATGTCACATTCCAAGGAGGACTGGGGCAAGAGTAACCTGTGCTCCACGCAGCCATTCAGGGACTCAGGGCCATCTAGACTAAGTAGGCATCTTCTCCTGGGTCCTTGGACAACTGCTCATCCTGCTGGTGGATGGGGAATGAGAGGCAGTAGAGAAAGCACACCCACTCTTGAGATTTTCAGTCCCAAAGGAACACACGTACATCACGTTTGCTCACTTTCCAGTGGGGGCAACTCCTCCCACGGACCCAGCGAGATCACAGGGCAGGAGGGGAGGGGCCACATGCTTGAAGGCCTTCTTGCTGGGGGAGACTTTGCAGAGTCCTGGAGTGGTGAAGAACTTCACTAGTGAGGCAGAGCAAGCTTGCTCACTTCCTTCTCTTGTAAAGCCACCTACACAATTATGAGGGCCCACCCTCATGACCCCATCCAATCCTAGTTACTTCCCAAAGGCCCCATCTGCAAATCCCATTAGCATATGACTTCAGGGATCAAGTTTCCTAAACACCCAGACTGTAGCAGGGGCACCACGCAACCCACTGTGCCAAGTCAACAGCTTCCTGCCCAATATCATGTCCCATTCAGATGGGCCCTTGGCAGATGCTAATGATGTGAGCCAGGGTTTCAGGTTTACATGGTGCTATTTGGGGGCTGATGGCTAAGATGTGCAAGCAGTCCTGCCAGAACACAGGGCAGGCTTCAAGTCCAAATTGCTTTTCTTGAACTTCTCAATGTTTCAGCTATTTTTCAGTCTCCCCAAATCTACAAGGATACCCTCAACTTTTGTATTTTGCTATGGTGTCAAATTCCAACAGAGTACGTGACAAGCAACTTTTTTTTTTTTTTTTTTTTTTTTTTTTTTTTTTACAGGCAGAGTGGACAGTGAGAGAGAGAGAGAGAGAAAGGTCTTCCTTTGCCGTTGGTTCACCCTCCAATGGCCACCGTGGACGGAGCGCGGCCACACTGATCCGGAGCCGGGAGCCAGGTGCTTATCTTGGTCTCCCATGGGGTGCAGGGCCCAAGGACCTGGGCCATCCTCCACTGCACTCCCGGGTCACAGCAGAGAGCTGGCCTGGAAGAGGGGCAACCGGGACAGAATCCGGCGCCCCGACCGGGACTAGAACCCGGTGTGCCAGCGCCGCTAGGCGGAGGATTAGCCTAGTGAGCCACGGCACCGGCCTGACAAGCAACTTTTTTGTAACCAATAGCTTCCACACCCTCTTAGGGCAGGAACTACTGACATTAAGGTCTGGAGGAACAGGAGAGGCAGACCTGCACCAGAGTAGCTAGGGAATCCTGGTTCATAAAGAAATTGAAACCAAACGCCTATAATGTAAAAGCAGGACCCAGCCTCTTGTCTCCCTTAGCTCAAGTGTACTTGCCTATCCTTTATCGAAAGCTCACTGATTTGAGGGAGTGATCCAGCTGGCCCTACAAGGTTGTAATCACTGGACTTGAGGAGTCATTTGCTACTCCAATAGATAAGAACATTAATGGCCAGAATTGTCCTGTGGTGGTTCGTGTAGGGCAATTCCAGGTTTGAGCGAAATCTGTCACCTTCACATAACCCCCAGACCAGCTAGAGCCCACTGGTCATTATGAATTCCCTAAAGAGCATGGCACCACCGACCAATCCAAGGAAGGTCACGAGCACCACAGACCAGCCAAGAACTTGGACACAAACTGAGCATACACCTCTCATCCCCAATTTCAATCTAGAAGAACTTTCACCCCTGAATTCCCTTGGAGAGCTGGAAATTAAGCAACAGTAGCCCAACTCCTTGCTCTGTACTTTGCAATAATTACCTACTTTTGTATACTACCCTGATGTTAGCAATAGGCTTTCTGCACGTCAGGTGAATGGACCCACTTCAGAGGTTCTACAGCAGTACCTCCAACTAGTTTGGGGTGCTGTTCAGCAACACAGTGGGCAATCAGATGGCAAGGAGAGGAAAAAGGCTGCACCAGTAGATTGGATGGCACTTCATGAACCACAAGGTCTCCAGTCACCTACCCAGACATCGCCATACCAGCCCCTCTGCAGGGCTGTTTTCCACATCACGGTGTTCTTTTATTCCATTTTGCTATTATCACACCATCAAGAGAAAAGAAACAGCTAAATCCCTCCCTGGTACTCAGTTATTGGAGGTAGTAATGAAGAAGACGAACAGAATACGCTTAATGTGATGTGACACTTCTAATTGAATTGTATTGCTTTTTTAGCACCCCCTTTACCATTTATGTCCAGACACCTTGATATATATGCAGACAGGAAAGGAACACTATCGATCTCTATAGCCAATGAATCCTTCTCCCCACTGCCCCTCTAAAGCTTTTCTATTTCTAAATTCGCCTTATTCCCATTCTAAGCAAAGTTTTTCTAACCATTCTTAAGTGCCTCCTTCCTAAGAACCTAATACACACCACATAAATTACCTCATCTCATTCTCAATGCACTCATCCTAAAGACAGAACAAACTATTATCACCTCTATTTCGGGGTAGGAAAATGAAGGCATGCAGCAGGGAGGAAACATTACCATATAAAGAACTTCCGTGGCCTGCCCGGAACCAGAATTCACAACCTGCTCTCTAGGCCAACTCAGAGCGCTGCTAAAAGATCTGACACCAAGGAATAAATCGACACTGACACCACAACAAAGAAACCAGACAAAGGCAGGGTATCTTCATTTGATAAGACAAATGAACTGGTTTTGTCAACAAAGCAACCAAAGTAACCACTGGTAGAAGGAAAAAAGGCATTTAAGAGATACAAAAATCAAATGCAATGTGAGGTCTTTGTTTTGATATTAATTTGAAAAAAACTGAATCTGTATATATGTAACACATAAAACTTGTATAACTTAAGTAAAATTAAATAAGTTAAAAAGATTTTAAAAAAAAATACAATTTAGGAATTATCCAGAAAATCTGAAAATGGATTTAATGTAGAAAATATTAAGAAGTTATTACTAATTTTATTAGGTGTGACAACGGCATTACAGTTCTTTAAGGTCTTTAATTGCTGAAGTATAATGATATGATGGCAGGGCTTTTCATTTCTCTTTTAATTGGCCAATAAAATCCCATTTATGTGTACAACATGACATTTTGAATTATGTGTACATAGTAGAATGGCTCAGTTGAGCCGATTGACAGATGCCTCACACACATTTTTTTGTGGTGAGAACACTTACAGTCTACTTCAGCTATTTTCACAGTCTGCTGTTGCTAACTGTTGTCGGCACACTGCACAACAAATCTCTAGAATCCAATCCTCCCGTTGAACCCTTACAGCCTTTCACCAGCTTCTCTACACTACTCCCTGCCAGAGTTTTGTTGTTGTTGTTGTTTAATTTATTTGAAAGTCAGAGTTATACAGAGAGAGGAGAGGCAGAAAGCAAGAGGACTTTCATCCACTGGTTCGCTCTCCAGTTGGCCCCATCCTACGGAGCTGTGCCGATCTGAAGCCAGGAGCTTCTTCCAGGTCTCCCATGTGGGTACATGGCCCCAAGGACTTGGGCCATCTTCTATTGCTTTCCCAGGCCATAGCAGAGAGCCTCATCGGAAGTGGAGAAGCCAGGACTCGAACCGGCGCCCATATAGGATGCTGGCACTGCAGGCAGTGGCTTTATCCACTATGTCACAGTGCTGGCCCCCAGGGCTTTTCTTTAAGATCAGTTCCTTACCTACAAGCACTTCACTAGAAGCAATTTGCCCTCACTGAAGGAGAAGAGGGCAGGACACCAAGCACCTAGCACACCTGCAGGCTGAGGGGACAACAGTTATTAGCTTGGAAGTTACAACATCTGACTGACACTGAGGGGCTCCCTCAGCTGCTAGCCAGAAGGTAAATTTGAAGATAAAGGTGCCAAAGAGGTGGAACCAGTTAGGAACCTTTAACAAGAGTCCAGATTAAAAAAGAAGTCAGGCAGTGGTATTATGAGGGAATACTACACAGAGAAAATGAGGAAAGGCAAAGTACTCTGAGAGGAAAAATGCAAGGGACTCGATTGATTGATGGGAGGAGAGTGAGGCTGTAGGCAGGGTCAGATCTCAGCTCTGCGATGCACTAGCTGGGTCAGTTACCTCAGTCTGTGAATCGGTTTTCTCATCCATAAATAACACTGAAAAGTCTTCCCAACAACCTGCGGGGGATGGGCATTCAGAGAGTCGTGCTTCGCAAACTACGCCACTATGGATGTCAGGCTCGGGAAAACGAAACACAGAACATGGTGACATCCGTGGGATGGAGCGAGATTGCCCAGGCAGAGTGAGAACTGTGAAAAGGCAAGGCACTCAGGCATAAGACCCTCTAGCACTGCTTGACTGAAGAGGGCTGCAATAGGAGGAGCCCTGGGGATTTTTCTTAAGATTTATCTGAAAGGCAGAGTTACAGAGATGCAGAGGCGGGGATGGAGGGGATAGCGAGAGAGAGGGGGAGAGAGGGAGGTCTTCCACTCCCAAATGGCTGGAGCTGGGCCTATCTGAAGCCAGGAGCTTCTTCTGGGTCTTCCACGTGGGTTCAGAAGCCCAAGGACTTGGGCCATCTTCCACTGCTTTCCTAGGCCATAGCAGAGAGCTGAATCGAAAGTGGAACAGCTGGGTCTTGAACCGGCACCCATAAGGGATGCCGGCACTGCAGGCAGCGGCTTTACTTGCTACACCACAGCACCAGCCCCAGAATGATATTTTTAAGTCTCCAGAATGCTGTCAACTTCAGCCAGAGCGGGGCTAGCGTACATTCAAGGAGAGAACTGACCAGCATCGTGTTCCTGGATGCTGCTTACAATTATGCAAGACCTGGGATAATTACTGCTCAGGTAGCTGCCTGCTATCCCCTTCATTCTGTCATGTGCAGGGGCTAGGCCTTTAGCAAAAGGAGAACGACTTCAACCTCTGAGCTTGGAAGAAAGAAAGTTGGGTGGCTGTGAGTGCACATAGAATTGCAGGTGAGAAGAGTAACGCGCGGGAACCCGTTTCTCCATGGTCTCGATTTTCACTACAGAGGAATGTGAGGGCATGTGCTGGGCGGGGTGAATGGGGACTCACAAGAAGCGAGGGAGGGAAGAGGCCAGGGGAGCCTGGGGAAGAATGACATGACTTGGTGAAGCGGCACCTGCTTCATAGTGGTGGTGTGGCTCCATTGGCCTCACAGCTTCACGCCCTTGTCCTCTGGGTGTCCTGCTCAGACTGCCTAGTGTGTGTGTACGTCCCCAAGTGGGGAGGACACGGGGGTCAGTAAAGGCCCAAATTTTGCAACAGCCACAGAAGCAGCATGTCTCGGGCGCAACAGGGAGAAGAGCTTTTTCTAGAAAGTGCTTTTTTCCTGGGAGGAGGGGAAGGGGAGAGGGAAAAAGGCAAGGAGGAGGCAGAAAGGGGAAAGGGAGGGAGGGAGGAAGGGAACAGGGGGAAGACGGGGGCAAGGAGGAGAAACGTGAGTTTACAGACAGATACTGAAGCCAATAGGAGAAGGGCAGGGCCCAGGGAAGCAGGAGGGAGGAGCACCTGGGTACCCAAAGGCACTGCCTTGCATGAGGGTGTGCTGCATGTGTTAGGCAGTGACACAGAGGCCCAAAAGGGCTCAAACAAAATGAAAGCTTCGGGGCCTGGCCTTGTGGCACAGCGGGTTCAGCCATGGCCTGTGTCGCCTGCATCCACATGGGTAACAGTTGCAGAGTTCTGGCTGCTCCACTTCTGATCCAGCTCTCTACTAATGTCCCTGGGAAGGCAGCAGAATATGGCCTGACTGCTTGGACCCCTGTCACCCATGCGTAATACCCAGATGAAGTTCCAGGCTCCGGGCTTTGGCCTGGCCCCACTGGGGAAGTAAACCAGTGCATAGAAGATTGATCAATCTCTCTCACATTCTGCCTTTCAAATAAACAAATCTTAAAGTTTTGCTCATCTAACAGTCCAGTGTGAGAAATTTCATGTGGGTTTGTCCCTACTCAGGCTGACTAACGGCAGTTCTTTAACACGTGACTCCCAAAGTTGCCCATGTCACAGCCAAGCAGACTGCATGGGAAGGGGCAAGAGTTGTGGCCGGGATCTCAGATTTCCTCTCAAATGAACCACGAGTTGTTCTCAACATCTCTGCCTGCTTTCTACCAGTGAGAGCCAAGTCACACAGCCACACCTTGGCTACAAGAGGGGTGCTCAGCCAGGGCAAAACGGCCCTGGAGATGTAGCCAAGCTCCCCTGACCTTTCAAACACTAAGGAAGAATGAGACAACCAAGTCTGGTGGGCAATGAGTCGGCTCCACTACTGCTTTCTTTACCTGGTCCATGTTTTTATAGAGAACATCTACAGTTTTGTTTTGCTGTGTTTACTTTAAAAAAAAAAGAAGTGCCAGGGGATGGCGCTGTGACATAGCGGGTAAAGCCACCAGCTGTGTGCCCGCATCCCGTATGGCCACCAATTCAAGTCCCAGCTGCTCCACTTCCGATCCAGCTCCCTGCTACGGCCTGGGGAAACAATAGAAGATGGCCCAACTCCTTAGGCCCACGTTGGAGACCCAGAAGAAGCTCCAGGTTCCTGGCTTAGGATTGGTGAAGCTCTGGCCATTGTGGCTATCTGGGGAGTGAACCAATGGATGGAAGACTTCCCTCCGCCTCTCTGTAACTCTGCCTTTCAAATAAACAAATAAATCTTTAAAAAATAAATAAATGCCAGTTTATTGCTAGATTAGGTTAATGTTTAAATAATTGTGATAAAGATGTAAGAATTAAGTGTTTTCCATGTATAATGAGAATTATCACTACTTTGTTAGAATGTTCTGTTTATAGATATGTTAATATTGAAATAAATAGACATTAACAGGCAGTGTGAGGATTTGACATGTTTTTCTTTTCTTTTAGGATAATTATTTTAAAAGTGTGTATGAGTATAGGAAGCAAAATGGTAGGAGGTTAATATGATTATATGTAAGCAAAACAAAAAAATTATATTATACTGCTATTGAAAACACATTACTAGCTATAAAACAATGTTTTATGTGAACATTTAAGACAGTTTAAATCTAAAGCAATACATTGATATTGACTCATTTAATTCTATTGTAAATTTTTCTCTTAAAGAAATTATGGCATTTTACATTTTCTCTTTAAAAATTTTTATTTGAGAGGCAGGCAAATAGAGAAAGAGCAAGACTCCCTGGCTACTTCATTTCACAAAGGCCCACATGACCAAGGCTGGACCAGGTCAGAAGCCAGGAGCCAGGAACTCAACCCAAGTCTCCTACATAGGTGGAAGGAGCACAGTTACTTGAGCCATAAGTGCTGCCTCCCAGGGTTTGCCCGGGTGGGAAGCTAGAATCAGGAGCCCAAGCCAGGAATGGAAAAGAGTTACTCTCATATGGGATGCAGGCACCTTAAATGTTGAGCTAAAAGTCTGCCCTGGTATTTCACATTTTCTTGCAATAATTCTCTTTCCTTTTCCTTATAGTTTTATAGTTTTCTAGTATATTCTAAAGTTGTTTAGAATACATTAAAGGTACCTACTAGAACAAAAGTGTGACATTACTTTATAAAATATCTACATCCAGTGCGAGATCATCAACAACATTCTCTACTTTTTATTTTCTCTATTTTTTATTTTGTCAAATAAAAAAGGTGAAGATATAGGGGCTATCTAGCGTTGTGGTGCAGCAGGCTAAGCCACAGTCTGTAACACCAGCACTACATAGAGTGCTAGTTTGAGTCCCAGCTCCTCAGCTTCTGATCCAGCTCCCTCCTAATATCCCTAGGAAGGCCGCAGATGGTCCAGGTGCTTGGCCTCTGCCATCCATATGGGAGACCAGGATGGAGTTCCTGGCTCCTGGCATCAAGTTGGCCAAGACCTGGCTGTTGCAGTCATTAGGGAGTGAATAAATGGATGGAAAATCTTTCTTTCCGTCCCTCTTTCAAGTAAATTGAATCACTCTTTAAAAAGGAAAAAAAAAAAAAAGTCAAGATGTAAACTGTTGCCAAAGAAGCCAAAGGCATTGCAGTTTTTTCCATGCAGGAATGGCTTACAACCTGTCATTGTGAAAAAGCAGTAAGATATAGCCAAGAAGCTGTGCTGTTGTCACTTAGTTGGAGAGTTCGGGGCACATATGTGGTCAGCAATGACCTTCAAGATGGACACAGCGTCAGCATCCTGCCAAGTCACACACAAGGGAATAAAATCTAGAGTGACAGTTAAAACCTTTTTCTCTCAGTAAATTGTATCATCCTGTTATAAACAGAAACAACAACCCAGGTAATATCTGACCCTTTGCCACTGGCTAAGGGTTACTGCCAGGCCCTACTTGGCTAATTGCTTGAGTTTCTGAAAGAACAAAGGTATCAGAAACCTTATCATGAGAAGAGATATTTGCAGTTTACAGGTGAGTGAAGCAAGCATGCTACAGGCCTCTGATGTAACCAGGCCTCTGTGTTATATGATCCCTGGCAAGTTAAACAGACTGTGTTTTACCCTTTGAAGCAGCTAAGAAAGCCCCAGCTGACCACAATGCTAGGCAGCCCTGGCACAGATTCCGGGAAGAGGTTTGAGACTAAACACAAAAGCTGCTGCCCAATCTGCAATGTTATCTTTGCAGTTGTTAACAAGATAAATAAACCTAAACTCTCAGGGAACTTATTTCTCAGCTAGGTGTCCGTGATATGAAGATGCACAATGCACAGTTCAGTGAGAGACACATCATATAGAAGATGACAGACCTGGGAACAGAGCCCCAGGAGAAGCCAGGACACCTGCCTGAAGTTCAGGTACAGCTCCTAGCCCGGCTGTGGCACTCTGGCAGCCCAGCAAGCCAGGGACTTCCTCCAGCTTGCCTTATCCTGGACTGCAATGAACAGGTGGCAAGTTATGAGCAGGATAATCATTCTTTGCAGTTTCATGGGAAAGATGAATAGCAGTTATAAAGACTACCATTATATTGAGCTGGGACGCTGGGCCAAGAGCCCTCCAGTCCCCTGGTTCTGCATACATGGATTCACCCAACTACAGAAAGAAAATACTGGGGGGAAACTGCATCTGTCTTAAGCATGTAATTTTTTTGTTGTCATTATTCCCTAAGCAACACAGTATATAACAACTATTTTCAGAGAATATACTTATAGGAGGTTTTGCAAGTAATCTAAAGATGACTTAAAATATACAGGAAGATAGGTGGAGGTTACACACAAATCCTACTCATTTTATACAAAGGGCTTGAGCATCTGTGGTTCTGGGCACCCAAGGTGCTATAGGAACCAGTTCCCCCCAGATATTGAGTGATGACTACATCTATAACAGAATTTCCTGGAGCACCACAGCAAAACACCACGCACTGGAGGGCTCAAACAACAGTAATGTATTTTCTTGTAGTTCTGGAGGCTGGAAGTGCAAGATCAAGGTGCTGGCAGCATTGCTTGATGCTGAGACTTCTCTCCTTGGCCTGTGAGACCATCCTCTGGCTGCTTTTCCCAGGGCCATCACTACGTGCCATATAGGCCCCAGTGTCTGTTCCTAACCTCCTCTTCTTATCAGGACACCAGCCCCTTTGGATTGGACCCACCCTTAATTTTAACTTAATTACCTCCTGATTATTTTATTTGAGAGGTAGAGACACAGGCAGAAAGAGAAGCTCCTTTCCACTGGTTCACTCTGCTAGATGACTGCAGTGTCTGTGGGATTCAAAGCCAGGCACACAACCTGGGTCTCCCACGTGAGTGATGACATCCTAGTTCTTGATCCATCACTGATGCCTCTCGGGTCTTCATTGGCAAGAAATCTGAGTCAGGAGCCAGAGGCAGGAACAGAACCCAGGTATTTCAACATAGGGCATGGCATCTTAACAACTAAGCTGAACATGGGACATTAGCAGCCTTTTAAGAAAAAAAAAAAAAAAGTTGCATTCATCTTACAGGCAGAGTGAGAGATGGATAGACAAATCTTCCACCTGTTGGTTCATTCTCCAAATGGCCAAAATGATGGCAAATCAAGCTGAAGCCAGGAGCCAGAACTCCATCTGGGTCCACATGGGTGGCAGGGGTTCAAACACTTGGGCCATTATAATCTGCTGCTTTCCCAGGCACATTAGCCGTGAACTAGATCAGAAGCAGAGTAGCGGGACTCAAACAGGTGCTTCAATAGGAAATGCTGGCACCACGGCAGCGGCTTAACCTGCTGTGTCACTACGCTGGTCCCGACGTGGACATCAACTACCAGGCTAAATGCCTACTCCTTAAAGATCGCTAAAGGCTTTATCTCCAAATATAGTCACACTCTAAGTCTTGGGGGACAGGGCTTCAAAAAATGAATTTGTGGAGCACACAAATGTATAGTATATGTACGCATATTCACCATATACTTTGCTATATTTACATATACAATCTTGTATCCAAAAACTCTACAATGGTGCTGCTATTCCATTTTATGGACAAGTTACTGCAGCTCAAGTTAATAATTAGCTCAGTGTCAGAGTTAACTGTGAGAAACTAGAAATCCAGGACTGTCTGAATGCATACCCATGCTTTAAACCACTACGCTACACTTTGAAGAGAAAAAGTAAGCACTAGTTATGAAAATTCCTTTGTGTTACTTGGTACCCATTTGCACACTCAGCCAAGCCATTAATGGACCTAACATTGATTGTATATTTGTGAGGTTTCTTTCAAGAGTGGAAGTTTTGACTGTTCCATGAGAAATCCTCAGAATTAAGTCAGAAATAATTTAAACTTTAAAAGGAAGAATTAAGAGAGAGAGAGAGAGAGAGAATCTTCCTTCTCCTGTATCACTCCCCAGATGGCTGCAATGGCCAGGGCTGGGCTAGGCTGAAGCCAGGAGCCTGGAACTCCATCCTGGTGTCCCAGGGGCCTAAGTACTTAGGCCATCATCTGCTACTTTCCCAGGCACATTAGCAGGGAACTAGATAGGAAATGGAACAGTTGGAACTCAAATTGGCATTCATATGGGATGCTGGTGACATAGGCAATGGAAATAAATTTTTTTTAAGATTTATTTGAAAGGTAGAGTTAGAGAGAGAAGAGAGACAGATCTTCCATCCACTGGTTCATTCCGCAATTGGCCATGCCAAAGCCAGGAGCCTGGAACTCCATCCTGTCTCCCACATAGGTAGCAGGGGCCCAAGTACTTGGGCCATCCTATGCTGCTTTCCCAGGCACATTAGGAGGGAGCTAGATGGGAAGTGAAACAGCTGGAACTTCACCCAGTGACTATATGGGATGCTCATAACACAGCTGCTGCCTTAACCTGCTGCACCACAACACCAGCCCCAGAAATAATTTCAGTATCTAAGAATTACTTGGTTCTCCTAGACAGGAAATCTATGCAAAGTTCAGGAACCTTTAGAACAACAACAACAACAACAACAAAAAAACAGTATGCAAAATCCAATCAATGGGTGAGACTCCATGCACGGAGTAAGGAGACAGAAGGCATGGGAATATACAACTTGACTCTAAATGACACAGAATTGCGTAGCCACTTCTTTAAGCTATAGAGTCACTGACAGCAATTAGATCAGATTTAGGATATTATTATGTTGCAGACATAGGTTCCACTTCATTCTCTGGATGTAATTGTTCTTTAGTGGACATGTATTTACTCTTGGGAGGATTCAGCTTCGAAGTTCTTAAATTTTTACGTATTGTAAAAATGTGGCGTAGCAGATAAAGGCACCGCCTACAGTGCCAGCATCCCAAATGGGCGCCAGTTCAAGTCCTGGCTGCTCCACTTCCAATCCAGCTCTCTGCTATGACCTGGGAAAGCAGTAGAAGATGGCCCAACTGCATGGATGGTCCAACTCCCATGCAACTGCATGGGAGACCTGGAAGAAGCCCTGGCTCCTGGCTTCACATTAGCACAACTCCAGCCATGGTGGCCATCTGAGGAGTGAACCAGAAAGTGGAAGATATTCTCTCTCTCTCTCTTTTTTTTTTTTTTTTTTTTTTTTGACAGGCAGAGTGGACAGTGAGAGAGAGAGACAGAGAGAAAGGTCTTCCTTTGCCGTTGGTTCACCCTCCAATGGCCGCCGCGGCCGGCGCGCTGCGGCCGGCGCACCGCGCTGATCCGATGGCAGGAGCCAGGAGCCAGGTGCTTTTCCTGGTCTCCCATGGGGTGCAGGGCCCAAGCACCTGGGCCATCCTCCACTGCACTCCCTGGCCACAGCAGAGGGCTGGCCTGGAAGAGGGGCAACCGGGACAGAATCCGGCGCCCCAACCGGGACTAGAACCCGGTCTGCCGGCGCCGCTAGGCGGAGGATTAGCCTAGTGAGCCGCGGCGCCGGCTCTCTCTCTCTCTCTCTCTCTCTCTCTCTCTCTCTCTCTCTCTCTTTCAAGTGAATAAATAAATCTTTAAATAAATTTTTACTTATTTAACTTATTTGAATGGCATAGAACTAAAGAGAGACAGACATCTCCCACCCACTGGTTCACTGCCCAAATGCCTACAATATCCAGGGCCTGCCCAGGTTAAAGCCAGGATCCTGGAACTCAATCTGTGTTTCCCATGTGAAAGGCAGGGATGGAGCTACTTAAGCCATGGCCTGCTGCAGGTGTGCCAAAGTGTGCATTAGCAGGAAGCTGGAATCAGGGACAGAGCTAGAACATGAACCTAGGCACTTTGATATGATACACAGGCATCCTAGTGTCTTAACCATTATGTTAAGTGTCTACCCCAGGATACAGAATGAAGTACAGAAATGTTTAAAATAATAAAATAGTTATTACCAATATCTTGATATTAAGGAATCCATACACACTAGTGTAGTACTCATAATACTTGTTACACACTGTATATCTGTGCCCCCTAAGATTCATGTTAAAATCTAATCCCATGTGGTAGTATTTGGAAATGGAGTTTTTAGAAGGCAATTAAATCATGAGGGCTCTACTCTCATGAGTGAGATGGTGCTCTTATAAAAGAAGAAACAGGGTCCAGCGCTGTGGTCAGCAAGATAAAGCCCTGGCCTGAAGCACCAGCATCCCATATGGGTACCAGTTCTAGTCCCAGCTGTTCCTCTTCCAATCCAGCTCTCTGCTATGGCCTGGGAAAGCAGAATAAGATGGCCCAAGTCCTTGGGACCCTGAACCCACATGGGAGACCTGGAAGAAGCTGCTGGCTCCTGGCTTCAGATTGGTGCAGCTCCGGCCATTGCAGCCATTTGGGGAGTGAACCAGCAGATGGAAGACCTTTCTCTCTGCCTCTATCTCTCTGTAACTCTTTCAAATAAATAAAAATTTTAAAAAATCTAAAAAATAAATAAAAGAAACAGTATTTTCCCCTCTCCCCACCATGTGAGACTACACAGGTAGTAGGCAGTGGGCAACAGAGGAGTGCTCTCCCTGGAACCCTACCCTTCTGGTATCTTAATCTCAGACCTCCAGCCTCTACAGCTGACAGATATAGATCTCTATTGTAGACATGCCTCCAAGTTTATTGTATTTTGTTACAGCAGCCTGAGCTAAGATAACATTTTAAAGAATTTGGTCAGAGTTGCTTATCAATCTGGCCATTCCTACTTAACATGTATAACTGAGAAATTGAGACTTAAGATTTTAAGTTGAAGGGCAGGCATTCTGGTCTAACAGGTTCAGCCATTGCTTGGAATGTCTGCATCCAAGTTCAAGTCTCAGGTACCCCACTTCCAATTGATTTTTTGGAAGCAGTAGAAGATGGCTGAAGTGTTGAGCTCCTGACACCCCATGGTAGACCTTGATGGAATTCTTGGTTCCTAGCTTTGGCCTGGCCTAGCTTTAGCTGTTGCGGGCATTTGGGTAGTGAATCAGTGGATGGAAGAGCTCTGTTTCTCCTCATTCTACCTTTCAAACAACTTTTTTTTAAAAATATTTTAAGTTTAAAGTTTTCTAAGTTTATATATTATATTGTCACTAAAAAGTTAAGCTGGCCATATGATCATGTTTAATTATCATATTTAAAAGAATTAAACATGTAAGAGGACTTAACAGCCAGACACATGAAATATTTAAAAGGCAGTCAACATTTTTATTGGTCAGGGGCTAAATATTGTGGCCCAGCAGGTTAATGTGCAGTTGGGGGTACCTACATTCCATCTCCGAGTGCCTCATTTGAGTTCAAGCTACTCAGCTCCCAATCTAATTTCCTGCACCTGGGAGGCAGCAGATGATGGCCCAAGCGCTTAGGTTCCTGTCACCCTTTGTGGGAGATCTGCACTGAGTTCTTGACCTATGGCTTCAGCATGCTCAGCCCAACCTTTGCAGGCATTTAGGAGTGAACCAGTGATGCAAGACCCATCTCTCCCTCTCTTCCTGGCACTCTACCTTTCAATTAAGTCTTTAGAAAAGAATATTTATCAAACACAATGGAAGGAAGCAAGGAAAGAAGGAAGGAGGGAGGGAAAAGAGGGAAACTGAGTCAGAAATTGAGGTGAGAAGCTTGAACTACAGAAGTGTTTAGGTATTAAGAACAAATAGGGGCCGGTACCGCGGCTCAATAGACTAATCCTCCGCCTAGCAGCACCAGCACACCGGATTCTGTCCCGGTTGCCCCTCTTCCAGGCCAGCTCTCTGCTGTGGCCCGGAAGTGCAGTGGAGGATGGCCTAAATGCTTGGGCCCTGCACCCCATGGGAGACCAGGAGAAGTACCTGGCTCCTTCCTTCGGATCAGCACGGTGCGCCGGCCCCAGCGCACCGGCCGCGGCGGCCATTGGAGGGCAAACCAACAGCAAAGGAAGACCTTTCTCTCTGTCTCTCTCTCTCTCTCACTGTCCATTCTGCCTGTCAAAAAAAAAAAAAAAAGAACAAATAGGGTTGGCCAGCTTCACTGCTCACTAGGCTAATCCTCTGCCTGCGGCGCCGGCACCCCGGGTTCTAGTCCTGGTCAGGGCGCTGGATTCTGTCCCGGTTGCTTCTCTTCCAGTCCAGCTCTCTGCTGTGGCCCAGGAGTGCAGTGGAGGATGGCCCAAGTGCTTGGGCCCTGCACCTGCATGGGAGACCAGGAGGAAACACCCGGCTCCTGGCTTCAGATCGGCATAGCACGCCGGCCGTAGCAGCCATTTGGGGGGTGAACCAACAGAAGGAAGACCTTTCTCTCTGTCTCTCTCTCTGTCTAAAACTCTACCTGTCAAAAAAAAAAAAAAAAAAAAAAAAAGAACAAATAGGGGACCGGCACAGTAGTGTAGTGGGTGAAGCTGACACCTGCAGTGCCAGCATCCCACGTGGGATGTGCCAGTTCAAGTTGTTCCACTTACAATCCAGCTCTCTGCTATGGCCTGGGAAAGCAGTAGAAGATGGCCCAAGTCCTTAGGCCCCTGCACCACTTGGAAGACACAGAGGCAGCTCCTGGCTTTGGACTGGCACAGCTCCAGCCATTGCGCCATCTGGGGAGTGAACCAGTGGATGGAAGACTTCGCTTTCTCTCTCTCTCTCTGCCTCTGCCTCTCTGTAGCTCTGCCTTTCAAATAATAAATCTTTAAAGAAATAGATGTTAATTTTTGAAACCATAGGTTTAAATGAGCTTTTGTTCCAAAAAGCATGTTGAGGGTAGAGAAGATTAGGGCTAAGGATACAGTCAGGAGTAAAGTCACCCATGAATGTACATGGAGTGGAGGAATGAGGTCAAGGTGATGGTGAAAGCTGAGGCTGAGACACAGGCAGTAATCCTGAAACACAAGGCGACAGGTGATCAGCTGGGAGAAGTGAGCTGTGGGGCTGGAGAGAGCATGACAAGAGTGAGCATGTCACTGCTTGTTCGGTGGGATTGGGAAGATGACACCACCATTAGATCTGTAACACTTGCATAAACAGCTAAGGGAAAGAAGTCTGCTCTCAGATTGCCTTCTCATCTCCTACACCCAAGACCCATGAAACACCTTGACCAGCAAGCAGTCTTTCATCAGAGCCCTTGCCATCATTAGATTCCTACTGACCACCCCTCTGCCTTTAAGAAACTCTCCCTGGCATTGTGGCTTAGCAAGTGATGCCATGGCCTGTGTCCCATAAGAGCACCAGTTCAAGTCCCACATGCTCCACTTCCAAACTAGCTCCCTGCCAATGCACCTGGGAAAGCAGAGGATGATGGTCCAAGTGTTTGGGCTCCTGATACCCCCATGGGAGACCCAGATGGAGTACCTGGCTCCTATCTTGAGTATGTCCAGCCCCAGCCATTGGAGCCATTTGGGGAGTGAACTAGCAGATGGAAGATCAATCTAACTCTCCCTTTCAAATAAATATATCTGTTAGAAAATACAAAGAGCTGGTACTGTGGCACAATGAGTTAAAGTCCAGGCCTGCAGCGCCTGCAGTGCCAGCATCCCATATGGGTGCTGGTTTGAATATCAGCTGCTCCACTTCCAATCCAACTCCCTGTTAATGTGCCTGGGAAAGCAGAAGACAACCCAAGTACTTGGGCCCCTGCACCCACGTGGGAGACCCAGATGAAGCTCCTGGCTTTAGCCAGACACAGTCATAGCCATTTGGGGAGTAAACCATTAGGTGGAAGATCAGTCTCTCCTTTACATCTTTGCCTTCTGTGATGTAGTCCTCTCTCCTCCTCCCCTCATGCATTTCTGTCCTTGCTTCTCCTCCTTGCCCCCTCACTGCAGGACTTTCGCAAGGCCCTGTGTTCGGTCCTCTGCTGGTCTTGTTCTACCCTCCTGGAAGAATTCTGCTGAACTGATTTAATTTCCTTCTTCGGCTATAATTTTGTGGCTGATGTTTCCTAGAAATCATACAGTGTTGCTGCTGCCGCCATTCAATCCATCATCACAGGCAAAGAACCGCCAGGTGTATGTGTCCAATGCTGGGAGTTGCAGATACAAAGTGCTGCACACGCCTCATCCGTTATTCCCCCATTCCCTTTTTCCATTATTATTTTCTAGTAGCTCTGGGCAGCTGTGTGCTTGTAAGCTTCTGGGACCATCGGCAGGAATAATAATGACTTACCCAACTGCAGCCACAAATCCAGCTCCACAACCACTCTTTCTGCAAAGCGAGTTGAAAATTATGTATGGCCCTGCCTGCCTGCTAGAATTCACCCCTGAGAATGTACTAGACCAACAAGAATCCACATCATCGGCGCCGCCATACGAGTGGCATCAGCCTCTTGCTTCAATTAGTCCCACAATCGTATGTCGTACATTGTAAGGCTTACATGCTTCTCACATTATAACTTCTCGGAAATGAAGATGTACCTTACAATTACCAACAGCTACACTTTTCATTGTTATTGGCGTATAAAATAATGGTGTGTCTTCTAATCCACAGTGGCACAAATTTCAGGGAATTTGGGTATTTGAAGAATAAGACACAAAAGCAAATTAGTTTCATCTATTGTAAAACATGGTGACTAGAGTTAATATATTTTCAAAATCACAATAGATTTTGAGAAGGAAAAATAAGTATGTGAGGTAATACACCATGTTAATGAGTGCAAATGAGCCATTCCAGTGTATAAATATTTCAAAACATCATGTTGTTCACAATCAATATATACAGTTTTGATTTGTCAATTTTAAAAAGTATGTTTTTTAAATGTAAATTAGTTTCATTCTGGAAGACAATAAGCACAGTGATTAAAAGGCAGGCTTAGAACTCAGACTGGGTTTAAATTTCAACTCTGACACTGACTAGCTCTAATAACTAGGAAAAATTGCCTAATCTCTCACAGGCTCCATTTCTAACATGAAAAATTAGACTAAGGAGCTAGCAGTGTCTACCCCACAGGAATTTGCTTAAAATAATGCCTGGCCATGTAAGAGCTCAGCACTCCAGTCCTCTTGCCTTTTCCAAAGAACAGCTGTAAGCAAAAGAGCAGTTGGATTCTTACTTTGACTGCCCTACACAAACAATTCTCTCATCACTGCCATCAAAGAGAGAAAAAAATAAACAGCCTGTAATTCAGAGTTGAATAGGGTCATAAAATTACCTAAGCAAATCCTCAGGCTTGTAAATATTAAGAAAGTTGCTACAGAAGATACCAGTCAATGCTGTTCCTTCTTCCCTACCTCACACCACTAAGAGATGTGCAGAGTATGCGTTATGCATTAAGCCCCAATTCACCCAGTATGATACCCACTTCCCTAAGACCATCCCATCTGTCTCCTACACCTTCCAAGCATACTATAGTCAGTCAGAATTCAGATTATTTACCAAATGGCTTGTTTTTTTTTTCTTTTAAGGGAGAAGTTATAAAACTACATATGATGCAGTTGGATTTTAATAAACATGCATATATTCATAGAAAAATAATTCATTGGATAAATGACAAGTCACTAACTAGATAGTAAGTTTTTAAAGCTTTTTTCTTCTTTTCACTTTCAGTGTGTCAATAACTGAGATGAATTGGTTTTGCAAAATATAACCTTGGGGCTGGCGTTGTGGCACAGTGGGTTAAGGCACTGCCTGCAGTGCTGCCATCTCGTGAATGCCAGTTCAAATCGCAGTGTTCCATTTCTGAACCAGCCCCCTGCTAATGCTCCTGGGAAAGCAGTGGAAGATGGCCAAAGTACTCAGGTCCCTGCCACCCAAATAGGAGACTCGAAAGCTCTTGGCTTCAGCTTGGTCCAGCTCTGGCCATTGCAGCCATCTGGAGAGTGAATCAGCAAATGGAAGCTCTCTGTCCCTCTCTATGTCATCCTGCCTTTCAAATAAGTTTTTATTTTATGAAATAAAAAGTACTCAAAAATTTTATACATTTTCAATATGATTTAGGAGAGATTTCTGACAGCCAGTGTGCCAGAGGTTGGATTTTTCTTTTTTTTTTTCTTTTTTTTTTTTTTTTTTTTTTTTGACAGGCAGAGTGGACAGTGAGAGAGAGAGACAGAGAGAAAGGTCTTCCTTTGCCATTGGTTCACCCTCCAATGGCCGCCGCGGCCGGCGCACCACGCTGATCCGATGGCAGGAGCCAGGAGCCAGGTGCTTTTCCTGGTCTCCCATGGGGTGCAGGGCCCAAGCACCTGGGCCATCCTCCACTGTACTCTCTGGCCACAGCAGAGAGCTGGCCTGGAAGAGGGGCAACCGGGACAGAATCCAGCGCCCGGACCGGGACTAGAACCCGGTGTGCCGGCGCCGCAAGGCGGAGGATTAGCCTAGTGAGCCGCGGCGCCGGCCCGGATTTTTCTATTTTTTTTTTTTTTAAGATTTTATTCATTTGAGAAGCAGAGTTAAAGAGGAAGAGAGAGACAGAAAGGTCTTCCATCCACTGGCCACTCGCAGTGGCCAGAACTGGACCAATCCAAAGCCAGGAGCTTCTTCTGGATCTTGTACGCAAGGGCAGGGGCCCAGGAACTTGGCCATCTTCCACTGTTTTCCCAGCCCATAGCAGAGAGCTAGATTGGAAGTCAAGTGGCCAAGACTTGAACCGGTGCCCATATGGGATGCCAGCACCAGAGGCATCCCATTTAAAAAAAAAAGTCTGAAAGGCAGAGAGAGAGAGGGAGAAAGGGTGAGAGGTAGAGAGAGAAGCAGACAGAGGAAGAGAGAGAGAAGCAGAGAGAGAGAGAGAGAGAGAAGCAAAGGGGGAGGCAGACAGAGAGAGGGGCAGAGACAGAGAGAGAGGCAGAGACAGACAGACAGAGAGGCAGGTGGGACAGAGAGGTTGGGGGGCAGAGACATAGAGAGAGAGGCAGAGAGAGAGGCAGAGGCAGAAAGGGTGCACTCTTCCATCTGCTGGGTCACTCCCCCAAATGGCCACAATGGCCAGGGCTGGGCCAGATCAAAGTCAGGAACCTGGAGCTCTATCTGTTTTTTGTTTTGTTTTTGTTGTTGTTTTTTTGTTTTTGTTTTTTGTTTTTTTTTTTTTTTTTTTTTTTTTTGGACAGGCAGAGTGGACAGTGAGAGAGACAGAGAGAAAGGTCTTCCTTTGCCGTTGGTTCACCCTACAATGGCCGCCGCTGCGGCTGGCACGCTGCGGCCAGCGCACCGCGCTGATCCAATGGCAGGAGCCAGGTACTTATCCTGGTCTCCCATGGGGTGCAGGGTCCAAGCATTTAGGCCATCCTCCACTGCACTCCCTGGCCACAGCAGAGAGCTGGCCTGGAAGAGGGGCAACCGGGACAGAATCTGGTGCCCCGACCGGGACTAGAACCTGGTATCTATCTGGGTCTTCCATGTGGGTGCAGGGGCCTAAGCACATCCTCCACTGCTTTCCAAGGCCATAAACACAGAGCTAGATGGTAAGGGGAGCAGTTGGGACTTGAACTGGTGCCCATGTGGGATGCTGGTGCTGCAGGCACCAGCCCCCAGAGGTAATTTTTACAAATTACACACACTCAGCAGGCATTAATTCAGTACTTCCCCCTACCAACTGCTGCAGGACACAGATATCTGTTCACACTAATGATGGGCTTGCTCTAGTCACTCAGTAAAACAAGGCTTCCTAAGCATGCAAAGTGAGTGCAATGTAGAGGAGGCAAAAATAATCAGCTTGCAAGGACTCAACTTAAGCTATTATATTTTAGACAATATTGAAGAATTTTTTAAAAACTACCTAACAATACAAAGTAGTGTTAATATCCATCATCCAACAGGTCTTACTAAGTAGACAAACAAGAGTAGTTAAAACCAAGACATCAAGCCGGCGCCATGGCTAAATAGGCTAATCCTCCGCCTTGCGGCACCGGCACACCAGGTTCTAGTCCCGGTTGGGGCGCTGGATTCTGGCCCAGTTGCCCCTCTTCCAGGCCAGCTCTCTGCTGTGGCCAGGAAGTGCAGTGGAGGATGGCCCAAGTCCTTGGGCCCTGCACCCCATGGGAGACCAGGATAAGTACTTGGCTCCTGCCATCGGATCAGCGCGCTGCGTCGGCCGCGGCAGCCATTGGAGGGTGAACCAATGGCAAAAGGAAGACTTTCTCTCTGTCTCTCTCTCTCTCACTGTCCACTCTGCCTGTAAAAAAAAAAAAATAGATTTTGAGATTTAACTTTCTGTATGAGTTCTGGGGGAAATGTCCTATTTAAACCAAATTCCAGCAAGTGGTATCTTTACCTGGTCGACTGGTCCCCCCATGTGTCTGTATCCCTTCCCAAAGGAATAGAAAAGGAGCAGCAGCTATTTCTCTTTAAGAAAGTGATGAGAAAGTCATATCTCACTTTGAATCACAACCCAGCCATGAGACTTACACAGCTAGCCCCGCCTGCTACAGAAGAGCCTGAGTGTAATAGCCTATCTGGCCTTTACTGCCGACCCTCATGGACAGCGTGTACACACTGGACAAAGGCAGAGGTTGATACAGTTCCTGCTACAAAGACCCGTTTTTAAGGCATATTTCTATCTTAACATTCACACACTCCAGTGCAGGCCTTTGGCCTAGCAGTTAAGACACCGACAGAGATGCCCATGTCCCATATTAGAGCAGCTGGATTTGATTCCCAGCAGCAACTCATAATTCCAGCTTCTCACCTTTGTAGAACTGACTTCTCAAGTGGGAAACCCAGATTAAGATGCCAACTCCTGGCACGGGCTATGACATAACCATAGCTACTGTGGGTGTTTGAGGAATAAACCAATGGATGAGAGGCCTCTTGTTCTTGTAACTAAAAACTTTCAATATTGCATTATTTTCTGTGCACATACTTTCAAAACAGGACTGATAAATAATTCAGTTGCACCAACCAAGCAATACCAGCAGCCACCAGAAGTCGAGAGAGGAGAAAATGGATGATGCCCGAGAGCCTCAGCACCTTGACTTCCAGCCTAGTGAGGCTGACTTTGGACTTCTAGCCTCCAGAATGCTGAGAGAATAAATTTGTGCAGTCGTAAGAGAATTTGTTAAGGCAGCCACAGGAAATTAATAACAGTGGCACTAACTTTAGGCTTTGACTTTTTTTTAAGATTTTATTTATTTATTTGAGAGGTAGAGTTACAGACAGTGAGAGGAAGAGGCAGAGAAAGGTCTTCCTTCTGTTGGTTCAGTCCCCAAATGGCCTCAACACCGGAGCTGCACCGATCCGAAGCCAGGAGCCAGGTGCTTCTTCCTGGTCTCCCATGCGGGTGCAGGGCCCAAACACTTGGGCCATCTTCTGCTTTTCCAGGCCACAACAGAGAGCTGGATCAAAAGAGGAGCAGCCAGGACTAGAACTGGCGCCCATATGGAATGCAGGCACCGCAAGCGGAGAATTAACCTACTGCAACATGGCACTAGCCCCCAGGCTTTTCCTTTTTTTAAGCCATAGTCCCTGGCCAGAATGTTCCAGCTTGATTTTAATTTGACCTATAAATTGGAGTTAGTGATTTAAATCTAGCTGAGCCCTTGCTTGAGAAAAATATATTATAATCAACATTCAGAATACTTAATAACAGTACAAAGGATGCCCTATTTGTGGAATATGGGGTTGCAATGAAGGAGGAAAACTCCCAAGTTCATTTTCACTAACTCCTTCAGTAATATTCACTGGGAACATGCCATAGACCGGGCACTAGCCTAACTGTTGGGGAAACAATGTCTAAGGCAAAGACCCAGGGGCTGACATTGTGGATCAGCAGTTTAAGCACAAGTTCAAGTCCTGGTTGCTCCACTTCCAATCCAGCTCCCTATTAATGAGCCTGGGAAAGTAACAGAGGATGGCCCAAGTGCTTGGGTCCTTTCTACCCATGTGGAGGACCTGAAGAAGTTCAGGCCCTGGCTGTTGCAACCATTTGGGGAATGAGCCAGCAGATAGAGGATCTCTCTAATTCTGCCCTTCAAAGAAAACAAAAAAAAAGACCGAGTTCCCCAAAAGGCTTTCCATGAATAAGAAAAACAGAAAAGGCCCAAGGTAGAGTAAATGAGAACCCAGCTTTATAAGCTAATGTACAAAAATATGTAAAATGTATCATAATACATCAATACTTTAGTATTATCTATGAACGAAATATGTTTTGTGGAAAACAAGAAGAACCCTTCATGAATGTAGAAATGAAGCTAGGAGGTCAGGCTATCACCCGACCCAGAACCAGGTCCCAGGAAGACATGGAAGGAAACATTCAAAACACAAGCTAGTAAGAGAGCAAGGGCGGCAGAACATGTGCAAAAACTCACATACAAAGTGAAAAGAGTTAGGTCTTAGTGTTTGAAGCTGAACGGTCTTTATCCATTGAGTCAAATGAATCAGAATTCAAATTACCATACTCACCGACGGGCCTGCATAAAACGCTTGCCTCTGTAGAAAGCCTACAGTCATCCAAGTTCTACTGTAATTCGCAACCCTAAAGCTGGCACAATCATCTTCTTATCCAAGGGTGGGAGGGTTGCAGGAATCCAGGGGGGCAGATCTAAATGGCCCAAGGAAGCTGACTGAACACTCAAATGGCCGGGTTCAAAGGGCAAGTTGTATAACTCAAGGCCATAAAGCCAAAGAAAAGCACTCCTGTTGCTCAGCATTAAGTCTCCATTGCTTCACAGCTGTGTGAAAAGGGCTTGATTCTCCATTTTATTTTGCATTTTTTTAAAGACACAATCAGTGGAATTTTTTCCACTTGGAAGTAGCAAAAAATGACAAGCATTCTTACTAAAGAAATCTAATACCACTTGTCTCGGCAACTCTCCCAACTTTCCTGGCTTCACTCAAGCGCTCAGCTTCCTCGGACAGGGCAGCGGGGCACTCGCCTCTGGGCCTGAAAAAGCTTCCTGGGAAACTCTGCCTCTCAAGGGACCCTCTCAAAGGTCAGACGTCAGCTTGGCCCAGTGACAGCGTTCGCCTGGTCCCAGAGGCAGGGAGAATGTGAGGCAGCATGCTCCTGTGAATCCCCTTTGTCCACCAGCCCAGCCCCCAGCCTCCCAGAACGGGACACAGAAACCTGTAACTGCAGCTCTGAGACTCGCTGAGAGACGCAGATCAGTGGACGGCTGCACTCCCTGCGTCTAGACGAGATGCAACGGGAAGGAGCTCGGCCCACCTCTGGGGAGGTCTTCAGAAAGCTTCTGCAAAATGTATTTGTTGAAAAATTACGTGTGGATTTCCAGAATGTTTTGCACCACAAGAAACTGTATTTTAATTCCATATTCTATAAGCATTTTGACATACTTTCATATATTCTTGTCCATGAAAGCAATAATGACTGAACCAGAAGCAAATCAAACCCAGAGACCCCATTATTAGCAACGTGCAGGAATCAAGGAGCCCTTTCAATGACACCAGCTAAATCCAGAATGTGGAAGATTCTCCAAGACAAATGACCAGGTTCCTTCAGCAAACACATAGTTTTACAAAGGGATAAGTGGGGGCTGGCACTGTAGTATAGGAGGGAAAGTTACCACCTACAGCACCTGCCATATGGGTGCCAGTTCAAGTCCCAGCTGTTCCGCTTCGATCCAGCTCCCTGCTAAAGTGTCTGGGAAAGCAGCAGAGGATGGCCCAAGTGCTTGGGCCCCTGCACTCACAACCTAGATTAAGCTCCTGGCTTTGGCCTGGCCCAGCCCTGGCTTTTCTGGACATCTGGGGAGAGAACCAAGGGGTGGAAGATCTTCAACTTTGCCTTTCAAATAAAATAAAACTTAAAAAAAAAAAAAAAAAAAAAAGAGGGGCACGGCGCTGTAGCACAGTAGGTTAAAGCCCTAGGCCTGCAGCGCCAACATCCCATATGGGTGCAGTTTGAGTCCTGGCTGCTCTACTTCTGATCCAGCTCTCTGCTATGGCCTGGGAACGCAGTAGAAGATGGCCCAACTCCTTGGGCCCCTGCACCCACACAGGACCCAGAAGAAGCTCCTGGCTCCTGGTCATCTCAGCTCTGGTCATTGCAGCCACATGAGGAGTGAACCACTGGATGGAAGACCTCTCTCTGGCTCTACCTCTCTCTGTAACTCTGTCTTTCAAATAAATAAATAAATCTTTTTAAAAAAGGCAAAGAAACCAAGGCCAACAAGAGATCTTCCACCTACTGGTTCATTCACTAAATGCACACAACAGCCAGGGCCAGGCCAGCCAAGCCTGCAGTCAGGTGGCAGGGACCCAAGTACTTGAGCCATCACCTTCTATCTCCCTGAGTGTGTGTTAGCAGGAAGTTGCATGGGAAGTGCAGCTGAGATTCAAACCCAGCAACTCCAGCAAGGGATATGGGTGTCTGAAGTGATATCTTAATCCCTGTGCCAAACCCGCCCCTATAATTGAACTCCATATATAGCAGGTTTTTAGTCTGTATGACAGATTGTAAATGAGTCTATGTTTAATAATGTTTGTTTAGTTCATATATAGGTGAAGATTTTCCTAAATATGTTAGAACTATAAGAGGTTACCTAAATCCAGAGCCAAACTATCAACTATTCGTTAATGCTCATCTATGACAAACTAAGAAATTGAGAAACTTATAGCAATTTGACAATTATTTATGTCTACTGAATCTCTTGGGAAAAAGTTAACATTTGTGTTCCATCTTCACTATGAAAATTTTTCTGATAATTTCTAACTGTTCATTCTTAATTTGTAAGGCAGAGAGACGAAGAGAAAGGGAAGGAGAAAGAGACAGATCTTTCTACCCAATGATTCACTCCCCAAATGCCCTCAACAGACACGGCTGAGTCAGGCAGAAGCCTGGAGTCCAGAACTCCATCAGGGTCTCCCACTTGCATAGCAGTGACCCAGGTTCTTGTGCCATTACCAGCTGCCTCCTGCGGTGCACATTAGCAGGAAGCTGGAACAGGGAACAGAACTAGACCAGGACCCAAGCCCTGCAACATGGGATATGGGTGACCTGAGCAGTGCCCAAATGGCTGTGCCAAATGCCCATCCTTGGGTTATTTTTAATCCAAATTATACATAGGCTAATTGAGTTGCTGCAGAAAGTAAATCTCTGTTTTCTTATACTTTGCAAATTTAGTAGTTGTATTGAGAATTATTAAGCACCTATTGTATGGCAATCATTCAGTTTTACAAAATTATCTCATTTGTTCATCAAAACACCGAAGTAAGTAATCTTGTTATTCCCACTTTACAGACGAGATAACTGAGGTATGGATAGATAAAGAACTTGACCAACAACGCATACAGCTAAAGATGAGGAGGCACAATTAGAAACCTGCTGGTAGACACCTAGCAGCTGCGTTCCTAAGGACTGTGCTGTGAGGAGGAGGGAAGCCAGGGACCTAAAGAACAAACAGTGACATATGTTGATCCTTGTGATATGGGTGTTACATTTTGCATGCCTCATTCAATTCAACTAGTTATTTAAAACAATAAAGTAACATAGCATTTCACCAGTATTTTTAAATTGAATAAAACTAACAAGTTCTATGTTTGCCATAACAAAATCCGACAATGTAGGAAAATAAAGCCATTCCTGTAATAATTCAGTGAATTTTGGATTCAAACTGATTCCTGAGTGATATTTTTCAAACTATCAATGAAAACAAATTTAAATAGAGGATATGGAAAAGGCATACATAAATTGAATGTGATGCAAAAAATATATACTTAACAAAAAATATTAAGCCCTAGCAATGAATATATTCAGATTGGTTGTAAATATATACTAGAAAATGGGATATATGTGGATTAGTCACATAAAACACCACCTATCACCAGCATAATCCCATTGAAGGAAGACTTTAAATGTGGACAGAACTGATTTTATAAGTCACATATGAAATCACTTAATTTTTTAAAGATTTATTTATTTGAAGGTCAGAGTTACACAGAGAGGGAAGGAGAGGCTCAGAGAGAGAGAGGTCTTCCATCCGCTGGCCCACTCCAGCTGGTTGCAATGGCCAGAGTCGCACTAATCTGAAGCCAGAAGCCAGGAGCTTCTTCCCGATCTCCCATGCAGCTGCAGGGGCCCAAGGACTTGGGCCATCTTCTACTGCTTTCCCAGGCCACAGCAGAGAGCTAGATCAGAAGTGGAGCAGTCAGGTCTTGAACTGGCCCCCATATGGGATGCCAGCACTGCAGGCGGCAGCTTAACCACTATGCCACAGCGCCAGCCAATGAAATCATTTAATTCTGAGATGAGTGACAATTTTGATACATTTAGTCTGATCATATGTTTTCAGTAATATATTATTTAAAATAGTGATCATGTACTGGTGATATAAATTTCAAATCACAGCTAACTAGGTATGGGGAGTTATTCCAGAGGATTTTAGCAGGTGGACCCTGGTTAAATAAAGCCATCCTGCGGCACACGCAGGAAGCCAGCCGAGGTCAGTGGAACCGCCCAGCTTCAGACTCCTGCGGTTGCTGGAGTGACTTTGGAGGGCAGCTGCCTCTTCCCTCTTTGGGACTGCGCACACTGGGGTGTCCTGCCAATAAGCTTATATAAGCAAGTCATTTTGGAAATATACCTCACCCCTCAGCCAGGCATTCAGATGACAGCACCTGCTGGCACTCACTACACTCCATTACAGCCACAGGAGAGACCCTGAGCCAGAACCCCCACCCCCGCCTAAGCCAATCATGAATTCCTTACTCACAATTACTGTGAGTTTTTTTTTTTTTAATGTGTAAGTTTCAATCAACATTTTCGGGTGTAGTCAACACAGCAATGGATAATGTACCCTCACCATGTCAAGATACAGTATGCAGTAAATTGAAAAGTGGGGCATGCCAGCTATAGATTTTTGTCCATAAAAATGTTAATTCATCTATTTCCACTTGCAGCCCTGATAGAATGACTGCTATTGCATAAACCTTCACAATAAACAACTGCTAACCCATACAAACCATTTGAAATGATGTTTTCAGGCATTGATTAATGGGCAATGCCAGAGAGTAATCATAGAGAAGAGAAACCATTGCATTAAGGGCCAGGATTGGCCCAACATTCTGCCTAGAGGCACTATCTAGACTAGCACAGTGAAGGGAGGCCAGGACTACAAGTCCTGCTGGGCGGAGGAAAAGATTGGCATTTAGGTCTAACACAATGGCTGAAAGATAAATAGAACTGATAAATATGTAGCCAGATTGAGCACAGCGGGATGGGAGAGATGAAACACAAATTATTATCAGTATCAGCATTACTGGGTCAGTATTAAAAAGCTAAATACTAGAGGAAAATAAGCACTACAATAAAAATATTTATGCCAAGCCTGGCACTATGGCATTGAAGGTTAAGGTTCAGTGCCCATATCCCATGTGGGTGCCGGTTCTAGTTCTGGCCATTCCACTTCTGATCCAGTGCCCTGCTAATGTGCCTGGGAAAGCAGCAGCGAATGACCCAAGTGTTCAGGCCCCTGCATCCATGTGGGAGACCCAGAAAAAGTTCCTGGCTTCAGCCTGGCCCAGCCCCAGTTGTTGCATCCATCTGGGGAGTGAACCAGCAGATCAAAGAGCTCTCCCTCGTGCTCTTAAAAAATAGAAATATTGGGGCCGGCACTGTGGATGGATAGATGAGCAAAGAAATTGTGATGTACATACAATAAAGAATAAAATCCCAGCTCTGGCTGTTGCAGCCCTCTGGGGAGTGAACCAGTGAATGAAAGATGTCTGTCTCTTTTTCTTCTCTCTCCCCTTCTGTTTCTCTGTAACTTTGCCTTTCAAATAAATAAGTTTTTTAAAAAAGGAAAAAAAATGATGTGGTCTTGTACAAAAAAAACCTTGAAGATCACAAGTACCTTCTTTAAAGATGAGCACATTAAATGCATATAATACATCATCTTGGCAGTACAAGATTTCAGCATTCAAAATCTCATAAGTTACTAAGTCACTATAGTAACAAAGAGAAAATATTATATAGTTATTTCAACAGATGCAGATAAAGAATTTGGCAAAATTCAATAACCATGTATGATATAACAATGCCCAGGAAAATAGGATAAAGAGCTCCTATGACAAAACTTACAGCTACTGTCATACATGATGGTGAAACACTGCATGTTTTCCCTCTAGGAGCAGAGAACGAGACAGCTGTCAACTCTTACCACACTGACTCAATATTATATTCAAACTTTTTATTAAAACCAAAAAAGGCGTACAGGTTGGAAAATAAAAATGGAATTTTTTTAGTGTTCATATTTATTTTTATGTACTTGCAAGGCAGAATGACAGATTTTCCATCTGCTGGTTCACTCTCTGAATGCCTGCAACATCCATGGCTGGGCCAGGCTGAAGCCATGAGCCAGGATGCATTAGCTGAATCAGAGGCAGAACAGGTCAGTGTTGTGATGTAGCAGGTTAAAGTGCAGCAGGTTAAGCTGCAACTTGCAAGACCCACCTCCCAAAACAACCTGAGTCCTGGCTGTTCTCCTTCCAATCCAGCTCTCTGCTAATGCACCTGCAAAAGCAACAGATGATGGTCCAAGTCCTTGGGCCCCTGTACCCATGTGGAAGACCTCACTCGAGTTTGTGGCTCCCAGCTTCAGCCTGGACCAGCCCCAGCCATTGCGGGCATTTGAGGAGTGAATCAGCAAGTGGAAGATACACTTCTCTGCTTTCAAATAAATCAGTCTTTTTCAAATTTAAAATTTCTGTGGGTCTGGGGCTGTGGTATAGTGGGTTAGTTTACTGCCCACCTCACCAGCATCCCACACGTGTGCTGGTTCCAGTTCTGACTGCCCCAATTCTAATCCAGCTCCCCGCTAAAATGCCTGGGAAAGCAGAAGATGACCCAAGTACTTGGGCCTCTGCACTCACATTGGAGACCTGGATGAAGCTACTGGCTTTGGCTTGGCCCAGCCCTGGCCATTGTTGCCATCTGGGAAATGAACCAGCAGTTGGAAGATCCCCCCTCACAGTGTGTGTGTGTGTGTGTGTGTGTGTCCCCTCTAATTCTTTCAAATAAGTCTTTAAAAAATGTTTAAACATCTCATCAAGAGATAACATTCGGGGGTAAGTGTTTAGTGTAGCAGTTAATTCACTGCTTCAAATA
Organism: Oryctolagus cuniculus; assembly: GCF_964237555.1. Taxonomy (NCBI): domain Eukaryota; kingdom Metazoa; phylum Chordata; class Mammalia; order Lagomorpha; family Leporidae; genus Oryctolagus; species Oryctolagus cuniculus. Next base: position 47,704,842 of record NC_091444.1, read on the forward strand.
CCTGCATATAATATCAGAGTGTTTGTTCAAGTCACAGTTGCTTCACTTTTGATGCAGCTTCCTGCTAATATGCATCCTTGGAGGCGTTAGTGATGGCTCAAGCTCTAGGGCCCCTTTCACCCACGTGGGAGACCCACAAGGAGTTCTTGGCTCTTGGTTTCAGCCTAAGCCAATTCTGGCCATTGTGGGCATTTGCACTGAGAATCAGCAATGGAAGATTTCTGCCACTCTGCTTCTCTGCCTTTCAAATAAGACGTAGATAGAAAAAAGTTTTGAAAACATTCAGGAAATGAAGACAGCAGACAAGAATCGGGGGGCAAAATTCCCAATATATGCATCTAACAAGGGATTTAAAGTACACTGAGGGAGCCAGAGCTGTGAGTGGGAGGATAAGCTGCTGCCTGCCATGCCAGCATCCCACAGCAAACTGCTGGTTTGTGGCCCAACCCCGGCCATCGTGACCATTTGGGAAGTGAACCAGCAGTACAAGATCTTTCTCTCTATCCTTCTTTCAGTCTGCTTTTCAAATAAAGTAAATCTTTTTTTAAAGATTTATTTATTTTACTTGAAAGTCAGAGTTACACAGAGAGAGGAGAGGCAGAGAGAGAGAGAGAGGTCTTCCATCCACTGGTTCACTCCCCAGATGGCCGCAATGGCCAGAGCTGCGCCGATCTAAAGCCAGGAGCTTCTTCCGGGTCTCCCGTGCAGGTGCAGGGGCCAAGGACTTGGGCCATCTTCTACTGCTTTCCCAGGCCATAGCAGAGAGCTGGATTGGAAGTGGAGCAGCCAGGACTGGTGCCCATATGGGATGCCGGCACTGAAGGCAGTGGCTTTACCCGCTGTGCCGCTGTGCCGCTGTGCCACAGTGCCAGGCCCAAATAAAGTAAATCTTTAAAGACTTTAAGGGGCTGGTGTTGTGACATAGCAGGTAAAGCCTGGGAAAAGCAATGGAAGATGATCCGAGAGAGAGAGAGAGAGAGAGAGAGAGAGCTGCCATCCACTGGCTCATTTCCTGGATGGCCGCAGTAACCTGCGCTGTGCTAGACCAAAGCTAGGAGCTTCTTCCAGGTCTTCCTTCTGAGTAGCAGGGACCCAAATTCTTGAGCCATCCTCCATTGCTTTCCAAGGCCATTAGCAGGGAGCTAGATCTGAAGTAGAGCAGCCAGGACACAAACTAGCACCCATATGGGTGCTGACATTGCAGGCAGTAGCTTTACCCATGATACCAGCCCCAAAAGCTCTTTGTAATAGTGATTATTTCAACTAAAGGGCAAAACTAATTTCTAATGAATGATTAATCATGTTTTATCATCTTTGTCATTTGGATGGATAAAATGTTTCTGCCTCTGAAAAAGCATGAGAACCATTGATCTCATCCAATCCTTTTATTTTTAAGAAAGCAGAGCCAGGCCAGTACTGTGATGGAGCAAGTTAAGCCATGGCCCATAACTGCACTAGTTTGAGTCCTGGCCCTTCCACTTCCAAACTAGCTCCCTGCTAATGTGCCTGGGAAAACATCAGATGCTGGCCCAAGGGCTTGGGCTCCTGCACCCACATGGAAGACCAGGAAGAATTCCTGGCTCCAGGCTTCAGCCTGGCCCAGCCCAGCCATTGCAGCTATTTGGGGAGTGAACTAGCAGATGAAAGATCTTGCTCTGTCTCTCCCAAACTCTGCCTTTCAAATGAGAACAAAATAAATCTAAGAGGAAAGAAAAGAGAGAAAGCAGAGCCAGAGATATAGCCAATGTCTTGCTCCAAGGCATTCAGCTAAAAATGATGGTGTGGGACCAGCATTCAGGTACCTTTGCTCTCAGTTCAGTGCTGCTTGGTGTAAGTTGATGTAAACTACTGGGGAAATACCCGGATGAATGAACCTAAGTGTGTTAGACATTACTATCTAAAAATTGTATTCTGAAGTTCAAGCCAATCAACAGTAGAAACATTTTTTAAAATTTCATTTTGTGGGCTGGCACCACGGCTCAATAGGCTAATCCTCCGCCTTGCGGCCCTGGCACACCGGGTTCTAGTCCCAGTTGGGGCACCGGATTCTGTCCCGGTTGCCCCTCTTCCAGGCCAGCTCTCTGCTGTGGCCAGGGAGTGCAGTGGAGGATGGCCCAAGTCCTTGGGCCCTGCACCCCATGGGAGACCAGGAGAAGCACCTGGCTCCTGACTTCGGATCAGGGCGGTGCGCCAGCCACAGCATGCTGCCGCAGAGGCCATTGGAGGGTGAATCAACATTAAAGGAAGACCTCTCTCTCTCTCTCTCTCTCACTGTCCACTCTGCCTCAAAAAAAAAATTTTCATTTTGTGTATTTGAAAGGCAGAATGACAAAGAAATCTTCCATCCACTGGTTCACTCCCCAAATGGCCACAAAGAGCTAAGCTAGGAGCCTAAAACTCCATCCTGATCTCTCCCGTGAATAGCAGGGATCCAACCACTTGGATCATCTTTTGCTGCTTTCTCAGACTCGCCAGCAGGCAGCTGGATCAGAAGAAAAACCACCTCAGATTCCAACTGGTGCTCCAAGTATGCGATATGGTCCCACACATGGTAGCTTAATTCACAGCACCACAATACCATCCCAAGGTACTTCCACAAAATTAAGGCAAAATATTTTATTACGCTTTTAAGAACCATATGCAACAAATTAACTAGTAATATTTCATAACCTTTACTATAATTAAATAAAACTTTGAATATAAAAATTGGATTTACAATAAGATATATACAGAATCAACAGCCTACCCTTTGACCTAATAATTCTATTTCTGGGATTCTAGCCTAAAGAATTATAGAATTAGTCATTTTTTTTTTTTTTGCACAAGAATGTTAACTATAACATTTTGTATTGAGAGAAAAATAGGATTCTGCCTGGATGTTCAACAGAAGGGTAATGGTTATGCAAACCAGAGTTCAAGTACAGGACAGGTTATTACACAGACATATGATACATTAAAAAACGTAGTAACATGGGGAAATAACCAGGACTAACATTTACTGAGAACTTTCTAAAAGCCAAGAATGGTGTTAAGAGTTTCACACATATTCAGTCACTCCCTAATTATGAGTCTATCAGAAGAGTTCTTTGTCATCATCTTTTTAGAAATCAGAAAGTTGGGGCTGGGGTTGTGGTTCAACAGATTATTATACACCAGCATTCCATATCAGAGCACCAGTTCGAGTCCCAGCTGCTGCACTTCCAATCCAGTTCTCTGCTAATGCATCTAGGAAAGCAGGAAAAGATGGCCCAAGTGCTTGGGTCCCTGCCACCCACATGCAAGACCCTGATGGAGTTCCAGGCTCCTGGCTTTGACCCAGCCCATCCATTTGAGGAGTGAGCCAGTCATTGGAAGACCTTTCCTTCTGTGTAACTTCCTCTGTCACTCTCAAATAAGCGAGAGCACGAACAAGAATGAGCACACAAGCACAACAAACTTAAGTTTACTAACTTTCCAAAGTCACAAATGCAAAGAAGCAGCCAACATTTGAACACAGTGCTGGGCCGGCACTGTGGCGTAGCAGATAAAGCCACCACTTGCAGAGCCAGCATCCAATACAGACGCTAGTTTGAGTCCTGGCTGCTCCACTTCCAACCCAGCTCTCTGCTATGGCCTGGGAAAGCAGAAGATGGTCCAAAGACCCATGTGGGAGACCCAGAGGAAGCTCCTGGCTCCGGATTGGTGCAGCTCCGGCCATTGCGGCCAACTGGGGAATGAACCAGCAGATGGAAGACCTCTTTCTCTCTGCCTCTCCTTCTCTGTGTGACTCTTTCAAATAAATAAATCTTTAACACATACATACACACACACACACACACATAGTGCTAACTCCAGACATATGTTGTTGGTATGTTTTAACCTACTTTATTTTAATTGTATTTAAAAGATAAAGAGATCTTTCATCTACTGGTTCATTCCTCAGATGCCCACAAAGCTGAGCTGGACCAGGTCAAAACCAGAAATGAGGAACTTAATCTGGGTCTCCTACATGGTTGGCAGAGATCCAAGTACTTGGGCAATCACCTGCTGCCTCCCAGGGAGCACATTAATCAGCAGGAAGTTGGAAAGTAGAAAGGCCAGGACTCTAACAAGGCAACCCAATATGGTATGCAGGCATCCCAAGCAGCATCTTAATCACCGCACCAGACACCTGCCCCCAGAGTGCTCCTTAAATGAAAACTCCAGGGAGTAAAATTATAGAAAGATCATTAATCCTACTTTTAAGATTTATTTACTTATTTGAAATGCAGAGCTACAGAGAAGCAGAGGCAGAGAGAGAGAGAGACAGAGGTCTTCTGTCCACTAGCTCACTCCCCAGATGGCCGAAATGGCTGGAGCTATGCCAATCAGAAACCAAGAGCTTCTTGCAGGTCTTCCATGCAGGTGCAGGGGCCCAAGCACTTGAGCCATCTTCTACTGCTTTCCCAGGCCACAGCAGAGAGCTGGACTGAAAGTGGAGCAACCGAGACTCCAACCGGCGCCCATAGGGGATACAGGCACTGCAGGAGGTGGCTTTATCCACTACACCACAACGCTGGCCTCCCCCCTACATTTTTTAAATAGTAAAAAAAAAAAAAAAAAAAAAAAAAGTGAATCAGAAGATTCACAGTGGTTTTCTGTAGGTAGTATGAAGATCATGAGTTTCTACCTTCCACAAATTCCAGTTTTTCTGTAACATAAACACAAAGATCTTCATGGACGTTCATTCTAAGCCTCTGGTCCTTGCCCAAGCATGAGTTACAAGGAGCTTGCCCATGCCCAAGACTGCTCTCCAGGGCCATCTGCAGAAAGATTTGCTGGATCCACCCCTAGTGCCCAGCAGAAGTTACTGGATCAAGGTGGCAACATCTCCCCAGTGAGGGAGACTCACTGGACTTGCCTGCACCAAGCCCCTCCCTCTCTTCCCACTTCACTGTGACCCTTTCCACCCCACCTCCCGCTCCTCCCCCAACTTGTGAATCCCTTTGAAGAAACCATCTAACGTCACCTTTCTACCCCTCTCCAGACCTAGACCAGTGCTCCACATGTAATTCCCACATGACTTAACACACATGTGTAAAACAAAAAACCTAGAAGCCATAATCAGAAGGAATCTCCTAGAACATATGACATGACTTGGAGCGGGCACTTGGTGCAGCAGTCAAGACACCAGCTGGGAAACCCACATCCCATATCAGAGCGCCTGGCTTGTGATCCAGCATCCTGCTAGTGTATACCCTGGTGGGCATCAGATGATGCATGCACCTTGATCCCTGCCACCCACGTGAGAGACCTGGGTTGAGTTCCCAGCTCCTGGCTTCAGCCTGGCCCAACCCTGGCCATTGCAGCAATTTGGGGGAGTGAACCAGCAGATGGATGATTGATCTCTCTCTCTCCCTGCTTCTGTCTCTGCCCTTCCTTCTCTAACTCAGCAACTCTTTCAAATAAGTAAATATTAAAAAAAAAGAAATTAGCAATAGTGGCCCCAGGATATAGGTTATAGTCACAAGCTCAATCTTATCCCTGATGGGAGGAAAAATAGAGAAATGTTAGGATACCTTTCAGGATACCTCATAGAGACTCATTGCTTTTGAGCATTCAATGTGAGATCAAGTCTTTCTCCCCATTCAGTCCAGGTGCCAGCCAGAACCTGATAAAGCTTGAAAGCACTGTTGACACCTGCTGACAGCGCATCCTAATTTCACACACCACTGGGACAGCATGAAGGCAAGACACCACCACTACTACCCCACGGCTGTGCCATGAAGCCACATCCATGTAGTTCAGGAGAACTCAGGGGTTTTCTGGTGGGACTATCTCAGCACATAGGTGTTGTTATCTTCTGTGCCCTGCCCCAACACTCACAGGCTGGTCTAATGACAACCCTGAAGGAATACTTAACAGCAAGAGAGATGCAAGGTCCACAGAATCTGCCTATCCATATAAAGTCAGCCAGCCCAATAGCAACCAACACTAAGAACAAATACCCTTCGACCCACTACTAGGAAATTAAAGTTCCTTTCGCATACATGTCCAGGATTATTAAGTCACCAAGATGTCAGCCAGAGTGTCCCTGTCTCTAAGGACCAAGTCAGATCAAAGCCCCACAGCCATCCAGAGCACGCCCTCACCACCTTCCTCCAGAACTCCAAGTCCTTCAGAGGTCTTATTCATGTCTGGCCATTTCCAATCCTCAAAGTCCTGCCTGTGTTCTGTCATTCCTTTATCTTCACCCCTAACAACCTCTCTCCCAAACAACAAGTGCAAGAGGCAAATCGTACTGAAGGTCTATGGATCACAGCACACAACTTAGCTTACATTTTATGCGGCCTTGTCATTCAAAGTCACATCAGATTTCTCATTGGCTGCCTCATTTTAAATGTCACACAGTCTTAGCCCATTTGGGCTGCTATAAAGAAATATATGAGACGGAATAACACCAAAGGAACAGAAATGTATCTCAGTTCTGGAGACTGGCAAGCCCAAGATGAAGGCACCAGCAGATTCCGGGGCTGTGAGGACCTGCACTGTGCTTTGCAGATGGCACCTCTTGATGGGTCATCCCACGGCATAGAGAGGAGCACTGTGATAAACAGCCTCACCCATCCACTCAAAGGATGGGCCCAGACTCCAGAAGCAGCAAAAACGAGACTTTACTACGGATTGTGCAAGACCAAGTGCCTGGTGGGCCAGCACACCTGGGGTAGCTTTTACAGCAAGCTCTATTTCCTAGCATGCAGGTCCCTCCCCCAGCTCCTCACTGGCTGAGTAACTACAGGTTGCAATCTTCCCAGCGTTGGCTTCAGCTGTTTTGGCCACTAACAGCCTGTTTGCCAAGAACTATCAGATACATGTCAACTAGCCATTATGCTAGCTCATCATCTACTCAGTCATCTTTGAAAATGAACCAAATATTTTCTCACAATCACTTTTTCTTCTTCTTACAGTTTTGGTCTCCCATTCATTTTGATGACCATCTCTTTACCTTCAGATATTTTGTAGAATGCCAGGGTGAAGGGAACGGCCAATGGAACTGAGACACAAGTCTGGGCCCAATTGGACTAAAACAGGTCATGGAGGTTCCTCTTTCCACAATACCACCGGACATCAGCCCAGGCCATAAGGAGGGCTGAGTAATCACCAGTCTGAGGCTCACCAGTAATATTCCAGATGTATGTGCAGGTGGACAGTTCCCCCGCAGATTTATTGAACTTAGCCCCCTGCCTGGAGAGGCAAGAGGAATAATGGATGTTCCCTATGGAGCAACGGGCATTGCCCTGGCGTCTGACCTTTTAGTGTAAAGAAACACAATGAAAGGCTTTCACAAACCTCATTTCCCTGCAGCTCCTCCTCCTGGTGTAGAGCCAGCATGCATCAGGATCAGTATCCCATCCTAGGGGAAACGGAACCACCTGTGCCTAGGGTGAGGGCTCGCACTGGGAACTTGACCCATTCTACTCGGACATGCTTATCTGTGTGCCCTGTCTCAATTTCTATACTAATTCATCTCTCTCCCACAGTTGTTTTATTAATGTGTGAAGGCCGAGCCAGCCCATAGTTAAACTTTCCTTACAGTCACATTAAAGGGCTCCTGGGGTTGTCTGCACATTTCCCACTGGTCTTTTACCCTTTTTGGGGTCTTGTTTGCCCATCCTTTTCAGCAGTTTGTACAACCGCCTCAGTGGTCAGGAGCACTTGACAGGCACCTTCCCAACTGGGTTGGAGCTCATCTTTCTTCCAGGTCTTATTTAGCACCCAGTGGCCAGGTTCTGGGTGAGGAATCCTTTCAACCTCAGGGATGATCAGTCTTCCCACCTTAGGCATTTACACGACTTCAACATATCTGCTCAGCGATGAGATAGATTCCCACACACCCACAGCCTCAGGATTGCATCACTCATAGCTTGGAGACCCCAGTGGCTCCCGTTATGTAATATGTTAATTCCCTCAAATACACCAATTTGGTGTCATTACAATGCATTTTCAGAGGTTAAAACATTTGGCCTAAACAACCTGTTTTAAACTGAATTTTCCCCCAGTCAAGAACCCTACCAGCATCAGAAAAACACATGAAACCTGTATCTAGATTAGTTACAAAAAAACACAGCAAAACTTGAATTAGCATGAGGTATCAGCATCATGAAACAAGGAGGTAGATAATCAGATAATCCTACTATTTGGAATCCTAAGATCCAACCTAAATGCAACAAATCTGTGACATCGCTTCAGTTTCTTTGTATCTTAACCCTTTTCACCAAGAATACATCCTCATGCTTATGGCTTCCTTACCAAAAAGTTTCAGACCCTAGAAGTCTCAGGCGCTCATTGGTAAGCTGCAGCCTTAATGCTACTTTCCCGTACTGTTCACAAGGTCCCTTCTCTGTCCAGATTTTTTTAATTTTAAAACTTGATTAGGAGCATACAATTCACAAGTTTGAGCTGACCAATTGCTAGGTAATCTTCCACCTTCACATAAGGATCAAGCAATGTATTCTGATTGGTTGTAAACCCTTATTCCTGTGTTTTTATTTACGCTGCATCTACCCCTAATTCTAAACCTAATCTCACAGGAGATTAATTCCCACTTCAGGTGCACAAAAAAAGTTGAGAGGTCTTTTTTTTTTTTTTTGACAGGCAGAATGGACAGTGAGAGAGAGACAGAGAGAAAGATCTTCCTTTTGCCGTTGGTTCACCCTCCAATGGCTGCCGCGGCTGGAGCGCTGAGGCTGGCGCATCGCGCTGATCTGAAGCCAGGAGCCAGGTACTTCTCCTGGTCTCCCATGCAGGTGCAGGGCCCAAGCACTTGGTCCATCCTCCACTGCACTCCCGGGCCATAGCAGAGGGTTGGCCTGGAAGAGGGACAACAGGGACAGAATCCGGTGCCCCGACCGGGACTAAACCCTGGTGTGCTGGCGCCGCAAGGCGGAGGATTAGCCTATTGAGCCACGGCGCCGGCCCACACTCGCTTAGTATTTAGGACACACCTCAGACACACACACTCGACCTCCGAAAGTACCCAGCCACCAAGGTAGAACTTACAGTCCAATTTTTCCTACCTCAGCTCCTGCACAAGGTTGCCTGGTTGCCACTGGAACCGCTTATTCCTTTCTGTGTCATGTCCGCTGTCTTCCACATAACAGTGTCAGGCTCTCTGTGGCTTCTATGCTGAGACAGGGCACCTAGACAGAGAAGACCACCTATACTCAGCCAGGACAAGTCTCCCCCCACTCTCCGCCCAGCCACAGAGATCCCTGACAAGCCCACAAGATGTGAGAAACAGCTTCAGGCGTCCCCTCAAAGCATGGAATCACTCAGGAAGTGCAGCGGGAGCGAGGTTCTACTAAGGAGAAGCCTGGTGGGCCCGCACTCCAGGCTGGTCAAAGCTAGACACTTATTTCCTAGCTCCCAGGTCCCTCCCCAGCTCCTCATTGAGTGAGTTACTACAGGATTGCAATCGTCCTGGCATTGGCCTCAGCTGTTTTGGCCACTAACAACCTGTCTGCCAAGAACTTTCAGGAGCATGTAGCCTAGCCGTTGTGCTAGAAGTTGTGTTCTCACAGCTAAACACTTTACTTTGAAAATGAAGCAAGTTGGGGCCAGTGTGGTGGCGGAGCGGGGAAAGCTGCTGCCTGAGACAGCAGCACCCCATATGGGCACCCATTGGAGACCCCTGGCTGCTCCTCTTCTGCTCCAGCTCCCTGCTAATGCACCTGAGAGAGCAGCAGAAGATGGTCCAGGTTCTTGGGGCCCTGCACTGCATGGGAGGAGACCTGGAGGAAGCTTCAGCCTGGCCCAGCCAGCCCCAGCCATTGCCACCATTTGGGGAGTCAGCCAGGGGATGACAGATTTCTCTCTGTGTGCCTGTCTCTCTGTGATGTCAAATAAATAAATCTTAAAAATAAATAAATAGAAACGAACCAAATATTTACTTCTCAGAGCACCAAAGGGGCCAAAAGACTCCCCCACGCCTTGGTTTAAAAGCACTGATCCCATTCATGAGAGTGGAACCCTCATGGCCTAATCATCACCCAAAAATATTGCATTGGGATTAAGTCCCTACATGAACTTCAAGCCATGGCACCCAGCTTTCAGCCATGCCCTGTGTTGGCGAGTCAGTGCTGAGCACTTGTCGCTCCCCCTCTTCATGGAGGAACGACACTAAACCCTGCCTAGGCTTCATATCCGAGTCACGGCACCATTATGTCGCTCCCCCTCTTCATGGAGGAACGACACAGGACCCTGCGCTGTTCTTTCGTCTGCTCGGCCCTCCCCGGGTTTGCTGCTGGTTCTTCCCGGGTTGGCTACCGTCCTTCCACCTCCGTGGAAGGGCGGTTCCCCCTGCCACTTTCCCCACTTCCGCGGGGGAGCGGCACACCGCCGGCCGGCTCTCTCGGGGGCTGCTCAGGTGTTCCTTCAGATAGATGTTCCCCTTAGATGTTCCTGGTGCATGTTGTCTCTCTCCTCCTTTATAGTCCTCTTCCACCAATCCCAACTCGGCTGCCCACACGCCGAGTACACTGCTCTCCTCCAATCAGGAGCAGGTCCTGCTGCTTATTGGTTGAACTGGAGGCAGCTGCGTAGAAGCTGTTTCTCCCTTCTCAGCGCCATATTGTGGGAGAGCAGATGCATAGAATAAGTCTTAATTCCAGTAACTTAGTCTAGTCCGAGTTGCTCCCAGTTGCTCCCCACAAGCACTGTCTTAGCCGGTTTACATATATTATCTCAATCCTCACAGAAACCATAGGAAGAGGGCGCTGCTTTTGCAATAAAGAAGCTAAGGTTTAGCAAAATTATGGCATTGATCCAGGGTCACTCCATGTTAAAGAATAACATAATCTGCTATAACAAAAAGGCCTGCATATACAGTGGCTTGCTTAAGGCAGAGATTTATGTCCCCCTCACAGACACACAGGGGCAAGAGGTACATGAGTTACCCCAGTGCACAGCCAGCATCGTTACAAGGGCTCCAGGCTGGGGAAGCACCTTCTCGGCCCTGTCCCCACCTGTAAGAACACAGCGCTCCTTCCCTCCGGAGGACAGCGCTTCACCAGACACCAAACTGCTGGCTTCTTGATCCGGGACTTTTCAGCCTCCAGAATAATGAGAAACGGATTTCCGCTGTTTGTAGATTACTTCATCTGTGGCGTTTTGCTATAGCTAAATTGTCTAAAACAATCCACAAAACTCAGAAATGACTCCTGCAAACATCGAGCTATCATCCCAGTAGAAAATTAGCTCCAGTGCAAGCATTTGGCAGGGTGGGTAAGGCACTGCAGGTATTGTAAAGCTGCAGGTTAAGCCACCGCTGTGTCACCAGCATCCCATATCAGAGTGCTGGGGTTCAGCCCCAGCTCCACTCCAGTTCCAGCTTCCTGGTGATGTACAACCTGGGAAGCAGCAGGTGATGGCCCAAGTACTCAGATCCCTGCCACACACATGGGAGAATCAGACTGAGTTGCTGGCTCCTGGGTCCAACCTATCCCAGATGCAAATATTGCAGGAGAGTGAAACAGTGGAAAGAAGATTCTCTCTCTCTCTCTCTCTCTCTCTCTCTTTCTCTTCCTCCTCCTCCTCCTCCTTCCCCCCACTTCTCTGCCTTTCAAATAAAATGAAAATAATAACATTTTGATTTTAATTTTTAAAGAATTTTTTATTTTAAAAAAAGAAAGCAAAATGAGCTCCAGGAAGGCTGTGATCTCCCGTCAATATTTATTCTTAAAGCCCAGCACCATGCCTAGCACTGATAGGCTCATCAAATACCAGGTATGAGTGAATACTGAGGCTTACCCAATGCAGTTGTTCAAAAACTGTGTGTTTCTTATGATTACCTGAGTGGCCTTGATCTTATTCATGTCTTTAAACAATTCCTTATGAAGCCATAACATTTTTTTAAAGCATGGCAACGCAGGTCTATTCCAGCCACAGTGCTCCTCTAATCTAAAATCCTCTTGCACCTGTATGGACTTTCATACTTCTTGTCATTGCAACGTGTTCACCAGATTTTTAGTCCCCCTGTGATGCTTTGAAGTAGAGTCTGACTGAAGAAATTCAGTTTGAACTTGGACGAAGTTCAGAGTAAACATTACAGACAATTTCCTTTAAATGTGATCTTAGATGGTAGAAAAAACATTAAATATATCAGAAATGGGGGGAAAGGAATTTTTTTTACCTTTTGAAGGTTTGATATTGGAGTATATAAAATAAACTGACAATAGACAGATTAACGGGAGAAAAGGCATACAAATTTTTTACACATAGGCACACTGAAGTCTCACAAAATATGACTTAAAGAGACCAGGTGGTTGGTGTTTATATAATGCCCTAAGCTCCCATAATAGGGGCTTGCAGTTTCTGGAGGATGGTGGGAACTGGACTGTGCTGAGGCCAGGATCCAGGAGCTAAATTCAGGTCTCCCACATTGGTGGCAGGAACCCAATGACTTGGCTGCCTCCTAAAGTTTGCATTAGCAAGAAGCTGGAGTCCAGAACCAGACCCAAATATCAAAACCAGGTACTCCAATATAGGACATGGGCACCCTAACGGGAGTCTTAACCACTAAGCTAAACAGCCATTCTCAGAGATTATTTTGAAGACCCTATTAGTTACCATTTTAAATGCATTTAGTTTAGGGCAGGCGCTGTGGCATAGTGGGTAAAGCCACTGCCTGCAGTGCCGGCATCCCATAGGGGCACCAGTTCAAGTCGTGGCTGCTCCACTTCCGATCCAGCTCTCTGCTGTGGCCTGGGAAAGCAGAGGAAGATGTCTCAAATCCTTGGGCCCCTGCACCCACATGGGAAGACCTGGAGGAAGCTCCTGGCTCCTGGCTTCAGATCAGCCCAGGTCTGGCTGTTGTTGCCAACTCGGGAGTAAACCAGCGATGGAAGACCTCTCTCTCTCTCTCTCTCTCTCTCTCTTTCTCTCTCTCTGCATCTCCTTCTCTCTCTGTGTAACTCTGACTTTCAAATAAATAAATAAATAAATCTTTAAAAAATAAATAAAAATAAATGAATTTGGCTCAAAGTAACAACAGTGTTAAAAACTAGGATGAGACTCCTGTACCCACATCACAACTGTGACCTGACCAGCAGTAACAATAAAATACTATCAATTGCAAAATGCATCTTGATTTCAGAAATGTTCAAATGTGAGTCTAGTGTGATGTGTTGGCTAAAGCTACCACCTACAATGCCGGCACCCCAAATGGGCACTGGTTCAAGTCCAGGCTACTCCACTTTCAATCCAGCTCCCTGCTAATGGACTTGGAAAAGCAGTGCAAAATGGCCTAAGTGCTCCATCCCCTGTCACCCATATGTTATATCTGAAAGAAGCACTTGGCTCCTGGCTTCAGCCTGGCCCAACACTGGCTGTTACAGCCATCTGGGAAGTAAACCAGCAAATGGAAGATCTCTTTCTTTCTTTTCTTCTCTCTCTCTCTGTAACTCTGACTTTCAAATAAATAAATAAATATTTAAAAGAAAGAAAGAGAGAGACGGAGGGAGGGAGGGAAGGAGGCAGGCAGGCAGGTAGGAAGGCTCATTTTAAGCAGGGGATGGAAGGCTTAAGTCCTGGAATCAGTGCAATGTGGGACTGAGCTCCAAATCAAGGTTCAGGTTCATATTTCTTTTCCTTTTTTTCTCTTTTTTAAAGATTGATTTATTATTTGAAGGTCAGAGTTACACAGAGAGAGAAGGGGAGGCAGACAGAGAAAGAGTTTTCCATCTGCTGGTTCACTCCTTAATTGGCCGCAATGGCCAGAGCTGCACCAATCCAAAGCCTCCTCCAGGTCTCCCACGTGGGTGCAGGGACCCAAGGACTTGGGCCATCTTCTACTGCTTTCCCAGGCCACAGCAGAGAGCTGGATCAGAAGAGGAGCAGCTGGAACTTGAGCTGGTGCCCAGGTGGGATGCCAGCACTGCAGACGGCGGCTTTATCCACTACGCCACACTGCCAGCCCCAGTCAGGTTCATATTATATTGACTGCATCCTTGATGACATCCATTTTAGGGAGTAGTAAGGGGAAGACAAAGAGGAATGGGTTGGGGAGACAACAACCAAAGAAAGCAAATACTCACTAGTTTCAAATTTATCTTGAGTAAGTCAAGTTACATGTTATTTTTTAAAACATCAGTCACCAAGTAATCACACATTAAATATTTGCTGGTTAATGATTGCTCAGTGTAAGATTGAGAACCAAAAAATAATACAATGAATTAATCATTGGAAAGACTAATCTAGATCACAGGGAAGGCCCCAAAATACTCAGTAGGAAATGTTTCCTGTGTCTCTTGCTTCAACTACAAGGCTAAGTTTCCCTAGAAAGATGGGGAAATCTTGTATTCGAGTCCTTCTGAAGTCTTCCCTACTGTAAAGTCCTCTACCCATGACTTTAATTTGAACTACAAAGTATTGTTTAAAGAAAATATATTAGCCTGAGTTCTCTTTTTTAATAGTCAAAGTTTTTAAAAGATTTATTTATTTATTAATTTATTATTTATTTGAAAGGCAGAATTAGAGAGAGGCAGAGGCAGAACAAGAGAGAGGTCTTCCATCTACTGGTTCACTCCCCAATGGCAGGAGTTGGGCTAATCTAAAGCCAGGGGCCAGGAACTTCTTCCAGGTCTCCCAAGCAGGTGCAGGCGCCCAAGGACTTGGCTATCTTCTACTGCTTTCCCAGGCCATAGCAGAGAGTTGGATTGGAAGTGGAGCAGCTGGGACTAGAACCGACGCCCATATGGGATGCTGGCGCTGCAGGTGGCAGCTTTATCCACTTTGGCACAATGCCAGCCCCCTGACTTCTCTTAATATACTGTGGATGCTTTTAGCTACAACCTAATGAAATAGATCTTTCAAAGGGCATACTGTTATACGTTAATTGTGCCCTGGAGGTATGAAAATTGTGTTAAATGTCATTGTAATCAAGCCTTTCAAAAATTACCTAAAGCAAATAGTAAGTAGTCAGGTTGTGGCGAGCATGGGTGAGTCAGAAAGCCAATCGGAGAGATGAAAAACTCATGGGCCTTAACATTCACCTAAATGCTGATTTGTGACTCGCTGCAGAATTTCCTGTGACCGCATCACTCACGGATTCAGAAGGAGCTGAATCTCTAACAGTTTAGACAGAAATACAAAGCTCTGGAAAACTGACAGGTGAGAGGACCTTGGCCATGCCAGCCCCCAGCTTCACACCTTGGCATTTGAGCAAACCACAGAAACTGGAGGATCACCCTCGCCTTCCCCTCACCTTCCCCCCTGCAACAACAGGTCACAAAGTCCTCCTCGCAGAGTCTCTCCCTCTTGTCCTGTGAGGAGAGGAACACCCTCCTGCCCAAAGGCGCAGACAGCAAAAAGCCCGGAATACACACACTCCTCCCGCTGTCCCGCCTGAGCAAAGCTAACCATAAAATTATATAGCTGTCCCTGTTTCTTGGGGCTTCATTTCCAGAGGTTTCTGGGTCATGGCAATTTTTTAAGACTTATTTTACTTATTTGAAAGATAAAATTACAGAAAGAGACAGGGAGAGACAAAGAGAGTTGTATTCTATCTGCTGGTTCACTCCCCAGATGGCTGCAACGGCGAGGGCTGAGCTGTCCCTATATTATTCTTTGCTGTATTTTGCTGTCCCTATAAAATGCTTTGTCCCTATATTAGCTTTGTGTCACTGTAATGAAATAATTGTCACAAGCTAGTTATGAAAAAGAGGTTTCTTTAGCTCACAGTTTTCTTTTAAAAAAATATTTATTTGAAAAGCAGACTTACATAGACACAGAGACTGAAACAGAGACAGAGAGAAGTCTTCCATCCACTAGTTCATTCCCCAAATGGCCAGCAACAACTGGAGCTGGGCCAATATGAAGCCAGGAGCCTGGAGATTCTTCCAGGTCTCCCATGTCAGTGCAGGGGCCCAAGCTTTTGGGCCATCTTGCACTGCATTCCCAGGCCAGTAGCAGGGAACTGGATCGGAAGTGGAACAGCCGGGACTCAAATGGGTCCTCATATGAGATGCTGACATTACAAGCAATGGCTTAACCCACTATGCCACAACACTGGCCCCAAGGTTAATATTTATTTTTATTAAAGATTTATTTATTTATTTGAAAGTCAGAGTTGCACAGAGAGAGAAGAAGAAGCAGAGAGAGAGAGAGAGAAAAAGAAAAGTCTTCCATCCACCGGTTCACTCCCCAGTTGGCTGCAACAACTGGAGCTGAGCCAATCCGAAGCCAGGAACTTCCTCCAGGTCTCCCATGCAGATGCAGGGGCCCAAGGCCTTGGGCCGTCTTCTGCTGCTTTCCCAGGCCATAGCAGAGAGCTGGATCAGAAGTGGAGCAGCCAGGTCTTGAACAGGCGGTGGCTTTACCGCTATGCTATCGTGCCAGCCCCAAGGCTAATATTTTTTTTAAATGAGTCCCAGCTGCTCTGCTTCCTATCCAACTGCCAGCTAATGTTCCTGGGAAGACACGGCTGACGGCACAAGTACGTGGACATGTTCCCAGATCTGACTTCCATCTGGCCTAGTCCTGGCTGTTGCAGCCATTTCTGGAGTAAACAAATGGAAGAAAAATGGATCACTCTGTCTGCTTTTCTTTCCTTCTTTTTTTTTCTTTCAAATAAATAAATCTAAATAAATAAATAAATGTGTACACTTTTCTCCTGAGAATCTGTTGTTTGTTATAGGTGCCTCAGTCATGAACCTTGCAATAGATAAGGAAGGGGCCGGTGCTGTAGCATAGTGGGTGGGGCCACCTCCTGCGGTGCCGACATCCCATAAGGGCGCTGGTTCAAGTCCTGGCTGCTCCACTTCTGATCCAGCTCTCTGCTGTGGCCTAGGAAAGCAGTAGAAGATGGCCCAAGTCCTTGGGCCCCTGCACCCCCGTGGGAGACCCGGGAGGAGCTCTTGGCTCCTGGCTTCGGATCGATGCAGCTCCGGCCGTTGAGGCCAATTGGGGAGTGAACCAGTGGATGGAAGACCTCTCTCTCTCTCTCTGCCTCTTCTTCTCTCTCTGTGTAACTCTTTCAAAAAAAAATAAAATTTTTTAAAAATAGGAAAAGAAAGATATTATTTTTTCTCCTCTAAGCTGGTAATGGTGTAACTCATATGAAAAATGGAGATGAGAGTATTAATAAGGAGCAGGTGTTTGGCATAGTGGTTAAGACAATGATTGGGATGCCCACATGTCATATCAGAGTGCCCAAGTTCGAGATCTGGCTTCACTCTGGATTCTAGCTTCAGGGTAATGCACACCTTGGGAGATAGCTGGTGATGGTACAAGTAGTTGGGTCCCTGCCACCCATGTAGGAGACCCAGATTGAGTTCCTGGCTCCTGGCATTGGTCTGGCCCAACCTTGGCCATTGTGGGTATTTGGGGAATAAGCCAGCAGGTGGGAGAGATCTCTCTTTCTCTCTCAGCCTCTCCAATAAATAAACAATTTTTAAAAAGAGATGAATTAAAAATTTTCCAACCCCTATGGAAGATCTCTCTGTCTTTCCCTCTGTCTGTAACTCTGCCTTTTAAATAAATAAAATTAATATTTTTTTAAAAATCACCCCTTATTTTTAAAGTAATATATTTCATATTTTTAAAAGATTTTTTATTTATTTCTTTGAAAGTCAGAGTTACACAGAGAGAGAGGGAGAAGCAGAGGAAGAGGTCTTCTGTCGTCTGCTGGTTCACTCCCCAGTTGGCCGCAATGGCTGTAGAAGCACTGATCCAAAGCCAGGAGCCAGGAGTTTCCTTTGGATCTCCCATGTGGGTGCAGAGGCCCAAGGATCTGGCTATCTTCTACTGTTTTCCCAGGCCATAGCAGAGAGCTGGATCGGAAGTGAAGTAGCTGGGACTCAAACCGGCGCCCATATGGGATGCCAGCACTGCAGGTGGCGACTTTACCCACTACACCACAGCACCAGCCCCTATATTTCATATCTGGCACTAAACATTCAAATGTGTGTCTAAATAATTAAATATTATGAGTAGACATTGGTGTATTTCCTCCATAATTCTAGAACTTCGGATATTCAAGTTGAGAAAAAATTTCATCATAGTCACTGTTACCTTATAACTGAACACACATGATTTTTATCCTGAATTAGCTGGGTAATTCCTTAAATTATTTATTTTACTTGGTATTTTTTTAAGATTTATTTATTTATTTAAAAGTCAGAGTTACACACAGAGAGAAGAGGCAGAGAGAGAGAGAGAGAGAGAGAGAGAGAGAGAGGACTTCCATCCACTGGTTCACTCCCCAGTTGGCCATTACACCTGGAGCTACGCTGATCTGAAGCCAGGAGCCAGGAGCTTCTTTCTGGTCTCCCACAAGGGTGCAGAGGCCCAAGGACTTTGGCCACCTTCTACTACTTTCCCAGGCCATAGCAGAGAGCTAGATCAGAAGTGGAGCAGCTAGGACTCAAAATAGTGCCCATTTGGGATGCCGGTACTGCAGGTGGCATCTTTACCCACTACACCACAGTGCCAGCCCCACTTAGTCTTGTTAAGAGCCTCTTCCTTTTAAAAGCTGCAATAAAGACTTTATATATATATATATATATATATAGGCCAGCGCCGCGGCTCACTAAGCTAATCCTCCACCTGCGGCGCTGACACTCCGGGTTCTAGTCCCAGTTGAGGCCCCAAATTCTGTCCCGGTTGCTCCTCTTCCAGTCCAGCTCTCTGCTGTGGCCCGGGGAAGGCAGTGGAGGATGGCCCAAGTGCTTAGGCCCTGCACCCACATGGGAGACCAGGAGGAAGTACCTGGCTCCTGGCTTCGGATCAGCACAGCTCTCACCGTGGCGGCCATTTTGGGGGTGAACCAACGGAAGGAAGACCTTTCTCTCTGTCTCTCTCTCTCACTGTCCACTCTGCCTGTCCAAAAAAAAAAAAAAAAAGGTTTTATATATATATATAATGAACATGATATGATTAAGCAGAAAAGCTCTTAAGTGATGGCAGTTGAAGCTGCTGTGAACTTATCGTGGCATCCAGGAATGTGTCTGGTGGGAGATCTCAACTCCAACTCAGCCGCTACACAGTCCTCTGCTGTGGACAGTCTCAGTCGCCCTCCCTGAGCTTCAGCTGTCATTGTTCTGCTTTGATGATTGCAGACCAGTCTCTTACTAAAGATTAACTCATTGAACTGAAGGAGGGGTACATAGGACAAGCAGGCCCCAAGGATCCCAGATGACAAGATTCATAGTTCAGGGGGCCAGTGTCATGGCACAGCAGGTTAAGCTGCCACCAGGGATGCTGGCATCCCATATGGGCACCAGTCCACGTCCTAGCTGCTCCACTTCTGATCCAGCCCTGTGCTGATGCATTTGGAAAGCAGTGGAGGACGGCCCAAGTGCTTGGGCCCCTGCCGTGCATGTGGGAGACCAGGATGGAGCTCCAGGATCCTGGCTTACCTTTCGATTTATTTTTCCATGAACTTTGTAATGTACTTTTGTATACCCTGTTCATAGGAAAGAGGAATGTGGAGGATGCAGGAAATCCTAGAAGAATAAGAGCTTTTGGAGGTAGATGGATGGACCCAAAGGACAGACAATAGCTGGAGACAAAGTTGCTCGGGTGGTGGGTGGCGGGTTCAGGTCAAGTCAGGTCTTTTTCATGCTGTGTGCACCACTCTCCACAGTGCCCAAGATACCCTGAGAAAGGATTCAGGACCACTGAACAGCTTTTGGAGCAGGGGTGGGGAATCTTTCCTCTGTCCAGGGCCATTTGGATATTTATGACAGCATTCATGGGCCATACACAATTATCAGTTTTTAGCCTACTATGGATATATTTAATCTCAAGTCCCACCTGTGGTCGCCTTGGCAGGACCAGACCAAATGATTTCCCAGGCCTTATACAGCCTGCGGGCCAGACATTCCCCCAGCTCTGTAAAATCTGGAGGTTCCCACCTTTAAGGTACAAAGAGCAACTTCAGAAAAAGTGCTTCCCGGCATTTGCAGCTCCCAGGTGCCTTCAGTTTGAAGCCAAGTGTAGCATATTTTGGGGCATAGATTCCTGAGCCCTAACAGTAGGCAACAAGCTCTTAGCCACATACTTGCCTAACAGCCTTCAGTCAGTTCACAAGGACTATTATCTGAGCTCTAAACCTAACACACCGGCAGTAAGAAGTTCAATTAGTAGGAGAAAGAGAAAGGGCCCCTGATAGGATAAAGCAGCCACTCGGTGACATGGGACCCTCTGCAAAGGTCAGCAGACAAAACACAGAGCCTGGCTCTCAAAAGCACAGGGAGTGCACACAGCAGAGACCCTTCCCTTAGGCACACATCGCTAAAGGTTTCGCCAGGTCCCCAGCAGTGCGGAATTATAAATTAATAGCAGAGCCACACCATAATGTGTTTGCAGCTCTCTTATGTGAAATGGTGCTCCCATTCAGCACAGTGAATCCGCTGGATCCAGGTCTTCCGCATGTGGGTTTGGGCATGTTTAATTAATGCCTTTCTCACCTCCATGAAGTTCCAAACCAGTGAACCAGAGGTATTGCGACAGCCGCACTCAGAGGAAAATCGGAACTGATAAAGAGGGTCCAGATTCTGGTGCCGTAGGGGGCGGGCCAGGTAAGCCGTGTTTCTCCCCTACAGCTGAGTGTGCCGCACATGTCAAGGACTCGGAAATATTTCCCACCTTTCACCCGAGAGGAAACAGAAGATGGAGTCAATCAAAGGTTTCCAGAGCTGCTCACTGTGAAGGAGGAATCTACCCATTTCTAGATCAGAAAAGAACGGATGTCGAACGCCGACAACCGTGCTGGCCTCCTCTCTGCTCACCCTGCTTCTGCCTAACACAGAGCTCTTCACCCACTCCAGCGGCCCTTGGGAGCATACAGCTTCCCTGACTGCTGTTGTCACACAAATCCACTCCAGCAGTCCTTCCCTCCCAGTGCTTTCCCATTTTGAAACGGCAAAAGAACAAAACTCCCAGAAACACACCCCTCATAACCCTATCCCCGCCTCCTAACCCCTCCACCCCACACCCCAGCCCCGTGGTTGCACGAGAAGCAGTAGCGATGAGGTAACCTTTTGTACATTTCCAACATCACTAGTTGCTGGTCTGATCCCCACAGGCTCCCACTAATGCTGCAACTTTGTCAGTGTCCCTAGCAGTTCACAGTCAGGAAAAGGGAGGTGAAATGCACGTGACTGTTGGCCCAGACTCCTGAATTCCGATTCCGACCCTGCTAATGATTTCTTTGCAAGGGTGGCTTTTTAGCTCAATAAAGATATTGATGTTTCCCCAGCTGCTAAGAACAGTTATTAAGGAACTAAGTCAGGGCTCTCCAATGCAAAACTAATTATTTGGTGAATTTAGTAAATGCAGAGCAAAACACAAAAGACAGTCATTCATTCATTATGCAAGTATTTATTAGCTACATACTTTGTGCTCTGTAGGAGACACAGACAGTCCCTATGATCAAGAAAATTAGGATGTAGTAGAGATCAACTTTTTTAATTATTTATTTATTTATGAAAGAATGACAGATTTTCCATCTGCTGGCTCACTCCCCAAGTAGCTTCAATGGCCAGGGTTGGACTGATCCAGGAGCCAGGAACTACATCTGGGTCTCCCACATGGGTGGCAGGGGCCCAAGCATTTGGGCCATCTTTTGCTGCTTTCCCAGAGGAATTAGCAGGAAGCTAGATTGGAAGTGGAGCAGCCAGGACTTGAACAGGTGCTCTATGGGATGCTGGCATCTCAGACAATAACTTAACCTGCTTGTGTCACAACGCTGGCCCCAGCAAAAACATTTTTTAAAGCATGAGTGCTTAAAGGGCCCCAGGAGTTCAGAAGATGGAAAGAGTTCAAATTCTCCAGTAGTTGCTTGTTCAAGTCTTGGTTGCATACAAACCTAAATGAGCTAGAATCCATTCAAACCAACTCAACACATAACAGGGTTACAGCTTATAAAGCATTTGCTGTGAAGGCTCTACACACCATGGTGGTCAGTGGTATCCAAAGCTAGCATTTGATGAACACTTGCTATATGCCAGACATGCTGAATGCCTTACACACATCTGACGTTACCTCCCCTGCAACCCTGAGAAGTCAGTAAAGTCACATCCCTATTTTGCAGATGAAGTAAAGGCGAGCCAGACAGGCTGGGTACCTTGCCCAAGGCAGGTGACAATGCAGGGATCTAAAAGCACTTAACTTTGTCCACTACACGTATACCTCCTCTTTTCCCAGGAAGAACGTTATGTCATGGGAAAAAAACATTTTGTTCTCTACCCTCTATGTCCAGGAAATAGGGACCCACAAATTAAGCTGACAAGACAGATTAGCCAGAGAAAAGACAGATTTTTATTCACATAAATGCATGGGAGTTCACAGGAAAATGTGACTTAAGAAAGCAGTTCGAACTGGTGGCTTACCCTAGTCTGTGACACCAACATCCCCATATGAGCACTGGTTCGAATCCCAGCTGCTCCACTTCCAGTCCAGCTCCCTGCCAGTACTCCTGGTGTTACCTGCCAAGTAATCAGGCCCTTGCTGCTCACCGCTCAGGCAGACGAATCAATTAATTCACAGGCTTTTATTGGGGTTCCGCTCCCGGGCGAGGTTCCCCGGTCCCAACAGAGCAACAGAGTGGGGGCCAACAGAGCAACAGAGCGGGGGCCGGGGAAGTCGCCCATCAGAGATTGGGAGAGCTCCTTTTATAGATTCAGGGCATGGTGGTTAAAGGTTGAGGCGGGTCTGATCCTCATTGGTTGACCTTTAGGCACCCTCAGGGACCTTGACAAGGACTTTCTTCCCTGAAAGTAGGCCTTCCCTCTTTGCGGATCCCAAAGCTACCAAAGTGTTGGTACAGGGAAAGCGTTTAATCCAAGAAGCTGGCATCTTGGGGGAAAGAGAGATCTCTTGATTCAAAATGTGCTCTTTCCACCCAATAAACCAGCAACTGTGGCTTTTTAAGGACAAGGGTAATCTTCAGCAGGAGATTAGAAATAAAACAATGAGTCTACTTAATTGATAATTATGCAGATGTTCAGGCTTTGTTCTGGTGAGGGGCCAGGTGGAGCATCCAGGGAAGTCCACAGTGTCAGCAGGCTAGACTTCCTGACAACAGGGCTCAGTGTCACTCGGGTGGAGCCTGATTTGTCAGCGGGGTTGTAAATCGGCCATTCCAAACTATCTCCCCTCATCGACTCCTGAAATTCTTAGGCAAACGTGACTATTCTGTAAAATTCACAATATCAGTAGTTGGCTTTTGTTATATAAAATATGAAAAGAAGGGAAAGGAAGACGCCTTTATTCCGGTTACACTGGGAAGGCAGCAGAAGATAACTTGTTTCAGCCTGGTCTCCCACATGGGTGGCAGGGGTCCTAGCACTCTTCCACTGCATTCCCAGGCCATCAGCAGGGAGCTGGATCAGAATTGGAGCAGTCTGGACACAAAGCAGCGTCCATAAGGGATGCCAGCATTGCAGGCTGCAGCTTAACCCGCGGCACCACAGCAACAGCCCCTCAGCTCCTTTCTTTGAAGCTGCAATAGGTAAAGGCTGAGCAATAGATGCGTTAATATTAAACCAAGAATGAGTTTTTGCTGGGACCAAGAATGTTTTAGCCTTTTGAAACAAGGAATAGGCTGTCCCCTGGTTGCACATAATTCCCTGTTAAATGCTGAAAGCTCCACCCCACCAGACCTGAATGATGCAGCTGTGTCGCTGACTGGGCGGCCCTGACACCGAGGGGCTGGCATCAACTGCGAGATACACCATGAAGAGCTGGTCTCTAACACTTTTTCCAAATATTCCCTTTTAAAAAAAATAAACATTGAGATGAGGACTTGGCTCAGCAATTCGGATGCCTCTAGGAACACCCACATTCCACATCCAAGAGCCTGGGTTCACGTCTCAGTTCCACTCTGGAGTCCAGCTTCTTGCTAATGTGCAGGTGATGGCTCAAGTGCTTGGGTCCCTGCCACCACGTGGAATACTCAGATTGTGTTCCAGGTTCCTGGCTTCAGCCTGGTTCCATACATTGTTGCAACCATTTGGGGAGCGTACCAGTGGGTGGAAGACCTCTCTCTGTCTTCTCTTTCTATGTGTCTCTCTGCCTTTCAAATAAAATTAAAATAAAGTTTAAAACTATAATAAACTTCACTAACTTCATTCACTCACTTATTTGCCTTCCACCAAGCTTTCTTTGGTATCAGAGAAAGGCAGGGATTCACAGCTGTGGCAAAGATTTATACATAATAGGTGCCAATTTTCTATCTATGGCAGGAAGCATGCCTGAAAGCAGATATCAATCTCATACAAAGGGTATTCTAAAAATTATGAACAAAATGCACATCATAAAAAAAACTACACAGGAGGGGCCAGCATTACAGCACAGTAAGTTAAGTCACCATTTGAGATGCCCAGTCCCACATTGGACAGCCTGGGATTGAGTCCCACCTCCACCCCAGATCCAGTTTCTTGTTCACGAAGCTGCACATGATGGCTCCAGGACTTGGGTCCGTGCCACCCGTGTGGGAGACCCAGATGGAGTTCTGGCCCCTAACTCAACCTAGCCCAGATCTGGCTACGGTGGACATCTGGAGAGTAAACCAGCCAATGGAATATCTCTCTATTTCTCTCTCTCTCTCTCTCTCTCTCTCTCTCTCTCTGTTACTGTGACTTTCAAATAAATACATAGAACTTTTTTTAAATAAATATTTGTGGTATTTTGATTCAATGAAATACAATAGTGTTTGCTTTGGATTGGAGAGTTGAATTTTGCATCCTTCTCCTGGTAAACTTAATGTTTCAGTTTTCTACAAAATAGGAGTATATGTGAAGGAAGCTCTTTAAGCTACTACAAGGAAAATGTGTCATACAACTTACAAGGAGTTAGTAATGGGACCAGCATCACAACGCAGTGAGTTAAGCCACCGCTTGTGATGGTGGCATCCCATATCAGAGTGCCGGCAGAAGATGGCCCAAGTACTGCCAGCCATGTGGAAGACCAGGATGGAGTTCCAGGCTCCTGACTTCAGCCTGGCCCAGACCTGGTTGTTGCAGCCATTCGGGGAGTGAACTTGCAAGTGGAAGATCTCCCTCTCGCTTTCTCCTCTCTCTGTCACTCTGTCCTTCAAACAAATAAATTAATAAATCTTCAAAATAAATAAAGAGAATTAGTATGGATAATCACCTCAGATGACCTTTTGCCAGCACCTGTCTAGCATCCTAGTCTTTTAGGAACATTTGGAGTGTCCTTGGGCACTAGAGAGGTGTGTGTATGTGTGTGTGTGTGTGTGTGTGTGTGTGGGAGAGAGAGAGAGAGAGAGAGAGAGAGAGAGAGAGATATTTTCATTTCAGCTGCACAGGTTCCCACAACCTAAACATCCATGTGAAAAGACCCAGCAAAGGTGAACACCAGCACCCTCATGTAGCTGTACTCACGTACTCCCTCATGTAGCACCCACTACGTGATCCTCTGCTCTGATGCACCACACATGGGAATCATTCATGGAATAAGTAGGCAATCTAACACCATAGATCTGTTCAATAGACCCTCCCTCCTGATAAGATTGTACCGCATGTAGCTGGGGAGGAAAAGTGATTTCATTACCTATTTCATCCTACCTTCACTTGTAAGGAGAGCTTCCTAGTTACATAAACTTATTTAATTAGTGAACAACTCAGATAATCAGCCATGAGATGGAATGACAGTGGTTCAAAATACACCCCCCCATCCCCTACCCTGCTAGCACAAGAGTATTCCTGGCTCAGTAAGGGGGCCGTGGTAACTACTGTCGTAAATCACACTGACTTTCCTGGGCTGTTTGAAGCAGGATGGAAAGTCCAGCCAGTCAAAGCAGCAGGCTGGCTCTCCCTTCCACACCTCATAAAATGAACCCAAGGTACCACTGTAAGAAAGCACCTCAGGCCGTACAATGGCCAGAGTCACCAGGGAAGACTGAAAATGTGAAAAGCAAACCAAAGGTTTTAAAAAATGCAAATCCAGCTTTATGTTTTGATTCAACCATTTTAAAAATATGTCCTCTCGGCCCGCTAGCCCCTTCACTTGGAAGGAAACTCTTAATTTATTTCTAAGGAGTGCCAGAACTCATTAAAATCATAGTCTCCTTATCCAGCCTCATGGTTTTCAAAATTGCCTCTGGGTACTTGCCTAAAATAACTTTGTTTAGAGTCTGTGCTCCAATAAAGGGTCCTTTACTGAAAGTTGGATCAGATGTTCATTTATTACCTTTACCTCTTAATCAATTAAAAAACATATCATAAAATCACATGCCTTATAAGAGGGAAAACATAGGAGCTATTCTCCTCACTGCACTCATAGCAGAATGCTTCCAAAATGAAAGGAAAGCACACATGTGTACTCAGTGGGGAAAATGAGCCTGCAGCCTGGACTAGCTGTAGGAAATATTGCTACGTTATCAGAATCAGCAAGACGCTGGTGGGTAGAAGGCAGTCGCTTCTCGCAAGCGTCAGTTCTGGATGGGGGCGGAGGGGAGGGTTTCGGGGACTGGGCATAGGACTAGAAAATCATATTTTTACTAAACATTTAAAACTGAACATTTCTAGGTGAAAGGAATCTCTTGTTATCTGCCCCAGACTTGGAATGATCACAAAAGTGTTGGCAGACACAGCTTCTTCCTAAACGTCCTCATTTTTTTTTTTTTTTTACGATTTATTTATTTGAAAGGCACAGCAACAAAGGGGCGGGGGGGAGACATGCAGAAAGAGAACAAGAGAAAGAGAGGAGAGAGAGCTCATCCATCTGATAGTTGACTCCCTAAATGGCTGCAGCAGCCAGTGCTGGGCCAGGCAGAAGTCAGGAGCCCAGAACTCCATCTGGGTCTCCTACATGAGCAGCAGAGGCCCGACCGCTTGAACCATCATCAGCTGCCCTCCCAGGTGCATTAGCTTGGAGCTGGGTCAGCAGAGCAGCTGGAAGGCGAACTGGAGCTCATGGGGGAGGCCGGCATCACAGGCAGAGGCTTAACCTGCTGCACCACAACGCCAGCCCCCGTGAATGTCCTCTTGAAACAACATTTGTTTCAAGATCAAAGCCTGGAAGCCCTTTATCAACTCTTCGTTGAAACCGAGCCCCTTCACAGTGCCTTGAGTGCAGATGGCCAGTAACATCAGGGCCAGTCTCCTCCGACAGTCTCCCAAACTCCCTCCCTCGGGTTAATTATCTTTGCCCTTTTTTTTTTTTTTTTTTTTGATAGCAAATCAAAAGCTAACTAAAATGAACTCACTGAGTTGAGGGAGAGGCGTGCCTGACCCCACAATGTTCTAATCCCTGCACTCCTGGGGTCATTTGTTTCTCCAGTATTTAATATCTCAGTGTTTCGTCTTATCTCTAAGGGGTTCGGAAGTGGAGCAGCCGGGTCTCGAATGGGCACCCATATGGGATGCTGGCACTGCAGGCGGCAGCTTTAACCGCTATGCCACAATGCCAAGTCCTGCTCCACTTCTGATCCAGCTCTCTGCTATGGCCTGGGAAAGCAGTAGAAGATGGCCCAAGTGCTTGGGCCCCTGCACCCGTGCGGGAGACCCAGAAGAAGCTCCTAGCTCCTGGCTTCGGATCAGTACAGCTCCAAGCCATTGTGGCCAATTGGGGAGTGAACCAGCAGATGGAAGACCTCTCTCTCCCTCTCGGCCTCTGCCTCTCTGTAACGCTGCCTTTTAAATAAATAAATAAATCTTAAAAGAAGGAGAGGGAGGGAGAGAGAGAATGGGATTTCTTTCTCACTGTTCTACAGGCTGGGAAATCCCAGGCTGACACTTGGGCAGATTCAGGGGCTGGTGAGAGCCCCCTTCCTGCCTCTCTGTGTCCTCAGCTGATAGAAAGGGTGCAGTTTCTCTTGGGCTGCTTTCCTAGGGGCAAGAACCCCATCGTGAGTCCAGGGGCCTCATGACCTGATCTCCTCCGAGGGTACTACCTTAAAGCAAATAGAGATGTGGGAGAAGTTCCTCTTTTGTAAGGGACATCTCCATCTGTCAAGCAAATCTCCAACTGTAAGGGTGTCTCCCCTGCTGTACTGGGAATGGAAATAAGACCAAGTCACTGTAGTCTTCTCTCGAGTGGAAAAGGCATGGACTTACTGCCCTCTTAGGGCTTCCTCATCGACTTTCAGGGATGATGGTATTTAAGCCTGAATTCACAAACATCTCTTGGAGATTTGATTCATTTATCTGGTATCACTACATGAAATCCGTATGTTAATAAACTTGTTTGTCTTTCCCTCGTTAACCTGTCTTTTGTTAAAATGTCCATCACAGTGGGTAAAGCCACTGCCTGTGATGCGGGTGTCCTCTATGGGCGCTGGTTCAAGCCTGGCTGCTCCACTTCTGATCCAGCTACCTGCTAATAGTCTGGGAAAAGCAGAAAGAGATAGTCCAAGTGCTTAGGCCCCTGCCACCCATGTGGGAGGCCCAGAAGAAGCTCCTGGCTCCTGGCTCCTAGCTTCAGCCTGGCCCAGCCCTGGATGTTGAAGCCATATGGGTAATGAACCAGTGGTTGGAAGATATCTCTCTCCCTCTGTGTGTGTGTGTGTCTGTCTGTCTCTTCCTCTCTGTAACTCTTTCAAATACATAAATAAGAATATTTGTAAAAGGTCCATCCCAATGAAGCACTGTAAAGATAGGGTCCAGTATGGTACAGAACTGGTACCAGAGATAACTAAACCTGGGGTCCTTGTCTTTGTGCAAGAAAAGAATGTGGTCGGCGCCGCGGCTCACTAGGCTAATCCTCCACCTAGCGGCGCCGGCATACCAGGTTCTAGTCCCAGTCGGGGCGCCGGATTCTGTCCCGGTTGCTCCTCTTCCAGGCCAGCTCTCTGCTGTGGCCAGGGAATGCAGTGGAGGATGGCCCAGGTCCTTGGGCCCTGCACCCCATGGGAGACCAGGAGAAGCACCTGGCTCCTGCCTTCTGATCAGCGTGGCACGCCAGCCACAGCGCGCTGGCCGTGGCGGCCATTGGAGGGTGAACCAATGGCAAAGGAAGACCTTTCTCTCTGTCTCTCTCTCTCACTGTCCACTCTGCCTGTCGGGGAAAAAAAAAAAGTGTCATACATGAGGCAGAGAGCAGCAGTGAGCGAAGTACCAAAGTGTAACGAAGAAAATACACCTGCTAGGCCAGGAAGGCGTGTCAGCAAAGAACTGGAGCCCAGTTTATGTTCAGTTGGAGATTTTATGGATATGAGCCTACACTTTCTCCTCCCCCTCCCTATTCTCCTGGAATATTACCAGGCAGAGGGCTTTCCGGTGGTGAAACTCCATGAAATTCCTCCCGCAACTGGTTGGCAATACTGTGTTCTTTATGCTGGCAAGGCTGGGGCTTCAATAGCAGGGTAAGGACATCTTAAGCTAATGGAGGGAGCTGGGATCTGATGGTGTCCAGCATGTACGTTTAAGCCACTGTGTAGAGACTCAGTTTCAAAAAAACTGGGGTGGGGCTCAGAAAATGATACCCCAAAGTGTGACACTTTGGAAGACTGAGCAGTTTGAACCAAAGGCAATGAGGAGAGCTTAGAAGCTGCCTCAGGACCAAGGCCACCCTGATCTTCACCTGCTTCCCCCTGCAAATGTAGCTGGGGTCTCTCTCTGAAGTTCCCTTATCTGACGGAGACAACATCTTCCGAAAGAAATGCAATTAACTTAAGCCCCTTTCTACAGAAATGTCATCACATAACCAGGGACCATTAATCACCAGAAGGAAGATACTAAACGTCACCAGGCCCAGACACACTTTTCATCTGTTCCTCCAAGGGACTATCTGAGGGGTTTTATCTGCATAATAAGACAGTCTTGTTCGTGGTGTACTCCTACACCTCACCTCCTTACAACTGGTCACCACCTGCCCCAGAGCCCAGAACTTTGTCCCAGGTTAGGGTTTGGTCTCTTTCACTCTCCAAAGTGATTCATTTACAGCTACTTCTGTTCTTCGGGCCCATACATTCCTCCTAAAAATCATGCACTCCCCCTCTAAAACTGCCTGCATCCTCCGCTTCCCTCTGCCCTGTGAAGACGGTGTGTAAGTAAGCTTCACCCAACTGGCCCTTCTCGGAGTGTCCTATTCTATATGGTTCCTGTGCACATCAGTAATGTGGATGCTTCTTCTCCTGCTAGTCTACTGCTGATTTATTTCAGTAGACTCAAATCTTCAAGAGGAGGAAATCCCCATTGCCCTTACAACACGCTACTCCAACATATGACACCTTGGGATTTGAGGAAACAGTAGAAGTAATAGGGATAAGGTAGCTAGGATCACAGAGCTGGAAGTCACTGGCCTCAGGCTCCTGACAGGTGTAATTCTACCCATGTACTTGTCAATCAAACTGCTCCTTCCCTATAGGTCTCCTCTATCTGGGCGGGGGTGGGGAGTGAGGTCATGTAACCACTCCCCTACCAACCTCATAAAAGAGGCCTGCAGTTGGGCAGGCACCTTCTTTGCTGGGAGACCAGGACCAGAGGAGGTGTCAAATGTGCCTTCCCTCAACATCCTGTTCCCACCCCTTTTCTCTCTCTGGCCCACTCCACTGCTCAACTATGTGTTTTCCTTCTCACCTTTTAAACAAACTTTACCACTTTGTGCACCATGTACACTCTTGTACTCAGATTGCTTCTCTAAGTAGAAGGCAAGGAATGATTAAACCCCACTCCCCCACTTCAGAAGCAGGAAGTTCTCCTGAGCCTTCTCTGACTTCTCCCCTGAAGCCTCTAAAGTAGGCCATAACGATACCAGACAGCTGGGGACCCTGTGCGGCCACTGCAGCCTCAGGAGGGTCCTTGACTCTGGCGAGGGATTGGAATCAGTCACAAGCCAGCAAAGAGTGGGCTACTGCCTAGACAGAGCAGCCCCAGCTACTGTGTCAGTGTACAAGTATACGAGATTATCGGCACAATGTTCATCTTATTCCTGGGGAAGGGGCACAGATTTCCAGGAATTAGGGATCCCCCTCTTCCCCTTCCTTATATGGTCACTCCCATAGGTCCTCAGAGCAACTGTCAACCGCGGTGGTGATGTGGGCTAGGAAGGGAGTCAGTTGATGAACAAAAGTAGGTAGGAAGGCACACGCTAATCTATGTGTTTGAGAGGGGCTGAGGAACAAAAGTGGGAATTTTGTGCAGTTGAATGAGGGAAGCCCTGGAGAAGCATGCCTGGCGAGCAGACCAGTATTTGCACATCAAAAGTCTTGATGTGCAATAACCTTGTTCTCTGGGTCCCAGACCTTCCCGGGCAGCCTAGGGCAATCTTCCCACCCTGCACCAGGGGGGCTACTAGGTCCAACAACATGTGCTGATTAAAGCCCTCCCCCAGCAATAGTCCAGAAGAAGGAGGGGGGAGGAGAAACTCTAGTAGGAGTGCAGGCTGGGCTCAGCTCTTTCCTGAGATGCCTGCCCAGCCTCTCGGGTGTGTTCTCTTCCCGTGACCCTTGCTGCCTGGACTCATTGCTACTCTCACATCCGAAATTCTCTCCTTGAGCAGAGACAAGGATGCTTGATCGAGCCTACACTGGTAACAAAAGGACCTGGGTGATTTCCCATAGTCTGTTTCACAGCCCTGCACCCTAACCCCACCACTTTGCATGCCAAGGCAGCAGAGTCACTTTCCCCAGGATGCAGCTGAGTCTCCTTCATTGTGAAGAAGACGCCAGAATGAGCACCAGCACACCGAGCTCTGCATGGAGATGCTACAAAAACCTTCCCAGAGAGGGGCTGGCGCTGTGGTGCTGCAAGTTAGCGCCCTGGCCTGAAGCACCGGCATCCCATATGGGGTTCGAAACCCGGATGCTCCTCTTCCGATCTAGCTCTCTGCTGTGGCCTGGGATAGCAGTAGAAGATGGTCCAAGTCCTTGGGCCCCTGCACCTACGTGGGAGACCCAGAGGAAGCTCTTGGATCTTGGCTTCAGATCGGCGCAGCTCCGGCCGTTGTGGCCAATTGGGGAGTGAACCATCGGATGGAAGACATTCTCTCTGCCTCTCCTCTCTCTGTGTAACTCCTTCAAATAAATAAATAGTTAAAAAAGAGAAAGGGGCCAGCACCACGGCTCAATAGGCTAATCCTCCACCTAGCGGCGCTGGCACACCGGGTTCTAGTCCCGGTTGGGGAGCCGGATTCTGTCCCGGTTGCCCCTCTTCCAGGCCAGCTCTCTGCTGTGGCCAGGGAGTGCAGTGGAGGATGACCCAGGTCCTTGGGCCCTGCACCCCATGGGAGACCAGGAGAAGCACCTGGCTCCTGGCTTCGGATCAGCGCGGTGCGCCAGCTGCAGCGGCCATTGTGGGGTGAACCAACTGCAAAGGAAGACCTTTCTCTCTGTCTCTCAGAGAGAGAGAAAGAAAGAAAATCTTCCCAGAGGACATCAGGAGCACTGAACCCTGCCTAACCTCCTTCATGTTTGTATATTCAATTAGAGCACCACCCCCTGCCCAATAAAAAGGACCACTGAACTGGGGGGCACTCTTCTCACAGGCAGATCCTCCTCACAGTGTGCATATCTTGTGTATTCTTCTTCTTTCTTTAAGTAAATCTTGTTCCCATTCTTGCACTTTACCTATGTCTCTATAGGTAGCTAGGTAAACAGTAGCTGTTTGTAAAATGGTACCATCTTCCCAAGCGCAGCCTGGCTTGCTAGAAGTCAGGTGACCAAGTGGCCCAATCACAAGTGTCAGCTCCACCCCCACCCTAACAGGATTTGCTGCTCCCACTGCCTTACCTCTGCAAAGCTATCCACGACCTGTTCTCCCAGTACAGGTGCTGTTTTCGCCTGCACTGGGAGGCGTCCTCTTGGGTTCCTCCCATCTGACAATAAACCTTTTCCCTTACTCCGGAGTTTGGTATGTTTTGTGGTGACCTTTCAGTAACCTATGTATTGAAGAGGGGCCCAAGAAAATGAGAATGTTTTAAAGGAAATGGAATTTCTTTTGTGCATTGGTATAAAGAAAAAAATGTAGAAGCAAGCCTTGGAAGCAGACCAGAATTATGGCATCATAAGTCTTGTCCACATTGGTAGATGGGTCCCAGCCCTCTCCAGGGTCAGTTTAGGGGAATCTTCCCTGTCCTGCACCATGTGGGCTTTTAGGTCCAATAATACTGTGCCGATGGTGTTCTGGGAGGAATTTCAGGAATTCCACTCCCAGGAAACCCTGAGAGGAAGGGGGAGGAGAAACAGAGGGCTCATGGACACGTGTATAAAACCCTTGTCTGAACAGACTGGGCACTCAATTCCTGAGACGCCTGCCTGGTCTATTAGGTGTATGTCTCTTCACTAAACTTTGCTGCCTTGCTTACTACTACACTCTGTGCCTCGTCTGAATTCTTTCTTGCTTGAAGACAAGAACCTCTGAGCAGCCATCCTAGGAAACATTTGCTTTGAATTCTCATCTCCTGTAGAGGCAAGAGCCTGGAATAAAACAGCCAGGAAACCTACCCCCACAACAATGGCATGAGAGGGAGTGGCTTTTACCATGCTAATGTATTACAGTGAGAATATAATGAGGCTCCAGGTCAGAGTGTGCCATCATTGATCTTCCAGATTTGAACCAGTTCTTTTGCCTATTTTTTTTCTTGATTTCTTTAAAAAAGAAAAAACTTATTTATTTATTTGAAAGGCAGAGTTACAGAGAGGCAGATGAAGAAAGAGAGATCTTCCATTGTGGCCCCAAATGGCCAGAGTTGGGCAGATCCACAGCCAGGAGCCTGGAGCTTCTTCCCGGCCTCCCACGTGGGTGCTGGGGCCCAAGCACTTGGACATCTTTCCTCTGCTTTCCCTTTAATGGGAGTCCCTTTAAGAATGCACAAGATGCAGGCTTCTCCCAGAAGCCGCATTTAGCAAGACAAAAATGTTAATCCCACCCTGCTGAGTTTCTAGTTTTAGCATGAGAATACAAAGAAGTTACCTTTCCCACCCTGCTGATGGCTTTTTTGTTTTACCCTGGGCAGGATCCACTGGAGTACAACTCCTGGCCTCTCCGGAGTTTTGTCCCTGCCCTTTATTGAGTGTTCTCTGAATTATGCTTAAAAGACCACCTCCACCAGTTTCTCGGGTCTTCCTGGCTTGAAGCCCTCCTCCTGGCTGCTGCAGCTGGAGGTTTCTGAGTTAAATAAATCTTACTTTGCTCACTGCCTTGTCCAAGTGGAAATTCTGTTTGAGACAAGAACCTTCATCGCTGTTTTCCCTGTAGCAATAAAACCCTCATCCCAGAAGGATCCTGTCTATACCCAAAGGAAAGAACTGAAGACAGAGACACAAAGCAGAATCTGATCAAACACGCCTTGCTGTGTTGTCCCTGTGCCCAGTCACACTTGTACATAACTGTGCAAACTTTGTCAAGCTAAAATCTAAAGATACACAATTTTCTGTTTCTTTGAGTTTTCATTTCTAAAGCTTTCTATGTCATGTAAAACTTACATTAAGAGTAGCTGCTTAAAGAAACAGTCAGGAGAGTGAAGAGGCAACCGACAGAATGGGAAAAAATATTTGCAAACTATGCAACAGATAAAGGGTTAATAACCAGACTCTACAAAGAGATCAAGAAACTCCACAACAACAAAACAAACAACCCACTTAAGAGATGGGCCAAGGACCTCAATAGACATTTTTCAAAAGAGGAAATCCAAATGGCCAACAGGCACATGAAAAAATGTTCAAGATCACTAGCAATCAGGGAAATGCAAATCAAAACCACAATGAGGTTTCACCTCACCCCGGTTAGAATGGCTCACATACAGAAATCTACCAACAACAGATGCTGGCGAGGATGTGGGGAAAAAGGGACACTAACCCACTGTTGGTGGGAATGCAAACTGGTCAAGCCACTATGGAAGTCAGTCTGGAGATTCCTCAGAAACCTGAAGATAACCCTACCGTTCGACCCAAACCTGAGGATAACCCTACCGTTCGACCCAGCCATCCCACTCCTTGGAATTTACCCAAAGGAATTTAAATTGGCAAACAAAAAAGCGGTCTGCACCCTAATGTTTATTGCAGTTCAATTCACAATAGCCAAGACCTGGAACCAACCTAAATGCCCATCAACAGTAGGATAAAGAAATTATGGGATATGTACTCTTTAGAATACTATACCGCAGTAAAAAACAATGAAATCCAGTCATTTGCAACAAAATGGAGGAATCTGGAACACATCATGCTGAGTGAAATAAGCCAGTCCCAAAGGGACAAATATCATATGTTCTCCCTGATTGGTGACAACTGACTGAACACCAAAAAGGAAACCTGTTGAAGTGAAATGGACACTGTGAGAAACGGCGACATGATCAGCATAGCCCTGACTGTTAATGAACAACTTAATATGTTATCCCTCTTAGTATTTTTTTTTGTCTGTTCTACTTAATACTACTGGTTTAATTCTGTAATTAATACACAGTTATTCTTAAGTGTTGAAATTTAACTGAAATGTGATCCCTGTTAAATATGAGAGTGGGAATAAGAGAGGGAAGAGATGTACAATTTGGGACATGCTCAAGCTGACCTGCCCCAAATGGTAGAGTTAGAAACATACCAGGGGATTCCAATTCAATCCCATCAAGGTGGCATGTACCAATGCCATCTCACTAGTCCAAGTGATCAATTTCAGTTCACAATTGATCATAATGAAAGGACTAAGAGTCAAAGGGATCACATAAACAAGTCTAGTGCCTGCTAATACTAACCGATAGAATAAATAAAGGGGAGAGTGATCCAACATGGGAAGCGAGATACACAGCAGACTCATAGAACGGCGGATGTCCTAAACAGCACTCTGGCCTCAGAATCAGCCCTAAAGGCATTCAGATCCGGCTGAAAAGCCCATGAGAGTATTTCAGGCATGGAAAGCCAAGACACTCTGGCAAAAAAAAAAAAAAAACTAAATAAAAGATCTCTGTGAGTGAGATCCCAGTGTCCCAGTGGAAAGAACAGGTCTTCAAAGAAGGAGGTACCTTTCTCTGAAGGGAGGAGAGAACTTCCACTTTGAATATGACCTTGTCTAAATAAGATAAGAGTCAGAGAACTCAAAAGGCTTCCATAGCCTTGGCAACTCATGACAAGAGCCTAGGGAGATTACTGATGTCATAAACAGGAGTGTCAATTTGTAAAGTCAACAACAGGAGTCACTGTGCACTTACTCCTCATGTAGGATCTCTGTCCTTAATGTGCTGTACATTGAGATTTAATGCTATAACGAGTACTCAAACAGTATATTTCACTTTGTGTTTCTATGTGGGTGCAAACTGTTGAAATCTTTACTTAATTTATATTAAACTGATCTTCTGTATATATAGAAAATTGAAAATGAATCTTGATATGAATGGAAGAGGAGAGAGAGCGGGAAAGGGGAGGGTTGCGGGTGGGAGGGAAGTCATGGGGGGGTGGAGTCAATGTAATCCATAAGCTGTACTTTGGAAATCTATATTCATTAAATAAAAGTTAAAAAAAAAAAAAAAAGAGTAGCTGCTTAGTAGAAGATGGCCCAACTCATTAGGCCCCTGTATCTGCATGGGAGACCTGGAAGAAGCTCCTGGCTCCTGGCTTCGGACTGGCCCAGCTCCAGACGTTGCTGCCATCTGGGGAGTGAACCAGCGGATGGAAGGATGGAAGACCTTTCTCTCTCTGCTCTGCTCCCACATCATATTCTCCCTGATTTCAAAGAATCAAAGGACAAGTCAAGGTGCTGGGTGGGACACCATAATACCTGAGTACCAGAAGAGCTCCATTTGATGAGTCTCTTTCAGGGCATGGGTAGGGAGCTGAGGACATCAATCTGCCCCAACTGTAGATGTCAGAAGGGAAGGATACTCTGAGTATTCAAGAATGCTTCCACCCCATAGAGATCATGGAGTGTGAATAGACCCCCTTTTGTTGGAAGTTCAAAAACAAAGAGAAGGAAAAACCTCGAAGTTGGAAATCACATTTACACAAGACAAAAGAGGAAATGAGCTCCCAGAAAAAAGCCTCCACTTGAAAATGATTCCAGGAAAAAAAAATCAAGAAATTGGCAGTCTTGATACATTAAAAGCAAGAAGATTCATGTGATCAGTTCATAAAAGTAATAAACACCATAAAGAGAAAACAGGATGGAACGAAGGCACAAATGTGGAAGCAAAAAAAGAGAAGGGCTTGTTGCAAAAATATAGGGTGAATTATTGACCTCCCTGGACAAGAACGGAGCAGGGCATCAGAAAAGACCTGGAGTTGGAATGCTCCAGAAGGCAGGAAGGCGGGTCCCACTCCTGCTGAGTTCCCTTTGTCCTGCATCCTCACCAATAATGGAAAGATTGATAGCTTTCACTTCTGTCACAATGATGGGGGAAACAGTGCCATCTCATTTTATTATGCATTTCTTTGATTATTAGGGAAGTTGAGCGTGTTTTCATATATATATCAATATTTCCATGAAGCCTGAACAATGTTACTATGAGGAATGAAATGAAAGATAGAAAAAAAAAAGAGCTAAAAACAAATGGAGGCTGGAGGCTCCTGTGTTTCTCTACTTTTGCAAAAAAAATAAATAAATGAGCAGCGGTTTATATTGAATACATATTTCAAATAAATTCTGAAGTTCATCAGGTTTCTATTAAAGAAGAGTGATGTGCGTGTGTACAAAGACAACTGCAGGTGATGCAATTGCAGCCGGGACAATCAGCACTTGATGGCTCCTGCGATACAGATCTGTCATTCAGCTCCACACCAAAACAAAACAGAAGGAAAGAAAAAGAACAACTAGTGAGCCTAAAAGAACTTTCATATCCTAGGTTCCCGACTCTAGATGCTCTTTGTCTGGTTTTTGCCAGATTTTCTTGCCTGCAAGGAAGGAATATGTGTGTTTACTCAGCTCTAATTTTAATGTAGTTTCCTCAAATTTTAACCCAACAAAATCAAAATACCTAGTAAGAGATTCTTAAGCCTGTTTTTGGGGTTAGTTTTCTCTTAGAAGTCTGATCAGTACAAAAAGGGATATACGGCTCTTCATAGTGGACTTCTCAATAGCATGATGAAGAATAAAACAGAGTGGCCGGTGCTGTGGCTTACTGGGTAAAGCCACCACCTGCAGCGCCAGCATTCCATATGGGCGCTGGTTCAAGTCCCAGCTGCTCCACTTCCAATCCAGCTCTCTGCTATGGCCTGGGAAAGAAGTGGAAAATGGCCCAAGTCCTTGGGTCCCTGCATCCATTTTGGAGACCCGAAACAATCTCCAGGTTCCTGGCTTAGGATTGGCAAAGCTCTGGCTGTTGCAGCCATCTGGAGGAGTGAACCAGTGGATAGAAGACTTCTCTCACTGCCTCTGCCTCTCTGTAACTCTGCCTTTCAAATAAATAAATAAATCTTTAAAAAAAAAAAAAGAAGAAGAAGAAAACAGAGTTATAAACTGCCCTTATAAAGACATGATTGTATCAAAAAGATATGTTCTTCCAGTTGGCTGTCATTTTAGTTATATTCTCTGTGGAACTCTGACTTTCAAATAAATAAATAAATCTTTTAAAAAAAGAAAATGATACTTTCTCTAAATAAAAAAAAAAAAAAAAAGACACCTGACAGGGCAGGGTTTGTTGCACAGGAGGCTGAGCCACCACTTGGGACACTCACAGCGCATGTTGGAATGCTCGGTTGTAGTCCCAGCTACTATAAGGAAAGAGGAGAAAAAGACAAAGGGGAGACAGAACATGAACTTAGGGCCATGGCCATGTTTGTTCTGAGAACAAGCCTGGGAGGGGCGTACTCCTGATGGGTGAACACATGGCAGAGGGTTACCAGGGAACACACAACAGAGAGCACACTCTCCCAAGAGCCTGTGCTTTATATAGCATAAGGTAGGGGGGAGGATTTGGGGGGTCTGGGCTAAGCTGAGCTGCTGAGATAGTGGGGAGAGCTAGGGCTAGTGCTGGGAGTGACTTGGGAAGGTTTGGGCTGAAGGGGGACTCTATAGAGTTTAGGCTGAGGCTAAGCTGCTGAGATGGTGGGGAGAGCCTGGGAATGGTGTGGCTTGGAAGGGGAGCACTTAGGCTGAATGCTTAGGATAGTGGGGAATTCAACCATGTAACCTTGCTCTCCCCCAGTCCAAGTGACAGGCACTCTCTTTGTCCCTTCCGTTCTGACGGATGCCCTGTCCCCAATAAAACCTTATCACTTTGCAAAAAAAAAAAAAAAAAGATAGTGGGGAGAGCTCAGGCTCATGGCTAGACTCTTCACATAGTGGTGTGTCCAGCAGTTGAGGCAGGGCCAGGCTGAGTCAGCATGGCGGAACTGAACCAGCTGGAGGAGAACGTAGGGAAATGGAGACCTGCTTGCTGTCATGCAGGTGAGAGGCCAAAATGGATCTAAGGGTTTTGTCCTTGGTCCGTCACTCAGTGCTTCTGATACAGCCTTCTGCAGATGTACCTGGGAGGCAGTGGATGATGTTCCAAATACTTGGACCTCCTAAAAGTTCCTGGTTTCTGGCTTCTGCTTGGCCCAGCCTCAGCTGTTTGCAGGCATTTGGGACATGAACCAGAAAATAGAAGGTATCTCTGTCTCTCTTCCTCTCTCCTCTCTCTGTCACTCTACTATTCAAATAAATAAAAATAAATCTTTTCAAACAATTATCTGAAACTATGAAATTTAAGGAAAGAGGATTGTTAGCCATCACAAAGCACGCCAAACACCAGACTAAGGGCAAGGGTTTATTGGGGAAAACTCAGCAGACTGGAGGGGAGGGACGAAGAGGGAAAAGGAGAGTAAGAGGGAAAGAGGAGAGGAGCTAGTGAGGAGAGAAGAGAGAGCAGAGAGAAGGGAGACAAGAGGAGGAGAGAAAGGAGAGGAGAGCAGACGAGAGGAGCCAAGAGTGCAGGAGAGAACCAAGAGAGCACGTGTTCAGAAACAGGCCCTTTTAAAACTTTGCCCGAGGGCAGGCAGGGAAGCAGGAGCAGCGAATCCCCTTTGGATGGGGGTGGAGCTTGACAACAGCGGTTGGGCCACGTGGCCACCTGCCTTCCAGCAATGGCGGCTGGGGCTGGGGCATAGGTGCAAATCATGCCATAGATAAAACTGCGCCATTTTCCTAACAAGGATGACTCTGATTTACAGCTTTGGAGGCTATAAAAGCCAAACTTGGGCAGACACAAGGGTCTCATGCTGCTTTCCAACCTGATGTTATGGTAAAACAGTGACAAAGGAGCCCACCTTGGTTCTTGTCTCACATAGAAGAATTTCCACATGGACAAAGTAGTGAGCAATGCAAGATTTATTTAAGTCAGCAACCTCCTGCAGCTACCAGGAGGGGGGCTCCAAGAGAGGTAGACCCGAGAAACTGTGATCTTTTGTGTTTTTTTTTTTTTTTTTTTTTTTTTTGGACAGGCAGAGTGGACAGTGAGAGAGAGAGAGAGAGAAAGGTCTTCCTTTGCCATTGGTTCACCCTCCAATGGCCACCACAACTGGCGTGCTGCGGCCAGCCCACGGCGCTGATCCGATGGCAGGAGCCAGGTGCTTCTCCTGGTCTCCCATGGGGTGCAGGGCCCAAGCACTTGGGCCATCCTCCACTGCACTCCCTGGCCACAGCAGAGAGCTGGCCTGGAAGAGGGGCAACCGGGACAGAAGCCGGTGCCCTGACCGGGACTAGAACCCGGTGTGCCGGTGCCGCAAGGCAGAGGATTAGCCTACTGAGCCGTGGCGCCGGCCAGATGGTTGAGTCTTTATGCACACTTTTGGGGGGAAAAGCAGAAGGAAGCTAACAGTCAGAGGGTGCAGACAAAACCCATCAAAAGGTCAGAATTATAATCCTGTCTATCTTGTCTAGCTGGCTCAGGATAAAGCAAAAAGGCCAACTGAAGGGTGTGATTGGTGACTTCTCCTTTCTATTCCCATGACAAACGAAAACTCAGAAGGGTGGAATCACTACTTCCTTGCTATTCTCCTGATAGGACTGAAGTGGGCAGGCATATAGGTTGAAATCGATTAGGTTTGTGAGCTGGAAGACCACGCCTTCCCCACGGCCCTGTGTGTCCTCATCCCCCTACCTGGCCAGACCTGGGTGCCCACCAGCCAATCAGGTTAATTACCCACGCCCCTTTGGAAGTGAGTTAAAAGCCTGGGGCACAGTGTGTCCAGCCCAGCTCTTTTTCCCTGGCCTCTTGCTAGGAAGGGGCTTGCTGTAGCCCCGCACCTCCAGGGCGCATGGCCTTCAGGCCACATGCTGTAGGCTTCCTGGCCTAGATGCTCTTCCACGTGGCTGGTTCCTGGTGCTTGGTATGACCCCTAATTACCTCTCTCTCTAAAATAAAACTCTCACTCTCTTATGCATCTTTCTCACTAAATAAAAGCTTAAAATGTACCATGCTGCCTCGTTTATCTGTGCCGGTATTTAGAATTCTTCTCTAAATATTAGGCAAAAACCCTCTTGGGCTTATTAATATCGGGGATTTAGTAATAAGCCCACGGTGAAATCATAAGGCACCCCGGATAGCATTTCTAGGGAACTTTAAGGGGCCACATTTCAGTGTAAATTTTAGGGGGTCTTCAGAACTGGAAACTCAGGAGAGGAATTGGCACTTTTGTCTTTTAAAAGCAGCTTCTGGGGAAAGCATGCATTTTTGTACCTTCTTAAAGGGACTCTTCCTTTTCTCACTCCAACAGGGACCAGACCATAACTACCTATTGGCCCGTCAAAGTGTCACACTGGTTGTGGCAAGAGCGTGTGCAATAGATTGCACAATTGTGGGGTGGCCTTGCTAACTAACCACTCACTCTTGAGGTAACTAACCCAGTCCTCTGAGATCTAACCCACTCTGGGCAGTAATCCCTCCCGAGAACAGCGCCCCCAGTGACCTCCTCATAGACCTCACGTAGTAATCATTCTACTACCTCTCAATACATTGACACCTGTGAAGGAAGCTTCAGAACACAGACTTTTGGGAGACTAACCATATTCAAACCACCGCAGAGCTGTTTCAAGCACCCCCCCCCCCACCCCGCAGTTCCCGTAGTAAAGGCACAATCCCAGCAGGACAAAAGGATCTACTGGGATGCGGTAAGTCAAAGGCCATTAGCATTCCCAAACACTCTGACAAATGATTAATTAAAAGGACCAGTTCTTCACTAATGAACAAAAGACTGAGCACTCTGCCTCCTACTGAGAGGCCCACAGGATGCAAACTAGCACCCAGCTGAACTTCTTTAAACCCTGAAGCGTTCCTGTATCTTCCGTTAACCAGCTTCGGTTTTCTAGCCTTCCACTCCAGAGGTAAAAACAGATCACACGTCTCAAGAGACTATTTCTACCTAGTTTTTTCTCAGACCCCTTCTTTGGTCTTTATCAGACAGTAAAACATACAATGTAAATCTGATCTCTGTTTTAAAATATTTAAATAATAAAAGAAGCTATTTTCCTGACCAGAGATAACAGAAACAAGATATCCTCTTCTAGTTCCAGATTTCTTTCTTATAGAAAATATTTTCACGCCATCCATAGAACAATAAAGGAAGCCAAGTGGACTCCCTGTGCTTGCTTCTCTGAATCTAGGGAGTCGTGCTGTTACCACGTAAAGGATCCGGTTCTGATTTAGAGGGCCCAGATATATAAGCTCACAAGGCCAAAGCATCCAAAAGCAAAACCCAACTTCAAACACATCTAGAACTATGGCATGCACTTTCCAATTTACTCTCGGAGTAGAATACTTCAGTCATCTGTATAACATTTAAAGGAAAAATGCCCATTAAAGAGGAGAAGATAAGAATAAGCAAACCCCTTTTCACATCTGAAGATCTTCCTGTTTTAAAAACTTGAAACAGTTGGAAACTCAACTGACCAGAAAATTTTGAATTTATGCTCACTTCAAAGCAACTCATCTAACACTGCATTGTTTCCTAAGGGATTCCCCATGCTCCTCTTGCAGCTTCTCTGTCTCAATAAGACCCTATCCAAGGGATTAGCCTTTCAAAATGTCCTTTAAAATTTTTATTTATTTATTTGAAAAGCAGAGTTACACACACACACACACACACACACACAGAGAGAGAGAGAGAGATATTTCATCTGCTGGTTCAGTCTCCAAATGGCCACAATAGCCAGGGCTGAGCTAGGCCAAAGTCAGGGGCCAAGAACTTCATCTGGGTCTCCCATGTGGGTGAAGGGACCCAAGCACTTGACCCATCCTCCACTGCTTTCCCAGGCACATTAAGAGGGAACTGGATCAGACATGGAGCTACCAGGACTAGAACCAGTGTTCAAATGGGACTACAGCACTGCAGGCAGCAGCTTAAGCCACTGTGCCACAGAGTCAGCCCCATAATGTTCTTGCTGAAGGAAGAGATGGCCCTCACTCTCCTGCTCTGTACATCCCTTACTTACATTGAGCATACCTTTTGATGTGAGAATTTGTTCATGGCTGCTTGCTCCTGCTAGGACTCAGAAAACAGTATCCCAAAGGATGGTGCTTTTCTTTTTTTTTTTTTTTTTTAACTTTTATTTAGTAAATATAAATTTCCAAAGTACAGTTTATGGATTGCAATGGCTTCCCCCCACATACAACTTCCCTGCCACTCGCACCACCCCTCCCATCTCCCGCCCCCTCTCCCATTCCATTCACATCAAGATTCATTTTCAATTATCTTTATTACAGAAGATCGATTCAGTATATATTAAGTAAAGATTTCATCAGTTTGCACCCACACAGAAACACAAAGTGTAAAATACTGTTTCAGTACTAGATATAGCATTACT
Organism: Oryctolagus cuniculus; assembly: GCF_964237555.1. Classification (NCBI taxonomy): domain Eukaryota; kingdom Metazoa; phylum Chordata; class Mammalia; order Lagomorpha; family Leporidae; genus Oryctolagus; species Oryctolagus cuniculus. The sequence continues at coordinate 47,748,470 of NC_091444.1, forward strand.
TCACATTGGACAACACATTAAGGACAGATCCCACATGAGGAGTCAGTACACAGTGACTCCTGTTGTTGACTTAACAATTTGACACTCTTGTTTATGGCATCAGTAATCTCCCTAGGTTCTTGTCATGAGTTGCCAAGACTCTGGAAGCCTTTTGAGTTCACTGACTTCGATCTTATTCAGACAGGGTCTTAGTCAAAGTGGAAGTTCCCTCCTCCCTTCAGAGAAAGGCACCTCCATCTTTGATGGCCCCGTTCTCTCCACTGGGATCTCACTCGCAGAGATCTTTCATTTAGGTCTTCTTCTTTTTTTTTTTTCTTCCCAGAGTGTCTTGGCTTTCCATGCCTAAAATACTCTCATGGGCTCTTCAGCCAGATCTGAATGCCTTAAGGGCTGACTCTGAGGCCAGAGTGCTGTTTAGGACATCTGGATGGTGTTTTCTTAGGTAGCAAGGTAGACATTAGCCTATGTATATAAGAAGGGATAAAGAAAATGAGAATTTTTGTGCTTTTGAATGAAAAAAAAAATGTAGAAGCAAGCCCTGGAAGCAGACCAGCATTTGCACAAGCTTGTTAGGTAGATTTCAGCCCTCTCCCGGGATGGGGGAGCAGGGTATACATTCTAGGGGGCAACTCGGGGGAGTCATCCCTGCCCAGCAACAGCACCAGTGGGGCTATTAGGTCCCATAACATGTGCTGATGAAGTTCTGGGAGGAATTTCATGAATTGCACCACACCCAGAGAGCCCTCCAACCAGCAATATCCCAGAAGAGGATAAAGGGCCCACATCTGTTGCTGAACAGCACCCCAAACTAGTTGGAAGTGTTGCTATAGAGCCCCCAAGTCTGGGTCTGCTCACCCCACACGACACACAGAAAGCCAATCACTGCCATCGAGGTGGTGGAAGAAAGTAGGTATTTATTGCAAAGCGCAGGGCACCTATTGCTTAATTTCCAGGCTTCCCGAGGAGTCAGGGATGAGAGTTCTTTTAGACTGAGATTGGGGCTGAGAGGTGTGTGATGCGCTCGTGTCCAGGTTCCCAGTTGCTCAGTGGTACCCATGCCCTTCCTTTGATTGGTTAGTGATGCCGTGCTCTTCTGGGAATTTCTGATGGCCTGGTGGGCTCCTGCAGGTCTGAGGGGTTACATGTAAGTGGTAGTCACCTTCTGTCCCACACCTGGAATTTCCCTCCCTAAACAAACCCTTCCGGACAAAACTGGCCCCTAGAGTTTTATCTGTTGCAAAAGCAAAGGGCTTCTTGAGCCTGGTAATTAGGACCTTGTCAGGCCAGCTATATTACTCCCTCAACTCAGTGGATTCGTTTTGGTAAAGGCCAGATAAGGACACCTTAGGCTAAGGCAGACAGATGAGAGACTGGGTCCTGCCTTTACATTACAGGGCTTTGGTCTTGAATACAAATCTGAATACAGACTGGCTTCCAAGTTCTATCCTGAGATAGAACTGGACTGACAGTGCATTCTCTTCATTAAACGTGGCTACTGTGCTTACCGCTACTCTCTCTCATCTGAAATTCTTGCACAAAGACAAGAACCTCTGATCAGCCATCTCCTGTAACACTTTGACTTGCTGAGCCAGAGTCTCAGAGTCAGGGTCTCTGCGACCTTCCCCGGTCCCCTGCCCCATGATCTCTCAATCGAGTGGTGAGAGGCTTTCTCTGAGGCTCCCTTGTCTGACTAAGGGAAGTCCCCCCTCCAGTAAAGAGCTTGACTGTTATGAAATCTCATTAACCAGGAGGGATTGACCACCAGAGAGGAGACTGGAGAGCAAATGCCACATCTAGAGCCCAGAGGAACTCCGTCTCAGGCCATTGCTTGTTCATTTCCCCTAAAGATCGTTGACTGCCCCTCTAAATGCCTTACCCATCCTACGTCCCTCTCCCCCATGAAGAGGGTGTTTAAGCCTCAATCATCTGGTTCTTCTTCAAGTTTCATAATTTCTATGGTTCCCATGCAGGTGTGCATGTTAAATAAGCTCCCATGCCCTCTTCTCCTGTTGATCTATTGTCAGTTTATTTTAGCAGATGTCCAGCCTTGGGAGAGGGCAAGGCAAATTCCTTTGCCCCTACACTTCTCCAGGAAAAGCACACTGGGGTGGGTGCTACGATCCAGTGGCTTAAGTCGCAGCTTGGCACACCCGCATTCCTAACAGAGTGCCTAGGATCCAGTCCTGTCTCTACTTCTGATCCAGTTTCCTTCTAATGCACCTGGGAGGCAGCAGATGATGGCCCAAGTTCTTGGGTTCCTGCCACCCATGTTGGAGACCCAGATGGGGTTCCTGGCTTCTGGTTTTGACCTAGTTCAGCCCCAGTTGTTGAATGCATCTGAGGAGTGAACCAGCAGATAGAAGATCTCTCTTTCTCTCTCGCTCGCTCTCTCTTTCTCTATCACTCTGCCTTTCAAATAAATAAATCTTTTTTTCTTTTTTAATAGAAAAGTACAATGTCCTGGGCTTTTCCCCCTCACTCATTCCCAACACCTAGCATAGCACACAGAAAACATTCTTCACTCAAAACTGCATTAAGCGAACGATGAATAAAACAAAAAAGTGTATGAATGAATATATCACGGAGGAAAAACTTTTCCTCTACCCTGTTGGGTGCCACTTTGGAGGACCTATAAATTAAAATGACAAAAATACTTAATTACATATATATATATATGTACAGACACACACACACACACACTCATGGGAGTTCACAAAGAAATGTGGCTTCAATTGGAGGCTGTCATGCCACCTTAAGAGGGAGTAGAGAGGGGAAAAGGAGAACAAGTGGCTTTTAAGAAAAACAAATAAGGGGATGACTGTGGTCCAGTGGGTTAAGTTGCTGCCTGTAATGCCAGCATCCCATATGGGTACAGGTTCAAGTCCTGGCTGCTCCACTTACAATCCAGCTCCTGCTTAATGCACCTGGGAAAGCAGCAGCAGAGGACCCAAGTGCATGGGCCTCTACCACATGGAACACCTGGATAGAGTTGCAGGCTCCTGGCTTTGGCCTGATCCAGCCCCAGCTGTTACAGCCTTGGGAGTAAACTGGTGAATGGAAGATCTCTCTCTCTCTCTTTCTCTCTCTCTCTCTCTCTCTCTCTCTCCCACTCCCTCTCTCTCTGTAACTCTGCCTTTTTAAATACATAAATCTTTTTTTAAAAAATTAATGAATGTGTCCATAGAAGAGATAGAAAAAAATTATGCTTGCATTTTTTAAGATAAATTTATTTATTTGAAAGTCAGAGTTACACAGAGAGAGAAGGAGAGGCAGAGAGAGAGAGAGATCTTCCATCCACTGGTTCACTCCCCAGTTGGCTGCAACGGCTGGAGCTGACCCAATCCAAAGCCAGGAGTCAGGAGCTTCTTCCGGGTCCCCCATATGGGTGCAGGGACCAAAGGACTTGGGCCATCTTCTATTGCTTTCCTAGGCCATAGCAGAGAGCTGGATGAGAAGTGAAGCAGCCAGGTCTCAAACCAGCGCTCATATGGGATGCGGGCAGTGCAGGTGGTGGCTCTACCAGCTATGCCACAGTGCAGGCCCCATTATGCTTGTATTAATCCATTCATGCTACTGCAAGAAAAATATCATAAACAACAGAAATGTATTTCTACAGGAAGTCCAAGATTCAGGTCCCAGGAATATCTGGTGAAGGCCAACTTCCTGGCTCATAAGTGGTCATCTTTTTGTTGTATTCTCTATGGCTGTGCTAAGAGCAAAGGACCTCTCTGGGTTGTCTTCCCCAAGACACTAATCCTGCCCCCTGACATAGGCCCCACCTCCTAATACCATGACTTTGGGGGTTAGGTTTCAATCTATAGATTCTGGGCAACACAAGCATTCAGCCTAAAGCAACTCTTATGACCATGTCTCTTCAGAAGCTGTTTCTCATCCCCCACACTGACCTGTGCTGACTTTGCTCTTCAGTGACAGGGATTCGTCTTTGCTGATCTCGACACTGTCGGAGAGGGGATTTAGAGCGCTCTTCTTGTTGGGAGAAGGCTTTCTTCAGGAAGGTAAGGGGAGTTCAGAACAAGCCTCTTCCCAGTTGTTGGTTCCCAAATGTCTCCCTCTCAAAATACTCCTTAGGCCACTGTGGCACATTCTGCACCCTTTCAAATGAATAGGTGAGTGAATGACGAGAGCAATGAATGACAGGAGGATGGATGGATAGAAAGATGAATGGACGGGCAGATGAACAAAGGAAAGCCCACATGAGGCTTCAGACCACCCCCGGTTAGAGGGCAGGGCTGAGCAGCACAGATGAAATGCCGGCTCTCAGGGGTCCCTGTCCCCACTGAGCATGAGTGCAGAATTGTTCTCTTACACATACACCATGAGGCTGAACCCTCAACAGCCAGGAGAGGAGAACCACAGGGTCAACATGTCTGGGGGCCAGCGCTGTGGCATAGCGGGTAAAGCCGCCGCCTGTAGTGCCAGCATCCCATATGGACACCGGTTCAAATCTCAGCTGCTCCTCTTCTGATCCAGCTCTCTGCTATGGCCTGGGAAAGCAGAAGAAGATGGCCCAAGTCCTTAGGCCCTTGCACCCGTGTGGGAGACCCGGAAGAAGCTCCTGGCTCCTGGCTTCAGTTCGGCACAGCTCTGGCTAGAGCAGCCAACTGGGGAGTGAACCATCAGATGGAAGACCTTTCTCTCTCTCTCTCTCTCTCTCTCACTCTGCCTCTCCTCTCTCTGTGTAACTCTGACTTTCAAATAAATAAATAAATCTTTAAAAATAAAAAATAAAAGGGGGACAGTATTGTGGCATAGTGGGTAAATCTCTAATTCCGATCTAGCTCCGGGCTAATGGCCTGAGGATGCAGCTGAGCATGGCCCAAGTCCTTGGGCCCCTGCACCTACGTGGGAAACCCAGAAGCTTCTGGCTACTGGTTTCAGTCTGGCCCAGCCCTAGCTGTTGAGGCCATCTGAGGAGTGAACCAATGGATAGAAGATCTCTTTCTGTGTCTGTCCTTCTCTCTGTGTAACTCTTTCAAAGAAATAAAATAAATCTAAAAAAAAAAAAAAAAAAAAAGAATGTGATCTAATGGTAGTTAATAAACTGGGGGAAACCTAGTGGGCCTGTTTGTGCCTCAAGGCTGGGGAACATCCAGCCGCAGGCCATGTAAGGCCGGTGAAATCATTGGGCTTGGTGCTGCATGCTGCATCCATATATAGGACTAGAAATTTAGTTAAGTCCATAGCAGGCTAATTTTTTGGCTGATAATTTTGTACAGTCCGTAAATGATGTTCTAAATAACCAAATGGCTCCCCTCTCAGGGGAGGCCAGCAGGGACAGGGCTCAGAGACAGCTTCTCGCTTCGGATTTCTTCAGCCTAAAACGTTCGTCATGACCGGGTGCCTCGCGACGAGGCAGTGCGACCTGAATCCCACCAATTGCTTGGTGTTGTTATATCCACGGTGTTACCAGCAGTGAAAGGTCATTCACGCCATGATTACACTTTTTGGCAGAAGCAGGGTTTGCATCTGTGGAAATCAAAAAAGAGGATCCTGCAAAGGAATGCATGAGAGACCACTGCAGGGGGAGAAAGAGCCTTCTCAGAACGGTGAGTGCAAGCCGTCTCGTTGCTTCCTAGCGGCACTTTGGTCATTTATGAGTGCACATGTGCTTAAGGGTTTAACCTGAGTCCTTGTGTAATTAGCTCTGAGTGCATGTGTGTCCGTGCCAACATTTCTAGAAGCCTGTGTACACAGACACGGGTATGTAAAGGATCCCAAATAGGATCCTAATCTCGAAAACTTTGGCTCAGAAATGAGACAGATTGAAACAATCTATGAAAAGAATAAGAAACAGAAAGGAAATTGAGTCAGAAGAGGGAAAAGGTCAACATCTTATTGAAGAAACACAAAGGCATAAATTGAAAATAGATGTTCACCACCCATTCTAACCGGATGCCCTGCTGTCAGGATGTTTGAAAATGACCAACTTCCATACAATGGCTTAATGCTGCCCAGCCTTGGATGGGTTTAGGTCTTCACCATTCACATGTGAAAGAAGTGTAGGTCAGGCTGAAGAATAAACTCACTGGAGAATTTCTTGTTTATAGACATGATTTGAAAAATTTTTCATTCATCTAAATGATTATAAAATAGTGCCTTATATTCTAGAAAGAAATAAAATCTCAAGGAAATGATTACCGATGTATCATTTCTTTATTAAACAGAAGTTCTTAATAGTTTCTGAAGAGAAGTTCCAAAGACCTTTCATTTTGACTGAGTATGCCAGTGTAAAAATGAAGCAATAGAATGTCATGTTTTCAATCTCCTAGACAGATTTAGTATGAAACATTACAAGAAAATGGAAGACGTATATAGATCTTAGCTGATGTCCCTCTGGAACCTGTTTTCTTGAAAGTTTAGGTATTTCGCAAATCTCCTGCATTTGTATAATGGTTTGTCCTTTTTCAAAGGGCTTTTGCATTTCTGATCCTTGTTGATCCTCATAACAACTTTGCACGATGTTTGAGCATTAAGTGGGAGGAAACATGAGCTACTGAGAAGTTGTGTGGTTTATTTGAGGTGTCACAGCCAGTGACAGCCCAACAACAAGTAATTCCTATTCTCTTTCCACTAGTCATTAACGCCTCCCTAAAATAATACACAGGATATCTGCACAGCCCATTCTAAGAACTAGAGAGACTCCCCCGTGTTGTGTTACAGGGAGTTGACATAAGGCACATATTTTCCTAGAGGACACCTCGCGGCCATTCTGGGCAGCCAGTGCACAGGCTGTGATAAGTGTTTGACTGTCATCTGTCATTCCACGTGCAGAGGAAAGGGCCTTGGATGGGGGTCAGGAAAGCTGAATGCTTGCTTTTATAATTAAGAAGCTTGCAGGGGTGGGTATCTGGCACAGTGGTTAAGACAGATTTGCTAATTTAGTCAGTTGTTAAGACAAGCAGTGGTTAAGACAGATGCACCCATTCCACTTCAGAGCACCTGGGTTCAAGTCTTTGCTCCTGAGCCCGCTTCCTGCGAATGTATACCCTGGGAGACAGCAGGTGAAAGCTTAGGCAGTTGGGTCCCTGTCAGCCAGGTGAGGACCTCAATTGATTCTAGAATCCTGGCTTTGGCCTGGCCTAACTGTGGCTGTTGTAGGAATTTGAGGGGAAAACTAGTGAATGGGGGATCTTTCTCCATCTCTCTGTCTCTGTACCTTTTCCTATCTCTCTCTCAAGTAAATAAATAAATAATTTTATTAAATATGTTTAAAAATTCTATGATGAGTCATTTATAAAAAATGAAGAATTATCCTTTTAAATTTTTTTTGTAAAATTCAAATTTCCATTGGGTGTGAATTAGAACTACTCTGTAATTTAACAGGTCAGTCACACAGCTTTGTCCTTTTGTTCTGTGACCCTAAAAACTGCTCCAGGGGCCAGCACTGTGGTGTAGTGGGCTAACTACTATTCCGCCTGTGGCACTGGAATCCCATATAGGCACTGGTTCAACTTCTGGCTGCTCCTCTTCCCATCTAGCTCTCTGCTATGGCCTGGGAAAGCAGTGGAAGATGGCCCAAGTGCTTGGGCCCCTGTAGCCATGTGAGAGACTTGGAAGAAGTTCCTGGTTCCTGGCTTCGGATCAGCACAGCTCCAGCTATTGTGGCATCTGGGGAGTGAACCAGAGGGTGGAAAACTTTTCTCTGTCTCCCTCTCTCTCTCTCTGTAACTCTACCTCTCAAATAAATAAATATTTTTTAAAATAATAATAAATAAAAATAAATTAAAAACTGCTCCAAAGAGGTTGTGCAATCTGATATTATAGCAACTCATTATTTCTTCTCAAATAAATTCTTCATTGGCCTAATTCAGGGTGGGAAAGGGGGGCTTCTAGTCCATCTGATGGTTTTCATTAATACATCAACAACTATTTTACTTCAGTGACATATTCTGAGGTGATAGTTCGTCAATAGATTAAGGAAACATTGCAATCTAACACATTCCAGTAAATAACCAGGACAAGATTAATGGTTGAGTCTAATGAAAGCCATCTGTCCCAGTAGCTAGCCCACTTTCTTCATTTCATTTTGGATTTCAATAAATGGTGACTGCTGAAGCATACGTGAGTCAGGCTGAGTAAATATAATTCTTAGGGTGTGATATTCACTTCCCTTAGAACACCAACCAGTATCCACATAGCCTACAGTCGGAAGAGGGAAAACCTAGTCAGCTGGCAGGCTGGTTTGTTGACTTGAAGGCTACAGATCTATTTCTGTCCTCTGGTTTACATGAGCTGTGTTTTCTTGGTGAACAGGCTCCACCATAGAATGATGGGCTCAGACAGCAAAATGTGTTGGTCTTACATATTGAATGCTGCCCTCATCTCAAAGCATGATGAGTCAGCAATCAATATAAATTATGTAATTGTCTAAGGTAGAATGAACACAATTCCTCTGTGGCAATGTCTAACCTAATGATTGGAATTAAATACATATTGGAGAGGGTGAAATAATGTGCATTACATTTTTTGAAGGCACTCTTCAAAATGAAAACTTATACAAAACTAGGCTGGAAAAACATACTAAAAAAATTAACAACTATCTCTGGCAGTGAGATCAAGTGATCTTTATTTTCTTTGAAAAATGGTTTATTGTCTGCATTTTCAAAATATTCTTCATAATCTTTTATTATCTAAGTAATAAAATAAAAAAATTTGTTTTATTACTAGTTACAATTATGTCCTTTACTAATATTTTGATGGCAGATTTACAGATATGTTAGTAAATAAGATTAAATTCAGGGGCCAGTGCTGTGGCATAGTGGGTAAAGTCACTGCCTGCAGTGCCAGCATCCTATATGGGCACTGGTTCGAGTCCTGGCTGCTCCACTTCCAATCCAGCTCTCTGCTATGGCCTGGGAAAGCAGTAGAAGATGGCACAAGTCCTTGGGCCCCTGCACCTGCATGGGAAGACCCAGAGGAAGCTCCTAGCTCCTGGCTTCGGATCACCACAGCTCCAGCCATTGCGGCCAACTGGGGAGTGAACCAGCAGATGGAAGACCTCTCTCTCTGCCTCTCCTTCTCCCTCTGACTTTCAAATAAATAAATAAATTTTTTTAAAAAGATTAAATAAAATTTCACTTGATTTGTACCAATATTCCTACTCTAAAATAAAATTTTTATCTATTTACTTTTATTTATTTGAAAGGCAGAGACACAGAGAGAGAGAGAGAGAGAGAGACAGACAGACACAGAGGCAGAGACTCCATTCACGATTCACTCTCCAAATGCCGACAACAGTCAGGGCTAGGCCAGGCTGAAGCCAGAAACCTGGAATTGAGTCCAGGTCTACCACATGGGTGATAGAGATCCAAGTATTTCAGCCATCACCCCTGCCTCTCAAGATGTGCATTAGTGGGAAGCTGGAATAAAAAGCTAGGACAGAGACATTTTATATATAAATTTTATATATCAATATATATAAACATTTTATATTGTGCTAGCAATGAAATCTCATTTGACTAAAGCCTCCATAATTGAGCAAGAAGAAGACCACAAGAAATTCTAGTTTTTATTTTTTTTAAGATTATTTATTTATTTGAGAGGTAGAGTTCCAGTGAGAGGGAGAGACAGAGAGAAAGTCTTCCTTCTGTTGGTTCACTCCCCAGATGTCCGCAACAGCTGGAGCTGCTCTGATCCAAAGCCAGGACCCAGTTGTTTCTTCCTGGTCTCCCATGCCAGTGCAGGGGCCCATGCACCTGAGCCATCTTCTACTGCTTTCCCAGGCCATAGCAGAGAGCTGGATTGGAAGAGGGGCAGCCGGGACTAGAACTGGCACCCATATGGGATGCTGGCGCCGTAGACAGAGGATTAACCTACTGCACCACAGCGCCGGCCCTGAAATTCTAGTTTTTAAAATATAGGTGTTGGGGCCAACACTGTGGCCTGTAGGGTAAAGCTGCCACCTGCAGTGCCAGCATCCCATATGGGTCCTGGTTCAAGTCCTAGCTGCTCCACTTCTGATCCAGCAATGGCCTAAGAAAACAGTAGAAGATGGTCCAAGTCCTTGGGCCCCTGCATCCATGGGGAGACTGGAACAGGCTCCAGGCTCCTGGCTCCTGGCTTCAGATCAGTGCAGCTCCAGCTGTTGCAGCCATATAAGAAGTGAACACCTCCCACCCTGTGTCTGCCTCTATGTAACTCTGCCTTTCAAATAAATAAATCTTTAAAAAAAATAAAAAATAAAATGTATGTGTCTAGCCTAGTTTTTTTTTTTATTTTATTTTATTTATTGAACATAAATTTTCAAAGTACAGCTTACAATAGCTTCCCCCCCCCCATAACTTCCCTCCCACTAGCCTAGTTATTAAGACATCACATCCCACATCAGAGTATCTGGGTTCAGTCCCCAGCTCCAGCTCCTGATGGCTGCTGCCTGCTGATGCAGACCCTGGGAGGCAGCAGCTGATGCTCAAGCTCCTACCATCCACATGGGAAACCTAGAAAAGCTATAGGCTCCCAGCTTCAGCCCTGGCTTGGCAATGGCTGCTGAAGGCATATGGAGAGTAAAACAGTAAATGGGAGCTCTCCCCCAACCCTCTTTCTCTGCCTCTCAAAGACATAAATAAAATTAAGAGACACCTCTGACACCAAAAATAATTTATCCAGAGATCATCACTCATTTCTCAATTTTAGCTAATTAGAATATATCTAGGTATCCTGACATAATCCAAAAAGGCCTCTGAATAGTGAAAAAATTAAGATAAAAGAAGAAATATCTTGCTCAACGCAAAACCACTTACACTTTTCCTCTCTTTCAATGGTGTGGAGTCAGTGTAGAAAGAAACTCAGTGTTTTTATCTGTTAACTCACCAGGGTCTGAAATGCGGTTTTGAGGTGACTACACTGCTCGTGCAGGTTCCCAAGGACAATCTGAGCTCCATCAGCAGTCCTCAGAGTACCAACCCCTCTGTTCCAGGGGAGCAGCAGCCACAGTGGACACACAGTGACCTTCAGAGGGAGGTCCAGCCAGGGATGGATCCAGGCAGCATGCGGCACCCAGATCTCCCTCTTGATATGAAAATCAGTTTCATAGGGACCACTGAGCATAGCCCAAGAAAGAGTAAAACAAGACCTTTATCACTTCTGTCTAGCCAGTATTCTGGAATGTGGCACAACACTACAGAGGCTGACAAAGATTTTCCTAACTTCCTGTGTCAGTTACCCTTTGCTCCTTAACAAACTCAGTAACTTCCAACAACGAACCATGTATTTGGTCCCAATTTGGTAATTTGGGCTGGGATCAGCTGGGCAGTTTTTCTCTTAGTCCAGGCTGGTGGGTTTGCAGGGGGCTGCAATGTCCTCACTCCCAAGAGTCTGGAACTCTAGTGGGATACCTGGAATGAGTGGGATGGCTGTACTCCTCGAAGTGTGACCCCTGGTCTTCCAAGTGCTAGCCCAGGCTTACTCGCAGGTGGCTGTGTTTCCAAAAGCAAACACTCCAAGACGCTCTTCAAGGCCTAGCCTCAGAGGTGACACAGTGTCACTTCCAAGGCATTCTGCTAGTCAAAGCAAGACACTAAGCAGCCCAAAAACAAGAGATGGGCTAGTAGCCTCTAATCTTGATGGGGGAGTAGGAGAGTCGCATTGCATAGGATTACAGATGCAAGAGGCAAGATGCTTTGGGGTCCTTAGTGTAATAACCTACTATCACCAGCTAATGCCCCAAGCACCTCAAAAGTCTTAACTATGATGCATTTCTTCCTTAAAAGCCCAAAAACATCCAAAGCACCTGAAATTTTCTGCAGTTGTTTATCAGGTTTTCATTAAGTTCAGGAGAGAGATGCAATCACTAGCCATCATGAATGGGTCCAGACCCTAGCTCAAGAGCAATGCCTCAAGGCTAGCACTGTGGTTTAGTGGGAAAAGCTGCCACCTGCGACACCACCATCCCATATGGGAGTTGAAAATCTCTCGGTTTGAGACTGAGCCAGTCCACTTCTGGTTCAGTTCCCTGCTGATGCGCCTGGGAAAGCAGCATAAGATGGCTCAAAACTTTGGACCCCTGCACCCATGTGGAAGACCCAGATAGAATTCCGGGTTCCTGGCTTTGACTTGGCCCAGCCCTGGCTGTTGCAGCCATTTGAGGAGTGAATCAGTGAATGGAAGATCTCTGTGTGTGTGTGTATGTGTGTGTGTGTGTCTGTAAACGCTGCCTTTCAAATAAATAAATAAGTCTTTTAAACAAATAAAAAATAGAGCAATGCCTCTGCAGATGGCTCAGAAAGTGTCCAAAGGTCACCCTTCATTTTAAGGCCAAGATCTCACCCCAGGAGGAGTTTAAGCCATGTCATTTCCATGACACCTGACACGTGGAAAGGCATGTCTCTGAACTGCACCTGTGTGGGTTTGTGCCTGCCCCTACATGAGATGACAAGAACTTCCCCCTCTTGCATATTCATTTCCCCGTGCTCAGGGAGCCATAGCTTTGGAAGCAATTCCCTATCGTCTCTTTATTTGCTGCAAATAAATTACCTTGGGTGACAACTACTTCCAGTGGAAGTTTTGATTTCTACTCACCAAGAAATGAGCCATTCTGGTTCAGTGACAGTGCCACATTGCCATGGAGTCTACTCCTGCAGCTGGGACCACTCTGTCAGGTCCAGTGGGGTATAAATTCCTGGAGCAGCAGCAGCCATGCATCAGGCACCCAGCACCTTCATAATGGATGGGGCACCACAGCAGCTGTAGAATCCAGGGCCTGGTGGAGGAGGAAGTCCTGCTGGTAAGTGAAACATTCCCTACTTTTGTGCCCAAAGGGAGAGAGAGACATGGATGAGATTGGAGTTCCCACCGTGATGCAGGTGAAGATTGATATCAAAAATAGTCCCTTGTCATTAGGTTGCTTCTATTTCCTTTTGGCTGTTGTTTTTGTGTTGTCTCGTAATCTTTCTTTCGTCGCCCTGTTTCCCCCTGGCTCATGGCCCAGGAATCACATATAATTCTAATAAGCTTGGTTTCTCTCTTTCTAACCCACAATAGATCAAAAGGAGCAAATAGAAGGAAGCAAAAGAACTACTGATATTCAGTACTCTGACAAAAGCAAAAATGGCCTGGGAATCTTGACAGAGAGGAAGAGTCAGAAAAACTATCAAAGGCAAATTCAGGGATGGGTATTTTGCCTGTTGGTTAAGGAGCTGCTTGCAATTCCATATTCCACACCACACCACAGTGCTGAGTTCAAGTCCCAGCTCCACTCCTGATTCCAGTTTCCTGCTAATGAGTACCTTGGGAGATAGCAGATGATAGCTCAAGTATTTGGGACACCTGGGAGTCCCAGAAGTTCTGGGCTCCTGGCTTCCACCTGGCCAACCCCTGACTTTTGCAGGCATTTGGAGAGTGAACCAGCAGTTGGGAGAATTCTGAGTGACTCTTTCTCTCAAGTAAATAAATAAAATAATTTTTTTGACAGGCAGAGTTAGACAATGAGAGAGACAGAGAGAAAGGTCTTCCTTCTGTTGGTTCACCCCACAATGGCCGCTACGGCCAGCGCTGCGCCATTCCGAAGCCAGGAGCCAGGTGCTTCCTCCTGGTCTCCCCTGCGGGTGCAGGGCCCAAGCACTTGGGCCATCCTCCACTGCCTTCCCAGGCCACAGCAGAGAGCTGGACTGGAAGAGGAGCAACTGTGACAGAATCCTGCGCCCCAACCAGGACTAGAACCCAGTGTGCCAGCGTTGCAGGCAGAGGATTAGCCAAGTGAGCCACGGCACTGGCCTAAATAAAATAATTTTTAAAAAGCAACTTCAGGGATTAGTGCTGCGGTGTATGTAGTAAGTTAAGCTTCCACCTGCGGTGCTGGCATCCCATACAGGCACTGATTCAGGTCCTGACTGCTCCTTTTCCTATCTGGGTTTCTGTTAATGGCCTGGGAAAGAAGCAGAGGCTGGCCCAAGTGCTTGGGTCCCTGTACCCATGTGAGGGACTTCGAAGAAACCCCTATCTTCAGATCGACCCAGCTCCAACTGTGTATAATATAATTTTCTTTGTAAGATTTATTTATTTGAAAGATAGAGTGACAGAGACAAAGAGATATCTTCCATTTGCTGATTTGCTCCCCAAATGCCTATAATAGCCAAGGCAGGGCAAGGCAGAAACCAAGAGTAGGAACTCCATTTGGGTCTCCTATGTGAGTGGCAAGGAGCCAAGCACTTGAGCCATCATCTGACACCACCCAGGATATATTAGCAGGAAGCTGGATCAGAAGCAGAGCAGCCAACTCAAACCAGCACTTTGATGCAGGATGCCAGCGTTGCAGGTGGCAGCTTAACCTGCTGTGCCGCAGTGACTTTCTAAGCAGCTGCTGTGCTGGACTATTTGTGGATGTGTAGGACATGCTACCCAACCTCGAGAAGTTGAAAAATAGGGACTGGCATTGTGGCGTAGTGAGGTAAGCCACCACTTGTGATGCTGGCCTCCCAATGGGCACCAGTTTGAGTTCCTGATGCCCCACTTCCAATCTGGGTCCCTGCTAATGTGCCTGGGAAAGGCAATGAAAGATGGTCCAATTGTGTGGGCCCCTACACCCATGTGGGAGACCCAGATGAGGCTCCTGGCATTGGGCTGGCCCAGCACTGGCCATTGTGGCCATCTGGGGAGTAAATCAGCAGATAGAAGATTTCTCTCTCTCTCTCTCTCTCTCTCTTTCCCTCTCTTCCTTTCTCTCTGTAACTCTTTCAAAATACGTAATTCTTTTTTTAAAACTTAAAAAATTTAAATATGCTTGTAACAGATGCCATTGATATGAAAATAAAATGTATTGGATTAACTAAGAAAAGAAATATGTTGTCAGTGGTGCTATCAGTAAGACTTCAAAGAGATGTGGTCTTTGAGCTGTGCCATCTTCTGCTGCCTCCTAGGATGCATTAGCAGGACTCTGTAGCCCAGACTTGAACTAGACTCTCCCATAAGGGATGCTGGTGTCTTAATCAGCAACTTTACGCATAGTGCCTGCCCCATAACTTCTTTGCTTCTAATATTTTCCATCTGCAGTTGTGGAAGCTGAGGCTACAAGAGGGCTGAGTGGCCAATTGCATTATCATGAAAGAAATGTCCATGGCTCAGGAAGTTACAAGGGTTTTGGGAGCTCTGACCAGAAGTTTGGGACCAAGCAAATACTCTCATGTATGGTCAGGAACCACAAAAATCACGTTTCACCTGACAACACCGCATATGCAATGGTGGCCCTGTAGAATTATAATGCTATGGAAAAATCCCTATCACATAGTGATGTCACGGACACCAAAGCGTCCTAGAGCAAAGCATTCCTCACGTGTTTGTGATGAGGTTGGAGGAAGCAACTCTGCCACAATGCCAGTCCCATAAAAGCATACCACAGGGCCGGCCCTGTGGCATAGCGGGTAAAGCCACCACCTGCAGTGCCAGCATCCCATATGGATACCTGTTCGAGTCCTGGCTGCTTCACTATTTTTTTTAAGATTTTATTATTTATTTATTTGAAAGAGTTACACAGAGAGAGAAGGAGAGGCAGGGAGAAAGGTCTTCCATATGCAGGTTCACTCCCCAATTGGCCCAGGCTGTAGCAGAGAGTTGGATTGGAAGTGGAGCAGCAGCAACTTGAACCGGTGCCCATGTGGCCCCACCCGCTACACCATAGCGCTGGCGCCCAGGCTGCTTCATGTCTGATCCAGCTCCCTGCTAATGCGTCTGGGGAGCAGTTGAAGATGGTGCAAGTGTTTGGGCCCCTGCAGCCACATAGGGGACCCGGAAGAAGCTCCTTGCTCCTGCTTTGGTTTGGCCAGCTCCAGCCTTTGGGGCGCCATTTGGGGGGTAAACCAGAAGATGGACGATCTCTCTCTCCCTCTCTCTGTTTCTCCCTCCCTTCCTCTCCCTTTCTGTAACTCTGCCTTTCAAAAAATTAAATAAATAAATAAATCTTTTTTTAAAAAAAGACGTATCACATATGATTCCGTACAGAGGCCTGACAACAATCATTGAGAACTAGATTGTTCTTTTGTGTATTTACGATACTATGCTTTTGATTGTTCTTTTACAGTGTACTCCTCTACTCAGAACAACAAAAAAAATCAAGTTTACTTGTTTACATGTAGATCCCGACCTGGAGGGGCAGCGAGGGGAAGTATTCCCCAGCAGCCTTCAGGAAACCGCAGCAACCCAATTCGAGTTTTTCTTTCTGTGCTTCAAGGTGTTCTTTTTGTCCTCATTTTCATCAGGCATTTCGGTAGGGATCTGGGAGCTCTATGTAGCCAGCAGTCCCTGTGGTGAGAGTGAGCGTATCTTACGTAATGGCACGTCTGGCTTGGGAGATGATGGGCATAATGTGAGTGGTGGTCACGGTTGCGCCAGAGTCTATCTACATTGCAATTACTACCTGCAGCTATGCCCCACACATGGCTCCATTCGGAGCCACACTCCACTGCTTGCCTTCACCAGAGACTGTACAAGCAGAGCCTGTAATCTTCCCCCATCTCCCTCATTCCTGGTTTTTATTTTCATTCTTCTCCTTTTACCACTGCAATATTCACAATTCAAATGCTGCCCATGAAACTTAGGACATTAACCATCTGTGAGGACACCTTTTATCTCCTATCAGCAAGATTGCCTGCAAAAGCCACAGAATCAAAAACACAGGTGTGGAGTGCATACCTGAGGTAGTCGTTTTTAAGCCACCTGCACTTATGGCGCAAGAATACTAAGAAATCATTAATGCTCCTATTGGTCTTCAAAAGACCATCTGCTGCTTTTCAGTGTGAGAAAAGCTCTGTTAACTGGGTGCACACATGCACAGAAAACTTCAGGGCAGCAGAGAAGCTCATCCACAGGCAGTTTCTAGTTTCCTAAATAGATTATACTTTCCAGTTCTCTCGTCCACTAGGGCGGGCTTGTGCTACAGCCAGTAAATCTGCTGTTTGGAATGCCTGCATCCCATGTTAGAGTGCCTGCTTTGAGCTCTGGCTACTCCTTGCTTCCTATCCAGCTTCCTGCTATTGCTCCAGGGAAAGTAGCTGATGTTGGGCAAAGCACTTGCGTTCCTGCCACTCACATGGGAGACCTGGATGGAGTTCCTGGATCCAACCTGGCCCAGTGCTGGCTATTGAGACCATTTGGGGAGTGAGCCAGCAGATGGGAGAGTCTCTGTGTGTGTGAGTGTGTGTGTGTGTGTGTGTGTGTGACTCTGCCTTTCAAATAAATACAAATAAATTTTTTAAGATGAACGATTTCAATTAAAGAATAATACAATGAATTCTTCTCCAAATTATTCTATCCTTTTGCAGTCCTCTTTTTTTAAAGATTGATTTATTTATTTGAAAGGTAGAGTTACAGAGAGGCAGAGGTGCAGAGAGAAAGAGAGAGAGAGAAGAGAAATTGAGAGAGAAAAATCTTCCATTCACTAGTTCACTCCCCAGATGGCTATACGGGCCAGAGATGTGCCAATCCAAAGCCAGAAGTCAGGAGCTTCTTCTGGGTCTCCTACATGGGTACAGTGGTTCAAGGACTTGGGCCATCTTCTACTGCTTTCCTAGTCCATAGCAGAGAGCTGGATCAGAAGTGGAGCAGCCAGGACTCGAACCGGAACCCATATGGGATGTCAGCACTGCAGGCAGTGGCTTTACTCCCTACGCCACAGCGTCAGCCCCTGTTCTATCCTTTTTAAGTCCTCTTTTTTTTAATTTTCATTTTATTTGAAATGAGATGTAAGCCTCTCCAGCGAAGTCTTAACCTCTATGCTAAACACCTACCACCTTTTTGCATTTTTTTCTTTATTTTTGTTTCAGTACTATTTTAACATTTCCAAGGAATTCCGGTTCTTTCTTTCTTTCTTTCTTTCTTTCTTTCTTTCTTTCTTTCTTTCTTTCTTTCTTTCTTTCTTTCTTTCTTTTTTTGACAGGCAGAGTTAGACAGTGAGAGAGACAGAGAGAAAGGTCTTCCTTCCATTGGTTCACCCCCAAAATGGCCGCTAGGGCCAGCGCGCTGCACCGATCCGAAGCTAGGAGCCAGGTGCTTCCGCCTGGTCTCCCATGCAGGTGCAGGGCCCAAGGACCTGGGCCATCCTCCACTGCCCTCCCGGGCCACAGCAAAGAGCTGCACTGGAAGAGGAGCAACCGGGACTAGAACCTGGTGCCCATATGGGATGCCAGCGCTGCAGGCGGAAGATTAACCAAGTGAGCCACGGCACCAGCCTCCCCCCGTTCATCATTTCTTTAGACATCTATTTTTAAAAAGGATTTTTCTTTGTGTAACTAAAATATTAATTAGCTCTACTAATAAAACTAATGTCATCTAATACCTAGTCTAAAATCAAATGTCCTAAATTCATTCAAAAATGGAATTTTTAGAGGCAAGTGTTATGGGACAGTAGGTTGTCACTGCTTGGGATGCCACATCTCATATCAAAGTGCTGGCTCCAGGCTTGTTTATTCTGCTTCTTCTCATACAGCTTCCTGCTAATCCATCCTGGAAAATAGCAGAGGATGGCTCAAGTGCTTGACCCCCTGCAACCATCATGGGAGACTCAGATGGAATTCCTGGCTCCTGGCTTCTTTCTTCCTCAGCCCTGACTGTTGCACATATTTAGGGGAGTAAACCAGCAGATGAAAATCAATCTCCCTCTCTCCTTCTCTCTCTCCTTCTCTCTCTCTCTCTCTCTCTCTCTCTCTCTTTCTCAGCAGTTCAAGTAGATGAAAATAAATAAACATTTTTAAATGGCGTTTTATAGTTTTGTTTGCTCAAACCAGTATCCAAACAAGATCCACATATTCTATGTAATTTTTATGTTTCAGCCATAAAAATGTGTTTAGAAGGGCCGGCATTGTAGCTTAACAGGTAAAGCCACCACCTGCGACTCCAGCATCCCATATGGATGCTGGTTTGGCCTGGCTGCTCCACTTCTGATCCAGCTCCCTGCTAATGATGTACCTGGGAAAGAAACAGACAATGGCCCAAGTCCTTGGACCCCTGTACTCATGTGGGTGACCTGGAAGAAGTTCCTGGCTCCTGGCTTTGGCCTGGCACAGCCCTGGCCATTGCAACCATTTGGGGAATGAACCAATAGGTGGTCTCTCTCTCTCTCTCTCTCTCTCTTTAAGATTTATTTATTTATTTACTTGAAATTCAGAGTTACACAGAGAGGAGAGGGAGAGGGAGAAGAAGAGGGAGGGGAGAGAGAGAGAGAGAGAGAGATGAGAGAGAGATATCTTCCATCTGCTGGTTTACTCCCCAAATGGCTGCAATGGCTGGAGCTGTGCCGATCCAAAGCCAGGAGCCAGGAGCTTCTTCTGGATCTCCCACACGGGTGCAGGAGCCCAAGGCTTGGACCATCCTCTACTGCTTTCCCAAGCCATAGCATAGAACTGGATCAGAAGTGGAGCAGCTGGGTCTCGAACTGGCGCCCGTATGGGATGCTGGCATTGCAGGTGGCAGCTTTACCTGTCATGCCACAGCACCGCCACCCCCTCCCCAACTCTGCCTCTCAAACAAATGAACTAAATAAATAAATAACATCTTTTGAAAAAAATTGGGAGAACCAACAAGAGCTATCACAATTATACAATTTCCAAGAGTGCATTAAGTAAGACTTTTGTTTTCAGCCTACCCGCTTGTCAATCTCAATTCATCCTTTTTTCTTTTTTCAAGCCATTTAAGTGTTTCTCTGCTTCTAGGATGAGTTCCTTAGCTTTTCCCTTTCCCCTCTCCATTCCCTAACCTTCTTTGCTACCTGTTGTTTCAGACTAACATTCCCTTTGGTGAAAGCCCAAACGCTAGCAGTTGTAGCTCAGACGCCAAGCTTGGCCCAGAGTCAGTATCTGTCCCAACATTTTCTTTTCTCTTTTTTTTTTTAAACCTAATTTGATGTTTTATTACTAAAAGAAAAGATCAGTATGGTACAGTATTACTCCAGAGGAATTAAAGGAAGATCCTTAGGGCTGCTTCACCCACAAAAATATGGAACGCTTCCTGAATTTGAGTGTCATCTTTGCACAGGGGCCATGGTGATCTCGGTTTTGTTCCAGTGTTAGTATATGTGCTGCCAAAGCAAGCACCAAACATCTTCTTTTACATTTATTTTAGTAATTACAGTTAACAGTAACTAAGGAACTATGTATTTAGCTTATTTCTTGATTTTGCATGTTCTTATGCATCCAGTGAACCAATTACTTTTCTTTTCTCTCTCTTTTTTTTTTTTTTAAGATTTATTTTATTTATTTGAAAGACAGAGAGAGGTAGAGACAGAGAGAGAGGTCTTCCATCCACTGGTTCACTCCCCAGATGGTCACAATGGCTGGAGCTGCACCGAACCAAAGGCAGGAGCCAGGAGCTTCTTCCGGGTCTCCCACAGGGGTGCAGGGGCCCAAGGAGTTGGGCCATCTTCTACTGCTTTCCCAGGCCACAGCAGAGAGCTGGATCAAAAGAGGAGCAGCCGGGACTAGAACCAGCGCCCATATGGGATGCCGGCGCTTCAAGCCAGGGCTTTAACCTGCTGTGCCACAGCGCCAGCCCTGAACCAATTACTTTTCTTTAAAAAAAAAAAAAAAAAGGGAGTATCTCCCATCCACTGGTTCACTCCCTAACTGGCTGCAATGGCCAGGTCTATGCCAGGCTGAACCCAGGGGCCAGGAACTCCAGTGGATCTCCCACCTGAGTGGCAGGGACACAACCCCTTGGGTCATTTTCTGCTGCTTTCCTAGGTGCATTCACAGGGAGTTGGCTTGAAAGCAGAGCAGCTGTGATCTAAATCAGCACTCTGACATCGGTGGTTGGTGTCACACATGGTGGCTTAACCCACTGTGCCACAACACCGGCCTGGACTAGTTCCTTCAGGTTGAATCCATCATCCTAAATTGTGTTGTGACTTGTACCTCCCTTAACTGATGGCAGCACAGGCTGAATTCCATACCGCAAGTGGCCCCATACTCACCAGGAATCAAAGGCCCATCAGCCTACACCCTCTCATCCTTCATTTTTCCAAACCGAAGTTTAAATGGGTTCAGTAAATCCTTTAAGCAAATTTTCAAACCTAAGGGTGGCTTTAGCAACCTCTCACCCTGCACTTGTTGTCAGAAGTGAGAAGAGTCATGTACAGTGTTCCCTTTAATGTCAGAGATATCAAAGCAACACACTTGAAGGAAATAGAAATTGTCTTGAGAGAAGAAAACAAGAGGGGCGGGGGACGGATTGCAGACTTGTGGTGCATCCCGTATCAGAGCACCGGCTCAGGTCCTAGTTGCTCTGCTTCCAATCCAGCTTCCTGCTGAGGCACATGGGAAGGCAGCAGAACATGGCCCAAATACTTGGGCCCCTGCCACCATGTGGGAGACTCAGTGTTCCTGGTTCCTGTCTTCAGCCTGGCACAGCCCTATTTTTCAAAAAAAAATTTTTTAAAGAAAATATTTTATAAATAAACACTTGCCTGAACATTAAAATTATTTTTCTTTTTTATTTGAAAAGTAGAGAGAGAGAGAGCGCGTGAGCTCCCATCCTCTGGTTCACTCCCCCAAATGCCCACAACAACCAAGGTCCAAGCAGGCTGAAGCTGGAAGCTGGGGACTCATCTGAGTCTCCCGTGTAGGTGGCAGGGATGCAAGTGCTTGAGCCTCCCAGGGTGCGCCTCAGCAGGTAGATGAAATTGTAAGTGGAGGAGCCAGTACTTGTCCCAGGCACTCCTATATGGGTTGCAGGTGTCCCCAGTAGTCTCTGAACTTCTGCTCACAATGATAGTTCATTCAGCCATTTTTTTAAAGACTAAAATCATGATATATAACAATAAAAACAAAAAGGATATGGTGGATTTTTTTCTGACTTTCTGTATTTTCTAAGTTTTCTACAATAAACTCATTCCTTTTGAAAATAAGCTGGGAGAGGATTCATTTAAAAGGTAGGGTGTGAGGGTTCCTTGGTCCCTTTCCTCTCCTGAAGGCGTCTCCTGGAGCAAACGCTGCACATTCTGAGTGTCAGTCTCGCTCCTCCTCATGCTCGCACCTCACCGCGTGTCCTGGCAGCACGTCTCACGTCGCCTTCAAAATCTGCTCTTCCAAGCCGGCGCCGTGGCTCAATAGGCTAATCCTCCACCTTGCGGCGCCGGCACACCGGGTTCTAGTCCCGGTTGGGGCGCCGGATTCTGTCCCGGTCGCCCCTCTTCCAGGCCAGCTCTCTGCTATGGCCAGGGAGTGCAGTGGAGGATGGCCCAGGTGCTTGGGCCCTGCACCCCATGGGAGACCAGGAAAAGCACCTGGCTCCTGGCTCCTGCCAGGATCAGCGCGGTGCGCCGGCTGCAGCGGCGGCCATTGGAGGGTGAACCAACGGCAAAAGGAAGACCTTTCTCTCTCTGTCTCTCTCACTGTCCACTCTGCCTGTCAAAAAAAAAAAAAAAAAAAAAAAAAAAAAAAAATCTGCTCTTCCTCCTTGAGTCTCTTCTATAAGCAAGAAAATTCCCTGTAAGGGATCATGCCATAATGTTTTCATGTTCCGCTCAATGCTTCACTAGTGACAAGCATGAAATAATGACTTGGTGATGTAAAAAGAGTATTGGAGAAGAGGAAGATGCAGGTATGGGAAGACTGGAGAGTAGCAGGAGGACTTCATGGAGGTGGTGAGACCTGGGCATGGAAGGGTAGCTAAAATTTGGGTGGCTCTTAGGGAGAGTGACCAGATCATCCAGGAAGACAAGAGCTGTGTTGACTTAAGGGACACACAGTAAGCCAGCCTGGCAAGTTGAGGGCTGCAGTTGGTAAAGAATGTGGGGAGGTGGGAGCTAGGTTAAGAAGTATGAATATCAGAGGTGAGCGTTTGGCCCTGCAGTTAAGATGCTACTTGGGATGTCTACATTCCATATCAGAGTGCCTGGGCTTAAGTCCCAGTTCCATTTCTGACTTCAGTTTCCTGCTAACGCATACCACGGGAGGTAGCAGGTGATGGCTCAGGTGCTTGGGGTCCTGCTACCCATTGATTCCATACCAGGGTCCTAGCTTTAGCCTAGTTCATTCCTAGCTGTTACAGGCATTTGGGGAGTGAACCAGTGGATGGAAGATCTCTTTCTGTCTGTTTTTCTCTGTATCTATATCTCTCTGCATGTCTGCCTTCCAAATTAATTTTAAAATTTTTAAAAATTAGTAAGAAGTAGGACTTGCGTACTGATATGTTTTTTGGTTTGTTTGGTTGAGGTAAACAATAAAGATGAAGAAGGATTTTAAAGGAGAGGATGTTAATATAGTATTTGTTGGTTACACAAATGATAAGTAATCAATGTAAAAAATAGGAGAAATTGCAAAGAAAAAATCTAAATATCTAAAATCCCATTACTCAGAACAACTACCATTAATATTTTTTTAAAGATTTATTTATTTATTTATTTGAAAGTCAGAGTTACACAGAGAGAGAAGGGGAGGCAGAGAGAGGGAGAGGTCTTCCATCCACTGGTTCACTCCCCAGTTGGCCGCACCAGCCAGAGCTGCACCGATCTGAAGCTGGGATCCAGGAGCTTCCTCTAGTTCTCCTGGGCAGGTGCAGGGTCCCAAGGACTTGGGCCATCTTGTACTGCTTTTCCAGACCGTATCAGAGAGCTGGATTGGAAGTGGAGCAGCCAGGACTCAAACCAGCGCTCACATGGGATGCTGGCACCACAGGCGATGGCTTTACCCGCTACACCACAGCGCTGGCCCCTGTTAATCTTTTTTTAAGACATTTTATTTATTTGAAAGGCAGAGTTACAGAGTTATAGATGGAGAGACAGAGAGAAAGAGAGAGCTTCCATCCACTGGTTTACTCCCCCAAATGACTGAAGAAGCCCAAGTCAGACCAGGCCAAAGCCAAGAGCCAGGAGCTACTTCCAGGTCTCCTACATGGGTGCAGGAGCCCAAGCAATTAGGCCACCTTTCACTGCTTTCCCAGTCGCATTTACAGGTAGCTGGATTGGAAGTGGAGCAGACAGGACTTGAACTGTTACCCATGTGGGATACTGGTGCTGCAGGTAGAGGCTTAACCTACTAAACCACACTTTTTTTTTTTTTTAAATGAAGCTTTCAGACCCTGTCCCATGCAAATATATATATAAAACATATATAGTTATAAGGATGTAATCATATTTACTAATTGCCTTTTCATGTTAAAAATGCATTGTGAACTATTCCCACAACAATAAGTGTAGTTACAAATCAACATTTAAATTAGTTGCAGAGTATTCTACCATAACAATGTGCTATGGTTTATATAACCAATCAGTGGGTAATATATTAAGGTTATTGGGAGTGGGTGCTGGGTGCAGCAGTTAAGATGCTGCCTGGGATACCCACATCCCATATGGAAGTAGCTGGGTTTGAGTACTGGTTCTGCTTCCAGTTCCAGCGTCCTGCTAATGGGCACCCTGGACGGCAGCAGGTGATGACGCAAGTATTCCCTTTCAAATAAATGTGAAAAAAAAATTGTTGATGATGGGCCTACTTATGAGATCAGGGACAAAGCATAGGACTTTAGTTCTATTCTTGGCTTTGCCACTGCTGAGTGAACTTAGACAAAGCAAGTATCTGTCTCCACTAGGATATTATCAGTAAGAAGCCCAATTTGAATAAAAAAGTCAAAGGACCTGTTGACTGGTTAAATATGGGAGTCAACAAAAATTGTTTTAGATACTCATATATAAACTGATGATAGACAAAGAAATATTTTTTTCTTTTCTTTTTCCCCAAGAAGAGCCCAATACAGGAATTAACATAGTTTCAAAAGCAGAGAGGATGGAGAAGTGATGTATCTTCTCTGCCTCTCTAAATCACAATAATACTTCTTTGAAGCGCTAGCTGAGTTCTTACCCAATCTATAAAGCCTGCTGTGATTTTTATCCTCTGATTTCCTGTTACACTTGCAGTCTCTAACACATGGCTTAGCTCTTAATCACAGAGTCTTTTATCCTTCCTCAATTACTGGTCTTGGCTCCCCAGCCAGGCTGTAAATTCCTTAAGCAGGGAGACGGCCCCTCCACCCTCGCTGGCAGTGCTCGCTCGTCTGGGCCACAGTACCTAATACAGAGCAGGACACATGGTAAATATCTATTAGGTGCACCGTTGATCTTCAGTTTTGTAGCAGTGATCTTACCAGCACACCTTCTAGTTACTGAGGCGTATTTTGTGCCCCCTAAGACAAATCTCTAGGA
Source organism: Oryctolagus cuniculus (assembly GCF_964237555.1). Lineage (NCBI taxonomy): Eukaryota > Metazoa > Chordata > Mammalia > Lagomorpha > Leporidae > Oryctolagus > Oryctolagus cuniculus. The sequence goes on from NC_091444.1 coordinate 47,773,605, forward strand.
ATCCTTAAACTTACAAGTATGGCAAAAATAGCCACTTCCATTTAGACAGTCTCTAAATAATCTAGCATTTGAGGTTTTCTCCCCTCTTTTAGCTCTAGAAATCTAAGCTCCCCAAAGCCCCCCTTTCCCTATTCTTCACCAAATGACAGTTGCAATGGCTTCCAGAGTTCAAGCCAGTACACAAATCAATTACCATGAAAATCTGTACTTCCATGTATTTAGCGAGCTCATTACACAATAAAACTGAGGTCAGAGATTAAATCCTATTTTGCAGCAAACAAAAATTGATTTGACAATATGCAACCAACAGTAGATTTTGCTTCTGCTGTAAACAATTTCATTCTTTTAACATTTGACTATAAAAGCAACAAAAGTAATAATTCCATTTTTCTTTAAAGTGATGCAGCGAAGTAGTGAGTGTTTTTTCTTTCTTAGTTCATATTAACTAACTTAAAGCTCCTAAATATGAACTTATCAGCTTGCTCAGACTGCTATTCTTAGTGTTGGTCATTTTTCCAACGTGATTCTTTTTTAAAATAAACATGTTTTAATTCAAATTCCAGTGAATTGTTTAAAAATTTATTTATTGGAAAAGCAGACAAAGAAAGGGAGAGAGAGAAATCAATCTTCCATCTGCTGATTCACTTCCCAACTGCCCACAACAGCCAGCATTGGGCCAGGTTGAAGCCAGGAAACTGAAATTCTTACAGGGGTGGTAGGGACCCAAGTACTTAGCCATCATCTACTCTGCATGTGCAACAGCAGGAAGCTAGATCAGAAACAGAGGAACCAAGACTTGAACTGGGCACTCTGACATGGGATGTGTGTCCAAGCAGTGTACCAACCACTGTGCCAAATGCCTGCCCCATCAATATAATTCTTTTCAGGGAGAAGAAAGGAAACCAAATCGTAGTCTTTTATGCTTTCCTTCCTTTGTTTCTTTTTCTTCCCGCCTGCCTTCCTCTACTTCTTCATTCCTTTCTTCTTTCTCATCTCTCTTCCTTCTGTCTTTCGATCAATATTAAACACTTCATGCATCCCCACTGTACCAGGCATTGCATACAGAAAAAGTGAACCTAACCTAAGCCAGTCATGAAGATGTGTAAACCCAAGATTGTCAACTGGCAGCTTTCATCTCTGTGGTGGCCCACACAGTGTCTTTTGAAACATTTCCCAACATTTTAAAACCAAGACATTTCTCAGAAAACGTCAGGTTCTGGGTGATAGGAAGAATAGGAGCATGCAGAGGCACTGAGCCCCCGGCTCCCTTCCTGGAACAGCGGGAGGCAGAAGTGCGTGGGAAGCGCCTGGTCCTCCTCCCTCAGTGCCCAGTGGGTCCCCGTGTGCTATCCAGAAATGGTAAGTGCAGTCTCCAGCCTCAGCAGACGCCATGAAAGGAGGGGGCTTTATTAGAGTATGAACGAGGGGACCGTAATTTAGACCGCGGGTCAAGGATGATCTCTCCGAGGATGACTTTAGCATCGCTCAGTAGTGCCACTCACCCCTTCTGAGGTATTTATTCAAATACTAAGTACCATTATTGAAAGTCTACTGTATTTAATTCTCACAGAAACAATTCTGCATAATCCTTGTTTTGCTGATGAAACACCTGAGGTGACATTCTTGAGTTTCAGGAAGATCAAACCGTTAGCCCAAATGTACAGAACCAGCGGTGGACCCAAGCCGCGAGGGCTTCCAAACTACAAGCTCGGGACACTAAGCAGAGCTGCTTCAATTGTGTCCCAGCCAGATTGCACCAGTCAGCTGTCCTCGGCTCAGTCCAAGGCACAGGGCCACAATGTGCGATGGGAGCTCCCTGGTTGTGTTTACAGTGAGTGATCTTCTCCTAAGCTCACACCCTTTGCCCAAGCACACAGAGCAGGGCCACCCTTTGCGAGCAGCCAACTCTGCTCTGGACATCAACCAAGGGAGGGAAGATCTCTTCTATCTGTCTTTATGCTTGTCTGTCTGTACCTCTGTGAGGAAGGAGAAAAGAGGAGGAAAGGAGGGAGGGAGAGAGGGAAAGCAAAGAAACATAAAAGGGGCTGGTACTGTGGCATAGCCTATGAAGTCACTGCCTGCAGTGCTGGCAACCCAAATGGGCACCGGGTCAAGTCCCAGCTGCTCCACTTCTGATCCTGCTCTCTGCTGTGGCCTTGGAAAGCAGTAGAAGATGGCCCAAGTCCTTGGGCACCTGCACCCGCATGGGAGACCCAGAGGAAGTTCCTGGCTCCTAGTTTCCGATAGGCACAGCTCCAGCCATTGCGGCCAACTAGGAAGTGAGCCAGTGAATGGAAGACCTCTCTCTATCCCTCTCTCTCTCTCTGCAACTCTGACTTTCAAATAGATAAATAAGTTTTTTTTTAAATAAATAAAAAGAAACATAGAAAAAGGAAAAAGGATTGGTTAATCCTCCACCTGCGGCAACGGCATCCCATATGGGCACTGGTTCTAGTCCCGGCTGTTCCTCTTCCAGTCCAGCTCTCTGTTGTGGCCTGGGATAGCAATGGAGGATGGCCCAAGTGCTTGGGCCCCTGCACCCGCATGGGAAACCAGGAGGAAGCTCCTGGCTCCTGGCTTCGGATCGGTGCAGCTCTGGCCATTGCGGCCATTTGGAGAGTGAACCAGTGGAAGGAAGACCTTTCTGTCTCTCACTGTCTGTAACTCTGTCAAATAAAAGGAGAGGAGAGGGGAGGGGAGGGGAGGGGAGGGGAGGAGACTTGAGGAGACTTCAGGGACAGAAGGGTGTGATACCTTTCTTCACTTATCATGAGGGTCACCATTGATACTCTAGTAATAAAAGACAGATTAACAGGACAAAAGCATAGCAAGTCTATTTAATCATAGTTTTATATGACATGAGAGTCTTCAGAAATGAAGACTGAAAGACCCAGGGAAAGCTATACATTTCAAAGCTTAGGTTGTACTATGATTCTGATGTGGCTTGACTGTGTCCCCCAAAGGTTCACACTTTGGAAGCTTGGTCTCCAGTGTAGCGATGTTGACAGGTGGTGGATCCTGGGGCATAGCGGGTAAACTGCTGCATGCAGTGCCAGCATCCCATCTGGGCAAAGACCTATCTCTCTCTCTCTCTCTCTCTGCCTCTCTGTAACTCTGCCTTTCAAATAAATAAGTAAATAAAAACTTAAAAAAAAATGTAGTGGATTCTTGAACAGTTGGAGCCTGAGGGGCACTGGGGCCGTGGACCTTACTGGGGGCCTATAGTTAGTTCCTGAGAGAATAAGTTATTATGAAAGAATGGGCATGACTCTCTGGGCTCCTGGCTTGCCCTGTGATCCCTCCTTATACTCGGTTTTCACCAGGATGCCGTCCGCCGTGTTGTAGATGCTCTCTAACCAGGAGAATCTCCAGAACTGAGCACAGGTCAGTGCCATGCGTCTGAACCTCTGGAACAGTGAGCTAAATAAACCTCTTTTCTTTAGGAACTGTCCAGCCTCAGCACTTTTGTTACAGTAATGCAAAATGGATTAACACAAATTTGATGAAGAATACACAGCCGTGTAGAAATATGATTGGACAGAAAGGGAGTGATTTAGTGGTAAAAGCATGAGAAGAATATGCAGCAAGGCCTGTCTTTCCAGATTCTTCTTCTTTTTTTTTTTTAAAGATTTACTTATTTATTTGAAAGTCAGAGTTACACAGAGAGAGAGGGAGAGACAGAGAGAAAGGTCTTCCTTCTGTTGGTTCACTCCTCAATTGGCTGCAATGGCCGGAGCTGCACCAATCTGAAGCCAGGAGCCAGAAGCTTCTTCCATGTCTCCCATGTGAGTGCAGGGGCCCAAGAATTTGGGCCATCTTCTGCTGCTTTCCCAGGCCACAGCGGAGAGCTGGATAGGAAGTGGAGCAGCCAGGACTTGAACTGGCGCCTATATGAGATGCTGGCACTGCAGGTGATGGCTTTACCTGCTACACCACAGCGCCAGCCCACCCAGATTCTTCTTGGTCTGCATTCTTCTTGGTCTGATTCTTCTTGGTGTAGCATTCAGTTATCCTGGGTATAGGGTATAAGACAGGACCCTTCTGGAGTGAGGGCCTTGTGATCCTACGGTAGGTCAGAGAATGTCTTTAAAACTTGCTCTTATGTAGACAGAGAGGGTTAAGTGTTGGCCTAGTGGTTATCTTGCCTACATTCTATAACCAAATGTCTGGGTCTAAGTCCTGGTTCCACTCCCAATTTCAACTTCTTATTAATGAGAGTTCCTGATTCCTGGTTTCAGGTGGGCCCAGCTCTGGCCATTGCAGCTATTTTGGTAGTAAACCAGCCAGAAGAAGATCTCTCTCTGTGTCTCTTCTCCTCTCTCTGTAAATCTTCCTTTCAAATAAGTGAAAAATAAATATTTTTTAAAGTTTAAAAAGATAGCATAAAGACTTGAACATTTTAGACAAAAGCAGGTTCAGTTTGATCGATTTGATTTACTGAGCACCCGCTCCACATCCAACATTGTTATAAACACAGCAGTGAATGAAATAAAAGTTCCTGCCTTTGTAGAGTCCACGTTTTCATGGGAATCAGAACAAATGAAGATGGAGATGATGGGGTTATTTGACCTTCATGATCTCCTCTTCCAGCATTAATGTTATTTCATACCGTATGGAGTAAACATAAATCTTTTTCAATTGAAACATAAAAATTGTATCTATTTTTGAGTACCATGTGATATTACCATACACACACACACACACACACACACACACACTGGGTAATGTTCAAATTAAGATCAACACATCTATCTACTCAATCATTTATCAGAGATTTGTGGTGAAAAATTTGAACAACTTTTTTCTACAAACTAGCATAAATCTTTTTTTTTATTGAAAGTCATGTAGGATCTCTGTCCTTAATGTGCTGTACACTGAGGCTTAATGCTATAACGAGTACTCAAACAGTATATTTCACTTTGTGTTTCTATGGGGGTGCAAACTGTTGAAATCTTTACTTAATGTACACTAAACTGATCTTCTGTAAAAAAAAAAAAAAAAAAAAGAAAGAAATTATCAATTCCCAACTTGACTCTCACTGGGATTAAACATGACAATAGGTCTGATCTGATTTCATCATCATTTAAAAAAAATCATCTATTATTTTTCACTTTATGTTTCTGTGTGGGAACAAACTGTTGAAATCCTTACTTAAGGTATACTAAGCTGATCTTCTGTATATTAAGATAATCGAAAATGAATCTTGATGTGAATGGAAGGGGAGAGGGAGTGGGAAAGGGGAGGGTTGTGGGTGGGAGGGACGGTATGGGGGGGAAAGCCATTGTAACCCATGAGTCGTACTTTGGAAATTTATATTCATTAAATAAAAGATAAAAAAAAAAAAAGAAAGTCAGTTACACAGAGAGAGAAGGACAGGCAGAGAGAGAGAGAGAGAGAGGTCTTCCATCTGCTGATTCACTCCCCAATTGGCTGCAACGGCCAGAGCTGCAGCAATCTGAAGCCAGGAGCCAGGAGCTTCTTCCAGGTCTCCCACACGGTTGCAGGGGCCCAAGGACTTGGGCCATCCTCCACTGCTTTCCCAGGCCATAGCAGAGAGCTGGATGGGAAGTGGAGAAGCCTGTCTTGAACTGGCGCCCACACGGGATGCTGGTGCTTCAGGCCAGGGCATTAACCCACTGCCCCAGTTTTATTTTAAAACAAAAAAGGGGGAAATATCAAGATCAAAGGAAAAGAAAGAAGAAAGAAAGAACTGAAGATAGCATTTTACTCTAAGCACCCAACTAGCCAAGGCAAAGGGAGAGAATTGGGAATCGATAGTTCATATTATCAGAAAGAAAAATATATACTATGCTTTAATGGAAAGAATGTTTTATCTTTCCTTATCAATTAAGTTGAATCTCTTGGGGACAGTAACTTTTAAAGGATGAGCAAATCACAGCTTAATGGTGAACAGAATGAGAAAAAAAGAGACACAGAAGTTAAAATAGTGAGATGCAAAGACTGGAGAAGAGCCAGAGATTTCAACCCACAGAAATGACAATGTATGGGGTTGGCGCTATGGCATAGCGAGTTAAGTGTTTTAATGGTTGATTCAGATGGCAAATTTTTAAGTTATCTGAATTTTACCAAAGAAAACAAAATGAAAAAAAAAAAGACAATTCTTCAAGATTCATGAAAAGTAAAAAGAAATTCTTATATTATTTGATTTTTAAAGCAATTTTGGGAAGTGTAGGGACATTTTGCGTGTGTTTGGTTAGCTGTTTTATTCCCATTATAGAAATTAAAGATTTCAGCCAGCGCCACAGCTCAATAGGCTAATCCTCCGCCTAGCGGTGCCGGCACCCCAGGTTCTAGTCCCGGTCGGGACGCCAGATTCTGTCCCGGTTGCCCCTCTTCCAGGCCAGCTCTCTGCTGTGGCCAGGGAGTGCAGTGGAGGATGGCCCAAGTGCTTGGGCCCTGCACCCCATGGGAGACCAGGAGAAGCACCTGGCTCCTGCCTTCAGATCAGCACGGTACACCGGCCACGGCGGCCATTGGAGGGTGAACCAACGGCAAAAGGAAGACCTTTCTCTCTGTCTCTCTCTCACTGTCCACTCTGCCTGTAAAAAAAAAAGAAAAAGAAAAAGAAAAAGAAATTAAAGATTTCAAGACCAGATAAATGAGTACTTCAAAAAGTCAATTAAAAATAGAATTAAAATAAGATTTTAGCTTTATACAAAAACAATTTTGAAATCATCATAGTTTTCTTATCATATACATTTTTCCATATATTATGAAAAAATTCACCAAAAAACAAAATAAACTCATATTTTTAATTTTTTCATAAACTTTTTGAGGTACTTGTATATATTTAAGGATGAACAACACTGCTATATAGTAAATTATTATTGCTGTTAATCCAGTTGAAATTGTTCCTTAAAAGTCTGAAATGGGGGGCCGGCACTGTGGCATAGCAGGTAAAGCAGCCGCATGCAGTGCCAGCAAACCCTATGGGCACCAGTTCCAGTCCTGGCTGCTCTACTTCTGATCTCTGCTGTGGCCTGGGAAAGCAGTAGAAGATGGCCCAAGTCCTTGGGCCCCTTGTACCAGCATGGGAGACCTGGAAGAAGCTCCTGGCGCCTGGCTTCGGATCGGCCATTTGGGGGAATGAACCAGGGGATAGAAGACTCCCCCCAGTCCCCCACTTCTGCCTCTCTGTAACTCTTCCTTTCAATGAAATCAATCTTTAAAAAAAAAAGTCTGAAATAAACAAAATCAAATCAAAAACAGCAATGATAAGGGAGGTGTTCTGATGTAGCAACTCAAGCTACTGCTTTGACACTGGCAGTGGAGTGTCGATTTGAGTACCGGTTCCTCCACTTCCAATCCAGCTCCCTGCTGATGCACCTGAAAGGCAGTAGATGGGTCCCTACCACCCATGTGGTGAGACCCAGGTGGAAGCACTGACTCCTGGCTTCAGCCTGGCCTACCACTGGCTGTTTGGGGAGTAAAAGAGTAGATGGATGATCTCTCTTTGTCTCTCCCTCTCTCCATCACTTTGCCTTTCAAATAAACAAATAAAAATCAACACTTTAAAAAATAACAATAAGAAAATTAAAAGGAAAATTTTTTGTCAGTAGATTACATAAAATTGAATGAGCAGCTTTCAAGATTCAGAAGTGAGTTGCTGACCTGGAATAAGTCTAATTCAAGAAGCAGGTATCTTAGGAGTTAAGTGGCCCAAGCAGAACCAGCACATCAAGCCCTGCCCTAAGAATGATGTAGTGGTGTCTTTTGAAAAAAGAGAAAATCAAGAATTGTGTTTAAAATTTCTCTCCCATGGTCACCTTATAAGAGAAAAAAAGGTCTATTTACTGAATGAAATGTATCCAAGCATATCTTGTACTTTATTGACAAGAAAAATAATAACAATTAAACTGTATATGTGTTAATTTCAGAACAATTCTATACAAAGAGAAATGCACTTAGCATTGATTTTGTCCTAACATCACCCCGACAGTGAGTTTAAAAGCTAAGCTCTCCGGGAGGCACATCCATGGCTCAGGGCCACAGCATGGCTCAAGTGCGTTGCTACTATAAGGAGTAAATGTCACTCTCATGACCTGAAAGAGTTAATGTAACCCCCTTTCCACTCAAATTTATTACTGGAGAGATCTCTGAGATATTATGTGGCCCTGGAAAGAAAAAGCCCATTTGTGCTCAAAGTTCTTTGCTGAAAAAGCCCAACAAAGACCCTGTGCTTCTATCTGCAACCTCCACTGCTGCAAACCCTAGAAACCATATTTTGCACACCAAATTTTTAAGACTGGTTTTTCTCATGAGGTAAGGGGAAAAAAAAAAAACTCCATGATTAATGCTTTAGCTAAAAGCATAAGACTGTAGAATGGGAAGATTATTTATGGTTCTTCTCTTTAGGAGCTAATAGAGTCAGATGTTAGCCTAAAAGGTTGGAAATCCTACAGTGGGGTATTTTTTTTTCTTTCTTTTTCAATAGATAAAAGTGGCTTCTGGAAAGCAGCATAAATACTGTCTGTGGTAAGCCATAAGCACTAATAATTTTGCTATAAGTGCTCAGTCAAAGGGAGTTGAACATGTTAAATGTTATTAAAAAATGGCTGGCATATTATCTTGAAAGCCACAGTGAAATAGTAGCCTAAGTGGCAAGCATTGCTTTCAGGCCATGTTTTAAGACGGACAGTAGTTGGGAGATGTACCCGGCCACTCTTCCGCGTCGTCAAGCACATTCAGTAGCTCAAATGGAATATGGGTTGAATTTCCTATTCTAGCCGTATTTTCCTTAAGATGTTAAATTTCTTTTCTGCTAAACTATTCATTTTTCTTAGGTTAATTCTGCTAGAAAAACTTGCTTTGATAATCACCAAAATAGGCAAGTAAACTAGAAACTTGATTTACTACTTTTTGTTTTTTCATCTACAGGCAGAGCAACAAACAGAGAGAAAGCTCCTCTACCAGTTAGTTCACTTCCCAAATGCTCACAATAGCCAGGACAAAGCCAGACTGAAACCAGCAGCCAAGAACTCCATCCAGGTCTCCCATGTGTGTGGCAGATGCCCGAGAACTTAAACATGTACTGCCTCCCAGAGTGCATTAGCAGAGATCTGGATTGGAAGCCCATTAGCCAGGACTCAAACCTGTACACTTATAAAGGATGCCATGTGCCAAATGATGATTTAACTCACTGCACCACAGTGCTCACCCATGATTTCACTACTCTGGGCATTATTAAAATTTCATTTGGCAGTGAACATTTTTTAAATAGGATATTTACAGTGAAAAGCTTTATACATTTTCCCTTTAAAAAAGATTTATTTATTTGAAAGACAGAGTGGCAGAGAGAGAGAGAAGCAGAGAGTAAAAGAGATCTTCCATCTGCTGGTTCAGTTCCCCAAATGGCTGCAACAGCCAGGACTAGCCAGGCCAAAGCCAGAAGCCTAAAACTCTGTTTGGGTCTCTCATGTGGATGGCAAGGACCCAAGTACTTGGGCCATCATCCACTGGCTTTCCAGGCTCATTAGCCAGGACCTGGATTGGAGGTGGAGCAGCTGGGACTCAAACAGGCATTCTGATATGGGATACCAGGGTTGCAAGCAGTGGCTCAACTCACTGTGTCACAAGGCCCTCATTCCTTTTTTTTTTTTTTTTTTTTTTTTTTTTTTGACAGGCAGAGTGGACAGTGAGAGAGAGACAGAGAGAGAAAGGTCTTCCTTTGCCGTTGGATCACCCTCCAATGGCCGCCGCTGCAGCCGGCGCACCGCGCTGATCTGATGGCAGGAGCCAGGATCCAGGTGCTTTTCCTGGTCTCCCATGGGGTGCAGGGCCCAAGCACCTGGGCCATCCTCCACTGCACTCCCTGGCCATAGCAGAGAGCTGGCCTGGAAGAGGGGCAACCGGGACAGAATCCGGCGCCCCAACCGGGACTAGAACCCGGTGTGCCGGCGCCGCAAGGTGGAGGATTAGCCTAGTGAGCCACGGCGCCGGCTTTTTTTTTTTTTTTTTTTAAGATTTACTTATTTATTTGAAAGGCAGAGGCAGAGAGAGAGAGAGATCTATCCACAGGTTCACTCCTCAAATGGCCACAATGGCTGGAGCCAGGCTGATCTGAAGCCAGGAGCCAGGAGCTTCTGGTTCTCCCATGCGGCTGCAGGAGCCCAAGGGCTTGAGCCATCCTCTAGTGCTTTCCCAGGCCATAGAGAGAGCTGGATCAGAAGTGGAGCAGCCGAGACTCGAACCAGACCCCTCATTCCCTTTTTCAAAAACCAGGACCACCAGGACCACCAAAGGCTTCCTCTTCAGTGATATTTTTTAAACATTGATTTAATTAATAGCTATGAATAAAGATGTAGCAATTTGAAAGTAAAAAGGCCTGTGGTATAATGCTAAGATAAATACATTGACCCTTTACAATAAGAGAGATTTCACAGAGCAGATGTGTTGGTTTTCAGTAAGATAGCAATTAATTACTAGCTTAATTTGAGGAATAATAAAACATTTCTATGCAAAAATATAGTAAAAATAGTATATTCAGCTCTGTTCAATGCTTTAAAAAATTTACAAATGTTAAGGACAAAAAAAACCATAATGTAAATGCAAAGGAAAATCACGCCGGCGCCGCGGCTCACTAGGCTAATCCTCCGCCTTGCAGTGCCGGCACACCGGGTTCTAGTCCCGGTTGGGGCGCCGGATTCTGTCCTGGTTGCCCCTCTTCCAGGCCAGCTCTCTGCTGTGGCCAGGGAATGCAGTGGAGGATGGCCCAAGTCCTTGGGCCCTGCACCCCATGGGAGCCCAGGAGAAGCACCTGGCTCCTGGCTTCCGATCAGTGCGGTGCGCCAGCCGCAGCACGCCGGCCATTGGAGGGTGAACCAACGGCAAAGGAAGACCTTTCTCTCTGTCTCTCTCTCTCTCACTGTCCACTCTGCCTGTCAAAAAAAATAAATAAATAAATAAAATTTAAAAAAAAGGAAAATCACTCCACCAAGGGATTCCATGGATGACTTTGGTCTGGGTGACCTGTGAGTACCAGCATCCTGGGAGGACCAGGACTCCAGGGAAGACCTACCTCTGGGGTGAGAATGGTGTAGACGTGGACTGGTGTTGGAGGAGCACTCCAAATCAGACTTTCTAAATGTATTTGGAGTGTTGTGAGAGAATGCTTCTTAACACAATAAGAGATCATGGATCTTCAGTGTCCAAATTTTTTTAACAACTACAAAATTAAATATTTCTATTCATTTGAAAAGAAGAGAAACAGAAAGACAGAACCAGACAGACAGATAGATATCTTCCATATACTGCTTCACTCCTCAAGTGTCTGTAACAGCCAGGACTAGGCTTGGCCAAAGCCAGGAGAACAGATGTCAACCTGGCTCTCCCATGTGGGTGGCAGGTATACAAGCACTGCCGCTTCCCAAAGGGAGCATTAGGAGGAAGCTGGGCAAGGAAGTGGAGCTGGGTAGCATCTTAACCAAGGAACCAAACACACTCTGTGTTTAATTATCTTTTTTTTTTTAACAGGCAGAGTGGACAGTGAGAGAGAGAGACAGAGAGAAAGGTCTTCCTTTGCCGTTGGTTCACCCTCCAATGGCCTCTGTGGCCAGCACACTGCGGCTGGCGCACCGCCCTGATCCGAAGTCAGGAGCCAGGTGCTTCTCCTGGTCTCCCATGGGGTGCAGGGCCCAAGCACCTGGGCCATCCTCCACTGCACTCCCTGGCCATAGCAGAGAGCTGGCCTGGAAGAGGGGCAACCGGGACAGAATCCGGCGCCCCGACTGGGACTAGAACCTGGGGTGCCAGCACCGCTAGGCAGGCCCTGTTTAATTATCTTAACAGATAAGGGCGGCCGGTGCTGTGGCTCAATATGCTAATCCTCCGCCTGCGGCGCTGGCACACCAGGTTCTAATCCCAGTCGGGGCGCCAGATTCTGTCCTGGTTGCCCCTCTTCCAGGCCAGCTCTCTGCTGTGGCCAGGGAGTGCAGTGGAGGATGGCCCAAGTCCTTGGGCCCTGCACCCCATGGGAGACCAGGAGAAGCACCTGGTTCCTGCCTTCGGATCAGAGCGGTGCGCCAGCTGCAGCATGCCGGCTGCGGCGGCCATTGGAGAGTGAACCAACGGCAAAGACCTTTCTCTCTGTCTCTCTCTCTCACTGTCCACTCTGCCTGTCAAAAAAAAACTAAACAAACAAACAAAAAAAAAAAAACAGATAAGGGCTGGCACTGTGGCATAGTAGGTTAAGCCTACATGTGTGGTGCCGGCATCCCATTGAGCTCCAGTTTGAGTCCCAGCTGCTCCATTTCCAATCCAGTTCCCTGCTAATGGCCTGGGAAAGCAGCAGAAGATGGCCCAAGTCGAGCTCCAGCCTTGGTGGCCATTTGGGGAGTGAACCAGCAGATGGAAGACCTGTCTGTCCCTCTCTCTCTCTCTCTGTGAAACTCTGCCTCTCAAATAAAAATAAATAAGTAAAAATTTTTTAACAAAAAAAAGAAAATTTCTTAACAGATAAAAGAAAAATGAAGCAAATAAGGCATAGATAGATAGATTGAAAGATTATAGATCTACAGCAAGCCAGTCCCACAGGAAACAACTGCCACACTCAAACTAGATCATTGCCTATTGTTAAATGAAGGGCTAATTTATAAGTGTTGCATTCATTTCCTAGGGCTGCCATGACAAAGCTCCACACACTGGGTGACTTAAACAACAGACATTTATGTTTTCAAATGTGTTTTCCAGAAGCTGGACTGTCCCAAATCAAAGCAGGGTTGATTCCTTCTGAGGACCATGAGGACTGTCTCCTTGACTCGCACCAGCCATCTTCCCCTGTGTCTGCTGGCTATCTTCACTCGTGCATCCAATGCTACGCTCCACTGTACCCTTTTTACGAGGATGCTAGCCTCATTGAATTTGAGCCCACCCTCATGGCCTTGCTTAATTTAATTACTCTGTAAAGACCTTTTCTTCAAATGAGGACATGCTGCAAGATACAGGGGCTCAGGACTTCAGCATGTAAATGGAGAAGGCACAGCTCAAGCCAGATCAGGCAGACACCACTGGCGGAAACACCAACAGAGTACAACAGTACCCCGGGGCCAGTCACAGCCAAAAGCTCTTTCCTCCCTAGCAAGGGAGGTGAGGACAGAAGATCATGCAATGACTTTACACCATTGGACAGGACGCAAAGATCTTGCATTTTTAGTGGTAGCCAAACATTCAGGGATAGGTAGGAAGTACTGAGAAATTAACTGCGTTCAGCATTCTAAACGGAACTCCAATGAAAGTCACTTTAAAACTGCAAGTGTCAGAAACCCAACCATGCTAGCAATCAACAGTCTTTGCTTAGGGCTCTGTGCAGAATGTGTGTGAAAAAGCCCAAAGCCCTTTCCCATAGAGTACCAGAGCACGCCACCTCTTTTGGTGGGACCTGAGCATTTCTCTCAAGTCACCATGGTCAGATTTTCTATGTGACTTCTGCGGTAGAGTAGTCGGATCTGTGTTTTTATATTGCCTAGCAGATGTAAAGTTTTAACTTCAATATAAAGGTTACAGCACAAATTCCATATACCCTTGTAAGTTCTAGGACATGGTAAATAAAGTAAAAAACCAGCATCTACACATATGCTATAAAAGTCTCATATCAATTTCCATCAGCAGACGAAGAGTTACATACCGAGCATGTGCAAGCATGTAATATTAGAGCTTTCCAACTCAAAAAATACTAAGCTTTTTCTCAAACTAACAATGATTGTAGTCCTCAGAGGGCTATGAATATGTAGAGTTTGATGGTTTTATGTCCAACTGTTCTTAAAGTTATTTGAGGGCAGAAAAAGGTCGCCAGGACTTTTTTTTAAATCATTTTATAGAAAAACAGCTGAACTGATTTACTCTAACATCCCCCAGCTAAGAAATGGGAAGAGATCTGCCCAGGAGAAACCTGACCAGCATGACAACACTGCAGAAAGGGAGTAAGAGCGTTTTTCTATTGGAATGCTCTCTCAGAGTTGATCATCCAGCACTGGTCATTAAAGCTGCTGCCGTTCTTAAGGATGTGATTTCTCATGACAAACGAAACTACCAAGAAAATGAATTTTTCCTGAAATTTAGATTATACCAGGTAAGAAAGAAAATAGAAACTCAAAACATCATGACTTAATTATTATATCTCCCTTTAAAAAAAAAAAAAAGATTTATTTATCTATTTGAAAGGCATAGTGACAGAGAGATCTTCCATAAGCTGGTTCACTCTCCACATGGCCACAATGGCTAAAGATGGGTCAGGCCAAAACCAGAAGACTGGGACTCCATTTGGGTCTCCCACATGGGTGGCAGGGACCCAAGCACTTGGACCATCATCTACTGTTTTCCCAGGTGCAATAGCAGGAAGCTGGAAATGGAGCCACCAGGACTTGAACCAGTACTCATAGGGGATGCTGGCATCACAGGCAGCAGCTTAACCCACTGTGCCAAAACTCTGGCCTTTACATTTACTTTTTCTACCAGTCTATGTATTTGTATATAAATGAGGAGCAAAGTTTAAAGAAAAAAGCTGAAAGACTATTTCTAAAATGCAATTAAAGTTCAAACTATTTTCACATTTTAAATCACTCTTTTGTTTCTCACCAAATTATTTATCTTGGTTTGAGTAGGAAGCACTTTGCAAATGTTCAAAGCTTCATAAAGGAGAGACTGCATTGTCACACCATCCTCACAAAGGAGACAGTTCTGAAACATGCATGCTTGTTAATTTGTGATGAACCTCTTGGACTGTATTCACTGGCTAAGGGAAATCTATGTATTGACATATACAATGGGTGCTTCAAAAAGCTTATGAAAAAAGAATTAAAAGATGTTTACTCTTTTTAAAAACTTGCTTCCTTTTTTAAAAACAAAGTTATTTATTTGAAATGCAGTTTTACAGAGAGAGAGGGAGACACAGAGAGATCAATCTTCATCCATTGATTCACTCCCCAAAAGGCCACAATGGCCAGTGCCGAGTCAGGCTGAAGTAGAAGCCAAGAACTCCATTCAGGTCTCCCAAGACAGTGGTAGGGGCCCAGGTACTTTGACCGTCTTCCCAGGTGCATTATGTACTTGGGCTGCATTAGAAGGGAGCTATATTGGAAGTGGCAGCCAGAACTCAAACTCAAATCCCTTATGAGATTCCCTGGTTGCAAGCTGCTACTCAACCTGCTGCACCACAACACTACCCCAGTACATTTATTTTGGAGCAAAAAATGGATGAAATCCATGCATATAAGAAGCCTTCAAAAAGTTCATTGAAAATGCATATTATGGAAAATTATATACGATTTCAAAAATGTGTTTGCATCAAAATAAACAGTTTAATTCAATCTTTCTAGGAACTTGTTAAAGCACCTTCATATATTATTGAATGTTTTGTAGGTTTCAAGAAGAAAATTAGAATGATGCCTTAAGGTCAGGCTTTGTGACACAGCAAGTTAAGCCACCACCTACAGTGCCAGCATCCCATATAGGTGCCAGTTCAAGTCCCGGCTACTCCATTTCCAATCCA
This sequence comes from Oryctolagus cuniculus, assembly GCF_964237555.1. NCBI lineage: Eukaryota > Metazoa > Chordata > Mammalia > Lagomorpha > Leporidae > Oryctolagus > Oryctolagus cuniculus. The sequence continues at coordinate 47,789,110 of NC_091444.1, forward strand.
GCTCTCTGCTATGGCCTGGGAAAGCAGTAGAAGATGGCCCAAGTCCTTGGGCCCCTGCACCCATGTGGGAGCCCCAGAAGAAGCTTCTGGCTCCTGGCTTCAGATGGGCACAGCTCCGGCTGTTGCAGCAAATTAGGAAGTGAGCCAACGGAAGGAAGACCTCTCTCTCACTATCTGCCTCTCCTTCTCTCTCTATGTAACTCTGACTTTCAAATAAATAAAATAAATCTTTAAAAAAAAGAAAAGTAATGATGTCTTTAAATTATTTGTCAATAAAATTAGAAATACTTTGACTAAAATCGTAATGTTCTATTTATTTTGTTAAATATATTTTACCACAATAAACAAAATTCAAGAGGAAAATACTAGAAAATTTTGAGAAAACCATTGACATACATTGAAGGAGTTCCAACGCTAAGTAAGTTATGCAATTTCATGAAGTTCTTAATTTGGTGTGGCAAATTTATATATCCCATACTCAGCAACATACCAAATCTGAAATGGCCGGTACAGGAAAAGAACGCTGATCACCCAGCAGCTTTCACCTCAGTGAAGGATGATTATAGTCACTTAAAGAATGTAAATTAGGGGGGTCCGCCATTGTGGCATAGCGGGTAAAGCCGCCATGTGCAGTGCTGGCATCCCATATGGGCACCGGCTTGAGTCCCTCTGCTCCACTTCTGATCCAGCTCTCTACTGTGGCCTGGGAAAGTGGTAGAAGATGGCCCAAGTCCTTGGGCCCCTGCACCTTCGTGGGAGACCCGGAAGAAGCTCCTGGCTCCTGGCTTCTGATTGGCCCACCTACAGCTATTATGGCCATTTGGGGAGCAAACCAACGGATGGAATTTCTCTCTCTCTCTCTCTCTCTCTCTGCCTCTGCAACTCTACCTTTCAAATACATAAGTAAATCTTAAAGAAAAGAGTGTAAGTTTGGGGCCAGCATGGTTGCACCTGGGGTAAGCCACCTCCTGTGATGCTGGCATCCTGTGTAATTGCCACAGCACTGGCGCCTAGAATTATAATAAAATTTTAAATGGGATCATTGTTAAAATAAACGCGATTGTTCCCAGATGAGAATGGAGGGAGCTGGCCCCAATCACACCGCTACTCTAGACTGTGGGTCTTCACTGATTCAACAAATTTGCATTTGGTGCCTACACCATATCAGGCACTGAGAGTCAGAAGGAAAGGGAGATGTCAAACAGTAGATTCTGTATGGCTGCAGCACTCAGGCATGGAGGGCAGGTGGGAATGCAGTGGGAGGAAAGGATGGAAAAAATATGCAGCTGGGAGGGAAGATGGAATTCCAGATGTTTCACAACCTTGTGCTAAATCACTTAAATTTTATTCTGGAGACAACAAAGTCATGACATTGTAGCTGCAGATAGCACTTGTAATGTAGAAAGATGATTCTCACACACAGTGAGCTGGAGGACACATTACAGCGGGAGAGTTAGAGCCTGGAAGGCCCATTAGGACCGAAGGCAATGATGCACTCACTGCTTTCCCATTTGCAGCTAAAGCCTGTGGAGTTAGGTTCTTTTGCCCTCCTGTACTAAGCCAAGACATCAAACTGTGACAATCACCTTTTGCTGTTCAATCCTAATCGGTCCGTGGCTTCTCCTGAAGCTATGCCACTACCTGTCTTCTTTTAGACAGGACATTCCTTTCTGTTTCCCTCCAATACATCAAAATTTACTCCAGCCTCCATCCTATACTTTGCTACAGTGGAGAAATGGGGTTTGTCTTTCTACACAATACTATACAAAGAGGATATGGGTTTGCATCTGAAAATACAGGTCTGGAAGGCATCTGTGAAGCATGAAGCTATGGAAAGAATCCAACCATCCCAGGAAACATACAAAACAGGAGGACAGAGGATTAAAGAGAGAGCAGAAGATATGAAACCGGCAAAAGAAACTAATGAAGAGCATTCCAAGATATCCAATACCCATCTGGTATGACCCCCAGGGGCAGCCGTGGTATGAAAGGTTCCAAAGCTATGCCAAGCAGGCAGGTTATTTATATGTAACCCAACACTCAGCTGCTTGGCTAACCCCACGTTCTTGAGTCATCTCTGGTCAATATGTCCTTTGAGAACAAAATTATCCTGTGGAAGTGCAAACGAGTACAACCTGAAAAGCGTTACTTGAGGGGTCAGTGCTATGGCAGGGCAAGTAAAGCCAGCGCCTGCAGTGCTGGCATCCCATATGGGTGTTGGTTCAAGTCCTGGCTGCTCCACTTCCAATACAGCTCTCTGCTATGGCTTAAGAAAGCAGAAGAAGATGGCCCAAGTCCTTGGGCCCCTGCGCCACGTGGGAGACCTAGAAGAAGCTCCAGGCTCTGGCCGTTGTGGCCATCTGGAGAGTGAACCAGTGGATGGAAGCTCTCACTCTCTGGCTCTCTATAACTCTGCCTTTCAAATAAATATTTAAAAAGAAAAAAAGGTTACTTGATAGTATCTATCAAAAGATTAAGCACACATATATTGACTTAGCATTCCACTCTAAGGGATTTACCCTACAAACATATTAGCACATTTAAAAACCTACTTTTAAAATGATTGTACTTGTAACCGTGAATCTATGCAGCCAAATTCTATTGAAATGTTTTGGATGGGTGATCCTATATGACATGATATGGAAATATATACCCAGCCGGCGCTGCGGCTCACTAGGCTAATCCTCCGCCTTGCTGCGCTGGCACACTGGGTTCTAGTCCTGGTTGGGGCGCCGGATTCTGTCCCGGTTGCCCCTCTTCCAGGCCAGCTCTCTGCTGTGGCCAGGGAATGCAGTGAAGGATGGCCCAAGTGCTTGGGCCCTGCACCCCATGGGAGACCAGAAGTACCTGGCTCCTGCCATCGATCAGCGCAGTGCGCCGGCCACAGCACGCCAGCAGCGGCGGCCATTGGAGGGTGAACCAACAGCAAAGGAAGACCTTTCTCTCTGTCTCTCTCTCTCTCACTGTCCACTCTGCCTGTCAAAAAAGAGAGAGAGAGAGAGATACCCAAGATATACCATTAAGTGAGAAAAAAGAAATGTAGAAGATTGTGGAAAATATGCTACCATTTGTGTGAGAAAGAAATAATGTATAGATATATAATGTAGGGTGGGAGGGACGGTATGGGGGGGAAAGCCATTGTAACCCATGAGTCGTACTTTGGAAATTTATATTCATTAAATAAAAGATAAAAAAAAAAAAGATATATATGTTAACAAAAATGCTCAAACTGTCACTTGGAAAATGCTTAGAAAATGGCAACACCAACCTCCTGAATAACTAGGAAACTGAGAAGGGGAGGATGTTTGTTTTTTATTGTTATATTGTTTCATACTTTTGAATTTTTATACTATGTGTGGACTACCTATTAAAAAATAGTTACTTTAAGAAATAAGGAAGTATATGTGAATTTTTAAAAGATTTGTCTATTTATTTGAAAGGCAGGATGACAGAGAGAGAGGGAGAGATGCACACAGAGAGAGGGAGAGATCTTTCATCCACTGGTTCATTTCCCAAGTGGCTGCAACAGGCAAAGCTGTGCCAGGCTGAAGTTTAGAGGCAGAAATTCATTCAAATCAGGCCCCCTATGTCAGGGGCAGGGTCTCTCAGCAACTTAAGCCAGCCATCCCTGCTGGTCTGCATCAGCAGAAAGCTGGGGTCAGGAGCTGGAGCCAGGTATTGCACCCACGTACCCCATTATGGACTCAGGAATCATACCAGCATCTTAACCACCAGGTTAAACTCTAGCCCATCTCCAAGGATTCTTAGAGAGAGGAAGAGATGAACATATCTCCTAGTTGTCTTCTATTCTGATATTTTTATTTCCCTAGATTCTTCGGCTCAACTCCAAGTCTTGCCTGCTGCATGAGCCACACATCACTGGGAACAGTAGCAGCAGTCATTGGTTCTAATTAAGCCTGTTTTTTTCTTTTTCCCTTCAAAGCCCTCCTGTTCCAGTCTTAGAGCTCTTTTCAAAATTCTAGTTACTAGTAACAGAAAAGTAGAGGTCTTTCTCATCCCAGCTAGTATACAATCAGACTTGATATATGAGTCCATCCCAGCTGCCTCCAACATAGACAGAAGCCACCCCAGTGGTCCCACACAGAAAGCTTAGAAACCACACAGGACTTCTGTCAGTAGCCATCTGTCACCGTTCTTCACTTCCCTTTCCGGGAGACCTGCCACTATTGGAGCATTACTCTGACGTGGTCAAGTCACAAAATCAAAGTCTTGACCTCTTGTGCTAATTCTACACAGACAGTTTCTGCCAGCATGGGGCCTCCTCCAGGGGCTACACTCTGACCCAGCTGCTTGCCCTCTAGTGTAATCCCAGCTTCTACAGAGCCCTCCCCCAGCAAGAGGAGCAGAGTAAGAGACCAGCGCCATCAAAACTCACCTGCAAGGAGCTCAGTGGCCGTAGATTTGCACACTCATTTTGAAGATCCTCTCTCCCTTGCTATTTCTGCCGTGAATATCTCAGTCTTGGTCATTCTAGGAATCTCACATAATACTGCATACTTTTTGCCTAAAATCTCTCTTCAAGAACCATAAACTTGGGGCTGGCGCCGTGGCTCATTTGGTTAATCTTCCGCCTGCAGCGCCAGCATCCCATATGGGCACCAGGTTCTAGTCCCAGTTGCTCCTCTTCCAGCCCAGCTCTCTGCTGTGGCCCAGGAAGGCAGTGGAGGATGGCCCAAGTGCTTGGGCTCCTGCACCCGCATGGGAGACCAGGAGGAAGCACCTGGCTCCTGGCTTCAGATCGGCACAGCACTAACTGTAGTGGCCATTTGGGGAGTGAACCAACCGAAGGAAGACCTTTCTCTCTGTCTCTCTCTCACTGTCTATAACTCTACCTGTCAAATAAAAAACACACACACACACACACACACACAAACTTGCAGGGCAATCTTAAGTTGTTTCCATAAGTTTTCTTACTCAGAAATCAAGTGTCTGGGGCACACATTTGATCTAGCAACTAAAATACTGATTAGCATACCATGTCCTACACTAAGGTACCTGGGTTTGATTCCAGGATCCACTTTCAATTCCAGCTTGCTGCTAATACATACCATGGGAGGCAGCAAATGATGGGTCAAGGACTCGGGCCCCAACCACCCACCCTGGATTGAGTTCTCTGCTCCTGGCTTCAGCCTGGCCAGGCCTAGCTATTAAAGGCCAGGCCATCTTGTCTTTCAAATAAAGAAATAAATACCAATTTCTTTAAAACTATCAATTTCTGGAACCAGTTTTGTGACACAACCAATTAAGTCACCACTTGGGATGCCAACATCCCACATCAGAGTGCCAGTTTGGGTCATTGTTGTTCTACTTTTGATCCAGCTCTCTGCTGAGGCACCTGGGAAAGCAACAGATTATGGCTCAAGTACTTGAGCCCTGCCACCCATTCAGGAGACCCAGATGGAGTTCTTGACCCCTGGCTTTGTCCTGGACCAGCCCTGGCTATTGTGGCCATTTGGGGGAATGAGCCAGCAAATGGAAGATCTCTCTCTCTCTCTCTCTCTCTCTCTCTCTCTCTCTTTCTCTCTCTGCCTCCCAAAACAAATCTTTAAAAATAGATAAATAAAAAAATTAGGGGGCTGGCACTGTGGCACAGTGGATTAATGCCCTGGCCTGAAGCGCCTGCATCCCATATAGGTGCTGGTTCAAGACCTAGCTGCTCCACTTCTGATCCAGCTCTCTGGGAAAGCAGTAGAAGATGGCCCAAGTCCTTGGGCCCCTGAACCCACGTGGGAGCCCCAGAAGAAGCTCCTGGCTCCTGGCTTTGGATCAGCGCAGCTCCAGCCATTGCGGCCAATTGGGGAGTGAACCAATGGATGGAAGACACCCCCCCCCCCGTGTGTGTGTGTGTGTGTGTGTGTGTGTGTAACTCTGACTTTCAAATAAATAAATAAATATTTTTTTAAAAAATCAGTTCCTTTAAAAAAAGGCACCAACAACATATTTCAGTTTATTGGTTATCAATTATACTGCAATAAAGTTTCTTCTTTAATTAAGAGGAATAAGAAAGCAGAAAGACAGGCTAACTCAGCAGTCCTTTTATTTATTTATTTCCCTGTTCCAGTACATGAATGGGAGGGAAATTTTTTAACATTCCTTAGGACCATGAGCAGGAAGCCACTTGGAAGAGCTGGAGTTGTCAGTGTGGCCACAGGGTTCTTTTGACTCCCTACAGCTCAGGGATTGAGGACAGCAGATCCCTGGTCACCAATGTCTTCCCAGTGGCCTGCGGAGTGGAGGCTCACAATGCTGCCCTAATTCCCTGCCCTGAGCACAGGGTGGACTGTCTGAGTATGCTGTCTGAGAGGGGCTGTCACTCTCCAGCTGTCTGCCTGCCCCCAGGTATTAGATGCTACTGATCAGGTGGGATGCCCTCCCTGTCTGATTGGATTTTGGATTTGATCTTCTCCACGTTGTCACTGGGCTTGGCTTCTAGGGTAACCATCTCACTCCAGGGTCTTCACAGAGATTGCACCCCTGCTTTTGTCTCTGGGCTCCTTGTTAGAGAGCTATCTCAGCAGTCCCGAAAGTGGTCTCAGGGCCCTTGTGGACCCCAAGTCTCCTTCAGTGGGATCTGCAAGGTCAAAAACTATTTTCAAGGCTGGCACTGCGGCTCACTAGGCTAATCCTCCGCCTTGCGGCGCCGGCACACTGGGTTCTAGTCCTGGTCAGGGCACCGGATTCTGTCCTGGTTGCCCCTCTTCCAGGCCAGCTCTCTGCTGTGGCCAGGGAGTGCAGTGGAGGATGGCCCAGGTCCTTGGGCCCTGCACCCCATGGGAGACCAGGAGAAGTACCTGGCTCCTGCCATCGGATCAGCGCGGTGCGCCGGCCATGGCAGCCATTGGAGGATGAACCAATGGAAAAAGGAAGACCTTTCTCTCTGTCTCTCTCTCTCTCTCGCTGTCCACTCTGCCTGTCAAAAAATTAAAAAAAAAAAAAAAACTATTTTCATGGGATGGGAATACAAGAGAAGAGAAACCTGAGAAGCCACAGGTGAAGAAGAAGCCACAAAACCTACAAATCTCCAAGTTTGGATTTGCCATAGGTAGTCAGAGGTCAAAGAAAGCATCAGCCATATCCACCAAAGTTGGATCAAGTAAGCCTGAAGAAACTGTTGCAACTCTTGCTCCAAAAATCCTTTAAGTACCAGCGGCTTCACTTCAGTAGCAGTGGTTCCTGGCTTCAGATCTGCCCAGTTTCAGCTGTTGTGCCCATTTGGGAAGTGAACCAGTGGATGGAAGATCTCTGTCTCTTTTTCTGCCTCTGCCTCTCTGTAACTCTGCCTTTCAAATAAATAAATATTTTAAATAAGTAAGTAAATAAATTTTTATTTATTTATTTCCCTGTTCCAGTACATGAATGGGAGGGAAATTTTTTAACATTCCTTAGGACCATGAGCAGGAAGCCACTTGGAAGAGCTGGAGTTGTCAGTGTGGCCACAGGGTTCTTTTGACTCCCTACAGCTCAGGGATTGAGGACAGCAGATCCCTGGTCACCAATGTCTTCCCAAACAGACAATTCTCTTTTCAAACAGAAAAAGAGTTGGGCCAATCACTCCAAACCATAATAGCACTATACTTCACTGCCTTCCATTCACCTCCCCCACACACATAAACACCTCAAATTACTGAGTTTCTGTGTCTTTCACAAAGGACTTCAAGGTGGTACCATTTCTCAGGAGGCCTGGGAAGACATGTAGGGTGCATGCTGGACTGTGTGTGTTGTCCACCTGAGTAACGACAATGTCCAGAATTCATTCCTTGCCTCTTTCATGCTAGAATTGGCCAAAAGAGGAAGTTGAGTGAAATTTGGAAGACAGAAATCGATCATTAGCCATTTTTTTTTTGACAGGCAGAGTGGACAGTGAGAGAGACAGAGAGAAAGGTCTTCCTTTGCCGTTGGTTCACCCTCCAATGGCCACCACAGCTGGCGCACTGCAGCCGGCGTACCGCGCTGATCCGATGGCAGGAGCCAGGTGCTTCTCCTGGTCTCCCATGGGGTGCAGGGCCCAAGCACTTGGGCCATCCTCCACTGCACTCCCTGGCCACAGCAGAGAGCTGGCCTGGAAGAGGGGCAACTGGGACAGAATCTGGCGCCCCGACCAGGACTAGAACCCGGTGCCGCAGGCGGAGGATTAGCCTATTGAGCCGTGGCGCCGGTCGATCATTAGCCATTACTTTCAGGAAGGTCATGATCAGATATGGGAGACAGACTCAGAGGTGCTTGGCAGGCCACAGCTGATCATCACTCTCTCACCCTGCATCCAGCTCATCTTCCCAAGCCTTGGCTCTGAGACCAACAGCAGCCTCAGGCAAACCACAGACCAGGTGTGTGGGTGCAGACCTGCAGAGACAACAACTTCCCAAGGGTCTGTCCACGAGCTCTCCCCTTGGGAGCCCATGGCAGAACCTGAACAGTGAGTGCTTGGCCACTCAGATTTCCCTGCACTCCAACTTGTCCGCACACTCCAGTGCTTCAGACAGACTGAACAGCAACTCCTCTTGTGACCCTCCAAACCCTCTCCCACACCTCCACTGCCCTCACCTCTTGCACATTTGTGTAATATCTCTAATCCCTAAAACAGATCCTTTATCTCTATAATGCTTTTCACAGCTCTGCTTCCCTGACTGAATCCTGGCTGCTGCAACTGTGGGCACTGGGAACGAAGCGCAGCCAGAACAAAATGTAAAATATGGGGCTTTAGTTTGGATAAAGTGTAATGGGTAGAGGCTGAAAAAACAGCAAGGAAATGGTTAGAAAAGACTAGAAACATAAAGAATATTTGTAGAGGTTGGAAAAGTAGGGAAGTCTAAAGATGATGTTTTATATAACTATGCTAACATGGAAGATAAAAATGTGCCTGGGACAAGCATTGCACTGGTTGGGACATCCACATCCAATATCAGGGTGCCAGCTCTCTGCTAATGAGCCTGGAAAGCAGTGGATGATGGCTCAACTACCTGGGTTCCTACCACCCATGTGAGAGACCCAAATGGAGTTCTTGACTCCTGGTTTCAGCCTGACCCAGCCCTGCCTGTTGCAGCCATTTGGGGGAATGGACCCACGGATAGAAGATTGATTCTCTCTCTCTCTCTCTCTCTCTCTCTCTCTCCTTCTCTGTCACTCTGCCTTTCAAATAAATAAATTTTTAAAATAAAATAAAATGTGCCTGATGAACTTTTGGACCCATTTGTGGTGTTTTCCAAGCAAAATGTTGGAGCATAAACCTGACAGTCAGAGAGTCCACGAAGTTTTCTAAGGAACTTGTACCAGCATAAACTAAAAAAGACTGAGGGACAAAGGGGAAGACATTTGGTGCAGCAGTGAAGACACAGCTTGGAGGGGCAGTGTTGTGATGCAATGGGATAGGCCACAGCTTGTGACTTTGGCATCCTACGTTAGAGTGCCGTTCCAGTCCTGGCTCCTCCACTTGCAATCCAGCTTCCTGCTAATGCCCTGGGAAAGCAGCAGATGATGACCTAAGTGCTTGAGCCCCTGCCATCCATGTGGGGAATCCAGATGGAGTTCCTGGCTCTTGGCCTCAGCCTGACCCAGTACTGGCTCTTACAGCCATTTGGAGAGTGACCCAACTGATGGAAGCATTCTGTGAATGTGTGTGTGTTTCTCCCTCTCTCTCTGTCACTGTCTTTCAAATAAATAAATCTTAAAAAAAATTAAAGCATGGGCATGAATAGATATTTGTATACAAATGCTCATAGCAGCATTAATAACAAAAGTCATAAGATGAAAGCACCCCAAGTATCCACTGATGAATGAATAAGCAAAATGTGAATACATGTATAAGGCATACAACTCAGATCTCTGACTTATGACTAAAAAAAAAAAAAAAAAACCAGAAATCCTCTAATGTAATCCCTTCATTTTTCAAATAAGAAAAATGAGGGGAGCTGGTGTGATACGGTGGGTGAAGCCACTGCTTGCAGTTTGAGTTCTGGCACTCAGTTTCTGTGCCAGCTTCCTTCTAACACGTCTGGAAGAGCAGTGGAAGTTGGCCCAAAGACTTGGACCCATTCTACCATATAGGAGTCCAGGACAGAGTTTAGCCTGGCCCAGCCCTGTCTGTTATGGCTATTTGGGGACTCAACCAGCAAATGAAAGATTTTCTCTCTCTCTCTCTGTCTCTTTCTCTTTCTGCCCCCCCCCATTCAAATAAGTAAATAAATGCTTAAAAAAAAAAAAAAAAAAAGAGGTTCTTTGACATCTCCTGCCACACATTCCTTCTCAAGCTGCATGTTGGTCATGTTGGTCTCAGCAGTTTTGCTGCTCTCCTGGACTTGTCTGCTCTTCTTTCCAGTGTAGATCCTAACAGTCATGCTTGCCTCATTGAGTTGCTCTGTAAATGATACAAACTAATGCGACCTCCTTACATCTCACCAGTGTCAGGGATGAAAATTAAATGTCACAATAGCAATCAGAGAGTAAACTTTGCCCTGTGGTAGTATCACATATGCTAACAGGACCTAGAAAAACCGAAGGTTTTTAAACTGGTCGCATTTTAGACTCTCCTGTATCTACAAATCCTCTCTCAAATTTTGATGATTATAATAGTTATCTATTTTACAAGACAGGTATGCTTACCTATTGCTGTGCAACAAGGTTTAGCCACAACAATTTATTATTTCTCATGATGCTGTTGGCTGTGTGGCTCTGCTCATTTCACCAGGGCTCATTCCTGTGGCTGCATTCAGCCAGTGGGTGTGCAGGCTGTTGGGCCTCTCTCCCCCCAGTAAGCCTTATGCCGAGCCTCTTTGTGGCATGGCGTCCAGGAGGACAAAAGGAGAAGCAGCAAAGCTCTTTGAGGTCGAACGCCCAAACCCCGTACAGGATTGCTTCCACCAATCTGCTTGGAGGAAAAGCAAAGTTGTGCTGGAGGAACTCATGGCCTTTCAAACAACTGTTGGGCGTGACATTCTTTTCAGAGTCCAGACATATCTAAGCGTATTTAATATGATCCTGATTTCTAAAGCATGAATGGAAGCAATATTCAAACAAACAACACTATTCTCAAATTCCAAGACCCTTATAAAAATCACACACACACACAAAACACACAACACATACAACATACAATACACACACATTCAGAGTGATCCTCCCTCACCACTGGCCTTTCAGTTTCTAATTCTTTTTCATGGAGAAGCTCTCTTCCCACTTTCTGGTTAGCTAGGGCAGTGTTTCTTCAGTATTATAGCTTGGCAGTTAGCTAAGTTTCCTACTTGTGTTGGCCACTTGCCACTTACAATATTAAGTCCCCTGAGACGTGCTGTCAAAGGCAACACTCCTAGAAAACGCCTGTTGCATTTTTTTCCACGCTTGTTGGGAAGAACCAGACTCCCACAGGGCAAAGCAATCCCCTTTGAATCTAACAGAGGAAAAACCCTGGGAAGAGCTGGACTCCGACACGTAGCTTCTGGTAAGGTCCCCGGCACTACTTCCAAGTAGCCAGATGGGCATTAACTTTTAATGGGGTTTCTTTTTGTTGTTGTTACTCAATGGTTTTTGGAACCAGCCAACAAATATTTTGTAAGAACTACAAAAACACCTAAATTTATTCTGAGGAATACTCCTCAACTTCATATTTAACCAGCAAACAGTTTTCTTCACCTAATTTTAACCATTTGTTAAAGAACAGGCTCAGTTCAAGTCCAGAATTTCAAAAAATTAAAGGATTTGTTTTTACATGTCTTAAAATACAGGTATCTGCCACTGTGGATAAAAAAATTCAAAATTCAATTGGCAACAAGATGAACCCAGAATAAGGAAATAATTAATTAAAATAATAAAGCTTTCTGAGTGCTCCATAAATAATTTTAAAGTTGAATTACTGTCCATGCCAGAATATTAACTTTGAGATTTTATGATTATTGCAGTTGGTACTGTTAACTTAGCTAACAACATTTGTTTACAAAGAAATACAACACATAAAAGGAGAAATTGATGCCAGAACACTTAGCTGACAAATTTTTTTGCTCATAATGAAAACAGAAAACAGATTTCTGTGATAAATTAAGGAGAATTTAAATTTATCAAATTTTTCTAATGGATCATTACTATTTCTCATTAGTAAGTTTTGAATTCTTACAACGTGCAACCATTTCATGAAAGATCTGGAATATTTTCATAGGGGGCACATGCCAGAGTTTCTAGTCATTCCATTCTTAAAGTATTTTTTACTTTGTTTAATTTATGAGAGATCATTAGGTTTATGAATGTAAGTCTACATGTGTACTATGAATCAAATTTATTTGAAACCTTCCTATATTGAATAAATTGTTAACTTTCGGATGACATTCATATTTTCCCCATTTCTCTTAACACATTGGGCATTATTGCTCATCCCACATTCAGCTGATTCTCTTTTGTGGACATTGTTGTTGAGATTTTTATTTCCATAGCCAGACATTAACTTTTAGGCTTTGGGCTGGTATATCTGTCTAATATATCATTTCTTCCAGGAGTTTCCCCCAGGGCACTATAAATCTGCAATAAGAAGGAAGTGTGAGCAAGTGAGTAAGAAAATTCTTCAGGAAAGAATCCTTGCTAAAGACTGCACAAAGCTGTCTATTTCGCATTTTAAGTTATATTCCCTCCACAGCCTCACTTGTAGGTTTTCACTTATCCTGATGACCCTAATTAGACTTGCTCCAGATTTATGAGGAATATAAAATTAGGAAATTTTCATTTTAAAAAAATTAAAAGCCACTGGGTGGTTTTCCAGTGCACACCCAGCATCACTTATGACTTTATTATTTCAGCTAGCTGGACATATCATAACTACAGCTCTGGACAGGTCTCTAAGAGTTCTGTGACTGATGCCTAATGGAACCAATTTCCACTCTGGCAGAACAAATTCAAGTTCTAACACTAACTTGAATTCCAGTTTCCTTTGGATGCCAGGAATCAGATCCTTGAAGAGGAAATTGTATCAGCGCCTCTGCCTATTAAGTGATTTTCCATTTATTTCTTCTAAATAGCTAGCAGAAACAAGTGACTCTAGGTAAATCTCAAATAGGAAGCAAACCCTTTTTAAACTGGCTAATTTGTTTTATTATTGTTTGAGACTTCTTTCACTCTTCTCCTTCATGGCCTCAGTTTTCTAGAAACTTTGCCTGTCTCAACCCTGGACCACTGACCTCCTTTACAAAGGAACAAATGCATTAGTTCATTTACCCACCCACACTAACAGTCACTTCAGTCACCAGCCACTAACTGTCGCTCACATTCTCATTGCCCTGCATGTGATGAACGTTGATACACTTGGTATCTTCCCCTGCACTGGAAAGAAAAATAATAATTTAGATTTTAAAAGCTAGCATGTCTTGTCGATAGCATCATTGTTCCTGTGTCCATCCATCACATCTTGCTGCTCTTGAAATCTCTCCTTGCTTTCTAACATTATTGAATTCAGTCATTACTAAAGTCATCTCAGAAAGAGAAACATACTGGCAACCAGGAATCATACCTTTAGTACATCAAATTCTTTTGTACTTTCAAGCTTCTGAGACAATGTACTATCCTTGCACATTTCCTAAGATGGAATTTCACGTAGACAATGATGTGATGGGAAAGACGAAATTTATCTAGTGATTTTCACATTGCCCCTTGATATCTATGACATGCTATGAGAAAACCAGCATTAGTTTTCTTATTATCAGAAGCATAAAGTGAATGTTCTGGAGTCTTATGTGTCTTATACTTGAGAGAGAAGAAACACTGGAAAGAAAAACGTAAGTGTTCTATCTGTATTCAGCTAGTTTCCCTAAAACATCTTTTGTGCACACATATTTTTGTAAATTAACAATCACAAATTATTTTTACAAGGGCACTTAAAGGATCTTTGCATTGTTTTTTTGCTTTTCACAAAAATCAGACTTCATTACAGCTTCGTGAGAAGACAAACACACACAAATAATTGCACAGCTCCTAATTCACCAACCCTTCCTTCAGGAGGCGTCACATAGTAATATGAACCAGATAGTTTAAATTGCTGGCAGTACAGCTAAGTGCATAAAGCTTCTCTCTGTGGAATGCAGGCACCGTGTAGTCACTTTCAATTAATACACAATAGTTTTGCCAAACTATGACAGCAAACAGGAAGCTATCATTCAGAACATTTGGGAAAACTACAGCTAAGGTTTCATTATTTGTTAGCATTTTGATATAAAAAACACTATTTAAACGGTTCATTCATATTGTTTTCTACTTAATCACAAAAACATAAGTTCAGGCAAAGATGATTGTTTTATTGGCTTACCAAAGATCCTTAATAAAGTGCACACACACACACACACACACACACGGGGAGGGACAAGTGCTGGTCCTGAGCAGTGTTCCACCTTCAGTGAAAACTGAGAACACGGGCCTAGCTTTACAGATCCCGCAGCAGAGGCTAAAGAAGAATTTTGTGTTGCTGTGTGCTCACGTGTGCGGAAGAAAGCAAGGCGGGGGTGCCACAATCGCACAGCAGCATCTCTCTTCCGGGATTTATCAATGGGAAGCGGAGAGAGAATTCAAGACTCCTCTCCGGTGACCGTGCAATTGTAGGGGGAAAATCAGCCATCGTGTGTAATTTACCAGTATCTCTTGTCTTTTAGAAGGAAGACTGCAGGGAATAGAAACCCTGCTACACGCGCACGTACTTTCAAACGTAGACGCACATTTTCTCTTCCCAAACTTTTATTTCAAATCTGCTTTAATCAAACCGAGTTGAGCTTCAAACAGGGGCTGGACGAGAAAGAACACTCTGAAAACGGTACCCAACCCAGCACAGTGCTGGGACAGTGAGCTGGTGCGCCGGAGCTCTCGATCGCGTAAACACGCTCCCAAGACTGCTTCTGCACGTTCACACGTTGAAACAACGTGCTTGGGCTCTGGAAGAACAAAGAAGGAACGCCTTCCCTCTCCACAAACTGACCACGCAGTCTTTAGGTTTTGTTTTTAAAGAACGCCTTCCTTCCCTCGATCTCCATGACTGCAAGTTGAACTAAATATAATTTTCCACTTACGACCCTTCAAACATCAGGGCTATCCCAGGACTCGGCCCACCTGACCCCAGCGATCCCCACCCCTCGCCGCTCTCCCGGCCTCGCCAAGGCTCCCCACGAGCCTGGGCACCAGGTCAGTCTGCGGTGAGCCCAGCAACTTCCGCTTTTCCCCCAAGGGAAAACCCGGTTAGAAAAGCTTCTCCTAGGGTTCCCTCCGCTCGGCCTGGAGATCTCTCGACCACACCCCCACCCTCGCCGCGCCGGAGAATCCCGGATCTGCCAGAACTCCACGCCTGGGGACCCCAACCCCCAAGCACCCTTCAGTCCGAACGGGAAAAAAAATTCGGGATGGGGTCTGCAGAAAGCACGAGTTGGGGAGCGGGACACCAGCCACGTACACGGTGCTCGGGGAAGAGCGCAGCTACAGCCGCACTGTCAGGGCGACCCCCGGCGCTGGGGGCGCCGCCGCACCGGCTGCGCGCCCCAGTCCCCGCCCCGAAGCGAGCGAGCGATCTGGCGCGCCGTCAGGTTTCACTCTTTACTAGAAAGCCGGCTTTTTGTTTAAAAAAAAAAAAAAAAAAAAAAAAAAAAAAAGCCAGGGAGAGAAAGAGAAAGTCTGCTCACGCGTTTGTTTTGGTTTTCCGTCTGTTTGCTTCCCAATTAAAAAGTGGCCGCCGAGGCGACAAGTCTGCGGTTTTCACAGTGTAAAACGGATTAGATGGAAAGCGCCAGCCCCTCTCGACTTTCGCTTGCGGTTTGCAACCCCTGGGGCGGGTCTGACCCCGCGGCACCTGCCCAGGCGAGCTTCCCCGCGGGCTCCACTTCGCGGTTCCGCTCAGCCTGGGCCAGGCGGGGCGGAGCCGAGCTGCGCGCCCCGGGGCGGGAGAGAGGAGAGAGGTTCCCACGGTACCCGGGAACAGCGCGCCCGGGCCCGCAGTTTGCCTCCTTTCTCCTGTTCCTGGGCACCCGCGCTCTCCTCCACAGCTCAGGCCCTGGTCGTGCAGGAGTCCTGGGGCAGCCTGTGGCTGGACAGGGAGGAGAGGGAAGAGCTAAGGAAGATTGTTCTCTGGGGGTGGCACCGGCACCTGGATTGGCCGGTTCGCTTCTTGCTCAGGGCTCTAGATTTTCCCCAGTAAGCAGGACTTGGCTGAGGAGACTTACTTCCTACAGACCGAGAATTCACATGCATATGCCATTTAGTCAAAGAAAAATAAGAAAGCAAAACTGCGCTTCGATCTTCTCCCAATTCCTGTTCTCGCCAAATCAGCGAAGTCTCTCAAAGAGTGGGCTGACGCCGGGGTCGCCGGCGGGCGCAAGGCCAGGGTCCTCTGTGCGCCGGCGCTCCTGCCCGCTCTCTAGCACCGCACCTGCCAGTGAGTTTGCCGAGTATGGGCGCCGAAGGAGCTTCCCAGACCCCCCACCCCCACCCCAGTCCTATCCTGAACACCTGGATCCCAAAGACCTGCGGTCACGGCAACCCTTGACTGTTCTTCCCCGCTGGCCTTCTGCCTTTTAATAAACGAAAATTAGTTTTCTCTAGGGTTGAAGAAACGCCTTTTACTCTTTGCGCCCTGACGCGGGACTTAACGCAGGCTCCTAGACCCGCAGGGAATTAGCAGTAAGGACTGCTGAGAGGGACAGCAGGGCACCCGCCGACGAGGTCCTGCAGGTGACACGGGCAAGGGATCGAGGAAGCCGCCGAGAGCAGCGGATTCCGACAGCCCTGGACGGTCCGGTCCCCTTCTCCAGGAAGACTTAACACCGCCGGCAGCGCGGGCTGCTGACCAGGAGAGCAATGCGCGGGGCGGGGGTTCCACCTCACGAGTCAGCGCGGCGCGGTGTCTGGGGAGGCGCCCCGAGCCTGCAGGGGGCGCTGCTGCCCCGCGGTTCTGCCCGCAACGCCGCGCGCCACCGGCTTCGCAGCTCTGGGCTGCGGTCCCCGGAGGGGGTGGGGACGCTGTGGGAGGAAGGGCGCGAGTGCAGCCGTTAGGTAAGGAACCCGAGCCCTCCCGGATTTGGAAGCGGCCTCAGTGAGGCGTGTGCTGCAGGGAGCTTTCCATCATTCCGCAGCGAGAGGAAACGTGGGGAGGCGCCCTTCCCTGCCCCCACCGCCTGCCTTCCTGCCTCCCACCACCTCCGCTCCCCGACCCCGGCCGTGCTTCCCAGACCCTTTGTTCTCGAGGTTGGGAGCTGCCGGGTGGGGATTCCCCGGGGAAGAGGTTCCCCTTGCTCCCCTCGGAGAGGCCGGGGCAGCCACCTCCCATCCCAGCCCTCCCCGGCGGCGCCCCGCGCTCCACGGCTCCTTCGCGCGCGTCCTCGCGCTTCCTTTCTCGCCCGGACGCCCCAGCTCGCGAGCCTGCAGCGGCCGCATTCCCGCCGCCCTTCCCACTCAGCCGCCACCTCCGAGGTCTCCTGGAAGGGGGTTGGGGAGACAGATGCGAGGGGAAGGAGCGGGCCCCTGGTCTTCCCGGCCCGGAGAATTCCCCCAGGGACCCTTCTAGGCCCCGACCCCTGGGACCGGGCCACGGAGGAAGGGCTTTCCCGGCGCCGCCGCACGCCGGAGGGGCAGCCCCCCGGAGGGATGGCCGCCCCGGCCTTCGCCCACGCCGAGTAGCTGCGTGGCCCGGGGCGCGCGGCCCCGCCGGCCGGGCTCGCACCGTTCGGCCTCCAGACCCCGCTCCCGGAGGGAAGAGGACGCGGCACTCGCGCCCTAGGGAGGCTAATTGCGAACGAACGCCCCCGTGTTCGCCCACCCCACCCTCTGCGGCGCCACCCGCGTCGCCTCTGCGCCGCGCGCGACCCCGAGGGCTCCGGGGATTGTGTCTCCTTGAGTACAGTTACAATGGTGTTCAGCTTAATTTCTCTGTCGGACGAAGGCGGCGTCGCGGAGTGAAGCGGGGGGTGAGGGGGAGGCTGGGGCGGGAAAATGAACCGGGAGCTGAGAGGACGTGGCCGGGGCGGCGGCTCGGGTCCCGAGTCCCAGGTCACCGGGCAGGGCTGCCGGGCCAGGCCCACGCTCGCGCCCTGACAGCTGCAACCCCCCGGAGCTCTGCACGTCCTCGGCCGTTGCGGGTACGCCTCCGCTGGGCGCCTTCCACGCATCCGGCACCAGTGCACGCTCGCGCCCTGGCGGGGGCTCCGCACAAGCCGGGTCACGAAGTAGGTGCCCCCACCCCTCCAGAAGCGGCCGCGGCCCCGAGGCCGTCAGCTTGAGGCTGACTGGAGCCGCGTCCAGACTCTGCGGCGTGACCCTGTGCTCTCCGTCTTGGCGACAGCCGCGCTCGCAGTTTTCTCGGCAGCGGGTTCCCCGGGACACACCCCGTCCCCACCCCCGAGAGCTGGCGGCCAGCTCGGGATGCCAGGCGGCTAGGCGGGCGCTCTGCCAAATTCCGCGTTCCTCTCCAGGAGACCGGGAGTTGCGTCCCAGGCTCGGGAAAGCCCACAGTTCGGGCTTGGGACTCGCTTGCAAAGCCCCCCAAGGCGCCAGGGACGCCTCTGCAGGTTGAATTCCTGCTCCGTATCACTTCAATTTTAATTAATCTTTTAAAACACCGCTGTCACGTCGCTTGCAGAAAATTAATCAAACTTGAATCCTTGTTGCATAGCAAGAATTTCGATCCGAGTCTTTTAAAAAGGACTTGACTTTGCAAAGTCACGTCTTTTACAGTTCCCTCATTCCCCCTTTAGCAAAGGAAATATTGCAAAAGTCAAGACATGTTTGTTTGCTTCTTTCCATCTTCGAAATGAAACTTTCCGTATTTCTGATCTTTATTTTCCAATCTTTGAACAACAAAAAAAAAGAAACCGAGATAAATTGCCTACCTCTGTTAATTCAAAATATAATTACCTTGAATGATCTTTGTTTAAGAGCCCAGATAAACTAAGATAATCTTAATTTTAATGTGACACGACCCCTATTTTTCCTTGTGAATAATGAGAATAAAGAAGTCATTAATTAATACCAAGATATCTCCATAAAAGATGGTATCTGGTCGCGCTGAGACGCTGAAGCATCAGTTGTATTAGTAATTGATACTGTATAATTGAACATGAAGATAGTCATCTATTTTTAACCTCAAAGCCCAGAGTTTATTTGGTGATTACTGAGCTCCTAATAATTAATTTTTGTTCCTTCTTGCTGCTTAAATAATTCTTATGACTCTCAGTCCCCATCCAACACAGAGACTTCTCATTAAAAAATCTACCTCTCAAAACATGATTGTGAAGCTCTACCGCGCAGCACCTCTTTCTGGTCTGCTGTATACAACATATTTGCTCCGTCCTCATGTGTTCCTGTTACATTTCCCCTTGGCTGTGATTTACCTATAAAAATATGAGGACATGATATATGTCTTCTGCCACAGCTTTGTCTTTCTAGGTTCTGTTGGCTTGGTTTTATACACAATACTTAAGACTCCTAGTTTTTCAAGTTTCTCAGATTTGAGGATGAGTTCCATTGAAGAATCAAAAATCTTTGTGCAGCAAAATTGCCGTAGACTGCCCTCCCCCTTAAAACACAGCCCACATTATCACACATTTCTGCTGATAAAAACAGACTTTGCTGAAACAGTTTCCCTCTTTCCATAGCTCTCAAAATTGCCTGGGTTAAATTTACATGTTAACACAACTTTGGACACACACACACACAACACAAATCCTTTCCCAAGAAGTAGACAAGTCTAAATAAGAATAGAAATCTAGACTGTAGCTTTAGCGTGCCTATTTCTTAACATCAATTGGTTGATGTTCCTCACTTTTGAACCAGTGAAGAGAAGGTGTATTTTTCTCACAGGTAAGATAAAGCTCCCTACACACTTTTCCAGTAAGGTGCTTCCCCAAGTAAGTATGAGATGTTTTATCCTGCACAAATATTCTTACCAAAAGCGTATGTTTTACTTAATTGTCAGTGCTGTTCCTACAGGATTGGAAAAGCTTTCCACTTTATTCCTCCCCTCAGTACGATTAAAACTTTAGGTCAATGTATGATGGAGTAATTCTCTCTTCTTGGATTTTATATTTTCCCACTATAATTTAGACTGAAATGGGATTAAAACGGGATCTAGAGTTCTAATCTTGGTTGATGTTTTGGTGTATTCACCGTAATGAGTCCTATTCCCTGGGGTCATGAAGCTCCCAAATGTCAATCAAGCAAACTGATTCAGAAATGCCATTGTTCCCCTCCCACGTCACTCGCCTTCCTCTCATTTTATTTAACAATACCGGAGTTCTCTGATCAGTCATTCGGAATATGAGGCATTATCTGGGGAAAATTCACAAAGTGTCTTGATCTTTCTTTGGGAGATACTGTTAAGGGGTTTCCGCGAGGCAGAAAGTGCTTGTTTATATTTCTGTCTTTGGACCGCACTATGGATCGAAAGAACCAATGAATACCGCTTGAAAGAAAATCATACCGTAAATCCGTCAAAAATGAATCCGTCCAGCTGAACGTTACATTTCTATTTTCGCGTTGGAAGCACCCTGATCTGTCTCCGGAGAAGTAGCGACCGGGGCCTGGGTCCGGTTGACATGCCCCCACTTTCAACCCTGTCCCTTACCCATTTAATAATACTAATGTGTTTAGTCTACACTAGTTAACTAAGAGTTTATTTGGGGGCGAGAGAGAGCGAACCTTTGCCCCTGGAGCTGTGCCCAGGCCACTCAGATACGTCCGGGAGCCGCCACAACTCGCGTTTCCCAGTCACAACCCTGGGTTATTCACGCTTCAGTCCCAGCTCCCGGACGGTTCCCAAAGTCGAAGGCCTCGAGCGTCAGGATCGCCCGGCGGAGCAGCCCAAATTAATCATCAGCCTCACTCGTGGAGGCCTTGAGCCTTCACGTTCGGTCCCCGGAAGGGTTCCCCGTGTGGAGCCCGGCTCCAGCGAGAACTTCCTTGGAGAGGGGCAGGGGCGGGTTGCGGGGGAGGGGGCTCTCACGGGCGGCCTTCGCTACGGGACAGTGGGCGAGGGGGCACACAGAAGCACCCCGGTTCTGGGTTCTCAGAGCCGAATTCGTCCGAAATTGCCTCAGCCTTTCCGGCGCTGAAGGCTCGCGTCCACAGGATGCATCTCCAAACCCCCGACCCCGCGCGCCCCGCTCGTCCCCGGCGCGCACTTGGGAGCCAAGGTGACAAGGGAAGGTGGCGGAGGTGGGGACAGGAGGTGGGGCTGCTGTGTGGTGGGGCACAATCAATCACTTTAAAGTGAAGGGTTTCAAAAAGTTGCAGGCCCGCCTTCGAAGGGGAGAAGCGAAGCTCCCCGCGGCCTGCCTCTCTCTCCGCGACCCGCGGAATCCAGGCAGCCACGCCGCCACTGGGGATCTCGGCGGCCGGCCGCAGGAGTCACCTCCCCGGAACACCCTCCCTGCCCAGAGCAGTGTTTCGGCGAGGTTTAAGCGGCTGCCGGGGACAGGATGGCTGCCCCGGTGGGAACCGGCTCCCTCGGACACGCGCCCTGGCCGCCCGCACGGCCCCAGGCGCGCGCTTTTCCCTTTCTCAGCAAGCGGGAAAGGCCTGTTCGCTGAGCCGGCGCAGTACAGGCGGAAACCCGAGCTCCCTGCGACCGGCTCGGCGCGAGAGGGCGGGGGAGCGCCCCGGCAAGCGGCCCTGGAGACCGGCCGCGCGGATTCCTGAGGAAAACCCCCTCAGAAAAACCGCCCGAGGCTGCCGCAAGACGAGGCTCTGCCCCTCCCCCGCCCCGAGGCTTCCCTGCCCGTCCCCGGCTCGCAGCCTGGCCCAGACCTCACCTGCGACCTGGCCTAGCGCCTAGCCCCTCTCTTCTTTCCCGCCCTCACATTTTTAAGCTCCATCTCCTCCCTGACCTTTCTGAGGCCTGGGCTAGGGTAGCCAGGGTGCTGCAGAGGAAATGAAATTGTTCTGGAGATTACGGTGGGGCTTTCGGCCAGGAGTTCCCTCCCCACACACGCCTTTTCTCATGCTTCCATGCGAAGTGCAAACTTGTATCTCCCTTCACAAGAATAGGCAAATTTTCTCGCTTATTTGCAGTTTTGCAAAGTTCTACACGCAGAGCAGTGAACCTTAAGCGCCCCGGTTCAGACCCACATTGTGGAGGTTTGTCAGGGTCCCTGGGCAGTGAGCGTGATGACAGGTGAATCCAGCAGCCCCAGGGAGAGCCCGACCTCACCCCCAAGACTTGCAATAGGCCAGGGGCCCAAAAGCTCCCCGCCCTGCTTCGAGTCACAGGTACCTTATACCAGGGCAGGTCTTCAGTAGTCCAGCATACAGGCCCTGGGCTCAAGAAATCGTTCCTCAGTGACCCGGCACAGGGAGACCTCACCCACCCATCTCCCCTCCAGGAGATTCCTTGTCTTCAAATTGCCCTCAGCCTCACGGGAATGGGAATCTGTGTCATCTGGACCACCTCCCCAGCCAGAATCAGGCCTTACTCCAGCTCCAGCAGGCCCTCACAGGGTATAGTCACTGGTTCTTTCAACCTGCCTGGTTTTCTGAAGTGATTTAAAACAAAGAGAAGAAAAGAGGAGGAAAGGAAGAGAGACACAGAAGATGGCCAAAGGGATCAGAGCAAAGTGTAATAATTATTTTCTTACCCAAATTCCCACTAACCCAGTTTTTGCCATACTCAAGGAGAAAGATAGTCAACCTCCATAATGAGCTTCTCAAAGTAACTTTTTTTTTTTTTTTTTTTTTTGAGTGATAATTTTGCTCTCTGGGGGAGGCGTTGTGGAGCAGCTGAGTAAGCTGCTGCTTGGGAGGCTCACATCCCATATCAGTATGTAGGTTCCCAACTCCTCCACTTCCGATCCAGTTCCCTGTTAATGAACCTGGGAAAGCAGAGAATGGTGGTACAAGTACTTAGGTCCCTGCCACCCATGTGGGAAACCAGGATGGAGTTCTGTGCTCCTGGCTTCAAGCCTGGCCCAGCCTTGCCTGTTGCAGCCACTTGGGGAGTAAATCAGTGGATTGAAGATCTTTCTCTGTTACTCTGCCTTTCCAATAAATAAATCTTTTTAAAAAAGTGTTTTTGTCTCCTGCACCTGTCTGGACCCAGTCTGAAGTAAGGAAGGAGCCATGTGGCTTTAGGGAACAAACAGGCTTATAGGACATAACAGCCTCCCTATAGTCAGTCATCACACCATTGAAAGTGGAGCATCAAGCTACAATCTGAGTGCTCTGTTGTGCAACTAGTCTTAGCCTGCTCAGTCGTGGTTAGCCGAAATTGGATTGAAAAGAAATGGGAAGGAGCCTGTGTGTGGCATAGCAGTTGTCACTGTATATAAGACCAGCATCTCATATTAGAGCACCAATTTGAGTTGTGGCTGGTCTACTTCCTGTCCAACTCCCTGCTAATGTGCCTAGGAAGGCAGTGAATGATGGTCCAAGTACTTAAGCCCCTGCCACTCATATGGAAGACCTGGATGAAGTTCTGGCTCCTGGCTTTGCCCTGACACAGCTCAGGCTGTTTTGGCCATTTAGGAAGTGAACTGGTGGATGGAAGATCTCTGAGCTGTATGTCACTCTGCCTTTCAAATAAATGCATAAATCTTGAGAAAGAAAAAGAGAGAGAGAAGGGACAAGTTAGTGTTCTTTCTCCTGCCTGGGCCATCGCCTGGTAAGGAGATCCTTATACAGAAATATGGCTGATCCTGCAGGCCATACTCCAAGTGGCAGCTAGATGCCATTGTGATGAGCAGTCAAGAAGACTGATGGCAGAAAAGAGCTGGGGGCTGGGGGTTTGCTTTTCCCCAACTCTACAGTTCCAGCCTCACTCAGACATCGAGGCCATCCTCACTCAGCCACCAGGATAAAATAGATGTCACCCTCTTGGTTAACAGAAGGAATACTGTGTGGAGTGCCTTTTCCAACACCTGACTAGTGTATAAGGAAGGCTATAAAGGGTGGGAAAAGCTGCAGTAGAGGGTAAGGGAAGCCTAAGCAGCAGCCCTAGCTCACAGTAACCCTGAGGAACTAATTGTCATTAAAGAAATCCTTTGTATGATGTTGCATTTCTTTCCCAGATATGTAGGAGCCAGACTGAAGGAAGAGGCAGCTGCAATCGCTGTTGCGGCTGCATGCAGGCATCCAGCAGTGTGTCCCTAGCAGCAGACTTGGTGTCCCCAGTGTGACGAGCCCAGGCTTTGCCCATTAGGCTGTGACTGAAAACAATCCCCCTGCACTAAGCAACCTCCAGGGTGACTATCCCAAATCCCTAAACAGATTCCTGGACAGAGACAACATAGTTTATCACAAGAATGTTCAAGAGCTGGATTTGGTAGGAAAAAAGGACAGAAAATCCCACTCAATTCTGAGTTCACTAACGAAATCATTTGTTGTAGTGGTATTTGTGCCAGGTTCATACTTTTCTCCCCAGAATGACACTTCAAAAATATTTCTCCCCTACATGGCACCAAAAGCTGTTTTTTATGTACCACTGTTGCAGAGCGGCCTCCTGTAAACCATATTGTGCATTTCCCCCTGGATTTTAATGAAAGAATTGGGAGAAAGCAACCGCTTTGGCCCAGAGCTGAAACAAAGACTAATGCACAGGAGAGGAGCAGCCTCTCCAAAGTGCACTCCTATGTGACGGGGGAGGAAGCCTCCCAAAGTGACCAGCCCGTAATTGCGGTTGATATTTAATCCTCCTTAGTGCAAAGGCTCATCTTTTCACTCTTCAGAAGTACCACTGAGATACAACTAACCTTTAGGGTTATATCCCAAATTGGGAGTCCAGGGCTTACACTTGGATTTTCTAGGCCTCTTCTAACCTGAACAAAAAGGATCTGAAGAAAATCACATTTTTTCACTTGCAACAAAGCATTCCTAATCACTTCAGCTTGTTGGTGAATTTTTATTCCCGTGTCCACTTGGGGTATTGAAATCGATCGCTGCAATATTTAATATATTACACTCCTAGGGTCATTGCTCTCCTAAGACGGAATTCTCTCCCTCATGCCCTCAGCTCAGCCTGGCTTCTACCCTCCCACTCCCATCTGTCCTGGCCCTCTGTTTATCTGTCCACAAGATGCTTTTAATTCTCAGCCCAGCTAGGCAACTTCACGTTTATTCTGTTTTCTTCTAGTAGGGAAAATACTGAAAGCTCTAGGCAGCAGTGCACTTAAAAGGGAAAATGAGGAGCTCAGTAGATTGGAGAAAATTAACCTGCCACAAACAACCTCATTAAAGAACTGCCTACCAAGAGTTAAGAATTAATAGCAAAATGGATGGGAAAAAACCCTTGAGTGAAGAGACCTTAAACCTCTTTCCCTGAAAGGTGCATAATTTACAAGCCCAACCTAACATTCAGTTTTATTTCCCTTTCCTAGTGACCTGTCCCATAACCTTGTAATCCACTGTGGGGGCATTTTCTCTTTGGTGCCTTTCTTCTTTTTACACACCCATAGGTTTCCAATTCCAAATACTTTCTGATATTTTTGGTTCAAAAATGCACTTAAATTGTTTGGAGCCTTTTAATTTAGAAAGACACTTTAAGAGACTCCTGGAATACCCTTTGGGAATTGTTAGATGATTTGAAGAGTGCCCTTAAAAGAATTGTGTTTGGATAGGAGGGGGCTGGGGGAGTCACGGAGAAAGAAGCATGAAAAACCAGAGCGAGGACATTCTGTAGATTTAGTGTTCTGATGGTGCTGGGGTTTATTCTGCACATGAAGTTCAAATTTAAGTAAAGCCCATGTATATGGGCTATAAGTTGCTTTTCTAATGTTTTATTGGGCAGTGTATTCTATATTGGCATTTTATATGCATAATCTCATTTCAATGCAGAGCCGCATACTAAATCCTGGAGCAAGCAGATGAGAATGCTGGTATGGATATTACACTCAATTTCATTGGCTTCAATGAGACTTTGCACATCGCGATTTCCATTGTAATGGCTTATCTTTGGCTAGAATTTTACACATTGACATGCTATTCCTTTGGCCAGGATCCTGAATGAAGAAACCGTGTCAATGGAGCAGCCATAATGATTCCATTCACATTATAGCAGGTAGCTGGGATCAGTGGTCCTAACAGTATTTATAAAAGATTTCCTGCTTTGCTTTTCCTTAATAATAATTCTTTGCCCCCTTTTTTCTTGAAATAGATCACATTTAAAACCAGTCTCCAAGTATACCCTAAAGGATTGGTTCAAAACAGGAAGAGATAGGAGTTCACAATCAGGATGCTTCCAATTCATCTAGAAATCCTTCTGTTGTGTCAGGATATTATATGTAGCCCTCATGTTAGGGAACATCAGATCCCGTTCATATAAACTATTTAGAGACTGATACAAAGGACAAGATTTTAGAAACCCTGGTAAGCCCTCTAAGTCTAAAAAATAAGTTATATTTCCTTCCCATTTAAGTTCTGCAAAATAAGTTCTGTTTTCCTCCTATTTAACTGTAATCTTAAATTACAAGCAGACTGAGATGTATAATGTGAAATGTTGCTATTTCAAGGAAAATAGGTATAGCAGAGGTGCTTTTTTTCTAAAGAAGACAGCAGGGATGTATAACTAATTTCCCAATTCACTTTTGCATTTATGGTACAACAGATGTAAAGGGATAAAATATTTTTGTTATTTTCTTTAAGTCATATGAGCAGCAAAAAAAGAATAAATGTTAACCAAGCTCCTCCACTTAAAAAGTGGAGGAAAAAAATGTTACCACTTCTCTTTTTAAAATCAGATTAGAAATACTCTGGTATTAGTGATGCACACCCTTTAAATAATCATATATGTTTAAGGTTGTTTAAAAAGCCTTTATTATTAACAGAAAAAAAATCGGTTTTCTGAAGACCAATTTGCCACATGATGTATAACACTTGGAACAAAATTCAATACGTTTCCTTACATTTGCATCTGGCAAAGTCCTCCATGTGGGAACCCCAGACATGTGTTTATGAAGTGGGGCTCTCCCAGTCTCGAGATGCACGCTGTTTTTATAGTCAAACTGGAATAGCTCAGCAAGGACAGGACAAGAGGCTGGAAAGCCTAGTCCCTCGCCTCGGCTAGGAGGCTTCCAGCTAGCCTCCCTCAGCACTGGTTTGAGTCCAGATCCTACTCTTTCCACCTCTGGAGAAAGTGTTACTAAATACTGGTATTTCCCCCTGTGGGCTTCACATGGGTGCAAGGGTTAGGTAGGGGGAAGGGAAGAAGGGGAAAAGTCGAGAGGGTGGGAAGAGGGGAAACATGGACCTGTTCATGGTGTTCTTCCTGTGTCATGAGGGATCTGAAAGCTTAACTGTCCACCAGCCTGCATATTTGGACCCAGTGTAGAGGAAGAACACTAATCTTGGACATTCGCACCAGTCTGACAATCAGGGTATTCATTTGGAGGGAAAAAGAGAAAGAGAGAGAGAGAGATGAGGGAAAAGGAATGTAAAATGTGCCTTTATTCCTGGGAGAACCAAGAAAGTAGGCCCTTTCAGGCCATTTCAGAGACTGACATGCCTGCCTACTGACAAAGGTGTAGCCATAAGATCTCTTAAATGTCTGTCCATATCCAACTTTCACAGGAGAGGAGAAGGTCTGCTGCCTGAGCCTGGTGCAGTCTCTCTCATCCATACTGTCTTTCCTGTCTGCCGCTCATCACTCATCACAAGTATTGTGCTTTTCCTGGAGCTAAATTAAACTGACTTAAGGAGAGTAAGCATTAACAATGCAAAGTATATCCTAGCATTGCAGTGCCCTGCATGTGCCTCTCCAATAGTCCAGTCTCCAGGAGAATTTTTTGTTTGTATGTGGGTCTTGTTTGCTTTTTTGTTTTGTTTCTGGTGGCTTGGGGAAGAAGGCAGGCAGTGACTCAGAGGGCTTCCCTTCTGTTTCCCTCCCTTCCTTTAATGCACCCGGGCTGACCAGGGCCTTTGCAGACCTGTGAGCAAGCACTTGCTCTCTGCTAGACTGGTGATATTTTAGAGTCTAAGACTATTGACTGCTAAGCCTTGTACACCCCAAAAGAGTCAAACACAAACATATTGATGGCACTGATTAGATGAATAACTGGATCTTACTGGAGGGCCTCTGGACTGCCTGTCACTGTCTCTCTCCACCTTTTCTTATTTTGTTCCAGTCATCTAACCTGAAGGAAGATCCAAGTGGTGGGAGCTGGGGAATGAGGGATTCTCTAGCATCCTGAGTTCCTTGGTTGTTTCCCCTACAGATACCCTTCCGATTACACACACTCACACACGCACGCAACTGCAGGCGGCAGGCTCTCCTAATTCTCTTTGGAAACCCAACCCCCCTCTGGCCCTAAACGTCCCTTGCAACAAGGGGACAACCACCGCCCTTCCCCCCAGTTAGGCACCAGCCGGCCCAGCAGCCACAGCCGCGGCAGCAAAAGAATAGAGAACTCGCTGCTGCAATCCAAACAGCTCAGCCCTGGGTGAGGAAGAAGTCGTGGGAGCCAAGCAGTGGTGCAGGAGAGGGCTGCTCCCTGCCCAGTGAAATGCTGGCTCAGTTGGGCACACGTTTTTGGAGCATCCACTGTGGCACTTGTAGGCGCTGGTGCTAGGTCCTAGGAAAATAAAGAAAGTGAAATGGCAAACAGCAATGGAGTGTGAGGACACTCACCTGGAAGCCACCGACCAAAATCTCCACACCACACATTTTAGGGTCTGGTTTTAGCAAGCAAACCAGGGTGCTCTTTGGGGGGGAAAGCCAAAACACACGATAAAAAAGCATCGTGTTTTGAGAGTCAGGGACGACAGAAACTGAGCTATCACCTGCGAGGTGCGTTCATCAGCCCGGAAAGGGGCTTGGGAGTCCACGGATTGAATTTGGTGAATTGGTGCAATTTGGAGCATTTCGACTTAGTATCGATCCCCTAAACTCAATTTTGAAAACAGCCTCCATCGCAGAAGTGTGGGTTGTGTTATCCCAGTATTTGCACGCATCGATTGGACTAAAATAAAACGCATCATACTCTCCGCAAAGAAGGAAGAGGCAGGGACAGTCACAAGAGGAATAGCAGAAAGTGCATAGTTAATATGGGTTGTACGCGAATCCGCAAAACAAGTGCTTTAAACCCAGGGGGATTTCACGTAATAGCTAATTTGGTGAGAGCTCTGAGTGCGCAAGCAGAGGGCCATCTTGGAAGGGAAGGAAGATAGCTGAATATAGGCTTTTCTGACTGGAATGAACATTTCCTTGTGATCTGCATTAGCTGACGTCCAAACCCTCACACACACAGCCCACCTAACCCAGGTTTTCCTCCACCAGTGTAGGCTCAGGAAGAAATTCCCTTGCATCCAGCTGCACCGCCTGAGCTCAGGGACCGAAGAGGGGCGGCGGCGGCGGCTGCTTTCCCCCCCGCGACTCACCGGGTCCTACATGCCGGGAAAGGCCGAGGACCCGAGCCCAGGGAGGCGCCCTCCGCCCGCCGGACCCGGCGGGATCCCATCCTCTGAGTTAATCCAGTGGGCTCAGGACCCGTCTGGTTTTGCCCATTCCCTTCCTGGGCCCAACTGGCAGGAAAGGGAAGTGGAGGAGATGGGAAAGGAAATAAAAGGGATATTTTATCTCCGACTACATTAGATATCCTTTTCCTCGCGAAACAGAGTGAAGCTCCCAACCCCCTTCCTCTTCGGTCTCCTGTCCCCTGAGCCCATGTCAGGTCCCTAACGGAGACACAGAGCGCGTGTGTGTCCGCGCGTGAGAGGCGGCGAGGACGAGAGAGCGAGAGGAGGGCGAGCGAGGGAGCGAGCGAGCGGGAGAGAGCGTTAAACAAAAGACAAGGAGGCCCAGGCAGGGGCCTGGGGCTCTCCCCGGAGCCGGCTCTTGCCTTGTAGACCCTCCAGTCCCCCGGCCCGGCAGGCACTTTGCAGGGTTCCGCGGGCCTGAGCCCGCACTCCACGAGGCTGGAGACAAAGCCCCGAGCCCCGAGCCCACGGCAGCGCGGTTCGCCCCGGCGCCCCGAGCCAACCGGCCTGCGGCCGAGGCGCGACCCCCCGCGGGCTGTGACCGGAGCGCGGAGCCGGGCCCGCTCCGCCTCCCCTCGGCCCTCGCCGCCCCGGCGTCCCGGGTTCTCCCCGACACCCTCGGCCGCCGCTCCCGGGGCCTGCGAGTTGCGCACACTGCTTTCGTGGAAACCCGGGCGGTCTCGTCACTTTCCTCCCAGGCAAGGCAGCACCTCCAGACGTCGGCGCGGCGCTCTCGGCCGGCTGCTGCTTCCGCGCGGGCCTCGGAGGCCGAGCGGCCATTTACTGCCCTCTGATTGCGCCGAGGACCAGGTTAGCTCATAAAGCCTTTCACACTCAACAATGGGGATTTTCTCAACAATTAACAAGAAACAACATAATAAAGCCATTTACAAAGACCTCGCTATTTACTATAAATTAGGCACTCTTTAAGAGACCAGTGCGTAATTTCACACACTTTACAACTGGGGCTGCATTTTAAACACCCGGGGAAAACGAGCTTGTTGCACTCTCCGGTGACCTGGCTGCGGACCCTCGGTCTCCCCTCGTCCCCGGTAGCTTTGTTTTTCCAATGCTCCACTTCAACCTCACGACCGAGGGTGGCTTTCCAGGTCACTGTGTCCCGTTTCCCGTTTCCAAGTCATCATTCCACTGGCAGACGCACTGAGAGGGTCCAAGGGACGCCGCTTCCCTCGCCTGCCCAACGCGGGGCGTGCACTGGCCCTGCTCGCGCTCCCGCGCCACCCGCACACTGCGGCCTGCAGTCCGGGGCCACCTCCCAGGAGGCGTTCGCAGCCACTCTGGCCCAGAGCGGAGCCCCATGCCTTTGCCACTGGCGTTCCGCACGCGCACTTTGTAGGCCTTGGCTAGAAATGCAAAGAGCCGGGCCCCAGGAGAGACAAGGCCCGGGTTCGGAGGTGGGACGCGCTGAGGGGCAGGGGCATGTGCCTGCGCGGCCACGGGCGACGACCTCCGGCCACGCGAAAGGCGCCCAGAGCGAGGAAAGGCGTCGCAGTCCCCGAGGGCCCGTCCCGGGTAGGGGTCCGGAGCCGGGCGCGCGCCTTGCTGCCCCCTCCCCCGCGCCTGGCTCCCGGCCGGCCAGGCCACGAGGCCGCAGGCACGCGAGGCTACGCCAGAGGTGCAGGGGTACGAGTTTCTTCCGCTCCGGGGGAGCCCAGTCGTCACGCGTGCAGAGCAGAGCAAGATCCGGGCGGGGAACGTAAAGTCACAAAGAAATTAGTTTGCCACCGTGCAAGATGGCGGCACCTACAAATCTTTCTGGTGGTGGTGGTGGTGGCCCTGGCCGGACAGCTAGAGACGCCCCGGGTCAACGCTTGTCCCCAGAGCTCAGCAGCGGGGGCAGGCGACCCCCAACACCTCCTCCGCCCCCACCCCGGCCCTCGCTTTTCCCGACCCGTCTCTCCCAGGCCGCCAGGCCCAACGCTCGCGCCCGCAGCCCCTGGCCGCTGACCCCTGTTTACAAACACGGCCTGGGGGCGGGGTGGGGCTGGCCGGAGCGCGGGCCGGCGGGGTGGGGGGAGGCGGCGCGCTGCGGAGGACGCCACCAGCAGAGAGGAACGAGGAGCTGGTGCGAGCGCGCGGGCCCGGCAGCTGGAAAGGACTGAACGCCTTGTTTTTGAAACTGTCAATTCCCTCAACCCCTATTGTGAGGGCTTCATGCAAAACATCTCAGGCCTTTTAAAGTAGGAGCTTGTGAGGCCGCCACATTTTGAAAAGGAGTGAGAGAGGAGCGGGGGCCCAGGGCATGGGCAAAGAATGATAGCTCGTCCCCCCCACCCCCATTCTTTTTTCAAGCTAGAGGGCCGGCCAAACAGGTAAAGCGCAGCCCTCCCCCACCGCCTCGCTCGGCCCTGCGCCCCCCACCTCCCGGGCTAGTTTGCAAAATGCCCTTTGGCCCAGGGAGCAAACCAAAACCACAGCTAGCATCACAAATAGTTCTTCCTCACAGGAAAAGGGAAAATCCTGGGCATGACTGGGGTGACCGGGCGGGCTTGCCAAGGTGGATACCCTGCTCCTCCTGCCAATTCCCTGAGGTTAGCTGCCGGGGAGCTTTTTTTTTTTTTTTCCCTTCCTAGTTTTGCTCTGGGAATTCCTTCTTTTCACATCCTTTGCAGCAGGAAGTTATTTTCTAGGTGAAGCAAAACTCACCACATTCTCTTTCTTTTATAGATGTTATTGCTTTATTTTTATTTTACCATGGAAGATTTTTGTTTTACTTTTCTTTGCAAGAAAAAAAATGCTTTTGAGGAATTAGTTTCTACATCTCATCCTGCATTCAAACAAAACTATCATTCTCCTATCAGCGGAAAAAAAAATCTCAATTCTTGTTGACTAGAATTTTGAGGCATTTCTAGAACATTGAAAAGCACCCAAACATGAATAAGATAAAAATTCACGCACCAGCCCATCTAGTTTGGGTTATTGCTGTTTAGTGGTGGCTCCTTGTTGTTGACTTTCAAATAAACAACCATTATTGAGATTACTCCATTGTAATCAAGTAAGCCAGTAGAAAAGAACACCCACTTTAAAAAAAGCAAATAGTTGGCAAAAAAAAAAAAAAAAAAAAAAGGCAGGCTGCATTTTCTATAAAGGCACATAACCTGACTGTGGAAGACAATAAACACATCTCTTTAAAAATAATTAAATATTAGTTTCACAGTGTTATCAGATAATTACTTTTATAGGAAACCAAAAATAAGTTTGCTTCCCCAAAAATGTCAGAGAAAGAGCCTTTCCCTGCACTTTCTTCCAGCTTGGAAATGTGGAGCTTCAGACACAGGAATCACTGACCCTGGAGCCAGATAGAGCTTAAAAAAAAAAAAAAAAAAAAAAAAAAAAAACCTACTCCCTGAAAACATTTAAATGTAAAAACACAATCTATCAATGGGGGTAACTTTTGTTTTTCTCTCAGTAAGGCTTCCCTTTTTGAACAAATGGGACATTTATAGCAGCTTAAAAAATCTAGATATTGTCATTAATCATAAAACAACCAAAATAAAATAAACTATACTGAGAATAATTCCCACAGCAGGATGGGAAAACAGCTAAGGGGCTACCAGGACTTGAAAGAATACCTTGTGTTTGCAAGTTACTGCATACTATTTGGTATACTTTCCTGACAGAAGCCCCAACTCAGGTTTTGCTGTGGTTGGCTGGCTTATAGTAGTACTACGGGGTGAAATTTGTGTTGACTATGTAATTTCTTTCCTTTTGATGGTATCATTCTGGAATGCTTCGGCCTCCATGCTGCTCATTCTCTAGCTCCTATAAACTGAAACTATTGATTCTCTGAGGGCAGGAGACCAAGTGTCAAAGCTAGAGGCTGCTATTTTATGTCAGAAATTCCAGAGGGCATATTTGTTTTAAATTGTGCTTATTCCGTCTTATGGTCTTCCCATACCCAAGATCTACTGTAGACTTCATATATATTCTCAATTTATAGTTTAGGAACAATAAGTCCATAGGCAACATGAAAACTACTAGTCTAAATGTAGTAGTCACCATACTTTGAACTTTCTTGACTTCACAGTAATTAAAGAGCAGAAATTACAGACCTCTACTGTGTGTGTGTGTGTCACATTTTTTACAGATTGATTTTTCAAGACAACTCACTGCACCTAAATTCTACATTGCTTTCCAGAGAGGGAAAACCTCAGACTAAGAAGCCAATTGTTCAGCTTTCTGGGATCTGACTTGTAACATGGACTGGTCTTTGGAATTATACACAAAGTTGAATTCAAGGATAATATTCCCCAATTTTTCTTTGACCATTTCTACTATTTAAAAGAAGAGGAGGAGGAGGAGGGAAAGGAGGAGGAAGAGGAGGACCCAATGAACCTACATCTGGCAATATTCAAGAAGGAAAGGAAGGGAGGCAGTTCAAAGCATCTGTTTACTCCATCCACATGTATTTGGATGCAGGTACTCCCAGCCTCTGTCCTTTACACCAAGAGGAAAACCACAGAGCATACACAGTAATTAGGGCTGAGACCATCCAGATCTATCTGAAACATTTATAGACAAAAGGAAATTTTCAAAGGGAGTAGGAATTAAAAGGTTAAGAAAAGAAAAAAAAGACTGAATTTCCATGAGAAATAGCGATTTAAATTCACACAGTAAACATTTCATTGGTGTTTTGTTTTGTTTTGTGATTTATGATCTATAGATGCAACTTCTTAGACTCAAGATAGTAGAGATCTGAGTTACATAATTTGTCAGACTGAGGGAGGTGAACCAAAAATTATTAGATTCAACTTTCATTAAAATAACAACTGACCTCTGCTTCACTTTCTTAAAATCGAAACATTTCATACTTGATGTCTCACAAGTTTGTAAAGTTTTCTTGTTATTTGGGAAGAAATCCACCAGTGTTTTGTACAGAACCTGACTGGCCTCATCACACAGTAGTACAACAAAACACTACACCCAGTAAATGCATTTCTTTCAGGCAAAAATATTACAAGTGAGAATGTCAAGAGAACCATTCATTCCTGTTAACCGTTCTTCAATCTGGAATAAGTAGAAATGTATGGAACCAGGAATTTTAAACAGTGTTTTTAATTGAAAATAAAGCTAAAGCATGCTTTTCAACAGTGCAAATTTCCATAATTTTGATTTACTGCTTCCATCATCACAACACAGTATACCAGCATGGCCCTCACCAAGGGCTAGACCCTAGCCATTTGCATGTTGAACTACTTTGATTTTTAAGTGCAAATATAGATAGTCACCTCTGATTGTCACTTGCAGTAGAAACTCTCCTGCTGTATACACAGGATGGTCTGAAAACAAAAGTTTAGAGGGATGAAGAAAAAGTGTAAGATAATAAAATCCAAGTGCCTGAGTTCTGGTACCAAAAAGCCCTGAAATAACTTATTTTTCATTTGGGGGTATTGCAACTCTGACCCCTCATTTTCCTTTTCTTGGTTGTATTTACTGCCTTGTCACTAAGAAGAGTTAGACCATAATATATCCTACTATTAAGGGAAATATTTTAATTGTTTTGCAAGTTGGAAGAGTCATGTTCAGACCACAAGATAAGCAGGACAATATTGAGTCACCTTATTAAAAACATTTGGGTGAGAACACAAAAAGGACTTTTCCAATTGCAAGGAGTGGCTGTAAAAGTAAAACTCACACTCTCTACCAAAAAAAGAAAATCCCATTTTTTTTTTACTCAATATATATGAGGCAGCTTTTACCAGCATTCAATCAGGACTACACCCCAATCTTTCTACTCAAAAAAAAAAAAAAAAAAAAAAAAAAAAAAAGAGTTAAGTGCAACTACTCCTGGAGAGGAAATGAGGGGAGTAAAAAGAAAAAAGATACCCCACAAACAAGAGCTCCAGAAAATAACATTTTGGGCTCATAGAGACTTCTTGCTACCTCACTGTAACCATGTGACCTAACAAACTTTCACTGAATTAAGTTACACTTTCAGGTCTGAAATCTAGTGCATAAACTTAATGGCTCATTGTAATATTTATTATTCAACCTTTTGACATTTATTTGTAGCAGTTGAATTGAGGTACCAAGTGCATTATTAGCATTGAAACAGTAAAGTGTTCCAGCTCTACCATAATAACTGAGTTTTACTTGAGTCTTTAGCCTGAAGTAGACCGTAGTATGTAAACCAACCCTTCTCCCACCCCGCCCCCATCCTTTTCCAAAAAAAAAAAAAAAAAAAAAAAAAACCAACAACCCTGCAATGGAAAAAAAAAAAGTAATCCGATTTCTGTCTTCAAAATGCAATAAACCAGGACTCCAAAGGGGGTGTAACACATTAATGGACTTGTACAAACCATCCTGTGCAGTTTACAACAAAAGGAAGGTAATATGGTTCAAGAAAGTATCTTCCAAAACATTTTTATGAATTAAATTTCCTGAATTTGTGACTAGGTGGAAGAGGTATTGCAGAACCGCCCAGCTGCCATTTCCATATAGGATGGGCCTTGTGAGGAGGTTGGGAATCCTTAGTGGTGTTTAAGGAATACGCCGGCCACAAATCCCCATCCTTCCCAATAATGAGCGACGGTGGACAAGGAAAATTTGCCATGAAATTAAATGGCCTTTTCACTGCTGATGCTACATTGCTGGCTACCTTTTTGCGTCTGTTTATAACTGTAAAATCATCCAGTGTTCCTTCATGTGTCTCGGTTTTACCTGTAGGACGAGGGCTTCTAGCTGATTTCAAATTTGGTTTGACTGGAGGTGTCTGAAGGACAGGTCGCTTTCCCAGTACTAGTGTCCGGTAATTTTTTCTCACTCTGGCACCAAATTTATATTCCCCATCCTCAGGTTTTGGAGAACCTAAAGTGCATGACAGGCCCTGATTCTGAGCCAGTGGATTCAAGGAAGGAGTTTCTTTTTCAGGGCATGCAAAACCTTCCTTGGCTGTGGTTAACAAGGCGTCCTCCTCTTTACTCTCAGTTACACTGTAAAACTCACCCTTTGTATCATTGCACTCGCACTTTAGCTTATTTGTAATAAGGTCAGGTTCGTATTCTTCATTAGCACTACTGTCTTCTACTTTGATTTTAATATTGTGCAGAAATGGCAGTGTCTTGTCACCTGTGTCAGTGCCTTGATTCTCAGCTTTAGTTGCTGCTGCTGCTGCTGCTGCTGCTGCTGCTGCTGCATCCACTTCAGGATCAGTTTGCGAAGAGGGCAAATCCGTAGCAAATTCATGACAATGAGGGATTTTCGAATCTTTTTCTGAATTTGCTGCTACTCCTGAAGATTCATTATTTAAGAACCTAGCAACAATTGTGCCGTTATCTGCACAGAGTGTAGCAGGAGTTGCTTGTAGGCATTTCCTAGCCTCTCGGAGTATTCTTTGTTGTGGAAATACATTGTTTGTCTTTGGGCTAGGTGAAGAGGCCCCCTCTGCCAGGCAGTTAATTGTCAGGTCAGTTCTCCTTACAGTACTGGAAATTTCAGAGTGTGGGAATGTAATCTCAGATACCCTATCGTTCCTTATCTCTGTGAAACAACTCCCCAGACTGGCCGGGCAGTACACCGGAGACGCTTTGGGGGCCCAGTCCTGCAGAGTCCACTCCTCGGGCGACTCGGCTTTGACGCCACTCTTGAGGTCGGGAAGTCTGCCGGCATCCTCGAAAGCAGCGGGTTTGGTTGCGGCGGCGGCCGAGGCCAGATGGTACAAGAAGTTGGCCTGCGCCTGCACGCTGGGAGGCTTGCAGAAGCTGGTGCGCCTGAAACGGATGCTCTGCACTGACACTTGGCTGGAGCCGGAGCTGGAGTCCGACTCCGTGGACGAGTCCTCCTCCTCCGAGCTGACTTCACTGGAATCCGAGGCCCCACTGCCCCCCTCCTCCTCCTCCTCCTCTTCCTCCTCCTCCTCCTCTTCCTCCTCCTCCTCCTCCTCTTCTCCCTCCTCCTCCTCTTCCTCCGAGGACACCGAGTTGCTGGAGCTGGACAAACTGGAGCCAAAATCCGAGTCGTTGGCTGCGTGGTCCGAGTAGGAGCTGGACTCGGAGTCGCTGCTGCAACTCTCGGGAAAGCTGCCCAGATGCGGCTGCGGCCGATGGTGGTGAGGGGGGTGGTGGTGGTTCTGCTGCGGCGGCTGGGCCCGGTGGTGGTGGTGGTGGTGGTGATGGTGGTGGTGGTGGTGGTGCTGGGGAGGCGGGCAGAAGCTGTTGACCAGATGAAATCTCTCCAGGCAAGTGGCCCCCGCGGCAGCCGCCGCCGCCGCCGCCGCCGCCGCCGCTGCCGCCGCCGCAGCCGCCTTGGCTTTGTAGGACCTAGGCGGCAGCAGCAGCAGGCGCCGGGCGCCGGCGTGCGGCGCGAGCAAGCAGTCCTTGGAGCCCCCGCGCCGGCGCTTGCCGCGGTAGCTCAGGCTCGCCGGCCCTCCTGCGCCCGCCTTGGGCTGCGGCCCGGTGGCCGACGCCTGGTAGTAGGCGGCGGCGGCGGCGGCGGCGGCGGCAGCGGCGGCGGCGGCGGCGGCGGCCGGGTGCTTGCTGCACAGCAGGCTCCGAAAATAAGCGGGGTCCGAATGGAAGGCGACGTAGTTTCCCGGGAGCGGGGCAGTTTCATAGTTTAGAGGGGCTTTGCAAGGCGAGCGCACGATTTCCGGGTAGCGCGAGCCCGGGTATTTGCTGAAAACCTGAGGTAGATGGGCGGCGGGGCGCGCGGCGGCGGCGGCGCCCGGGCGCGGGGACTGCGCGCTGATTGGCAGCGGCCGCGCCGCTCCACTCAGGCCCCGCCAAAGTTGGTGCTCGTCCTTCCAAAATGCCGGGCGGGGGCCCGCGGCGGCGGCGGCGGCGGCGGCGGCGGCGGCGGCGGCGGCGGCGGCGCGCTCCGGCGGTGGCGCTGGGGCTGCGGCTGCCCGGCCCGGTCGCCTGCGCTTGGTCTTGAGGACGCGCTCGGTTTTGCAGGACGTGTAGAGTGCTTCCACGTCTTCCCGGGAGATGAGCGTGCACTTGGCGGCGTGGAAGGCGATGCTGTTGATCGCCTTGAGTTTCCGCAACTCCTCCAGGTCGCAGTGGTGCTTTTTCACTTTCAGATGATCCATGCGCTTGTGCACGGTCGTCCTCGGGATGTTTTTCAGCAGATCCGTGAAGACTTGGGAGAGGGCAAACATTTGCTTCCCTTTAATGATGAGGTAGCCGAGCCTCACGCCATCCACCTCTTCAAAACCTGACTTCAGGTCTCCCATCTCGGGCACTAAACGATCCCCACCATTTGCAGTAAATATATACGTGACGCATACATACACATGTATGTATGTTAATCCTCCGCCAGATGCTGCGTGTGTCTCAAGGCATCCTGCTAATAAAATAACAAAGACTGTTATTCCCGGCGAAGGGACTGCCAAACTCTAGCCGAAATTATTGGGGGGAAAAAAAACCCCATGAAATTACACTGACTTGATTCTTGATTTTTTTTTTTTTTTTTTTTTTTTTTTGGTTTTCGTTTTTTTAAAAAAGAGGGAGAAAACCATCCGGCTTCTGATCTGCCAGTGTGTTGGTGTAAGGCCCCGATGCAGATCAGTACCTGCGCCCCTCCGGCCCTTCCTTCTCCATTGGAGCACTATGATAATGGAATGTGAAGGGAGAAAGAGAAAAGAAATGCAGCTGCTATTCCCGCCGCTGCTTTAGCTACAAATAAAATGACAGAGTGAAGTGAGCTCGTCCGGAGACACCTTCATCAATTAATTCCCCTAAAGCCAACGCTGATTGGACACTCCTGACAGGTGATGCAATAAAAATTGATATTCCACCCCTTCCCCCCAAAATCTCCCACTAATTAGCATACCCTTATACTGCCACCTCCCCTCCCAAAGTAAATAATACAGTCGGTATATAAATCTTTCCATTAAACTATCGGAGCTCAGAAGCAGCCTGACTCACAGACTTCATCAGAAGCAGTGTGTGTACGTTTAAAAAAAAAGGTATATTTTCCTTTAAAGAAATATTGCCTATTTTTTGCTTTATTTGCAATTTACCGATACGGCTATTATCGTTTCAAGATATTATTTTTAAAAACATTATCAAGCCTAGATAGATATACCCCACCCCCTTTTCCTTTGGAAAATGGAGCTCAAGCGAAAATGTGCAGAATAGCCTGGTATTTCCCTTACTGGAGTGAGGAGGAGGCTGGCTGGGAGCTCCGAAGTTAGACCGCGCGCTGAAACCCCCCAGTCAGGACTTACGTTTGGAATTTCTCTTGATTTTCCTTTTTTTTTTTTTTTTTTTTTCCTGAAATGCCTTTTTTACAACCAGAAACAAAGTTATTTGACCAAGGAAGCAGTTCAAGGCTCCAGCTCCGAAACACTGTAACAATTCAACTGGATTTCGGTTCTCTGCTGGGGGGTGGGGTGGGGAGGAGGTAGTTTCGCGTCAGACCCATAACAAAGCACAGATAAGCCAGAAATGTGTACACTTTTCACAATTAACCGGGCTGGCGTGGAGGCGGGATCCTCCTGGAGTCGCCGGTACAGCTTTTGCCAGGGTCCTGTTCAGGACAGGTCAGAATTCCAAGGAGCAGCTTGCTTCCTCCTGCAGCAAAGAAAAGAAAATGTAAAACGCCCAAGGTGCTTCCAGAGGTTTTACGTAATACCGATGAAAAGAAAGTGCTGATGTACGATGCAGACGCTTTCAGTGCTGTGTGCTGCTGTTGGTTGGTAGTTTAGGTGAGTCTTCTACAACTCCCATTTTTTTTTTTTTACCAATGAAATCCTGCTTTACCAAAAATCACTTTGGATGAATATCAAAATGATTTAACCTCTTCTTAGTGAAATTAAGGCATATTTTGGTGTCGTTTCCAAGGATATCCAAAATATTGCCAAATGAGAGCAAGGTTCTTCCCAGTTGCATTACCACTATCCCAAGGCAGTTTGTTGGCTGCTTTGCAAAATTCGGCAAAATCTTCTTAACTGTTCACTGTTTGCAACTACAGCATAAATGCAACCCAAGCATTTATATGTTTCCTTGTTCCTCCAAAAATAGACACATCCGTGTGGTTAAAAGAATAAACGGATATTTCTGAGCCTGCAAGAAAAAAAAATTGTACAATAATTTCTTTCTTCACATTCAAAAGTTCCAGCCTCCCCTGCTCTGGGCTAGCTAGCACCAGAAGGTATGACTTAAAAGGAAAAAAAAAAAAAAAGCTAAAACAGAGGAATCAGATACACAAAAAGGTTGTTTGCTTGACAAGATGAAATCTCGGCCATAGTTCCCCACCCCCACCCTCATCTCGCTTGTAATTTCCCAGGAATTTTCAAGAGAATTGGGAATTTCAAGAAGTGCATCCGGAAATTAAGGAAGTCTATTTAAGAGAGTCTGTAACTCAGGAGGCTGGGATTTGAAAAGTCAGCCCTGGACTACTGTTGCACTCAGCACAGATGTAATCGCCGCTCTTCAACTTAATCAATGTGTGTACAAACCACGATGTCTACTTCTTGCCTTTGAAATCTAAGGCTAGCATTTCCATCCAAGAAATCAGAGCTACAGCAAATTACATTTTTGTCCCTTGAATGAGAGAAGGATCATTGAATGGATCTCGTGATATTTCAGGCTTTAAACGTAACCGAGAGGCAGCAATGAACAATGCCTCGTCACAGCTAATACCATCCACCGAGTTGGCTTTCTTTTGCATCTGGATCCATCACACCGCGTTTTTCTCTTTCATTTTCACAGGAGGCAAAATGCACAAGGTTTAAGCAGAAAGCAAAGTTTCCAGGAAAAGCAGATGCTGGTGTTTGTTTTTAAAAGTAAAATGACCTGACTCTTTCTATTGCCAGCAACAATAATGTCGTTTTAAAATTCCTCCTGATGCACTTATATACTGCCAGCCCTATCCCTCCCACCCCACCTCCGCCCATTCCCCTCCCCCAGCTTCAAGATTTAGATCCAAGAGTCAAACAACCAAGAAATAGTAAACTCACAAAAAGCCTTTGAGAAGACATTACAAAAGGTTGGCTAGAGTGTCCAATTTTTTTTGGGGGGGGGGCAGGTAGTTTTAGTTGTTCTCAATTACTG
This sequence comes from Oryctolagus cuniculus, assembly GCF_964237555.1. Lineage (NCBI taxonomy): Eukaryota > Metazoa > Chordata > Mammalia > Lagomorpha > Leporidae > Oryctolagus > Oryctolagus cuniculus. The sequence goes on from NC_091444.1 coordinate 47,830,539, forward strand.
TTTAGATTTATACATGCACGCCTGTGCACACGCACGCACACACACATTCCTATTCCTCCTGCACATAGCAACATGATTTAGTAGCCATTTCAAAATTACCTTCTTTTTTCTCTCCCTCTCTTCTCACCTTTAAAATACTGGCAACATAGGTGGTTTTGAAAAGTAGTTGAAAATTAAGGGTTTTTTTTTCTTTTTTTAAACTAAAGGTGTAATCTGTTGGATCAAATAGAGAAAAATAAAGACCAGGAGATTTGGAAATGTGTCTATCTATAGTATTTATGCAAGTATATCTGAACGTGCACTCAGACACCTGTACACTTCTACATTTTTAATACTCCTATTACACATCTTTCTTCTTGTTTAATACATTCTTTTGTTCTTTTAACTTCCCCATCGTGTGTGTGTGTGTGTGTGTGTATGAGTGTGTGTGTTCAGGCTGGAACACTTACCGTGGCATGTGTGTGCACACACACATACACACACATACACAGAATGTGACAGACAGCTTTCTTGTGGCCATCAGCACACGTTGCATATCCGGGGTCTTCTCCAGGCACATTGGGGGTCGATCCCGATAAAAAGATCTAGCAGAGGCCCCTGAGCGCTCACACATGAAAGGCAGGGGACTTTAAGATGGATTTGCATGCACACCGGGGATTTCGATCAATAGCTACCAACATTTATGGCTTAGATTATTAATGCGAAAGCTGGCCAAAAGAATGGGGATGAAAAATTAAAGGTGTCTGTTATCAATTATGCTTAAAGTTATGCAATAATTTACTTAGTTTGCCTGGATGTGCAGATCCAGATGTATAAAGTACTATTCTTCAAAAGCCAGGGGGTTTCTTTGATAAATTTGTTGACCATGTCAGCTGTCTCTACAATCAAAGATGAACCAAATTCAGATGATGGACTATATTCAAATTCTTTTTTAAGAAAGGATATATCAGCTTCTGTGTTTCTTAAATACATGTGTATATGTGAATGGATACACCCAGATTAACGTTTGTGCATATATCCATCTCTGGGGGGGTCTAGAGAATTTAGGCATATATATGTTATGCACTGAGTTAATTAAACATGATTATTTACTCAGTGAAGAATACATAATGTACATGCTATGGTAAAAGTATATTTTGCTTTGAAAATAAAGCTGCTGGCTAAAGGAAAATCCTCTGCAGCAAATACAGATTGAAATACATTCTTAATGTCCACTGTATTGTAAAAAACCAGCACTTTCAGTTTTTAAAGTGATGGGCTGTACAAATATGAACATATTTGTCTTTACTTATCCCATATGAATTGCTAAATTTACCTTCAGATGCTCTATTTTGATTTATTTTCACTGTATTTTATGTTTAAATACCATTGCAATTCAGTCTGACCTCTTTCCTCTGGAGCGAAGTAATGCACATGGCATTTACAGTCTTTTAAATGGTTAGCTGGGAAATGCAATAGCAATTTGCAGGAGTAGTTTACTAATGGGGAAAGTTCTTTTGAAAACCTGAAGGAAAACCGAAGAGTACTTTTGCATGTCTACACTACAACTGTCATATAATTAAAGTATTGAAGAGCATTAAAATAATCCTTTTCCTTCCAGGCTCTCACCCATACATACATAATTTAAATGAGGATCACACACCCCACCACCACAACCTAACTCTTCACCATATACATTTGGTTTAGTGATTGCTGGGCACATTTTGTTCAAAGTGAATTCAGAGAGAAAAGGGTAAGGAACATCACAAAGGACTCAACAATGTCAGTATACCGCAGAATAAAGCAGAATAAAAGGAGCCCCTTATACTATTCACCAAAAGTCACTATAATACTTACAATATAAAGTCTATAGCAATAATTTAAAGTCTCATGTGTTGAATCAGTAGAAGATATAAGATAATAAAATCTCAACAACAGTTTCTTAGCTAAATTTATCTAATATCACACTTTCTCTGCTTTGTGGGAGGGGAAAATGAGAATGTAGGAGGGAGGAATGGCTAAATTGAAGAGCTAATTAAATTATAACTTAGTATATTTTCCTTAATTTTTTTTTCTTTTAGTCTCATCCAAACAAATCAGGGCAAGTCTCCAAAAGGGACCATCCTTCTGTTCTTGGGCCTTTAAAAACCCTGTCTTTAACAGAAGTTTGGGACACAGAGTATATGCCATGTTGTCTACTGACCCATAATCAAAATGCAGTGACCTTCTACCCTTTTTTTGCCCCCTGACCCATCTTGAATTCAATGCAGCCTTTATAAATTTGCAAATCCTTGGAGGTAAAGGGGTTTTTGTGAGGCTTTGTTCTGAGAAAGCCCTAAGAGTGTGCTTTCTAAATTAGACAAAGGTAAAGCAAGAAACATTAGTGAATGAAATTTTATACAGGTGAGCAATGGGCAACTCTTCCTAACACATATTGCAAGCTAAAAAGCAGTTATAAACATAGGAGACAAGGAGGTTATGGATTGCATCAAATTAGAGTGCCGTACAAATCACTTTCATGATGTAAGAAATGGTTAGGCCACAATCTTCCTGTTCTTCTCATTTTCAGGGCTGTGGGGGACCCTAGTGACCAAGGAAGGAATGGGGGTGGGAGGGAGGGGGAAAGGAGAGGAGAGAGGAAGGGGAAGAAAGAAGAGTGAGACTGATGTGAATCTGCAGGCACATTCCCTTATCTTTCCTACTATCCACCAGTTTAAAGGACACTATAATTATGATGGTGATAAAACAATGCCTGCTCATGTGTGCTGAATAAATAAAGAATGTTTACTGCTCAAGAATCTTTTTATTCCAATTAAATGTTATTAAAAAAAAGGCCACTTTTCCTACTGCAACCCCCTTTCCCCTCAATTATCTTGTTTTGTTGCAATATTTTCCTATGCAAGGCAGGGCCTTTCACAATTGATAGTGTATGTAGAAAAAAAGTCAGAGAAAGTGGAGTTCAACCGTCATATATTAAATACTACATAAATATCAAGAACCACCATTTGTTTATGTTGTCCAAATTTTTGTTCCTTTTACACCAGGGTCAAATGTGTTGAGACAGAAGTGATGACACTAAGTGTTGAGGCCTACCTATGGCTGCAGCCGCCATACTGGAGCACCCAGGAGGGGAGAAGCCAAGATAGCACAGGAGGAGCCTGAAGGCCCCTGAAAAGGGAATCCTCTGGTTCTGTTCTCCTGGCTTAAGCCCAAATCCTTCCAGGAGCACTGGAGCCAATCATTGCCTCCCACTGCTGCAGCTACTGGGAGCACACAAAAAAGCGGGAGCTCAAAGAAAAAAAAATTCACAAGTTCACATTTCTGGAAACACAAGTATCATTTTATATTCATGACATCAGCAAATCACATCATAATCAGATTCAAACAAGGTGTGGGCAGTAATGCCCATCAGGCTGGGCACTGAACACTGACGGTATCACATCCTAACCAGAAAATTTGCTTTTATTAATCTTGGAATCCTGAGTGAAAATTAAGTCTTTTAACTTTGGAAAGCTCACTTTTCACTTAAGAGGCCAGTTTTTACATTAATAAATTTCAAATAAACATGTCATTTTGAGTTATTCCATAACATTTAAATTTAGACTTTGATTTCCTGACTTTCTCAGATGCAGTAGTGTTTTGTTTGTTTTTTAAAAATCAAGGACACAACAAACATGATAGAAAATGCACTTATTCCGTTAAATGCCTTACAAACCTGCCTTTTTACTCCTTCTAAGTAGCGTATTGTTAAGTATAACTTTTTTAAAAAACCACTTTCGTCAAAGAAGCATCTAATTTTTTTGGCACATAGTATTTGGTGATGTGGTGCAAAAATACAACAGTAAAAAATTTCAAGGTATTTGTAAGTTTTCTGAAGAGTCTTAGGCCCCTTTTCTATTGAAAGTTTAGAGCTCCAATACCCTCAATTCTACTGGCAGAATTAGGATGGACTTAGAGGGTCCTAAACGTGACCGATTCACTAAGGCGGGGGGCTACAGCTTGCAGCAACGTGCTCGGCAACTTAATCCTACGCTAAAAGAGGGCAGAGAGCGAAAAAGAATGGAATACAAACTCTCCTGACATTCGTAGTTACTCTCAAGGTGGATTGTGTATTTTAAGGCTGATGGGAACGTCTGGTTTTTGGAGCAAAAAGAAGAGAAGGTAAGTGTTTATCCTTGTAGCCACCAGTTCGTAGAGAAACAATGAAAAGAACAAAGGGAACCACTTCTCCAGCTGAACATTTTCTGTGTCCCCCTCCATCTCAAGCTAAAAAGCTTGCGAGGGGATTCGCTTTACGTTAAGTAGTGGTGACTGGGCTTGCTGAACTAAGGAACGGGGGGAAACGTTGAAAGGTAGTGTAAATATAGACCCACTAATAATAATAAAGGCTGAGGCGGCGAATCTCCACAGCGCCGGTCACAGCCAACTTGCAGCAGAAGTTGCTAACTGCTGCAAGGTAAAGCCCAAGAAATAACCTTTGCATACCAGATTTCGAACCCAGGCATTGAAATAGCTTTTCTTGCCGTTTGGAGGGGTTTCTGAGCCCCAAAGGCGTAGGTGCTGTTCTCTGTGGGAAGACAGCGATGTACTATCTGGGTCGAAAAATGATCTCTATCGCTATCTGGAAGAGCATTTTTTTTTTTAAGGAGGAAAGGGGATTCAAGTATTGACGCTTCTGTTTGCTGGTATTAGACATGGCAGCGTTGGTTGGGAGGGGAGGGTTTCGCATTTACATGTCTTGGCTCTGGGGTACGCTGGTTACCGGCAAGTCTGCCTTTGTGGGTCCGTGTGGCTGAGGAGGTGACCGAGTGCCGTGGGCATTATATAAATGGATCGGGGTGTGTGTGTGTGTGTGTGTGTGTGTGTGGTGGGGGGAACCCCCGAAGCCGTCGAACATACGAAACACGGCTTTTTACTGCCCCCCAAGCGGCGACCGAGCCCCCACGCCCCACCTCAGAATCCGTATATTACCTGCCCTGTTACAGTGACACATGTTTATGTTTATAGTCCTGGTTTGTAGTAGTGTCAAGAGCCGCAGCGAGAGGAGGGGGAGGAGGCAGGAGAGGGAGGAGTAAAGGCAACCACCCCCACTTGTTGTTAAAGCAAATTTACTGCGTTATTGCAAGGCTGTACTGGGGGCTGGGATGAGAGTTGAGAGGAAGGGTAGAGTTGGGATGTGTGTGGGTGATGGAAGGGGGTGGGGTGGGGTTAAGGGATCCGCGATGGAGCCCTTCTCTGCAGCAGCCGGAGAAGCAGCTCAGTCCACAGGGGAGCATGCTAGCGCGGTCGAAAACAAAAAGGTTCCTCCAGCTCGCTGCGTTCACGTGGGGGGCTCCGCACCCGGGGCTCCAGGGCCCTGACCTCTGACCCCGGCTCCTCTCGGCGCTCTCCCGGTGCCGCGCGGCCACTTTTTACCCAGGATGCCTCGCGCGGGCCGCGCTCGTGCCGCGCTCGAGTCCTTCCTAATCCTCCATTCCCCGATTTCCATCCCCCGCCCCCCGCCCCCCCGCCGCCGCCAGCCCCGGGGGAGGATTCTCCAGCAGGGAACCCCCGCCCCACCCCCACTCCCAGAGCCCTGGCGGAGGCGGCCGCGGCTGGGCCGGGCGGGGCGGGGAGTGCGGGGCCGGGCCTCCCCTGCCGGGCCCGGGCCTGGCGGGGGAGGGAGGTGAGGGAAGGGGAGCCGAGGGGAGGGGGCTGGCCCCGCGGCCCTGCCAAGGCCCGGACCTGTTGCCTGCGATTGGTCCGCCTCGTCCCGCGCCCTCACCCTGCCCGCTGCGGCCCCAGCCCCTCCACGGAATCGTGGGGGAGGAAATGGGGATGGCTCTTCCCCTCGCCACCTCCCTCCAACTTTCTTTTTTTTTCCTTGGGGGGGGGGGCGGGATGAGAAAGCTGAGAGAGCGCAGCCGCTGCCCCATCCTTTCTCAGAAAGTATTGTCATGCGCGGGCCCACCACCCTCCCGGCCTCGCTACTTAAACTCTGCTTCCCCGCCGCGGAGCAGCTCCCCGGGCCGCAGCCCCCGCCCGGTCGGCGGCGGCCCCAGCGAGCCGGGCTGCCTTTCTGCCCTGGAAGCTCCCTCGTCCACGTTCCACTTTTCCCCCCGTCCCAGGAGGCGTAAGATAAAACCCCTTATTTGCTGCTCGCTGCCGGACAAGCCTTTCCCTTCCGTCAGAAGGCACTGGATGGAGAGTTTTAAAATAACACTATTTAAAGCAGGAAATAAAGAGAGGGGATCGTTCTTTGGCCGGGTTTAGACGCCATTCATACAATGACTTTTTTTTTGAAATACGAAATGTATCTCAGGTGAAAGGTTTTCTTGAATTTGCCTGATTTCCTTCTAGCTTTGGGGTTTCCTGAGGAACAGTTTCCGGAGGGAAATGGCAAATCAACCTTGAGATGGAAGGGAGACTTCCCGACCACCTTCTAAAAACGAAGGGGGAAACTGTGAAAATAGGCTCGGAAAGTAGCGGCGAGGCGGCCCACAGCGAAAGCTGGCGTCGCGGAAGGAAGCGCCTCCGGGTCGGAGATGGGAAAGGCGGCGCGCGGGCGGCGGGCGAGCGCCGGGACAGGCCCGGCGGTGGGGAGAAGGCGCGGCCGGCCTTGGCGCGCGAAAACGCGGCCGGGGAGGGCTCGGGGCGGGGGCTCCACCACGCGGCCGGAGTCGCGGAGGAAGCGGGACCTGCTCCTGGCGCCCGGCCGCCCCCATTGTTCAGCCCTCTCTCTGCTGCTCGGCGGGCGCTTCCTTCCCGAGGGGGGGGTCCCGCAGCCCAGCCGGGCCCCCGCCCGCGCCTCTCCGCACTCTAGAGCTCGGACCGGGTCGGGTCGGGTCGGGTCGGGTCGAGTCGGGTCGGCGCGGCAAGTTTTACGAGCTGACTCGGCCAGCCAGGGGTTCCCGACCGAAGCCCTCGTAGAAAGCAGGCTTTACAACGTGCCGCTAAATTGGGAAGCTGGGCAAGCCTGAAACTCGCACAGTTAAAGAAAAGGGAAAGGAGCTTAGCTAGCTTTATAAAGTGATAACCAGCCAAGACAATAAATGGGCATTTTTTTCTGGATGCGGAGAGTTAGAGCAGATTATATAATATTTGAGATAACTCTAAGCGTATGGATTCGGAAAATGAATGTGAGGGCTTAGAGGAGTTCGGAAAAGCACGTTTCGATGTTCCTATTAGTTATTGCCTAGCTCTTTGTTGTAAGCAAGAAGTCTAATTTAAAAAGAAAGGGCTGAGGTGGCCCTAACAAAAACGAACTTGATTTCTTAACCTGAAATGTATTTTCAGAATAATGGTGAATTTCAAAAGGGAAAAACATTTAATTTGCTTTTAAAGCACGTTTTGGGAACAAATAATTGCAACCCACCTAGGAAACCCTGCTTATTTTCCTTTGTGCGGCATGTGGAAAAAATATTTCTGGCAAACGTCATAGTTTTTTAAAAATGAAGATTTCCAACAAGTGCTGGCGAGTTGGTAGACAAGACCAAAGTCAACGTGGGAGAACGCTTGTGAAGAAATAATTTCAATACTATGCCTCAAACCTTATTAGGGCAAATGAGTGATTTCAACTTACATTTATAATAGACTTTGAGGAAATTCCTTTCAAAATACTCATTACTGCTCTGTGTATTATGTAGCAGTGTTTCCCAAGGTGGGTTTTTAAAAACCAATTATAATTGATCTCTAATGGAATATTATATTTACACGTCATCATGAAAACATCATTTGATAAGAGTTTTGAATTACAAGAAAGAAGTTAACAGATGATCTTCATAAATAGCATCTGTTTGAAAGGACCCTTTAAGAGTCTATTGAAGGTAGCTAAGGTTGTGATTTTGCATTTGAAATGGTATAGAAGTTGTCTGCATTTTAACACTTTCATTTTGTGGGTCTTTTTTTCTGAACTTGCATTTCCTCGTAGAAATCTTTCAGTTATTTTGAGGTATAGGAAGAAATTCATATGTAAGAAATTATTTGAGGAGTGATTATGGAAAGGTTTTGATAGAAAAAAAAGAATCGTTGAAAATTAAGTATTCTCAAGTCTGCTCATTCTGTTCCACACTCATCCTCCCTTGGTTCCCCCCACTCTTTGGATTCAATTTACATTTTTTATTTGTTAGTCTTTGAGATTTTTGAACAGCTTTAGAAGTTCACCTGTGCTGTTGTTGACAGCAGAAGGTGAATCTTTTTACATTTTTTATTGTTTCGGGTATTTTTTGTTTCATTTAAAGTAAAAAAAAATGTTGCAAGTCATCATAAACTTGTGAGAAAAACAACAAATGGGCGGAAAAAAGGGCATGAATGGGGGTGGGGGTGGAGAGGGACGTGCAGCATTCCTGACTAGTCTTTGTGATACCTTTCCTTACTTGTATGTCATATTTTCTACTTCTGTTTGCGCCGAAGAGCTTTGCTTTTTTAGTTAGGGTAAAATGCCACCATATAGAAATTACCTACATTCCAGTTCTTAAGGGCCACAGTAAAATAAGACTGACAAAAACTGATCAGCAGCTTGTGTGTTTAATTCACCAGGAATGTTAAGCTTCATAAGATTCACCCTATGGGGTCATGTTGGTCCTTGGCACTGTTACTGTACAACTTCAAGAGGTAAATATACACATTACAGATTTTAAAAATCTAAGATGTACTAGACAAACAGTTAATTAATTGAAGGAATAAAAATGAATTTGTCAACCTCTTTCTTTCTGGGACACAATGCACTTAATTAACATATTCTTGGGCTTGTTTCTGGATTTGGTAAGCAGTGGCCCCAGAGAGGAAAACATTTAAATCTTAAAAAGTGACCTTCTTTGGTCTTAATAGTATTTAGCAATTCAGTTGAATTACCCCCCCCACCCCCACCCTGCAGTCCTAGAGATGTTTCATTTTTCTCAAGATTCTCATTTCAAAAACTGATTTTCCTCTTTTCTACGTCCAGAATCTTTTCATTTAATCTTACTGTACCTTAAAAATAGACATCTAAATATGTCACTTTAATCACATTTTAATTATAGCGGATGCAAATCTTCAGTGTCTGGGAAAAATGGACCTTACACTCCTACTCTTACATTGTACTGATGATACCCTGAAAAGTCAAAGTCTAACATCTTTAAGTGTTATTGCATCAGGGAAAAAAAGTCCAACCCTTAAATGTTAACAAGTTTACTTAAACCTAGAAGATCTAATGAAATATTGGAGATTCTTATTTTCCTGTTGGTAATTAGAGATGGTGTTTTGCCCCCAAAAAGGAAATATAGCCCATTAATACAAATTTTATTACAAAAGGAATAGCTCTGATGCCATACACAAGATTAACCAAACCAAACCTTTTCAAGTACTAGACCTTGATCCTTAAAAGGATTTTAAACTTTAAATCCCATACAATATAAATTTCAGAGTTATTTAAACTTCCAAAAATTAAGTGTATCTAACAATATTAATTATTATTGGTTCCAAATTAGAGTTGGTTTTGTAATAAAATGATGACCTTTGCATGAAAAGGTGGTTAACATTTGAGGGCTATTTAAATGTAGACAATCTAAACTAATTTTCTTAACTACTAATTTCAGCTATTGAAAATCTTTAAAGCCATGGACATCTGAGAATTTCTGTTAATCATTACTTAGAAATTTTAGTTCAATTACACATGCAGAATAAAGTCTTGCTTTTCCCTGAAGCAGGCTGCAATTAGCTTTTAAACACCAATATTGTAGATTATAAAAACATGTATCATGGGCCTACTATGTGCAAGATTTTGCTAGGCCTTGTGGTGAGTTAAAAAAAAGGATTAACAATGGAATTTTGTAAAAGCCACGAACAGAATCTCAACTTAAAACATAATTGAAATGAATACCTTTATATGAAAATTTGGCTACTACTCCATGATGTTGGTTGCTGTCTCTGTTTGCATCTACAATACACAGAGTGATAAATAACAAAAGTAGTTCAGGAATACTTTTGTATTTAATCATACTTCTTATCATAAACTTCTCACACAAAAGGTAAAAATTGTTTGATACCAAATAAGACAGAATTTTATTCAAATGTTATATAAAATGCTATGTAAAGGAAGATGTATCTGTATAGATAATAAGAAATTGCCTTTTTGAGTTTTTCAACCAATTTATTTAGAAGATTATACCTTTCAATCAGGTTTAGAATATACATGGATTCTAATTGGTATTTGTTTGTTTGTTTAAAAACTTAGCATGCAGGCCAATATAGAATTTTAAACACTTTGTGGAAGTCAAATATCTAAGTGAAGGAAAGTGTACTTAATCTTAGCAATATAGAAATATACTTTAGGTATACAGAAATATACCTCAATTCTATGCCTCATTATAGAAATATATTCAACAATGGATGTGACACTAATGTCAATTGTACAAACACAAGGCAAAGAAAACTGTAAGAGGTAAATATGAGCAATAATAACCTATGAACCAAATGAAGTTTTAATATTTGTCATAATATCTATTTAAATAAATGATTATAGAAAAGCAAATACAAAAATTTGGTGCCCAAGTTACGGCCTAAAGAAAATTACAAGAAGATATATTACCCGTAAAGCAAAAATACATTTTCCCATTATAGTCGGGTTAGAGGTTACATTATAAAATACTTTACTTGAGTTTTTTGTGGTTTGCCTCAGATGATTAGTTTCGAGAAATATATGAACCAATACTGAGTTGGCTGCTGCTATGTGAAGAGGGATATTAGAGACAACAGGCTTTTGTTTTATTCTACAGGTATTAGAGACACTTTCCTAAAGGATATTTTGAGAATATACAGTCAGATGTAAAGACGGATGTTTTAAGACTGAAATTGTCCTTTTCCTATGGAGTTATTCTATAAATCTCATCAAAAAATTTTTTTTCTTAACACTACCATGTGTTGTTTAAAAGCTTACTTGAAGTTTAACAATTCTGGCAATCCAATTATAAGTTTTATCCATTCTGGGTTTTGAGAATTAGCATTTTCAGCCAATTGGCAAAGTGCTTTCTTTCTAGACCTGTATCTGTATCTCTATATATACATCATAAAGGACAAGTACAACCTCCTCATCGCTATTTTCTCTATATCCAAAACAGTCCCTGGCACACAGTAAATGTTCAAAAAATATTTACTCAATGAATAAGTAATCAACTGTGTATTTGAATTGTTTTATTTTGCCTGCTATTTTCCTTTTCCTTTAATATTTTATAGAAACAAACTAAATGTTATACATGATATAAAACAAAAATTCCATATTTTAAAATATACTCATTTTTTCATATAACTTTCATAACTCAGCATATATATTAAAATGTTTTAAGCAATTTGAATTACAACTTGTCAACATTTATACATGTCTTTTCACAAAATTTCTGCTTCAGATACTATTATTTATATACAGACCTGTTATGTAATGTATATTTTCCTCTTTTTAAATTCTAAAATATCTTACAAATATGTATTTTGGTTTTATTTGGAAATAGCAAATGTTTTCATGCATTTTTTTATTAAGTGTTCCAGAATAGGGTAAGGTATGCATCCTCCTTTACATATAAATTAATTCCATCATAAGAGCTAAGCTTCAATGCATTAAAAATAAAATGAACAAATTTTTAAAATAATTTAGTACATTAAGGTTTGACTGCAGTGTTTGAGAAGTTTCACATTGATTTTTAACTCAAAATTACTCTACATTAGGCGTCTGAGCAGGAATTGGACATTGAACTGGTATCCTTTGTATAAGGGTAAGGACAAAATAACACAGTTAAGATACACAAAACACTACAGTTTTATTTAAAGGGCATTTTTACTGGTATAAAATGCAGACATTTTAAGAACATTATATAGTCAGAAATGTATTGTTGTCATATCCCCTCCCCACATTTGCATTTTTGTAATATGTAATCTTGCAGTTAATTTTCCTAAGTGAAGTGATATAGTTTAAAAAAAGAGCATTCCCATCTTTTTGGGTCTCTTTACTATACATTTCTCCCTGTTTTATGCTTTGGTAGATTTGCATTGCTGTGCTTAGCTTTTAAATATGTGAATGTATTTGCTAATATATGCTTATTAATTCTTAGATTTCTAGCAAAAATTTGAAAGAAAACCCTGCCATGTTGCCAGTTGCTTTCCTCTATGAGGACATTTAGAGTGCTTTTTAAAGCTTACACCGTTTTATTTTTTGGTAGTAGACTAGGACTTTTGGTTCCTGCATCCTTTAACATTGTGTAAGGACATTTTCCAGGTTATCACATTTATTGGTAACTCCTGATAAACAGCCATTTTGTACCTGCATGGTATTAAGCAAAAGCCATGAATTTGCTTTGTAACTATGCTTATCATTTAAACCATCTACCCTTAATTCCTATTTCACGCTAAACTTTTATAATTAGACACATTTTGCTTAAAATCAATACTGGACTTCTATGAATACATGAAGTCTCGAGCGACAGAAGATTTTACAGCTCAAAACTGCTCTGTATCCAGCTAATTAATCTATTCAGATAGGCCTAATCCATTTTCTATTTGTATGTAAGGAGGTAGTTCCCATTTTTCTGCCAGTTAAATAACGTCACATTTCTAAGAGCAAATTTGGAGGAAAGAGCCAGATCAGACGAATCCTTAATCAAAACTGGATTCCACTGCCTCAAGGTGTTAATTGTCTCTTGGTGGCTGACTGGGAGAACCTGGGTTCCTTGCATTTTTGCAAATCATCACATCATAGCGCTAATTCCTGACAAACAACCATTTGTGCTCTTGCCCGTCCAGCTGAGGGTAGCCTTGGTGCTCCCAGTCTAAAGTACAACCCTAACACAGGCTTTTGACCTTCAGTTTGTAATGCACTTTTCATTTGTCACTGGGACCAACGTGGTGCGTGATGAACGCCGATTTGGTAGCACTTCCACCGGGTGAACTTTGGGGAGAGTCCAGGTTTGGAATTTAATGGGTGGAGAGGCTGCGGCAGCATGGTGAAGTTCGCGCGGGCGACTTCAGGAAGCCATGCTTCATTACACCCTTCAGGGAGCTGGCATAGGCAGCTCGTCCGACTCTTGATACCCCGGGGCCAGTTCCTGAGAAAAAAGCCGTCAGGTAGGTTTTTTCAACGCCGGGAGACGCCCACGAGGGGGTCCCCTCTCGACCCTCCGCCAAAACCCCCGCCCAGCCCTCGGCCTCCGCCACCACCCCCACCCGCCGCGGCCTCTCGCTGACGCGCACACACAGCCCGCGCTGCGGAGGACGGCCCCAACGTCCCCGCCCCCGCGTGCGCGCCCCCGCGGCCTCCCGTTGGCTCCTTTGGCCTCCCCGGGTCTTCAGCCCCGTTCGCCCCCGCCCTCGGCATACCGCGGCGGCGGCGCGCGGCGCGGGGGAGGGGAAGGGGCCCCGGAGGCAGGCTGGGGCAGCCGGCCGGGCGCGGCGGCGCGCACGCAGGCCTCGCCGCTCCCAGGCCTCCTCCCTGACGCTGGCCGCAGGGCGGGCGCGCACGCCGAGTGACGCTCGGAGGAGGAAGCGCTGCCCCCGTCCCCTCCCTCGCCGCCCCTGGCCCAGCGGGAGCCCCCCCAGTGCGCCTGTGCGGAGGCCTACTTGATTATGTGTGCCCTCTCGGGGCGCCAGCGTTAGCGGCCGGGTGGAGGTGGGGAGGGACGACGCCGAGGAGGAGGAGGAGGAGGAGGAGGCGGAGGAGGGGAGGTGGGGGGAGTCAGCAAGGACATGGCTCCTGACTCCTGTGCGGAACGTGAGTGACTGAGCGGCAAAGCCTGAGTGAGCGAGCGGCCGAGCGGCGGGCGGGAGCCGGGGGCGCCAGGGAGGGCGAGGGGCGCGGGGGGCTGTGCAGGGGGGTGGGAAATCGCTGATGGGCTTGCATGTGTTTTTTAATGGTCCCCCCCCCCCCAACTCCCTCTTAGATGGTCTCTAGCGACCGGCCCGTGTCACTGGAGGACGAGGTCTCCCATAGTATGAAGGAGATGATTGGAGGCTGTTGCGTTTGCTCAGACGAGAGAGGCTGGGCCGAGAACCCGCTGGTTTATTGCGACGGGCACGGCTGCAGCGTCGCGGTGCATCAAGGTAAACACCCAACCGCCCGCCGGGCCGGACCGGCCTGCCCCCAACCGTCACCGCCTCCCCCGCCCCGGCCGCAACCGCCAGCCCCTGCCCCTCCCCCGCCCCGTGCCGCGGCCGCGGGCGGCACTCGCGGGGTCGGTCGCGGGCCGGAGGGCGTGTGGGCCGTGCCTGTGGGAGAAAGTGCGTGTGGCCTGGCCTGTCATGTGATTTCGCTCTCACTCTCTCAAGTGTCATTGGGCCGCCGCCTGCGCCTGGGGCCGGTGGTCTGGCGGCTCCAGGCCCCAGGGTGGGGGTGGGGGTGGGGGTGGGGGCGGGGGCGGGAGCGTGCGCCCCGCGTGGCGCTCGCGGTGGCTGTGGGCTTGCGAGCGTGGAGACCCCTCCCCCTGCAGGGCCTGCTTCAGGCTGCCGCAGTGTGTCTGGAGACTTCCTGTGGTCCGGGGACGGGCTTGCGAGGCCTGGGCGGGCGGGCAGGCAGGCAGGCGTGTTACCTTGGCGCTGTGGTGGAGAGGAGACCAGGCTGCAGCTGAACGCTCTTCTGCGGAGCCAGCCCGGGAGCTTCCTGCGGGGAGGACGATGCAGGCCACTGGCCGCCGCTGGTCTGGGCAAAGCTGCCTGGGCTGGGTATTGGCAGAACCAGGCCACTCGCTCAGCGGAGAGGAGGTGGTGGGTGCTGCCAAGAGACTTGGGGAAGCCTCAGCTTATTACTGGGTGTTTCCATCCGGTGTGTTGGGTCTACGAGCAGGCGGAAGACGCTAGTAAGGTATTTTTTTTTTCTCTGACCATTGGGGTCTATTTTTTCCATTTCTTGAGGTGAAGAGGTTGTGGCCCAAGCAATCTAGGTACGTTTTTGGTGGCTCCCTGCTTCTTCACTGCTCTACCCGCTTCTCATTCCTTGGGCTGGCGTTGAGTGATCCAGAAGTTGTTTAGTGGAGTACTGGACTCTGCCAAAGGAGAGAGTGAAAATCTCAGCGTAAAAGGTTCAAGTGCATTCTTTAAAGCGTGGAATATCGCAACTGCGAAGTGAGACTAAGATGCAGTGATGATGGTTCTGAGACCATGAATTAACCTGAGAATGGATACAGTTAGTCCCGGTTGTTCCTGAGGAACAGTGAAGTTGCATACCCTCTCTTTTTAAAGAGTGAAAACATGCATTAAAATTACATGCTGATTTTAAGGTGTCAGGACTTGTATGTTGTGTTTAGTGGCATTTGTGGAGGTATTTCTTATTAATTGGTTGATAAATTACCAAACATTGATAAGTAATGGCTGTCTTCCAGTATAGAAAATGTTAATTTAAGTCTTAAAGTTTACTCTCTAGCAGTGCTCCCAAATAAAAATAAAAGTTTATGGACACTGATGCTGTGTTTGTTGGTTGATCAATATTTTATTCTGATGTTTACAAATGTTTAAAGATATTAGAGGGGCTTGTGTGGTGGCACACTGGGTTAAGCTATTACCTGTGCCTCTGGAACCCATATGGGTGCCAGTTCTAGTCCCAGCTGTACCACTTCCAATCCAGCTCCTTGTTAATGCACCTGGGAAAGCAACAGAAAATGGTCCAAGTGCTTTGGACCCTGCCATCCACATGGGAGACGTGTATGAAGTTTCAGGCTTCTGGCTTCAGCCTGGCCCAACTGTGGCGGTTGTGGCCATTTGGGCAGTTACCTAGCAGATGGAAGAACTCTGTCTTTCCCTCTTTCTCTGTCGCTCTGCCTTTCAAATACATAAAAAGTTAGTTTTTGAAGTATTAAAAAGTTGATTTTACATAATTAAAAAATTTTTTTGAGGCACAGAGTGAACTCTGATCTGATGGTTTGCTTCCCAAATGACCAGAATGGCTGGAGACTGTGACTGGTCTGGGGCCTGAAGCACGGAGCTAAGAACACAATCCAGTTCTCCCAGGTTGGTCACTGGGATGAAATCACTGGAACTTGCTGACTCCTGTTGTTGACAATGGCAGGTAGCTAGAGTCAGGAGACAGCACCAGGAATTGAACCCAGGCACTCTGATTTGGATTGTGGGTTTGTTCACCACTAGGTTAAATACTTGTTCCTGGTTTTATTTAAGTGCTTCTGATATTTAAGATGTTAGCAAGATTCTGCTGAACAAGCTCATTTGAGATTATCAGTTGGATATTTTTAATATTATTCAACACCAATTTTTAAGCAGTAGATATGTAAATTAGATATGATATATATTTGAATTGATTGTTGGAGCATTCACGTGCTACATTTTTAAATAAACATGTACTTAAAAATATTTTTGTCTTTGAAAGAGAGTGACAGGGTGAGCAGGAGAAACGGAAAGATCTTTCATCTTCTGGTTTAACCCTAGATGCCCAAAATAGCCAGAGCTGGGCCAGACCAAAGTCGGAAGCTAAGGATTCCATTTTGATCTCCATGTAGGTAGCAGGAACCCAGTCCACTCTCTCCCAGGCCTATTAGCAGGAAGCTGGATCAGAAGAGGAGTAGTGGGTACCCAAATATGTGGGTGTCCCAAGTAGCAGCAGCTTAACCTTCTGTGCCACAACACACCTCCCATGTGCTTTCTGTTTATTTGCATATTCTTGAAGAGCAGCAGAGAGAGACACATTCCATCTTCAGGTTCACTCCTCAAAGGCCTGCAACAGGTCTCCATGAGAGTGGTAGGGGCCAGCACTTGAGACACCTTTTATTGCTTCTCACCATACATTAGCAGGAATCTGAATTAGAAGTGGAATAGTGGAACTGATAAGGGATGCAGGCAATGGGCACCACAGGTAGTGACTTACCCACTGTACCACAACGTCTACCCCCATGTAACCCTTCTTTTAAAAAATTTATTTATTTGATTGGGGCCGGCGCTGTGGTGTAGTGGGTAAAGCCGCTGCCTGCAGTGCTGGCATCTCTCTCATATGGGTGCCGGTTCGAGCCCTGGTGGCTCCACTTTGAATCCAGCTCTCTGCTATGGCCTGGGAAAGCAGTAGAAGATAGTCCAAGTCCTTGGGCCCCTGCACCCGTGCGGGAGACCTGGAAGAAGCTCCTGGCTCCTGGCTTCGGATCAGCTCAGCTCTGGCCATTGAGGCCAATTGGGAGTGAACCAGTGAACCAGCGAACAGAAAACCTCTCTCTCTGCCTCTCCTTCTCTCTCTGTGTAACTCCGACTTTCTTTTTACTTTAAAAGACAAAAAAAGATTTATTTATATGAAAGGCATAGTTAGGGCCGGCGCCGCGGCTCACTAGGCTAATCCTCCCCCTTGCAGCGCCGGCACACCGGGTTCTAGTCCCGGTCGGGGTGCCGGATTCTGTCCCGGTTACCCCTCTTCCAGGCCAGCTCTCTGCTGTGGCCAGGGAGTGCAGTGGAGGATGGCCCAAGTATTTGGGCCCTGCACCCCATGGGAGACCAGGAGAAGTACCTGGCTCCTGCCTTCGGATCAGCGCGGTGCGCTGGCCGCAGTGGCCATTGGAGGGTGAACCAACGGCAAAGGAAGACCTTTCTCCCTGCCTCTCTCTCTCACTGTCCACTCTGCCTGTCAAAAAAAAAACAAAAAAACAAAAGAAAGGCATAGTGTCGCTCCCCCTCTTCGTGGAGGAACGACACAGGACCCTGCGCTGTTCTTTCGTCTGCTCGGCCCTCCCCGGGTTTGCTGCTGGTTCTTCCCGGGTTGGCTACTATCCCTTCCACCTCCGTGGAAGGGCAGTTCCCCCTGGCCACATTCCCCACTTCCGCAGGGGAGCGGCACACCGCCGGCCGGCTCTCTCGGGGGCTGCACAGGTGTTCCTTCAGCTAGATGTTCCCCTTAGATGTTCCCCATAGATGTTCCTGGTGCATGCCGTCTCTCTCCTCCTTTATAGTCCTCCTCCGCCAATCCTAACTCGGCTGCCCACACGCCGAGTACGCTGCTCTCCTCCAATCAATAGCAAGTCCTACAGTTTATTAGTTGAACTGGAGGCAGCTGTGCGGAAGCTGTTTACTTCTCTCCCAGCGCCATATTGTGGGAGAGCAGATGCATAGAATAAGTCTTAATTCCAGTAACTCAGTCTAGTCCGGTTGCTCCCCACAGCATAGTTAACACAGAGAGAGACAGATCTTCCATCTGCTGCTTCACCTCTGCTTTTTTTTTTTTTTTTTGACAGAGTTAGTGAGAGAGAGACAGAAAGGTCTTCCTTTTGTTGGTTCACTCCCCAATGGCCGCTACGGCTGGAGCTGCGCTGATCCAAAGCCAGGAGCTGGTGCTTCCCCCGATCTCCCATGCGGGTGCAGGGACCCTAGCACTTGGGCCATCCTCCACTGCCTTCCTGGCCCACAGCAGAGAGCTGGACTGGAAGAGGAGTAACTGGGACTAGAGCCTGGTGCCTATATGGGATGCCGGCCCCTGGTTCACCTCTCAAATAGCCACAATGGCTGAAGCTGGGCTGTTCAGGAGCCAGGAGCAGGGACCCTGAAGCACTTGGGCCATCTGCTGCTGCTTTCCCAGGCCACTTGTAGGGAGGTGGATCGAAAGTGGAGCAGCTGGATTTCAACCAGCGTCCATATGGGATGCTGGTGTGGCAGGCAGAGGCTTAACCTGCCACACTACAACGCTGTCCTCCCCCCACATCCCCACCCCGCTACCCGCTGCCCAGTGCCTTGTGTACATTTTTTAAGTAATGGCTTTACTGAGATGTCATTGTGAGAATACAATTTGTCCATTTAAAGTGTACAATTCAGTGGTTTTTAGTGTATTCAGAGTGTGCAGCCATTACTATGATTAATTTTAGATCCTTTTCTGCATACTTATGAACCTTGGACCTGCCCCTCCTTTCTTTTTTGAAGATTTGTTTTTTTATTTGAAAGAGTTTCAGAGAGGAGGAGAATCAGAGAGAGGTTTTCCATCTGCTGGTTTGCTCCCCAAATGGCTGCAAAACCAGGGCTGAAGCAGGAGGTTTACACTGGGTCTCCCACGAGGGTGGCAGGGACCCAAGCGCTTGAGCCATCTTCTGCTGCTTTTCCCAGGATGCCAGCGTTGCAAGCAGTGGCTTTACCCACTGCACTATAACATTGGTCCCAGTTTTTCTCTATTTCCAACTCCCCCAGCAATACCTTACCCCTAGTCTACTTTATATCTCTGAATTTGCCTGTTTTGGACATTTAACGTAGATAGAAGGATTTCACTTTTTTCTGTAATTCCTGTGTTCGTTTTGAAAGGTGATTTGGGAATGTTTTCATTAGACTTAACTAAAATGCTTGCTATTTTTTTTTGAATTTTTTTATTTTTATTTTTTTTTGACAGGCAGAGTGGACAGTGAGAGAGAGAGACAGAGAGAAAGGTCTTCCTTTGCCGTTGGTTCACCCTCCAATGTCTGCTGCGGCTGCTGCGCTGCGGCCGGCGCACCGCGCTGATCCGAAGGCAGGAGCCAGGTACTTCTCCTGGTCTCCCATGGGGTGCAGGGCCCAAATACTTGGGCCATCCTCCACTGCATTCCTTGGCCACAGCAGAGAGCTGGCCTGGAAGAGGGGCAACCAGGACAGAATCCGGCGCCCCGACTGGGACTAGAACCTGGTGTGCCGGCGCCGCAAGGTGGAGGATTAGCCTAGTGAGCTGCGGCGCCGGCCAAAATGCTTGCTATTTAAACAGTAGTATAAAAAAAATAAACTGTAGTACGTACGCGTTAAAAATTTTTTGAGGCCGGCGCCGCGGCTCACTAGGCTAATCCTCCGCCTAGCGGCGCCGGCACACCGGGTTCTAGTCCCGGTCGGGGCTCCGGATTCTGTCCCGGTTGCCCCTCTTCCAGGCCAGCCCTCTGCTGTGGCCAGGGAGTGCAGTGGAGGATGGCCCAGGTGCTTGGGCCCTGCACCCCATGGGAGACCAGGAAAAGCACCTGGCTCCTGGCTCCTGCCATCGGATCAGCGCGGTGCGCCGGCTGCAGCGCACCGGCCGCGGCGGCCATTGGAGGGTGAACCAACGGCAAAGGAAGACCTTTCTCTCTGTCTCTGTCTCTCACTGTCCACTCTGCCTGTCAAAAAAAAAAAAAAAAAAAAAATTTTTTTTGAGTTACTCAAGAAAAAAAAACCTAATAATAAATACTACATAATGTTCTTCTAATTAAGAGAAAAAATTATGAAATTTAGACTTATTTAGACAAAATAACAAGTTGCATTTAAAAATTTTTGCTGAAGTACCATTTTTATTTTTAAAAGCTTTATTTGAAAGAGTGACAAATAGATGGGGGTAGAGAGAGAGAGAGAGATATTGAGAGATATCCTGGTGGTTCATCTCCAGATATCTGCATCAAGGTTTGGCAAGGCCAAAACTAAGAGCCTAGAACTCCATTCTGGTTTCCCACATGGGTGGTAGTGACCTAAGCCATTATCTGCTGCCTTCCCAGGTGCATTGGCAGGAAACTGGATTGGAAGTGGAGGAGCCAGGACTCAAAGCAGCACTTCAGTATGGGATTAAGTTGGCTCAAGTAACCCCTGCATGATAACACCTGCACCCCATATAATTTTAAATTGAAGACAAGGTTTTTTTTTTTTTTTTTTTTTGAGAAGTAGAGACATGTTTTGCTCCAGTGTGCTGGTTTATTCCTCAAACACTTGAAAATGCTGGAGTCAGGAACTGGTGCCAGGTATGAAACCCAGGTACTCTGATATGTGATGCAAATGCCTTAGCTGCTAGACTAAATGCCCAGCCCAAAGTGTCATATTTTTAATTAACTGTAATTGACTATATATGTGGCAAGTGGGGAATAAAGTGTTATTCTGTAAAGCAAATAGTTGACTTGAGAACAGTTTGAGAGGTAAATAAGATTTTGAAAAGGGCATTTGATTTTTCCATAATCTTCAAATCTTAACACTTTTTAACAGCTTGCTATGGCATTGTTCAAGTACCCACTGGACCATGGTTTTGCAGAAAATGTGAATCCCAGGAGAGAGCAGCAAGAGTGGTAAGGAATGTTTATCAAAAACATTAAAATACTTAAGATATTACACTTATGTTGCTGTTTGAAGGGCTGTCAGTGTTTTGTTCCTAATATTATAACTGAGTTAATTTGCAGAATATTGACTTGGAGTTTTAAACAGACTTTGTAAAATTTGAGAAAATTTACATAAGTAAATGTTAATGGATACTTAAAAGACAAAAATATAAAGTCATATTTTGGGTTTTATTAATAGGTGCAGAATCAAGAACGTTGAAGTAGTTTGAAGGTTTATTTGTGGTAATCATAGAATATAATAGTAGTAGAAACATAAGGAAGTGAAATTGATAATTCTGCTAGGTTTTGTTAAATGAGGCAAAAGGAAAAAGACTTTCAGTAACTCTCATATTCTTTTCACCACATTTGCATGTCTATGGTTTAACTTTGAACACATCATTTTCAGACATTTGGTCCCTTTGGAAAAGCAACATAAAATTTTTCCTTTTTTTATGTGCCTGGCTACCTTCTTTTTAAACACTTTAGTAAATCTTTTGTAAGAATGAGAGAAGTATATTTGTTCTTTGTAGCCAGACATTTTTCCAGTTGAACTTCTGGAAATATGGAGAGACATATTTAATCTTCATTAGTCATACAGAACTATTACTAATTGCAACATGATAGTTTGCAATGTGGTGTTGACTAGAGAAAGTAGAAAATAGTTTAACTTGTCTTTGTAGGCATAAAGTGAAAGAAGCAGCTTTAATTATTGCCTGGGCAGTTTATTTTTATTTTTATAAAGATTTATTTATTTAAAAGGCAGAGTTACAGAGAGGCAGAGAGAGAAACAGAGAGAGGTCTTCCATCTGCTAGCTCATGCCCCAGATGGCTGCAATGGCCGGAGCTGGGCCAGTCCGGAGCCAGGAGCTTCTTCTGAGTCTTCCACGCAGGTGCAGGGGCCCAAGACTTGGGCCATCTTCTACTGCTTTCCCAGTCCATGGCAGAGAGCTGGATTTGAAGTATAGCAGCTGGGACTGACACCCATAACCCTCTAGCCACAGCACCGGCCCCCTGGGCAGTTTTTTGATCAGTAGAAATAATGTGTGTGAGAATGTGCTGTAGCAGAATTATAGCTGTTGTCCTTATGTTAGAATAGTGGAACTTAACAAAGGGAATATGAAACCAATCATGAAAATTTTAGGGCTTGATAAAGTTGTGTATAATTTTAAAAAATATTTATTTGAAAGACAGAGTTAGAGAGAGAGGAGGAGACATCTTCCATCAGCTGTTCACTCCCCAAATGTCTGCAATGACCAGGGCTGGGCCAAGCCGAAGCTAGGACCCAGAAGCTTCTTTTGGGTCTTCCGTGTGGGTGCAGGGGCCCAAGCACTTGGGGGCCATCTTCTGCTGCTTTCCCAGATACACCAGCAGTGAGCTGGATTGAAAATGGAACAGCTTGGACTTGAGTTTGTGCCCATGTGGGATGCCAGTGCTGCAGATGGCGGCTAAACCCACTACAGCACAGCACTGGCCCCTGCTCCACTTTGATCCAGTTCCCTGCTAATGCTTCTGGGAAAGCAGTGGAAGATGACCCCAGTGATTGTGCCCTTGCATCCACGTGGGAGACCCAGATGAAGCTCCTAGCTTCTGCCTGGTTCATCTTTGGCTGTTGCAGCTGTTTAGGGAGTGAACCAGTGATGGAAGATGTCTCTCTTTTTTCAAATAAATAATCCTTTAAAAAATAAAAGTACAGCTAGAGGACAGCAAATGAAGATTAAGGACAGATCTACTTAAGCCATGTTGATTTTTTTTTTTTTTTTAAGATTTATTTATTTGAAAGGCAGAGTTATAGGGAAGGGAAAGGAGTGATAGAAATCTTCCATCAGCTGATTTACTTCCCATATGACTGCAGTAGCCAGGACTGGGACAGGCCGGAGCACCTTCTGCCTTTACAGGTGCATTAGCAGGGAGCTGCATGAGAAGTGGAGCAGCTGGATTTTGAACTTGTGCCCACAAGGAATGCCAGTGTCACAGGTGACAGCTTTACCTGCTATGCCACAATACTGGCCCCAATTTTTTTTTAAGAGAATTTAATTTTTTTAAAGATTTATTTATTTTTATTTATTTGAAAGAGTTACAGAGAGAGGTAGAGGCAGAGAGAGAGGTCTTCTGTCCTCTGGTTCACTCCCTAGATGGCCGCAACGGCCAGAGCTGCACCGATCCGAAGGCAGGAGCCAGGAGCTTCTTCTGGGTCTCCCATGTGGATGCAGGGTCCCAAGGACTTGGGCCATGTTCCACTGATTTCTCGGGCCATAGCAGAGAGCTGGATCTAAAGAGGAGCAGCTGGGACTAGAATTGGCGTCCACGTGGGATGCCAGCGCTGCCAGTGGAGGATTAACCTACTATGCCATGGCGCCGGCCCCCATTTTGAACTCCTTGATTAGAACAATCTATTTGTTTTTTTTTGTTTGTTTGTTTGTTTTTTTTTTGACAGGCAGAGTGGACAGTGAGAGAGAGGGAGAAAGGTCTTTGCCGTTGGTTCACCCTCCAGTGGCCGACACACCGCGCTGATCCAACAGCAGGAGCCAGGTGCTTCTCCTGGTCTCCCATGGGGTGCAGGGCCCAAATACTTGGGCCATCCTCCACTACACTCCCGGGCCACAGCAGAGAGCTGGCCTGGAAGAGGGGCAACCGGGACAGAATCCGGCGCCCCCACCAGGACTAGAACCCGGTGTGCCGGCGCCGCAAGGCGGAGGATTAGCCTAGTGAGCCGCGACGCCGGCCTAGAACAATCTATTTGTAAACCTGCCCTGTCTCAGCAAATTCACTGAAACCCTTACAGAGCATAACGTCATCCTGGTTCTGGGCATAGTCCCAAAACTTTTTTATCTCAAGACCCAGGGCCCAGACTCCTGCTGTGCTGGTTGGGCTCTCTGAGGTGAGTAATGTTGGGCCTTGAGGGCTCAGCATGACATCCTCCACTGAAGCCTTCAGTGATGGCATGATCCATTGTGTGCCCAATGGCAGAGCGACAGCTATGCCAGCTGCAGTAGCTGCCATTTGGACCATCAGGCATGGCAGGTGAGCCAACTGCAGTCGGTGGGACTGCTGCTGGTGGCTGAGCTGCTGGTCCTGGCTTTGGTGCAACTCTCATCTTGGTGCCTGGCTTGCTCTAGAAGGGCTGTGCAGGAGATGTGGCTTTGGTTTCCGTGAGGCATGGTAACTACAACCACTCAGCGCCGAGAAGTGTGAAACTGAAGAGCTCAGCCGCTTCTCTGGCATTTGTGGTTTTTGTTTTTTTTTTTTTTTTTTGACAGGCAGAGTGGACAGTGAGAGACAGAGAGAAAGGTTCTCCTTGGCCGTTGGTTCACCCTCCAGTGGCTACCGCGGCCAGCGCACTGCACTGATCTGAAGCCAGGAGCCAGGTGCTTCTCCTGGTCTCCCATGTGGGTGCAGGGCCCAAGCACTTGGGCCATCCTCCACTGCACTCCTGGGCCACAGCAGAGAGCTGGCTTGGAAGAGGGGCAACCGGGACAGAATCCGGTGCCCTGAATGGGACTAGAACCCGGTGTGCTGGTGCCACAGGCGGAGGATTAGCCTATTGAGCCACGGTGCCGGCCGCATTTGGGTTTTGATACCTCTTTTATTATTGGAAGTTTAGAATAAAGTCATGAAGTGAAGTTAAGAGTTGGAGCTGCACAAAGGGAAGACTGGAGATCACAGGCCATTTTTTTTTTTATTTTAGAAAAGTGAAAATAGAACTATTAGGGTAAATATTCACATTTAGGAGAAGAAAATAAAACATTTACAAGGATGAATAATGAACTGTCAGGAAAGGAGAACCTAAAGAGTACAGCAGCAGCACAGACAGCTGAGTTTTCAGGAAAGGATACTTGATAGCAACAATAAATTTAAAAAATTTTTAACATTTATTTAAAAGGCAGAATGACAGAGACAGAGAGAAATTTACCGTCTGCTGGTTTACTCCCCAAATGGCTGTAGTGGTCTTGGCTGGGCCAAGCTGAAGCCTGGAGCCAGGAACTCCATCTGAGTCTCCCATGTGTGTGGCAGGGGTCCAACCACCTGGACAGTTTTCCACTGCTATCCTAAGTGCATTAATAGGGAGCTGTGTCGGAAGCAGAGAAGCTGGGAACTGGAACCAGTGCTCCAATGTGGGATGTTGATGTTGTAGCTTGTGGCTTAACTTGCTGTGGCACAGCACCAGCCCTGAAAAGTTTTTTTTTTTTTTTTTTTTTAATTAGGTTTTGTGTGTGTGTGTGTGTGTGCTTAAAAGATTTATTTATTTGGGCCGGCGCCGCGGCTCACTAGGCTAATCCTCTGCCTAGTGGCGCCGGCACACCGGGTTCTAGTCCCGGTTGGGGCGCCGGATTCTGTCCCGGTTGCCCCTCTTCCAGGCCAGCTCTCTGCTGTGGCCAGGGAGTGCAGTGGAGGATGGCCCAGGTGCTTGGGCCCTGCACCCCATGGGAGACCAGGAAAAGCACCTGGCTCCTGGCTCCTGGCTTCAGATCAGCGCGGTGCGCCGGCCGCAGCGGCCATTGGAGGTTGAACCAACGGCAAAGGAAGACCTTTCTCTCTGTCTCTGTCTCTCACTGTCCACTCTGCCTGTCAAAAAACAAACAAACAAACAAAAAAAGATTTATTTATTTGAGAGACAAAATTACATAGAGAGGGAGAGACCGAGAAATAGGTCTTCCATCAGCTGTTTACTTTCAAATGGCTGTTATGGCCAGAGCGGGGCTGATCCAAAGCCAAGAGCTTCTTCCAGGACTTCCATGTTGGTGCTGGGGCCTAAGTGCTTGGGCCATCTTCCACTGCCTTCTCAGGTCATTAGCAGTGAGATGGATCAGAAGTGGAACAACTGGGACTCAAAGGGGCACCCAAATGGGATGCTGGTGCCACAGGTGGAGACTTAACTTAATACACCACAGCTCCGACTCTGTGGTTTTTTTTTTTTTTTTTCAAGAATAGACAGCAATCTTAGTTTTCTGAGTAGTTCCTTGTAGGATTAGTTCAAAATTCCCGGAAAATTAAAGTAGTTAGATGGGGTTGAGGGAAAGTTTACTGTATTTTTAGGGAAAGGTCTTTGCAGATAAGCAGTTATTATTCAATAAAAGTAACTTGAGGTGCTGGGCTGGCACTATGGTGTAGCGGGTAAAGCCACAGCCTGCAGTGCTGGCATCCCATATGGGTACTGGTTCGAGTTCTGGCTGCTTCACTTCCTATCCAGTTCTCTGCTGTGGCCTGGGAAAGCAGTAGAAGATGGTCCAAGACTTTGGGCCCCTACACCTACATAGACCTGGAAGAAGCTCCTGGCTTCGGATCAGCCCAGCCACGGCCTTTGCAGCCATCTGAGGAGTGAACCAGCGGATGGAAGACTTTTCTCCCTCTCTCTGCCTCTGTTACTCTGTAACGCTGCCTTTCAAATAAATGAATAAATCTTTTAAAAAAAAGTAACTTGAGAATTGTTTATTCAATTCCAGTAAATATTTTCCTGCAGTTTTCAAATTAGACATACTAAATATTAACCACCATTGTAGTGGTTAAGGATCCAAACATTTACTGATGACTGTTTTTTATTTATTTGCATTTGTTCTGTATTTCTATAGGCTGAAGTGATTTATTAGAAATCTTACTTAGTTATATAATTTCAATGAGATTCATAGGGGATATTTTACATTCTGAATATACTACTTTAGAAACATGTTAATAAGTAGATTGTACATAAAATAGAATGGTTAAACATAAGAATTTGTGTTATTTATCTATTTGAAAGACAAACAGAAAGAAGGGGAAGAAAGAGTTCCTATCTGCTGGTTCATTCCCCAAACGATTTCCTGGGCCACGCTGAAAGCAGGAGTCTGGAACTCAATTTGAGTCTTCCATATGGATGGCAAGGACCCAAAGCTTAAGCTGTCTTGTGCTGCTTCTCAGGGTGCACATCAGCAAGAAGCTAGAATTGGAAGCATAGCTAAAACTCAAATGCAGGCTCTCTGATGTGGGACATGGGCATCCCCAGTGGCATCCTAACTGCTGTGCCAACCACCTGTCCTTAATTCTTTTTTTTTTTTTTTTTTTTTGACAGGCAGAGTGGACAGTGAGAGAGAGAGAGACAGAGAGAAAGGTCTTCCTTTGCCGTTGGTTCACCCTCCAATGGCCGCCGCGGCCGGCGCGCTGCGGCCGGCGCACCGCGCTGATCCGATGGCAGGAGCCAGGAGCCAGGTGCTTTTCCTGGTCTCCCATGGGGTGCAGGGCCCAAGCACCTGGGCCATCCTCCACTGCACTCCCTGGCCACAGCAGAGGGCTGGCCTGGAAGAGGGGCAACCGGGACAGAATCCGGCGCCCCGACCGGGACTAGAACCCGGTGTGCCGGCGCCGCAAGGCGGAGGATTAGCCTAGTGAGCCGCGGCGCCGGCCCTGTCCTTAATTCTGTTTATCTGATGTTAGGATTCTGTCACACAATGTGCCGTAGTATTTATTTTTTATTTATTTATTTATTTTGACAGGCGGAGTTAGACTGAGAGAGAGAGAGAGACAGAGAGAAAGGTTTTCCTTTTTCCGTTGGTTCATCCCCCAGGTGGCTGCTGCGGCTGGCGCGTTGCGGTTGGCGTACTACGCCTATCCGAAGCCAGGAGCCAGGTGCTTCTCCTGGTCTCCCATGCGGGTGCAGGGCCCAAGCACTTGGGCCATCCTCCACTGCCTTCCCAGGCCACAGCAGAGAGCTGGATCAGAAGAGGAGCAACCGGGACTAGAACCCGGGGTGCCAGTGCCGCAGGTGGAGGATTAGCCTAGTGAGCCACAGTGCCGGCCAGTATTTATTTTTTTAAGATTTACTTTATTTATTTGAAAGGCAGAGGAGGTCAGTGTTGGTGTAGCAGGTTAGACCATTGCCTGTGATGACTACATCCCATATGGGCATGGGTTTGAGCCCCTGCTGCTCTGCTTCTGATCTGGCTCCCTGCTGATGACCTGGAAAAGGCAGTGGAGGATAGCCAAAGTATCTGGGCTTTTGCCACCTATATGGGAGACCCAGATGAAGTTTCTGGCTCTGGCCTGGGTGTTGCTACCATCTTGGTAATGAACCAGCGGATGGAAGATCGATCGATTGATCGCCCTCCCTCCCTCTCCCTCTCATTCTGTAGCTCTGTCTTTCAAATACATTTTTTAAAAAAACACTATATTAGTCTTTTTGTGTCTTAAAAACTTCCATATTTTCCTAAGAAAAAACAAAACTATTTTCCTTTCCTGTGCTAGTTTGAGTGCTAGGATAATAACTATTATAATTAATGATTTTGTTAGGGTCATCTTCTGGCATCTGTGTTTTGTTGGCAGTCTCTTTTTTTAAATTTGTTGATTTATTTATTTGAAAGAGTGACAGGGAGGGAGAGAAGGATTGAGATCTTCTTTTCTCCTGGTTTATTCTTTATATGGCCCTGATGGCTGGGACTAGGCCAAGCCAAACGTAGGAGACAGGAACTCCCATCTGGGTCTCTTATGGGTAGCAAAGACTCAGGTACTTGAACCATCATCTACTGCTTCCCAGGCTTATTAGCAGGGAGCTGGATTTGAAGTAGAAGAGCTGCTGCTCAACTGGTATGCTGATATGGAATACAGACGTCCCAAGCAATGGCCTTATTGGCTGTACCACAAGGCCAAATCTGGAAAGCTCTGTTGTGTTTGAGACTTGGACTGCTTTTTCATTCTGAGGACTTTGGAATGTTTGCTATATGTTCTCAAATATTATGACCCTCCCATAATACCTTCTAGCTTCTGAAACTGTTAATTTAGATGTATGGTTGGGATTTTCATTCTGTTTACTTCTTTTAATTTGTGTTCTTTATTTTATATCTTGTTTCTGTATAATGGATAATCTCTTTAGCTTAGTCTTCAGATTTATGTTTATTAATCTAGTGAATAAATTTTTTTCCCAAAGTAAAATAATACATAGAATTACTTTTTATTTTTCAGTTTGCCTCTTTTTCTATGATATCTTGTTATTATTGCCTGAAGGATTATATTCCTTCCTTAATTTGAACACTTCAGCATACTTACGTTACATTTCCTTGGGGATTTTGAATTTCTTTGATTTGTTAATTCTACTAGTAGATATCATATGGTTTGTAATTTTAAAACAGATTTATTTATTTATTTATTTATTTGAAGGGCAGAGTTGGAGAGAGAGTTAGAGAGAGATTGATTTTCCATTCACTGTTCACTCCTCAAATGGTCTTCGTGGCCAGGGCTAGGCCAGACTGAGCCTTCATCCACTGCTTTCTCAGATGTGTTATTTGGGAGCTAGATCTGAAGAGGAGCAGCCAGGACTTGAGCCAGGACTCAAAAGGGATGCCAGCCTTGCAGGTGGCAGGTTAACCTGACTGAAAGCCAGTCTTCAGGAGGAATTGTCTTTCTTGGGATTTCTGTTATTGTACTGTAGACTGTGAATGTGTTACTGTGGGGTAACCTTTACATTTGTTTTCTGTTAACAGTTGTGTTTGGGGGGGCCAGCATTGTGGCGTAGCAGGTAAAGCTGCTGCCTGCAGTGCTGGCATCCCTTATGGGTGGCAGATCCTGTCTCAGCTGCTTCACTACTTCTTTTTTTTTTTTTTTTGACAGGCAGAGTTACACAGTGAGAGAGAGACAGAGAGAGTTATAGACAGTAAGAGAGAGACAGAGAGAAAGGTCTTCCTTCCATTGATTCACTCCCCTAATGGCCGCTATGGCCGGTGCTATGCCGATCCGAAGCCAGGAGCTGGGTTTTCCTTCCGGTCTCCCGTGTGGGTGCAGGGACCCAAGCACTTGTGCCATCCTCCACTGCCCTCCTGGGCCACATCAGAGAGCTGGACTGGAAGAGGAACAACCGAACTAGTACCTGGCGCCCCGATCGGGACTAGAACCCGGGGTGCTGGCGCCGTAGGCAGAGGATTAGCCAAGTGAACCACAGCACTGGCCTCAGCTGCTTCACTTCTGATCCAGCTCTCTGCTGGTTGCCTGGGAATAGCAGTGGAAGATGGCCCAAGTGTTTGGGCCCCTGTTATCCAAGTGGGAAACATGGAAGAAGCTCCTGGCTCCTGGCTTTGGCCTGGCCCAGCCCTGGCCATTGTGGCCATCAGGGCATTAGGGGAGTGAATCAGTGGATGGAAGATCTCTCTCGGTCTCTCTCTTTCTCTCTGTAACTCTTTCAAATAAATAAATAAATCTTTTTTAAAAAAGAATTGTTTGGCTGTTAGTAACAAAGACCAGAATATAATGGTTCCCATGAATAACTAGGTTATTCTTCTTCTTTTTTTTTTATTTATTTGACAAATAGAGTTAGTGAGCGAGACAGAGAGAAAGGTCTTCCTTCCATTGGTTCACCCCCCAAATAGCCGCTGCGGCTGGAGCTACGCCAATCTGAAGCCAGGAGCCAGGTGCTTCTTCCTGGTCTCCCATGCGGGTGCAGGGGCCCTAGCACAAGGGCCATCCTCCACTGCCTTCCCGGGCTACAGCAGAGAGCTGGACTGGAAGAGGAGCAACTGGGACTAGAACCTGGTGCCCATATGGGATGCTGGCGCCACAGGCGGAGGGTTAACCAAGTGAACCGCAGTGCTGGCCCTGGTTATTCTTTTCTTTTAAAAAAGTTCAGGGGGCTGGCATTGTGGGACAGAGGATTAAGCTGCTGCCTTTGATGCTGGCATAATATATAGATACTTGTGGCCATTTGGAGAGAGAACTAGTGACATTTCAAATAAATAAATAAATCTTACAAGGCTTTTAGGAAGGCTTTTTTTTCTTTCCCTTTTAAATTAAATTTTCATCTAGTTGAAAAGCAGAGTGACAGAGAATGAGAGAGGGAGAGCTATTTCTTCCGAGGATTGTTGTATGTCTGCAACAGCCAGGGCTGGGCCAGACCAAAACCAGGAGCCTGGAACTCCATGTGCATCTCTCAAAAGGGGGGTAGGGTCCCACATATTTGAACCATCATTTGCTGCCTTCAAGGATGTGTTAGCGGCTGGCGCTGCGGCTCAATAGGCAATCCTCTCCCTCGGTGCCGGCACACCGGGTTCTAGTCCCGGTTGGGGCGCTGGATTCTGTCCCCGTTGCTCCTCTTCCAGTCCAGCTCTCTGCTATGGCCTGGGAAGGCAGTGGAGGATGGCCCAAGTGCTTGGACCCTGCAACCCATGGGAGACCAGGAGAAGCACCTGGCTCCTGGCTTCGGATCAGCACGGTGCTCCGGCCACAGTGGCCATTGGGGGTTGAACCAACAGAAAAAGGAAGACCTTCCTCTCTGTCTCACTGTCCACTCTGCCTGTCAAAAAAAAAAAAAAAAAAAAAAAGCGTTAGCAGGAAGCTAGATTGGAAATGGGGTAGCTGGAACTTGAACTACCACTCTAATATGGGATATTTACATATACCCTGCCCCAGAAAGGCATTTTAAGCTTTTTGTGACAACTCTATGAAGTCATTAGGGATTAGGCTTTTTCTGTCTTCCTATCATATTATACTTAGCACATTGTTTTTTGGAGATGTCCTGTGGTCACAGCATGGCAGATGGATCTGCAGCCATTGCAGGCAGAAAAAAGGGGGAGGCTAAGATGCGGTGTGTAACTCTCTCTCTCTCTCTTTTTTTGGGGGTTAAGGAGTCATTTATTTACTTCAGAGGCCAGATTATACACAGAGAGAGTGAGACAGATTCTCTATCTGCTGGTTCACCCCCAAAATGGCTGGCCGTAACGGCCAGGGCTGGGCCAAACTGAAGCCAGGAGCCAGGATCCTCTTCCAGATCTCCCACATAGGTGCAGGGGCCCAAGGACTTGGGCCACCTTCTGCTGCCTTCCCAGATACATCAACAAGGAACTGGATTGGAAGTAGAGTATCTGGGACTTGAATTGGTGCCCACATGGGATGCCAGCATCATAGTTGGTGGATTTACCACGATGCCAGCCACTAGTTGAACTCTTAAGCAAGTTCTCCTGGAAACCTCAGTGAAGAATTTAGGTTTAATTTTCTTAATACTGGTCTATAATTGTAGGGACTCTGCAAAATGTGTTCTTAAGGTTGGGCCCTTTGATGAACTGAATAATGAATATCAGAATTTGTGTAGCATAGAAGAAGGGAGAAATGAGCTTGGGGTTGGATACAGCAGACAGTTTCCTAATGGGATTTTTTTGCTCCTGAAGCATTTTTAGATTTGTGTCTTGGCTTGGATTCCTTGGATTATCTTTAGATAATGGATTTTGAGCCTCTTCCCCTCTCTCAAGATAGGCTTGAATTTTCTACTTACGTCAAGAGTAGGCTCCTGGCTTTGGCTTGGCCCAGCCCTAGCTGTTGCAGCCATTTGGGGAGTGAACCAGTGAATTGACAGTGTCTTTGTCTCTCTGTAACTCTGCCTTTTAAATAAATAAACCTTAAAAAAAATTGGCTTATATAACTTTCTGTAACACCCAGATCTGTGCTCATGCAAGCCAAAGCTGGGAGTCTGGAACTGCACCCAGGTCTCCTATGTAGGTGGCAAGAACCCAAATACTTGAGCCATCCTTCTGCTTCCTTCCAGGGTACATGTTATCAGGAAGCAGGAATTTAAAATGAAGCAGAGCCATGAGCCCAGTAGCTCAGATATGGGATGCAGGTGTCAAAAAGCTTATCCCTAGTTTTTTTTTTTTTTTTAAAGATTTATTTATTTAGGGACCCACCCTGTGGCACAGCGGGTTAAGCTGCTGACTGTAGTGCTGGCATCCTATATGGGCACTGGTTCAGGTCCACTGCTCTACTTCTGATCCAGCTCCCTGCTAATGTGCCTAGGAAAGCAGTAGAAGATGGCTCAAGCCCTTGGGCCCCTGTACCCACATAGGAGATCCAGATGAAGCTCCTGGCTCCTGGCTTCAGTCTGGCCCAGTCCTGGCCATTGGGGCCATTTGGGGAGTGAACCAGCCGATGGAAGAGTTCTCTCTCTCTGCTTCTGCCTCACTCTTTCTCTGTAACTCTGCCTTTCAAATAAATAAATAAAACTTTTTTTGACAGGCAGAGTGGACAGTGAGAGAGAGAGAGAGAAAGGTCTTCCTTTTGCCGTTGGTTCACCCTCCAATGGCCGCCGTGGCCGGCGCGCTGTGGCCGGTGCACCGCGCTGATCCGATGGCAGGAGCCAGGTGCTTCTCCTGGTCTCCCATGGGTTGCAGGGCCCAAGCACTTGGGCCATCCTCCACTGCATTCCCGGGCCACAGCAGAGAGCTGGCCTGGAAGAGGGGCAACCGGGACAGAATCCGGCACCTCAACCGGAACTAGAACCTGGTGTGCCAGCGCCGCAGGCGGAGGATTAGCCTAGTGAGCCGCGGCCCCGGCAATAAATAAATCTTTTAAAAAGTAAAAAAAAAAAATGTTTATTTGTAAGAGTTATAGTGAGAGAGGGAGAGACAAGAGAGAGATCTTCCTTCTACTGGTTTATTCCCCAAATGGCCAGGCTTGGGCTAGGCCAAGCCAGGAGCCCGGAGCCAGGAGCTTTATGGGGGGGTCTCCATGTGGGTGCAGGGGCCCAAGTACTTAGGTTATCCTCAATTGCTTTCCCTGGCACATTAGCAAGGAGCTGGATCAGAAGTGGTGTAGCTGGGACTTGAACTGGCACCCACCCATATGGGAAGCTGGCACTGCAGGCTGAGGCTTAACCTCACAACAGTGACCTCAATATTTGTTTATCTTTTTGAGAAGCAGAGTGACAGGTCTTCTGTAAGTTTTATTCTAAATGACTGCTACAGTGAGATCTGGGCCAGGTTGAAGCCAGGAGCCAGGAAAATCCATACTGGTCTCCTACGTGGGTGGCAGGGACATCTTCCTCCACCTTCCCAGGTGCATTAACAGGAAACTGGCTCTCTAATATGGAATGCCAGTGTTGCAAGCCGTGACTTAACCTACTGTGCCTTGGTGCTTGCTCCCCACTCTTGTAATTTTTAATTTTACTAATATTTTTGATTTATTTTTTAGAGGGGGATTTATTTATTTATTTGTAAGAGTTCCAGAGTTCCAGAGTTCCAGAGGCAGAGAGAGAGAGAGAGAGAGAGAGAGAGGGGTCTTCCGTTCGCTGGTTTGCTTCTCAAATGGCTGCCACGGCTGGAACTGGGCCGATCCAAAGCCAGGAGCCAGGAGCTTCTTCCGGGTCTCCCGTGTGGGTGCAGGGGCCCAAGGACTTGGGCCATTTTTTGTGGAACAGACAGGACTTGAACTGGCACTCATATGGGATGCTGGCACTGCAGGCGGTGACTTTACCTGCTCTATGCTACAGTGCCAGCCCCAACACTTTTGATTTCTAAGTGTTCTTTTGTGGTCACTGGGTGTTCCTTATCTTTATTTTTTATTTTCTGTTCTTATTTCCTATTTTTCTGATAATATCAATCATATTTTTGTTTTGTTTCAATTTTCTGCTGCTTCTGGTACTTTTTTGTTGTTATTGTCCTTTTTTTTTTTTTAATTTGAAAAGCAGAATTACAGGTGAGATCATCTTATCTGCTGGTTCATTCTCCACGTGGTTGTAATGACTGAGCTTGAGCTGGGCAGACACCAGGAGCTTCTTCCATGTCTTTCACATGTTTGCAGGGACCCAAGTGTTTGGGCTATCCTCTGCTGCTTTCCCAAGCACATCAGCAGGGAGCTGGATGGAAATGGAGCTGCTAGGGCTCAACCCACTATGCTTCAGCACTGGCCCCTTGGGACTCTTTGTTTATACTGTTTGTTCTTGTTTTTTTTTGAATGGATAATTTGCTTAAATCTGGAGAGTTTTGGCCATAGATTTCAATTCAAGATAAACTAATGTTTATTGGAAGTTTTGTGTAGAGGGACAGGGATTGTTGCCTTATTGACTTCCTCATAGGTGATATAGCTTAGGTTCTCAGTTTATTCATAGAGAAATTCTCCTATCATATCTTTGAGGTTGACAGCCTCTGTTACCAGTATTCTTTGAACCAGGTTGGTGCTGAAATTGCATATAAAGTATATATAATTAGATTAATTCTGTTTCAGTATGATGCCCCTGTACTACACTGTTCTTGGTTTTTCTGTCTTCATTTCCTTGGAGTTATCTTTTCTAGAAAATTAACTTTTACAGTTTTCTAGGACAGGGGAGAGACTGTTACCTGGTAGTAGAAATTAAAAAAAAATTTTTTTTAAATAGATTTATTTAGTTGAAAGGCAGAGTGAGAGGGAGACATACCTATACACGCACAGACAGAGATCTTCCTTCAGCTAATTCACTACCCGCCAAAATGGCAGCAACAGTGGGAGCTGGGCTAGACCAAAGTCAGGAGCTGGGAATTTCATCCATGTCTTCCCCATGTGGGTAGCAGGGCAGGGATCCAAGTACTTGGGCCATCTTCTGCCTTCCTAGGTGCATTAGCGAGCAGCGTGGATCCTATGTGGGGCAGCTGGAATTTGAACTGGCACTCTAGTACAGGGATGCTGTTGTTGCAGGTGGTCGCTTAACCCACGGCACCATATGCCAGCCTCTGAAGGTGATTGTTTTGAATGCTTTCAGATTAGATCTGATCCTTTGTGGTTTTAGCCTCACCCAAAAACACCCTTCCTAGATACCACGGGTCATCATTGTGAATGTTTATCACCCTCCCACCTAATGCCTTGGACTTAACATTCCTGCAGTTTCCGGTACTATGTTGCATGAGATGCATTGCTTTCGGGCTTATTGCAGCAACTTTTCCTGGTGTGTTAAGTCATTTACTAATTAACTCCATTCTAACTACCAAAAATTTGCAGCTGTTGTCTTATGTTCTTTTTTGTATTTATGGCTTTATTCCCTTTTATCTCATTATTATCGTTTGGTGTTTTAGGAAAGAGAGGAAATTTTTAAACATTTTTATTTGTATTACTTGAGAGGCAGAGACAGAGAACTTCTACCTACTGGTTCATTCTCTAGTCACCCGCAACAGCAGGGGCTGAGCTGCAGCTGAATTCAGGAGCTGGTAACAGAGTCTGGGTCTTCCATATGGTTACTTGAGCCATGGCTCTACCTCCCAGGGTCTGCATTAGTGGGAAGATGGAGTCAGGAATAGAACCCAGGTATTCTTATGTGGGACATGGATTTCTTTTTAAAGATTTATTTATTTAAAAAGGGGACTTACAGAGAGGCAGAGGCAGAGATATCTTCTATCTGCTGTTTCACTTACCAAATGGCCACAACAGTCAGCCCTGGGCCCATCTGAAGCCAGGAGCCTGGAGTTTCTTCTGGGTCTCCCACATTGTTGTAGGTTCCCAAGGACTTGAACCATCTTCTGCTGCTTTCCCAGACACGTTACCAGGGAGCTGGATTGGCAGTGGAGCTGCCAGGACTTGAACTGGCACCCCTATGGGATGCCAGCGCTGCAGGCAGCAGCTTTACCCACTATGCCACAGAGCTGGCCCTAGGACGTGGATTTCTTAACCATTTACGCTAAATACCTGCTGTAGGGGATATAGTTTTTAAGTGGGATTAACTAACTGTGCTTCTGATGAGGTCTTTTCCTGTTTATTCCTATTTCTTTTTCTTTTAAAGATTTATTTATTTATTTGAAAGGCAGTGACACAGAGAGAGATCTTCATCTGCTGTTTCACTCCTAAATTGGTCACAATAGCTGGGGCTTGACCAGGAGTTCCATTTTAGTCTACCAGATGGGAAGCAGGGGCTCAAGCACTTGGACTATTATCTGTTGCCTTCCAGGCACATTAACAGGGAGCTGGATCAGAAGCAGAGTAGCCAGAAATTGGTACTCTGATATGGGGTCCAGACTTCCCAAGTAGTGGCTTAACCTGCTGCATTGCGATGCTTGCCCGTCTTCCAAGGTCTAATTTTGTCTATTACTAGTGATATCTTCTATCTTCCCATTCTGCTCACGTTTTTGAATCTATGTGGATTCTATTGTCCCTGTGTGTTTTCACTGTTTTGTCTTTATCCCTTCACTGGCAAACTTCCTAGAAGAATACAACCATAGTTAATATCTCTACTTCTTCAATAGCCTTCTTATATTCTAGTCCCTCAGTTGTGCTTCATGATTGAGGTATAACTTATCATTATAGCAGCATCATGTGAAATATATATTTGCTGTAATACTCTCATCGTCGACATTGTCCATCATGTCTTTCAGTGAGCCTTAAATACATATCTGTGTTCAAGAAGTTTGTAAAATGTTTTTGCATCAGGAAAACTACCTCTCTTGAAAATCCTGATGTATTTCCTCCTTTTTGATATATTTATGAAATAGATTCTGGTTTTCTTTTTTCCTGTCTACCAGGTAGCCCAGAAATAAATCTAGTCTTAAGTAACATCAGCTGTATTAATCTTATAAATAGGGTGTTTTTTTCCAGCTTCTTCCTTCTGTTGGGTTAAGGACTTCACCTCTTATCTCTTGTTTCTCTGCGTGTTGATTTCATTCTCTCATACTACAGACTCTCTACTCCATGAGGCTGGAACCATGACTACGGGCAGCTCTTGGCTCTCATCTTCCCAGACCCTTCTACCAGAAGAAGGGGCTCTCTTGAAGAATCCTGGGAAGGACTCTATTGGCCTGTCTTGGATCATGTACCCATCATCCCTGTGGCTGGATTGGGGAGGGTGCTATGAATGGCAACCTTCACTAGAACTACATAGTTGGAGTCAGGGGTAAGAGCAGTTTCCCTAATGCAGGGGGGTGGGTGCTGTTCACAATGGAGGGTCCTGCTTATGAAGCAGGTGAACAATAAAAGTCTATCATACCGGATTTTAATGTTTATTTTCTATTTTTCATTTTTATAATACAGGTCCTTTATTGTAAGTTGCCTGAAATCCTTTTAGAAAAATTTTAGGGGGGTGGGTATTGTGTGGTACAGTAGGCTAAGCTGCTGCTTGGAATGCCTGTGTCCCATATTGGAGTGCCTGGGTTTGAGTTTGCTTCCACTTCTGATTCAGCTTCCTGCTAATGTGCACCCTGGACCCTGGGAGGCCATGGATGATGACCTAGGTGCTTAAGTCACTGCTACCTACGCGGGAGCCCTGGATAGAGTTCCTGGCTGCTGGCTTCAGCATGGTCCTGGCTGTTGGAGTTATTTGGGGATAGAACTAGTGGGTAGAACATCTCTTCCGTTTCTTCTTTAACTCACATCCTTCCTCCCCCTTCTGCCATCTCTTCCCTATTTATTTATTGATTTGAATGGCAGAGTTGGAGAGAGAGAGAGAGAGAGCGAGCGAGAACGAGTGAGCGCGCACGCCAGCTTCCATCTGCTAGTATACTCCCCAAATGGCTGCAACAGCTAGGCTGAGCCAGGCTAAAGCCAGGAGCCTGAGACTTTATCCCTGGTTCCCATGAGCAGGGGCTCTAGCACTTGGGCTGTCTTCTGCTGCTTTTCCAGTCACCTTAGCAGGGAACTGGATCAGAAGTGGAGTGACCAGGACTTGAATTTTGGTCACCTGGGATGCCAGCATTATAGGTGGTAACTTAATCACAATGCTGGCTCCTGGAACATTTCTTTTTGTGTGCCTCTTGATCTTTCTCTGCCTTTTAAATAAAATGGAAATAAATCAATAAAAATAAATACATTTTAGGTATATATGGATAACATGCATTCTTATTTATTCATCCTTCAAACTGTTACATTTGGCTCTTAAGTCCACCATTCCATTAATTTTACTGTTACTTTCTGGTGGCCAAAATAAAAATTTTTTCCCATGATTTTGAGTCTGTTTGACCTATTGTCAGTATTTAAAACCATCTTGCTAAAGACATGCTGTCTATCTTGCAGCTTTCTGTTATCACTTCTGAGAATTTGGTTTCTTTCAGGTCTTTATGTGTCACTTTTTGGATTCTTTTTTTGGCATTACTTTCTTCTCTAAAATTTAAATGATTGCTTTTCTGGCCTGTTTTTGAATATCTAACCTAAGGTGAATTTTAGGCAAACTTATGGATACCCTGGTCATCAATATCACCTGATTAAAATTTCCAAGCCTTCAGATCAATGTTTGTTTATTTTTTTAAAGATTTATTTATTTGAAAGGCAGAGTTAGAGTGCACGAGCATGTGCGCAGAAGAGAGCACACGAGATCTTCCGTCTGCTGGTTCACTCCCCAGATGTCTGCAATGGCTGGAGCTGCGCCGACCTGGAGCCAGGAGCCAGGAGCCCACGTTGATGCAGGGATCCAAGGACTTAGGCCATCTTCCACTGCTTTCCCAGGCCCTAGCAGAGAGCTGGATTGGAAGTGGAGCGGCTGGGTCTTGAACCAGCACCCATATGGGAAGCCAGACCTGCAGGCAGTGGCTTTATCTGCTATGCAGTAGCACCGGCCCCCAGATCAATATTTTAAAAAATGTATAATATTTTTCATTTACTGGAGTCTGTCTCTCTTATTCTCTGTCTCTCTCTCTCTCTCTCTCACACACACACACACGAATCTGTCTCTTTCTCTCTCTCTCTCTCTCATACACACACACAGACACCCAGAGATTGAGGAAGAGAGATACCAAGATCTTCCATCCTCTGGTTCACTTTCTTTTCTTTTTTCCTTTTTTATTCCCCCCCCCCCTTTTTTTTTAGATTTATTTTATTTATTTGAAAGAGTTACAGAGAGAGGCAGAGAGAGTGAGGTCTTCCATCCGATGGTTCACTCCCCAGATGGCTGCAACAGCTGGAGCTGTGCTGATCCAAAGGCAGGAGCCAGGTGCTTCTTCCTGGTCTCCCATGTGGATGCAGGGGCCCAAGGACTTGGGCCATCTTCTGCTGCTTTCCCAGGCCATAGCAGAGAGCTGGATTGGAAGAGGAGCAGCCGGGACTCGAACCCATATGGGATGCAGGAGCTGTAGGCAGAAGATGAACCTACTGTGCCAGGGCGCCGGCCCCGCATCTTAAATTTAATTTCTCTACTTCTCTAGTCACTGTTACAAGCTAAGCTTTAAAGTTTTCTAGGTTATTTCAGTAACATTATTTGCATAATAGTTTTTATGAGGTGATTTATTAATAATGATTCAAAAATGAAAAAGGATAACACAGTTAAAATTCTCCCTCTTTAAAGTGTTTCTTGGGGCTGGTGCTACAGTGGATAAGCCGCCACCTGCAGTGCTTGAATACCATATGAGCGCTCATGAGTCCTGACTGCTCATCTGATTCAGCTCCCTGCCAATGTACCTGGGAAAGCAGGGGAAGATGGCCCACATCCTTGGGCCCCTGCCACCATTTGGGAAGTCCAGAAACTTCTGACTCCTGGTCCATAGCCCTGGCCCTTGAAGCCTTTGAGAAGTGTACCAGTGGATGGAAGATTCCATTTGTTGATTCATTCCCCATTATGCCTGCAACAGCCAGGGCTTGGCTAGACTGAAGTTGGGAGCCCAGAACTCAATCTGGACTGCCCATGTAGATGGCAGAGACTCAAGTACCTGGGCCATCACCTGATGCCTTCTTGGTGTGCATTAGTTGGAAGCTGATGCTGGACTAGGAGTTGGGATTGCACCCCAGGCACTAGTATGGGATGGGGACATCCTAAGTTACGTCTTAACCAACCATTGAACCAAACCATTCACCACTCAACTTATTTTTCAGTTGTAACAAATTATATTATAAGAAAAGTGAGTATGCACATTAGAAGGACAATTAAAATAGTAATGTGTAGGGTAGGTATTTGGTTAAGACACTGAGATGCTCTTATCTCAGTTTGGAGTGCTTGGGTTTGGATCCCAGTTCCACTTTTTTTTTTTTTTTTTTTTTAAGATTTGCTTATTTATTTGAAAGGGTTTCAGAGAGGCAGAGGCAGAGAGAGAGAGAGAGGTCTTGCATCTTCTGTTTCACTCTCAGACTGGCTGCGAGCCAGTCTGAAGCCAGGAGCTTCTCCCAGGTCTCCCACACAAGTGCAAGGGCCCAAGCATTTGGGCCATCTTCTGTCTTCCCAGGCTGTAGCAGAGAGCTGTATCAGAAGTGGAACAGCCAGGACTTGAACCGGCGCCCATATGGGATGCTGGCAGTGCATGTAGTGGCTTTACCCACTGTGGCGCAGTGCTGCCCCAGTTCCACTTCTTTTTTTTAATTAATTTATTTTTTGACAGGCAGAGTGGACAGTGAGAGAGAGAGAGACAGAGAGAAAGGTCTTCCTTTTTCCGTTGGTTCACTCCCCAATGGCCACTGCGCACCGTGCTGATCTGAAGCCCAAGTACTTGGGCCATCCTCCACTGCACTCCCGGGCCGTAGCAGAGAGCTGGACTGGAAGAGGAGCGACCAGGACAGAATCCGACACCCCATCCGGGACTAGAACCCGGTGTGCTGGCACTGCAGGTGGAGGATTAGCCTAGTGAGCTGCAGCCCCAGGTCCACTTCTGATTGTAGTTTTCTGCTGATAAGCCCCCTAGGAGGCAGCAGGTGATGGTTTACGTAGTTGATCCCCTGTCACCCATGGGGAATACCCTGATTGAGTTCCCATCTTCTATATTTATTTATTTGAAAGTCAGAATCACAGAGGGAGGGAGGGAGGGAGGGAGAGAGAGAGAGAGAGAGAGAGAGAGAGAGATCGATCGATCTTGAATCCCCTGGCTCATTCTTCAAGTGGCGGCAACAGCCAGGACTGAGCCAGGCTGAAGCCAGGAGCTTCATCCAGGTCTCCCACGTGGGTTCAGGGTTCCATCTTGGGCCATCTTCTGCTGTTTCTCCAGTACTGTTAGCATGGTGCTGGTTAAGAAGTGGAGCAGCTGGGACTTGAACTGGCATCCGTATGGGATGCCAGTGTTGCAAATGGCTGCTTAACCTATTGCTCCGCAGCACCTGAGTTCCTGTTTTCCTAGCCCACTGTGGCTGTTGTGGGCATTTGGAGAGTGAACCAGCAGATAAAAGATCTCTCACTGTGTTTCTGTCTTTCAAATAAAAATAAATTTTAAGAAATAAATTTTGGTAGTGTTTTGCAATTATAAACTATTACTTCTGTGAATATTTTTGTAAATGTGCAAAAATTTTTCTAGGTTATTTATTACTCTTCACATATTTTGAATATGCTGTGAAAAGGGTCATAAAATCGGTTTAGTGGTGAGCAACTAGTCTTTTTTTTTTTTTTTTTCCCAAGGATTTATGTGTTTATTTGAGAGTCAGAGTTACATAGGAGAGGAGAGAGGAGAGAGAGAGAGAGAGAGAGGGAGAGGTCTTCCATCTGCTGGTTCACTCCCTAACTGGCTGCAACAGCCAGAACTGTGCCAATCTGAAGCCAGGAGCCAGGAGCCTCTTCTGGGTCTCCCATGCAGGTGCAGGGGCCCAAAGACTTGGGCCATCTTCTCCTGCTTTCCCAGGCCACAGCGCTGGCCATCAGATCAATATTTTTAAAAATATATAGTATTTTTCATCTACTTGAAAGAGGTCTCCCCCTCCCCCCGAGTCTCTGTTTCTCTGACTTCAACCAGTGCCCATATGGGATGCTGGCACCGCAGGCAGTGGCTTTACCCGCTATGCCACAGCACCAACCCTGAGCAACTAAAACAGAGATAAAACAGAGAGAGACACAGGGTGCTTTTTTCATATCTTGTGGTATGTGTGGAGTTGTAGTATAAAACATTTCTTATTGTGTTTTGTGGTCAATTTAGTTTTAGAAACAGTAATCTAGGATATATATTTCTTTAAAAAAAAAAAACAACTTTTTTTTTTGTTTCCTCTGGTGGCGGGAGGGGAGAGAGAGAGAGAGACTGAGACTGAGAAATAATCTGAATCTGCTGGTTTACTTTCCAAATATTGAGGTTGTGCCAGTTTGAAGCCAGCAGCCCTAACTCCATCTGATTCTCTGATGTGGGTGGCGGGAACCCAGGTACTGAACTATCACCTGTTCCCTCTCTGGTTGTTCATTAGTGGGAAGGCAGGACCAGAACTCAGATCCTACATGTAATGTTTGGCATCTCAAGCGTAGTCTTACCCACTGTGCTAGACATCTGCTTCAGTATGTCAGGTTTTTAAACTTTAGATGTGGTGAATATATTGTATTATCTTGTTGTGATTTTACTTTGCAGTTCCCTAACTAT
Organism: Oryctolagus cuniculus; assembly: GCF_964237555.1. NCBI lineage: Eukaryota > Metazoa > Chordata > Mammalia > Lagomorpha > Leporidae > Oryctolagus > Oryctolagus cuniculus. The sequence goes on from NC_091444.1 coordinate 47,873,404, forward strand.
TAATGATGGTGATGTATTTATATAGTTGATTAGAATTTTCTCACAGGTGACTTGTAGATGGCTTTTGCTTGTTAGTGCTTTATCTTTTCATTCCTTTAATGATTTTGATGGAAATTGGTTTAAATGTAGGCAGATTTTTCAGTTTTTCAGTTATTTTTTTCCTAGCGTTTTGTGTGAATTGATAAAACTTTTTTTTTTTTTAAAGATTTTATTTATTTATTTGAGAAGTAGAGTTACAGACAGTGAGAGGGAGAGACAGAGAGAAAGGTATTCTTTCCGTTGGTTCACTTCCCAAATGGCTACAACGGCCAGAGCAGCACTGATCTGAAGCCAGGAGCCAGGTACTTCTTCCTGGTTTCCCATGTGGGTTCAGGCCCACATGGGATGTCAGCGCCGTAGGCGGAGGATTAACTTAATGCACCATGTCGCTGGCCCTGAAGTGATAAAACTTGAACTTGTTCCTGGAATGATCCATGTCTTCTGAATATTCTAAAATGCGTTTTTTTTTTTTGTTTTGTTTTTACATGTAGATGTGTGACTCACCTAGATTTATTTTGTATATGGAGTGGAATAGGGGAATATATGTATGTGTGAGTGACTGTGTGTGTGTGTGTGTGTATGTATTAGTAGAAACATCTTGTTATAAACATTCTTGTCAGTTCAGCAGTAGCACTGTGTCATAAATCTGTTTGTATTATAGATTTGTTTATGGATTTTCTGTTCTTTTGATTTATTTGCTTTATATTTTTGTCAGTATGATAATTTTAAAATTACCAAGGCTATAAATGTAGATATGAGATAACACGTAGAATTAGCCCTTACATATTTTAATTTTGTTTATAAGTATCTTGTGCCTTAGCTTTTTACATTTGAGAGACACTGATACTTAGAATCATTTTCTGTAGAAAAAGTCTTGTTTTGCTTTACATTGATTCTGTATGTTTGAGAGGAATGGATGTCAAGTTTTAAGTCTTCAAATCCATGAACATGGTGGTAATTTCTATAATTATTTAGGTTTTTTCTTCATTGTTATAAAATATAAGCAATGTGAGATTTACCATTTAACCATTTTTATATTACAATTCAGTGGCATACGTACATTCACAATGTTGTGTAATCATCACTAGTTTATTGCCAGAATTTTTTCATCATTCCATATTGAAATTCTGTACCCATCAAGCAGTAATTCCTCATTTTATCCTCTTCTCAGCTCCTGGTAACTTCTGTTTTCCATCTCTGTGAATTTGCCTATTTTCACGGACTCATAAGTGGAATTAATCCATTATTTGTGGCTTATTTCACGTAACAGTGTTTTCAAGGTTCATCCAGTGTTGGGCCTGTGACATAGAGGCAAGCATGCTGCTTTGGATGCCCATAACCTGTATGCAAGTATCTGAGTTTTGTCTTGGCTCCGTTTCTGATTGCAGCTTCCTGTTAATGTACATTTGGGCCATCTGCTTTTCTAATAGCAGGGAGCTGGATGGGAAGTGGAGCAGCTAGGACACAAACTAGCATCCATGTGGGATGCTGGTGTCACAGGTAGTGGCTTTATCTGCCACATAGAACAGTGGCCCCTGCTAAAATATTTTTAGGAGTTTTGAAAGAGAATGCATTTAGTCTGTAGATCACTTTGAGTAGTATCAGTATCTTAACAGTAAGTCTTCTAATTCATGATCATGCAATGTCTTTTACATTTATTTATGTCTTCCTTAACTTATTTCAGTTTCTGTTGTACAGACAGGGTTTAATTTGTTACTGTTTTTCTGTGTTTTCAAGATGTACCATTGGATCTTTAATTTGAGACATTTTTCTTTTTTTAATGCAAGCTAGTACTATAAACTACCCCCCCCCCTTTTTTTTTTGAAAGGCAGAGTGGACAGTGAGAGAGAGAGACAGAGAGAAAGGTTTTCCTTTTCCGTTGGTTCACCCTCCAATGGCCGCCGCGGCTGGCGCACTGCGCTGATCCGAAGCCAGGAGCCAGGTGCTTCTCCTGGTTTCCCGTGTGGGTGCAGGGCCCAAGCACTTGGGCCATCCTCCACTGCCTTCCCAGGCCACAGCAGAGAGCTGGACTGGAAGAGGAGCAACCGGGACAGAATCCGGCACCTCAACCGGGACTAGAACCCGGTGTGCTGGCGCTGCAGGCGGAGGATTAGCCTATTGAGCCGTGGCGCCAGCCAAACTTCCCTCTTAATACTGCTTTTGCTGTATTCCACAGGTTTTGATATGTTGTGTTTTTATTTTTATTTACTTCAAGATTTTAGTTTCCTTTTTACTTTCTTTAGTGACCCATTTATCATTCAATAGCATGTTGTTTAATTTCTGAGTATTTATGAGTGTTCCATTCTTGTTGATTTCTAGTTTTATTCCTTTATGGTCTGAGAAGATAGAGTATAATTTCAGTCTTTTTAAATTTCCTGAGACTTGATTTGATTTGTGGCTCAATATGTGGTCTTTCATAGAAAGTTTCCTCTGTTCTGATGAGAAGAATGTGTATTATTCTGGGTTTTGTTTTTGTTTTTGTTTTTTCTTGTGGCATAACCAATGTCCCCCCCCCCCCCAAAAGAAACCTTTTATTTAATGAATACAAATTTCATAAATACAGCTTTAGGAAGATAGTGATTTTTTTTTTTTTTTTTTTTTTTTTTTTTTTTTTTTTACAGGCAGAGTGGACAGTGAGAGAGAGAGACAGAGAGAAAGGTCTTCCTTTGCCGTTGGTTCACCCTCCAATGGCCGCCGCGGCCGGCGCGCTGCGGCCGGCGCACCGCGCTGATCCGATGGCAGGAGCCAGGAGCCAGGTGCTTTTCCTGGTCTCCCATGGGGTGCAGGGCCCAAGCACCTGGGCCATCCTCCACTGCACTCCCGGGCCACAGCAGAGGGCTGGCCTGGAAGAGGGGCAACCGGGACAGAATCCGGCGCCCTGACCGGGAGATAGTGATTTTTTACACCATACCTGCCCTGCCACCGCAGCGCCTACCCTACTTCCTCCCCCCTCTCCCATGCCCAGTCCCATTCTCCATTAAGATTCATTTTTCAATTAGTTTTATACACAGAAGACCAACACAGAAAACCAACTCTATACCAAGTAATGATTTCAGCAGTTTGCCCCCCCCCACAGCAACACACACACACAAGTTTTACAGCTTTTTTAAAAAATTATTTACTTATTTATTTATTTGAGAGGCAGAGTTACAGACAGTGAGAGGCAGAGACAGAAAGGTCTTCCTTCCACTGGTTCACCCCCCAAGAGGAGCAGCTGGGACTAGAACCGGCACCCATATGTGATGCTAGCGCCGCAGGCAGAGGATTAACCTACTGCTGGCCCCAATTTTTAGTTAATATTTTTTTTTAAGATTGATTTTATTTATTTGAAAGACAGATTTACAGAGAGAGGTAGAGACAGAGAGAGAGGTCTTCCATCTGCTGATTCCCTCCCCAGATGGCCACAACAGCCGGAGCTATGCCAATCAGAAGCTAGGAGCCAGGAGTTTCCTCAGGGTTTCCTACGTGGGTGCAGGGGCCCAAGAACTTGGACCATCTTCTGCTGCTTTCCCAGGCCACAGCAGAAAGCTGGATCAGAAAAAGAGCAGCTGGGACTAGAACCTGCGCCCATATGGGATGCTGGCGCTTCAGGCCAGGGCTTTAACCTGCTGCACCAAAGCACCGACCCTTAGAGTTAATTTTAATAATATAACTCATTGAGTACAGAAGTTCTAAAGGGGAATTAAGTGCATAGTGACTCCTGTTGTTAATTTAATAATTAACACTCTTATGTGTGACGTCAGTGATCACCCGAGGCTCTTAGACATGAACTGCCAAGGCTGTGGAAGCCTTTGAATGCACAGTCTCCCTCAGTATTTAGACAAGGCCATACGCAAAATGGAAGCTGTCTCCTCCATAGAAAAGTACATCCTTCTTTGATGACTACTTCTTTCCACTGGGGTCTCTCTCACAGGGATCTTTCATGTAGGACTTTTTTTTTTTTTTGGTCACAGTTTCTTGGCTTTCCGTCCCTGAAATGTTCTTATGGGCTTTTCAGACCAGAATGCTTTAAGGGCTCATTCTAGGTCAGAATGCTGTTTAAATTGATTGTCATTTATGTGTTTGCTGTGTCGACTGCTTCCCATGTTGGAACGTTCTTTCCTTTTTAATTCTATTATTATTACCAGACATTTGATCTTATTTATATGATCCTTTTAACACTTAATCCTATTTATACAATAACTTTAACACTTAATATGGTCTCTTTAACACTTAAGATGGCATTTTTACCACCCAGCTTAATGGAATTTGGGGTTCCATGGCAAGTTTTTAAACTATACTCTTAGAATTAAGTCCATAGGAATGTATGCAGAACTATACAGCTTTACAGTTACAAAATTCCTCTTCCCTCTCTTATTCCCACTCTTATTTTTTACATAGGTCTATTTGTAATTGACTTTACACACATAGGATTAACTCTATGTAAGTAAAGAGTTCAACAAATAGTATGAAGAAGAGAAAGGAAAAAAAAAAAGCAAACTGTTCCTTGACAGTCAAGACAAGGGCTGTTCAAGTCATTGCTTCTCAAAGTGTCAATTTCACTTCTACAGATTTCCTTTTAGGTGCTCTATTAGTTATCACAGATCAGGGAGAACAGATGGTATTTGTCCCTGTGGGACTGGTTTATTTCTTAAAGTATGATGTTTTCCAGATTCATCAATTTTGTTGCAAATGACTGGATTTCATTTTTTTTCATCACTGTGTAGTATTCCATAGAGTACATATCCTATAATTTCTTCATCCAGTCTTCAGTTGATGGGCATTTAGGTTGATTCCATGTCTTAGCTATTGTGAATTGAGCTGTAATAAACATGGGGGTGCAGATTTCATTTGCTGATTTCATTTCACTTGGGTAAATTTCTAGGAGTGAGATGGCTGGGTCAGGTGGTAGGACTATATTCAGATTTCTGAGGTATCTTCAAACCGTCTTTGAAAGTGGTTTTACCAGTTTACATTCCCCCTAACAGTGGATTAGGGTACCTTCCCCACACATCCTCGCCAACATTAGTTGTTTGTTGATTTCTGTACGAAAGCTATTCTAATGGGGGTGAGGTAGAACCTCATTGTGGTTTTGATTTGCATTTCACCAATGGTTAGTGATCCTGAACATATTTTCATGTGTTTGGTGGCCATTTGGATTTTCTCTTTTGAAAAATGCCTGCTTAAGTCCTTTGCCCATTTCTTACCTAAGTTGTTTGTTTTGTTGTTGTGCAGTTTCTTGATCTCTTTATATATTCTGGTTGTTAATCCTTTATCAGTTACATAGTTTGCAGATAATTTCTCCCATTCTGTAGGTTGCCTTGTCACTTTCCTGTTTCTTTTGCAATACAGAAGCTTCTCAATTTGATGTAATCCCATTTGCTAATTTTGGCTTTCATTGCCTGTGCCTTGGGAGTCTTGTGCAATAACTCTTTGCCTGTGCCAATATCTTGCATAATTTCCCCAATGTTCTCTAATAATTTGGTGATATCAAGTCATAGATTTAGGTCTTTAATCCATTTTGAATGAATTTTTGTGTGAGGTGTAAGATAGGGGTCTTGCTTCATACGTCTGCATGTGGAAGTCCAGTTTTCCCAACACCATTTGTTGAAGAGATTGTCCTTGCTTCAGGGATTGTTTTAGCTCCTTGATCAAATATAAGTTGGTTGTAGATGCTTGGATTGATTTCTGGCATTTCTATTCTGTTCCATTGGTCTATCCATCTGTTTTTGTACCAGTACCAGGCTGTTTTGATTATAATTGCCTTGTAGATGTCTTGAAATCTGGTATTTTGATGCCTATGCTATTGTTTTTGTTGTACAAGATTGCTTTGGCTATTTGAGGTCTCCTGTATTTCCATATTAATTTTAGCATCATTTTTTTCTATATCTGAGAAGAATATCTTCGGTATTCTGATCGGTATCGCATTGAATCTGTAAATCACTTTCAGAAGAATGGACATTTTGACAAGTTTGATTCTCCCAATCCATGAACATGGAAGGTTTTTCCTTTTTTTTTTTTTTTGTATCTTCTGTTTCTTTTGTTAATGTTTTATAATTCTTCTTATCATAGAGGTCTTTGACATCCTTGATTAAATTTATTCCAAGGTATTTGATTTTTAGTAGCTATTTTGAATGGATTGATCTTAGATGTTCTTTCTTAGCCATAGCATTGCCTATGTATACAAAAGCTGTTGATTTTTGTGTATTGATTTTATATCCTGCTACTTTACCAAACTCTTCTATGAGTTCCAATGGTCTCTTAGTGGAGTCTTTTGGATCCCCTATATATATATAGAATCATAGTGTCTGCAAATAGGGATAATTTGACTTCCTCTTCCCCATTTTGTATCCCTTTGATTTCTTTTTCTTGCCTAGTGGCTCTGGCTAAAACTTCCAGGACTATATTGAATAGCAATGGCGATAATAGGCATCCTTGTCTAGTTCTGAATATTAATAGGATTGCTTCCAACTTTTCCCCATTCAATAGGATGCTGGCTGTGGGTTTGTCATAAATTGCCTTGATTATATTGAGAAATGTTCCGTCTATACCCAATTTGCTTAAGAGTTTTCATCATGAAAGGTTGTATTTTATCAGTGCTTTCTCTGCATCTATTGAGATAATCGCATGGTTTTTGTTCTTCAGTTTGTTAATGTGATGTGTCACATTGGTTGATTTGCAAATGTTGAACCATCTCTGCATACCAGGGATAAATCACACTTGGTCTGGGTGAATGAACTTTCTGATGTGTTCTTGGATTTGATTGGCCAGAATTTTGTTGAGGATTTTTGTGTTGATGTTCATAAGGGAAGCTGGTCTGTATTTCTCTTTCTCTGTTGTGTCTTTCCTGGGTTCAGAAATTAAGGTGATGCTGGCTTCATAGAAAGAATTTGGGAGGATTTCTTCTTTCTCTTTTTTTTAAAAGATTATTTATTTGAAAGAGTTACACAGAAGAGAGAGAGAGAGAGAGAGAGGGAGGGGGGTCTTTCATACATTGGTTCACTCTCCAATTGGTCGCAATGGCTGGAGCTGCACAGATCTGCTTCTTCTGGTTCTCCCACACGGGTGCAAAGGCCAAAGACTTAGGCTACCTTCTACTGCTTTCCCAGGCCAAAGCAGAGAGCTGGATTGGAAGAGGAGCAGCCAGCACGAGAACCAGCGCCCATATGGGATGCCAGTGCTTTAGGCCAGGGCTTTAACCCGCTGCGCCACAGCGCCCGCCACCCCCTCCCTTCAGTTGTTTTTAATGGCTTGAGAGGAATTGGAGTTAAGAGAAAATGTGCCCCCCACTTTGTTTTTTTTTTTTCTCTAGTTTGGCAAGTGCACTATCCTCCACGGGGCTCCAAGCCAGATTCCCTCTATACTTTCTCTGCAGCTCTTTTGCCATTGGCTTGGGCTGCTGCATTCTGATCTCACCTCACTCTCCAGCGCTGGTGCAGAGGCTCTCAACTGCTTGGTTCCTGAGTTTTGCCCTTCGGCGTAGTTCCACTGTGTTCCTCCAATTTGCATAGCACTTCCTCTGCTGTTTTCTCCCTAACTCTTCCCTGAGACTGCACTCTTTCTATTTTTTTAGTAACTGTCTTCTCGGGACTGGCGCTCCTGGCTACTGGCTCCAGATCGGCTCAGCTCCTTCCGTTGTGGCCAACTAGGGAGTGAACCAGGGGATGGAAGACATCTCTCTCTGTCTCTACCTCTCTCTGTAACTCTGTCTTTCAAAGAAATAAAATACATCTTAAAAAAAAAACTGTCTTCTCCAACTAGAACAGCAAACTTCCTCCTTACTCTGCCATCTTAATCCAATGAATTTGTATGCTGTTAACTGTTGGGTGAAATGTCTTGTAATTATCTTTTAGGTCCATTTGTTTCATAGTATGTTTCAATTCTGATATACCTTTAAGTGATTTCCTGTCTGGATGTCCTGTCCTTTGATGAGAGTGGAGTTTTGAAGTCACCCACTATTGTATTGGAGTCTTATCTCTCTCTAGATCTAATGGTATTTGTTGTATATATCTGGATGGTCTTGTGTTGGGTGCATATATATTTATGAATATCTTGTTGAATTGAACCTTTTATCAAAATATGTCCTGCTCTATCTTTTTCTTACAGTTTTTGATTTAAAGGCTGTTTTATCTGAAATCTGGATAGGTATTCCACTCGCTTTTGTTTTCTGTTTGCTTAGTGTATCTTTTCCCAACTCTTCATTTTCAGTCTTGTGTGTATGGTATTTTTTTTTTTCCGTTTAAGATTTATTTTACTTATTTAAAAGGCAGAAAGAGACAGACTTTCCATCTGCTGGTTTACTCCCCAAATGGCTGCAATGGCTGAAGCTGGGCCGATCCAGAGCCAGGAGCCAGGAGTTTCTTCTTGGTTTGCCCTGCAGGTGCATGAGCCCAAGGACTGGGGCCACCTTCCACTGCATTCCCAGGTCATAGCAGAGAAATCGGAAGTGGAGCAGTCAGGACTTGAACCAGCACACATATGGGATGCTAGCACTGCAGGTTGGGGCTTTAGCTGCTACTACACAGCACTGGCCCCTTGTGTGTATCTTTGTGAAGTGTGTTTCTTTCTTTCTTTTTTTTTTTTTTAAGTTTTTAAATTTATTTATTTGAGAGGTAGAGTTACATACAGTGAGAGGGAGAGACAGAGAGAAACGTCTTCCTTCCATTGGTTCCCTCCCGAGTTGGCCACAATGGCTGGAGCTGTGCCAGGTGCTTCTTCCTGGTCTCCCATGCGGGTGCAGGGGCCCAAGCACTTGGGCCATTCTCCACTGCCTTCCTGGGCCACAGCAGAGAGCTGGATTGGAAAAAGAGCAACCGGGACTAGAACCCAGTGCCCATATGGGAAGCCGGTGCTGCAGGCGGAAGACTAACCAAGTGAGCCACAGCGCTGGCCCCGAAGTGTGTTTCTTGTATGCAGCATATTGTATGGCTGTGGCTTTTTTTCTATTTAGCCAACCTAATTATTTTGGTTGGTGAATTTAATTTATTATCATTCAAGGTTAGTATTGATAAATATGAACTAAGACCTTTCATTTTAATTGGGTAATGATTCTACCTGCTCTTTTAGTGAATTTGATGGTGACATTTGTTTCATGTTTACCTCTAATGTAGGATGCCTTTCAGATTTTCTTGTTGGGCTGGTCTGGTGGTGGTAAATTCTCTGTTTCTGCTTATCTGGAAAACACTTTTTTTCACTTTCACTTTTAAAGGATTGTTTTGCTGGATATAAAATTCTAGGTTGGAAGTTTTTTCTTTTTCTTTCTTTTTTTCAAGATTTATTATTTGAGAGGCATAGTTACAGACAGAGAGGTCTTCCCATCCGCTAGTTCACCCCCAAATGGTGGCAATGGCTGAAGCTGGACTCCTCGGAAGCCAGGATCCAGGAGCTTCTTCTAGGTCTTTCTGCAGGAGCTGTAGGACTTGGCCCATCTTCTACTACTTTCTGAGGCCATTAGCTGAGAGCTGGAGCAAAAGAGTAGTGGGGACTTAAACCGGTATCCATATGGGATGCTGGCACCGCATGTGGAGGCTTAACCTACTATGCCACAGCACCAACCCCAGAAGTTTTTTTCTTTTAAAACCTTGAATATATCATCCCACCCTCTGTTGAGGGTTTCCACTGAGAAGTCTAATGTTAGTCTAATTGGTTTTCTTTTATATATAATGATGCCTTTCTCTTACTGTCTTTAGGATCCTCTTCTTGTCTTTTATTTTCTTTATTTGAGAGATTGAGTTGCAGACAGACAGAGGAGAGAGACAGAGGGAAAGGTCTTCCATCTGCTGGTTTACTCCCCAAATAGCTGCAATGGCCTAATCTGAAGCCAGGAGCCTGGAGCTTCCTCCTGTGTATGTGCAGGGGCCAAGCACTTGGTCCATCTTCCAGTGCTTTCCCAGGTCATTAGCAGAGAGCTGGATTGGAAGAGGAGCAGCTGAACCAGCACCCACATGAGATGCTGGCACTGCAGGCAGAGGTTTTGCCCAGTACAGCACAGCGTTGGCCCCCTCTTTCCTTCTCTTTAATTTTTGACAATTTGACAACAGTATGCCTTTGAGAAGACCTTTTTTCATTGAGTCTGCTTGGGGTTCTTTGAGCTTCTTGTTTCTGAATGCCCACGTCCTCTTCTGAGGAATTTTCAACTATTATTTCATTTAGCAGTTTCTTCAGGGTGAGAGTGTAGTTTTTTATGGGCTGCTTCTCGTGTTAACTCCCAGAAGCTTACCTGAGTCCCCCAGCTCATGTAGAGTGCTTGAGTGTAGTTCTGAGGCTAAAGCCCCAATATTCACACCATTGCAAGGTCCAGGGGATCTGCCTTTTGCCCCACATAAGACCCTATCTCTCTTATGCTGATAGGGGAAAACAGAGGCACACTGCTTGGCTTTTTGCTGCCAATTATGGCCCTCTGTGTGGGTTGGGGAGGGGGAGATAGCAAGGTGGCTTGCCTGCTCCAAACCCAGCAGTTGCTTAGATTCCAGTCAGCTCTCCAGGTTGAAATAAAATTCAGTGGGTGACTATGGAATTCCCTCTGAGCTAAAAATGAGTGGCTTGGCAAGCAGCTCAGCCAGAAGCTGACTGTGCGATGTGGCTGGCTGCAGTGGTGTTTCTTGACTTCTGTCCTCTTGTCCAATGGAGTCTTCACCCTTTTTTTTTTTAAATTTGTTCATTGAAAATTTCCATTAGACCCTGGAAACATAGTCCTTTCTTTGTTATTTTTATGTCTCAGAGCAGCTTTAGTTAGTGTGGCTATACCCTGTTCAGCCATCTTGGACTCCCACTGCCTCTTCATTGATACTTTACTTCATACAAGTTCACTTACCATCTACAATATTCTCATTACCATCTGGAGGACTTCCTTGACCAATTTCTTTTAGGGCAGGCTTAGTTGTTACAAACATACTCAACTTTTCTTTGGCAGTATTTTAATATCTTCTTTACTTTTGAAGGATGGTTTTGCTAGGTATAGATTCTCGGTTGATTGTTAGTATTTAGAATGTATTAACCCACGGCTTCTGGCCTACAAAGCTTCTTTCTTTCCAGTATTATCTTATTGTATGCTTTTGCCAGTGTGTGTAATATAATTACCCATGTGAAAGAGAAATTCATGAAAATTCAGAGGGTAGATGTTAAGGGCTGACAGAAGTATAAGTACGAATATTATATGTGAAATAGAAGCTTCAGTTTTAGTACAGGCTTCAAATTTAGCTCTCTTGAATATTCACTGGTTCATGCGAAGTTATTTTGGAAATCTTTGAAAGATTCATTTGACTACAAAATGACTACAAATTCTACATAGATTCAGATTTGAAGATAATCCAGTTGAATTCATGTACCTTATTCTAGTCTCGCTTTCTGTGAGATAAATGTCCAGTTGTGTTCTTCCTGAATTACATGTCTAGTTTTTAAGCAATTGTCAGAGTGATTGTACCATTGTACATTTCCACCTGTGAGTGATTTGGTTTTCCACATCCTTACCAGGCTGTGTCATTGTCACTATTTTTTCTATTGGTGATTTTGATAAGGATGTAGTAATACCTCTTTGTAGTTTTAATTTGTTTACCTAATGACCAAATGACATTGGCTCATTTTATATCTATATATTCTCTATTCATGACATTTACATATTTTCTACTTGTACTTCTTTCAGCTGTAGAGCTTGATTTTATTTTTCATTTTCATTTTATTTGAAAGGCAGAGAGAGAAAAAAAGATCATCTGCTGGTTCACTGTCAAAATGTGCACAGCAGCCAGGACTGGACAGGCTGAAACCAGGAGCCCAGAGCTCCATTGGGGTTTCCTATGTGGATGGCAGGGACCAAAGTGCTTGAACCATCATCTTCTGCCTCCCAGGCTGGATTAGAAACAGAGTAGTTGGTGATGACACTGCTGTGCCAAATGCTTATAACTCGGCAATTCTTGCACATCGGCAGGGAGCTGGATCTGAAGTGGGGGAGCTGGGCCTTGAACTTGTGCTCTGATACTGGGTTCTGGTGTTGTAAGAGGCAGGTTAATCTATTGTGCTACAATATGAGCCCCCCTGTTTGTTTAACTTTAGTGTTTACATATCTTGGTAGCATGTGGAAATATGAACAGTTTATTTTTGTATTTATTGTGCATCCTGCAGTCTTGTTGGATTTACTTACTAGCTTTTGTTTTTTTTTTTAAGGTTTATTTATTTATTTGAAAGGCAGAGTTACAGACAGGAAAAGGCAGAGAGAGAGAGAGATTGATTGATTCCATCCGTTGGTTTGCTCCCCAAATGGCCAGCACTGTGGCATAGCAGGTAAAGCTGCTACCTACAGTGCCTACCTCCCATATGTGTGCCATCTGGGGAGTGAACCAGCGGATGGAAGACTCTCTCTCTGCCTCTGCCTCTCACATTAAAAAAACTTTGCCTTTCACATTAAAAAAAAAAAAAAAAAAAAAGGAGCAGACAGGACTCAAACTGGCACCCATATGGGATGTAGGTGCTGCAGGCTGTGGATTAACCTGGTATACCACAACACCAGCCCGCAGCTATTGTTTGAGTATTTTTTCAGTCTCACCCTTTTTGTTTTCTACTTTCTATAAATCTGATAACGTGAAAGTTAACATTTCCATTTTTGTTAATGACCCAAGGGTCCTTGAGATTCATCCCCCCCTCCACTCCCATTTTTCTCTCTGTTTTCATTGGGCAGTTCCTAATTTTTTTTTTTTTTTAATTACTTGAAAGGCAGAGTATACAGGGAGAGAGGGACAGAAAGAGATACGCTATTTGCTGTTTCATTCCCTAACGGGCCATAACCCTCTGGGGATGGACTAGGCCAAAGGCCAGGAACAGAAACTGCATCCAGGACTCCCATGTGGGTGGCAGGGGCCCAATCACTTGGACCATCTTTTGCTGCTTTCCCAGGCCCACAAACAGGAAGCTGAATCAGAAGCAGAGCAGTCAGAACTTGAACAGGCACTCTGATATGGGATGCCAAAATTGTATATGGTGGCTTGATACATTTTCTAGTTCACTGGTATATTCTTGTCTTTCTTTCATTCTGCTCCTGTCCTGTCCATTGAAATCTTTGTTCATTGGACTTTTTTTTTTGGACAGGCAGAGTGGACAGTGAGAGAGACAGAGAGAAAGGTCTTCCTTTACCGTTGGTTCACCCTCCAATGGCCGCTGTGGCCCATGTGCTGTGACTGGCGCGCATGGCTGGTGCACCGCCCTGATCTGAAGCCAGGAGCCAGGTGCTTCTCCTGGTCTCCCATGGGGTGCAGGGCCCAAGCACTTGGGCCATCCTCCACTGCACTCCCAGGCCACAGCAGAGAGCTGGCCTGGAAGAGGAGCAACCGGGACAAAATCCGGTGCCCAGACCGGGACCAGAACCCAATGTCCCGGCGCCGCAGGTGGAGGATTAGCCTAGTGAGCCGCGGCGCCGGCCTTATTGGACTTTTGACTAATAAAATTTCCATTCAGTTCTTCATAGTATCCCTCTTCCTTTTTTTTTTTTTTTTTGGCTGAGTCTTTGAAAATTTTTATTTATTTGAAAGGCATATTTAGAGAAAGAAGAAGAGACACAGAGAGACAGATCTTGCATATGGTGATTAACTCTCCAAATGCTTGTAACAGCCTGGATTGGGCCAGTCCAAAGTCAGATGCCTGGGACTCCATCAGGTCTCCAGTGTGGTTGGTAGGAGCCCAATTTACTTGGGCATCTTCCTCTGCTCTCCCGAGCACATTACTACTAGGAAGCTGCATTGGAAGTGGAGCAGCTAGGACTTGAACTTGCACCCCTATAGGATGCTGGCATTGCAGATGACAACCTGTGCTGAAGTGCCAGCCCCTTTTCTGAGTCTTTCTATTTTTTATTTGCATTTATAACTGCTTGTTGAATAATTTTTATTGTGCCTTTGTGCCTTTTTTTTTTTTTTTGACAGGCAGAGTTAGAGAGAGAGACATAGAGAAAGGTCTTCCTTTTCCGTTGGTTCATTCCCCAAATGGCCTCTACGGCTGGTGCGCTGTGCCGATCTGAAGCCAGGAGCCAGGTGCTTCTCCTGGTCTCCCATGCGGGTGCAGGGCCCAAGCACTTGGGCCATCCTCTACTGCACTCCCGGGCCACAGCAGAGAGCGCTGGACTGGAAGAGGAGCAACCGGGACAGAATCCGGCACCCCGACCAGGACTAGAACCCTTGGTACCAGCGCCGCAGGCGGAGGATTAGCCAAGTGAGCCACGGCACTGGCTTTATTGTGCCTTTTAAAAATGCCAGTCCTTGACCCGTTCTGTGGCGTAGCAGGTAAAGCTGCCACCTGCAGTGCTGGCCTCCCTTGTGGGTGCCAATTCGAGTCCCGGCTGCTCCTCTTCCAATCCAGCTCTCTACTATGGCCTGGGAAAGCAGTGGAAGATGGCCCAAGTCCTTGGGCCCCTGCACCTGCGTGGGAGACCTGGAAGAAGCTCCTGGCTCCAGATCTGTGCAGCTCCGGCCATTGTGGCCAATTGGGGAGTGAACCAGTGGATGGAAGACCTCTCTCTCTCTCTCTCTCTCTCTCTCTCTCTGTGTGTGTGTGTGTGTGTGTAACCCTGACTTTCAAATAACTAAATAACTCTTTAAAAAAAAAATGGCAGACCTGAAATCTATCAGTTAATTATATGTTAGTATCTCTGTTATATGTTAGTATCATAGTATCTTGATGTTTAAAAAAAAAATTTACTTTAGCAGCAGTTACAGATCTCCCATCATTGGATTGCTCTCCAGTTGCTGGCAACAGCCAGGGCTGGAACTGAGAGAAGCTAGGGGATGGGAGCTCAGTTTGAATCTCTCACTCGGCAGACAAGCACCCAGCCGCTTGACAGTTGTCTATTTCTTCCTGGGACACATAATACAAGGCAGTTGGAATCAGGAGTGTAGCTGATTCTTGAATCCAGGCACTCCAATATGGGTTGTGGGTACCCCAAAAGGCATCTGACCTTCTATGCCAAATGTTCACCTCTATTTTTTATTTTTAGATTTACTTTTGGGGATATATTTATAAGCATTTCCATTTCTTTTTGATTTTGCAGTATGCAGCATGTCTTTTTCCCTTGGCTGCTTTGAAGATTTTTTAAAAAGATTATTTATTTGGGCCGGCGCCGTGGCTCACTAGGCTAATCCTCCACCTGTGGCGCCGGCACCCTGCATTCTAGTCCCGGTCGGGGCTCCCTCTTCCTGTCCAGCTCTCTGCTGTGGCCCGGGAGTGCAGTGGAGGATGGCCCAAGTGCTTGGGCCCTGCACCCGCATGGGAGACCAGGAGAAGCACCTGGCTCCTGGGTTCGGGTCTGCCCAGCGCGCCGCTGGAGCTGCCATTGTGGGGGTGAACCAACGGCAAAAGGAAGACCTTTCTCTCTGTCTGTCTGTCTCTCACTGTCCACTCTGCCTGTCCATAAAAAAAAATTATTATTTATTTGAAATACAGATATGAAATGCAGAGTTACAGATAGAGATGGGGTGAGAGAGGGAATGGGAAAGGGAGAGAGGAACGAGGAAGGAAGGAAGGAGTGCGGGAGAGAAAGAGATTTCTATCTGCTGATTAACTTCCCCAAATGGCTACAGGAGCCTGGAACACCATCCATGTCTCCCGTATGTTTGGCTGGGCCCCAGCAGTTGGGTGTCCTCTGCTTTCCCAGGCATATTAGCAGGGAGTTGGCTCAGAAGTGGAGCAGCCAGGACTCACACTGGCACTCTTATGGGATGCTAGTGTTGCAGGTGACATCTTAAGCCACTGTGCCACAACACCAGCCCTGATTTGAAGATTTTTTTACTTCTAGTTTTAGTCAGTTTGGTCATGATGTATACTGGCTTACTTTTGTTCGTATTTCTAGTGACTCATGTTTGCTAAGAGAGCATGTTGTTATGCATGGAGTTTCCTGAAATAAAAATTGCTGTTACTTCTTCAAGTTTTTTTTTTTTTTTTTTTTGATGTATTATCTTTGTGGTTCTGATGACAAGTATATTTGACCTCTTTTAAAAGTAATATTTATTTCTATTTGAAAAGCTGAGAGACAGAGATCTTCCATCCTCTTACTCACTTCCCAGGTGCCCGTAATAGCCAGAGCTGGACTGTGTTGAAGTCAGGAATTTGGAACTCATTCTGGGTCTCCTTTGTGGGTGGCAGAGACCCAAGTATTTGAGCCATCTTCTGCTGCTTCCTAGGGTGCGTTAGTAGGAAGCTAGAATCACAAGTGGAGCTGGGACTTGAACCCAGGCTCTCTGTGGTATAGGATGCAGGTGTCCAAAGTGGCATCTTAACCTTTGCAGTTAATGTCCACCCCATATTTGGTCTCTTGAAGTTATCTGAAAGCTAACCCCTGTTCATTTGTTTTAGGTGTTTTTTGTCCCCCTGATCTCCTTTAGGGTAGTGAGTAATACTTGGTTTCATGTGCCATGAAGTTCATAGTGTTTTTTTAACTTAGACTTTACAGTTTTCAGTTTTAGAAGTGTAAGTTTTCAAAACTTCTTATGTTTTTATTTGCCATTTTTGTTTGTTATAGCTTTCTGATCATATGAGAAGTCACAGTAATTTATGACTTTAATTAATTTATTTGTGATTCAGAGAGAGCTACCATCTGGTGATTCACTCCCCAAATGCCTGGAGCAGCCAGGGCTAGGCTGGTCAAATCCGGGAGCCAGGAATTCCATCTGGGTTTCTCTTTTGAGTGGCAGGAATTCAAGTACTTGAGTTGTTATCTGCTTCCCAGGGTGCGCATTAACAGGAAGCTGGGTCAGAAGGGCAAATGTGACAGGCATCCCAAATGGCAGCTTTAACCTGCTGAGCTATACCACCTACCCTCCCAGTGTTGTAAATTTTGATTGATTTTTAGTTATTGGGAATTTTACTCACTAATTTTTTTTATGCCTCAAAGTATTAGTGGACTTCGTTTTGTGTTATGGTTAGTTGATTGGAAATACTTTGCTCCTTTTGGTCTTGCTTTTCTTTGGATGGAATAGAGCTGTGTTTAGTTTTTTTTCATTTTCTTCTTTTTGAAGCAGTTTTCTTTTGTTCTGATGTGATGTGAATTACTAGGTTTTTCCCTTTTATCTTTTTAGGAGTAGGTAGTATTTATATCCTCCTATAAGGTCTGGGCTCCGTTATTGCTAATTCTTTTGGTGCTTCTCTGACCCTGACCTTGGGTAGGTCCCTCACATACAAGTGCTATTTTGTTATCAACCAAAAATTCCAGGGTGAGCCTTTGTAGATTTCTTCATTTCTTTCTCTCTCTCCAGCTCTCTACTCAATGCTGGTCTCACTTGTGAGCTCTAGCCACCTTGGCTTCCTTGGACTCCCAGCTCCGTTTCCTCAACTTTGGGAGATCACAGGCTCTTCCTGGGTTCCTCCCCTGTTCCACGGCCTGGAAACTCTCTCAAGGCAGTAAGCTGGACACATGTGTGGCTTGTGTCATTTGTTTCTTGTCTCCCAGCGATCACTGTCTTGTTAACTTTTTGACTTGTTCAGTTTCTTCAGTGCTGTTGTTTCATTCATTTTGTTAGGTTTTTATTATTTCATGCAAGAGAGCTAAATATCTCTTTATTCAGTCCATCTTGATTGGAAGTGGTATCATTGTGGTTTTAATTTGCATTTTCATAATGTCCAGTGATACTGAGCATGTCTAAATTTGTGTATTGACTGTTTAAATTTGTGTTTTTTCTTGTGAAGAGTTTTTCAGACTTTTAGCCTTTTCCTTTTTTCTCTTCTTTTTTCTGTTTCATCTAATTATTTTGCGTTGTAGGTCTTTATATATCTTGTATACTGATCCTTTGTTAGATAAGTGTTTTGTAAATACTTTTCCACAAATCTGTGCTGTCTACCAATTTATTTTGTGTGTCTTTTGAAGAGAGAAATATTTACTCTAATTTATCAGTGTTTTCTTTTATAGTTATTGCTTACTGTGAGCTAAGACACTTTTGCCTAACCCTGAAGTCATGAAGGTAATTTCCTTTATTTTCTTTCAAGTTTTTTGTTTTTACTAGTTTATATTTAGGTCTATGATGCATCTCAAATTCTGTCTCATAGACTTCATGGTTTTTTTTTTGTTTGTTTTTTGTTTTTTGTTTTTTTGTTTTTTTTGCAAACGAATATCCAGTTGTTTTGCACCATTTATTGAAAAGAGCCTCCTCACCGGATTGCTTTGTTCAGACATCATGGCTGCATCAGTGTGCTCTCTTTCAGGAATCTTTTCTTTTTCTTTGATTGATCTGTTTGATCCACTTCTTTTTTTCAGTCTTATATTATTATCATATTGTTTTAACTGCAAATACTGCAACCTTTTTCTTCTTTTTCAAGATTGTTAGTATAGTCTCAGTCCCACAAATTTCTGTTTAAATTTTAGTTTTAGCTTTTCTCTGCTCTTAAAACAGGCAAATGGAATTATAGTTATAATTTTTTTGAATCTGTAGGTCACCTTGAGAATTAACATACTAATGACTTCAAATCCTCTTATCCGATATCATAGTATATCCCCATTTTATAGAGAAGTATTTTTTAGTTTTCTGTGTTTAATGTCTGTTGCTTTTGTTTTTGTTGTTAAAGGATTTATTACAGGGGGATGGTGTTGTGGCACAGTGGGATAAGCTGCTACCTGTGATGCTGGCAGCCCATATTAGCACTGGTTTGAGTCCTGGCTGCTTCACTTCTGATCCAGCTCCCTATAATATTCCTGGGAAAGCAGTAGAAGGTGGTCCAAGTATTTGGGCCCTTGCCACTCACATAGGAGATCTGGATGGAGTTCCAGGCTCCTAGCTTTAGCCAGGCTAAATGGCTCCAGCTCTAGCCATTGTAGCCATTTGGGGAGTGAACCAGCAATAAAAGATTTCTCTCTCTCTCTCTCTCTCTCTCTCTTTCTCACTTTCACACACTCTGCCTTTCACTTAAATAGAATCTTTTTTTTTTTTTTTTTAAGGATTTATTTCATTTATTTGAAAGAGTTTTAGAGAGGTAGAGACAGAGAGAGAGGTCTTCCATCCGCTGGTTCACTCCCCAGCTGGCTGCAATGGTTGGAGCTGCGCCTGTCTGAAGCCAGGAGCCAGGAGCTTCTTCCAGGTCTACCACATGGGTGCAGGGGCCCAAGGACTTGGGCCATCTTCAGCTTTCCCAGGCCAAAGCAGAGAGCTGGATCAGAAGAGGAGCAGCCGGGACTAGAACTGGTCCCCATATGGGATGCTGGCACTTCAGGCCAGGGCTTTAACCCACTGCACCACAGCGCTGGCTCCAAAGAATAAATATTTTTTATTTTTATTTATTTTTTAAAGATTTATTTATTTATTTGAAAGAGTTACATAGAGAAAGGAGAGGCAGAGAGAGAGGGAGGGAGGGAGGGGAGGAGAAGGGAGGGGAGGGGAGGGGAGGGAAGGGATATGTCTTCCATGTGCTGGTTCACTCCGCAATTGGCTGTATGGCTGGAGCTATGCCGATCAAAAGCCAGGAGCTAGGAGCTTCTTCCTGGTCTCCTACACGCGTGCAGGGGCCCAAGGACTTGGGCCATCTTCTACTGCTTTTCCAGGCCATAGCAGAGAGCTGGATTGGAAGTGGAGCAGCTGGGTCTGGAACCGGCACCCATTTGGAATGCCGGCACTGCAGGCCAGGGCATTAACCTGCTTCGCCACAGAACGGCCCCTAAAATAAATCTTTTTTAAAAGGCAAAGTGAGAGAGAATGGAAGGGAGAGAGGGAGGAAGAGAAATTTTATTTCCTGGTTCACTCATCAAATGGCCATAACACCCAGGGCTGAGCCAGATAGAAGCCAGGATCCTAAAACTCATCAGGGTCTCCCAGATGGGTGACAGGGTGCCTAAGCACTCAGGCCATCTTCTGTCCTTTCAGGAACATTAGCATTGAGGTGGGTCAGAACTGGAGCAGTTGGGGCTTGAAGCACTGCTTATATGGGATGACAACATCGAAGGCAGTGGTGAACTAAGCTGATGTTTCAAGATGTGATTTTG
Source organism: Oryctolagus cuniculus (assembly GCF_964237555.1). NCBI lineage: Eukaryota > Metazoa > Chordata > Mammalia > Lagomorpha > Leporidae > Oryctolagus > Oryctolagus cuniculus. Next base: position 47,893,358 of record NC_091444.1, read on the forward strand.
AAATTATTTTTGTTTTCAGCATTTTAGTTTTTGATACTTTTTATTTTAAGGTATATTGCTTTATCATGTTACTGTAATTATTTTCTAAGGATTAAAAAAGATTTAATTGTTTAATTATTTGCAAGGCAGAATGACAGGGGGAGAGAAGAGAGAGAGAGAGAGAGGTCTCACCTTATGGTTCACTCTAAATCTCTGCAGTAGCTGGGGCTAGGCCAGGTGAAGCCAGGAATTCCATCTGTCCTTTCCCACGTGGGTGGCAACTACCTCAGTTCTGGGTTGATCATCATCTGCTGCCTCTTAGGCACATTAGCAGGAAGCTGGATCAGAGGCAGAGGTCTCCCAGCTGGTTACTTAACCTTAGTTGTTTTTTTTTTTTTTTTTAAACAGGCAGAGTGGAGAGTGAGAGAGAGACAGAGAGAAAGGTCTTCCTTTTTGCCGTTGGTTCACCCTCCAATGGCCGCCGCGGCCGGCGCCGCACTGATCCAAAGCCAGGAGCCAGGTGCTTCTCCTGGTCTCCCATGCAGGTGCAGGGCCCAAGGACCTGCGCCATCCTCCACTGCACTCCCGGGCCACAGCAGAGAGCTGGCCTGGAAGAGGGGCAACCGGGATAGAATCCGGCATCCCGACCGGGACTAGAACCCGGTGTGCCAGCGCCGCAAGGTGCAGGATTAGCCTATTGAGCCACAGCGCCAGCCTTAACCTTAGTTTTGATAAGTTGTATTTTTCAAGAAATTTTTCCATCTTATTTAAGCTGTTGAATTAGTTAACATTAAGATAATAGTAATGTTTTGCCCTTTTAATATCTTTGAGCTCTGTGTGATAATGTATGTCTCTTTATTCATCAGGCATTGTAGATAATTTATAGTTTTTTAAAAATAAAATCAATTTATCATAGTTTATCAAGTTGTTGACTTTTCAAAGGACTAGCTTTTTTTTAAGATTTATTTATTTATTTGAAAGGCAGAATTACAGAGAGGCAAAGAGGGAGGGAGGGAGGGAGGGAAAGAGAGAAAGAGCGAGCGCGCGCACAAGCTTTTCCATCTGCTGGTTCACTCCCCAAATGACTGCAACACACTCAAACCAGCGTCCATATGGGATGCAAGCACTGCAGATGGTGGCTTTATCTGCTGTGCCATAGCACTGGTCCATACTTAGTGTGTTTTTTTTTTTTTTTTTTTTTTTTTTTTTTTTTTTGACAGGCAGAGTGGACAGTGAGAGAGAGAGACAGAGAGAAAGATCTTCCTTTGCTGTTGGTTCACCCTCCAATGGCCACTGCGGCCGGTGCACCGCGCTGATCCGTTGACAGGAGCCAGTTACTTCTCCTGGTCTCCCATGGGGTGCAGGGCCCAAGCACTTGGGCCATCCTCCACTGCACTCCCGGGCCACAGCAGAGAGCTGGCCTGGAAGAGGGGCAACCGGGACAGAATCCGGCGCCCTGACCGGGACTAGAACCCGGTGTGCCAGCACCGCAAGGTGGAGGATTAGCCTAGTGAGCCGTGGCGCCGGCTTGGTTCTTTAGTAGATCATCTATACATTGTAAATGGTATATATGGAAAGTTTGTATTCTGTTATAGTCTGTTATAGTTGAAGAAATGGAGTTTTTTAAAAGTTTGTTTAAGACAAAAAGAGATAGGTACAAAGAGTAAGAGCACCCTTCAGATGCCATACCAGCTGAGGCTGGATGGGACTGCAGCTGGTAGCATGGGAATGGCCGGAACTTAACCACCTGAGCCATTACTTCTGCCTTCCATGGTCTGCAGTAGGAGGTAGTTGGAGACATTAGCTGGAACCAGGCTTTAAACCCAAGCACTCTAATAAAGAGATGTGGACAGGTTAACTGGTGCCTTTATCAATAGGCTAAATGTCCAACACTGATATATATATATATATATATATATATATTTTTTTTTTTTTTGAAAGGCAGAGTGACAGGGAAAGAGAGAGAGAAATAAATCTTTCATCCATTGGTTCACTCCTAAAATGTCCTCAATACCCAGGGCTGGTCTTGACTGAAGCAAGGAACCGGGAACTTCATCAGGGTCTCTTATGTGTAGGTGGCAAGGGCCCAAGCACTTGGGCAATCCTCTGCTGCTTTCCCAGGCAGATTATCAAGAAGCTGGATCAGAAGTTGAACAGCTGGAACTTGAACCAGCACTCTAGTGTGGGATGTTGGTGTCTGGTGTAAGCAGCAGCTTAACCCACTGCACCATAGTGCCCTCCCCTGATGTATTTGTTTAATCAGGCAGTTGATCTGGTTGTATTATCACAGCCTAATAGTTGAATAGCTGTTTCAGTTTTAATTTTTCCCCCTCCCTTAGTTGGGCTGCTGGCCTACCCTTATTATGCATGTAGGTCCAAGGTCAGACAAAGATTGGGTTGATTCTGTATATCAAAGTTCAAGTTCCCACTCTTGTTCTCTCTAGGCTCAGACCTCTCTTTCCAGTAGCTGAATTTACTTTGAACTTTTTTTCATTTGTAAATATTAAGAGTATAAGGAACCACTGTGGGTTGATTTTGGCTTATCATGCTGTAAGTCCTGAAAATAGTCAACAATTCGTGGACTCATTATTCCAAGAGACTAAGCCCACAGGAATCTGGGTGCTTTTGTTCAATCTTCATGACCTTTAAGCAGCTGGCATTTGTATTTTGTTCAGAATTTATAGTTGTTATCTGTGTTAACAGTTTGTCTCATGGTTATCATTTTAAAAGTTCAGGGCTGCCATTGTGGTGTGGCAGGTAAAGCTGCTGCCTGCAATGCTTTCATCTCATATGGGCGCCAGCCAGTTCATGTCCTAGCTGTTTGACTCCCCCCCCCCCCTTCTTTTTCATTTTTTATTTGACAGATAGTGAGAGAGAGAGAGAGAGAGAGAGATATTTTCCTTCTGTTGGTTCACCCCCCAAATGGCCGCTATGACCAGAGCTACGCTGATCCGAAGCCAGAAGCCAGGTGCTTCCTCCTGGTCTCCCATGTGGGTGCAGGGGCCCAAGCACTTGGGCCATCCTCCACTGCCTTCCCAGGCCACAGCAGAGAGCTGGACTGGAAGAGGAACAATCGGGACTAGAACCTGGCACCCATATGGGATGCCAGCACTGCAGGCGGAGGATTAACCAAGTGAGTCACGGAGCTGGTCCTGTTTGACTTCTGATCTGACTCCCTGCTCATGGCCTGGGAAAGTAGCAGAAGATGGCCCAAGTACTTGGGCCCATGGTCCCATGTGGGAGAACCAGAAGAGCTCCTGGCTCCTGGCTTCGTCTTGGACCAACCTCAGCTATTGTGGCCATATGGGAGTGAACAAGTGGAAGGAAGTGCTTGCTCTCTCTCACTCTTCTCCATCTTTTTCTCCCTCTCTCTTGATAACTCTTTCAAATAAAAAAACTTAAAAAAATAGTTCATTTTATGTACAGATTAGAAATGGTATGTTTCTGTTTATTACTGTTATCTTTGTTGGCCCTAGATGATTTCCGCTTTGATTGCATAAAGCTTCTTTAGACATACCCATGTCTTTTGACATGATTCTGTTAGTCTTTTGTCTTTCTTTGGTAGCTTCTTTGCTGTCTGATAGAACAAGATGTTCAAAGCTTTCCTTAGAATTACTCATTTATCAAGAATACTCCTTCCTTTGGGAAATGCTATTTGGAGATGCTCATTTCTGGTGTGGTAGTGATGAATTTTTTTTTCCTTTTCTTTCAAAACATTGATTTATTTGGAAGGCAGAGTTAAAGAGAAGGAGAGGGAGAGACAGAGAGGGAGAAACGGAGATGGAGTGGGGGAGAGAGCACTTTTATCCACTGGTTTACTCCCAGATAGCTGCAATGGCCAAGGCTGGGCCAGAGCAAACCCGGGAGCCAGAAGCTTCATATTGATCTCCCATATGGGTATAAAGGCCCAAGTCTTGGGCCATCTTGTACCACTTTCCCAGGACATGACAAAGAGCTGGATGGGAAGTGGAGTAGCCTGGACTCAAACTGATGCTCATATGGAATGCTGGTACTGCAGGTGGCTGCCCAACCCACTGTACAACAGTGCTGGCCCGTCATGGGTCTTTTTAAAACACAAGAAGAGAGTTGGGCATTTGACAGAAAGAACTGTTAGGATGCTGCTTGGAATGCCCAGATCATGCATCAAGAGTGCCTGGATTTGGGGCTGGTGTTGTGGCGTAGCAGATACAGCCACCACCTGCTGGGATGGCTTCTAATATTGGTGCTGGTGTGTGTCCCGGCTGCTCCAGTTCCAATTACAGCTCACTGCTAATGGCCTGGAAAAAGCAGTAGAAGATGGTCCAAGTGTTAGGGCCCTTGTCACCCATGTGGAAGACCTGGAAGAAGCTCTTGGCTCTAGCCTGGCTCAGCGTTGGTCATTGTAGCCATTTGGGGGAGTGAACCAGAAAATGGAATATCTTTCTGTCTCTCCTCTCTCCTCTGACTTTCAAAAAATAAATAAATACTTTTTTTTAAAAGAGTGCTGGAATTCAAATCCCAGTTCTGCTTCCAATTCCATCTTCTTGCTGTTGTATACCCTGGGAGATAGTAGGGTTGGCTCAGGTAGTTAGTTGGGTGCACTGCTACATGTGTTGGAGACCTGGATGGAGTTCTGGACTTTTGACTTTTGGCTGACCCAACCTTGGCTATTATGGGCACTTGAGGAGTGAACCAGTGCATGGAAGATCTCCTGCTGTCTGCTATGTCTCTATCTTTTAAATAATTAAAGAAAAAAATGACCTATGGACTCTCTTCTTCCTCTTCTTCTACTCTTTTTTTAAGAAATAGGCTAATTTAGATTAAAAGGGAGAGCAAGGCACGAAAGTTCTTGTGACACCATCATTTCATATCTGAGTGCTATTTGGAATCCTGGCTCCTCTGCCTCCTGGTAATATGCTTTGGAAGGCAAGGGAAGATGCCCTAAGTACTTGGGTTCCTGCCACCCACCCATGTGACAGACCAGGAGTTTCTGGCTCCTGGTTTCAGCCTAGTCCACTACTGGCTGTTGTAGCCATTTGTCAAGTGAACCTGTGTATCAAAGATTTCCCTCTCCTTCTCTCTGCCTTTTCTCCATCCCCTCCCTCTCTCCTTTTTTCCTGTTGCTTCTGCTTTTCAAATAAGTAAATAGATAGTACAATCTTAAAAAACAATTTTTCTTAGGTTGAAAGTTTGTTTATATACCAAAAACCTTTTTCTTCCACATTGGCCATTTCGTGGACTTTAGCTTTGAGTCTTTTATTTCAATTCCATTCTGACAAGTTACTTGGAGTTTGTATCATTCTGTAAGTTAAAGGGCTCAGCATCTCTAAACGTCTCCCTATATCACCCCCCCGCCCCGTTTTTTAGATTAGATTTTATTTATCTATTTGAGAGGTAGAGTTACAGACAGTGATAGGGAGAGACAGAAAGGTCTTCCTTCCGTTGGTTCACTCCCCAAATAACCGCAACAGCCGGAGCTATGCCGATCCAAAGCCAGTAGTCAGGTCCTTCTTCCTGGTCTCCCATGTGGGTGCAGGGGCCCAAGGAATTAGGCCATCTTCTACTGCTTTTCCAGGCCATATCAGAGAGCTGGATTGGAAGAGGAGCAGCAGGAACTAGAACTGGCGCCCATATGGGATGCTGGCACTGCAGGCGGAGGATTAACCTACTGCCTTATGGCGCCAGCCCCCCATCCCTTTCAGATGCCATTCGCAAGTGCGGGTTTTCTGTACTTCTGCCTGACCAGCTATTAGTTGGTGGTTCCCTTCTTTCGTTTTGATAATTTGCTAGAATGGCACACAGAGATCGTGAAACACTTTACTTATTACATTTATTGGTTTATTATTGAGAAAATTTTAAAGAATGTAGGTGAATAGCCTGATGAAGAGGTATATAGGGCTAAATTCAAAAGTGTTGGGAACATAGGAGCTCCTGTCTTTCTGGAGTTGGGGTTCAATATCCTCCCTGCATGTGGATGCGTTTACCATCCCAAAAACTGTTCATATAACACTGTTCCAAGAATGTGTGTAGTGTTTAATTTCCTAATCAGTAGGAGTGGTGGGAGCAAGTCAGTGGGTGATCCCTGTAGTCTAATCATTTGCTCTGTTTGGTGACTAGCCTTGTACTGACATTATCTAGGCACCTTTCCTTAAGTTGCCTCACTAGCAGTTAACAGCAGAGACAATAAGCAATACCATAGACATCTCATTGGCTTCAGTTTATGCAACTCTGAATGGCAAATTAAAGGGGAACACACTTTCTGCTGAATAGGTGCCATTATTCTTGTGCCCAGATCAGCTGTGCACAAGATCAGACCTTTAAGAGGAAATTTCAAACAAGTGGGACCAAGTTCTTCTAAGGCATTTTGTTGATGACTTAAGGGGAGAATGAAACATGGCTTTACAGTATGATCCTGAAGACAAAACACTATCAAAGTAAGGGCTACCAAATGGAAGCGTTTCTGTCAAATCAAAAGTTGACATCAAGAGCAAAGGTCATGCCAGCAATTTTTTTGTGTATGTTCAAGGTGTTTGCTTGTTGACTTCCTAGAGGACCAGAAAACCAGTCTATGCTTATTAGGAAGAGTGTTTTGAGATTATTAGCTGAAGCTTTAGCAGAAGAATGTTCAGAAAAACTTTACCATGATGATGTTTTTGTTCATTCCTTTCAATAAACAAGGGTAATTTTGGGGAAGTTTCATTGGGAAATCATTATGTATCCACTTTGAGGTTTGATTTGTTTCCTTCTGACTTTTTGTTTTCATAATCTTAAAAAATTTTTAAAAAACACATTTTTCTTCAGCTAATACTTTTATTTTATTTTTTAAAGATTTATTTATTGGGGCTGGGCCCATGGCTCACTTGGTTAATCCTCCGCCTGCAGTGCTGGCATTCCATATGGGTGCAGGATTCTGTACTGGTTGTTCCTCTTCCAGTCCAGCTCTCTGCTGTGGCCCGGGAAGGCAGTGGAGGATGGCCCAAGTGCTTGGGCCCCTGCACCCACATGGGAGACCAGGAGGAAGCACCTGGCTCCTGCCTTCGGATCGGCGTAGCTCCAGCCATAGTGGTCATTTGGGGGGTGAACCAACGGAAGGAAGATCTTTCTCTCTGTCTCTCTTTCTCACTGTCTAACTCTATCTGTCAAATAAATTAAGAAAAAAAAGAAAAAAAGATTTATTTATTAGGTAAAAGGAGAGAGAGAGAGAGATATCGAGAGAGATCGAGATCGAGATCTTCCATCCGTTGGTTAACTCCCCTGATGACTGCAATGGCTAGAGCTTAGCTGATCTGAAGCCAGGAGTCAGGAGCTTCTTCTGGGTCTCCTACATGAGTGTGGGGGCCCAAGTATTTGGGCCATCTGCTGCTGCTTTCCCAGGCACATTAGCAGGGAGCTGGATTGGATGTGGAGCAGCTGGGATGCCGGCACTGCAGGTGGTAGTTTTATTAGCTATGCTGCAGCACTGGCCTCTGTCCGAGAGCTGTGGGTTATTGTTAAGCTGTTTTATCTTTTAATTCCATTTTTCCAAGAATTTTTTGACGTCCCCCTCATATGAAAAATATCAGTGTTATTCTTGTGTTCTCTAATATATTTTCAATTATTATCTTTTTGCTTTTTTGCAATATAATGATATTCACAGCTTGAATTAACTGGTATAGCTGACTGAATTCTTATATAGCTTCCTAAGGTTCAGTACTTTGGTAAACTTAATTACAGAAATATGCAGCTTATAGTGAGCTTTATACCTTGACTAAAGAATCTAACAAAGTAGAATAAGCACTTTGAAGCTGATTTTGACATCATGAAGACAAAAAATATTTGTAAGCATTCCTCCTATATACATGATTTAGAAACGAGAATACCAGGGGTTGGGTGCTGTGGTATTGCAGGTTGGGCTGCTGGTTGGGGTGTCACATCCTACCAATATTGAAGTGATTGGGATTGAGTCCTGCCCCCCCCCCCTTTTTTTTTTGAAAGGCATAGGGACACAGAAAGAGATCATTTTACTGATTTACTCTCCAAGTGACCACAACAGCTTGAGTTGGGCTAGGCTGACAACCAGGACTCCTTCCAAGTCTCCCACTTTGGTAGTAGGAACACAAGAACTTCAACCATCTTCCTTCTGTTTTCCCAGGCACATTAGCAGGTGGCTGCATTGGAAGTGGAGCAGCTGGGATTCGAACTGGTGCTCATATGGAATTCTGGTATTTCAGGCAGTGGTTTAACCCAGTGTGCCACAGTGTGGGCCCCAACCCCTTCTGCTTTTAATCCAACTTCCTGCTAATGGTCATTGGCACTTTAATTTTTTTTTTTTTTTTTATTTTTTTTTTATTTTTTTATTTTTTTATTTTTTGACAGGCAGAGTGGACAGTGAGAGAGAGAGACAGAGAGAAAGGTCTTCCTTTTGCCGTTGGTTCACCCTCCAATGGCCGCCGCGGCTGGCGTGCTGCGGCCGGCGCACCGCGCTGATCCGATGGCAGGAGCCAGGAGCCAGGTGCTTTTCCTGGTCTCCCATGGGGTGCAGGGCCCAAGCACCTGGGCCATCCTCCACTGCACTCCCTGGCCACAGCAGAGGGCTGGCCTGGAAGAGGGGCAACCGGGACAGAATCCGGCGCCCCAACCGGGACTAGAACCCGGTGTGCCGGCGCCGCTAGGCGGAGGATTAGCCTAGTGAGCCGCGGCGCCGGCCCTCATTGGCACTTTAAGTGACAGAAAATGCTGCTTAAGTCTTTGGTTTTCTGCCACTCACATGGCAGGCTCCTTGCGTTAGCCTCACCCAACTGTGACTTTTTTGGTCATTTGGGGGACTGAACTAGCAGATGATACATCTCCCTCTGCCTTTTCCTCTTTCTCTGTCCCATCAATCAGTCAAACTTGAAAAAAAGACAAAAGTGAAACATAAAATTTTTGTGGTTTTTTTTTTTTTTTTTTTTTTTTTTTGCTATTCCAATTAGCAGACTATTACTTTTTGATAAAATGTGAGGTTCAGTTAGATACTTGTTTGGTGTCCTTGTAATCTGCATATCTTTTCACGGTATTTACCTGTACCTTCAAATGCTACTTCTCACTTAGTAAAGTAAGAATGGGTCTAGTGAATTTTAGTAGTTAACAAGTATATTTACTGCCTGTCCTATGAATCTTTCAAGTTTATATTGCTTAACTGTAGGATCTGGGGCCTCACACCAGATTCTTTATTTTAACTATAACTTCTTTGCTCTTTCCCATTTTTCTCATTTTTTTATCCCTAAGCTTTCTATGTATAATATTTATAGCATTTTCTTTGGCATTTATTGATGTATCTCTGTACAAATCTAATTTAGAAAAGAAGTATATTTTGAATAGAGGAAAGAAATATAATTGATCTTATTGTAGTCCTATTAACTATATTTTGTGTGTTTTATTCTTACATGTAATTCTTATAAACTTGGTTATAATATTTGTGAATACAGCATTAGTTACCTCATTGTTACATAGTTAGAGTTTTATAACATTATTATTGTTCTAAACAGTCATAGAATATATTTTTATGTATATATTTTTGATGTCTTCAAGCTAAAGTATATAACTGATAGAAAAATGACAGATATTTAATCAACACCTATATTTTTGTATTGTTTCCTTTGTTTCTTTAGAAGTGGAGTAATTGAGTCCAGAATGCTGTTCAGGTCTTTCATATAGGTGACAGGGATACAATCACTTGAATCACTCACTACCTGCTACCTCTTCATGTCTGCACTGACAGGAAGCTGATACTAGGAGCTGGGTCAGGGACTGGAACTTAGGCACTATGGTGAGGGATGTGGGTGTCTTAACTGATAGGCCAAATGCCTGCTCCTGTTCTTTTTTTTAAAATAGGTTTTCTTATTCCTTTAACTGCTTTTTTTTTTTTTTAAGTTAAAGATTTATTTATTTATTTGAGAGGGAAAGACAGAGAGAAAGGTCTTCCCTCTGCTGGTTCACTCCCCAAATGGATGCAATGACAAGAGCTGGGATGATCCAAAGCCAGGAGCCGGCAGACCCATGCACTTGGGCCATCTTCCATTGCTTTCTCAGGCCATAAGGAGAGAGCTGATTGGAAGTGGGGCAGCCAGGATTTGAGCTTGCATTCATACGGGATGCCCGCACTGCAGGTGGAGGCTTAGCCTATTATGCCATAGTTATGTCCCTGCTGTTTTGGTTTTTTAAGTTTTAATTTCTTAAGTTGATTACTGATTGCTTTTGCTTCTAATACTGTTTTCCAAATATTTTGTATAAATTAATGATCAATAAGATTTAAGCTTCCAACTTTTTTCTTCCTTAATTGCTAAATAATTATTTTTATACTTAATCATTACATACATTAATCTGTCTTTGGCCATATAATTACTTCATCAATTGTTTGTTTCTTACTGGTAAGTCGACTAATACTATTTCCCTCCTGTGAGGGAGGTTGCTGTATAGAACCAAATAATTGCTTTTTAACAAGTGTGCTTGTGTTTCTTTTCCTCCATTATGTGTTTTATTTTTCCTAAAGGACCTTCACATTTACTCTGGTGATACCAGAGAATAGCACAACTCTTTTGGATGGGATATCATATCACTTTTTTTTTTTTAAAAGGTGTATTTATTTATTTGAAAGAGTTACACAGAGAGAGAAGGAGAGGCAGAGAGACAGAGATGTTTTCCATCCGCTGGTCCACTCCCCAACTGGCTGCAACAGCCAGAGCTGCGCCAATCTGAAGCCAGGAGCCAGGAGCTTCTTCTGGATCTCCCATGCAGGTACAGGGGCCCAAGGACTTGGGTCATCTTCTACTGCTTTCCCAGGCCATAGCAGAGAGCTGGATCGGAAGTGGAGCAGCCAGGACTCCACCCGGCGCTCACATGGGATGCTGGCACTGCAGGCAGTGGCTTTACCTGCTATGCCACAGTGCTGGACCCATCATGTCACTTTTAAATTTATTTTTAAAATTTTTGTTTGAGAGATAGAGCAAACACTTTTATCTGCTGGTTCATTCCCAGATAGCTGCACTTGTGGCTGGGGCTAAAGCTAGGAGCCAGAAACTCAATCTAGGTCTCCCATGTGGTTGGCAGGAATCCAGTCACTTGAGTCATCAGTGCTGTCATCTATAGTCTGCATTAGAAGGAAGCTGGTGTCAAAGGCAGAGCTGGGTATCAAATTTACGCATAGTATGGGGTTAAGATGTCTTAATAAGCATCTTAACCACTAGTCAAAGTGTCTGGCCCCATTGTACTTTTTTTTAAGTTACTATATCCAGTGACTGTGCTGGATCCTTTGGCTGCACCGTGAAATGGACCTTATGATTCAGCAGAGGTGATATACTTAATTGGATAAATAATTGTATCTTCCAAGAAGCAAAGTATATGTAATTCATGATATGGCAACTAGCTTAATCTGTAGATTGAGAGGTATCTTTGATGAAGTGATTTTAAATAAGGACTTGATGGCAAGTAGAAGTTACGCAGTTGTGAAAGAGGGTTCCAGGGATGGCACTGTGGCGCAGTGGGTAAATGCTCTGGCCTGAAGTGCTGGCATCCCACATAGTTGCTAGTTCAAGACCCGGCTGCTCCATTTCCAATCCAGCTCTCTGCTATGGCCTAGGAAAGCAGTGGAAGATGGCCCAAGTCCTTGGGCCCCTGCACCCGCATGGGGGACCTAGAAGAAGCTCCTGGCTCCAGATCAGCCATCTAAATAAAAAAGATTTATTTATTTATTTGAAAGTCAGAGTTACACAGAGAGAGGAAAACCAGAGAGAGAGAGAGAGAGAGAGAGAGAGAGAGAGAGGTCTTCTGTCCGATGGTTCACTCCCCAGATGGCCGCAATGGCTGGAGCTGCACTGATCCGAAGCCAGGAGCCAGGAGCTGCTTCTGGGTCTCCCATGTGGGTGCAGGGACCCACGAATTTGGGCCATCTTCTACTGCTATCCCAGGCCATAGCAGAGAGCTGGGTTGGGAGAGGAGCATCCCGGACTAGAACCTGTGCCCATATGGGATGCCGGCGCTTCAGGCCAGGTTGTTAACCGGCTACGCCACAGCAACAGCCCCATAAATAAATCTTAAAAAAAAAATAAATAAATAAAACAAAGAGGGTTCCATTGAATGAATAGTACTCTCTGGAGTAAAAAGAACACAACTCTGAAGGAGGAATGAGCTTTGAAGTATTTACAGAATTGCAAGAAGAAAGGACAGTGCAGTCCAGAGAGTGGGATGGTCAAAGGAGAAAAGATTATAAATAGGGGATAGATCATGTAGCAAAACTGTTGATGGGTATAAAGTGGAGTAGTGGACTATTTGTATTTGTCTTTTATAGATTGATTCTGTTGTAGAAAGCTTATTGTGTAGATTGATGTGGTGGGGTTGATTAAGAGTGAATATTATGGCCGGCGCCGCGGCTCACTAGGCTAATCCTCTGCCTGCGGCACCGGCACACCGGGTTCTAGTCCCGGTCAGGGCGCCAGATTCTGTCCCGGTTGCCCCTCTTCCAGGCCAGCTCTCTGCTGTGGCCCGGGAGTGCAGTGGAGGATGGCCCAAGTGCTTGGGCCCTGCACCCCATGGGAGACCAGGAGAAGTACCTGGCTCCTGCCATCAGATCAGCGCGGTGCACTGGCCGCAGCGGCCATTGGAGGGTGAACCACCGGCAAAAGGAAGACCTTTCTCTCTGTCCACTCTGCCTGTCAAAAAAAAAAAAAAAAAAAAAAAAAATTGGAGGGCTGGCGCTGTGGCGTATCGGGTAGAGATGCTGCCTGCAGTGCTGGCATCCATATGGGTACTGGGTTGAGTCCTGGGTACTCCATTTCCAGTCCATCTCTGACCTATGGCCTGGGAAAGCAGTAGAAGATGGCCGAAGTCCTTGGGCCCCTGTACCCGCATGGAGACCTGGAAGAATCTCCTGGCTTCAGATTGTGGCAGCTCCAGCCTTTGTAGCTATTTGGGGAGTGAACTATCAGATGGAAACCCCCCCCCCCCCACCTCTGCCTCTGCTTCGGCCTCTAACTCTGGCATTCAAAGAAATAAATAAATCTTAAAACAAATATTGGGAGACTATCAAGTTGTTGAAGTCGTTCTTATGGAAGATGATAATGTTGGCTTACATAGGGGAGTAGTAATAGAAGAGACAGGTAGTCAGATCGCTACAGTATTTAGGAGAAAGAAAGGAAAAATGGATGACTGATTAAATTTGAGGTTAGAGAGTAGGATGTGAAGCTGTGAAAAGATGAGTAGAGTCTGGTGCCGTGGTGCAGGAAGTTAATCCTTCACCTGCGGCACTGGCATCCCTTAGGGCACTGATTCTAGTCCTGGCTGCTCCTCTTCCAATCTAGCTCTCTGCTGTGGCCTGGGAAAGCAGTAGAAGATGGCCCAAGTGCTTGGGCCCCTGCACCTGCGTGGGAGATCGGGAACGAGCACCAGGCTACTGGCTTTGGATCCGCATAACTCCAGCCATTACTGCCATTTGGGGAGTGAACCAACAGAAGGAAGACCTTTCTTTCTGTCTCTCCCTCTCACTGTGTGTAGCTCTGACTCTCAAATAAATAAATAATAATAATCTTTAAAAAAAAAGATTATGTGTAGGTGTTTTGGAAGAGCAAAGGGTGGTTCAAAGTATCATTACAGCAGTAGTAAGAACTACAGGGAGAATAGGCTTTTGTCATCAATTTTGGCCAGAGCTGAAAATGTCGATATATCTTAGGAAGTTTTTTAATATGTGGACCCAAGGGCATATCTGAATGGACTGGAGATAAAATTTGCGAGTTAATGGCATAGGTTTTGTACTTTAGTTGCTGATGGAAGTTTTGGATAATGAATGCGTTTGCATATATTTAAAGCTTACATAAAGTGCAGAGATGTTCTTCCAAATAGGTAAGAGAAATATTAGGTGAGAAATAAGTCAAGAAATATATAGGCTCTCATGGTTTGTTTTCTGTACTTATTCTACACATTCTTTAATCTTCATTTCTTACTATTATGTTTGTAATTTATTTATCTTACTTTAATTGTGTGTACCCAAACCTTTTGGGAACAAGGTTAGGTAGATATAACATTCAAGTTTGACCTCTGGGACATTTTCTCCATAGTAAGATAGTGTCAGAATCTTAATCTGTTCATTATTTTTCCATTATATCTGTCCTCTTGACAAAAGTGAAAAAAATTAGTAGTATTAGCTCTATATCTATTTTTGGTATTGAATTCTGGGGATAATAGGGAGAATCTACAATAACTTATGAGTATTGTTTTCTGCGAATGATAATAGTAACTAGAATAATTAGTTTCTTCTTTCCACAAAGGAGATCAGCTCTTATGAGCTCTTGCTTTGCCACCTAAATAAAAATTCTGAATTTTTAAAAAGATTAATTTATTTATTTGATAAGTGTGTGTGTGTGGGAGAGAGAGATATATATCTATTTTCCATCTGTTGGTTTATTTCCCATGGCCTCAAGAGCCAGGGCTGGGCCAACCGGAATCCAGGAGCCTGGAACTCTGACCTGTGTCTCATGTGGGTGGCAGAGGCCTAAGCACTCTTGGACCATCTTCTGCTACTTTCCCAGGCACATTAGGGAGCCAGATCGGAAGTAGAGCAGCTGGGACTTGAATTGGCACTCATATGGGATGCTGGCGTTGCAGGTGGCCTAATCCGCTGTTCCACAATACTGGCTCCAAAATTCTAAATTCTCTTTATTTTAGGAGAAACTAGATATACTTGACTCTGATAATCTTAGCTTATCTTAGATACAGAGTAGAGCTGGAGGCAAAGAAATGTTAAAACCTTGCCCAGTCCTGTTTTGAGAGGATCATTTTGCTTTTATTAATGTAAGATGTTTTAAAAAGTTGTGGCAGGAATTTAATTTAAAAATGTGCTGTTAGAAAAGCTGTTATTCGGGTGCTCTGAAGAAGATAACATGTTGTTGAGAACAGCTGTTTTGTGAGGAATGTTCTGAAATATTCTTGATGGCAACTAGTACAAACAGTGCTCTCACATTTTCATAGTTTTGAAGTTTTTTTTGCAGGGAGATGTTATACTTTTAACAATCCAAAAAATCTCATTTCCCTTGTGTGTGTGTTTTTTTTTTTTTTTTGTAGAGATGTGAACTGTGTCCTCATAAGGATGGAGCTTTAAAAAGAACAGATAATGGGGGTAAGTGCAGAGATACCTGAAAAAAAATTTATTGAAAAGTGGGAGTGGTATTTTAAAGTTTTGGTAGTTCATAATCTATCAAATGAAATAGTGTTTGTTAAAAAATTTTAACAATAGTTGGATGTAACTTATGAACCTTTTTTTTACTGAAACAGTTTTTTCTACTCTGGAAAAACATTGGCTATTTTATGCAGAAATTACATATTTCTAATTAAATCTTGTTTTTTATGGATATAATTTATTTTAGAAATTACTTTTGAAAAACGTGTTTATTTTTTGTTATTGTCAGAGGTGACATTTGTTGTTTTAGATGTTTTTACTTTTTCTAGACAGACATTGTTTCTGGTAAATGTTAATTTTAGCAACCTGAAGATCTTCATTGCTTTAATATGAAGAAATGTTGACATCTGTCCCTTTAGTTGTGTTTTTTTTTTTTTTTTAAAGATTTATTTCATTTATTTGAAAGGCAGAGTCACAGAGAAAGAGGTCTTCCAACTACTGGTTCACTTTCCCAATGGCTGGGGCTGGGCTGGTCTGAAGCCAGGAGCTTCCTCTAGGTCTCCCTATGTGAGTGTAGGGGCCCAAGCACTTGAGCCATCCTCTATTCTCAGGTGCATTAGCAGGGAGCTGGATTTTTGGTGGAGCAGCTGCGACTTGAACTAGCTCTCTGATATGTGATGCCGGCATCATAGGTGGCACTGTAATCCACTGTGCCACATTACCAGCTCTGCTATAGATTTCGTTTTTAGAAGATTGATTTATTCCAAAGGCAAATTTAGAGAAGGAGAGATGGAGAGGGATCTTCCATCTACTGGTTTGTTCCCCAAATAGTCTCAATGGCCAGGGCTGGGCAGGCTGAACTCAGGAACCAGGAGCTTCATCTGGGTCTCCCATGTGGGTGTAGGGGTCTAAGGACTTTGGCTTTTCTAGGTGCATTAGCAGGGAGCTAGATTGGAAATGGAGCAGCTGGGACTCAACAGATACCCATATGGGGTTCTGGCATCACAGGCAGCAGCTTAATCTGTTATGCCACGGTGTCCCATTTAATGTTTAGACTACTATTTACAGTCATATTGCCCTCCCCCAAGAAAAAATTAAAAACTCTTTACTACTATTCCCCTTCTTCCCAGTTTTTCAACAACTTCTCTGCTACTAATATAGCTGTTATTATTACTTTCTTAAATATCCTATGTTTATTTTGCATGTACAATATGAATAGACATGTTTTCTTCCCATTTTTAAAAAAGATTTATTTATTTATTTGACTGAGTTACAGTGAGAGGGAGAGACAGAGGTCTTCCATCCTCTGATTCACTCCCTAAATGGTAGCAACAGCTAGGGCCGGGCTGATCCAAAGCCAGGAGCCAGTAATTTCTTCCGGGTCTCCTGCACAGGCATCAGGACTTAAGCACTTGGGCATCTTCCATTGCTTTCCTAGGCCATCAGCAGTGACCTGGATCAGAAGTCAAGCAGCCGGGACTCAAAACCGGCAGCCATTTGGGATGCTGGCTGCTGGTGCCTCAGGCAGAGGTTTCACCTACTATGGCACATTGCCAGTTGCCCCCTCTCCCCCACCTTTTTTTTTTTTTTCCTTTAAAGATTTACTTACTTATTTGAAAGAATTGCAGAGAGAGAAAGAGATATATATATAGAGAGAGATCGATCTTCCATCTCCTGTTTTATTCTGGGGTTGGACCAAGCTGAATCCTGGAACCTAGAACTCTATCTTGGTCTCCTTCATGGGTGGCAGGGGCCCAGTCTCTTGGGCCATTTTCTGCAGCTTTCTCAGGCCCATTAGCAGGAAGCTGGATTGAAAATAGAGTAGCCAGGACTCAAAGTGGCACTAATATGGGATGCTAGTGTCGCAGGCACGTAATTTGCTGTGTCACAATGCTGCCCTCCATCTCCAATTTAAAATAATGAAAGATTTGTTTATTTGAAAGATAGAGTGACGTAAACAAAGAGAGATAGATATCTGTATCAGTGGTACACATCCCAAATGACTGCAACAGCTAGGGCTGGGCCAGGCTGAAGCCAGGAACCTGGAACTCCCATATGGGTGGTACCCAAGTACTTGGGCCATCTGTGACAGCTTTCTGAAAAGGCATATTAGCAGGGAGCTGAATGGGAAGTGGAGCAGCCAGAACTGGAATTGGTATTTCATATGGAATGCTGACATTGCAAGCAGCAGCTTAACTCAGTTGCGCCACAATATCAGCTCCTCTCTCCCCATTTTTATACAAATAGGTGAATAGTTTATCTTTCTGTTATCTGTTTCTGAAACCATATGTTTGTTTTATCGTTTGCTTGTTGATGGATTTTCTAATCTCTTTTTTTAAGTAATGCTTCTCTGTATGCTTACTTGCAAGTGTATGTAAAATTATTGATTCCCAGAAGTGGAATTTTTGGATCAAAGAGATTTTGCAGTTAGTTTTGATAGATATTCCCAAATTACTATTCGCCCCTGTAGCTGCTCTAATAGCAAAGAAGAAGGTATTCTTTTTTTTTTTTTTTTTTTTTTTTTTTTGGACAGGCAGAGTTAGAGAGCGAGAGAGACAGAGAGGAAGGTCTTCCTTTTTCCGTTGGTTTATCCCCCAAATGCCCGCTATGGCTGGCACTGTGCCGATCCGAAGCCAGGAGCCAGGTGCTTCCTTCTGGTCTCCCATGTGGGTGCAGGGCCCTAGCACTTGGGCCATCTTCCACTGCTTTCCCGGGCTACAGCAGAGAGCTGCACTGGAAGAAGAGCAACTGGGACAGAATCCGGGGCCCCGACCGGGACTAGAATGCAGGGTGCCGGCGCCACAGGTGGAGGATTAGCCAAGTGAGCTGTGGCGCTGGCCAAGAAGAAGGAATTCTTTATAACATTTGTAGTCTAATAGGTAAAAGTTGGTATGTTAGAACAGAAAGATTATATTTCTCTTAGTATGAGTGAAGTTGAACATCTTTTCATAATTTAAAGAACATTTTTTTTCTTCATCGGTTTGTTTCTTGGTCTTTTGCTTTTTAATTTTGTTAGAGCTTTCTTAGGAGCCTGCTGTGGGTTGGAAATAGTTTGTCCCTCAAATATTCATGTATTGGAAGATTAGTTTCCCACTGTCATGATGATGGGTGGTCTTGGAACCTTTAAGAGGGTGGACCCTAGGTGGAAGGTGATTGTCTCTTGGTAGGGTACTGCCAGGAGCCAGGAGTTTCTTCTGGGTCTCCTACACAGGTTTAGGGACCCAAGGCCTTGGGCCATCTTCTACTGCTTTTCCTTGCCATAGCAGAGAACTGGATCAGAAGTGGAGCAGCTGGGACTCGAACCGGTGTCCATATGAGATGCAGCACTGCAGGCGGTGGCATTACCCACTATGCCACTCTGTCAGCCCTAGAGCTTTTTTATCATTGAATTTATTAATCCTGTCTTTCATGACTTCCATATTTCGAATCATTAGTTAGAAAGGCCTTTCCTATTTCAAAGTTAAAGCAATTCATTGACAGTTTCCTATGCTATATATATGTATTTTTTAAAGATTGACTTATTTATTTGAAAGGCAGAGAGAGAAATATTGATCCGTCTTCTATGTGCTAGTTCAGTCCCAAGTTGCTGCAAAGGCCAGGGTTGGACCAAACCAAAACCAGGAATCTGAAACTCCATCCAGGTCTCCAACATGGGAGTACTAGCCAAGGACTTGGACCATTTTCTGCTGGTTCTGCAGGCACATTAGCAGGGAACTGGGTTGGAAGTGGAGCACCTAGGAGTGGAATGGCACCTTATGCGGGTTGCTGTTGTAGGTGGCTTAACTTGCTGTAGCACAATGCTGACCCCATCCAATGTCATATTTTTTTATTTTTATAACTCCTGTTTTTTAACAGTTCTTTTTATTTGCAAGAATTAAAGAGGAGGAGAGAGAGAGAGGAGGGGGGGAGACAGAGAGGGAGGGAGGGAGGAAGGGAGGGAGGTCTTCCCTCTTCTGGTTCACTCCCCAAATGCTGAAATGGCTGGAGCTAAGCCTATCCAAAACCAGAAGCCAAGGAGCTTCTTCTGGGTCTCCCACCTGGATATAGGGGCCCAGTGACTTGAGCCATCTTCTACTTCTTTCCCAGGACATCAGCTGGGAGCTGGATTGGAAGTAGAGCAGCCAGGACTCGAATCAGTGCTCAAATGGGATGCCGGCGCTGTAGGCTGGGACTTTAACCTGCTGTGCTGCAGCTCCAGCCCCCACAATGTCATATTTTTGAGAGGTGTTTGGTTTGTTGAATTCTGCAGAAGTTATTCAATGTCTGTTGTGAGCTAGCTGCTTTTCTAGCAACTTGAGGCACATTTCTATCCTCATGCAGCTTATATAGTCTACCATTTGTTATCACTTAACTTGAGTACTGTGTGTGACCCTGAGCAAATTACCTCATTTCTCTGCACTTTCATCCTCATATGTCCACTATGGAGATAAGTGGGCACAGTTCAGATGTGGGTCATGTACCTGGTGTATTGTTTATGTCATGCAGGACTCCTGCTTCCATCCCATATCTCAAAGATTAGCAATGGAAGTTGATTTTAATAATAAAGTACAATGGGATGAATGAAATGTAGTATGTAGTTTTTCTTTTAGAATGTAGACAGTTTTTAAGGTTACTTTCAATTATGTGGTATGCACACACAATAGACTTATTTTTTTAAAAAGTTATTTATTTATTTATTTGAAAGAGTTACACAGAATAGGAGAGGCAGAGTGAGAGAGAGAGAAAGAGGTCTTCCACCCACTGGTTCACTTCCCAGTTGGCCACAATGGCTGGAGTTGCGCTGATCCAAAATTTGGAGCCAGGAGCGTCTTCTGGTTCTCCCATGTGGGTGCAGGGGCCCAAGGACTTGGACCATCCCCTACTGCTCTCACAGGCTACAGCAGAGAGCTAGATCGGAAGTGGAGCAGCCAGCACTGGAACCAGCGCCCATATAGGATGCTGGCACTGCAGGCAGTGGCCCTACCTGCTTTGCCACAGCACTGGCTCCCACAATAGATTATTATTCAGCCTTAATAGAAAGGGAATCCTGTTACATACTGTGGTGTGAATGGATCTTAAGGATGTTAAGCTAAGTGAAGTAAACCAGTCACAAAAAGGCAAATACTGTATGATTTCACTCATACGAGGTACTTGACTTAGTCAGATTCATAGATGTAGAAAGTTAAATGGTAGGTTTCAGAGGTTGTGAGAATAGGAAAAGAATTGTTTAGTGAATACATAATTTCAGATTTATAAGATGAAAAATTTTTGGAAACCTTTTTTTTTTTTTACAACAAACAGTGCAAATATACTTAACAGTATTAATCTGTACACCTTAAAAATGGTTAAGATTGTGAGTTTCTATTGTGTCTTAATCAGAATAAAAAAATTAAAAATTTAAATATCCTTACTTTTCATGCATTATTGTTTGGCATGGATCTCCAGTATAATCCTTTAGTACAAATTATTATTTATTTATTTTCATTTTTATTTGAAAGGTAGAGAGACACAGACAGATGGACAGAGATCTTGCATCTTCTGGTTCACTCCTGAAAATGACTGCAAATCCAAGGGCCAGGCTGAAGACAGGAGCCTGGAACTCATCTGAATCTTTTTTAAAAGAATATTTTATTTATTTGAGTGGTAGAATTACAGGCAGAGAAAGGGAGAGACAGAAAAGTCATCCGCTGGTTCACTCACCAAATGGTGGCAACAGCAGATCTAAAGCCAGGAGCCAGGAGCTTCTTCCAGGTTTGCCAAGTGGGTGCAAGGGTCCAAGGACTTGGGCCATCTTCTGCTGCTTTCCCAGGCCATCATTAGGGAGCTGGATTGGAAATCGAGCAGCCTGGACTTGAACTGGTGCACACATGTGATGCCGGCACCGGAGGCGGAAGTTTAGCTTACTATGCCGGCCCTCATCTGGATCTTTTTACATGGATGGGAGCAGAAGTACTTGAGCCATAGTCTGCTGCTTCTCAGGATATATATTAGCTGGAATCAGGAATGGAAATGGAGGAGTTAAGACTTACATGGGATGCACAAATATCAGTTCATTTTTTCCATGAATTTTTTTGAAGTATCCTTGTATGTGTGGTTTGTCATTGATTGAAATGTTGTTGTATAGTGCACAGCTATAAGTAAAAAATGCTTTTAGTACATGTAACCTACCAAAATGATTTCTTTGCAACACAGTACACTGGAACACACTGGTTGTTCACCCTCCTTATCGTGTGGTGAGGGCTGTGACTTCTGCTGCCAGATACTATCATACTGGATAATACTACATTGGGAAAAGATCAGAATTCAAAGTATGGTTTCTCAAAGTGAAACTACTTTTGTACCATTTCAAAGTTGAAAAATTGTGAGTTGAGCCATTTAAAGTCAGGGATGTCCACATTCTGAATATCCCTTGTGTGTGACAATTAGCTTTCCAGTATTTTCAAGATTTTTTTCTTTGACTTTTAACAGTGATTGTTATTGTATCAGTGGCTTCCTTATTGTTTATTTTTCTGGGGTTCATTGAATCTCTTTAAATCTGTGGATTCATAGGTTATATAAAAATTTGGAAGTTTTGAGCCATTATATGAATGTTCTTTCTGTCTGTGACTTGCTCTTCTACTTCTGGAAAGTAGAAGAGTGGTTTACTTAGCACTACTGCTGTTTTGCCTTATTCTCTCCACCCCTCCTTTTTTCTTCTTAATTTTTATGATCCCCAGACTGGGTAATTGCTATTGGCTTATCTTCAATTTTGTTTCTTTCTTTTTTTAATATTTTATTTATTTGAAAGACAGAGTTACAGAGAGAGGTAGAATGAGAGAGAGAGAGAGAAAGAGAGGTTGGTCTTCCATCTGCTGGTTCACTCCCCAAATGACTGCAACAGCCAGAGTTAAGCTGATCCGAAGCCAGGAGCCAGGAGCTTCCTCTGGGTCTCCCATGTGGGAACAGGGGTCCCAAGGACTTGGGCCATCCTCCACTGCTTTGCCAGGCAAAAGCAGAGAGCTGGATCAGAAGTGGAGCAGCCAGACTCAAACTGGCGCCCATATGGGATATTGGGGCACTTCAGGCCTTGGCTTTAACCTGCTGTGCCACAGCGCCGGCTCTTCAATTTTGTTTGTTTCTTTACTCTTCTGCATAGTTATATCTGCTCTTGAAGTCAGCTAGTGGAAGTGTATTTTTGTTACAGTTACTATACATTTCAGCTTCAGAATTTTTGTTTGGTTCCTTTTCTTTTTTTTTTTTTTTTTTAAACATTCATTTATTTATTTGAAAGGCAGTGTCACAGAGAGGCTGAGAGAGAAAGGGAGGTGTTTCATTTGCTGTTCATTCCCCCAAATGGTCACAGCAGCCAGAGCTGAGCTGATCTGAAGCGGAGCTTCTTCTGGGTCTCCCATACGGGTGCAGGGGCCCAAGGGCATGGGCCATCTTCCATTGTTTTCCCAGGCCGTAGCAGAGAGCTGGATCGGAAGTGGAGTAGCTGGGACAGGAACCGGTGCCCGTATGGGATGCCGGCACTCTCTGCACTACATTGCAGGCTCCTGTTTGATTTCTTTTTATAACTTTTTAAAAAAATTATAATTAGCTCGAGATAGTTGATTTAAAGTTTATGTTTGGGCTCATGCCATGGCTCACTTGGTTAATCCTCTGCCTGCAGCGCTGGCATCCCATATGGACACTGGGTACTAGTCCCGGTTGCTCCTCTTCCAGTCCAGCTCTCTGCTGTGGCCCAGGAGAGCAGTGGAGGATGGCCCAAGTGCTTGGGCCCCTGCACCTGCATGGGAGACCAGGAGGAAGCACCTGGCTCCTGGCTTCGGATCGGTACAATGCCGGCTGTAAGCGGCCATTTGGGGAGTGAACCAACGGAAGGAAGACCTTTCTCTTTCTCTCTCTCTTTCTCTCTCTCTCTCTCTGTAACTCTACCTGTCAGATTAAAAAATAAAATAAAATTTATGTCTAAGAAATCCAGGATCATTACTTTTGCAGGCAAAGTTTCTGTTAATTTCCTTTATGAATAGGCCATGCTCTATAGCTTTTTGTAAAAATTGGATGTGTTGAATATTATCAAATCAAGTTCTTCTCTTCTGTCAGGATTCAATTTGCTTGCTTGCTGTTTGGGAAATCTTTTTTTTTTTTTCTTGCTGATTCCTAAGAGTTGTTTGTAAAGTATGTAGTCTTTGTCTTATGTAGTATCTGAAGTTTCTGTGTCTTTGTTTTGTCTTCAATTACTGTTTTGAGAAAGATTTTTAACACCAGTTGCCTGAGACAGAGAACAAAAAAGAAAATGAAAGAAAAAGAATCACCTCTCCCATTGCGTGCACATAGTCTGTGTGCTAGACCTTCCTTCAGTGACTAGTCGTTTACAACTTGCTTGTACCTAGATCTCAGCAAGTGATGAGAGTTTAGAATTTTCTCAGGTCTTTTTTGAGGGTTTTTTCTTGGGTGTGCTTTGTCCTGTATTTCCAAGTGAAAGGTGTGCTTCTGAATGCCCCAATTCACTCTAGGAGCTTTTCTTTTAAGTTTTACTTGCCCTGTTTTTGGCTTTCTAGTGAATACACCCACCATAGTCTTTTTTTTTTTTTTTTTTTTTTTTTTAAGATTTTATTTATTTATTTGAGAGGTAGAGTTAGACAATGAGAGGGAGAAATGGAGAGAAAGGTCTTCCTTCCTTTGGTTCATTCCCCAGTTCTCACAATGGTTTCAGCTGTGCCGATCTGAAGCCAGGAGCCAGGAGCTTCTTCCTGGTTTCCTACATGGGTGCAGGGTCCCATCTTCCACTGCTTTCCCAGGCCACAGCAGAGAGCTGGATTGGAAGAGGAGCAGCCAGGACTAGAACCAGTGCTCCTATATTATGACGGCACCTTAGGTGCAGGATTAACCTACTGTGCCACAGCGTTGGCCCCCCCACCAGAGTCTTTTGCCCCAGGTCTGTGTGGTATGTTTGCCCTAATATTATGCTGAGGCCTGCCATTCTGTCTTGAGTGAGTTTTGAGAAAGAAGATAAGTTGCATCAGTCCTTCCATAGCCTTCAGACACCTTACAACTGAAAAGCACAGTTCCATGGAAGTTAAGTCTGCCATGCTCATTTTGAACTCAAGTAGCTTCTGTCTTTAAGACCTTTATCCTGCGTCATGCATGAATTAAAGAAGAGTAAAAATGTCAGTGTCCCTGCCATTTTGATTTTTTAAAAAAGATTTATTTATTTAATTATTTGAAAACTTGAGTTACAGAGTGACAGAGGGAGAAATAGATCTTCCATCTGCTGGTTCACTCCGCAAATAGCTGCAACAGCCAGGGCTAGGCTCAGCTTATGATAGGAACCAGGAGATTCTTTTGGGACTCTCACGTGGATGCAGGGGCCAACAACTCGGGGCCATCTTCTGCTGCTTTCCCAGGCCAGGGAGTTGGATCAGAAGTAGAGTAGATGGAACACCTAATTGGAGCCCCTATGGGTTGTTGGCATCACAGTGGGCAGCTTAACATCCTGTGCCACAATGCCTGCACACGGAAAATACTTTTTAATGCAATCAGTCATGTATTTTAAATGAAAGAAGACTTTTTGTGTAGTCAACATTCATTAAAATTAACTAAATATTTATCAGTCTTCATTGTTTAACACATAGCATACTTCTGGGATCATTTTTCTGATTACCTGAGAAAATTTTTTGGTGTTTCTTCAAGAGAAGTGTGTTTTGATTCTGTAAAAATATTTGGTTTCATTGAAAGATTTATTTATTTATATGAAAAGCAGAGTTACAGAGGACGAGGCAGAGAGCGAGCAAGCAGTCCTAAATCAGCTGGTTGACTCCCCAGGTGGCTGCAATGGCTGGAGCTGTGCCGATCCGAAGCCAGGATCCAGGAGCTTCGTCTGGGTCTTCTCATGGAGGGTGCAGGGGCCCAAGGACTTGACTATCTTCTGTTTTCCCAGGCCATAGCTGATAGCTGGATCAAAGTGGAGCAGCCAGGACTTGAACCAGCGCTTATATGTGGTGCTGGCAGTGCAGGCGGCGGCTTTAACCAATACACTGCAGCGTTGGCCCCTAAATCAGTCTTTACACATATAAAATATGTGGCCAGCGCTGTGTTGTAATAGGTTAAGCTTCCGCTGCAGTACTGGCATCCCAAATGGGTGCCAGTTTGAGTCCTAGCTGTTCCACTTCCAGTCCTGCTCCCTGCTAATAGCCTGGGAAAGCAGTGGAAGATGGCCCAAGTCCTTGGGCCCCTATACCTGCATAGGAGACCCAGAAGAAGCTCCTATCTCTTGGCTTTTAATCGGCCCCGCTCTGGCCATTGCTGCCATTGCTGCCATTGGGGAGTGAACCAGAGTTTGGAAGACCTCACTCAGTGTGTCTGTCCTTCTCTCTCTGACTTTCAAATAAATAAAATAAATCTTTAAAAAGAGAGATATGAGGCTTCTATTTGCTGATTGACTTCTCAAATGTCTGCAACAGCAGGGGTGGTCCACACTGCATCCAAATCTCCCATGTGAGTGGCAAAGCCCAGAACTTGAGCTATCATCTGCCGCCTCTTAGGATGCATTAACAGGAAACTAGAGTGGAAGTGTACTGGGGACACTCTACTATGGGATGTGGGATTGTGAAGTGCCAGCTTAACGTGGTGTGCAACAATGCCCACATCCACTATTTTCTTATCGAAGTTGAAGCAGTTGCCAGTCTAGGCCATTGATGTCTGAATTTTTGCTTCTAGTTATAAACAGTTACAAAGAAATTAGTTAGAAAGGAATAAGTTAATATAACAATGGTTAATTTTGTCATATGTTTGATCATAACATACTTAATACGTTAAAAATTATTCATTTATTTATTTGAAAGACAGGGATTAGAGAGGAGAGTGAGAGCTAGCTTCAGTCTATTGATTCACTCCCTGAATGGGTAGAACAACCAGGGTTGGCCAGGGCAAGAGGCAGGAACTCCATTCTGGTCTCACACATGGATGTCAAGGGCCCAAGTACTTGATTCATCTTCTGCTGCCTTTCCAGAATTAGCAGGAAGCTGGATTGAAAGCAAAAAACAACCATAGCTCAAGCCAGTCCTGTAGTGTGGGATGCCTACATTGCAAGCAGTATACTACAACACCAGACCCATACTTAATTTAGTATTTATATTTGATAATTGCCAAATTAATTTTGTTTCATGATTGATTAATTGGAGAGGCAGAGTTCAGATAGAGGGAGAGACAGAAAGGTTTTCTATTGGCTGATTCACTCCCCAGATGGCTGCAATGGCCAGAGCTCTGCCAATCCAACGCCAACAGGAGCTGCTTCCAGGTTTCCCATGTGGATGCAGGGACCCAAACACTTGGGCCATCTTCTGCTTTGCCAGGCCATTGCAGAGAGCTGAATCAGAAGAGCTGATGGAACATGAACTGGCGCGCATATGGAATGCCGGTGCCACAGGCAGGAGCTTAGCCTACAACACTAAAATAGCTCCTTAATATAAATTTTTAGAATATTTCAAATGGAAGTTTAAAATAGTAAAGCAATGATTATTACACATTATCAAAATATTGACATTTAAAATGATTAACATTAAAATATTAGAAATATTTCTCAAGTTCCAAACTACTTAAAAGTTTTTATAGTGATTCTCAGAAGTAGTGTTGATCTGAAGAATTTATTCTTTTTTTAACATATATTTATTTGAGAGGCAGAGTTACAGAGATGGAGAGGCAGAGAGAGAGAAAGAGAAATCTTTCATCCCCTGGTTCACTCCCCAAATGGCTACCATGGCTGGTGCCAAACCAATCTGAAGCCAGGAGCCAGGAGCTTCTTCTGAGTCTCCTACATGGGCGCAGGACTTGGACTGTCTTCCACTGCTTTCCCAGGCTCTTTAGTGGAGGAGCCATTGAAACCAATGCCCTTATGGGATGTTGGTACTGCAGGCGGTGTGCCACATCACTGGTCCCAAAATTTTTTCTTATAAGAAGTGCAGTGCTAGAATCTGAATTTGTAGATATTTCTTTTTGTTTACGTTACAGTGCAAAGTAACTGTATACATGATTATGAAGGCTTTGTCATTTTTGGTTGACAGTTCTCAGACCTGCAACTGACTCTGTAATGAGAATTTAATGTTCTTTGTTGTACATTTGCTTAAATAGGCATCTTTAAGGTTTTTCCTTAGAAAAAAGGTAGTGACTTTGTTAAACTGAAAAAATGATGTTTTAATTTATTTATTTTTAGGTTGGGCTCATGTGGTTTGTGCCCTGTATATTCCAGAGGTACAGTTTGCCAATGTGTCCACAATGGAACCAATTGTTTTACAGTCTGTTCCTCATGATCGTTACAATAAGGTACAGTAGATATTATTTTATTTCTAATTTAACATAATTTCATTTTAC
Source organism: Oryctolagus cuniculus (assembly GCF_964237555.1). Lineage (NCBI taxonomy): Eukaryota > Metazoa > Chordata > Mammalia > Lagomorpha > Leporidae > Oryctolagus > Oryctolagus cuniculus. The sequence continues at coordinate 47,920,770 of NC_091444.1, forward strand.
AACTAGGAGATGGATAAGAATTTTTGGTATTTGAAAGTTAGGGGCCTTTTAAATTTTAAACTAAAGGCTTTCATCAAATTCCAGAGAGATCTCAAAAGAATAGAATTATGCTAGACAAGAACAGTTATTCAGATATGTTTCTGAAGTTATAGGAGTACAAATAAAGCTGTGATTCCTTTTATATTAATTTGGGTATTTAATATTCGAGTATTTACCAGTCATTTTAATCCTTATAAACATGTCTTCTAAGAGTTACTGACTATTCTCACTTTTTCTGTTTCTTTTTTTTTTTTTTTTTTTTTTTTTTGACAGGCAGAGTTAGACAGTGAGAGAGAGAGAGAGACAGAGAGAAAGGTCTTCTTTCTGTTGGTTCACTCCCCTAATGGCCGCCACGGCCCGTGCTGTGTGCCGATCCAAAGCCAGGAGCTGGGTGCTTCCTCCAGGTCTCCCATGCAGGTGCAGGAGCCCAAGCACCTGGGCCATCCTCCACTGTCCTCCTGGGCCACAGCAGGGAGCTGGACTGGAAGAGGAGCAACTGGGACTAGTACCCGGTGCCCCAACCGGAACCAGAACCCGGGTGCCGGCCTATTCTCACTTTTTGAACTATCAAGTTCTTTTAAACTTGAATTAATTATTATTTAGGATAATATCCATTGTAATGTCATGCACTCTTTTTTTTTTTTTTAAACCCTTGTTTCAGAATGGTACATTATGTATCAGAATGGTATATATGTACCTGGAAGCTAATTTTTTATTGTTGGCCGTTGGAAGTTAATTGCTTTATCCCTGTAAATTCACATGATGGTTCTTCACAAAGTTCATGGAATAATGAAGTTAAAAGATAAATTTATTTTAGTGTAGAAAAATTTAAAATCCCTGCCTAGTTTTTTCGTAATGCACGTTTCTGATGAACTTTTTGAAGTGCTTCTGTATATATGCTTCTGTATATATTTATTGTCTTCTGCATTTTAGAAGGCTTTTGTATTTTTCAGTTTGCCATTTAATGAATTAATTGTCAATGTGAACATTTAATTGAAGGTATGCTTTCCATATGTGAAAGAAATTTTCATGGCAGCCAAGATTTCAAATGTTTGTATATTGAAAAGCTTTTTTATTATATAGTGTTTAAATGTGGAGTATATAGATTAAGGTAAAAATCTTCCCTTTCAGATACTTTTAGATGTTTTCCTTTTGTATTTTGCTTATAATGTATAACTGTGAAGAATTTAGATTTTTTGCTTCTATTGTTTGTCCTCTTTTGAAAATCCTGAATATCTTTTTGAGTTATTAAATGAAATTTATGCCATATTTGTAGTGAATAGTTTGTAATACAAAATATTAGTAGAATTAATAAACTTTAACTTAATTGAACAACCTTATTTTCTTTGGTTGTTGTTATTGTTTTTGTTTGTTTTTTTTTTTGTTTTAAATAGGTAGAGACAGAGACTGCTGCTTCACTCCCTAGATGCCTGTAATGGCTGGGGCTAGAGCCAGGAGTCTGGAACTTAGTCCAGGTCTTCTTTATAGGAAGCATACCTGAGCTTTACTGTTGCCTGCAATGCTGTGAGAAGTTAGAGTTAGGAACCAGAGCGAGGAATGGAACCCAGGCACTCTAGTGAGGAACATGTTTATCATAATCATTAGAATAAACAGGCTACTCCGACCTCTTATCTTTGAAGGTCCTAGTTTGGTGTCTGGCATATAGTTACACTAGTAGAATGTCTGTGAATATAAATATTTTTGGAAGCTTCAACAAACATATTAGATGAAATCCTCTACAATGCATTTGGCAATTTATACTACAGAAGCACTATGTGAGATTGCCGTGTATCATGTTACATGCAGTGTGTTTACCATTCAAGACAAATCTTTGCTTTGATGTTCTTGTTTTTTCCTTCTTCTTTTTTTTAAAGACTTATTTACTTGAAAAGCAGAGTGATGGAGAGGGAGGTAGAGATAGAGATCTTCCACTTGCTGGTTCAGTTCCCAAATGCCACAAGAACTTGGACTGGGCCAAGCTGAAACCAGGAGTGAGGAACTCCATCTGGTTCTCCTATGTGGCTGGCAGGTGCTCAAGTACTTGTGCCATTATCTGTTGCCTTCTTAGGTGCATTAGCAGGAAGAGTGGAGTGGAGTAGCTGAGACTTGGACTAGCACTCTGATATGGGTTTCAAACATCCTAAACAGTGTCTTACCTTCTTGGCCACAGTTCTTACCCAGTCTTTGCTGTTCTTTTTTTTTATTTTTAAATGATTTATGGTGCAATTTTGGAAGTGTCACATTGAGTTAAGATTGAAATGGATTGAAATGCATATATTGAAAAGGGTTTTTAAACTTGTGACTGCCTAGTTTCTTTGGACACCTCTTTCACCTCCTAAATCTGAAATAAATTAGATAGTAGCATTTCTCTTGTTGCTCTCTTCACTGCTTTATCTATATCAAAACAATATGTGCCGATCCGAAGCCAGGAGCCAGGAGCTTCTTCTGGGTCTCCCACGTGGGTGCAGGGGTCCAAGGACTTGGGCCATCTTCCACTGCTTTCCCAGGCCACAGCAGAGAGCTGGATGGGAAAAGGAGCAGCTGGGACTAGAACCGGCACCCATATGGGATTCCGGCACTTCAGTCCAGGGTGTTAACCCACTGAGCCACAGCGCCAGCCCCTCCCTCCCTCCCTCCCTCCCTCCCTTCCAAGATTTATTTATTTGACTTGAAAGAGTTACACAGAGAGGAGAAGCAGAGAGAGAGAGAGAGGTCTTCCATCCGCTGGCTTACTCCCCAGATGGCCACAACGGCCGGAGCTGCGCTGACCTGAAGCCAGGAGCTTCTTTCGGGTCTCCCACACGGGTGCAGGAGCCCAAGGACTTGGGCCATTTTCTTCTGCTTTCCCATGCCATACCAGAGAGCTGGGTCAGAAGTGGAGCAGCCGGGTCTCGAACTGGCGCACATATGGGATGCTGGCACCGCAGGCAGTGGCTTTACCTGCTACGCCACCCTCCCCCCAAATTTTCTTAATGATCATATTAATATACCATTCATTGTAATGAACAATGAAATTACCTTGCTTTGCTCTCTGATATTCACATTAGTCTGTTTTGAAAGAAACAAATACATGAACAGCTCAAAAATGAACATTTTGTCTTCTGAGGTAGAAATATGAAAAAAATGATTTAGCATGTTTCCAGTTCTGTGTATAACAAGCTCAGAATTTGACATTCCGTTGTAAAAAATAAAAGCCAAACACACTGAAAATCCAACAACTGTACTTAGATCTGGAGGGCCAAACTACCCCCAAAACTGGGTGGATACAGAGTATGGCAACATACCTGCACAAAACTTCAGGAACCAGTGCTGGAGCAGGAAAATGAGAACTGCACTTGACGATTTGCTGGAGACTACATGTGAGCAATGCAGCCAGTCAGAGCCTTCATGGAAGCTAGTCATTAGCAGGTTCCCCAACACTTTTCTCAGTGTTACTTCCAAGAGCTCTGCAAAGGCTCTATAATGAGATATATGATAACCAAGCCTTCTGTGTTTTTACCTTTGGAGAAAGGGAACCATGTTTATGTTCTTTCTAATGAAAGATAGTAGTGTTTGTGATTTTGTGTGTGTGTGTGTGTGTGTGTGATTATTAGTAAGGTCATGTATTTTAAAGCTCTTTTAAGTTAATGTTTGCTAATTGACATTAAGTAGCTTCATTTGCATATTATATCTTTCTAACAAAGCATTTAAAAAAAAGATTTTATTTATTTTAAAGGCAGAGTTGCAGACAGAAAGAGGGGCCAGTGCTGTGGCATACTGAGTAGAGCCGTCACCTACATTGCCGGCATTCCATATGGGCAAGTCCAAGCTCCACTTCTGATCCAACTCTCTGCTATGGCCTGGGAAAGAAGTAGAAGATGGCCCAAGTCTTTGGGCCCCTGCACCCATGAGGGAGACCCAGAAGAAGCTCCTAGCTCCTGTCTTCGAATCAGCTGAACTCTGGCCATTGAGGGCATTTGGGGCGTAAACTAGTGGATGGAAGACACCCTCCACCCCCATTACTCTGTCTTTGAAATAAATAAAATATTTTTTCTAAAGATTTATTATTATTTGAGAGTCATATTCAGAGAGGGACAGAGGTTGGTCTTCCATACAGTGGTTCACTCCTGTAATGGCTGCAATGGCTGGAGCTGGGCCAGTCTGAAACCAGGAGCCAGTATCTTCATCCAGGTCTCCCACGTGGGTGCAGGGGCCTAAGGACTTGAGCCATCTTCTACTGTTATACCAGGCCATAACAGAGAGCTGGATTGGAAGAGGAGCAGTCGAGACTAGAACTGGTGCCCATATGGGATGCTGACACTTCAGGCCAGGACTTTAAACCACTGTGCCACAGCGCCGGCCCCAGTAGAATATTTTAAGTAAGAAAAGTTGAAGCTTTATTTCAGAGAGTCTTACAAATATCATGTTTTATTTTTGTAATTACAGGGCAGTAGTGTGATCTGAGATGCCAGATGGAAAATGAGGCCTCTAAAAACAAATGAAAAGAATACATTTGGGTCTAAAATAGACATGAGATTTCATCTTCCAACAGTGTAACTGTTAGGGCAGATAGTAGAAAACCATGAAATAGTGTCAAATAGAGATGAATAACTTAATATATATAGCAACAGATTCTAAAAGTGATTAGGCTATTATTGCCAGTGATTACGGTTTCTTTCCAGCCACAGTATTACAGGATATGTAGTCTGTCTCTGTCTCCCCTTTCTTTTGGTTATAGATCAAATTTATTTTTCAAAGTGTTGACCTACCCTAGAACTGTTACTATCCAAATTCCCAGATAACACACCATCTAATTGCTTCATAAAAAATTAAAAAAAAAAAAGGTTTTTATTTCAGAGGCAGAGAGATAAAGAGAAAGAGTTAGTTCCCATTTGTGAGTTCTTTCCTCAAATCCTTGCAGAGGTTGGGACAAGGCTGGACCAAAGCCCCAAGAGGAACTCAATCAGGGCTTCCTGCATGTATTTCAGGACCCAACTACTTGAGCCATCAGGCTGCCTTCCAAGGAAGTTGGAATCAGGCGCTAGAGCCAGGAATGGAACCCTGGCATTCTTTTTTTTTTTTTAAAGATTTATTTATCTATTTGAAAGGCAGAGTTACAGAGAGGCAGAGGCAGAGAGAGAGAGAGAGGGGTCTTCCATCTGCTGGTTTACTCCCCAGATGGCCACATGGCTGGAGTTGTGCTGATCCAAAGCCAGGAGCTTCTTTTTGGTCTCCCATGCCGGTGCAAAGGCCCAAGGAAAGGCCCGAGGACCTGTGCCATCTTCTACTGCTTTCCCAGGCCAAAGCAGAGAGCTAGATTGGAAGTGGAGCAGCCGGGTCTCGAATTGGCACCCATATGGGATGCCGGCACTGCAGGCAGCAGTTTTCCTCACTATGCCGCAGCGCTGGCCCCTCATGATGTTTTTAATAGTTTTTCTTGGGTTATTTTCTTAGTGGTTTTACTAGGGTTTTTGATATTCAGCATAACTTACTAGAATTTACTTTATTTCCAGCAAGATACTGAAAATTTATTCCTAAATAGCTCCATTCCTGTTCCTCTATTTGTGCTATTATTGTTTTAAAAATTATGGCTATGTATACTACAAACCATATAATGCATTGGATTTTTAAAAAATGGTTTATTGACTCTCTCATTACAGAGAGAGAGGGAGATACAGGAAAGAAATCTTCCATCTGCTGGTTCATTCCTCAAATGTCCACAGTGGCCAGGGCTGGGTGGGGCTGAAACCAGAAACCAGGAGCTTCTTCTGATTTCTCTCGTGGGTGCTGGTGCCTAAGGATCTGAATTTCTTGGGCACATTTTCAGGAAACTGGATTGGAAATGGAGCTGCCAGGTGCTGGGATGCCAGCATTGTAGGTGGTGTCTTAACCTGCTAAGATACAACGCTGCCTGTCCCTCAACAATGCGCTGTTAAAATTGTTGTTTTACATAATCATGTATCTTGAGTTTGTGAGTGGTATACATGTGTCTGTTTTTGTTTACTTACCTTCCTGTGACTTTGAGTTATTATTTGGTGTTATTTCCTTACTCTAGTGTAGTTTTATTTGTACCTCCTTTCACATAGATTGCATTTCTGCATGTTGTAATTCAAAGAACACTCAGTATTTTTTAATTAATTAATTAATTAATTTTTTGACAGGCAGAGTTAAACACTGAGTGAGAGAGAGAGAGAGAGAAAGCGAAAGGTCTTCCTTCCATTGGTTCACCTCCCAAAATGGCCGCTAAGGCCAGCGCGCTGTGCCGATCCGAATCCAAGAGCCAGGTGCTTCCTCCTGGTCTCCCATGCCGGTGCAGGGCCCAAGCACTTGGGCCATTCTCCACTGCCTTCCCGGGCCACAGCAGAGAGTGGAGAAGAGCAACTGGGACTAGTACCCAGCACCCCAGCCGGGACTACAACCTGGAGTACAGGCTGGAGGATTAGCCTAGTGAGCTGCGGCTCCGGCCATCAGAATTTTTTTTTACAGAAAGGTTTATTTATTTGAAAGGCAGAGTTCTAGAGAGGTCAAAACAGAGACGGGGGGAGGGAGAGGGAGAGGGAGAGATAGAGTGATCTTCCATCTGGTTTACTCCCCAGATGCCCTCAGTGGCTGGGGCTGGGACAGCTGGAAGCCAAGAACCAGGATCTTCATCCAGATTTCCCATGTGGATGGCAGGGCTCATGTATTTTGGCCATCTTCTGCTGCTTTCCCAGGTACTTTAGCAGGGTGCTGGATGGGAATTGGAGCAGCTGAGACTTGAACTGGTACCCATATGGGATGCTGATTGTACAGACAGTGGCTTAACCTGTTGTACTACACTGCCAGCCCCTCTATATTGTTTTAAGCAATTATGTTTTCAGTGAATAGAATGACAAAATATCTAATCAATATTGTCATTTGCCGCATTGTTAACCTCTATCAGAGACTTTTTTTAAAAATATGGATTACAGTTGTGATTGGTGTCATTTGAGTTCAGCCTAACATACTTGCTGTTTGTCATATCTAGAGCAATAAAATCTCTCTAATGAGTTTTTGTTTGAGAATGTCTTACTTTTGCTTTTATGTTTGAAAGATAGCTTTGCTGGACATGGGATTCTTGGTTGACAGTTGTCTACTCCCTTCTCCCTGCCCCCACATTTTTGAGTATATTATTTCACTGCGTTTGGCCTCAGTTTTTTGTGATGAGCACTCTGATGTTAGTTTTATTGGGTTTCTTTTCTGTGTGACAAGTCATTTTTTCTTGCTGTTTTGAAGATTTTATTTTTGCTGTTATATTGAGTGTGGATCACTTTGTGCTTATTTTGATTTTATTGGATTTTTTGGATGTATATATTGCATTTAGCCAAGCTTTGGAAAATTTCAGTCATTGTTTTTCAGATACTTCTTTTTTTAAAGATTTATTTACTTGCAAGTAAGAGTTACGCAGAGAAAGAGTCAGAGAGAGTGGGAGGTCTTCCATCCGATGGTTCATTTGCTCATTGGCTGCAATGGCCAGAGCTGCTCTGATCCGAATCCAGGAGCCAGGAGCTTCTTCCAGGTCTCCCATGCGGGTGCAGGGGCCCAAGGACTTGGGCCATCTTCCACTGCTTTCCCAGGCCAAATCAGAGAGCTGGATTGGAAGTGGAGCAGCCAGGTCTCGAACTGGCGCCCATATGGGACTCCAGCACTGCAGGCCAGGGCTTTAACAGTGTGCTGGCCCCAGTGCTGGCTTTTATCTACCTTTCTTACTGGGTTATATGTATGTTAGTGCACTTACTGGCAGTCTCACATTCTGAAGTTGTATAATATTAAAAAAGTTCTTTATATAATCTCTATTGCTCTGTCTTTAAGTTTACTAATTTTTTTCTTCTAGCAGTTCAATTGTGCTGTTGAGCCTCTTTAATAAAATTTAAACTTTAAATTTCCAGTTTGTTGATAACTTTGTGATGCAGGTAGGCAGCCGGGAATGTAGCTAGCAGGGAGCAGCTGATGTTACCAGGACCTCCTTGGAGCCCCACATGTGCTGCCTCAGATCACCCCCCCCTTTTGTGCACTGCCTCAGATCTGCCAGCCCCCTCTCCCTCAGCCCTCTGTAATGGAAAACCATAGCTTCTGTAGTTTTGTGCCTTGGCATTGGTGCTATCTTTAAATATCTACTTGCTGGTTGTATGTCCATGATGACCTTTAGCTCGATATAAGGTCATTTTAATCAAATTACCATGGCCCATGCTCCCACTTCTTCCCATTATGCACCTAATGGCATGACATTTCCAAGATTTCAAAAAAAGGGGCAAGGAAATGGGTGGCGCTTCTAACCCTGTCCCAAATTCTAACCTTTTTGAATATTCAATGAAGTCTCATCCCAGACTCTGTTACACCTCCAAATCATATAATGGACAGTTCTAAACCCTGTTGGAATTCTCTTGAGCCTACTGGCATTCTTTGTGAGTATGTTCTTTCAACTTTTGTCTTTTTTTTTTTTTTTTTGGACAGGCAGACTTAGACAGTGAGAGAGAGAGAGAGAGAAAGGTCTTCCTTCCGTTGGTTCACCTCCCAAAATGGCCGCTAAGGCCGGCGCGCTGCGCCAATCCGAATCCAGGAGCCAGGTGCTTCCTCCTGGTCTCTCATGTGGGTGCAGGGCCCAAGCACTTGGGCCATTCTCCACTGCCTTTCCCGGGCTACAGTAGAGAGCTGGACTGGAAGAGGAGCAACCAGGACAGAATCCTGAGCCCCGTCTGGCACTAGAACCCTGGGTGCCAGCGCCGCAGGTGGAGGACTAGCCAAGTGAGCTGTGGCGCTGGCCTCAACTTTTGTCTTCTAATTCCAATATCCAGGAGCCTTAAATGCAGTTTGTATTGCCTGCTTTATTTCCTGTATATGGGCCACACTTTATTTATTTGCATATTTTCTAAAATTTTTTTAAACTTAAAACTGATTTTAGGTAATATTTTGCATCCACTCTGGATGATAATTTTGCATTATCCTGTGGGTCTTCTTATAAATATTGTTGGCATTTTTTTTTTAAAGTAAATTTTCATTTACTTATTTTTATTCATTTGAAAGAGGGAGAAAGAGCAAGAAAGATTTTCCTTCTGCTAGTTCACTTCCTAAATTCCCACATCAGTTAGGACAGGACCAGTCTGAAGCAGAGACTTGGGAATCAATCTGGGTGGAAGGTACCCAAGAAATTGAGCTATCGCCTGGTGTCATCAGCTCAGTCTGTGTCTCCCACATAGGTAGAAAGGATCCAACTACTGAACATATCACTTGCTGCCTCACAGAATGCGTATTAGTAGGAAGCTGGAATCAGAAGTGGAGGTGGAACTTGAACCCAGGAACTCTAATCTGGGATATAGGTAACCTAAATGGCTTCTTAATTGCTGTGCCAAATGTGCACTCTCATTTATTTATTTTTAATTTTTATTTTTAATACTTGAAAGACAGAGCTCTTCCATCCTCTGGTTTACTTTCCAGCTGAGGCTGGGCCAGGCAGAAGCCAGGAGCCAAGAACTACTTCAAAGTCTTCTATGTGGGTGGCAGGAACTCAGACTTGATCGATCATTTATTACTTCTCAGGCATATTAGCAGGGAGCTGGATTGAAAGTGGAGGTGGCACTCAAACTTATGTATTCATTATGGAATGTGAGCATCCCAAATGGTGGCTAAATTCACTGCACCATAATACCTGCCTCCTATTTATTTCTTTACTTATTTTTTATAAGTAATTATTTATTTTATTTGAAAGAGTTATATAGAGGGAAGGAGAGGTGTAGAGCTTCCATCCACTACTTCACTGCCCAATTGGCTGCAACAGCTGGAGCTGCACTGATCTGAAGCCAGGAGCCAGGAGTTTCTTCCGGATCTCCCATGTGGGTACAGGGGCCCAAGGACTTAGGGCATCTTCTACTGCTCTCCTAGGCCATAGCAGAGAGCTGGTTGAAAGTGAGGCCACTGGGACTTGAACTGGACTCCATATGGGATGCTGGCACTGCAGGCAGTGACTTTACCTGCTACACTACAGCGCTGGACCCTATTAATTTTTTTTTTTTTTTTTTTTTTTTTGACAGGCAGAGTGGACAGTGAGAGAGAGAGACAGAGAGAAAGGTCTTCCTTTGCCGTTGGTTCACCCTCCAATGGCCGCCGCGGCCAGCGCGCTGCGGCCGGCGCACTGTGCTGATCCGATGGCAGGAGCCAGGAGCCAGGTGCTTTTCCTGGTCTCCCATGGGGTGCAGGGCCCAAGCACCTGGGCCATCCTCCACTGCACTCCCTGGCCACAGCAGAGGGCTGGCCTGGAAGAGGGGCAACCGGGACAGAATCCGGCGCCCCGACCGGGACTGGAACCCGGTGTGCCGGCGCCGCAAGGCGGAGGATTAGCCTAGTGAGCCACGGCGCCGGCCCTATTAATTTTTTTAATGACTTTACTAACTGTGAATTCCTAACAGCTTCAGAAGGCCATGTTCAAACATATTTCCTTCTCCTAGCTTAAATACCTAGTATCGCCACATCTTGGATTCATATAAAACACTAGCCGGATTATACTTAAGTTGTGTTAGCTTGTTAGAGTTTTCACTTTTATTTATTTACTTACTTATTTTTGACAGGCAAAGTTAGAGAGAGAGAGACAGAGAGAAACATCTTCCTTTCCGTTCGTTCACCCCCCAAATGGTTACTATGGCTGGCGCGCTGGGCCAGTCCAAAGCCAGGAGCCAGGTGCTTCCTCCTGGTCTCCTATGTGGTTCAGGGCCCAAGTACTTGGGCCATCCTCCACTGCCTTCCTGGGTCACAGCAGAGAGCTGGACTGGAAGAGGAGCAACCGGGACAGAATCTGGTGCCCCAACCTGGACTAGAACCCAGTGTGCCGGGGCCGCAGGCGGAGGATTAGCCAAGTGAGCCATGTCGCCGGCTTCACTTTTTATTTTGCGATGTATCCTTGACTTTGAGATTCCTCACCAAGGAGATCCAAGGTTCTCTTCTAGTTTTCTCTTTAGAGAGGGCAGTTTTCTTTTCTTTTTGTTTTTGCTTTCTTTCTTTCTCTCTCTCTCTTTTTTAAAGATTTATTTTTTTGAAAGCAGGGTTACAGAGAAATATCTTTTATCTGCTGGTTCATTCTCTAAAAATGACCTCAACAACTGGGAATGGGCCAAGTTGAAGACAGGAGCCTGAATCTCCACCAGGGTCTCCAAAGTGGGTGGCAGGGGCACTCGCAAGCATCTTTTGCTGCTTTTTCAGGTACATTAGCAGTGAGCTGGATTGGATTTGAACTGGTACCTCTATTGGATGCTGGCATTACAGATGGCAGCCTAACAAGCCGCACCACAATGCCAGCTCCAGCATTGAGTCTTAGATCATTGGGTATGAATTGGATTTCATTTTAAATTCTAGTCTCTTAGAAGTTGCCACTGGGTCAGAGTAGCTTCTTTTTTAGTGAGCTTTTGATCAGAGGTTGTACTAAAGCCTGTTGAGCGTTGTTAGTCGATGAAGTTGTAGGTGGCTTGGGGAATGCTTTTAAGTCTACTATCCTGTTTTGATATCTTTTTTTAAAAGGTTTATTTATTTGCTTGAAAGACGGAGTTACAGGGTGGTAGAGGCAGAGAGAGGTATCTTGATTAATACAAAGCAATTTATATGCACAACCCTCTGAAATGTCAGAAATGAATGTGATCCCAGGAGGACTCTTTTTTGCTGGCTTTCTTTACTCTTTCTGAAAGTTATAGCTGATTAAATTGTTTCTTCTAGTATCTTGGAGCTGTCAGTTCTACCTTACTGCTCACCACCAAAACTCTCTGTTGTGCTTTTATTGAGTAATTACACTGGAGATGAAATTCAGGTATCTAGTACTTTCTTATTAATATTAATTTTGATCAACAAATCATAATTATATACATTTATGGAGTACAGTGTAGTGTGTGTGTGTCTGTGACTTATTTATTGATGCTGGTACTGTGGCATAGTGGGTAGAGTTGCCGCCTGCAGTGCCAGCATTCTATATGGGCGCCGGTTCAAGTCTCAGCTGCTCCACTTCCTATCCAGCTCTCTGCTATGGCCTCAGAAAGTAGTAGAAGATGGCCCAAGTCCTTGAGCCCCTGCACCAGAGTGGGAGACCTGGAGGAAGCTACAGGCTTTGGATCAGCCCAGCTCAAGCCGTTATGGTCATTTGGGGAGTGAACCAGCGGATGAAAGGCCTCTCTCTCTCTCTCTCTCTCTCTCTGCCTCTCTGAACTCCGCCTTCTAAATAAAATAAGTAATCCTTTAAAAAAAACTTCAAAACATTTATTTATTTGAAAGGCAGAGTTACAGAGAAGGAGAGGCAGAGAGAAAGAAGCCTTCCATCTGCTGGTTCACTCCCCATGTGGTCACAGCTGTCATTGTGCCTGGGCCAGGCTGAAGCCAGGAGCTTCTTCTGGTTTTCCTATATGTGTCTAGGGGCCCAAGCACTTGGGCCATCTTCTACTGCTTTCCCAAGTGTATTAACAGGGAGCTGTATTGGAAGTGGAGCAGCTGGAACTCAAAACTGTGCCCATATGAGATGCTGGTATCACAGGTGGGGGTTAACCTGCTATGCCACAGCACTGGCCCCCTTGTTTTGATATATTTGTATATGAACAGTGTGAAATTTTTTTTTATGGTTCCCTTAGGCATAAACTTCAAGCCCTGTTCCAAATAATGTCCCTTTGGCAGAACTGGTGAATTTGTGATAGGGCCCCCAAATTCTTGACTTGTGAAGATGTTGGAGTCTATGAATGGGAGACATCAAGGCTGAATAGGATGAGACTGCAGTCTGTTAGATACCTCATTCCCCTAGGGAAAAATTATAGTCCAAGATTAAGAACTAGGATTTGAGGGAACACTCACCTTCATAGCCACACTCACTGAAAGTGGAACTTCTGTTACTGAGATCTGAGGGGAGAAGGTGAAGGGACGATAGAGTCAGATTATGGCTCAAATGCCACAAACTCTTACTGTCTTTAGTGAGATTTAATAAAGTTTGAATCGACTTTTTTTTTTTTTTTTAATTTGCTGTATGTTCTTAGGACAATTCCACAGGCTTTAAATAGTTGTTTTTCACTTGTCAGATAGTTTACTCTTTTGATAAGAGGTTCCACAGAACTCTTAATTCTGCCATTCTGATTTTCCTATCCTTCCATCTTTTAAAAAATATGTGAATATACATTGTATTTTAAGTGTGGATGAATTACTGGTTAGAAATTGTTTTTTTTTTTTTAAATGTGTCATATGATTTGTTTATAGTTTGATGTTAATTTTTGTATATTTGACCTCTGATACTGTAAAAATATTACCCATTAAACACTGTTAGTCCTAGATCCTTTAGTGTAATTCAGTATTTCATCATATGACCACCCATGATTTTGAGCTTGGACTAGGTAGTTACTTTTACATGGGAAATGAACCAGCTGTCAGCCAAAGTTGCTGGGAGTGTTCATTGACTTAAACCTCTTGTGGCATCTCTGATTCCCTAACTAAAGTGTCTTCCTCCCTTCGTAGCTTGTCAGGACTGTAAAGTTGGAATGACCTAAGTAAACACCTGCTCAATCACTTAGCACTGTCCTTTGTTTCTCAACTCCCAGTATCAGTTCCTCTTATATATGCTTATTTCCTGCAGAAAAAAAGATAAACCTGTTTTTTATACCTTCCTCACAGAAATCAGTTGAATATTGAGGAAGTTTTAGAAAAAGAGGTGTAGTACACTGTGCCCTGGTCTCATTGCCTGTGAAGAGGATTTTTGACACAATGGCTTTGTGAATTTGTAGAAGTTATTTATATGTTATTGTTTATGTTTTCCTGTTGCATTGTTTGTAAAAATTAGATTACTACCCCCCCCAAAAGAATTCATGCTTTGAAAGTAGGTTAGACAGTAAACCAGGTCTTCATTTCTGAAGATAATCATAAAATTCATATTCATGTTATGGACTTGTATGGTTTTGGTTTCATTTTTTTCCTCTGTCCTTAGACTTGCTATATTTGTGATGAACAAGGAAGAGAAAGCAAAGCAGCCACTGGTGCTTGCATGACATGTAATAAACATGGATGTAGACAGGCTTTCCACGTAACATGGTAAGTATATCCATCATCGTACAGAGCTGAAATTTGGGAATAACTTGTATACAAGGTTAAAGACTTTTAGCTAGGTTCCCAAGCATTAATTGTAGTAAATTTTAATGGGATAGTTTTAAATTGTAATAAAGGTAATTCTTGTAACTGGGTGTATCCACGACAGAGAATATGCAATAAATGGACCCTGTTTCCAATATAACCGCTACAAATTTCAGTTTCATCTTATTTCAAGTATTGTTATTATTACCTACCCTTTGTATTTGACTTAGGGTTAAATGAATTGATATAAGTAAATCAATTGCAGTGTCTTAGGCATTATAAGAATTCAATAGGGGCTGATCATGTGGTACAGTGGGTTAAGCCCACCTCCCATGATGCCAGCATCCCATATAGGTACTGATTCGAGCTTCTGATCCAGCTCCTGCTAATGTGCTTGGGAAAGCAGCAGAAGATGGTCCAAGTGCTTGGGCTCCTCTACCCACGTGGAAGACCTGGCTGCTGGCTGAAGCCTGCCCAACACTGGCCATTGCAACCAATTGGGAAAATACGGAACCACTTGAAGATCTCTTTCTCTGTGTCACTTTTTTCTTTCTTCCTTCCCTCCCTCCCTCCCACTTTGCCACAGCGCTGGCCCCTGTGTCACTATTTTTCTTAACTCTGCCTTTAATAAATCCTAAAAACAATTTTTTTTTCAATGAATGATAGTGTTTCACCTATGTGTCACAAGGAGAGAATTATGGATTCCTCATAATTCTTAAAGTTACAGTGCTACTTCTCACACATTTACTCAGTTTTTTTTTTTCAGCATAAAATTTCATGAACAAATTTGTTCAAAGGTTGATATCCTATGTGTAATTCATAACAATTTGAAATAACAGTTTGGGAATAATCCAGATGTTAATGTATCCTGCCAGTATAGGCATATGTTTATTTCCTGAGCATTTAGTGTTTGGATAGATGAAGTCTATTTTGGAATCCCTTTGGGGAATGAAAAGTGTTTTTTTTTTTTTTTTTATTTTTTATAAAAACTCTACCCAGTTTTCCAAAGATGAAAGTCTATACTAAAACTGTAATTTTAGAATGTTTAAAGATGAAATTGACAAGATGATGGTTTTAAACTAGCCATTTATTTATTTATTTGAAAGCCAGAGTTTATATATAGACAGAGGTCTTTCATCTGCTATTTTACTCTGCAAAGAGCCAGGACTGGGGCTTGGTTGAAGCCTCGAACTCCATCCAGATCTCTCTTGTGGGTGGCTGGGACTCAACTACTTGGGCCGTCATCTGCTGTCTTCCCAGGTGTATTAGCTGGAAGTTGGATTGAAGAGGAGCCAGGACTTAAGCTAATACTCACTATGGATAGCAGGTATCCCAATGCCTGCTACCTCATTTTATGTTTTTGTTTTTTAAAGAGTAAATGCCATAACTTTAGGTTCCAGTTCTCTTTTTTACTGCAAAGTACAATTCATGTTATCTTGTTTACTGAGCTGTGACTTGAAACAATTAGACTAAGTTTGCAAAATTATTTCTGGGTGAATGAATTTTTTTTTATTAAGATTTATTTTTTATTTATTTGAAAGAGTTACAGAGGGAGGTAGAAAGAGAGAGAGAGAGCGCGCGAGAGAGGTCGTCATTTGCTCATCTACTCCCCAGATGACTGCAACGGCCCCAGCTGAGACAATCTGAAGTCAGGAGCCAGGAGCTTCCTCTGGGACTCCCACGTGGGTACAGGTACCCATGCACTTGGGCCATCTTCCACTGCTTTCATAAGCCACAGCAGAGAGCTGAGCAGAAAAGGAGCAACCGGGACTCAAACTGGCACCCATATGGGATGTTGGTGCTTCAGGCCGTGGCCTTTAACCTGCTATACCACATTGCAGGCCACATTTTTTTCTTTTTAAGAGTAGGTAATCTGGGGCTGAGCTGTGGCATTGTGGGTAAAGCTGCTGCTTGCAGTGCCAGCATCCCATAAGGGTGCAGGTTCGAGTCTCGGTCCTCCTCTTCCGATCAGCTCTCTGCTTTGGCGTGGAATAGCAGTAGAAGATGGCCCAAGTCCTTGGGCCCCTGCACCCTGGAAGACCTGAAAGAAACTCCTGTCTCGTGGTTTCAGATTGGCGCAGCTCTAGCCTTGTGGCCAATTGGGGAGTGAACCAGCAGGTGGAAGACCTTTCTCTCTCTCTCTGCCTCTTCTTCTCTCTCAGTGTGTAACTCTTGACTTTCAAATAAATAAATCTTTAAAAAAATAAAAAGAGTAGGTAATTTTCTCCTTAGGATAAATACCATTAAAGGTTAAATGTCATTTCAACCCTTTAAGAGGCACTACTTTTTTGTACCTGTGATATGATTTGAAAAGTAAAATAAAATTTTAATTTTGGGTGAGGTAGGAAGAATTTATCTTAAACACAAACATTTCGTGGTTGGAAGTAAATTTTGTTTGTTTGTATATACTGTGGTTTGAGTTTGTGTTGATATCCTGGACTTTAATTTTCAGTGCACAGTTTGCTGGATTGCTTTGTGAAGAAGAAGGTAATGGTGCAGATAATGTCCAATACTGTGGCTACTGTAAATACCATTTTAGTAAGCTGGTAAGAATTTGTCTTTAAATTTAATGTTACAATAATATTTTTGAGAACTGAATTATACTTTTCATTCAAAAAGGCATTAGTAGCCATTTCTTTTCCTTTGATGGTTGCTTAAAATTATTTCTTTTGATGTTCTTTATTGGAAATGAAAAAATCAGTAATTTGAAAAGATTTTTGTTTTGCTTGTTTTCATTTATAAAGGTTGATATTCTTAAATTCTGATTTTGAATGTATTAATAGTTGATAGTAAATGCAGATATACGTTTAGTGGAAAAATTAATTCGTAAAGAACTGTATTTTAACATTTTTGTTAATTTGATTTTTCATGTGATTATCATTTTGTGATTCTTTATCACTTCTTCTTTATCACCATTACACATTTTATTATTTTAATTATTTTCTTTTTAATTGACCAGAAAAACTGAAATAAGAATGTATTATAACTTGGCCCACGTTTTTGAGACAGATATATCTAAAGATAACTTTGGGAAATTTTTTAAGATTTTTGTCAGTCTTTGCTGTTGTACAGTAGCATGGATGATTAAGTTAGTAGTAGTTGATGAGCCCTTGTGTATTTTTGCAAATGTTCCTTTGAAGGATCAGTATTTCTTTAATGTACCAGAAGTGTCCATTTTTTGGTCTTCTCCATTTCTCATTCTTTAATTATGCAGATTCATAACACTGAAGTTTAAGGTTTTGTTTTTCTTTTAATGTTCTTTTTTTTTGAGTATTACCTTTCCTTGTGAATGAGGTGTGCACACATGCGTTCTCTCTCTCTCTCTGTCTCTCTCTCAATATTTTTAAATAAAATAATATCATTAGGGACCCCCATCTTAGGAAATGGGCATCGATGCCTCTGGTATTCTTGTTCATTCATATGAAATGCATTCATGCAATGCATAATATTTTGGTTAATAGTGGACCATGTGTTTATAAACAATCTCATTAGATTATCATGGAACTTAAAAATCCCTATTATCAAGTATTTTTACTGTGCTTTTCCCCTCCTATATTTAGACACACTTACCATTGTGTTACAGCTACCTATAGTATTAGTAGAATTACCATGCTCTACATGCTTGAGGCCTGGGAGCAGTAGGCAAAGACATAGAGCCTAGGTGTGTTGTAGGGATCTGTACATTTAGGTTGCTGTAAGTACACTCTCTAATGTTTGCAAAATGACAAAAATTACTTGAGACATTTTTCATAAAGTGTCTGTCATTAAGTAACATGTGTCTGTACTTAAGAGTGTATATATGTGGCTGGCGCCGCGGCTCAGTAGGCTAATCCTCCACCTAGTGGTGCTGGCACACCGGGTTCTAGTCCCGGTCGGGGCGCCGGATTCTTTCCTGGTTGCCCCTCTTCCAGGCCAGCTCTCTGCTGTGGCCAAGGAGTGCAGTGGAGGATGGCCCAAGTGCTTGGGCCCTGCACCCCATAGGAGACCAGGAGAAGCACCTGGCTCCTGCCTTTGGATCAGCGCGGTGCGCTGGCCGCAGTGCGCCAGCTGCGGCGGCCACTGAAGGGTGAACCAACGGCAAAAGGAAGACCTTTCTCTCTGTCTCTCTCTCTCACTGTCCACTCTGCCTGTTTAAAAAAAAAAAAAAAGTGTATATGTGTATTGTTTAATGGTAAAGGCTTTGTTTTATTTTAATTACTGGTAAAGATTATTGAAATGTTTTATGGAAAATCTCGAGATTGTAAAATTGAAAAATTTATTCTTGGGTGATAAAAACATTTCTTTGAAATGAAAGATGATAAAGGTAAAATATATAAATTGAAGTTCATGCAAATAGTATTTTCTCATTGCTAATTATTGGCATGATACCTCATTTGCTAGTTGCAGGAAAAGTCTATTCAGTATAGAATTTGAACATGTATATAGTCATTTTATGTGGTTTAAATCAAGTAGTTATGGTAACCATCTATTTACAAACACTCCAAATAACTATCATGTTCATACTTTATTGGGCAATGGTGTAAGTATTTTAAACAGAAATGTGTGGTGCTTTTAGTAATGCTTTGAAAAATGCATGAGTCTAATACTGACTGCTTCATTAATTTTAATTTTTAAAATGAACTGCCAATATCTTTTTAGTTCATTGTTAACATTAGTGATGAAAGTATAAGATTAAGAAATCTCTTGCTTTCCTAGTGGCATAAATTCTTAAAATATTTACTTTTCTATTCTATCATTCTTGGCATACTTCTTTAATAAAGCATTGTCTCCTTTGGTTGAAACTTTTTTTTTTTAAAGCAGATAATGAAAATATATTGTAGCCTATTTGAAAATAGATAGTCTATTTCATATACTTTAATAAATATGCAAAAATATGGCATGTTACATTTAGAGTAACTTTTCCTTTATAACACAATGGATAATATATGGATGGTGTACAAACTGGATTATATGGATTGAAATAGTGAGTCTTTTTTAAAACTTTAGTAGAAATATAAATATAATTTAGATTTGAGTTGATTTAAACCTAAGAAAAATTCTTTTAAAAAATTTCATATACATATACATATATGTATATATGTATTTTCTTTTTTAGAAAAAGAGCAAACGGGGATCTAATAGGTCATATGATCAAAGTTTAAGTGATTCTTCCTCTCACTCTCAGGATAAACATCATGAGAAAGAGAAAAAAGTAAGTGGATTTGTTGTTGCTAAGTATGTAGCACATCAACTTAATAGAGCATTTTTTTTGCCTTTTTAGTTAGAATTAAGTTTTTGATAGCTAAATGGAGACATCAAAGTATAGAAAATTTTTGAATGTTAAGTCAAAGAATAGATGTAAAATAATGCCATATTTGTGAGTTTGGTTTTATCCATTGCAACCCATAATTTAAGATGCAGCTTGTCTGAAAGCATGAGAGAGATTTCTTGCATGCATGTATGGACTATGGTCATCTTGGGACATCTTCACATGACTTCAGCAATAATTACTGCTATATATTATTAGCTAATGACGTCCCATGCAAGTAATTATCTCATTGTATTTTTTTTTTCCTTTCAAATAGAACAGTTTTCAAGTTCTATATATTCTTGGCTGGATTTTCTTTTTCAATGATGCTAATGATTTATTATTTTTTCTAATGGCTAAATGTATTATTTATTTGAGAATATTTTGTCTTTTATTTAAAACACTAAAATCTTGCTGAAATACTAATCTGTCTTCTCTAACTTACCTGTTTTCTGCTTAACTTTTTTCTTTAAAGAATATAACTAATTTTTAATGAACTAAAAATAAATATTGTAAGGCCATTCATAGTTTGTTTGTAATTCTTTTAAAGCCATATTGCCAAGGTAGTAGAAGGATACCACTATGAATTGTTTTTAAGAAAGTGAGGATACAATGGGCACCCTCAAATGGAACAGAGTATTACTCTTACATAAGTGGTATAGTTTTGACACTATTTCTGAATATTGCACTAAAAAAATGAGATCATACAACATTTTCACATTGTAAAACTTAGGATTTGGTAAGTGCTAATGTATAAACATTTTGGTTTGAATTTGTGTTTTCCTTTTTTCAAGGTAAACATTAGAAAAGTATTCAGTTTTGAGACAAATTTTCTATTATAAGTAAAATAGAGCTTTATGGCAGTTGTTAGGTTTATTATATGTATTTTAGATCTTAGCAAATATATATATTTATCTTGATTTCTTTATCAGGTGGTTTTGTGATAAAAGCAGGAGTCAATCTTTCCTACTGTTTGGAATGCTGATTTAAAAAAAATGGTAGAGTTGGTTTAATTAATGGTTTCACTAATATCATGAAATTTTATTTAAGGTTTTCAAACTTAGAACTTAGGATCTTTATATAGGACTCATTAATTTATACCTCACCATTCATGGTCTTCTGTTGAGCCATTTCATGAGCATTGCCATGTTTGAAGCAGTGTTCGCTCTGTCATCATATGTATTTAGAGGTATGCCCTGTTATGATATTTGAAGGACAACTATTAAAAGCAGTGGAGTGTTGAATAAATAGTGCTGATGACTACACTTATTTATTCATCTTTTTTTGCTCTGGGAATGAATAAAAGTTTTGCATTATAGTGAGTTTTTTTAATAGTTGTTGAATGCTAAAGTAAAAACCATTATATTTAGAAAAAGTTCAGCTTTAAATATTTAGAATTTTTAAGCGTGTAAATACCATTTGGATTTTATTTTTAGCATTTAGCAGTTTAGTAAAACTTGTTTTTCTTGTTGTCAAGCTTAAAATCCAGTTTTGCATTTTGAATAACTGAGGCATACTTATAATCAATAAAGTAAACAAATGTGGTAAAAATACCAGAAGTTTATTGTTTAGACATACTTGCTATGACTACAGCCCACCATTTGTTTCTCCAAGGTCCATATCCACAGATCTAACCAATTATGACTTGAAAATACTTGGAAAAAAAGTTGCCTCTAGTGCTGAACATGTATAGACTTTTTTTCTTGTTATTATGCTCTGAAGAATGCAATATAACAATCATTATCTTAATATTTACATTGTATTAGGTATTATAAATTACTAAGAGATGATTTAAGCATATAGGAAAATTATGTTGGTTATATGTAAATACTATGCTCCTTTATATGAGGGACTTAGCAGCTGTGGATTTTAGTATCTGAAGTGGCCTACAGCCAATTCCCCAGGGATAGTGAGGGTTGACCATATTGCATTGAAAAGTAACATTCAGGGGCTGGTGTTGTAGTGGTATAGTTAAGCTGCAACCTAGAACACCATCATCCTCTTTGAGTGGCTGCTCTACTTCTCATCCAGCTTCCTGCTAATGCAAATGGGCAGGGGCAGGGGCAGGGGAAGATGGTCCAGCCCTGGCCATTGCAGCCATTTGTGGAGTGAACCAACAGATGAAGATCTCTGTCTCTGTCACTGACTTTCGAATAAATCTTAAAACAAAAAAATAGCAATCATTAGTATTCTAATATAATGTATAGTTTGAGACAAGTTTTGGTGACATTGTGTATAAATATAGTTTGAACTACTTTCTTTTATCGAGTTTGATTGTTTTTAAAGATTTATTTTATTTATTTGAAAGAGTTACTGAGAGGTAGAGACAGAGAGAGAGAGAGAGAGGTCTTCAATCTGCTGGTTCAGTCCTCAAATTGCTGCAACAGCCAGAGCTGAGCTGATCCAAAGCCAGGAGCCAGGAGTTTCTTCCAGGTCTCCCATGTGGTTGCCAGGACCCAATGACTTGGGTCATCCTGCACTGCTTTCTCATGTGCGTTAGAAGGGAGCTGGATCGGAAGTGTAGCAGCCGGGACTCAAACTGGTGCCCATATAGGGTGCCAGCATAGCTAGGCCAGGGCTTTAACACACTGTGCCATAGCCCTGGCTCTGGCCCTGGCCCCTCTACTTTGGTTTTGGCATATATTTTTCTTTGTTTGAAAATATCACATTGTAAATAAGTGATGTTGATAAATTATATTTAATACTAAATATTATGCTATCCAAATTATTTAAAGCAATTTATAAGTTAACCTTTCTCATATAGGTGCTGGTGTTGTGGCATAGCAGGTTAATCCGCTGTCTGTGATGCTGGTATCACATATGGGCACTGGTTTACATCCTTGCTGCTCTATTTCTGATCCAGCTCCTTGTGAATGAATGTGTTTCAGGAAATGGCCCAATTGCTAGGGTCCTGAACCCACATGAGATATCTGGAAGAAGCTCCTAGCTTTGCACTGGCCCATCTCCTGTGGTTGGGTCATTCAGGTTGTGAACCAGTGAATGGATTAGATCCCTCTCTGTCCTCTCTCTATGTAACTCTGCCTTTCAAATAAATAAATAAATCTTTAATAAAAAATGAATATATATGTAGCCTTTACTTTTCAGAGAAGTTCTGTGATTCAGGATACACAAAAATACTCCAGAGTTAATGGAAAAAAATAGAATTAGATTCTGTCCCGGTTGCCTCTCTTCCAGGCCAGCTCTCTGCTGTGGCCAGGGAGTGCAGTGGAGGATGGCCCAAGTGCTTGGGCCCTGCACCCCTTGGGAGACCAGGAGAAGTACCTGGCTCCTGCCATCGGATCAGTGCGGTGCGCCGGCCATTGGAGGGTGAACCAACGGCAAAGGAAGACCTTTCTCTCTGTCTCTCTCTCTCACTGTCCACTCTGCCTGTCAAAAAAAAAAAAAAAAAAAGAATTAAAAGATAATTTTACTTTGATGAAAAATTCCTGAAATCTGTGTGGGTTTTTTTTCATAATGCATTTCCATGAGTTAATTAATTGATTAAAAATATACTTATTTATTTGAAAGAGTTATGCAGGAAGAGAGAGAGAGAGAGAGAGGGAGAGAGGTGTCTTCCATCTGCTGCTTCACTCCCCAGTTGGCCGCAACGGCTGGAGCTGCGCTGATCTGAAGCCAGGAGCCAGGAGCTTCTTTCGTGTCTCCCATGTGGGTGCAAGGGCCCAAGGACTTGGGCTGTCTTCTACTGCTTTCCCAGGCCATAGCAGAGAGATGTATTGAAAGTGTAGCAGCCGCGATTCTAACCGGTGCCCATATGGGATGCTGGCACTTCAGGCAGTGGCTTAACCTACTATGCCATAGCACTGCCCTCCACCATGATTTTTTTTTTTTGGAAATCCCCCCTGTTCATTGTGATTATTATTTAAACTTTAATAAATATAAATTTTGAAAGTACACCTTTTGGATTATAGCGTTTTTTTCCTCCCATAACCACCCTCCCACTCACAAACCATCCCATCTTCTACTCTCTCTCCCATCCCTTTCTTCATTAAGATTCATTTTTAATTATCTTTATATACAGAAGATGTGATTAGTTATTAACTGTAGAGTGCACTTAAAGACTGAAAAAAAGTTCATAATCTGAAATGACTGAATGAGGGTGTTTTTAAAAAATTTAAAGTTTGGCATATATTTTAAAATGGATCAAACTATGTATTTGAAATTAATTAAAACTAGGTTTAATTTATGCACTTCTTGTTTGGCTTGTGGCTTGCTGTTCAAGGATAATGTCTTCTGATAATGTTTATTCATTACTAAAAGGATATCAAACTGTTTTGACAACTGTTAGAACCTGTTGGGCCCTTGGGGCCTGAACCCCCAGACCTGATGTAACTGAGTACAGATCATCTAAAAGCAAATGGAATGTTTATTGCCTGGGAAAGCCCTGCACATGGGCATTCCAAATTGCTGAGACAAGGCATTGTAAAAAGGAGATTTTTAACAACTAGCCCTTTTGCAAACAGGAGCCTTCCAAAAAACAACAAACAGGCTGCTGCCCATTGCCCATGGAGCTGAGCGTTCAGTGTCAGCCTCCCCACTTATTCTGGTGGCCTACAATCCTATCCCCAATCTTTCCCCTCCCCCTATGCTGTCCCTTCTACAGTAAAAGTCTGTACTTCAATATGTCGTCTGTAAGCTTCTTTGAATCCTAAATCCTAAATCCTAAAAGCTAGCAGCAGCAATTGTGTAGATATCACTCCAGACCAAAAGTTCTCTGCTTCTCTGTGGACAACAACTGGGTGCCCTACAAATCAATTAAAATATATTAATTTTCATCTATTTGAAAGGCAGAGTTGCAGGTTGTGGTGGAGGGAGAGAGTTACCTTCCATTTACTGGTTAATTCTTCAACTTCCCCAAATGCTACAACAGCCAGGAATGGACCAGGCAGAAGGCAAGAGGCTAGATCTTAATTTGGGTCTCCCTCTTGCCTCCCAGAATGTATTAGCTGGAAGCTGGATCAGGTGTGGAGTAGGTGGGGTTTAAACTGGCATTCCAGTGTGGGATGTGAACACAAGTGGTTGATAAACCTCTTGTACCGCAACTCCTGCACCCTGTAATTCAACTCTGACACCCAGAGTTAGTACAGATCCCATAGGATTGGGACTGTCCCACAAAATCTGCCTTCACTTTCTTCATCAATTTAAAGTCCAAGGTTATCACCTGTATTTCTGATCAACTGTTCTAAATTGGTGTTTATTATTATCCTTTCCTCAGGTTTGATAATTTGCTGTAATGCTTGACAGAATTCCAGGACACTTTAATAGCTTCCTAAAGAATACAACTGAAGAACATTCAGATGGAATAGATACATAAGATGAATTATGGGCATGTGTGGACTGGGAGAATATAGAGCTCCCATGCCCTCTCTCGGTACCTTATCATTACAGCACTTCCTACCAACCCAGCTCATTAGATTTTTTTTTTTTTAATGGAGACCCTATGATGTGGTTGATTAAATCACAGGATGTTGATGGCTGAGGTTGATCTCTAGCTCCTCTCCTTCTTTAAAGGTCCAGGGATAAGTATGAAAGTGCCAACCCTTAAATCCCATGAAGAGTTCCTCTGATGACCAATCACCTTCCTCCAAGAGTCACTCTATTCACATAAATTCAAGTATGGTTGAAAGGTACATATTATGGATATTACCTATTCCTCTAACACCCATCATTCAGTTAATTCTAAGTTTTAGAAGTTAATTCAGTTAATTAGTTTTATATGCCAGGAACTCAGGCTGAGATTAAATATATATATTTACTATTATCACAATCATAAGAATTTTCCTTAAGTAACAGTGATTTTTAAAATTGGACTGATGGGCTGATGCTCTGCTTGCTATCCAGCTCCCTGCTAAAGGCCTGGTAAAAGCAGCGGAACATGGCCCAAGTACTTGGGTTCTTGCTGCCTACGTGGGAGACCAGGACAAAGCTCTTTGGCCTGGCCCAGCTTCAGCTGTTGCAGCTATCTGGGGAGTGAACCAGCAGATGGACGCTCTCTATCTCTGGAACTCTTTCAAATAAATTTTAAAAAAATCTTTAATAAAAACCACATGATAGTTTATCAAAGAAAAAAATAAGATCATTGACCTGCAGTCAAAATCACTAGGAATGTATTTCAGTGTGACACCCCCTCCCCAACACACCAAAGAAACCTTTTGTTTAAGGAACACAAACTTCATGCATTTCACAAGAACAACTTTTGGAATACAGTGATTCTTCCCACCATAACTTGCCCGCCCAACCTACTCTCTCACCCCTCATCCTCTCTCTCCCATTCTCCACTAAGATCCATTTTCGATTAACTTTATACACAGATCAACTCTATACTAAGTAGGGTTCAACAACAGTTTTTACAGAAAAAAAAAAAAAAAAAACCAACCCTGTTCCGCAATGGTGGAGACAAGGGCTGCTCAAAGTCGTTGCATTTTGAAGTCAATTTCACGCCCCCCCCCTTTAGAAAAACTTAATGAAGCACACAAGAATGATACATCTTTTGTAGCTCTTTAGCCTTTGCCAAAATAAGATGATATCTTGAAAGTAAGGAAGGAGACCTAGGACTCAACGGCTGTAGAACCCCAGCCCCCACCACTGGTCTTTGTCCTGCCAGCAAGTTGCTTTCTTAGTAATTCCTATTTTCACTTTCCTGGAAAAGAGATCTTTTCCCATAAGCCATCTTCATTTTTTCCGTAAGTAGAGATTTATTTCCAGAAAACAATGTGTTAGTTGGAGATGGGTATTTTTCAAAAAACATGAAGGTAGATCTAATATGTTCAAAGTTGGGGGGCTATGGCAAGGGTGAAGTGGAAAGGTTCTTTAGTATTTGCTTATCATCTTGCCACAACCAGAAATCCGCATGTGGAAATGGCATCTAAGAATATGGTCCTATTCGAAGTTGTTCTGTCTTTGCATCATAAATGCTAATCATTGGTCCCCTGGCCAACACACATGCAGCTTGCAGCTCCTCCTCTGGACCTTGGTCTCAGAAGGAGGCTTGGTGAATCTCTGCGGTTATAATGTTGACAACAATGCCATAAATGATTCATTTTATTCCCAGTCATTTAATTCTGTCACATGTAATGTCACTAAATGAATATCATCTTCCTGTTTGTCAAATTCATTAAGGAGTCAATGTGTAGGTTTTTGTGACAGCTGCCTGTCATTACTAAAGCCTCCCATGGGGTGCCCCTCCAGCCTGGCAGAGAAATGGGACAGTGGTCAGAGCCAGGCGACATGTGGACAGCGGGCTTGTGTTTTCAGTCCTTAGCTTCCATGAACCCTTGCGCCACAGCAGCGCTTGTAGGTCTGCCACATTCTGAGTGGTTGGGAAAGGACTTTATGTATGGAGTTCTTGATCAAGGGGATCTTGGCTTTGGTGTCAGTTCCATCACAATGTGTCAGGCAGGTGGGCTCTGACGAGGTCCCCAGTGACTGCTGCACTCACCTTCTCTAAACCAGCAGCAGCATCATGGAGGCAGGGGCAACCTCCCCAGCTGCCAATGCTATGGAACCCCTTTTTTTTTCTTTCTTTTTTTTTTGTTTAGATTATTTATTTATTTGACAGGTAGAGTTACAGACAGTGAGAGGGAGAGACGGAGAGAAAGGTCTTCCTTCCGTTGGTTCACCCCCAAAATGGCTGCTAGGGCCGGAGCTACGCTGATCCGAAGCAAGGAGCCAGGTGCTTCCTCCTGGTCTCCCACGCGGGTGCTGGCGCCCAAGCACTTGGGCCATCCTCCACTGCTCTCCTGGGCCACAGCAGAGAGCTGGACTGGAAGAGGAGCAGCCGGGACTAGAACCCAGCACCCATATGGGATTCCGGTGCCGCAGGTGGAGGATTAACCAAGTGAGCCACGGCGCCAGCCCGAAACCCTTTTTAATCCACAAATTCTTCAGTATTTAGACAAGGCCATAAGCAAAATGGAAATTCTCTCCTCCCATCAGAGAAAACCTTCTTTGATGACCATTTCTTTCCTTTGGGTTATCACCCACTGAAGTCCTGCATGTAGGACATTTTTTTACCACAGTGTCTTGGCTTTCCATGCCTGAAATGCTCTCCTGGGCTTTGCAGCCAGACCAGAATGCCTTAACATCTGATTCTGAGGTCAGAGTGCGATTTAAAGTGATTGTTATTCTATGAGTCTGCTGTGTGGACTGCTGCTCATATTGGAGCATTCACTCCTTTTTAATTCTATTATTATTACCAGATTCAGTGTTATTTTTAATAAGCAGATCATCCTTTGTCTTTAGAGTTGTGTATATTCTAAAAATTTCCTTTCCTGCTTGTTGGAAAGTTTTTTTAAAAAATGATTTATTTATTTGAGAGGCAGAGTTACAGAGAGGGAGAGACAGAGAAAGAAATCTTCCCATCTGTGTTGGTTCACTCCCCAGATGGCTGCAATGGCTGGAGCCAGGCCAATCCAAAGCCAAGAGCCATGAGCTTTTTTTGGGTTTCTCTCTCGGGTGCAAGGGCCCAAGCACTTGGGCCATCTTCTACTGCTTTCCCAGGTCATCAGCGGTTAGCTGGATTGGAAGTGAAGCAGCTGATACATGAATTGGTACCCATATGGGATATGGGTACTCATGCAGAGGCTTAACCTACTATACTGAAAAAGCATCAACCTCACTTCTTTCATACTCCAAATTTAAGAATTTTACACACACTCTAAGAATTGTGAAGCTACAGTAGGTATTTGCTCTAGCAGTTAAAGGTGTTTGCATCCTATATTTGAGTGCTAGGGTTCAGGCCCTGGCTGTGGCTCTTGACTCCACCTCCTGCTGATGCAGACAGTGGGAAGCAGCAGTGATGGTTCAAGTAACTGGTTCCTGTCACCCATATGGGATGCCTGTGTTTCATTCCTAGCTTGAACTCCAGCCATAATGGGTGTTTATGTGAATCAGTGGATGGGAAGGATTGTGACTTTGTCTTTTTGCAAGTTAAATAATTTATCCAAGATCAATAACTTATGTTGACTGTGGGTAGTTAGATGAAAATGGAGCTATTTTGACTTTTAAATGTGTTGTTCTTGTGTTTACAGAAACACTTGTCATGGAATGAGATGTGGGAAGTGTTAGGAAATATAGTAAAATGTCAGACATGGCAACATGTGCTGTACTGGGAGGTTTCCAGCTTCAGAAAGGATTTATTTCTGAAAGCTATTTGTAAGTCATTATTTGGAAATCATTGATTACTTATTGTCTTGAAAATATTTCCCAGTGGTGTGCCAAAAATCTATATGTCTTCTACTATAGTGGGATGGTCTTTCTACTCTGCTGTTACTTGCCATTGATTCCAGTCTGTTATTATTTTTAAAATATTTTATTTATTTATTTGAGGGGTAGAGTAACAGACAGTGAGAGGGAGGGACAGAGAATAAAGTCTTCCATCTGCTGGTTCACTCCCCAAATGGCCTCAATGGCCGGAGCTGGGCTGATCCAAAGCCAGGAGCCAGGGGCTTCGTCTGGGTCTCCCACACGGCTGCAGGGGCCCAAGTGCCTGGGCCATCTTCTGCTACTTCAGGCCATAGCAGAGAGCTTGATCAGAAGAGGAGCAACTGGGACTATAACTGGTGCCCATATGAGATGCGGGTGCTACAGGTGGAAGATTATCCTACTGCACCAATTAGCTCGCAACCTGTTACTTTTTTTATTATTATTTATTTAAAAGGGGGACAGAGACAGGCAGACAGATGGCTCCCATCTGCTGGTTTACTTTCCATATGCCTACAATGGCCGAGGTTGGGCCAAGCCCATCAGTAGGAGTTGGAGACTCAAACCAGGTCTCCCATGTGTTAGCTGGAACTCAACTACTTGATCCATTGCCCAGTGTCTTCTAGGGTCTGCACTATAAGGAAGTTGGAATGGGGTGGAGCCAGGACTTGTACTTAGCAGGCATGTTAACCCTATGCCAAATACCCAACCCAAGTCTAGTCTATATTAATAACTAACAACAGATAACAGGACCTGTTGCTAGTATAAACCCTATTAGGATTTTCGATGTATGTTTTGTGATCCTGAGAGATTGACCAGATTTTCCTTTTGTTGAGGGTTACCCATTCTTTTGAAGAGAACTCCACCACTTTCTTATATGTCTCTCAAAGGAATGAAACTCTTAGTTGAACACTGTCATTACTTGTACTTTTTGTTTTTTAAGGTTACAGCATTGAGCTACCTAGCACCTTTGTTATTTTTGTGTACTTTGCTTTTCGAGTCTT
This sequence comes from Oryctolagus cuniculus, assembly GCF_964237555.1. Taxonomy (NCBI): domain Eukaryota; kingdom Metazoa; phylum Chordata; class Mammalia; order Lagomorpha; family Leporidae; genus Oryctolagus; species Oryctolagus cuniculus. Next base: position 47,950,389 of record NC_091444.1, read on the forward strand.
CCACTAAAGTTCAAACTCTTAGCTTCTACATGTGTAAAGAACCAAGAGAGAGAAGGGTGTTATTCTTTTTTTTTTTTTTTTTTTTAAAGATTTACTGGGGCCGGTGCTGCGGTGTAGAAGGTAGAGCCTCTGCTGGTAGTGCCAGCATCCCATAATGGGTGCCAGTTCAAGTCCCTGATGCGCCACTTTTGATCTAGCTTTCTGTCAATGGCCTGGGAAAGCAGTAGAAGATGGCCCAAGATTTTGGGCCCCTGCACCCATGTGGGAGCCCCAATCTCTGAGCTTCCATTCTAGCTCCATGCTATTGTACCTGGAAATGTAGTAGATGATGGCTCAAATGCCTGGGCTCTTACCACTCACATGGAAGACCTAGGTGGAGTACCAGGCTTCTGACTTTTATCTGGCCCAGCATTGCCAGTGGCAGTCACCTGGGAAGTGAACCAATAGACTGAAAATCTCTTGATATCTCTCTCTCTCTCCTTCTCTGTCTCCCTACCTTTCAAATAAATAAATAATAATAATAAATAATAATGATAAGAAGCTGAAACCACTGTCAGAAGACCATGAAAATTGACCTTTATTTATCTGACAGGGCTCCTCTTTGGCCCCAGCCATAGCGGCCATTTAGGGAGTGAACCAGTGGGTGGAAGATACTTCCCCCACCCCCTTCTCTCTCTCTGTCTCTCTCTCTGCCTTTCAAATAAATGTTTATTATTATTATTATTATTATTACTACTACTACTACTACTACTACTACTACTACTACTACTTTGCCTGCCAGATAAATTCATATCCCATAATTTCTTTATCCAGTCTTCTGATGATGGGCGTTTAGGTTGATTCCATGTCTTAGCTATTGTGAATTGAGCTGCAATAAACATTGAGGTGCAGACAGCTCTTTTATTTGCCAATTTAATTTCATTTGGGTAAATTCCAAGGAGTGGAGTGGCTGGGTCATGTATTAGGACGATATTCAGGTTTCTGAGGAATCTCCAAACTGTCTGCCATAATGGCTTTACCAGTTTGCATTCCCACCAACAGTGGATTAGTGTGCCTTTTCCCCACATCCTCACCAACATCTGTTGTTAGTTGATTTCTGTATTTAAGCCATTCTAACTGGGATGAGGTGAAACCTCATTGTGGTTTTGATTTGCGTTTCCCTGATGGCACTCTAGTTTGGAATGCAGGCATCCCAATCTGTGATTTACCTTACTACTCCACAATGCCTGCCATTATTTCCAGTTTTAGACTTCCTTGTTGGACAGTAAGCATTAATCAGAAGTATTAAATATTTTTAATTTTTAATTTTTCAGTACTACAAATATATTACAAATAATTCCTCTGTGCTACTCATTCTTAGCCCTAAAATGGGAACTTTATTATATTAATTTAATCATGTCCTTCTATTCCCCGTCTTGCTGTTTCTTTCAGCACCACTAGAGGATAAAATGCAAATATATAGTCCCCCTTTAGCTGAGGTATTTTAGTGTGTAGTTTTAATGAAAAGGGAAATTTTCTGCACAATTACATTACAGCCATCAACATAAATAATACTATTATAGTCTATTATCTAACCTGATCATATTAAATTTTATTCATTCCTTTTTTTTCCATAGAAAATGGGGAAACTTTTTTTTGTGGTTTAGGGTCTAATTTAAGATCTGATTATATCTAGTTGTTGTTCTATTTAGTATTTCCATCTTGATTCTTTTTCATTCTTTGTCTTCTACGATGTTGACTTCTCTGAAAACCTTACTGCTTTAGGTTCTCTGAGGCAGCACCTTGTGTCTTTTTGAAGTCTTACTAATGAATTTTATACCCATAAGCTTGTTTAAATCTTAATATAAGGGCTGGCATTATGGCATAATGGATTAAAGTGTTGCTCGCAATGCTGCCATCCCATATTGGAGAGCTAGTTCAAGTTCTGACTGTTCCAATTCCAATTCTAATTTGCTTCCAAAATAGCAGTAAATGGCATAAATAGTTGGTTTCTTGGCATCCACATGTGAGACCTAGATAGAGTTATCGGCTGCTGGCTTTAGCCTGGCTCAGTCCCAGCTGTTGCTGTCATTTGGGGAGTGAACTGGTAGATAGAAGATTGATTAATATCTTTCTCTCTCCCTCCCCCTGTCACTCTGCCTGTCAGATAAATAAAAGTCAATCTTCATGGTCTTCTGACATGGTCTTTTGTTTTTTTCCTCTTAGGGAACCATTCTGTTATTTATTTTTTTTTTTGAAAGAGTGACAGTGAGTCAGTGAGAGAGAGAGGGAGATAGAGTGAACTTCCATCTGCAGGTTTACTTCCCAAGTGCCTACAACAGCTACAGATGGGCCTTGCTGAGGGCAGGAGCCAGGAACTCTGTCTGGATTTTCTTTATGGATGGCAGGAACCCAAGTACTTGGGGACATCACTGCTGCCTCCAGAGACACATTAGCAAGAAACTGGATCAGAAGTGGAGTGAGACTTTTTTTTTTTTTTTTAAGATTTATTTATTCATTTGAAAGTCAGAGTCACACAGAGAGGAGAGGCACCGAGAGAGAGGTCCTCCATCCATTGATTCACTCTGCAATTGGCCACAACAGCCGGAGCTGCGCTGATCCAAAGCCAGGAGCTTCTTCCTGATCTCCCACGCGGGTGCAGGGGCCCAAGGACTTGGGCCATCTTCTACTGCTTTCCCAGGCTATAGCAGAGAGCTGGATGGGAAGTGGAGCAGCTGGGACTTGAACCGGCATCCATATGGTATGCTGGCGCTTCAGGCTAGGGTGTTAACCCTCTGTGCCACAGCCCCGGCCCCAGTAAGTGAGACTTTTTTTTTTAAAGATTTATTTATTTGAAAGTCAGAATTACACAGAGAGAGGAAAAGAGAGAGGAAAGGCAGAGAGAGAGAGAGAGAGACAGGAAAGGCAGAGAGAGAGAAGTTTTCCATCCGATGGTTCACTCCCCATTTGGCAGCAACAGCCAGAGCTGCACTGATCTGAAGCCAGGCGCCAGGAGCTTCTTCTGGGTCTTCCACATGGGTGCAGGTGCCCACCTCTACTGCTTTCCCAGGCCACAGCAGAGAGCTGGATCGGAAGTGGAGCAACCGGGTCTCGAACTGGTGCCCATATAGGATGCCGGTGCTTCAGGCCAGGGGGTTAACTTGCTGCGCCACAGCGCCGGCCCCCCTGTAAGTGAGACTCAAGCCAAGCACTCCAGTGTGGCATACAGGTATCCCAAGTAGCCGCTTAAGCTGCTGTGCCACAATGCCCACCCTGGGAGCTCTTTAGTTTCAGGATTGCTTGCTGTCTAGGGAGACTTGGAATTTTATTTGTTTAGTTATTTACTCATTTATTAAAAGAGGAATGGAACACCCCCCACCCCTTTTAAAAGATACATTTATTTGGGGCCGGTGCTGTGGCGTAGCGGGTAAAGCCACTGCCTGCAGTGCTAGCATCCCATGTGGGCTCCGGTTCCAGTCTTGGCTGTTCCACTTCTAATCCAGCTCTATGCTATGGCCTGGGAAAGCAGTGGAGGATGGTCCACATCCTTGGGCCCCTGCACTTTAACAAGGAGCTGGATTGGAAGTGGAGCAACTGGGTGGGATGCCATATGGGATGCCAGCATCATAGGCGGTGGCTTTACCCGCTATTCGACACCAATCTTATGACTTGGAATTTTTGGTTGTTTTTTGGTAGTAGTCTTTTCTTGTGGAATGAAGGTCCACTAGCTGTTTTATTCCGGGTTCTTACCTCCACCTGAGGTAAGAATTCATAACTGAGACAAATTTAAAGTGCAAAAGTAGGAGGAGCAGGAATTATTTATTTATTTAGAGAGTACATGTTCAGTTGTATGCTATGAAGGAGAATCTATATCATGAGGTGAGAAATGCCCATGAGGGGAGAGAAATGCCCTCCAGTTCGGTCGTTCCCTTTACTGTTAATTTTGAAAGGAGTGGAACCTTAATTGAATATACAAAAAGTAGATTTTGGGCTGGGTTCAATGCTCTTGATGTCCTTTGGAAACGTTTTTCATAGCATATATGTGCTTGTAAGGGCACCTTCTTCATGATGAAGGAGACTTGAGTGTATTATGGGAAAGTGGATGTGCTGCATTGGCATGCAAGGGAGTGGAGTTCAGGATACAAGTCTGTGGGATAGAAACTGTGAGGAATCCCCCAGCTTCTTTGCTGACTGACTCCCTGTCTATCCCACAGCATTGTCTCTACTCCTACTTATGATTCTAAAGAATAGGAAGAATTTGTACCACATCTTCATCAACTTATCTGGAATCTCTTTGGAAAAATTATACAGTGCATTAAGTATATTTTTTCAGGTGATCAAAGGTAGTGATCTTTTAAAACTTACAGTCACTCTATTGCTTAATTGTATTTTTTTCTCACTTCCTTTTAAGTCCTCAATAGCATCCTTATTAAAGGCCATAAAGTTTCTAATAACCATTTCTGCAGTGCTCATAAAGCTTAAATTAATCATCTACAAGTCCTGTCAGCTTCTCCCCAATGTCTGATTCCAACCAATTCCTGCATTTTTAGGTTTTGTTGTAGGATCAATCCATTCCTGGTAACAAATTGCCAGCAGTTATCTGAAAAAGTTTATTATTATAGCATAACAAATTATTCTAAGCTTCAGTGGCTTAAAACTTTGATAGACAACTTATTGTCTCATAGTTTCTATAAGTCAGTAATTTGGTTTTAATGAGTATTTCTAGCTCAGAAGTTTCTTACCAGGTTGTGTTCAAAATGTTGGCTCAGCTCTACTAAAGCATCTCCAAGGTGACATACTCATGTGGTTAGTTGGTGGTTGGTGAGTTTCTTATTGTATAAGCCTTTCTATTCCTAGTGTTGCTTGAGTGTCATATGACATGGCACCTAACTTTTTCCAAAGGAAATGACTTCAGAGACAGCAAGGCAAAATCCGCAATATTTTTAGAAAGCTACATGGTATCAATTTTTTGATTAAGTGCTTTTTTATGAATATTTTTATTTTGTGGTAAAATATATGTAGCATTTGGCATTTTAACCACTTTTATGGCATGCTGTCTTTTTTTGTGAAGTTTTATTGGTTGTATAGGTCAGCCTCGACTCCCCCTCCCATCTTCTCCCCTCCCCTCTTCTTCTCAATTTTCCTACACAGGTCTTGGCAACTGTTGATGAATCTAACCTAAAATAGTGGTTAACGAAAGGTGAATTTCTATCATTCTTTCTACATCTATTAGTTGGCATTTTCTAAGTAAAAGATTCCTTCTTACTTCCTCAACAATGGGGAAGGGAAAAGAGTCTACAGTGGAAGTAATAGATGGGTATATATCCTTTGAATTTAATGCTAATAGTGTTATTTAGGAGAAGGAGTTTGAGTTTAGTGATAGAGAAAGAAGGCATTTAATATTGGTAAATAAATAAGGTGGATATGAGGCCGGTAGATAATGAGAGTACTTAACTCTACAAAATTTGATATATGAAGAATAGAATACTGTGTCTTCCTTTATTTTGGCATAGTAAGAAAAAAAGAAGCATGTAGACTGAGAACGTGCGTTTAGCCTAGCGTTATAATCTTTGTATTCCACAGTAGAGTGCCTGGTTTGAGTCCCAGCTCTGGCTCCCCTGATTCCAGACCTTGGAAGGCAGCTCAATTGGATAACTCATGTCTTTTGGTTTCTGCCACCTAAGTGGGAGATCTGGACTGTGATATTGGCCCTTATCTCTGGTCCCAGCTGTTTTGGGCATTTAGGGAGTAAATCAGCAAATGGGCGCTCTGTGTATCTCTGTGTCATTGCCTAACAAATAAAAAAATAATGTTTTTAAAGCATTTAGATAAAGAACTGTCACCTAGATAATGGAGGAGAGAAGTAGGTATGGGTAGACAAATTGGTTATAAGGATAGGGAGGCAAATAAGTTGTTCAAAAGTGTATAAATAGTGAGATTGCACTTGAATAATAGGTGTAGTGAAGTATGGAGAAAGTACATATAGATCCAGGGTAGAAATTGGAGTGAAAGCCTAAAGAACTTGGTGAGGTCTTAAAAACAAGTACAGTAAGATTATGACTCAACTGCAAGATTACAGAAAAAAATAGATTGTTGGGATTTAGTATTTCACTGGGAAGATTTCAGGCTTTGAGAAAATCCAGACAGGGAGATAGTTTCCCATGGCTGTTTTGTACTTACCCATATCTTCTAAGTAGAGGTCCTGAATGCCTTTGTTCTAGATTATGTTTTCAACGTTGTTTGTATAGCATATAGCCTAGGAAAATGGAAGAGATATCAGTCAGAGCAAAGGGCATATTTGCTCACAGACATGGAAGACACAGAGATGATACCTCCTGTAATAATTAGGCATGCTTGTTGTGCAGAGTTGGGTTCCTTGAGTTCAAGGTTCCTTTGCTGTTAATGCAGCCCATTTTGTATTTAAGTGTCTTTTGGCCCTCCTCAGGTCACCCTGACAGTGTTGGGGATTGGGGAGCCAGTGCAAATGCCAACATTCTGGCTACTGCTGTTAATGGTGAGTAATAAAATCTTTTGTATCCAACGGAGGAGTCTGTGTCTACTTTTTAGTATCGATGAATTGTGATACTAGCTTGTGAGGGCCATATGATCTTAGGCATTTCATAATCTTTGACAACAAAGTTGTAGTCATAGGCATACTGAAGGAGCATCTAAGTGAAAACCATTGGAATTTAAGATGTTTAGGGACTGTGAACATTGTCTATTGGATCGTAATTATACAACCAGTTCAACTTCTCTTTTGGTACAGGGGTGTAGGGATACTAAAGTTGAAGATCTTATCAAGATGATATGGAGTAGATCACCTACAGAAAAATACAAGACAGATAAACACTGGACACAAAGAGTGTAAATGACAGAGCCAGGATTGGCAACTTTTCCTGACTCCAAAGTCTATACATCTTTCTCATATGTGTTTCTAACTTTTACTTGGAGGTTATATTTTGAAAGTTAAACTGGATATATTAGAAATTCATTTTTTCTTTTTTTGATGTTATTACTAATAATGCCATTTCCACATATTCTAAAAAAAAGTTAATAAAAAATTATCACTGCTCTATTCCAGTAAGTTCTTATTTACACTGACTAGTATTTCGGAGAAAAAACTTTATTAATTTTTTATTTGAGAGACAAAAACAGGTGGAGAGAGCTCCCCTTCCACTGATTCACTCCTAAGGTGTCCACAGTGGCTAGGGCTGAGGAGCTGGGAAATCAAACCAGGTCTCCTACATGGATGGCCTGGACCAAACTACTTGAGCCATCCCTGCTACCTCCTTGGTTCTTCATTGGGAGGAAGCTTGAGTCAAGAGCTCAGAGCCAGATCCAGAGCCAGATTTTGAACACAGATACTCTGATATGGGACATAGGCTTCTTAACTAATATCTTAACCATTAGGCCTAGCGTTATTGAAAATGCAAATGGGAGAAGAAATTTTTAAGAGCTCAAATTTTAGAAGGGTTGATACCTTATTAAAAGAAAATAAAAAGTAATAATTACAAGATGATGTAACTTACCTTTTTGAAATTTTACTTATGTTCAGATATTGAAGGCAAACATTAATATATGAATTAAATGGTGGGTTGAAATGAAATTTTATGACACTTTTAATTGGCTGAAGATTTAAATTCTGTATTAAATAGAGGTATCTTTCACAACTTTTTTTTTTTTTTTTTTTTTTGGACAGGCAGAGTGGACAGTGAGAGAGAGAGAGAGAGAGAGACAGAGAGAAAGGTCTTTCTTTTGCCGTTGGTTCACCCCCCAGTGGCCACCGCAGCTGGCGCGCTGCGGCCGGCACACTGCGCTGATCTGATGGCAGGAGCCAGGTACTTCTCCTGGTCTCCCATGGGGTGCAGGGCCCAAGTACTTGGGCCATCCTCTGCTGCACTCCCTGGCCACAGCAGAGAGCTGGCCTGGAAGAGGGGCAACCAGGAAAGAATCCGGCGCCCCGACCGGGACTAGAACCCAGTGTGCTGGCGTGGCAAGGCGGAGGATTAGCATAGTGAGCCGCGGCGCCGGCCTCACAACTTTTTTGTAAGATTGAGATTGGTCATAATATAAACACTCACATGTCTAAATTCAGTTAGGTATTCCAGCTATCTAATTATAGTATTGTGGAGATTAGCATAATAATCAGTTGTTTTATATTAATAAATTCAGTACTTATTCAGTTATCTATGATGATAAAGTATTTATTTATTTATTTGACAGAGTTAGACAGTGAGAGAGACAGAGAGAAAGGTCTTCCTTCTGTTGGTTCACCCCCCAGATGGCCGCTATGGCCAGCACTATGCCGATCTGAAGCCAGGAGCCAGGTGTTTCTTCCTTATCTCCCATGCGGATGCAGGGACCCAAGCACTTGGGCCATCCTCCACTGCCTTCACAGACCACAGCAGAGAGCTGGACTGGAAGAGGAACAACAGGGACTAGAACTTGGTGCCCATGTGGGATGCCGGCACTGCAGGTGGAGGATTAACCAAGTAAGCCACGGCACCCTTTCTAGTCCCGGCTGCTCCTCTTCCAATCCAGCTCTCTGTTGTGGCCTGGGACAGCAGTAGAAGATGGCCCAAGTCCTTGGGCCCCTGCACCCACGTAGGAGACCAGGAGGAAGCACCTGGCTCCTGGCTTTGGATTGGCACAGCTCTGGCTTTTGCAGCCATTTTGGAGTGAACCAATGGATAAAGGATCTTTCTGTCTCTTTCTCTCATTGTCTATAACTCCACCTCTCAACTAAATAAAAAAAAAAGCCATAATTATCTTAAGAAATTTAATATGAATATGATATTACTGTCTAATATATGGTGCATATTCATGTAATCCTCAATTGTCCCAACAATGTTGTAATTTATAACTGGTTTTAAAAGTTATTTATCAGGATTCAAACAATATCAAATGTTGCAGCTATTGTTTATGTCTACTTTAAAGTCCTCAGGCTATTTTACCTTTTCTGACATTGACATTTTTTAAAAAGACCAGACCAGTTGTTTTGCAGGATGTCATTGAACTGAGATTTCTCTGATTTATTTCATGTTAAGCTTAGCTGTTAAAAATACAACATAGGTGATATTCTGATCTTAGTGCATCATGTCAAAGGGTACATGATACTATTTTTAAAACATTTTATTTATTTTCATTTTATTTGAAATGTAGAGGGAGAGAAAAAAATTGCTGACTCCTGGTTCTCTTCTCAAATGCAACATCCAGGTCTGGACCAGGCCAAAACCAGGAGCTTGGAACTACATGTTGGTGACAGGAACCCAGGCACTTGAACAACCATCTCCTGCCTCCTGGGATATGCATTAGCAGAAACAAAGCCAGGAGTTAAATCCACACACTTTGATATGTGTGGATTCAGGCTTCTCAAGTAAACTTCCTAACTGCTAGGCCAACCACTGGTTCATGGGGGATCATCAGTTGCTTTTATAACAGTTACTAACATTTTGTTTGTAGGGGTGGACATTTACTGTAGCAGTGATGACACGACTTTAGATTCCTGTGTGCCATATCAGAGTGCCTGGTTCAAGTCCTGGCTTCTTCACTTCTGATCTATCTCTTTGCTGATGTGCACCTTATGATGCAACGCTTGATGGATTAAACATTTGGATCCCTGCCACTCATATGGGAGGCCTGGATTGGATTCCAGGCTCCTACCTTGACCCTGGCCCAGCCCTGGTTGTTACAGATGTTTGGGAGTGAACCAGCAAATGAAAGATCTCTGTCTTTCTTTCTCTCTTGCCTTTCAAATATAATGGAAATAAATAAGTAAAAGAGTCAGTGAAAACTTTTAAAACTGTACTTCAGACTCAAACTATTATTTAAGTTTATATTCTTCCTTTAAACTTTCAAGTGAATCAGTTATGAACTCATTCAGTAATAACCTCAAACAATAAAAGGTTGATATAAAATGAACATATATAATCAGAATTCTTTATGTACACAACAATAAAAATATAATAGATGAGTAAAACCACATTTAAAATAGTAAGAAAACATGGTGGCAATAATGTAGTTTCTCAGTATCTCTGATTCCTCGTGTAAAAACAAAGCCACTAGATAACAAAACCAAAGATCATGGAATAACACAACAAAACCAGATGTCTCAAAGTTTAGCTGTGAACTCTAGATACAAGCAGATGAGAAAGAAAGAGATTCAGGACCTCTTAAAATTTGTGAGAGAAGGACCAATCAGAAAACCCCCAAAACTAATATCCACTGGTAAGCACTAAGGGCCAATTTGAGAAAAATCTGAAAAATGGAGTTCTACTCTTGTCTAAGACCTGATTAAATGAAAGTGGCTCATGTAAGGATTGATAGGACCCCTCAAAGGAGCTGTCCAGTAACCCATTCTAGGATAGGAATCCATTCCATTTAGGAATAATTTCTGAATGCCACCCCCTACTAAAAGAAACCAATGTTCGTTGGACAATTTACAACTTCCAAAGGATAGCAGGAAAAGAGAATATATATAATATAGCAGGAAATCTAGAATATTTTGTTTCACCTGAAATTTAAGAGATTCTTACGAACTTGGAAAAATTTCCAAAGAACCTAGGAGTCAACAGGCTCCCATTGGCCAGATTTGCAACAATGTGAATATGAAAATGAATGATAGGCACTAATTACACATCACAGTGACTTAAACACTCTTGTTTAGTTGATAATTGATAAATTGGTCAATAAGTGGAAGTGTGGATACATAGATGGAGCTCTTGAAAACTGTGCCTGCCAAGAGATAAATACGGATGCATGGATAGAAACATCACATTAGTACTATATATATATATATATATATATATATATATATATAGTACTAATATACTATATATTATAAATATAAGAGAGAGAGACAGAGAGAAAGGTCTTCCTTCCATTGGTTCACCCCCAAATGGCCGCTGCGCTGATCCGAAGCCAGGAGCTAGATGCTTCCCTCATGTGGGTGCAGGGGCCCAAGCACTCGGGCCATCCTCCACTGCCCTCCTGGGCCACAGCAGAGAGCTGGACTGGAAGAAGAACAACCGGGACTAGAACCTGGCGCCCATATGGGATGCCGGCGCCACAGGCAGAGGATTAACCAAGTGAACCATGGCACTGGCCCCCAGTACTACTATATTTATAAGTGACTCAGGCAAAGATCCTGAAATTCAAACACTGGATCAAGGGTGGGCATTTGGCATAACAATTACAATGCTGCTTGGGATGCCTACATTTTTTATTGGAGTGCCCAAGTTCATGTCCCAGCTCTACCCTTTGTTTGTTTGTTTTTAAGATTTATTTTATTTATTTGAAAGAGTTACAGAGAGAGAGGTAGAGACAGAGAGAGAGGACTTCCATCTGCTGGTTCACTCCCCAGATGGCCGCAATGGCTGAAGCTGCGCCAATCTGAAGCCAGGAGCCAGGAGCTTCTTCCAGGTCTACCACATGGGTGCAGGGGCCCAAGGACTTAGGCCATCTTCCACTGTTTCCCGGGCCATAGCAGAGACCAGCTCTGCTTCTAATTCCAGTTCTCTGCTAATGCAGACAGACCCTGGAAGCAGCAGAGACGTCTTATGTACTGGGTCCCTGCCATATATGTGGGAAACAGAATGAGTTCCAGCCTCCTGGCTTTATCCTGGCTCAGTCTGGGCTCTTGTGAGTATTTGGGGAGTAAACCAGCAGATTAAAGATCTCTGTCTCTCTCTTTCTCTGCCTTTCAAATAAAAATACATAAATAAAATTTTTTAAAAAAGGACTCTGGCAGAAACAAGCCTAACTTAGATGTTTATTTATGGTTACTGAAGAGATGAATGAAGAAAAAGCATATCGTATAGAGACAATAAAATAAAAGAAAGTTAAGCTAGCTCTCCAACCTCTTCCGTGAAGTTTGTTTGATTCATTTCTCTTTTGATAATAATGACATGGGCCCTAAGGTTTTCTGTCTAGCGTGTTTTTTCCCTTTACCTTTTTTACTGTAATAAAATTCATGAAATTTGCTATCTTAACCATTTTAAGCATACACTTCAGTGGCATTCAGTATATTCACCACTGTCCATCCTTCCATCTCTGTTATTCATTTCGCCTTGCAAAACTGAAACTGTATCTTCATTAAAGAGTTAACTCCCCATTTTTCTTTTCCTAAAACTCTTTGAAACTACTCTCTACTTTTTGTCTCTATGATTTGGCTACTCTTATACCTCATATTAGTGGAATCATACAATACTTGTCTTTTTGTTCAGAATTGTTCCAGTTGCTCCACATTCTTGGCAACACTTATTTTTTCTGTAGTGGTTTGTACCTTTATTACGATAAGTTATTTGGCTTTTGGCCTTTTCTTTGTCTACTTGGGAATGTGATTATTGTCAATTTTTTTTTTAAGATTTTATTTATTTATTTGAGAGGTAGAGTTAAAGAGAGGGTGAGACAGAGGCAAAGGTCTTCCATCCATTTGTTCACTCCCCATAGGCCACAAGAGTTGGAGCTAGGCTGGTCTGAAGTCGAGCTAGGAGCTTCTTCTGGGTCTCCCATGCGGGTGCAGGGGTCCAAGCACTTGGACAATCTTCTACTGCTTTCCTAGGCCGTAGCAGAGAGCAGGATCAGAAAAGGAGCAGCCACGACTAAAATCGGTGCCCATATGGGATGCTGGCACCAAAGGCAGAGGCTTTAGCCCACTACCCCACAGCCTAGGTCCCTATTGTCAGATTTTGTGTACTGTTTATTGTCTGATAGATGAGAGGAAAGGGTGAGAGTAGTATATTCAAATGCATATTGTAAAAGTATGAAGTTGTAGACAGTGCTACTGAATAAAATGTTTTTGCCCTTATGTTTTATGTGTTGTGCAGTATAGAAGCCATTAGCCATATGTGCCTATTGAACACTTGAAATGTGTCTAGTATAAACCCAAGTAGTGAATTTTTCATTAAGTTAAAAGTTAATCACACATGATAAATAGCTAACGTGCTTGACAGTATGGCTGTTGAAAAGGAGGTCCTCATTGTTCATATTTAAAGATATTTTAATAAATTCTAGAGATAATTTATGGTTAATTATGAAGTATTTTATTCCAATTTTAATTTCCTTTAACCATCTATTTCATTAAGTGCATTATTCTTAAATATGGAAAGTAAATGAAGACTACTAATTTTGGATCAACTGTTAGATGTTAGATTTTATAGCAAAGACTTTTTACTAAATCTTTCAGTTAACACCCTCAAAGCTTCTGTGATGAAAAATTATGAATATAATAGTTCATTCTTAATTGATGAATTCTTGGTGGAATTTACTCAGAGGATAGTCACCTTAAATGATTATGTGATAAAATGACTCAGTTGATGCTTCTACTGACTAAATTCTTCTTAGACCTATTGTTTTAGCCTTTCCTATCACATACAGCTATAGGTAATTTTAAAAAATAGGTGTAATAAAGTTAGGTGTTGTTTATTAAATTGAGAACTGGTAGCTTAGGTTAGGGTAAATGGATTAAACAAATATGTAAGTACATCTGAGGGAGAAGAGGCCAAGAAGAGGAAAATGAAGTGCTTATGGAAATCTGACATACATTTTCCATAAGGCAGTCAGAATTGCTAGTAGTTAATGTGGTATTTGAGAAAGATCTTGAATCTTGTCAGTGATTTTTCTTGAGATAGGAAGTACATTCTGAATAACATGAACAGTGTTTTTACAGTTCAGAAGCTAGACAGTTCAGACTGTTTTGTGTAAAGTTGGGATAGGAGACCCAGAATAGGCATGAAAATATGAATTTGGGTGATTTATAGCATTTCCTATATGAGGAGATGTTTGTGTCTAATAGTGATATGATTATAGCCACACTTGGAGATTATTCAAGCAGAATGCTGTGTCGTTACAGAATTTGGACACCACTGTGATGAGTGATAGTCTGTTTAAAGCATATATTCATGTTTTATATATTTGTTTTTCCCTTTAAAGAAATAAATTTTCTCTGTTAGACTTACTCATCTTTATAAGGCTAACACATGTTTTTATTGTTGGTGCTTATATACCTAATAAATAAAAACATTTTCTTTGTTACTTAGTTATCGATTGAAATAAGGGAGAACAGTTGTAGAATGATGATCATTGTGATACCCGTGATGACCACCATCACAAACAATAACTACAGTGAATGTAGTAGTTCCTGTATTGGTAGACACTGTTCTAAGTGCTGTATATGTATTAACTCATGTAATCCTAAATCACAAACTTGTGAAGTGGATAATATTATTTTCATTTCATAGGTGTAAAAAATATGACATAGAAATGGAATGTCTTGTACAAACAAATATAGATTGTTAAATAGAGCTGAATTTGAGCACAGATAGATTGATGCCCGAGTTTGCTCTTTTTTTTTTTTTTTTTTAAGAGATAAGAGTTACAGACAGAGGGAGAGGCAGAGAGAGAGGTCTTCCTTCCGTTGGTTCACTCCCCAGATGGCCGCAACGGCCAGTACTGTGCCGATCCAAAGCCAAGAAACAGGAGCTTCCTCCTGGTCTCCCACATGGGTGAAAGTGTCCAAGGACTTGGGCCATCTTCCACTGCTCTCCCAGGCCATAGCAGAGAGCTGGATCGGAAGAAGGGCAGCTGGGACTTTAGTTTGGCCCAGCTTCAGCTATTACAGCCATTTAAGGAGTGACCCAGTAAATGGAAGATCTCCCCCTGACCCCACTGTGTAATTCTGCCTTTAAAATAAATTTTTTAAAAGAAGTATTTATTTGTTTGAGAGGTAGAGTTACATACAGTGAGAGGGAGAGACAGAGAGAAAGGTCTCCCATTTGCTGGTTTACTCGCCAAATGGTCACTAGGGCCAGAGCTGGGCTGTTTTGATGCCAGTAGCCAGGTCTTCCATGTAGGTCCAGGGGCCCAAGTGGTTGTACCATCTTTTACTGTTTTCCAAGGCCATAGCAGAGAGCTGGATTGGAAGGGGAACAGCTAGGATTGGAACCAGCACCCATATAGGGTGCCAGCACTGCAGGCCGAGTATTAACCTACTGTGCCATAGCACCAGCCCCTCAGTTAAATCTTAAAAGAAAAAAACCAAAATGTCAGAGTAAAGGTTTCACATAACTGAAATGATGAGATTTTGCTTGGAGTACTTTTGGATATAGCAAAAGGAAAAGGCAACTTTTTGAATGTATATTTTAAGTTATATTTTACACGTTACCTCTAAGCTACCTTTGGGATTTTATTCTAGTTTTCAATGTGTTTGCTTGTTTCTCTTCTGTCAAATAACAGTTCTCTCCAGTCTTCATTTTATTCTTATCTTCCATTTCAATCCAAATCTAGCACTTACCTAGCTTTGCTTTTCTAATGAAGCTAGATTTCATTAGATTTGTAAGACTCAGACTGTGTCTCTAGTTTTGGATACCTTTTACCCTTTTTTTTTCTTTATGCTTTCATTTCACAATTATTAGTTGTCTTTATGTATGTATCATACTGCCAGGCTATGTTATATCCCAAAGGTGATCCCTGTTTTTCATGTTTCACTGTTCTTTAACAATGCCTAATGTGATTTCTTTTCTTTTCTTTCTTTCTTTCTTTTTTTTTTTTTTGTAAAAATTTATTTTATTTCTTTGAAAGCGTAAAGGAGAGAGGTCTTCCATCTGTTGGTTCACTCCCCAGGTGGCTGCAAAAGCTGGGGCTGGGCCATAGCCAGGCTGAGTCCAGGAGCCAGGAGCTTCTTTCTGGTCTCCCACGCAGGTGTAGGCACCCAAGCATGTGGGCCATATTCCACTGCTTTCCCAGGTGTATCAGCAGGAAGCTGGAACCTGAAGTAGAGTGGCTGGGACTTGAGCTGAAAGCTGTATGTGATTCCAGCGTCACAGGTGGTATCTTTACCTGCTATGCCAACAGTGTTGGTCCCTAATGTGATTTCTTCCATCTTTCCTCCCTCCCTCCCTCCCTCCTTCTTTCCCTCCTTCTTTCCTTCCCTCCCTTTTTCATTTGAGAGACAGAGTTACAGAGAGAGAGACAGACAGAGATAGAGGTCTTATGGGGCTGGGTCTGTGGCGTAATTGGTAAAGCCTCTGCCTGCAGTGCATCTCATATGAGCGCCAGTTCAAGTCCTGGCTGCTCCACTTCCAATATAGCTCTTAGCTTCGGCCTGGGAAAGTAGTAGAAGATGGCCCAAGTCTTTGGGCCCCTGCACCCACATGGGAAATCTGGAAGAAGCTCCTGGCTCCTGGCTTCAGATAGTCGCAGCTCCGGCCATTGTGGCCATCTGGGGAGCGAATTAGCGGATGGAAGATCTGTCTCTCTGCCTCTTCTCTTTCTGTGTAACCCTGACTTTCAAAGAAATAAATATTTAAAAAAAAATAAAAGAGATAAAGGTCTTATATCCACTGGTTCACTCCCCAAATGTATGCAACGACCAGAGCCAGGAGCTTCTTCTGGGTCTCTTGTGTGGATGCAGCGGCCCGAGTAATTAGACCATCTTCCACTGCTTTCTGTTAGTAGAGAGCTGGATCAGAAGAGGAGCCGCCAGGACACACCCTATGGGATGCCAGCTCCATAGGCAGAGGCTTAACCTAATCTCTTACAGTGCCAGCCCCTAATGTGATTTCTTAAACACAGTGATGCCATGTGAAATACTTGATTTTTAAATTTTGGAACATATCCTGGGTTTCAGTTACAGGGTAGTAGAATAAAGATAGCATTCTTTTAGCTTTTGAGTAATTAGAGCTGGTTTGGGAAACATTCTGATTTTAGTTGCATTGAATATAATGGTATTTGTATATATGTTTATAGGCAAATACAAGTATGAAACTGGAGGAGCAAATAATACTAGAGGAGAAGTATTTGCTGAAGTTATAAAAAGTAATAATATTTGATGAGGCATTGAGATATAATGTAAAGACTTTTATCCTTGGAGTAGGAAGATACTTAATCATTAAATGTTTAGCTGAGTGTGTTGGTTAAGCGAAAGAAGTTAAAGTAGCACTAAATCAATTGTTACTAATTCCTTTGTGTGTGTGTTTCTTTGCCTTTTCTAGCCATTATAGGTTATTGTGTACTGTAATCCCTATTTTTCCATTCCTACTTGCTTCATCTTTTAAATAAACAATTAAGTTTTCATTGTATTTCTAAGTCAGAGAGGTCTTCCACCCACTGGTTTATTCCACAAATGCCTGCAGTAGCCTGACTGAGCCTCGTAAAGCCAAGAGCCTGGAACTTATCTGGGTCTCTTATTGGGTGGCAGGGACTCATGTACTTGACTCATTGCCCGCTATCCTCCAGAATTTGCATTAGCAGGAACCTGTATCAGAAGTGGAGTAGCTGGGACTTTAATCAGGAACTCTGCTATGGGATGCAGGTGTCCCAAGCGGCAACTTAAGGTGGTGCACAAAATGCCTGCCCCCTTTGTCCCATCTTTGAAGCAAGCTCTATTATTTCTCTCCAACCATTTGTCCTCTGACACTCTTCTGTTCTCCTCTCTTAAGGACCTTTGTAATTACCTTGGGACCACCTAAGTAATCTAGGAGTATCTCTCCATTTTGAAGTCCTTAATTATGTGTGCATACTGCTTCTTGCCACGGAAATATATTTACACATTCAAGGGATTAAAATGTTGACATCATTGAGTGCCAACATTGTGCCTAATGTAGAAGTACTCTTGCTATGAGAGTATCATCAATTCTGCTGTTACAAAGTGATTACATGTAACTTTGCATCCACATCACATGTACTAAGGTTGAATAGCTGCACCAATCCAGAGGACACCATTGCATTTCAGCTTACTTGGACCATTAGCCAAACTCTCCCCATTTAGGGGGAGCTCTGAATCAGGATCTGCATTTAGAAAGCAACTTTACATCATGTAGTGAAGTAGATACCTGTCATTTGTGAATTAAAGCTGAGGTGCTTCAGGAGCCACACCAGTTGGGTTCCTGAATATACCATTTCCATTTGACAAGTGAGGATTTTGGGGTCCTTGTCACATCCTTGAGTCTGACTAGCATTGTGTCTTGGCCTGGAGAGTCAACAGGCCTCCATGGGTCTGGAATTCTGTTTCAACAATAGCAAGGTAATAGTTGATTTTCAAAAAGAGTACATGGGATATCCTGTGCTGGACACAGTAAATCCAAAACCCCAATGAGTTCCTGTAGGTGTAAACTTTTTGCCAAACGATTCTTTGACAAAATCTTTTTTCATAGAAACTTGTAGCTTTTAAAGGTAAAGTGTATTGCATACAACTTGTTGCATGGTATCAAGCACAGCCAATTGTCTTGATCTTCTCAAAGGATTCATATTTGCAGGATAGGTAAAAGTACTCAGTAGAATGTTGAAGTCAGCCACATGTAGCCTTTGCTAATTGAAGAATTGAATAATGTGCTAAGTTTCTTCTTTGAATGTGAAAGCCTGAAGTGACCATGGTTTTTTCTTCCCTGGGAGAGGAATCTGGCTTTGTGAATCTAGTCCTGTAGTTTCCAGAAACTTGTGGTTCAGGTATTTGAATTCCATCTGCACTTTCTTTTGTTTTCTTCTTCTTCTTCTTTTTTTTTGGGGGGGGGGGCAACTCTTGGCAGAAGTGTGATAATATCACAGTCAGATCTTTTGAGACTAAGACTTGTGACTTACCAATCAGTTGTGAAAAGTTTGGAAAATTGGAGGCAGTAGTCCTCCATTCTGAAATACTTACCTATTTGTGGCAAATGGTAGGGGAGTTTAGGTCTTTCTGGGGAAGCACTTCGAACATGTGAACTGATCTTGATCTTTGGGTGTTAGTGGTATAGCAAGCAGGTGTTGGAAATGTCAGTGACAACCTAAAAAGTATCAGCAGTCTGTATAATGGATTTAGTCTGTAACTGAACTCGGTTGTAATTCACTGTAGGTCTGTAGCTCCTGCTAGCTGGCCTGGCATGGATTTTCTTGTGAGGTACTACATCTTCTCACTGTCCGTACCAACTTTAACCTTTTTTAAAAAAAATTATTTATTTATTTTAAAGAGCTACACAGAGAGAGAAGGAAAGGCAGAGAGAGGTCTTCATCTGCTGGTTCATTCCCAAATTGGCTACAATGGCTGGAACTGTGCCGATCCAAAGCTGGGAGCCAGAAACTTCTTCTGGGTCTCCCTCATGGGTATATGGGCCTCAGGACTTGTTACCTGGTTGACTGTACAATTTTTCACCTGTTTGCTACTCCTTTCCATAGCTTACTTCGAAACCCATTGTTTGCTCTAGGAGGCCCCCCCCCCTTTTTTTTCCCGGAAAAATATGTCTATTAGCATCACAACCTCATTGTGAACGACGTGTGAAAGAGATTTCTAATTTTATCCTATTTGTAAAATACGTAGTTTAGGAGCCAGAACTTAAGGACATAAATAATGAGACTAGAATATTGCTGTTTACATGGAGATTACTAATGACACCTCCCCTCCCACTCTATTTTCCCTTTGCCTTGTACTAGTCTCAACCCCCAAAATTGTTGGTGTTACACATTCTATAATAGAATTTTTGAAGATTTTTTTTTTTCCAGTTTCATTTTGTGGACTTAGATGTTTAAGTATACCTTCTGTTGCTCATTTATTAGATGAGATTATTCAGAAACACAAGTTATCTTTATACATGATTATCTTTTTTTTTTTTTTTTTTTTTAATTTATTGAAAGGTAGAGTTGCTGAGACAGAGATCTCCCATCTGCTGGTTTACTCCCCAAATGGCCACAACAGCCAGGGTTAGGCCAGGCTGAAGCCAGGAGCGTGGAACTATATCTGAGTCTCCCATGTGGGTAGCAGGGGCCCAAGCAGTTGAGCCATCATCTGCTACTTTCCCAGGCACTTTAACTGGGCTGTGAAGCAGAAGAAGAGCAGCTGGGCCTCAAACCAGTGCCCATATGGAATGCCAGCATTGTAGGAGGTGGCTTTGCCTGCTAAATCAATGCCTGCCCCCATTTTGAATTTTTGAGGGTACATTTGTCCTCTTACTATCTCTTAACATTTTAATGTTGCCTATCTCTTAACACTTTAATGTATCAGTTGTAACTTTTTTAGTCTTAAAATTAAAGATATAGTTCTTTACACCATGTTTCCAATATTAGAATATTCTGAAATTTTTAGTCTGTAGTTATTCTTACAGCGAATTTTCTGGATTCTGCTATTTTCTTATTAGCATTAATTTATTTATTATTTATTTTATTTATTTTGACAGGCAGAGTTAGACAGTGAGAGAGATAGAAAGGTCTTCCTTCTGTTGGTTCAACACCCCCCCCACCCCCCCAAATGGCTGCTGTGGCCGGCGTGCTGCATTGATCCGAAGCCAGGAGCCAAGTGCCTCCTCCTGGTCTCCCATGCGGGTGCAGGGCCCAAGCACTTGGGCCATCCTCCACTGCCTTCCCAGGCCACAGCAGAGAGCTGGCCTGTGTGATTCATTCACTCTGATTCTCTAATCCATGTTCTTTGAAGCCAGGGCAGGGATGCTACAGACCCTGTATTCTTTGAGAGTTTTCTTATGATCAAAGCAAAATGATGTGCTGTATCTCTCATCTGGCTTCTTTTTCCTCCCCCGACCCTGAAACCTTTTATTTAAGCTATAAAAACTTATAAATGCGACTTTGGTACATAGTGATTATTGCCACCCTACCCGTTCTCCCACCTGCGCTGCTACTCTTCTTCCTCCTCTCTCTCCTATTCCCATTCTTACTTTTTACTAAGATCTATTTTCACTTAACTTTATACACATAAGATTAACTCTTTACTAAGTAAAGATTTCAACAAATAGTATGAAAAAAAAACTGCTTCTCAACAGTTGAGACAAGGACTGTTTTTTTTTAACCACTGTACAGTATTACATGTTGTGTGTATCCCATAATTTCTTTATCCAGTCTTCAGTTGATGGACATTTGGGTTGATTCCGTACCTTAGCTGTTGTGAATTGAGCTATATCAACTAGCTTCTTTAGCCATTGGGTGGGAGATACCTCCTTTCCCCAACTCTACCTTTCAAATAAATCAAAATTTAATTAAGAAAATCCAGCATAAACTTTGCTTTTAAAAAAGTGTCTATGACATGGGACAAGAAATAGTGTATATTTTGCCAAATATAAATTTCAAAGATAACTGTGGACTTTAGTTGTTTATTGTTACTCTTTTAGATTGATCATGAATAAGGGAGCAGAAGTCATGTAAAAATGACTTACATGACTATTACTTGTTTATATATAAAATGACACCATGATCAGTGCAATACTTTTTATAAAGATTTTGAGATGAGTATTTGTAAATTTTTAAAATTAGTAAATACTTGCAAAAGAATATCTTTTTGGATATATATGGATTATGATTTAAATTTAATTTTGCTTCTATTTATTTTTAGAAATATAAAGAAAAGGACAAACACAAACAGAAACATAAAAAGCAACCAGAACCATCACCTGCACTAGTTCCATCCTTGACTGTTACTACAGAAAAAGTAAGTTTTAAGTGTCATGTTTTGCTTATATAAGAGCTATTTATGTTTCGTTTTTTAACCCTAAGGTGTGAGATGTGTTGTCATTTCCAGTGTCCAGATCCTAATTTTTCTCGCCTCTTTAACTGTTCATGAAACACTTAGGATTCTTCTTCTTCTTCTTCTTCTTTTTAAGATTTATTCATTTATTTGAAAGTCAGAGTTACACACAGAGAGAAGGAGAGGCAGAGAGAGAGAGAGAGGTCTTCCATCTGATGGATCACTCCCCAATTGTCCACAACGGCTGGAGCTGCACTGATCTGAAGCCAGGAGCCAGGAGTTTCTTCAGGGTCTCCCACGTGGGTGCAGAGGCCCAAGGGCTTGGGCCATCTTCTATTGCTTTCCCAGGTCATAGCAGAGAGCTGGGTTTGAAGTGGAGGAGCTGGGACACAATCCGGTGCCCATATGCGATGCCGGCACTGCAGGTGGTGGCTTTACCTGCTACACCACAACGCCAGCCCCTTAGGCTTCTTCTCCCTTTATCATACATTATGTTTCCTCCATACTTGTCTCCAAAGACTGCTTAGTTAGATTAGTAAGTGGACAGCATCATTGAGTTTAAGAATTTGGGCTGTGGGGTGGACTTTATCCACCTGGATTTTCAAATCTGGCTTTACCATTTATTGTTTCAGTGGTTAGGTTAACAATTAACTTATTAAAATGGGGGACATGAGTAGTGAAATTGAATGCGTTAATACATGCAAAGCAATTAGAATGGTTTTCATTCATAACAGGTCTTACTTGGTTTTGTTAGTTATTACTAGGATTTCATCATGTGGTTAATATGAAAATGAATGGAGGAATAGAAAAGTGGCTGTGACAGAGTAAGCAAGTAGAGAAATGGCAGTAGAAAATGAGGCCATGGTTAGAAGCTAGTGATGCTGGCTTCCAAATGTCACTCTAAACGTGTTTTTTTTTTTTTTTTTTTTTTTTCTTTTTCTTTGCAAATGTGTTAATTTAGGGACTGAGCATTATGGTGCAGTAGATTAAGCTGCCACCAGCGATGTAGTTTCCTATATCTGAGTGCTGTTTCAAGTAACACGGGTCTTTCTGATCCAGCTCCTTGCTCTTGTGCCTGGGAAAGCAATGGAAAGTGACAGATTATGTATCTGAGTCCCTGCCATCCAGATGCTTGACTCAGATGGATATCCAGGCTCCTGGCTTTATCCTGGTCCAACCCTGGCCATTGTGACCATGTGGGGAATAAACCAGCAGATGGATGATTCTCTCTGTATCTTTCACTTTACCTTTCAAATAAATATTTGAGGGGCAGAGATGCAAAGAGAGGGTGACTACAAGACAGAGAGTGTGCTTTCATATGTTGATTCACCCCATGTGCTTGGAGTGGCTGTGAGTAGGCCAGGCCCAGTTATTTGAAATATCACTGCTATGCTGCTATGTCCCAGGATCTGCATTAGCAGGAAGCAACCCAGGCACTACCATGGGGGATATCTTAAATAGTGCCTTTTTTTTTTTTTTTTTTTTTTTTAAATTTTTATTTGACAGAGTTAGTGAGAAAGAGAGAAAGGTCTTTCTTCCGTTGGTTCACCCTCCCAAATGGCTGCTATGGCTGGAGCTGCCCCAATCCAAAGCCAAGAGCCACATGCTTCTTCCCAGTCTCCCATGCAGGTGTAGGGGTCCAAGCACTTGGGCCATCCTCCACTCACTGCCTTCCCGGGCCACAGCAGAGAGCTGGACTGGAAGAGCAGCAACTGGGACAGGAACCCAGCGCCCATATCAGGTGCCGGCACCGCAGGCAGAGGATTAACCAAGTGAGCCATGGTGCTGGCCCCCTTAAATAGTGTCTTAATGGTTAGGTCAAATTGCTACTCTAAAACTTCATCTTTTTGAGTAAAAAATGGGCTGTTATAGGGTTCTGAACTGAAATGTAACATGGTCTAAGTTGAATATTGAAAGCAACTCTAGCTGCTTCATTGTGTATAGACTGTAGGCAGGCAATAGGGGAAGTATATAAATCATTATGAGGTTATTGCAATAATCCAGAGACAGATGTAACAGTGCATGCAGTAACAGCTGAGAAGGTGCTGAATACATTTAAAGGTAGAGTCCATGTGACCTTCTTATAGATTATAGCTGTAAGAGAAAGAGAAGATCTCAAGTTGATTCTACGAGTTTTGGTCAAGACCAGGCGAAGCAATGGAGTGACTGTTAACAAAGATTGGGAAGACTTTGGATATAATAGGTTGTTCTTTTCTTTTTAGGTCTCATGTGATTATATTGTGCCTACCAGAAAATCCAGGATCATTTCTCTGCTTTAACATTCACAAGCTTACTTACATCTGTAAATCCATGTAACAAGGGATTAGGATGTGTACATTTTGAGGGGCGAGGATGCTTAGTACAGATGCATTAGGATTAAGGTTTCTGGTAAATATCCAATTAAAGATGTTGGTTAGCAGATACATCCTCTGGTATTGTGAAAAGAGATCCAACTTCAATATAAATTCAAGTGTTCTATATATAGGAAATTATTTAAAGCCACAACACTGGATTGAGAGGAGATAGTCCAGGAAGAGAAAAGAGGAGGCCTTCAAGGCCCAGGCCTCCTACATTGAAAAATCTGGAAGAAGAAGGGTAAACAGGGGCTGGCATTGTGGCATAGTGGGTTAAACTGCTACCTGTGATGCCAGCAGCCTATATTTGTGCCGGTTTGAATCCTGGGTGCTCCACTTCTGCTCTCGCTTCCTGCCAGTGAACTTGGAATAGTGGGAGAGGATGGCCTAAGTTTTTGGGCCCCTGAACCCACGTGGGAGGCACTGGGAGAAGCTGGTCCAGCCCTGGCTGTTAGTGGCCATTTGGTTAGTAAACCAGTGAATGGAAGATCTCTCCATGCCTCTCCCTCTCTCTCTCTTTGTAACTGCCTTTCACAAAAAAATAATGTGTAACTATCTGAGAAGAAGCCAGAGTTTGGTATAAAAAACCAAGAGGATATGTTACATTGGAAATCAAGTTAAAGAAATGAAATAAGTGAATAATGTCATATAATAACATGGGAGCAAGTATTGGGATAAATCACGATGAGATCACTAGGGACCTTGATGAGCAATTCTGTTGTACTGTTGGATGCAAAATCCTGATTCAAGTGGGTTTAAGAGAGAATGGGAGGACTCGGCGCTGTGTCCTAGCACATACAGCTGTGCAGTGTTCACATCCCATATTGCACCAGGTCGAGTTGCAGCTGCTCCGCTTCTGATCTGGTTCTCTGTTATTGGCCTGGGAAAGCAGTAGAAGATGGCCCAAGTCCTTATGCTCTTGTAACTGTGTGGGAGACCTGAAAGAAGCTCCTGGCTCCTGACTTTGGATCGGCCCACTTCTGGCCATTCTGGCCACTGGGGAATGAACCTGCAAATGGAAGACCCTTCTCTCTGTCTCTGCCTCTCTGTAACTCTGCCTTTCAAATAAATAAGTTAATTAGAAAAAAAAGAAAATGGGGTAAGTCAGAATGTAAATGATTGCTTTGAGGAGCTTTGCTATAAGGAGGAGCAGAAAAATAGGTGATGACTTGTTGGAGAAATCATCTTGTTGGAGATGATAAAGGGCACTTTTTTTTTTTTTTTTAAACAGGCAGAGTGGACAGTGAGAGAGAGAGTGCCATTGGTTCACCCTCCAATGGCTGCCACGGCCAGCGCACTGCGCTGATCCGAAGGCAGGAGCCAGGTGCTTCTCCTGGTCTCCCATGCCAGTGCAGGGCCGAAGCATTTGGGCCATCCTCTGCTGCACTCCCGGGCCACAGCAGAGAGCTGGCCTGGAAGAGGGGCAACCGGGACAGAATCCGGCGTCCTGATCAGGACTAGAACCTGTTGTGCTGGCGCCACAGGCAGAGGATTAGCCTATTGAGCTGTGGCGCTGGCTGAAGGGCACTTTTTTTTTTCCTGCCGCCTTGTTTCTGCTTGGCCCAGCCATGGCCATTGTGGCCAATTGGGAGTGAACCAGTAGATGTGAGCCCTCTCACTGTCTCTCTTTCTCTTTATTGTTTTTTTGTTTGTTTGTTTGTTTTTGTTTTTTGCTTTTTTTCTTTCTCTTTATTGTTAATAGACTGAATAAACATAAAGGTTTGAAATAATTAGCCATAGAAATGGGAAAGAGGAGCCAGTGTTGTGTTCCCATTCAACAGAATACAGGTTTGAGTGCCAGCTTCCACGCTTCCAATTCAGCTTCCTGCTAATGGCCTTGGGAAGGCAGCGGAAGATGGTGTGAGTATTTGGGCCCCTTCCACACATGTGGGAGAGCAGGATGCAGTTCCTGGTTCGTGGCTTTGGCATGGTGCAGCCCCAGCTGATGCAGCCATTTGGGGAGTGAACCAGCAGATGGAAGATCTGTCTCTCCCTCCCTCCTTCCATCCTGACCTTCCTGCACCCTCCTATCTATTTGCCTTCCAAAAAATAAATAAATAAAACCTTTAGCAGTGGAAAAGAAGATTTACTAAGGAAATGTATTATGATTGCTGGGTAGCCATAAGGTTCCATGACCATTCTTGTCTGCCTTTATGGTTGTGGGGACAGAGTAGGATTTGGTAAAATTATTATTTTGTTATATGAATACAGTGAGTGATTTGAAGGTGAATACAGGGTAAGTTGCAATCATGGATCATGATAATGAGGACAATGAAGAATGAGGGATAATCAATAATGGTTAATGGTTCCTGTTGAATTTAGAGGTTTGTTTGAGGAATGGAGAGTGTATTGGAAATAAGATGCGATAGGGATTAGGATATGAGTTGAAGATTATAGAGCGGCTACAATTAGTTACAGTGTCTTTTAAGATATGATCTAGAGTGTTACGGGGCTGATGTGGGGCAGAAGACAAGCTCGTGAAATGGAGAGATCAGAGGCTGTTAAAGCTAGATGCATATTGAAGTCTCTAAGTAAGGGGGGAATAGTATTGGAGGTTGACAGTTGTGTAGGTGTTAAGATGTCAAGGGCTCAATACTAAATACAAGATATATGATATTTTAAGACATTTATATAGCATACAGTGATCAAGTCATTGTAGTTAGTATTTCTTTTTCTTTTTAAAAATATTTATTTATTTATTTGAGAGGTAGGTAGAGTTACAAAGAGAAGGAAAGACAAGGGTGTTCCATCCACTAGTTTATTCCCCTAATTGCATCAGTGGCTGAACTGGGCTGATTCAAAGCCAGGGGCCACGAGCTTCTAATGAGTCTCTTTCTTAGGTGCAGAGGCCCAAGAACTTGGGCCATCTTCCACTGCTTTTCTAGGCCATTAACAAGGAGCTGGATTGCAAGTGGAGTAGCTGAGACTCGAACCAGCATCCACGTGGGATGTCAGTGCCACAGATGGAGGCTTAGTCTTCTATGCCACAGTGCCAGCCCCTGTAATTTGTATTTTTGTCTTTTTATTTCTTCATATTTGGAGCCTTCTAGTTCCTCTGTCTCAGTTCTTCATAAAATATATTAGGTTCTTGTAAACTATAGCTATCCTGTGTGCAATAGAAACTAAAACACATTCTATTCTTTGGTTCCTATTCCTCCAACCCCACATTGGTTTTCTTGTGTTGATCTTGTACCCTGTAACCTTAGGAGGAAGCTGGAATCAGGAACAGAAGCCCAGATAATTCAGGCTAGATATACCATGTACTCCCATGTGGGTTGTAGGCATCTTACTTGGCATCTTTTTTTTTTTCTTAAAGATTTTATTTATTTATTTGAGAGGTAGATTTACAGACAATGAGAGGAAGAGACAGAGAGAAAGGTCTTCCGTCCACTAGTTCACTCCCCAATGGCTGCAATGGTCGGAGCTGCGCCGATCTGAAGCCAGGAGCCAGGTGCTTCTTCCCGGTCTCCCATGTGGGTGCAGGGGCCCAAGGACTTGGGCCATCTTCTACTGCTTTCCCAGGCCATAGCAGAGAGCTGGATTGGAAGAGGAGAAGCAGAGCTAGAACCGGCGCCCATATGGGATGCCAGTGCCTTAGGCAGAGGATTAACCTACTGTGCCACAGCGCTGGCCGTTTACTTGGCATCTTAACTGCTAGGCTAATACTCACTCCTTATTTACTATTGAAGGAACTCTTGGGTCTGTGTTCATGATGGATATTGTCCTTTGATTTTCTTTTTGTATCATGTCTTTTGTGATTTTGATGCAGTCGAGGATGGCCAAAGTGCTTGGGCCCCTGCACCTGCATGGGAGACCAGGAGGAAGCACGTGGCTCCTGGCTTCGGATCTGGCCATAGTGGCCATTTTGGGGGTAACCAACAGAAGGAAGACCTTTCTCTCTGTCTCTTACTATCTATGTCAAATAATAAAAAGAGAGAACATAGTGATATATTCCACCTATGTTCCCACCCTTCCTCTCTTATTTCCTCTCAATTTTTAAAAAATGATTTATTTATTAACTGAGGAGCACAGATACAGTGAAAAAGGGAGAGACAGAGAAAGGTCTTCCATCTGCTGGTTGACTCCCTATATGTCCGCAGCTGTCATAGTTGGGCCGATCCCGAGCTGGGAGCCAGAAGCTGCTTCTGAGTCTCTCATGTGAGTGTAGGGGCCCAAGCACTTGGGCAATCTTCCACTGCTTTCCCAGGCCATTAGCAACGAGCTGGATTGGAAGTGGAGCAGCTGGGACTCGAACTGGTGCCCATAGGTCATGCTGGTGTAGCAGGCAGAGGCTTAACCTACCACACCAGAGCACTTGCCCACCCCCTCAATTTTTACAATGATCTACTTTGTTTCTCTTATATTCATAAAGTATACTAAGTGGTGAAGAGTTCAACACCAAGTTTACTACACTAAGAGTTCAACAAATAGTAAGAAGAACAGAACACTGTTTCTCAATTATATAGACAAGGGCTATAGTCTTACATCAAATCTCAAAATGTCACTCCTGTATATTAAATTTTTGGTACTCCTTACCACAGAACTGGGAAAATATATGGTATTTGTCTTTTTGGCACTGGCTTATTTCACTAACTGTAATGGTTTCCAGTTTGATCCATTTAATTGCAAAAGACATGATTTCATTGTTTGTTTATGGCTGAGTAGTATTCCATAGTATAGATATATATACACCACAATTTCTTTATCCAGGCATCAGCTGATGGACATCTCTGTTTATTCCATACCTTAGCTATTGTGAATTCATTTGCAGTAAACATGGTGGTACAGAAAACTCTTCATACGCTGTTTCATTTTCTTTGCGTAAATTCCCAGCATTCGGATTGCTGGGTCATATATTATAAATATTTTCAGCTTTCTCATGTATT
This sequence comes from Oryctolagus cuniculus, assembly GCF_964237555.1. Taxonomy (NCBI): domain Eukaryota; kingdom Metazoa; phylum Chordata; class Mammalia; order Lagomorpha; family Leporidae; genus Oryctolagus; species Oryctolagus cuniculus. The sequence continues at coordinate 47,979,047 of NC_091444.1, forward strand.
GCCATACTGTCTTCACAATGGCTGTAAGGCTTTACATTCCTACCATTAGTGCATCAGGGTGACTTTTGCCCTGACATCCTTCTCAGCATTTATTGTTTGTTGATTTCTGTATGAGAGCCATTTTAACTGCATTGAGGTGAAACCTCATTGTGATTTTGATTTGCATTTCCTTGATGGCTAGTTATCCTGAGCATTTTTTCATGTGTCTGTTGGCCATTTGTATTTCTTCTTTGGGAAAATGCCTGTTTCTCCAATTTTTCTGTTGGCTAGCTTTGTAATCTCATGTCTTTCAAATCTGATACTTTCCACCTTGTTCAACTTTTACTTATTTTTGGGCAGAGGGAATACTTTTAAGCTCCTTAGATGCCAAACTGGAAATCAGAACTGTTAATGTCAGCATTTAATGATACTAAATTCCTTCCAGTACTGTTTTATAAATTTTGATAAGTTGGAAATTCATTTTTATTTTGTTTGAAGAATACTTTCTGGTTTACCGTTTGATTTCTTCATTGGTCCATAGGTTACTTAGAAGTGTATTAGTTGTGAAATATTTGGGGATTTTCAGCATATCTTCATGTTATTGGTTTCTAACTTAATGGTTTTGTATTAAATCATTTGTTTTAAACTTACTGGCATAGCAGTTAAGATGCTACTTGGGATACTTGCATCTCATATCAAAGAGCCTGGGTTCAAGTTTTGGTTTTACTTCCAATTCCCGCTTCCCACTAATCCAGACCCTGGGAAGCAGCAGATTGATGGCTCAAATTGTTGCGTTTCTGCCACCTATGTGAGAAACACATGCAACGCCTGGCTTCTGCCCAGCCCAGCCTGGTCGTTGTAGGTATTTGCAGAATTAATCGCTGGTAAAAGATCTCTCTCTGTTTCTCTTTTTCAAATAAATTTCAAATTAAAAATACTCTTGTTTTGTGACACATGGATTACCTTGTTAAATGTTCTGAGTGGTTTTCCAAAAGAATGTTGTATTCAGCTGTGATTGTGTGCCTTTTTTTTTTGTTTTTGCAAATATTTAGTAGGTCTTATTTTTTTATCTATTACTTTGTTCTGCCAGTTAGGAGTAGTTACGGATGCTTGATCCAGGTAGAGTTTTTGCTTCTTTAATTTGAAGGTCTCTTATTAGGTGCAGAAATATATAGAGTTGTTCTATCTTCTTGATGAATAAACCACTTTTCATTATTATTCTTCGCTCTGAAACATACTTGACATTTTTAAAAAAAATAATTTTTATTTACTTGAAAGAAAGACTGAGGAAAGACTACATGCAACAGCTGGGGCTGGGCTAGTCTTAACCCAGGAGCCTGGAACTCAATCCTGGTCTCACATATGGTTCTCAAAGACCCAAGTATCTGGGCCATGATCTGCTGCCTACGAGGGGAACCTGGAGTTAGTAGTAGAGCTGGGTCTTGAAACTAAGCACTCCAACATAGGATGTGGGTGTCCAAGTGTGTGCATGTGTGTATGTGTGTAGAAGGGCTTTATTTATTTGTTTGAAAGTCAGAGTTACACAGATAGAGAAGGAGAGGCAGAGAGAGAGGGAGAGAGGTCTTCCATCTGGTGGTTCACTCCCCAGTTGGCTGCAGAGGTTGAAGCTGCACTTTTCCGGAACCAGGAGCTAGGAGCTTCTTCCTGATCTCCCTCGTGGGTGCAGGGGCTCAAGGACTTGGGTCTTCTACTGCTTTCCCAGGCCATAGCAGAGAGTTGGATCAGAAGTGGAGCAGCCAGACCGCTGCCTGTATGGGATGCCGGCACTGCTGACAGCGGCTTTACCCGCTACGCCACAGTGCCAGCCTGCCTATATATATTTAAAGTATGTATGTATGTATGTATTTATTTGCAAAGCAGAGCTGCAGAGAGACAGAGACAGAGACAAAGACAGAGACAGAGAGAGAGAGAGAGAGGTATCTTCATCTGCTGGTTCACTCCCCAAATGGCTGCATCTGCTGAAACTGAGCTGATCTGAAGCCAGGAGTCAGGACCTTCTTCTGGGTCTCTCACACGGGTGCAGTGGCCCAAGGACTTGGGCCATCTTCTACCTCTTTCCCAGGCCATAGCAGAGAGCCATATCAGAAATGGAGCCACTGGGTCTCAAACCAGTGCCCATATAGGATGCCAGCACTGCAGATGGTAGTTTTATCTGCTATACCATAACGCTGATCCCTCGAGTGGTATTTTTTTTTTTCTTTTGACAGGCAGAGTTAGACAGTGAGAGAGAGAGAGAGAAAGAGAAAGGTCTTCCTTCTGTTGTTTCACCCCCGACATGGCCACTACGGCCGGTGCGTTGCGCCAATCCAAAGCCAGGAGCCAGGTGCTTCCTCCTGGTCTCCCATGCGGGTGCAGGGTCCAACCACTTGGGCCATCCTCCACTGCCCTTTCGGGCCACAGCAGAGAGCTGGACTGGAAGAGGAGCAACCGTGATAGAATCCAGCGCCCCAATCGGAACTAGAACCCAGGGTGCTGGCGCCACAGGCGGAGGATTAGCCAAGTGAGTCGCGGCACCGGCCATGTGTTTTAACCACTATACCAAATGCCCCCCATTGTTAATATTAATACATTGAATTTAGTTATCTTCTGATTCAGCTCGGTCCTACTTTCCCCATACTTTTATTTTTAATCTCTTCATATTTTTGTATTTAGAATGGATTTCTTTGGAGTAGCATATAGTCAGGTTTTTAGTACATTGTTGCAATCTTTGCCATTACATTTTTTTTTTTTTTTTGACAGAGTGGACAGTGAGAGAGAGAGACAGAGAGAAAGGTCTTCCTTTTTCCGTTGGTTCATCCTTCAGTGGCCGCTGCGGCTGGAGCACCGCGCAGATCCAAAGCCAGGAACCAGGTGCTTTTCCTGGTCTCCCATGTGGGTGCAGGGCCCAAGCACTTGGGCCATCCTCCACTGCACTCCCGGGCCACAGCAGAGAGCTAGACTGGAAGAGGAGCAACCGGGACAGAATCCGTTGCTCCAACCGGGACTAGAACCCGGTGTGCCGGCGCTGCAAGCGGAGGATTAGCTTAGTGAGCTGTGGTACCGGCTAGCCATTAAATTTTGATGTTTAGAGAATTTTCATGTATTGTGTGATTAGCTATATACTTTTCTTCTTTCAAAATTTATTTTTACTTGATATGCAGAGACAGAAACAGGGTGGGGAGAGAGACAGATACTAATCCTACTGTTAGATTCATTCCCCACATGCCACAACAATCTGCAGGGACTGTACAAGGAGCAGAGTCAGGAGTCAGGAATGTATTAATCTCAGTATCCAATGTGAATCTCAGGGAGCCACCTACTGTAACCATCACCTGCTTCCTTCCAGGGTCTGCACTGGTAGGACAATTGGAATCAGGAATCGGGGCCTGGACTCTAACCTGAGTGCTCTAGTATGTGTCTTCTTTATCAGATTAGCAGTAACTCTTTGTTGTACCATTGGTTATATTAGAGTTTATTTACATTACAACACCTTTAATTTATCTGAACCCACATCTTAATACTTCACATACAGGATAAGAATCATACAGCTCTGTACTTCATTCCTACAATTTTGGCTTTTGTGCCTTTTTTTTTTTTAAAGGCACATTATAAAGGCACGTTATAAACCTCAAAATTCACTGTTGTAGTTTTTGGTCTAAATCATCAGTTACCTTTTAAGGAAATTAAAATAATTAACACTTCTTCAACATTGACTGCTTTTTTCCTTCCTTCCTTCCTTCCTTCCTTCCTTCCTTCCTTCCTTCCTTCCTTCCTTCCTTCCTTCCTTCCTTCCTTCCTTCCTATTGCAATGATTTATTAATTTGAAAGTCTGAGTTTCACAGAGAGAAGGAGAGGTAGAGAGAGAGAGAGACAGAGAGAGGTCTTCCATACACCGGTTCACACCCCAGTTGGCTGCAATGGCCAGAGCTGTGCTGATCTGAAGCCAGGAGCCAGGATCTTCTTCTGGGTCTCCCATGTGGGTGTGGGAGTCCAAGGGCTTGGGCCATCCTCCAGTGCTTGCCCAGGCCATTGCAGAGAGCTGGATGGGGAGTGGAGCAAACTCGTGCCCAAATGGGATGCCGGCACTGCAGCCGATGGCTTTATCCACTATGCCACATCACCAGCCCCTGCTTTTGCTACATTTTTACTGTTGTTACCACTCACAATTGGTTTGTACTCCTCCTCTTGTATATCCACCTTTCATTGGTTGTATTCTTTTGCCTAAAAAATATCTTGCAGCATTATATTAGTCTTGGTCTGCTAATGAATTGTTCTTTTAACTTTTTCATCTGAAATCGTCTATATTTTAATTTATTTTCAAAAAAAATTTTTTTTGAGTTGTGGAATTTTAGGTTGAAGGTTTGTTATCCTCTCTGGTTTCTATATTGTATTGTTTCCAGAGAGAGCTTTGCTTTCATCCTTTGATTTTTTGGTATGTAGGATATGCTTTTTAATTTTTTATTATTTATTTATTTGAAAGAGTTAGAGAATGAGAGAGAGAGATTGAGAGATTATTTCTTCTATCTGCTGGTTCACTCTCTAGATGGCCACAATGGTTGGACTAGGCCAGGAGCCAGGAGCTTCTTCCAGGTCTCCCAACGTGGTTGCAGGAGTCCAAGCGCTTGGGTCATGCTCTGCTGCTTTCCCAGGCTATTAGCAGGGAGCTGAATTGGAAGTGGAGCAGTTGGGACTTGACCTGGCACCTATATGCTGGTGTTGCAGGCGGCAGTTTTATCTGCTATGCCACAGTGCTGGCTCCCGTGAGATATCCTCTTTAAGGGAAAAAAAAAAAACAACACTTCTTTCAATATTTTCTTTTAATCATTGATACTAATAAATAACCAGTTTGGTGATTAATTGAATTCATGTAGTTTTCTTCACATTCTTACGCTTGGGGTTACTTGAACTTCTTACATATGTGGGCTTACTGTTTTCATTAATTTTATAATTTTTTTATTAGTTTTCTCCCATTCTTTTTTGGGTACTCTAGTAACTTGTGACTTACGTTGCTTAAAGTTTCCATATAGCTTACTGATACTTTTTTATTTATTCGTAAGGCAGAGAGACACAGAGACACATCTCTCATCAACTAGTTTACTCCTCATGCTTATAATAGCTATGGCTAAGCCAGGCCAAAGCTGGGGACATTGGATTCAATCTGAGTCTCTCATGTGGGTAGCAGGTACCTAAGTACTTAAACTATGAACTGCTACTTCCCAGGAGGCACATTAATAGGAAGTTGGATTTGGAAGCAGAGCCAGAACTTGAACTAGTTTTTTTTTTTTTTTTAATTGAAGATTTATTTATTTATTTGAGAGGTAGAGTTACAGAGAGAGAAGGAGAGACAGAAAGGTCTTCCATCTGCTGGTTCTCTCCTCTAATGGCTGTAATGACTGGAATTGAGCTGATCTGAAGCTAGGATTCAGGAGCTTCTGGATCTCCCATGTGGGTGGCAGGGGCCTAGTTAATTAGGTCATCTTCCACTGCTTTTCCACGCCAAAAGCCAGGAGCTGGTTTGGAAGAGGAGCAGTGGGGATTCGATCTGGTGCCCATATGGGATTCCAGTGGCGTATCCAGAGGATTAGCTTCCATGCCACTGCGCGGGTCTCCCAACCAGTTGTTAGTTTTTGTGCCAAATGCCTCTGTGACCCCTGTCCTTTTTTTAAGTATAGAAGATCTTTAGTCTTGTGTGGTTCGTGTTAGTTCTGTGCTGTATTTGCAGCACTGCTCTAATGAAAAATGTGTGGCTTTTATGACACAATGAAATATGGTTATTATGGGTCTGGCACTATGCTGTACTGGGTTAAGCTGCTGCCTGTGGTGCCTGCATCCCACATAGGCGCCAGGTTGAGTCCTGGCTTCCAGTCTGTCTCCCTAATAATGTACCAGGGAATGCAACGGAAGATAGCTCTAGTTCTTGGGCCCCTGCACCCATGTATGGAGACTTGGAAGAGGCTCCTGACTCCCGGTTTTGGCCTGGCCTAGCTCCAGCCATTGCAGCAATTTGGTGAGTTAACTAGGCTCCCAGGATTTTCCTTGGCAGGAAGCAGGAGTAGGGACCTGGAGCCATCAGGAGCATCTCTAGACTGGAAACCAGTCCCTTTTTTATTTTTTGCATTAAAAAGACTCTGCTATCTTTTTTTAAAAAAAAATTATTTATTTATTTGAAAATCAGAGTTACACACGCAGAGAGAAGGAGAGGGAGCGGGAGGGGGGATGGGGGTCTTTCATCTGCTGGTTCACTACCCAGTTTGCCTCATCGGCTGGAGCTCTGCCGATATGAAGTCAGTAGCCAGGAGCTTCCTCCGGGTCTTTCCATGTGGGTTCAGGGGCCCGTGGACTTGTGCCAGCTTGTGCTGCTTTCCCAGGCCACAGCAGAGAGCTGGAACGGAAGTGGAGCAGCCAGATCTGGAACCGGCGCCCATATTGTATGCTGGCACTGCAGGTGGCGGCTTTACCCACTACGTCATAGCGCTGGCCCCAACTCTGCTATCTTTTGAAACTTGCATGGTGCTGGAAGTTTTTTAAAATGAAATGTTCGGGTATGGTTTTCTTTAATGTGATTTTTCTCACATATTTGGCTTTCTTTCTTTTTAAAAAGATTTATTTTATTTGAGAGTTAGAGAAAGAGAGTTCTTCCATCTGCTGGTTGATCCCTCAAATGCTGGATCAGCCTGGGCTGGGCCAGATTGAAGCCAGGGGCATGGAGCTTCTTCTGGATCTCCCATGTGGATACAGGAGCCCAAGCACTTGTTTCATCTTCCACTGCTTTCCCAGGCCATTAGCAGGGAGCTGGATCAGAAGTGGAACAGCTGGGACTTGAGCCAGTGTCCAGGTGGGGCCAGTGCTGCAGGCAGCAGCTTAACCTGCTTTGCTACAGCACTAACCCCTGGTTTCTTTCCTTTCACATCATATTTTTATTGATCTTATGGACAAGTTTATACTTTAAGGTAAAAGCAGGGGCTGGCACTGTGGCATAGCACAGTGTTTGACAAATTTGGTGTTGTGGTTTCTAAGATGACCTGCTCAGCATGGAAATGGTTCATGTTTCATCAGTTTAAATGTTACTGGTTTGTTAAATTGAACTTTTTCTCACTACTAATTTATTTTTAAAGTTTTCTTTTTCTTTTTTGTTGACTGTAGTTTGTTAAACTAGTGACTTTTTAAAAAAATGAAATAGTGTTTCTTTTATTTGATGATGAGAGTCTGTTGACAGTGAGATGATGGTGGCTGGCAAGTAGCAGAAAAGTAGCGATAAGATATATTTGATTATTGATATAGTTAATATCTTCTCTTAATGCCCCTTTGGAACATTTATTTTGTTTAAAATGCCTACATTTTTGAAATTTGATTTTATTATTTTCTCAAAATTAAATAGTTGTTCTTGTTGAGTAGTGGCTTTATGTAGGACATTTCGGTTTTTTGTATTTTCAGATTTTTTCCATTTTACATCATTAGAAATATATTCATTTATTTATTTTTAAAAAAATTATTGTCGTTATGTTCCATGGAGCCCAAGTACTTGATCCCTCTTCTGCTGTTTTTTCCTACCCATTAGCATGGAGCTAGATCGTTTTTATGTGGAGAATCTTGTACTTACGCACGTACTCTTACTAGATGGCTAAGTGGCAGGGGGCTGACTTAATCCCCTGGGCCACAATGCCATAGCCTCACCTCAGATTGCTTAAGTAAATTTTTTTAAAGATTTATCTATTTATTTGAAAGTCAGAATTACATAGAAGGAGAGAGAGAGGTCTTCCATCCACTGGTTCACTCCCTAATTGGCCACAATGGCCAGAGCTATGCCGATCTGGAGCCACAGTCAGGAGCTGGTGGTGGGGTGCAAGGACTTGGATCATCTTCCACTGCTTTCCCAGGCCACAGCAGAGAGCTGGAATCAGAAGTGGAGCAGCCAGGATTTGAACTGGCATCCATATAGGATGCCGGCACTGTAGATGCCACAGCATCAACTCTAGTAAATTTAGTAAATTTAAGAGCAGCATAAAAAGCCCTTGCCCTTGTGGATCATTTTAAAACATATTGATTGTACATCTGATGTAAAACGTTTCCACTGTCTTTTAATTTGTCAATATTTTGAGATACATTGTTTGTAAAATGATTACTATAAATTGGAAACTATTTGTGAAGCCAATTTTTATTTTGCTTCTTTATCATTTCTAGATCAAGAGAGTGATTGACAATCAATATTAGGAATAGTAATAAACATCTTAACTCTGTTGTATATACCTGTTACCTCAACTTAACACCTGAAAGAAATTACTTTTGTTCAAAGGCTTTAATCTTTTTGTTGATTGAAAAGGCATCATCATCCAGATTTTTAAAACTTGCATTATTCTATGTTAGAACATTATATTCTCATGGATATTCTCATGGATATATAGTACTCCAGTGGATTTGTGATATCTTAGTTGCTTTTTTCTCCAAAGATATGGAAAGATTCACTTTTTTTTTAAAGATATATTTATTTCTGTGAAAAACAGAGTTACAGAGTGGCAGAGCCAGAGAGAGAGGGAGAGAAAGGTCTTCCATCCACTGGTTTACTCCCCAGATGGCCACAGTGGCCAGAGCTATGCCAATCTGAAACCAGGAGCCAGGAGCTTCTTCTGGGTCTCCCACGCAGGTGCAGGGCCCAAGGATTTGGGCCATCTTCTCTTGCTTTCCCAGGCCATAGCAGAGAACTGGATCAGAAGTGGAGTAGCCAGGACCCAAACTGGTATCCATATGGGATGCCGGCACTGCAGGTGGCTACTTTACCCACTTTACCCCAGGACTGGCCCTGAAAGGTTCACTTTTTAAAAAATGAATTACTTTGATTTTATTTGAAAGAGAGGGATCCAAAGCCAGAGATCAGATATCCTCCATTTACTGGTTCACTTCCCCAAATGCACACATCAGCTAGGACTGGGCTAGGGCAAAGCCAGGTCTGTAACAACATTTGGGTCTCCCTTGTGGGTGACAGGACCCAAGTACTTGTATCACTTGTTGCGTCAAAACCAGACTTTCTGGTATGGGATGTGAGCATCCTAAGGAATGTCGTAACTGTTGTCTCATATGTCCACCTATGACATGTTAGTTCTAATCATCACCTTCCTGTATTGCACACTAAAGCTTATTTATATAATTTCATATCTAGGGACTAGCATGTTCTTTGTTGCCAGACAAATTAGTTCCTTTTGTGTATGTACTTTTACTGATTTTCAAATTTGGTGGTCTTGAAACTGCAAATTGTTCATACTCTTTAAAAAAAGAAATGTAGTTTTACTAATAGGCTTTAAAATTATTGCTTTTTTGTGATTTTTTTTCAAAAGGTGGATTGGCATTCTTAGGAAGGAATCTCTCATGTTTACCTTACAAGGTATTATTACTAATTAATTATTTTCTGTAGCCAAAATATAACCAGTTACTTTACCTTTTCTTTTGAATCAAAATATTAGACTTATACAAGTACTAGCAACAACTCTATATCTGGATCCTTGAAGCGGTTGGAAGATACCACAGCTCGTTTTACAAATGCAAATTTTCAGGAAGTATCTGCACACACTTCTAGTGGAAAAGATGTTACAGAGACAAGAGGGTCAGAGAGCAAAGGAAAGAAATCTTCAGCTCACAGCTCAGGTCAAAGGGGAAGAAAGCCTGGTGGTGGACGAAATCCTGGGACAACTGTGTCAGCAGCTAGCCCCTTTCCACAAGGTATTAATTATGTTTTATTTAAAGTACTTGTGCTTCCTAAATAATTTACTTTTTATTTTTAACTAATGGATAGTACTAGTTCATTTATATGGTTAGTGGTTGTAATAAGATTACTTTAGAGATTAGTTTTTCCCATTAAAATGTATTGGGAACCTCTGTCGTGATTTGTGCTTCTAAAATAATATAGGAATAAAGCTTAAATTTGGGGGAAAATAATAAAAGGTGGGATTTTTTTCTTTCTGCTGAATAGAATGGTTATTCTTTTCTATAAATTGTTGATTTTTCTAATTAAATAGTCAAACATGATTTATGTTTTCTTAGTAGGTAAACCAATACTGAGGGATGTTTAGATCTAAACAAATAAATAATAATTGGGATTGATAAAACATTTATGGTAAAGCTTAAATTTCTTTTGACAGGCAGAGCTAGACAGTGAAAGAGAGAGACAGACAGACAGACAGAGACAGAGAGAAAGGTCTTCCATTTGGTTCACCCCCCAAAATGGCTGCCACGGCTGGCACGCTGCGCCAATCCGAAGCCAGGAGCCAGGTGCTTCCTCCTGGTCTCCCATGCCGGTGCAGGGCCCAAACACTTGGGCCATCCTCCACTGCCTTCCTGGGCCACAGCAGAGAGCTAGACTGGAAGAGGAGCAACCGGGACAGAATCCAGCCCCCAAACCGGGACTATAACCTGGGGTGCCGACGCCGCAGGTGGAGGATTAGCCAAGTGAGCCACGGTGCCGGCCTATAAAGCTTAAAATTTAAAGTAAAATTTTGCTCAGCCTACATTTTCATTGATGGTCTGCCTGCTATATTTATAGACTACCCAGTCAAATTTGAATTTCATATAAACAATAATATTTTAGTGAGTAATAATATTTTATGGGATATACTTACACTCAAATAATTTGGGTATTTCAAATTCAGAATTAACTGGGCATGGTATATGAAGGTACTTTAGAAAGTTCTGGAACAACGGAATTAAGGTTATTTAGGCGCAAAATATTTTGAAATCCATGGATAGGTTTTGTATAATAGGTAGTTTCTATGACTGAAAATTCCTTTGTTTTTTTATATGGCAACCCCGTTTCATAGAGAATAGAGCAATTCAGATATATTTTGGAATACATTATCTGTTGTTATAGGTTTTTACTTGGTGCAGTTTTTAATATGAACATATATATATTGAGAAATAGAAATGACTAAAATTGTTGGAGGAAAGTAGATGAGTGAGTGTGCTTATTTATAAAGATTAAACAAATATTAAAAATGCTAAATTTATTATTTTACTTGTTTGCAGTTTTTATTTTTATATTTGTAAATAGTAAATCAAGTAAACCTTTGAATATATTAGCAGAATTCAGTTAATGTTTATAAAATTGCCTCTTTGAGTTTTTAATCTGTCTATAAAGTACTAATCCAGTCAGAAAATAAATCTACCATTTTCTTGAACTTCAGAACATTTAAGAACCCTTTTTAGCCTCTGTATGACATGGTAAAAAAAAGTGTTTTGATTTTCTGAAATTCTATTCCGTAAAAATTTTTAGAAGTTGACATTTTTGTTTTATTTTTTCCTGGGGTATTATGTGAGCTTTAGGAAATATGCATTGAAAATTTACATATACTCAATATCTTAATAGTGTAGTAGTCAGTGAATTTCATAAAATGTACATCAAATTTTATAAAATATTTTCAAGTGTTTTCCGCTGTGCAGTGGGCTTATAACACTAGCTATAAAAAGCAAAAAGTATAGATGAAAAACAGATGACAAATTAGAATGGGTAATAAATAATTTTTATAGCTGCTAATTGCATGGCAAATTGCAGTTATCTTTAATTGGTTCTGAATATGTGTTTTTCTTTGTAAACAAATTCTAAAAATCTTCACATGAGTACAAATAGTTTATAAATTAATAAAATGTACTCTTGGGTTAATGTTTTTTTTTTATAATGTTTTTTATAATTTTTTTTAATGGGCCGTTTCAGAAGAGGTTAAAATTTAAATTGAAAACCTTTAGATTTTAGCAGGAATCATCTGTATAAGGGAAAAAATTCTTAAGGTGGATTTATATGTGATTACTTGTGTATGCTCTGCAGTAAAATTTAATGCTTAGCATGAAATTTCCTTTCCACTCCAATAATATACTTTGTCGCTTTTGTTTTCAAACACGTTCATTAAAATATGATATAGTTTAGTTTTTTGATGCATTATAGATGTGTGGTCACAGCTGAGTCCAGACAAGTACTACTTTATTTGTCGAGCATGAAGAGATTTTGGTGAAATGAAGTAGTGGACAAAACTTTTACTTCTTCCCAGGCCATATCAATCTTCTACCAGACAAATAAGAACTTTGAAATTCTTAATGTTTCATAATGATATGTTGGGTTACGATTATTCTTTGACTAAATAATTGGGAGAGATTAAGTAATTGTGAACGAAATTAATTTAGTCTGCCTTCCCTTTGATTTTACTTTACTAAAATGGTAACAGAATATTAGTGGCTAGTTTCTTTTCTTCATGCAGCTCCATGGAACATGGATTGGGAGAATATAAAGTATATATTAGGTTACATGTGATGATTATTTTATCAAGTCCATGTTTTGTTGGAGTAGATTCAATGATAGTTACAAAAAATGATAGTTAAATAATAGCTGTTACTAATCCTATCTTCAATATTTGAAAAAGAAGTTTTCATAGACATTCGGACTCAAATTTTAGTCTTGTCAGATCTCCTTGTGTGACTGTCAATAGAATACTTTGTTTAGGGGAGAACTGAGGAATAGTACTATAGTAAAAGGTAGGTTAAATAAAATATGGCTTATATCTTAGTAATTGTGTAAATAATAGCTTGAAATTCAAGAGTAAATATTTAATATTGCCTTTAAAATGAAAAGTGTTTTTAAAGATAATTTTAGAGATAGACTTGATTTTAGTAATAATGTTTTTTAAATCTAGATTTGTTATATAGTGATGTCCTATGTTTTATAGTTAAATTTTTTGTACCCCCTTTTTGATTTATTACTCATGGGAACTTTTGCATCCAATTTTTTCTTTTCATTCCCCTTCCCCCTTTTTTTTAAACTACAGGCAGTTTTTCAGGAACTCCAGGCAGTGTAAAATCATCTTCTGGAAGTTCAGTGCAGTCTCCCCAGGATTTCTTGAGCTTTACAGACTCAGATCTGCGTAATGACAGTTATACTCACTCCCAACAGTCATCGTCAACCAAAGATGTACATAAAGGAGAGTCTGGAAGCCAGGAAGGGGGGGTAAATAGTTATAACTCCTTAATTGGTCTCCCTTCGACCTCAGCTGTTATTTCACAGCCTAAAAGCTTTGAAAATTCACCCGGAGACTTGGGTAGTTCCAGCCTTCCTGCAGCAGGATATAAACGGGCTCAAACTTCTGGCATAGAAGAAGAAACTGTCAAGGAAAAGAAAAGAAAAGGAAATAAACAAAGTAAGCATGGGCCTGGTAGACCCAAAGGAAACAAAAATCAAGAGAATGTTTCTCATCTCTCAGTTTCTTCTGCTTCACCAACATCATCTGTAGCATCAGCTGCAGGAAGTGTAACAAGCTCTAGTCTTCAGAAATCTCCTACGTTGCTCAGGAACGGAAGTTTACAAAGTCTTAGTGTTGGCTCATCTCCAGTTGGTTCAGGTAGGGATTTGCCTGTTATTTTTCTTCCTCAACTCGCACCCTTTTCCTCTGCTCCAAAAGGTTTTACACTGTTGTTGTAATACTTTGAATTATTATATGGCATTTAATTTTTCTTAGTGAAAATAATGAAAATGTCTTAGATAATTTGGTGGTTTTTTTTTTTTTTTTTGGACAGGCAGAGTGGACAGTGAGAGAGAAAGGTCTTCCTTTGCCGTTGGTTCGCCCTCCAATGGCCGCCGCGGCCGGCGCACCGCGCTGATCCAATGGCAGGAGCCAGGTACTTCTCCTGGTCTCCCATGGGGTGCAGGGCCCAAGTACTTGGGCCATCCTCCACTGCACTCCCTGGCCACAGCAGAGAGCTGGCCTGGAAGAGGGGCAACCGGGACAGAATCCGGCGCCCCGACCGGGACTAGAACCCGGTGTGCCGGCGCCACAAGGCGGAGGATTAGCCTAGTGAGCCGCGGTGCCGGCCGATAATTTGGTGTTTTTTAAAAAGACATCTTGCACTAACCTTATGTTACCTGATAAAATGTAGGCCAGTTTACTGATCATATGTTACTTACAAAACACCTAAAATGCAATTCTTATTTTTGTTTTTGCTTTACCTGCACAGTATTGTAAAACCAACCTACAATTCACATTTGAGGTATGAGGGATTTTGTGTTTTTTTTTGGCTAGTGTTGGTTTGTTACTCCCTTTCTCTTACCTTCAGTTTCAGAACAGTTCCTCATACAGATAGTTTTTGAGTTACTCATCTAGAATATTTTTCATTCAGTGTAAATGATTTATTAATGGAATTTGGCAGTCACATTTAATTTCAGGACCTTCTTGAAATGGTCTGATTTTTTTTTCAGGTGTGTTCAATGAATTTACCATTATTTTTATTATATGTGAGTTTACCTACACATGCATACACACACACCCACACACACAACTATTTATTCACACCATTGGTATGCTGTGTAAACCTGCAGTTTAGATTGTGAATATTTTCAGGTTTTAGAATTTTATTTATTTTTATTTTTTTTAAGATTTATTTATTTTACTTGAAAGTCACAGTTAAACACAGTGAGAAAGAGAGGCAGAGAGAGAGAGATCTTCTTCTGTCCTCTGGTTCACACCCCATATGGGCACATCAGCCGGAGCTGTGCCTACCAAAGCCAGGAGCCAGGAGCTTCTTCCAGGTCTCCCATGCAGGTGCAGGGGCCCAAGACTTGGGCCATCTTCTGCTGCTTTCCCAGGCCATAGCAGGGAGTTGGATCAGCAGAAAAGCAGCTAAGATTAGAACTTGTGACCATATGGGATGCCAGTGCTGCAGGCAGAGGAGTAACCTACTGTGCTACAGTGCCAGCCCCTAGTTTAATGGTTTATACTTATCTCTTATAACAATAATTACATTAGCATACTTGAAAAAGTTTGTGAAAAATATAAATGTGGGGGGCCGGCGCCGTGGGTCACTTGGTTAATCTAACTCTGCCTGCGGTGCCGGCATCCCATATGGGCACCGGGTTCTAGTTCCGGTTGCTCTGCTTCTAGTCCAGCTCTCTGCTGTGGCCCGGGAAGGCAGTGGAGGATGGCCCAAGTGTTTGGGTCCTTGCACCCACATGGGAGACCAGGAGGAAGCACCTAGCTCCTGGCTTCGGATCGGCGCAGCGCCGACCATAGCAGCCATTTTGGGGGTGAACTAACGGAAGACTTTCTCTCTGTCTCTCTCTCTGTCTCTCTCTCTCTAACACTACCTGTCAAATTAAAAAAAAAAAAAAAAAGAAAAATATAAATGTGTTTGTTTTGGTGCAAAAAGTTTGAAATTCATAGTACGTTTCCATGAACTTTAAAAAAACCCTTGTATAAAGTGAAGGTTATTAATGCACCTATTTTACAGCCCATAAAACCGAGGCCTTGAGAGGTAAAGTAAGTTAGCCAGTAATACAAAGCCAGGGGTTTCTGTTTCTAATAGGCAGTTTCAGTGTCCACAGTATACATGTTTACCACATCTTTTAAAGAAATAAGTGGAATCTGTAGAAAATTTGTTTTATTAGTATGGCTTCTTCACTGGTGATTCCAGAGCCAGTCCTGGCATCATTTGCATCTTGGATGAGATAACTCTGTGTACAGTGTTGCCCTGAGTGCAGGAGGTTACCAGAACCTAGCCCCTTCCCACGAAGTACCAATAACTCCCTTTCATCATCCTGTGAGAATCAGCAGTGTCTCTGTCGCCTAGAACTGCCTCTGTTTGTGCATCACTTTCTTTAAAAATTAATTTATTTATTTGAAAGAGTTACAGAGAGAAGGAAAGAGTGTATGATATTCCATCTGCTGGTTCACTCCCCAGATGCCCACAATGACCAGTGCTGGGCCAGGCTGAACCCAAATGGGTGTAGAGGCTGAAATATGCCATCTTCTGCTGCCATTAGCAGGAGCTGGATCAAAAGTGGAGTAGCTGGGACACGAGCTGCTCCCCAAATGGGATGCTGGCATCACAGGCATTAGTTTTATCTCCTACCTCACAAACCTGGCCTCATCGTTGTCTTTTTAAAAATTATTCTGGACACTGAATTTTAACTGAAAGGCAGGGAGAGAGGGACAGCTAGATGTATCTGCTGATCCACTACTTAAATGTCTGCAACAGCCAGGGTTGTACCAGACTGAATCTAGGAGTCAAGAACTCCACCTCAGGTCTCCCTTGTGGGTGGTAAGGACTCAAACATTTGAGTTATCACCTTGCTGTCTCCAGGATGTATATTACCAAGAAGTGGAACCAGGACTGGAATAGAGGTATTCATTGCAGGAGATAGTGGTTCTAGTGGGCTTCTTAACCGCTATGACAAATTCTCACCTCTTGAGACCGTCTTTAAAATGGGGAGTTTGATATAAATCACAGTGACAAAGGAGTTCACTGAAGAGATTTAAATATATTACACATTTGAATATATATTTTAATTTATGTAATATGTTTTGAGACCAGAAGAGCCTAGCAGTTAGGCTTAGTCCTCATTAAAAAAGGTCAATTTTGATAAATGTATGCAAAAAATATTTTCATATTCATTTTTAGCAATAGGTACAGTAATCATGTAAGTACCTTACTGAGAAAATTAAAACTAAATTTTCTTTTGTGGAGAGAGATTTTCAGTGATTTCCTAGTGTTTTGAAGTGTAGTGTGAAAATTCCTGAATTTCAGAAGTTTCATTTGAAACATACATCTTCATAATAGGAGAATTAAAATACTGATTTATGTCTCTCAAAAGATTTTCCTACCTTTGACAGATCTAGGAAGATTTTAGGAATGTGAAATAGTGTTCGTTGCAGAACAATTACTTTCAGAGGGCAGTGATTGTGGCACATCTGTGTTGGAAAACTATTGATGTATCTTTCTTGCCATACCATTAGCAAAACATAGTCATTTAGGGGGAATTCCCCTAAATATTTCAAAGATGAGGAAATTAACAATTTTAACCTGCTAATAATTTCTCGTCAGTGTTGTGTTTAAAAATCACTTTTAAGATTATATATTTTGTTAATGTTTTGATTATGGAATAAGATTACTCATTAAAGCTAGTTGAGATTATATGTTCTTGAATTTTGTACATTTTAATAAAAACATATGACTAGATCAAAGCATTTTCTTTCTTGGTGGTTAAAATGTCTATCCTTATACAGAAGAAGCTTGACTAAATGCCATGCATATTGAAGTATTATTATTATTTGCCATAAGAATTGCTAACTGCTGATGAATACTTAGCATGTACTACACGTTTATGTTTAGCACTTAAGAAGCATTAAACATTATTGTTCATTATATAGAACCAAAACCAGACAGGGAGATATTGTAGCTTTAAGTGGTAGAGATATGCATTTTCCTTGACTCCAAAACCATTTAGGCTTAAAAAAAAAAAGCAACAGATATTTCCTGATGAGGATCTAATACCACACTGGTATTATGTCAGCATACTAAGTGAGGGGATCCATAGGCAAACCTGAACCAATAGTTTAATCAACAATAGTATTCCTTCTGGTATGAGAAAATGAATTTCTACTTTGGACTAATTTTAAAGTGGAAAATCATGTAGTTATTGTGAAACTACAAATTCACCCCCCCCCCATTAAAAAATAGAAAGGAGAAAATGTATGCTATGTATCATCAAGAATCATTAATTATGATTTTTTTAAGGATTGATTTGCTATAATGACAGGTTAATAATTTAATAACGGTGAGTGTGACCTTTGTAAGCACTTGTTGACCATGATGTTAGACTATCACATCCACTGATTTATAAGAGATTGGGGCTTTGTTTATGTTTACCACTATATTCGCATTGCTAGTGCAGAAATACTTTGAATTTAACAAATGCTAAAGTCTCTTTAGAAATGAATGTCTGCTATAAGTAATCACTGTGATTAATAGTATCTTGTGTAATTTTGTTCTTGCCTTTTAAGTGTTTATAAATGGGCTGCAAGCTGAATTATTTTTCTTTATTTGTAAAGCTTCTCATGTAGTATTTCAGGCTAGTTTAGGATGAGAAGTATTAAATTGGAAAAGATATATTTGGTGAAAAAGCTTAGGAGAAACAAGAAGCTGTGTTTGTGCTGTAGTTGGAGATACTGATGATGAAACAGGATAGGATAGAGAATTGAATTCAAGGCCAAAGAAATCAAACAAAGAGGCTAATAGTCTATTAGGATAAGCACTCTGGACTTAATTATGGCAGTTAGCATTATTAAATAATTTCATTGATGTGGTAGGAAAATATTGCCACATTCAGCTTATAATAAGAGTAATATCTTATATTTGCAATCACTTAACAGTTCCTAAAGTAATAATTACTATCTCATTTGGTTCTGGAACAACTTTTGAATTAGATAGGATAGCAGCAACCGCTATTATTGTTACATTGTTAATTATTTTTCTTTTGTTTCACCTCACCTAGTATATAAAGCAGAATCATGTCTTAATGATGTGATTCTTTATTGAAGTTATTTGTCAAAAACATGAGTTTTAGCAATAATTAAAATTCTCTCATGACCTACTCAACTTGTAGTAAGTGTGAATATTTATTCTAGCAGTCCTAGATAAAATCTGAATAGAAACCCAGAAAGCACATGTAAATTCCTTGACAGTTTGAGTTATAATATTTTTCTTTTGACTTCTTTTTTACATTGACTGTCTTACATTTAAAGGACTGCTGAGAGTTTTAAGTTAAGTTTTTGGCTTATAGATATGTTAAGCTTTTGGTTAGATTTCCTTTCTTAGGGATTTTTTGGAGGGATCTGTACAATTAGTTATCTAGTCTTTTGAAACATCTAAGTTGGTACTTCAGTATTTAGAAGTGTTGATGTGCTATTCTTGTCCTATAAGAATTTATGATGTATTAAGTGAAAATGTATAATTTTTTTTCACAAAAATCATCATGTTATTTTCTCTGAGAATATAGGCCCTTTGAAAGTATATTGTGCCAAACCCCTAATGTAGTCTCTGTCATACCATCATAAGACAAGATACTTGGTAAATGCTTCAAAATGAGATTTGGGAAGCTCTTTTTCTTGTGATTGATTTCTTAGGAACAAATTGGTTGTTAATGTGAATGGATCACTTCAATTGATTTTTCTTCTTCTCAAATATGAAGGTTATGAAAATTTTTTAAAATATTTATTTATTTGAAAGGCAGAGTCAGAGAGGCAGAGGGAATTTCATCCAAATAAATTCCATCAAAATAAATAAGCAGATACATACTTTTTAAAGGATTTATTTATTTATTTATTTATTTGAAAGGCAGAGTTTATAGAAAGAGAGGCAGAGGCAGAGAGAGCAAAGATTCACTCCCTAAATGGCCGCAACTGCTGGAGCCAGCCAGGCTGATCCAAAGCCAGAAGCCAGGAGCTTCTCTGGTTTTCCCACATTGGTGCTGGGCCTAAGGACTTGGGCCATCTCCACTGCTTTCCCAGGCCATAGCAGAGCGCTGGATTGGAAGTGGGGCAGCCTGTACTGCAGGTGATGGCTCTACCCGCTAAGCCTTCATAACTATCAATTCATATGAAACATATCTCATAAAAATATATCTTTGTTTATATAAGACGAAATTGAGAAGTCTTTTACTGGTAAAATATTTTTATTAGTGACAGTGATCTGTAAACAACTAAAGACTTTATGAAGATACAAATATTTGCTGCATAGACTCTCATGAGTAGAGTAAATAATAAGGTGTTGTAGAATAAAGAGATGATTTAGTGAGTATAATTCAAACCTGTCTTGACTCAGGCTCATGGTTTTAGATATCTTGATGATACTGGGTCATAAATGAAGAATGTATAGAACAATACATACAACTGAGATCAGGATATACTTTGGAACTTGTTTTCTTGGAAAATCACCTGATTTTGTTTGGTCTTTAAGGATTTGAATTATCAATATGCTTATTTATTTACTTTTAAAAGGGTTTTTTTTTTTTTTTTTTTTTTTTTGACAGAGTTAGTGAGAGACAGAGAGAAAGGTCTTCCTTCCGTTGGTTCACCTCCCAAATCCCAAATGGCCGCTATGGCTGGCGCACTGCGCTGATCTGAAGCCAGGATCCAGGTGCTTCCTCCTGGTCTTCTATGCAGGTGGACGCCCAAGCACTTGGGCCATCCTCCACTGCCTTCCCGGGCCACAGCAGAGAGCTGGACTGGAAGAGGAGCAACCGGGATAGAATCTGGTGCCCCAACTGGACTAGAACCCGGGTTGCTGTCGCCGGAAGCGGAGGATTAGCCAAGTGAGCCGCGGTGCCGGCCAAAAAATTTTTATTTATTGAGAGGTAGAGTTATAGACAAGAGAAAGGGAGAGATAGAAAGGTCTTTCTTCCACTGGTTCACTCCCTAAATGGCCAGAACTCTGGAGCTGGGCCAGCCTGAAGCCAGGAGCCAGCAGCCTCTTCTAGGTCTCCCATGTGGGTGCAGGGGCCTAAACACTTGGGTCATCTTTCACTGCTTTCCCAGGCCATCAGCAGAGTTGGATTAGAAGTGGAGGAGCTGGGATGTAAGCTGGAGGCCCATATGAGATGTTGGGACTGCAGCCAGAGGCTTATTCTACTGTTCCACAGCACTAGCCCTCAATTCTTATGCTTATTAACGTGACTGTCTTTGTATAGAAGTGCCAGATCATAGGCCAAAGTAGCCATATTCCAGTTTTTTCCCCATTGATTAAATCCTTCTGTTTCGAATGCCTTTTGATTATATTTCAGCACCATTCCAAACAGCTATCATTTCTTTATATTGTACCATGTAATTCTCTTCAGTAGCCCTACCTCCCTTTTTAAATGAGACTTTAATGTAGAGTATTCCCTACCATGTCTCATTTTTATATGTTATCTTAAAAGGATTTAACACCAAAGTCTACATCATTTCTAGATGACTTCTCTAAACTGGGCAAAAGTTTTATATTTTTAACACTATCTAATGTAAAGTTCTTTTAACATTGCATTGATTGCAAGTTAGTGCTGGCTCACTTTATCTTGCTTTTGTCTTTTTCTTAGTTTAAGTTATTCCTGTTAGGCTTATGGTTAAACTTTACTTTTGAGGAAATATGTGGTCAGATGTGTAGGTGGTGGTATCCTGGGAGATTCTGCTATACATATGGTGCCTGGGGACATATTTTTGCTTACATAATATCTAGAGAATTTCCAACTATCCCTCTTAAAGATTTTTTTTTTTTTTTTTTTACCAACATTGTCATTGACAAAGGTAATATAGTTGTTTCCAGGGCTAAGAAACCAGGTCCTTTGAATTATAGCATTATCAATTATTTTTCCCTTGGAATGCCATATAGAAATGTATTCCCCATATTCTGAGGGCTTTTGCCTTTAACAGTGTTTCGTTTTCTCAAGTCATCCTCTACTGCTTCCCCTTTGGGGTGGGATAAAAAAGGAAGAATCTTTTTTTATTATCATCTTTTAAAATGAAAGTTATAAGAATGTGAACTGAGATAAGTTTCATGAGTTTTACACTGTTAATATAAGTCATGGATTTCTGCCCATATGCAAATGAAATAATTAATATAACTGTTATAAATTCTATTTTGACTACATGTTCAGATGTTTTAAATAAACAGTTCCCATCTGATGAATTTATCTAAAACACATTCGCATGTTCACAATGGTAGCTGGACTCCCTCGAATGATTCCATTTATTTTTAGACACTGGTGTAGAATGGTTTTTCTGTAGCATTTTGCCCACAGTCATACATTCCCGCACTACACTGTTGTGAGAATTCCAGTACATTTTGTTTTCCTACCTCTCATATCCGACTATTAGCTTATACTTTTTTCCTCTTGCAATTTTGTTTGGCCTACTCAGCCAGACTTTCAGGGTGAATTTCTCCCTATTTTTCTGGCCTATTTCTTTTTCTAACCTTTAAATCACTGGCAACTTTTGCTGATTTCCTTTCTCCTCCCTCCCAACAGAAATTTCCATGCAGTATCGGCATGATGGAGCTTGTCCAACAACTAGTAAGTTGTCGAACTGGGTTGGTAACCCAGGCTTTTTGACTCTTACTGTGGTACCTTAGGTCACCTTTGATCCTCTACATTAATTTTCCAAAATGCAATTAGTTCTTAATTGAAGAAACTTCATGCTCCTACAGAGATATCTTCATACACTGCTTTGTGTTATATTCTAGATCTGTTTTACAGTTGAATTGTATGAAGTTGAATTTTGATTGTTGGCTGCTTAATATTTTGCTTCCATTGCAGTATTATGACTTCTGCTCTTTGATGAAATAATAT
This sequence comes from Oryctolagus cuniculus, assembly GCF_964237555.1. NCBI lineage: Eukaryota > Metazoa > Chordata > Mammalia > Lagomorpha > Leporidae > Oryctolagus > Oryctolagus cuniculus. Next base: position 48,001,143 of record NC_091444.1, read on the forward strand.
TTTCAGTATTTTGGTTTCCATTAGTTTTAATGTTAATATAGTTTTTCAGTATTTGTGTATTGGCATGTTAGGTAAGGTAGCTTTCTTAAAACTCTGAATATATTGAGACTTGATTATACTGACTTCTGGGAAATGAGAATGTTTGATAGGATTAGATGGTATAATGAAGTTTTTCTTTATAATGAATATTGTTGAATGTGCCCTAATACAGTAGATACACCTTTATAGAATTGCATACTATAGAAACTCACTTTACCAACACATTATCATGGTTAGATTGTTAAATGTCTTTTTAAAGGTGATTTAAAAATGTTTATCACTGAAGAAATTATTGTCATCACTTACAACAGTATAGCTAACATTTTCTCATTAAATAATATATTGGTAAATGGAATACAATATTTAGAAATTTATACTATGTTAAAAATTGAGCCAAACTTGCCTTTTTAATAATTCAAGCCAAGATACGTGATTAACTTACTGTAATTTCATTAATAGTGATGCAGTCTATGCCTGTTTCTTTTGTGTGTTTGTGACTGGTCTTAACCTGAAGTCCTTTTTTCCTTACTTGAAAGCTTTCTCAGAGTTGCTGAATGCAATACACAATGGTAAGTTTTATTAGAATCTTCTCTGGTGGTTTATTTATTACAAAGGTTGCCTTTTGTTGAGAATCCCAATGGATAGTTAGCATGTTCTATTGACTAGATGAAATCCAGCACTTCAGTTGTTGAACTTAGTGAAAACTGTTTGTAGATTGCCTACAAGGTTGATGATAGGTCAGTAGAGATCTTCAGTATGGCTTTTAATGTCTTTTTGTGAGGGAAATTGATAAAAGTATTGTTCTGGTTCTGAAATAGTTCTTCTAACTCTGTTGCACTATTTCTTGCCATTGCAGTTAGTAATTGGTACCCTCATCAGGAATTTGCTGCAGAATCACAATTTGTTATGTGAATTTTGTTTTTTAGGATTTTGGTTTATTAATATGTAGAATACTTTGATTACTTTACCCCACATAGTGAATAAACAGGAGATAACCTTTTAAATTGTATCTTGTTTGGGATGAGTTTTTTTTGCCCCAGTAGAGTTGTGTCTTCTTCAGGGTTGCATTCTGAAATTAGCGTGTAAAGCAAATAGTATCATGTTTTACCTTCACAGTGTAATTATAATGAAGTCCATTTTGCAAAATAAAAAAAAAAAGTCTTAGCGTTTCTTCAGTTTCCTCAAGAACCTTGTTTAATCCTTTGATATTTGAAATTTTTCCTTTGAATCTGTCATCATCTATTAAACTAATCTTGGTGAAGACTGTATAATTTAAAGTAGTTTTTCAATATATTTCTATTAACTGTATGAAATCTTGCATATTTTGATGATATAGTTGAATTTGTAGTTGGTTTACATTGTTTTTGGAGTATATTGCCAGAGTTGGGCCAGGATGAAGTGGGTGATACTAGAGAGCTGGACCAGGAGCCAGAATTCAGGTCAAGTCTCTTATGTGACTGGCAGGAACTGGGCCACTTGAGCTATCGCTGTGCCTTCTAGGATCTGTAGTGGCAGAATGCTAAAATCAGGACAGCTGGAATCAAGAGGCACTCTAATGCAGGACATGGGCATCTTGACCATGAGGCTAAGCATCTAGACCTTGGATCTAGGTTTTTCTTGTTTAATTTTTTAAGATTTTATTTAATTTAAAGAGTTTGGAAGTGTGTGTGTGTTTCTTTGTTCTTTCCCATTTTATTTGAAAGGGAGAGAAAGATCGATCGATCTTCCATCAACTGGTTCACTCCAGAGATGCCTACAACTGCCATAATTGGGCCAAGCTGAAGCAAGGATTCTGCAGCTCCCATGCAGATCTCCCATATGGGTGGCAGGGATTCAAATACTTCAGTCATCTGCTGTCTCTGAGCGTGCACATTAGCAGGAATCTGGATGGCAAGCATAAAAGCCAAGTCTTGAACCAGGCTTTCTGATATGGGATGTTTTTGTCCCAGCTGGCAACTTACCAGCTGCCATAAAAGCCTATCCTCCAACTTAAACTTTGAATTACAAAGACAAGTCTAGGGTTGACACCCAGTGAATGATACTTAGGCTTCGAGTGATTTTCCTTTTTTCTGAGTGTTAGGTTTTTAAAAAATTGTGGTACAATATACAAAACATAATTTTTTCATCTTGTAAAATTGAAATTCTATAGCCATTAAAAACAATTAGTTCCCCATTTTTCTGCTGTTTCAGTTCCAATACAGTGCAGAATTTGACTTGATGAGAGCATACATCCTTATCTTCTTTCTCTTACAGATGAAGCCATCATTCTTAAGTATCATATTAGCTGTGGTTTTATTAAAATGAGCAGAATGAGGAAATTAGATTCCTGATCAATGTTGTTTTAGTTCCTTCCTTCCTTCTTGATTCATTTATCTGGTTGGAAGGCAGAGTGATAGAGAGAGAGAGAGAGATACTCTATCCACTGGTTCACTCCACAAATGACTGCAGCAGCCTGGTCTGGGCCAGGCCAAAGCCTGGAATTCCATCCTTGTCTCCAAAATGGGTTGCAGGGCCCATCTTCTGCCTTCTTCCCCACATTAACAGGAAGCTGGATCTGAAGCAGACCAGCTGGGTCTGGAATACAGGCTATGATATGGGTTGCCAGCATCAAAGGTGGAAGCCTAACTTGCTGTGTCACAATGCTGGCTCCTCTGACTCCTTTTGGTAGAATTAACTCACCCTCCCTCTCTCTTGTTTAATAGTTTTGCATTCCCATATATGATGTTATCATACTTTTCTCTAGTCTTATCTTTGTTATTCCTCCATACAATTGTTTTTATTTCTGTGTTCTATATCTTATTCATATTTATCTCAGATTTGTGAAATGTTAATCTCTTTCATTAGGCAATTGAGATTCTGGATAATTTTAATTAGGAACCTTTTATCTGCCAAGTGCCATTTGGATATGTGTAATATCACTCCTGGTCTATACAAAATTATCAAATTAAAAATGAGCCTGCTATAGATACATTGAATTTTGAGTCCTAATACAGTTGCATTGGCAGGGTCAGACCCAGTAATTTTGCAGGCTTTACATGGCCTATAGGCTGAACATTCCTCACCCCTGCTGTAGTATGATGCATGTAGGAAAATCTTACATAGAAATTTTACTATTTTGCTGAAACTTAATTCTGAAAAAATAAAGACCAATGAAATATATATTAATAATGCTGGGCATTGAGTTTTAAGTATATATTTTGAAAAAAGATTTATTTATTTGAAAGGTACAGTTACAGTGTGGGAGGAAGAGAGGGAGGGAAGGAGGTTGGGAGAGAGGGAGAGAGGGAGAGAGAGTCTCTTCCCTTCACTGGTTCACTCCCCAAATGGCTACAGCAGTCAGAGCTGGGGTGATCAGGAGCCAGAAGTTTCATCCAGGTCAGCATGTGGGTGGCAGAGGCCCAAAGACTTGGACCATCTTCCACTGCTTTCCCAGGTGCATTAGCAGGGATCTGGATCTGAAGTGGAGCAGCTGGGACTCGAACCTACACCCATATGGGATGTGAGTGCTGCAGGTGGTAGATTTACCTGCAACCGTACCTTAAACATGCATCTTGATTTGATGTTTCTCAGTATCTTAGACCTTTTTGGATTTGTATGGAGTATGCCATAAACTTTACAAATTAGTGTTTTCAGGTAAGGAATGAAGAGTATCACTAATATACAGAAAACTGCTTTTTGGAAACTACCTCATCATTTACAAAAATAAAATTAAGCAACATAAAATGAATTTTATATGATCAGAGTAATTTAAAAACTTAAAAAATGAAGAAATAATGTTAAATTATTTTTCCAAAAAAGGAAAAGTAAACAGAATAGTGAAGAGGAATATATAATATAAAATTCTCTGTAAATTTTGGGAACTTTGGAAGGCAGTTGGGAAAGGCAAGATATAGTTATTTATATATAAATATATAGTCATATAAATGACATGGTAGGTTCACATGAAGCAAAGTGCTTTGCATTTTATAATATTTGATCATGACTTGGAACAAGGCAAGTAGACTAACAATTCAGATTTCATAATCTTAATCTAGAAATGTAACTTTTCTGTTTCACATAGGAGATCTATTTAAATTGCTTGTTAATAATGTCGAAGCAAGTAATATTTATAGAAAGCATTAGTTTTATAGCCGCTTCTTTTTTTTTTTTTTTTTTTTTGACAGGCAGAGTGGACAGTGAGAGAGAGAGACAGAGAGAAAGGTCTTCCTTTGCCGTTGGTTCACCCTCCAATGGCCGCTGCGGCCGGCGCACCGCGCTGGTCTGATGGCAGGAGCCAGGAGCCAGGTGCTTTTCCTGGTCTCCCATGGGGTGCAGGGCCCAAGCACTTGGGCCATCCTCCACTGCACTCCCTGGCCACAGCAGAGGGCTGGCCTGGAAGAGGGGCAACCGGGACAGAATCCAGCGCCCCGACCGGGACTAGAACCCGGTGTGCCGGCGCTGCTAGGCGGAGGATTAGCCTAGTGAGCCGCGGCGCTGGCCAGTTTTATAGCCATTTCAAAAGTAGCATATCATTATTCTGGTTTTCCTCTTTCTTTCTCAGTGATAGTTTTGATGTAGTGCTTTCCTCCCCTTTTGTTTTTAAGGGAAAAGTATTATTGGGGGAAATGGTCTAGTGCTTTCTACGTTGTTTATACATTTTTCTTCCTTGTTAGACCTTGTTAGGGTAACTGTTAGGCTTTATTCATCTTTACCAATATTTAGCTTATCATTTGATAAGCTCTCCATGAGAATTGAATGCATGATTTGTTAGTTGCTAAACAATCCTTGAGTAAGTTTCATGTATTCTTGGTAATTTGTTTTTCTTTGGTAAGTAAGTTTTTTTATTAGCAGTTTCTTTCATTGTAGTATCTTGGTTCTTTGATGCAGCAGTAAAGTTGTTTCATTTGTTCAGCTTGGGGTTTTTCACTTTTAATTTTATTTTTAAATAATAAAGAAGGCTTAGGCTTGTTTGCAGTTGGTCACTGATTGATCTTTCTAAAAAAATACTTTTGGAAAAGCTTAGGAAATACGTTTTAATGTTTAATTTTTTTGTGATAGGGCATTTAATGATAGGGCAGGGAGCATGACCAGTTTCCCATCTGCTGGTTTACTCCATAAATGCTGCTAAAAGTCAGTGTAGTCTGATAGATGCTGGGGAACTCCATCCAGGTCTCCCACATGGGTGGTAGGAACTGAATTGCTTGAGCCATCACCATGGCTTCCCACAAAGAAAGAGAGTATGGCGGCCAGGAAGTCTGAATACAGGAGACAGGCAACTTAATATATGTCTTTTTGTTTTGTTTTCAAGCTGATTTTTAAAGCATAATTTTTATAAGGGAGAAGGAAAGATTTTGCTTGTTCAATCTCTAGATACCTACAACAGCCAGACCAGGACAGAACCAGGAAACTAGAACCCGGTCTAGGTATCCCACATCAGTGGCAGGGATCTAAGTACTGCTGCCTTCTAAGGTGTCCATTAGAAGGAAACTAGAAGTGAATGGAGCCAGGTCTTGAACATAGGCACTCATAAGGGATGCACATGCCTCAAGTGGTGTCTAAATCACTGTGCTGAATGTCTGCTCCTTAGCCTATGTCATTAGTACCAGACTAAATGTCCACTTCACTAGTTGATATTTGTATCCATTTATTATACATTTAAATTCCCTTTAATTAAGGTACTTATTGTTTATCATGCGTAGACTTATTAAACAAATCTCATTTGACAGAAAAGATTAAGCATTGTTAACTGATTATTCTCCTGTATCTACTATAGGGTAAGTTTGAGTATGAATATCAATGATTTTACAAGTGGACATTTTGCCTGAGGAACAGATTCTGACTTGGATTTGTCAAATTAGCTTTTAGGATACTGGTTTTTGTTCTTCATCTGTGTCCATGTCTCCTTTGCATTACAAAGAAATCCAAATAGGAATCTAAGAACAAAGATGAATAATCCTCAAGTGCGTGTGTGATGAAATATTACTGATGGGACAGGTTGTTACTGTGAGAAGCACTGATCTAGGTCATTTGAGAGCTAATTTATTTATTTTTTAATTACTTACTTATTTATTTGAGTTCCAGAGAGAGAGAGAGAGACAGAGATCTTCCATCCACTGGTTCACTCCTCAGATGGCTACAACAGCTGGAGCTGGGCCGATCCAAAGCCAGGAGCCAGGTGGATCAGAACTGGAGCATCCGAGACACAAACTGGCAGACTGGTGCCCATGTGGGATGCAGACATCACAGCAGGTGACTACCTGCTATGCCACAATTCTGGTCCCGAGATCTAATTTCTTTTTAAATACAATAGGCTTACTTTTCCTTCTTATTGGAAGGAAAGATAAGAAATATACTTATGGGGCAAGTGTTGAGGTACAGTGCGTTGCAACATCTGCATCCCATATCAAAGTACCTAGGATTGAGTTCCATTTTTGTCTCTGCTTCTAATCCAACTTTATTCTAATATGCATAGGAGGCAGCAGATGATGGCTTAAGTGCTGAGTCCCTGTCACTCACATGGGAGACCCAGATAGAGTTCCTATCTCCTGGCTTTGGCTTGACATGACCCCAGCTGTTGTGAGCTTTTGGAGAGTGAACTCTAGTGAGTTTATAGTGAGTGGAAGATCTCTTTCTCTGTTGCTCTACTTTTTCTTTCTTTCTATCTATCTATCTATCTATCTATCTATCTATCTATTTATTTATTTATTTATTTTTTGATAGGCAGAATGGACAGTGAGAGAGAGGGACAGAGAGAAAGGTCTTCCTTTGCCGTTGGTTCACCCTCCAATGGCCGCTGTGGCCAGTGCACCGTGCTGATCCGATGGCAGGAGCCAGGTACTTCTCCTGGTCTCCCATGGGATGCAGAGCCCAAGGACTTGGGCCATCCTCCACTGCACTCCCAGGCCATAGCAGAGAGCTGGCCTGAAAGAGGGGCAACTGGGACAGAATCCGGCACCCTGACTGGGACTAGAACCCAGTGTGCCGGCGCCACAAGGCAGAGGATTAGCCTAGTGAGCCACGGCGCCAGCCTGCTCTACTTTTTCAATAGATAAAAATCAATAAAAAAAGAAATATGCCTGCATAGCATGTTTTATATGTTTATATGGCATATTTCAGCGTGTGTGTGTGTGACAGTACGTTGTCAAATCTCAGAATATACCAAGTTAGAACTACACTTATTCCAATACAAATGAATGCTGAATATCTTGATGAAGGATAAATAGGGGGAAATATCAATGTAGATCTTGAGCATCATAGTAAAAGGTTGCAAAGTACACTTGTAAAGGATTGAATTCAAACCATGGAGAGAGGCAGCTGAAGGAAAGTAAGCTAGTCCTTATAATTGCTCTCTTAAATCAGAGAAATGGTAAGAAAATAAGATGAGTTTGAGGATGAAACAATACATAAGAAACAATATGAAGTATTGGGCATGACTATGATTATGCCAGTATAGTGAAGAATTTGATTAATACTGTATGGCTTTATAATAAGTAGCAAAAGATTTATTCTGCATATAAGACAAATAAGACTTTACATTTCAAAACATCCAAGCTATTTTGTCACTATTGGTTCCTGGAAAATAGGCTTCAAAGACTCCTAAGTGATGAACGCAGTAATATATTACCATTTAGTTGGTGAGTCAGCTGCATAATTTTTGATGTACATGTTAACCACTCTAAAGTGAAATGAATTTATTAATGTCTCACTGAAACTTCAAGAGTCTTAATCTGAGAGTTCATATGGCATTAGGAAATTTAGTATAATAGTTGACTTATTCAATTAATTTTGTGGAAATGCCATTAATCTCTTTGTAAATTTACAGAAGGGTTTTTTTTTTTTTTTCCTTTAATCCTATTGATTTTTTTTCCCCTCTAAATTCCTCATCTGATCTATCATGGTAGTTTTTAAAAACTGGTGATTAAAAGTCTGAAATTAAAGTGTGTCTTTTCTTTAGACAGAGATGACAATTCTACACTAACAAAGCAAGAACTTAAATTCATAGGTATGTACCAAACTTAAGCATGGTTATAAAGGTAATAATGTTAATACTAAAGTAGCTTATAAACCTTCTGCTAAGCAGTATTCAGGATTTAAAATGATAAAAAAATGATGTCCTGAAAGGAATTATTCATATTCTTGCATGGTTGGTGGGAGGAGCTCTGTTATGATGTTCTTATTGTTGTGCTTGTATGGATTTGTCATATGTAGTTGATAGATTTTAGAATTCCTAGACCTGTTTTCCTATAAGCATCTAGGTGTTCAAGTGTTTGATTTATAAGAATACTTTCTACATCTTTGACTCTTTTTTTTTTTTTTCCACTGAGAGAAGACAGAATCTGAGCCATTTTCTATGATTTATATCCTCTACCTTTTTAACGAGTCACTTAAATATTTCTGGATCAGTTAGCAGTAAGTATGTGCATTCTGAAATAGAGATGGATTTCACACTGTTACCTAATTAGGTATGCATTTCTTACCCCTTTTCCATGCAAAAAATCTTTGAGTTTTCACATGCTAACAAGAGTCAGTTTGTAGCCTCTGAGTGCTTACAATGAAACTTTCCTTTTCAAGACTATTGGCTTTCTTTTTCTAAGATATATTTATTTACTTGAGAGACAGAGACATATAGTCATTTTCTTTTTTCTTTCTTTTTTTAAATATTTATTTATTTACTTGCAAGTTAGAGGGGCCAGTGCTGTGGCTCAGTGGGTTAACGCCCTGGCCTGAATCACTGGCATCCCATATGGGTGTCGGTTCTAGTCCTGGCTGCTCCTCTTCCCATCCAGCTCTCTGCTGTGGCCTGGGAAAGCAGTGGAAGATGGCCCAAGTCCTTGGGCCCCTGTACCTGCGTGGGAGACCCAGAGGAGGCTCCTGGCTCCTGGCGCAGCTCCGGCTGTTGCGGCCAATTGTGGAGTGAACAATCAGATGGAAGACCTCTCTCTTTCTGCCTCTCCTCTCTCTGTGTATCTCTGACTTGCAAATAAATAAATAAATCTTAAAAAAAAAAAGTTACACAGAGAGAAAGAGAGAAGCCTTGTATTCACTGGTTCATTTCCCAGTTGGCCTCAATGTCCGGAGCTGTGCTGATCCAAAGCCAGGAGCCAGGAGCTTCTTCTGGGTCTCTCTTGTGGGTGTAGGTCTCAAGGACTTGCCATACTCCACCAATTTCCCTGGCCATAGCAGAGAGCTGGATCAGAAGCAGCTGGAACTAGAACCGGCGCCCATATGGGATGCTGGCACTGCAGGCAGTGGCTTTACCCACTATGCCACAGTGCTGGCCCCAGATAGGCATAATTTTGATCTGCTAGTTCACTCCACAAATGCCCACAATCATCAGGTCTTGGGCAGGGTGATGCAAGAGCCAGAAACTCCATCATGTCTTTCACAAAGAAAAGAAGAGACCGGCCCAAGTGTTTGGGCCATCATCACTGAGCTGCAAAGGAGTGCGGATCAGCCAGGAATCAAACTTGTCCTCTGATATGGCTGGCTTAACCTGGTGCGTCACAAATCCAGCTACATTATTTTTTCAAAAACTTATTTCTTTATTTGAAAGGCAGAGGGAGAGAGAGAGAGAGAGAGGGAAAAAGAGTGAGCGAGAGAGAGGGAGGGAGGGAAGGAGAGAGAGAGTGTCACCCAACTACTGGTCTATTCCCCAGATGCCCACACAGCCAGGAACTGTTAACTCAATCCAGTAGGATTGGAAGGGTACTTAAGTATTCAGCTATCACCTGAAACCTCCCAGAGTGCATATCAATGTGAAGCTTGAATCAGGAGCAGAGCTGAGACTTGATCACAGGCTTTTCAACATGTGATGTAGGTGTTTCACAAATGGCTCTCCCAGTTTGTTTTTGTTTTTCATTTGACAAGTATATTTAGCATATAGTTAATGCTTTTCTATATGTGAGATACTTGTTTGTTGTTTTGGAGAGATAAGTGTATGCTACAAATGGATCATACCATTGGGGGACCACAGAATCTAAAGGAATAGGAGTATGTATATTAACAATAGTTATAAGAGTTAGTTATAACTTATACAATATATTACATTATATTATATTATACAATATAATAGGAGTTCAATGTTTGGGAAAACTACTTTGAACTGATGGAATGAGATGTCCAGAAAATGTAACATTTGACCTGGTGCTTAAAGATTGTATAGAATTTAGGTATTTGGAGATATCAATTAGAACTGAATTCCCAGTCTCAAGTACACAGTTAGCACAAGCAGTGTCACAAAAGTGAAAACACATTAGCTGTATAATGTGGCAGTGATATTGATATTTGATATGAGAATTCTGAAAAATAATAAACTTGGCTGTTAGGCCAAGGAGTTGAAAGTGAAAATAGTTGATATTTGAGTTGGAAAAAGCCATGATAAAATCTGTTCATTAGGAAGGTTCATCTAGTACTAGCATATAAAATTTAAAAGTTCTGATGCTGAAATGGAGAAACCAAATAAAGTTGTTATTGTCAATACAGATTTACTAAGGGCCTTAGTGAAGATGAATGTCAGACTGATGAGATACTTTATTCAAGAAGAACTGGTAGTTGTGTTCAGTTAATTTAATTTAGCATGCAGATATATTGGGCATGAAATAAAATTGGAACAAGTCCATATATGGGTAATGACTGAAACTCTGAGATGGTCACTGCTGATAAATGTTTTTTGAGAAGACAAAAGAGGTTCTATCAGGTTATTTTAAAATATGGAAGTCTTAACAGGTGTAAAGGAAGACGCTAGAGAGATAAAGTGTTAAGTTTCCAAAGAGTGATATTGATGGACTAAAAATCTGGAAAAGTTGAACACGTAGAAAAATTATGCTTGAGGGAATATACAGAGGCTAGCAATGAAACATTCGGTATTTTGTATTAATGCATGTTTAAATTACTAGAAATTTTAAAAATATCAATTATTTCTTTCAGATATTTGTGGTAACTTGAATGTGTTTGCAAAAGTATTTTCTTTTCAGTATACTTCAGAATAGTGCTTCAGTGATTAAAAGGATCCTTATTTATCACTCTTATATTTGAGGATTAAACTTATGAGCTACAGTTATTTCCTTTTGTAATTCTCTCTTCTTTCTTGTATTCTTTATCTGAAATACCTCTTTGAGTTAGAATGGGTTTTTTTTTTTTTTTTTTTTTTTTTTTTTGGCTTTCATCCTGTGCTCTGCCTACCTCTTACTGAATCAGTCACAACCACTCCCATTTCCATATATATATGGAAATACATATATATATATGTATATGTATATGTAGAGAGAAAGAGATAAGATTTTATTTGAAAGGTAGAGCTACAGAAGAGGGAGGGAGAGAGAGAGAAAGGTCTTCCATCCTCTGGTTCACTCTCTATTTTTTTTTATTTTTTATTTTTTTACAGGCAGAGTGGACAGAGAGAGAGAGACAGAGAGAAAGGTCTTCCTTTGCCGTTGGTTCACCCTCCAATGGCCGCTGTGTCCGGCGCACTGTGCTGGTCTCCTGTGGGGTGCAGGGCCCAAGCACTTGGGCCATCCTCCACTGCACTCCCTGGCCACAGCAGAGAGCTGGCCTGAAAGAGGGGCAACTGGGAAAGAATCCGGCACCCCGACTGGGACTAGAACCCGGTGTGCTGGCGCCGCTAGGTGGAGGATTAGCCTATTGAGCCACGGCGCTGGCCGTCTGGTTTACTCTCTGAATGGCCACAATGGCCAGAGCTGGGCTGATCCAAAGCCAGGAGCCAGGAGTTTCTTTTAGGTTTCCTATGTGGGTGCAGGGACCCAAGGACTTAGGCCTTCTTCTACTGCTTTCCCAGGCCATAAGCAGAGAGCTGGATTGGAAGAGGAGCAGACGGGACACAAACTGGCCCCCATATGGGATGCCTGGGCTGCAGGTGTTAGCTAAGCTTACTTCGCTGCAGCACTGGCCCCCATTTCTAATTAATGAATGTGAAACTTTCTAGTAATGACTTTTATATTTCTTCTTCCTCATGGCTACTATGTTGATTTAGATCTTTATCTTTCACCTAGTGCATTATAGTAACCTTTGTTTTTGTCACTATACCTAACACCTGGTATGTTGACTTAAACTAGTAACTCAGAAGTTAAGGTAAAGAAGGATGTCATAAGCTGGCGCCGCGGCTCACGAGGCTAATCCTCCGCCTGCGGCGCCGGCACACCGGGTTCTAGTCCTGGCTGGGGCGCCAATTCTGTCCCGGTTGCTCCTCTTCCAGTCCAGCTCTCTGCTGTGGCCCAGGAGTGCACTGGAGGATGGCCCAGGTACTTGGGCCCTGCACCCATATGGGAGACTAGGAGGAGGCTCCTGGCTTCGGATTGGTGCATCGTGCTGTCCGCAGCACGCCGGCTTTAGTGGCCATTTTGGGGGATGAACCAACGGGAAAGGAAGACCTTTCTCTCTGTCTCTCTCACTGTCTAACTCTGCCTGTCAAAAAAATAAAATAAAACAAAGAAGAATGTCATAAAAGCATTTACGATAAAAATTTAACTCTCAAGAATGTCAGTGTTGTTTGTCTTACTCTTCTTAAGATAATCTTTTTTGGGAAAACAAATCATAATTGGAAATTGCTTCATCAGTGAATTTGACATCAGAATGATTATAGATTATATTTAAAGGTTACTTCCATCTTGATAACTTTTTTCTTTTTTTAAACGATATGTTTATTTGTAGTTATTTTTAAGGTTGAGAGAGAGGGGAGAGAAAGAACAAGAACCTCTCCAAATACATACAATAACCAGGCTGGGCAGTCTAAAACCAGGAGCCCCTTTGGTCTCCCATGTGAGTTAAAGACCAAAGCACCTGATCCATCACCCTCTGCTTCTGAGGGTGTGCATCAGCAGAGAGCTGGAACTGGAAATAGAGCCAAGGCTTGAACCAAGGCACTCCTAACTGCTGTGTGTTCCAGGCACCCTTTCACGTTAACGTGTAGTCTGGTTTGTGGAAAACTATTTCCCAATCATGTTAATTAAATCTGGAGATACACATCATGTCTTATTGGTGGGCTGTTTTGCTGTGTTTCTCTTTTAAGGATCTGTGTGTTTGTATATCTCCATTTCTGACAGAATAGTATATTTATGTAATACCAGGTAGGTATTTGGAATTCTGTTACTTGGAGTTTGTTTTCTGTCATGCATATTATATTAGGAGTAACAAATATTTTTCATTCACAATGTGTAACAGAGTGGCATGGTGGCACAGTGTTTATGCTGCTGCCTGGGATGCTTGCATCCTACAGTGTAGTGCCAATTTAAGTCCAGGTTCTTCTGTTTCTCATCCAGCTTCCTGCTAATGTACTCGAGAAGACAGTGAATGAGAACTCAAGTAATTGAGAGACCTGGATGCAATTTTGGGCTTCTGACTTCGGCTTAGCATAGCTCTGGCTGTTGTTGGCACTTTCTCTCCCTCCCTGGCTTTATTCCTCTGTCCTGTTCTCTCTCTGCTCTTCCCACATCCTTCCCCCCACTCCTTTTCTTTCTCCTTTTCTTCTTTCTACCACTCTGCCTTTCAAATAAATAAATAAATAAATAGTATGAAAATAGTTCACCAGGAATGGCTATACAGAAAGGAATTTCTGTCTTAAAAAAACTAATTCATTTTGGAAATAATAGAACATCTGATTTTCCTCTCAGATGAATCCCAAAAGAGAGAAAACAAGTCAACATCATAGACATAATACAGTACATAAGGGCAGATAACAGTAATATGAAATAGAATATTAAAAAGAAATAAGTGAAATTTTAGATACAAAGAACTGTATTCATTAAAAAAACATAACAGGGGCCGGTGCTGTGGCACAGTGGGTTAACGTCCTGGCCCAAAGGGCCGGCATCCCATAAGGGTGCTGGTTCAAGACCTGGCTGTTGCACTTCCCATCCAGCTCTCTGCTATGGCCTGGGAAAGCAGTGGAAGATGGCTCAAGTCCTTGGGCCCCTGCACCACGTGGGGAGAAGCTCCTGGCTTCAGATCAGCTCAACTCCAGCTGTTGCAGCCAATTAGGGAGTGAACCATCTGATAGAAGACTTTCTCTCTCTCTCTCTCTCTCTCTCTTTTTCTGCCTCTCCTTTTATCTCTGTAACTCTGACTTTTGAATAAATAAATAAATATTAAAAAGAGCACAATAAATTGAATAAATAATACAGTGGATACAAATAATAAAATAATGGGTAAATCAGATGAATGAAATTCTGCAAAGAAGGAAATGAACCAAGATTGTGTGCATGAATACTTGCATGTGTGTATATGTATACACTTATAAAGCAAAACTTGGAATATGGAGAATAGATGTAGAATCCAAATAACAGGAGCCCCAGAAGGGAATGAGTAAAAATGGAGAGGAGGAAATAATTCAAAGAAACAGAGATAAGATTCATTTTAAAAATAGAGATCTTGGTTGAAACATCCAATAGAATGCCAAAGGGAAGACGAAAGAAAAATCCTCATCTAGGCACATTATAGGAAAATTTTAAAATGTTACAGAAAAAGGAGAGAATTCTAAAGTATGAGTGGTTAATATTGAATTATCTTTTAAGGAGAGAAATCCAAAATGACTTAACAGAAAAAGTGACTTCTGTCATAAGGAAGTACACAAAACCTGACAAGGCTAGACTTAAAGAGCTATTATTAAAGCAGAAAAAAGAAGTACTCCGAATGTAAAAATTATACTCATATTTCTTGGTTTAAGATAAACTTTTTTAGAGATTATATATTTATTTGAAAATTAGAGTTATGGAGTGGGGTGGGGGCACAGGGTGAGATCTATCTTGCATTCAGTGGTTCACTCCCCAGATGGCTGCAACGGCCAGAATCTGGCTAAGCCAAAGCCAGGAGCCAAGGGCTTCAAACAAGTCTCCCACATGGGTGACAGTGCTTAAGTACTTGGGCCCTCTTCTGCTGATTTTCTCAGGCCATTAGTAGGGAGTGGGATCCCAAATGGGGCAACTGAAACTCAAAGTGGAGGACCATATGGAATGTCACGTCGCAGGCAGTGGCTTTATTTACTATGCCACAGTACTGACCCCAAGAAAGAATTTTATGTATTTATTTGAAAAACAGACAGATTTGCCATCTGCTAGTTTACTCTCCATTGCCTGCAATAGCTGGAGCCCATCCAGGCCAAAGAACTCAATTAATTTCATGATTGGGAGGGACTTAAGTACTTGAACCATCACCTGCTGCCTCCCAGGATGTGTACACATTAGCTGGAAACTTTGAGAATGGAGCTGTGCATTGAACTATAGAACTTCAATATTGAGGTGTGACTATCCCAAGCTGTTTCAACCTTTGTGTCAAACCACCTGCCCCATGCATTCATATTTCTTTACGGCATCTTCTGCCTTTAATCAGCAGTGATATTTTAGAAGTTTATACAGCTAAATTTGGAATTCTGTGTTACATTTCTAGGACACAAAAACCAGAATATGAAATCGTCTGTACCTTAGGCATAAGATAATATATACATGGTAAAGGAGTCACCTTCTTATTGCATGTTTCTTGTTTTCATTATGCTCATATTCTTTTTGAGTCAGAAATATAAAAATACTTACCAAATAAAATGTTTAAATTCTCATGATAGTTATATTAAAGTTTCAAAAAGAGTATTTTCATTGTCTCCATTTTCTAAAATTGAATGTTTCATTATTTTATGTTTTTATTTAAAACAGAAAAATATTAAGAATTCCAGATTGTTTAATAGTTACCACATCTAATAATATTACATTTTCATTTTAGTTGCCCTACCTCCCCTAGTGTTCCTTTTAATTCCTTAAGAAATAAATCACTGTGTAATGTATTTCATGATGTTAATCATTTTGGCTTATGATCGGTGTTAATTTAGGTTTGTCTCATCTCTTCTTAGTTGAAGTATTCTACTTAATTAACCTGACTACCCATACCTTTGCATTGCATCTGAGCTAAGTGTTTCTAAAGAGAAAGTCACACCAAATATGTAGAATTCATATCATTATAGATGCATGATAACAACCTCATCTGACATTTAAATTACTTTACAAGACCAGTATACTTTTCTGGGTAACTTTTACTTTCTGCCATGTTGAAGAAATTTTTTTTTTCCTATTCCTTCATAATCTTTTCTCCCCTTTATTCCATATACAGAGCATAGGCCAAATGGGACAACCCTCCTCATTCTCTCCCTATACTGTTGTGCTTGGTTTTTGTCATTAGTGCATGTGATTTCCCCGGGGGTGGGGGAGGGTATGTGGATGTATTTGTAGCTGGGGGTGGTGTGTGGTGTTCATGGTCTACTTGTTTTTGGTAGAAGAGTAAACCCTTTGAATGTCTCAGCTATATTAACAAAATCTCATCCGTTTTCAGCCTTTCTCACATTAGAGGCCCTAGGTCTCATCTCATTTCCTTGTGGACGTTAAAAACCAAAGTTCATGCATTAATGAGTGGGCTGATTCCTTATATTTAAGCTTAAGTTTTCAAGGTTCCTCTTCATTTTTGACCCCTAGGGATTTCTCTGAGATTCTTTGAATCATAAGTATTCATTTTTAGGTAACTACAATCTTTTTAAGATTTATTTATTTGAAAGAATAACAGGAAGACTTGGACAGTGAGAGAGAGTGTGTGTGAGCATGCTTGCTTTTTGTTCACTGATTCACTCACTGAATGGCTGTAGTGGCCAGAGTTGGGCCTAGCTGAAGCCAGGAACCAGAAACTCCATCCAGGTCTTCCACATGGGTATCAGGGGCCCAGGTAGGTGGGCCATTATCTGCTTGTTTCTCTGTGCATCAGAAGGAAGCTGGATCAGAATCATAGTATCTGGCACTGGATCTTGCACTCTGATCTGGGATGCCAGTGTTGCAAGTGCCAGCTGAACTTGCTGTGCCACAGCTAGCCCCTTTTAAGTAACTTTAATTAAAAGGTTTTACATAATCTAGTCTGCTCTATTGCAAGAAACAGAAATTCCTCCAGTGATTTATTTTTCAAACCACATGGTACTGGGCTGTGTAATTGCCATTTCACTCAGGCCAGAAATGGCTTTCATTGTTGCCAAATCAGTCAATATTTTCCCATCCTCGGTTAGATGACCTTTTAGTAGATCTGCCTGTGTTGAGCAATTCCTATTAGGAGCGACTTCTTTTTAAATTTTTCTTCTGTTTTCTTGCTTTTGTAATATTAATACTTAACTTGATTGTCCTTGTGTTTCAACTGTTTCTTTTTATTGTTCCTGTGACTTATCTTTGTCCTAATTTAGTGTTGAAATTCCTTGAATCTTTGCTTTTCTTCATAATTCTCACCAAGTTTTAGTCAATCAGAATCTTTTTATTTAAGTATTGTGATAGCTATATAAGTTATCTGATTACACTCTTCCATTGTCTTTCAAGGCATTGTCCATACTGCAGCCAAATGATCTTATAAAAACATAATTCCAGCCTAGTGGTTAAGATGCCTGCATCCCATAGCAGAGTGCCTGCATTCACGTCCTGGCTCTGTTTATGATTCTAGCTTTTTGCTAATGTGCCCCCTTGAGAGGCAGCAAGTGATGGCTTAAGTAGTTGTGTCCCTGCCACCTACATGGGAGACTTGGATTGTGCTGTAGGCTCCCAGCTTCAGCTTTGGCCAAGCTCTAACTGTGGTGATCATTTGAAGGATGAACCAGTGAATGGGAACTGGCAGCCTATCCATCTGTTTCTCTGTTTCTGCCTCTCAAATGAATACAAATAAATAATTTTTAAAATAGATATAATTCTAATCATGTTAATTTCCCATTTTATTCATTTTTTAGTTATTTTTTTTTCCATTTTAGTTTAAAGGGGAGAAAAAGATCTTCCATCTGCTAGTTCACTCCCCAAAGTTCATAACAGTTGGGACTGGGCCAGGCCAAAGCCAGAAGCCCAGAACTCAATCCGCATGGGTGGCAGGGACCCAAGTACTTGAGCCATCATCTTCTGCCTTCTATGTACACATTGTAGGAAGCTGGAATTGGAAGTGGAGATGGGACCCAAACCCAGGTATTTCCCCCCCGCCCCTTGAGATTTATTTATTTGAGAGGCAGAATTAGAGAGAGGGATGGAGGATGGGGAAGAGAGAGAGAACAAGCCTGGAAATCCATTTAGTTCTCCCACGTGAGTGGTAGGTTCCCAGTATTTGGGTCATCACCTATTGTTTTCCCAGGCACATAAGCAGGGAGCTGGATTGAAAGCAGAGCAGCCAGGATTCAAACTGTCACTCCCTTTTGGGATGCCAGCATTGCAAGTGGTGGCTTAACCTACTGTATCTGGCCCCAAACCAGGTATTCTGACATGGTATCTTGCATCTCACTGGTACCTTAACCACTGTGCTGAATGCTCACCCTATGATTTAAACTCTTTAATGTCTCTCCTTTAGGATGAAATTAAAATATTGTTTATTGGCCTGTGAGACTCTGCGTGAGCTGGCCGTTTGCTTTATCCGAAGTCTGTCTTTCTTTATAGATTTATTTATTTGAAAAGTAGAGCCACAGAGAGGCTGGTTTACTTCCCAAATGGCTGTAATAGTCAGGTCTGTGTCAGTTCAAAGCCAGGAGCCAGAAACTGTCTTTTTTAAAGATTGATTGATTGATTTAAAAGGGAGAAAGAGATTGATTTTTCCCTCGTGTGTGTGTGTGTGTGTGTGTGTGTGTGTGTGTTTTCCCCCCCAAATGGCAGCAATAGCCAGGACAAAGCTGGGAGCCTGGAACTCCATTCTGGTCTTCCACTTAGCTGATAGGGTCCTGTGTGTTTGGGCCATCTTATGCTTTCCCAGATGCATTAGGAAGCTGGAATGGAAGCAGAGTATCCAGGACTTGACCTGGCACTCCAAAATGGATCCCAGCAACAGTGTACTAGCATTGACTTAAATCACTACACTGTACTATAATGGTGGGTTTATTGTATATAAGCCTGACAAGTCAGTTCTGTAAAATTTAAATCCCCCTCCCCTGAATTTGGAGATGAGCTGTCATTTCGGGAATTAATGGTAAAAATCCTGTCTGAATCCTCTGGAACGATACAAATAGGAATAGTTTGAATGGTTAGATAAGCAAGAATTAATTAGCAGGTTCCTAATACTACTACCATTAGACAAATTCAGGTCTGACAGTTTTCAAGCATTTTGAATGCATATTCAACATTTAAATTCCTAGGAGGAACAGTTAGATTTTCTTTGTTAAGATCACATGTTCACTCCATGAGCTTACAGTATATGAAATGTTTGAGGGGTACTTCCCTAATAGAAAATAGGGTGCTATTTGGAAAAGGGCAGGTAAAGACACAGAAATTATCTCTCTGACTTGCTTCAATTTAGTTTAGTTTAGGCCTTCCTTGCAAAAGGCCTATTTTACACTGAAAATCTCATATTCTGTCATAGCACATTCTGTTTTTTTCATCATAGCATGAATTAATTGTTTGATTAATGTTTCTCTCCTTCACCTTTGAGCTTCATGAAAGAAGGGGTGGTCTGTTTTCTTTGTAGTATCTTTGGCATCTGGTATTGTGTACTGGTACAAGGTGCACATGAGTTTTGTAGAGAATTACAAAGTGAAACCAACCATGCAACTCTACGTAATTAATGATATTATAGCATCTTATAAGATTTTTTAGTGAAATAGAAAATATATGTACCATAGTTCTCTCTCATCCATGTTTCTGCTTTTTTCTTTTTTTTTTTAAATTTATTTCACTTTTAAACTTTATTTCCAAGAGTTACAGACAGAGAGGTCTTCCACCTTCTGGTTCTCTCCCCTGAAGGCCACAGCTTCCTGGGCTAAATCTGGCCAGGAGCCCAGACTCCATCTGGGTCTCCTGGGTGGGTGACAGGGATCCAGGCACTTGGACCATCTTCGGCTGCTGTCCCAGGCGTATTAGCAGGGAACTGGATCCTGAAGTAGAGCAGGCAGGTCTGAATTTTGCAATAATATGGGATGCTGGCATTGTAGGCAGCTTAATCTGCTATGCCAACACTGCTGCCTCCATGGTTTCACTTCTGTCACCAACATTTTCAGCTGTGATTTGAAAATATTAAATGGAAAATTGAGACAATGCATAAATTTTAAGTTGCTTGCTTCTTTATATAGCATGATTAAGTTGTGCATTGTCTTGTTCTATCCTTGCTGGGTATCTTTTTGTCCCATATAGCCATGCCGTACACATTGCCTGCTTGTGTATTATTTAGTAGCTATCTTGGTTATCTGATCAATTGTTGCAGTATCACAGTGACGTTCATTTTGCTTGATAAAGCCTCCAAAGCACAAGAGCAATGATGGGAAGGAGGCACCAGGGCGTAGAATATAGAAGTACAGCATAGGAGCTATATTATGGCATGATGGGTTTGGCCGCTGCCTGTGAAACCAGTTATGAGTGCCAGTTCTAGTCCCAGCTGCTCTGCTTGCAATTTAGCTCCCTGCTGATGCTGCACCTTGGAAGGTAGCAGAGGATGGTACAAGTATTGGGCTCCTGCCACCCAAGTGGGAGACCTGGATGGAGTTCCAGCCTCCAGGCTTCTGCCTGGCCCAGAACTGTTCATCTGTTCAGTTAACATGTATAACTTCCACCGTTTTGGAATCTATAATGTATTTCTTCAGATATGTCTTTATTAGTTCCTAATTTATCATGGTATCTTTCGGTTTTTCTAGCATAGTACATGATTAGAGTTTACATTCATGTATTTGTTTTATTGTTTGCCTTCCTAATTACATTTTAAATTCCAGGACAGCAGCAATCTTACCTGTCTTTTCCCTACTTTATTCCCTGCTCCTACTACAGTGCCTGATTCTTAGTAATTACTCACAATATATTTGTTTGGTAGATATGGATGGATGAATGAACGAGTGAGTGAATCCATATGTCATTGCCATTTCCATATCATTCTGTATCTTTATTTCTATTCTCTTTTCCTCGGTTTTAAAGATTTATTTATTTATTTGAAAGGGAGAATTACAGACAGAGGTGGAGAGGCAGAGAGAGAGAGAGAGAGAGAGAGAGAGAGAGAGATCGATCATCCATCTGCTGATTCACCCCCTAAAAGGCCACAACAGCCAGGGCTGAGCCAGGAGGAAGCCAGGAGCCAGGAGCTTCATCTGGTCTCTTGTGAGGGTGCAAGGGCCCAAGGATTTGGGTCATCTTTTGCTGCTTTTCCTAGGCTTATTAGCGGGGAGCTGGATTGCTCCTCTTCCAGTCCAGCTCTCTGTTGTGGAAGAGGAGCAACTGGGACTAGTACCCGGTGCCCCAACCGGGACTATAACCCGGGGTGCCGGCAAACCCGGGGTGCCGGCACCGCAGGCGGAGGATTAGCCAAGTGAGCCACGGCGCCAGCCAATAAATCTTTCAAAAAAAAAAAAAAAAGAGAGAGAACAGGGGCTAGCACTGTGGTCTAAAGGGAAGGCAGCGGAGGATGGTCCCAGTGCTTGGGCCCTGCACCTGCATGGGAGACCAGAAGGAAGCTCCCGGCTCCTGGCTTCGGATCGGCCATTAGGGGAATGAACCAATGGAAGGAAGACCTTTCTGTCTGTCTCTCTCACACTGTCTATAACTCTTTCTCTGTCTCTCTCTCTCTCTCACTGTGTAACTCTGCCTGTCAAAAAAATTTTTTTTTAATTTTTTTATTTGAAAGGCAGAATTACAGAAAGGGAGAGGCAGAGGCAGAGAGAGGTCTTCCGTCTGCTGGTTCTCTCCTCACGTGGCTGCAATGGCCAGGCCGAAGCCAGGAACCAAGAGCTTCATCTGGTTCTACCACATGGGTGCAGTGACCCCAGCACTTGGGTCATCTTCTACTGCTTTCCCAGGTGCGTTAGCATGGAGCTGGATTGGAAGTGGAGCATCCAGGACTTGAACCAGCACTTGTATGGAATGCCAGTACTGTAGTTAGTGACTTAACTTCTTGTGCCACAGCATCAGCCCTGTTATATTTCTACTCTGTATCCTGAACGAATAAGTTTATTTTCTTCAAACTTGTGTGTTATCGGATTTAGTTCTGTATATTCCAGTGAATGTCACATTACTTTGGATTATAATAGTATATGATTTGGAAAAGATGTAAAAAGAGTGAAGTTGAATAAAAGCATATACAAATACTTTAAGGGGCATTATTTGCCTTGTGAAGAACTATATAGGGGTCTAAGTAAACTGTTGATGCTCTGTAAATTATACCTGAGGTACAAGGTAGTTATGGGAAATTAGTTGTCTTCATTTCCAAAACTGTATTTCCAAGGTTAAGTCCTTCTGCCTTAAAATGAGAGGAAAGGGCTGGCTTTGTGATGTAATAGTTTAAGCTTCTGCCTGTAGTGCCTGCATTCCATATGGGCACCTGTTCTAGTCCTGGCTGTTTCACATCCCATCCAGCTCCCTTCTCATGGCCTGGGAAAGTAATAGAAGATGGCCCAAGTGCCTAGGGCCCCTGCATGCATATGGGAGACCTTGAAGAAGCTCCTGGCTCCTGTATTTGGATCAACCCAGCTCTGGCTGTTGTGGCCACTTGGGTCTCTTTTCTTTTATTTATTTATTATTTATTTATTCATTTATTTATTTTGACAGGCAGAGTGGACAGTGAGAGAGAGAGACAGAGAGAAAGGTCTTCCTTTGCTGTTGGTTTACCCTTCAGTGGCTGCTGCGGCCGGCGCATAGCGCTGATCCAATGGCAGGAGCCAGGTACTTATCCTGGTCTCCTATGGGGTGCAGGGCCCAAGCACTTGGGCCATCCTCCACTGCACTCCCTGGCCACAGCAGAGAGCTGGCCTGGAAGAGGGGCAACTGGGACAGAATCCGGCGCCCCAACCGGGACTAGAACCCGGTGTGCCGGAGCCGCAAGGCGGAGGATTAGCCTAGTAAGCCGCGGCGCCGGCCCACTTGGGTCTCTCTTCCTCTCTGTAACCCTGCCTTTGAAATAAATAAGTCTTTTTTTTTTTTAAAAAAAAAGAATGTCTATAAAAAAGGCAGATTTACAGATCAGGGGGGTGGGAGGGAGGAAGACTCTTCCATCTGCTGTTTCACTTCCCGAATTGCTGCAAATGCCAGTGCTGGGCCAGACTGAGAACAGTAGTCCTGAATTCCTTCCTGGTCTGCTATGTGGGTAGCAGGGGCTCAGATATTTGGGTGATGTGCTGCTGCTTTCCCAAGTGCATTTGTAGAGAGCTGAATTGGTTGTGGAGCAGCCTGGATTCTAATTAGCTTCACTATATGGGGTGACATCATTATAAGCAGTGGCTTAACCCACTGTCCCACAACACTAGCCCCCAATTTCTTGTTTCTCTAGCTCTTCATCTGAATCTTTCTTTGATTAGTTCTGTACTTTATATAATGTACTTGTTAGGGTACCTTGTATTTCTCTCCTGTATCTTCATAGCTAAGCTGACTTAAGCTGTGAGACCCTAAGTTCTTTAAAGGTAGAATTCTTTTCTATTGTTTTGTTATCTGCAGTGCTGTTTTAATAATATAAAAATTACTAAATATTTGTTGAATGAACTATATTGTAAGCAGATTTTATGTGTTTTTTATTTAGCTGTATGCCTTTCCTTTGGCATGTTCAGTTTATAAATATTTACTTCATTAATATGCTGTCTCTTTCCTGTCCTTCACAGTGAAACTTCTTAAGAGTTGTCTTGCCAAGTTTTATTGCCACATTTGGTGACTCTTTTTTTTTTTTGGTGGCCTTATCTTAAATGACCAGTAGAGTTGTTTGACCTTTTCCTTTGAAATTCTTTTAGTGATTTCTAGGATTTCTGTTACTTAGTTTACTATGTTACCCTTTGTGGCCTGTTTTTCTTTGTGCTTTAAATGGTAGTATTTTCTAGGGTCCTGTCTTTAGTCCTGTTCTCTTGATCATGCTGAGAACTTTCCCTTGGTGATCTCATTTTTGTTCCTGGCTTTGCCCAATGTCCGTATCAGAAGTTGTAAATTAAATGCTTATAGGGGTCCGGTAGGTAACATAAATCAACAAAGAGGTGAGTGTCATAGTGAAGAGCAGTGGGAACTGTGGCCGATTAAAGCATCTATGTCCTGTTCAAAGCTCCAGACAGAATATTGCTATTTCAGAATATGGTATCCAATGTTGGCAGATTTTCAGTTTTTCAAAAAAAATTAGGAATCTAGATTTTTAAATCTGAAATTTCCAAATTTATAAATAGGAGCAGCCTGTTAAAATTTGCAGCCACTGTACAGGCAATGGCAATTCATTTTAGTCTTGTTAGTTTACTTACTGTGCTTCTAACTCTGAGAGTGTTTCGACGTCTGATTTTTGTGCTGAGCTTCCAGCTTATTCTATTGACTGTAGGAATTCCATGTCTTTCAGATGTCTCAAAGCCCCTGATGATCATCTAGAACCTCATACTCATATTAGGAAGTGGTTTCAGTTATAAAATAAGACAGCTATAGCTTTGCATCCCAAATTTCTTTAAACTTCTGCTTGTTCATGCATTCAAATAGGAGCAATATTAACCTCACTGAGCTAATTTGGTAGCACACCTGTACACAGCAACAAATAGCTGACTGCTCTTAGATGCTACTGCTGATTTATTGAAGGGTATCACCACTCTCATTTACTGGTGATAAAGAGTACTTTTTTACTCTTCTCATTTTTATTTTTCAGATATAATTAGTCAATGAAGTGCTATGAATTTTTCCTTTATTATGTCTCATTACTACTGTTCTTTAGTTTAATCCCTTTTTGTGCTGGTCAATATGATTGCAGCAGCACCTTAATATCTTTTCAACCTACGTCTGTGATTGACGTCTTTCATAAACACCAATCTGGTCATGCCAGATTTCTTGTAATTTTTCAGTGACTCCCCCAATTTTCTCTAGGCTTTTTAAAGATTTATTTATTTGAGAGGCAGAGTTACAGACAGAGAAAGGGAGTGAGAGAGAGAGAGAATCTTCCATCTACTGTGTCACTCAAATGGCTGTAGTAGCTGGAGCTGGGCCAATCCGAAGCCAGTAACCAGGAGCTTCCTCTGGGTCTCCCAGGTGGGTACAGAGGCCCAAGATTTGGGTATCTTTTACTGCTTTCCCAGGCCATCAGCAGGGAGCCGGATGGGAAGTGGAGCAGCCGGGACTTGAACCAGCACCTATATGGGATGCTGGTGCCACAGGCGGAGGCTTAACCTACTACGCCACAGCACCGGCCGCTTCTCTAGGTTTGTAACATTTTAAATTTTAATGTTCTTCTTGATTCTGGTCCTTGCTTGCTTATCTTCTCTCTCATTTATGGATGGAAGGCCTAGACTTTGTAAGCTCTGATACTCATTATATGATGTGTTCCCAAACTAACTTTTACTTCTGTGTTTCCTTTAGAAGTTAGATTTTGGGACCGGCACTGTGGTACAGTGGGTTAAACCATGGCCTCCAATGCCTGCATCCCACAAAGACTCTGGTTCAAGTCCCAGCTGTTCCACTTCTGATCCAGCTCCCTGCTAATGCTTTCCCAAGTGGGAAAGCAGCTGAGGATGGCCCACGTCCTTGGGTCCCTGTAACCACATGGGAGACCTGGAAGAAATGGGGCTCCTAGCTTCGATCTGGCCCATCCCTAGTCATTGCTGCCATTTGGGGATTGAACTGGCTGATGGAAGATCTCTCTGTTCGTTTTCTCTCTCTCTCTCTGTCTCTGTCTCTGTCTCTGTCTCTGTCTCTCTCAAATAAATAAACCCTAAAAAAAGAAAGAAGTTAACTTTCCAGGCACCAACTCTTTAAGTAAGTTTCTTTGACTTTCACTCTGCCTCACTTGAAGTCTGGGTCAGATACCCCCTTTTCTGCACTTAACAGCCCCAAAGGCTATCTTGCCAATAGTATTCATCACAGATTTTTCTAATTATCTGATTTCCACTAAGCTTCTTAAAGGCAGAGACCTCACAGGGCTTAGAATAATGTCTGGAAAACAGTGAGTTCTCAGATGTGTGTATAATGACTGCACTTGCTGTATGAGAAATCATCTTTTTATCTGGAGAAATTATAGAAAAGTTCTAGAAGCCTCAGTTATAGTTGTAAGGCTTTTAAAAATGTCTCATTTCTTCTGTTTCCTTCCAGAAGATTGTAGGTACTTTTATTAATTATGATTCAACCATGTTTTTAGAATAAATCGAACTATTGATATAAATTACTAATTATTGTTGCCTTTTTGTGCTATTGTTCTCTAAACTTTTTAAAAAAATTGTATCATAGCTCACTTAGGTTCACTTTTTTTGCTTTTCGCCTGTTAAAATACCAAGTTCTCATGATCTTCCTTCTCACTCTCCCATGAGCCTGATAATTATTCTTTTTTGTAGAGATCATTCTGTGCATTGTAAGATGTGCAACAGCATCCCTCTCTTCTACCCACTGGATGCCAGTGGCACTCCCCAGTTTTGTCAAGTGAAAACACAGCTAGGCATTGTCAAAATTGCCGTCTGGGGCAAAATCACTCCTGATTGCAAACTGTTGGTTTTTAAATACTCTCATCTCTTTTCCTTTTCCCTCAAAGAGTCTCTCCTTCTCCATGTTTTTTTTTTTGTTGTTGTTGTTATTAGTGTATTGTCATGATTTCCCAATTTTTGAAACCTAAGGTAACTTTATTTTCTTCCTAGTAACTCTAAGTTTCCTCATGCTCATTTTTTCTCCTCCTCTTCCTGTTCTCTTTTCTTGAATGAAAAGTTTCTACTTCCTTATTTTTCCCTTCTGGCTTTGCCATAGTGCTACTGAAAACCTTTTCATTAAGTGTTCTTCTTTTTATGATCTATTATTTATTGAAAGGCAGAATTAAAGAGAGCAAGAGACAGATCTTCCATCCGCTGATTCGCTCCCCAGATGGCTGCATCAGCCAGAGCTGGGCCAGACTGAAGCCAGGAGCCAGGAGCTTCTTCCCATGTGGGTATGATGGCCCAAGCACTTGTGTTCCTAGGCTCAATAGCAGTGAGCTGATTGAAAGTAGAGCAGCTAGGATTAGCACTGAACACCCATATGGGATGCAGGCACTGTAGGCAGAGGTTTAATGGACTGTGACACAGCTCTAGCCTCAGAGTGTTCCATTTTCTGTGTTCTTGGAAGTGCATGATACCACCATCTAGTCGTCCAAATCATTGTCGTGATTTAGTTCTCCCTCTTCCCTTCAGCTTCACCCCTTCTGATATGCACAATACAGTCAGTTTCAAAATCTGGTTTATTCTCTTTCCTAAATCTCTCTAGAATCCAACTGCATGTATTCCTACAGCTGGGTCCCACCAATTTCTTGAGCCTCTTTCTTACCTCTGAATTTGAAGTCTAGTCCTATTCCATTTTTATTTCCTTTTCTGTATTGTGGTCTGTGTAGAATAAGATCTCTTTGCATTTTAGACATCCTTAATCATGTGTTTGAATTTGCATATTCAAACACTTACAGATGATTTTTATGCAGCTCTAATTGCTTCATTCTCCTATTTAGGAAACCTTTCATTACTCTTAGGAACTCCTAAAACCGTTGATATATTTTTTTTTTACAAAGCCCTTCCTGATGTGGTCCCTACTAACAAAAGCATTTTTGCCAAATAAAAAATGATTTAGGTTCTTTCAGACAGTGTTTTATGAAAAGTTAGTGTTTATTCATTCAGTTACTCTGGTACTTTTTTTTTCCCCCTGCAAAGCAATATAATTTATAATTGTAGGAAGGATCAGTAAGAAGTGTTATGTATTCTGTTATTGCTTAATATTGTGTATTTGACAAATTTAATTGTCAAGTTATATTTAAATAAAATTTCTTTTCTTGCAGGTATTTACAACAGCAATGATGTAGCAGTATCGTTTCCAAATGCAGTGTCTGGCTCAGGATCTAGTACTCCTGTTTCCAGTTCTCATGTACCTCAGCAGTCTGCTGGGCATCTGCAGCAAGTGGGAGCTCTGTCTCCCTCAGCTGCCTCGTCTGCAACCCCTGCTGTTGCCACAACTCAGGTAAATTACTGTGATGCTACAAAGTGACATCTAGATGAGTTGATAATATTTAAGAACCATTGTGATTAGACTAAAGACACATAAAAAGGGACTTTGTAGGAATTTTTTAAATACTTCAATGTATATTAACTTGTTAGTAGAAATAATAGTCATTTTGTATTATAATCATAAGAAAGGACAATTGGGACTGTGTGTACCAGCTGATTGTTTGCAATACTTGGGTTGCTAATTTTATCCTTATGAGGTAAAATTGTGCTTTCAGGGGAGCTGTTATTCTTTTATTGAAAAAGAAGTTGGACTTAAAGTATGAATCAATTTTGGATGTTTGTGGTTTATTAAAATGCCTTTTGTAACTTTTAGTATCATACAGTATTCATAAAATATTGTCAGTAGTGGTGAAAATGTTATTTCTCTCATTTGTTCACCCCTTTTGTCTCAACTTCAGATCAAAATAGTATGTAGGATTTTTTTTTTTCCAAAGATTTTACTTCTTGGGGCTGTTGCTGTGGCATAGCGTGTAAAGCCCGCTGCCTGTGGTGCTGACATCCCATATGGGCACCGGTTCATGTTGCAGCTGCTCCACTCTGATCTAGCTCTCTGCTGTGGCCTGGGGAAACAACAGAAAGTGGCCCAAGTGTTTGGGCCCCTGCATCCGTGTAGGAGACCCCAAAGAGGCTCCTGGTTCCTGGCTTCGGATAGGTGCAGCTCCACCCATTGCAGCCATTTGGGGAGTGAACCAGTGGATGGAAGACCTCTCTCTCTCTCTCTCTGCCTCTGTCTCTCTGTAACTTTGCCTTTCAAATAAATAAATAAATCTTTTTTTTTTTTTTAAAAGATTTACTTGTTTATTTGAAAGGGAGGAGAGAGAGAGAGAGAGAGAAATGGAGAGAGAGAGAGAAAGACAGAGAGAGGAAGAGATCTTCCATCCGCTAGTTCACTCTCTGTATGGCAACAACAGTCAGGTCTGGGTCAGGCTTAAGCCAGGACCCAGGACTCCATCCTGGTCTCCTACATGGGTGGCAGGGATTCAAGTACTTGGGCCACCTTCTGTTACTTTTCCAGTTGCATTAAGGAAGCTGGATCAGAAGTGGGGTAATTGGAACTCAAACCAGCACTCACAAGTGGGATGGTTATCAAAAGCAGTGGCTTAGCTGCCGCAGCACAGTTTTGGTCTCAACAAAAGTAATTTTATTAACAAGAATCAAGTATGAAAAATCATAATTTTAAATTTTCCAAGCAGGACAGTAATGGGCAATGCTGCATACACATATACTCACTTCATTCCACCCACTTCCCTAAAGGCAATAATTTAAGTTTCCTAAAGTATGTAGTTTTCAAATTATTTGAAATTCTTTGTAATTTTACTTTCATTTCTCCTAAGCTCTACAAAATAAGTCTTTTAATGTTTCCAGGAAATTGTGACAAGTGTCCAATTATAAACAACTGATTAAGTAGTTCTGTTAGTTGTTGTAAACTCGAGTTTTATGTATATGTGTGAAATTTCTACTGTACAGACCTTTAGAATACACCCATGCATACAGTTTTTCAGTATTTTCTGTAAGCTGTGTACATCAAAGCACAGCATTAGATTATTTCTAATGCATGTGTATGAATGGTGCGGTATAAGCAATCACCATTCTAATTAAGACAGGTATTCGAATAAATAACAGACACTTCACCACAGAAAATCAATGGCATGATTAGTAGTATCATCTTTGGAGGTGAAAGTTAACTATTTAGTGAACCTCTCAACCTGACTAAGGAGAGTTTTATTACTTTTCTAGAAGAGTTTTTCTTTGGCTCCTTTTGCTAGAAAAGTAAAGTAGCCATAATAACAGAGGCTCAGGGTGGTTAGAGTGACAGGATATATGAAAGAATGGCCATTAGAAGTAGTTTTATCTCTTTTAATTAAGTATAGTTGTTGATAACTTTATAACCTTGGAAAAAATTTCACATGAGCATGTTTCAATATGCGTTTTTCTTTTCTGTCTTTAGAAAAAATCTGTTTTAATTATTCTGCTTAATTCCAGGCTGATTTAAGCCAAAATCTCATTTCTTCTTATTCATTATGTTTGTGGGTTGCATTAAGGAGGTGGATGGGGGAAGTGGTGTTGAAGAAAAATTTATAGCTAGAGGGAGAATTCCACTTAACATGTGACTCAACTGAAGAACAAAGAAATCATAGTTGCAAGTAATCCAGGATTCAGACCAATTAAAACCTTCACTGTTTATCCCTTTCCATGTTTCAGTAAGATGGGTCTCTTACAAATATGATCATCCAGTTAGATTCAAATGCTGCATGCTGAGACAACTGCATCTACATTTCTGTCTAGCAGTAAATGCTTTCTGCCTTCAAGCTGAAGCTTATTTAGCCTGGCTTATCTGGTGCTGCTGTAGCAACCATCAGTCTCCAGGCAACTGAGGCACATTGACCTCTCAGTTGAACTGAGTGCGGAACTACTTCAATTTAGCTGCCTGAGACAATAGTAATGGTACTGAATGTGAAAAATGTGAAATTTTCTAGGCAGTGTACAAGGGAAAAGATAAAAAATATTTAGATGGAATTGATAGGATTTGTAAAATTGGGATGTACTTGGCAATTGAATCTTTGTTTCAAAATGACAAAGTTTATTTAAATAGGCCCTGTTTGTCTTGAAACCATAGGATTCACTGTGTTTGAACAGTCACATCCTATCATTTTATTTAGAGAGGCTTTATAAAAGCTGATTTAGAATGAAAAGAGCTATAAAATAAGATAAATGGTAACTAAAAATTATCTGTGTTAATTCTAGAATTATTGTCCTAATTATTAAGAAAACATCACAGTAGTTAGCAAATACCTTAAAAATATTAATAGAGAACATAAATATTAAACTTGAATAATGTCACATACTCCCCCCAAAATAAACTTAAAGAAAGTAGTAATTTATAATGATTATATTGATGTTAGCAGGATAAAAAATTTCATTCCTGTTCTTTGTGCTCTTGGTTTTAAATAAGGTAGACTTCTTTTGTGGCTTATTTGCTATGTTAAGGGTTGTTTCCTGGAAAGTAAGAACAAGAACAAGAAGGGCTGAAAGAAATTACAAACTGAGAACAGTTTGATCTTTGTGCTTTTAATGGAGGGGAAAGGTAACATAAAGTGAAGTCTGATGCTTAGCAGCCAAATTTAAAATAGAAAACTTAAACCTGATAACCTTGTTTCATATTCTTAAATATTAAATCCTTTCATTTATATGTGACAAGTCTGTATAAAATTCTGTTGAATAATGGAATTATTTTTTGGTTAGTATCATGGACATGTCCCACGAACTTTTAGAAGTCTCCTTAACTGTAAATGTTTTTAGTGTAATTGTTCTTTCACCAATAATTACTTTATAGAAACCTCACTTTACTATATACTAGTATTTCAGTAATATAATCATAGTTTGTTAGTAGTGTTGATAGCTAGAACTCCTGTCTGTGTGATTGTTGTTGGATTGTAAGATCATTAATAGGGATATAAATCAGTTTCTCTAGAAATGTCATAATTTTTTATTTTTGCCTTTCAAATCTCACTATTCCTCCAGTTCTGTACTCATTCTGTTCTGTCTTTGGGAATATACAAATGTTTTTGTTTTAAGGATGATTTCTTTCATACAATAATCTAAGATTGAATGTAATGAAAAAGAATTGTGTTCTATAATTTTTCATTTCAGTTAGTTTTGGATTCAGTTTTCATGTCAGTAATTGTGGTTTCTTCTTTCTACCCCAAGTTACTATTTTAAGAAATGATATTGGTTTAAAATTAATTTACATAAACTTACAAGATTGATATATACAGTATTTAGTAAATGCAGAATTCAGCATGTTAAGATATAGTTTAGTGACTGGGATCTTACAGGTTTCTGTTATACTTTAATTCTGTCACCTTTGAAAATTGTGTGTGCTTGTGCGTATGTGTGGCAGTGAGTCTTTGATTTCTTCTCAGGTGATGACTAATAATGACCATTTTCATACTATTTGAGAAAATGATTCAGTTTTCCAGACAGATCCAACCAAGTTTGGGGGATATTTGTATTTATATTTGATTAGTCAGATGAAACTTTCATCTGTTTTAACTAGTTTCATAATGGATTATATTTGTAACAAAATTATTTTTCTGGGCAAAATACTCTTAATTTTTTATAAGAATTTGTAATACTGCTATAAGATGATGAAAAGATTAAGTATTGGTGCAAAGTAACATATCTGGTAAGTGTTAGAACAGAGTTTGGAATCAATTTCTTTTTTTTTTTTTTTTTGACAGGCAGAGTGGACAGTGAGAGAGAGAGAGACAGAGAGAAAGATCTTCCTTTGCTGTTGGTTCACCCTCCAATGGCCGGCGCACCGCGCTGATCCAGTGGCAGGAGCCAGGTACTTATCCTGGTCTCCCATGGGGTGCAGGGCCCAAGCACTTGGGCCATCCTCCTCTGCACTCCCTGGCCACAGCAGAGAGCTGGCCTGGAAGAGGGGCAACCGGGACAGAATCTAGCGCCCTGACCGGGACTAGAACCCGGTGTGCCGGCGCCGCAAGGCGGAGGATTAACCTAGTGAGCTGCGGCGCCGGCCTGGAATCAATTTCTTAATCTGCCCTCTAATCACTAATTAATTACTCTAAAAATGATCTTCCCACTGTGTGCCTCTCCTGGTAAGAGGCATTACTTTGAAAACCACTGTTAGAGTTCTGTGTCTATTTTGATGACGCAATACACAATAGACATTTTGTGTCATAGAGTTCCTGAATTACAGAAGCTTTGCTACTCACTACTGTTACCTTGAATTGTTTTTTTTTTTTTTTGTTAGCCTCATATCTAAAGTTCGAATGCCTTTAAGTACCTGTCCTACCTTCATTACAGTTATGTGATAAATACATAAAATTAATGAATTAATTTCAACTCTTACAGAAACAGCTTGATTACCAGCGAGGGAATAAATTGTATAGAAACATTTTCTTTCTCAAAAATATTACTATTTTCTGTTAAAACTCATAATAATATGCTAATATAAATATATTAATTTTAGCCAGCTAATTTTAGGTTCACCTGTGGATTAAGTTTCTTCTCTAGATCTAAAATTATCTCCATAGTTGTCTTTGGGGAACTTAATTCCCACCCTCTTTCCCCCAACAAAAGATATATTGATTAGATATTAACCAATTAAACAACCTACTTAGAATTGGTTGGTTGTTCTATATAGTCCTGTTGTCCAATCATGAATGTTCAGTAGCTGTTTAACTACACTTTAATCCCTCCTTACTTTATGAAAACTCAGTTGTGGGGCATTTCAGCATTAGCCTAAACAATGGTTTTGAATATGTTAAGCTCTTAACAATTAGGGAGCAGTTTGGGGCATTGAGTAATGTGGAATGATGCAATTGAACCTGACAGCTTCAACAGTCAGGCTACTCATGGGACCTGAATGTTGTTCACACTTGGTTTCATCTCTTATCACAAGATGAGTATTAAAGCCTTACTCTGGTGGTAGCTGACACAGAAATGGCGTCTGTTATCAGAATATGTTTCATAGTGTAAAGTTTGAGTGGAGCAGGAGACTATATGAAACTTTCCTTTATTCTCCTGTCCCTGTCTAATGTTCATTTATACTTTTCCTGGAAAATTCTGGTCAAACATACCATGTTTGCAAGTCCAAAAAAATACATAATTATGTTTAATACCATTTCATTCATTATATTATATTTATATTCAAATATTATTTCATAATGAAGCATTTGTACACTGTTTTCTTTCTTTTTTTTTTTTTTTTTTAAGATTTTATTTATTTGAAAGAGTTACAGAGAGAGATAGAGACAGACAAAGAGAGAGAGAGAGAGAGAGAGAGATCCTCCATCCACTGGTTCACTCCCCAAATGGCTGCAATGGTCGGAGTTGCACTGATCCGAAGCCAGGAGCTTCTGGGTCTCCCATGTGGGTGCAGGGGCCCAAGGACTTGGGCCATCCTCCACTGCTTTCCCAGGCCATAGCAGAGAGCTGGATCAACAGTGGAGCAGCCAGGACTAGAACTGGTACCCATATGGGATGCTGGGTGCTTCAGGCCAGGGCTTTAACCCGCTGCACCACAGCGCCAGCCCCACAATCTATTTTCTTAAGATATTAGATATTAGATGTTTCTTAAGGAAATAGATTTTAATCTCTGAAATATATCCACAGTTAATATCAGAGTATAATTGGTAAAATTCTCCAATGAATATAATAAAGAAATAGGGGCCAGTGTCATGGCATAGTGGGTAAAGCTGCCACTTGTGATGCCAGCATCCCATATAGGCACTGATTTTTGTCTTGGATGCTTAACTTATTTTACTTTATTAATTTTTTAACTTTTTTAAAAAGATTTATTTATTTATTTATTTGAAAGGAAGAGTTAGAGAGAGGCAGAAGCAGAGAGAGAAGTCTTCTGTCCGCTCTTTTCACTCCCCAAATGGCTGCAATGGCCAGAGCTGCTCCAGTCTGAAGCCAAGAGCCAGGAGTTTCCTCCAGGTCTCCCATGTGGGAGCAGGGGCCCAATGACTTGGGCTGTCTTCTACTGCTTTCCTAGGCTATCGCACAGAGCTGGGTGGGAAGTGGAGCAGTCTTGCTCTTGAACTGGCCCCCATTTGGGATGCTGGCACTGCAGGTGGTGGCTTTACCCACTATGCCAGAAAGCTAGCTCCTGTTGTGTTTTTTAAAGGTAAATTTAATTTTTCATTTGACTTGTCTGCCCAAATGGTGGCAGGATTTTTTTTCCCCAATTTATTCGAAAGGCACAGTTAAAAGAAAGAGGAGGAGAGAACAGAGAAAGAAAGAGAGATATCTTCCATCAGTTGATTTCCTCCCCATTTAAATAGCCACAAAGGCTGGGGCTGAGTCCACCTGAAGCCAGGAACCTGGAGTTTCTTCTGGGGAGTACATGGAGTTGTTTTGGGTTTCCCAAGTGGTTGCAGGGGCCCAGTCATGAAGGCCCATTAGGAAGGAGCCAAATCGGAAGTGGAGCAGCTGGGTCTTGAACCCAGGCAGAGGCTTAACCTGCTATGCCACATCACTGGTCCCTGCTCCACTTCTTATCCAACTCCCTTCTAATGGGCTGAGGAAAACAGTGGAAGATAGCTCAAATATTTGGGCTCCTGCCATCCTAGTGGGAAGCACGGATGAAGCTCCTGGCTCCTGGCTTCTGGCTTCTGCCTGGCCCACTCGTGGCTGTTGCAGCCATCTGAGGAGTAAACCATCTGATGCCTCCCCTCCTCTCTTTGTCACTCAGACTTTCAAGTAAATAATTACATCTTTAAAAAAGAGAAGTGTTTAAATGTTAGTATTGGAGAGCCTAAAGAAGAAGCTGCTGTATTTTAGGCTTGTTTAATCATCTGACTTTAATGTTTATTGATAGGTTAATTATGCATTTTAAAAAATGCTTGCTACAGCTTGCCCTGTATGATTTAAGTATGAAGTTTAAAATTTACCTCTAGATGATTTACTCCTATAATACTTTGCAAATGTGAAATTTTCATAGGTATAATTCTTTCAAGCCTAATTCCTCTTGTTTTTCTTTATATTTTTGTCAACATTAGGGAGAGGGAAAATCTACCCAAAACATACCCACTTTTAAGTCTTATATTCAGATAATTAAATAGTCTTAGCTTGACTGCTTTCTATACATAACTAACTCCTTTGGAAGGAGCCAGATGCCTAGGAATTTGGTATAGTTGCTGCTTTACAACTAGAGCTCTTTTAAAATATCTCTGTGGTCCTAGGTAGAAGTTTAAAATATAAGAGGTGAACATTAGTAGGTGAAGTTTCAGGCTTGTTCATATTTCTATGTGGTATGTCAGACTACTTAAAAAATACTGTATTTATTTGTGTGAGTCTTATTAGAGGCTTGCAGTTTTTCTAGATTTCAGTACCTTATTACTCTAAATTTCTAAATAACGTATTCTTCAGTGTGGACACCTAAACATACTTTCAGATTTACTTCAGTTATCATTCAACTCATTTTTGATCTACCGTTCTTGGGTCCTTATATAAAGTAATATTACTCTTAGTGAAGTTTTTACTAGAATGTTAGATTAAATATTAAAAAACATCTTGAAGGGAAGTGGTTTCCTTTTGGTTATTATTCTTATGGAGGCTTTTTAAGAGATCATATATTGCTTGTTAAAATAGAAGTTTGGAGGCCAGTGTTGTGGCTTAGTAGGCTAAGCTTCTGCCTGTGGTGCTGGCATCCCATATGGGCACGAGTTTGAGTCCCAGCTGTTCCGCTTCAGATCCAGCTTTCTGCTGAAGATGGCTCAAGTCCTTGGGTTCCCGCACCCACGTGAGAGACCTAGAAGAAGCTCCTGGCTCCTGGCTCCTGGCTCCTGGCTTTGGATAGGCCCAGCTTGGGGAATAAAGCTGTGGTGGAAGACTTCTCTGTGTCTCTCTCTACCTCTGCCTCTCTATAACTTTGCCTTTAAAAACAACACCAAAAAAATAAACCCAGAAGTTTATTATGGCAGTAGTTACTTACTGTCTTGAAATAATTTTAGATGTATAGAAAGATTGCAATCAGGACAAGAATTCACGTATATCATGAATATCCTTCATTCACTTTCTGCTGTCAACAACTCTATTCTTTAAAAAAATATTTTTATTTATTTGATAGAGTTACAGAGAGAGGTAGAGACAGAGAGCAATCGAGGTCTTCCATCCACTGGTTCACTCCCCAAATGGTCGCAATGGTGGGAGCTGAGCTGATCTGAAATCAGGAGCCAGGAGCTTCTTCCTGGTCTCCTACATGGATGCAGGGACCCAAGGACTTGGGCCATCCTCTGCTTCTTTGCCAGCAGCATTAGCAGGGAGCTGGACTTGAAGTGGAGCTGCTAAGAACTGGCGCCCATTGGGGTGCTGGTGCTGCGGGCCAGGGCTTTAACCCACTGTACCACAGCATCAGCCCCAACAATTCTATTCTTACACTATCAGTATAGATCCAAGAAGAATACGTATCCATAATAGCCATTTTTCTTACCTGAGCATAATGAAACTGAAATGTCATAAAATATAGGTAGTTTCCTCCAAAAAGAATTTCTAGGCTTTATATTTTATTTTCTGAAGCAGACTTACAGTACATTAGAAATTCACTTTCAATGCATTTTGTAAATCCATATCCCATGTATAGTATGTTGTATAGAAGTGCATGTATAGTAAGGTTTCCTTTGTTCTTTGTTCCAGATTTCTTTTCTGTAAACTCTCTCAGAGCACTTTATGCTTTGTAACTGTTTTCTCCTCATTAACATGGACTTCTTTGCATCCCTCTGAATCTTAGTACTTTCACTTGTTAATGACAATGATTTTTGAGCTTTAAAAAATACTGGACTTCTTGTCTATACTTTTTAAAGTAATCTTTCTTTTCTCAGTTCTCTCACTTATCCATCTTTTCTGCTATTAAGTTGTGAGAACTTTAAAAATGTGGACTGTCTCCCCCCCCCCCCCCCGGTCTGGAGGCATCAACAGAAAGGATCATCAAGGGTACCCAGCATTAACCAATTCCAAATATTATTTCATGCCGTGGCGAGTCATGATAGATATTTATGGAGTCATTGGTAACCTTGTTACCCACTCCATTCATGCTTTCATTCATTTACTTATTTATTTATTTGAAAGGCAGAGTCGTACAGAGAGGGAGGGAGACAGATATCATCCATTCTCTGGCTCACACCCTGAATGGGCACAGTGGAAGCCAGGAATCTGGAACAACATCTGAATCTCCCATGCATATGGCAGGTGTATCTGGCAGGCACCCAAGTACTTGGGCTATCTTCTGCTTTCTCCAGGTACATTAGCAGGAAGCTGAATTGGAAATTATGCAACTAGTACTTGAACAGGTGCCTATATGAGATGCAGGCATTGTAGGTGACAGCTTAACCCACTGTACCACAA
Source organism: Oryctolagus cuniculus (assembly GCF_964237555.1). NCBI lineage: Eukaryota > Metazoa > Chordata > Mammalia > Lagomorpha > Leporidae > Oryctolagus > Oryctolagus cuniculus. The sequence continues at coordinate 48,038,944 of NC_091444.1, forward strand.
TGCTAGTCCCTTGCTACTCACTTTAAAATGATGTTCATGACTTGAGTTTTCCAGCAGGAATTAATGTAGAATGACTAGATGTTTTAGTATTCCAAAACAATTCTATTAGGAAAACTAATAACTTGTTTTGATTTCTCTTTTGAAAGTGTCTTATTGAGGGAAATGTAGTAATTTTTTAAAGTGCAAAATTAAAAAAATTTTTAAATATCAGCTTTTTTGTTGTTGTTAACCATTTCAATATCTTGGGAAATAGATCATTGAAGATAATATTCTCATTTTATTTTAATTCTGCCGTCATCTTTTAAAAGTAGAGTTTTCTGCTTTGTGATGTGCTAAAATTTTAACTTTTATTTTCAATCTGTTTATGGTCATATGCTGTATTGCTTTTTATTTTGCTTTTAGTATAGTGGCCCCAATGATAGAGAAAATAAGATAATTTGAAGACTTGATCCAGAAAATTTCTGGCCTCTGAAATTTTAAGCTAATAAATATAAATATGAAGTTCTTAGCAGAAGGGACCCTTCCTACAAAAAGTATATTTCTGAGGATTTGGGTAGTTTGAGTCTTACCTACTGACTTGTAATTGGAGCTAAAGAGACATTCTAAGTGGTGTAGTATTAGTTAAAATTGAGCTATTTTACCACAGAGATGACTGCACAAATATGGAAGGACAGAAGGCTAAGCATGTTGGCTTGCTTTGCAGGTGCTAGGGCATCTAGAGGTACCAGTTCTTTGAGGACTAGCTCCTCCCCACCTCCTCTACATACACTCTGTAGCATCCTCACTCTTACTAATTTTTTATTCTCTCATCTCTTGCTGTTAGCTGTTACTTCTTGCTGCCAAAAGCTCTCTCAAGATGGTAGTTTTTCTTCCTCCTTCTAATTAATTTTCTGCCTCTATTCTATTGTATGCTTAGTTGATTATTCTCGAATTGTGTCTATAGTAGGAGTCAGTTGGCTCTGCAAAAGGAATTTTTCAGTTTGTGGTATCTGAGACTTATTTAACACATAGTCTGGTGATATCTGGTTCATCTGAGTCAGGTTTATTTTTTATTTTTCTTGTTCTAAGTTATTTTGTGAGTAGCTAAGACTAGAGAGGTAAACCTTTTACCTTTTACTGAAGGGTAATTGATTGCTAAACAGGACTTTGTAAGAAAAAGTGCATTGACTTTGTATGTAGCTTTAATTGAAAAAATGAAACACAGAAATTGACACATTGGATTTCCATAATTATAATGTGAAGTATGAAACACACTATTTGAAACATTGATAAGCAAGGAGAGGATTCTGTATCTTGCCACTATTTTTATGAATTGTAAAAGTACAGTTTTCATGGTTAATAAGTTGGCTAAAGGCCAAGATATAATGTTAGGATATGAGACTATCCAGAAACATAGTTAATTCTCTGTAATATTTGCTTGTTATAAGTACTATATCATCTTTGTCTCTTGTGTGCAGTTATACATGTCACAGTGTCCCACATCTTTTGTTCTGCTGTTATTTAGCTTCTTTATGTTAGAAGTGCTTTGGTTCTTTGTAATTGTTTCCTAGATTTTTGTTCTAAAAATAATTATGCAGTGATTTCATTTGATAAAGCTTATGCTCAATTTCATTCATGAACAAGAAGTCTACTTTAAAATTTGTGTTTCTGTTAAATCTGAAAATTATTTCAGCCCAGTGAGTAACAGTATTTTGAGTATAGGAGATTTGCTTCAAAATGCCACATTTTAAGGTTGTAATATTCTTGGAAAGTGGGAGAGAGCATGCACATCAAAGGAGGCATTTTTATTACATTGGATTATGCAATACTTTGGCCAGCCTCTTTAGCTTCATCTGTTTAAGGGTTCATTTTCGCTTGTTTGGCACAGGTCCCAGGAGAGGCCTTCAGAATTGTGGTTAGCAACATGAATGAATTACAAACTTTGGACGAGCTCTTCAGTTAGTTGAGCTGGCTTTCTGCCAAAAAGACAGTGCCTTATATGGGGTCAGGGCAGAGCTGTGATTCGTTGAGCCCTGCATTGTATAGAAAGCATACTTGTGATGCCTATTTGCTTTCTTTTAAAAACAAAACAAAACAAAACAAAACAGAAAAAGCAGCAGGCTTCCAAGTCTATCAAAATAGGAAGTAACAAAATAGTGTGCAGGTTTTACTAATGACAGAGTTAAGCAATGGCAGTATGGCTCCATGTACTTAAAATACTAGTAATAGTAGTTGGAAGTTTTTACTTCCTTAACCAGCTTGTGATATAAGAGATTATGGTATTTTGTTAGACAATCTGTTGTCTACCTGCCTTATTTATAAATGGTTTAACAAGATTAAATAAGTAGTTGTATATCCACATGGCTACTGTGCCGCTGGGCTTCACTATGAACCAGCTACTTTGAAAATTAAAAGCAAGAATAGTTTTTTGAGTGTGCCAGTGTTTCATTTTTTTCTTTAGTTTGTAGTGATGCGATTTTTCAAAAATTCACATGTTCAATTGGCAAAACCAAGTAAGAATAAAAATCTGCTTTTTAAAAAGTTAGGGATTCTTGCTTATACTATCCTTGTTGCAGAGAATAATTACTAGATATATTAGAAGGAAAAACATTAAGATATTTTCAAATAGAGTTAACTTATAATTCTTTTTATTTAGGCAAATACTCTATCTGGATCCTCTCTTAGTCAGGCACCATCTCATATGTATGGCAATAGATTAAATACAAATCCATCAATGGCAGCTCTTATAGCTCAGACTGAAAACAGTCAAACAGGTAAGTTTTCAAGAATTATTAAACTCTAAAATTCTACTCTACCCGATGTAATTGCCTCTCCTACCCCCTTCTGAACTCATTTGAAAAATGTCTAAGGGTGTGGTTAATAGAGAATTGTGTCCTTTTTCTTAACCAAAAGAATCAGAGTTGGAAGTGAGTAGTATGCTGTGCTGTTTTACTGTCTGAAATGTAAATGTTTAAGCAGAGCCATCAGCAGCAGGAATGCAACCATGTCTCCTGTGACTTCCGTGATTGATGTGTTCAGTTCTCAGTTCTGTGCAAGGAAAGTAACATAACACTGGGCTTTTCTGTGACTAGCCTAAATCTTTATTTGCATAATTCATGAAATTGCATTACACAAACTTGGTTTAAAAAAAAATCCTGTTAGAGAATTTCTACAGTGTTTAGTAATCCTGTGCATTTTTACTAGTTGACATTTTGTAGCAGTTGCCTCTTGCATGGTTTTAATGAGCCACTGGATTTGCTTTGTTTCATTCCACCCTTAAGGATTTGTTGACATGTCCAAGTAGTCATGCCTGTTTGGGGGAAGGGAATGGGTTTAGCAGTTCCCCAAGAATGGATCAGTCATGTCTTTACCCTTTAAGGGTCAGAGGTTACTTGACTCCGAATAAGCGGACCAGAGCATTGTAAGAGACCAGATAGGGTGAATGAGGGAGATACAAGTTACTTTTCAAGCAGAGATATTTGATGTTTAATTAGGAAGATTTGGGAGGCTTAAAAATTTTTTTAAATACAGAATTCTTTATTTTCATCTTTTTTTTTGTTTATTTAGAATTTCTTGGTGTGAGGATCCATGTACCAAATAATTTCTCATGTGCAGCTTTGTGTAAATACACTTTATAACTTGGTTTGGGATGTAAAGTGTTAAAAAATACAAAGCATACGGATTTGCTGTGATAAGCATACAGATTAGCTGTCCACAGCTGTGATTCATTACTTTAACCGTAGAAATTAAAAGTGGCTGAGGGGAGGGTACTGCAAATGCAAACCACGCTTCTGTGCTGTAAAATTGAAAGGAATGAAAGAGCAGAACATAATCCATGGCCTTCTACACCCACAAAAACGTGTAGGGACAACGCCTTACATGCCACAGTTCAGCAGTTCTAAACCAGCAACATGCCCCATCTTCTACCTTCATAGTAGCTGCAAAGATAGTGGTAAAGGTTTAATGTATGTTTTTGGAGAAATCAGGGCAAGAGCTTAAAACCGCTTATCTAGTAAGAGAGTCACTTTATCAGTTCTGAAATATTTACACTGCAGATCAAGATCTTGGAGACAATAGCCGCAGCCTGGTTGGCAGAGGAAGCTCACCCCGAGGAAGTCTCTCTCCACGGTAAGCACTATTTACACTGCTGAGAGTAGGCAAAGGAAAGGTTTTGCGATTTGGAAACTTTGTTATCTCATATCAGTGAGTGTACATTTTTGAGGCTGTAAAAGCATTCTGGAGATAAGAAGACAGTCAAGAAAAATGATTCTAAGTTAATTTGGGTATTAATTTAAACACATGATTAGGTTTTTAAGCTAAAAGGATATCTTTTATGTTTCCAATCAATTTGAACCCTGATTTTTATCATCTGTATATTTAGTTGCTGGTACTATTAATGCATTGATTTGGGGAATTAGTTTTGCTCATAAACAGTCTTTAAAATCTCTTAAAGCTGCAAACTCAAGACTTTGAACTTGGGGTTCCAGTTTCAGCTGTGTTGTGAGCAGTGCACTTAACATCGCATTGTGCAGTTTCTATTTCAGTAAACAAAGCTCTTCTGGTAGAACTCTAAAATTCTCCTGATTCTTAACAATGTTTGTATCAGAGTATGACAAAGGTATTACATGTTTTATAAAATTGTGTTAGATACTATTGGACCACATTTATTATAATTAATTAGGAAATATGAAATTATGAAACTGAATAGTGGTTTGTAACATTGTGTCAGTTAATAGAATATGGGAACTCTGGTGATAGCTATCATTGTACTTTATTCCATTTTTTTCAACTTACTGCACCTACTGGTTTGTTTTCTCTATTTTCTAATTTTGTAAACTCAGCATCAAGTTAGATTGGTTGACAGTAGAGCACAAGACAAAAGAATCCTTTTTAGAGTCTTCTTTTTTAGAGTCTTCAAGTACAGAAGAGATTCTGTTAAAAAGTAAACATTTTTATATGATGACAAACCATAAGTAATAGTATGACTGTATTACATTTGGTGGAATGTCAGTTAAGGAAAATCCTCTTTCTCATGATAGACATTAGACCACTAACCTCTAATTTTAGTAGTACTGCTTTTTCCCTGATAATTCCTGAGTGAATTAAGAGTAGTATTGTTTTTACTGCTTGACCTCTATAGAAAATTAAATATCCCTTTTTGGAAACCATGGATCTGAAGTATACAATTATAAAATTATCTGACTGGTCTATGGTTATAAATTGTAATTATTTCTATTATATCTGTTATGTTTCGCTTTTCAAAGAAGAAAGTTAATAGAATTTTGCTCATGTGTTTTGTGCCCCCTTTGCACTAAAAATATCACATAAGTCTTCCAGAAATTACTCAAAATCCCTAAGTTCTCTTTTGTTCAGTGTGTTTTCTTTTTTGTTTAAACAGGTATTACCATAATAATTGGTACAAGATTATTTTTAGAGTGTATTTCTAACTTTGTGTTGCTTTCAAAATAAGCCTAAAATGTAATAACCTGAATTGTAATGGCATAATGTGCTATTTCAAGAGGGATGGTCAGCTATTTGTAGTATATGATGTTTACACTGGAATAAAAAGCTCTATTTGTTTACCTTCTTATTTAAAGAAATTTTGTAGAGAAGCATATTAAGGCTGCGTAGCAGCAACACTTCTAGATTCCTGGTAGGCCTCAGATGTAGCCCTGACTGCTACCATTTTCTAGCGGTGTGTCTTTGGACAAGTCATTAAAGTCTAACCTTGTTTCCTGATTTGGAAATGGAGCCAAAAAAACCAGGTTTTTATTTCTCATTAGGTTATTGAAGATTATCATATGAGGAAATTAGGGTTATGTGGAAACATTTTGGAAACTCTCAAGCTCCTTAACTAATGTGTTATGTTAGAATGGAGGCTGGAGACCTGAAATGGCCACATTTAGTAATTTAAGATAATATAAATACTATTTGTTTTAGAAGGGTTGATTAAATGGTTACTACTAGAAATAAATACTTGAAAATAAGTAATTTTGAATTATAACAATAGATTGTTTTAAAATTGTTAGTTTATCTGATTTGATTGAACTTTCACACAGAATTGGCAAGGCAAGGTTTTTTTTTTTTTTTTTTTTTTTAAGATCTATTTATTTTTTATTTGAAAGGCAGGGTTAGGGAGAGAGAGAGGTATTTGGTCCACTGGTTCACTCCCCAAATGGCCTCAACAGCTGGAGCTGGGCCTATCCAAAGCCAGAAGCTTCTTCTGGGTCTCCCACATGGGTGCAGGCACCCAAGGACTTGGGCCATCCTCTGCTGCTTTCCCAGGCATATTAGCAGGGAGTTGGATCTGAACTGGAGCAACCAGGACTTACTTGAACCAATACCCATTTGGGATGCTGGTGTCACATGTTATTCTGATATGCTGTATTCTAAGTCAGAATAGTGGAAATTTTTTTCCCCTTCTAGTTATTGTGAAATATTTATAATTTTATTTTATAAAGCTGTATCAGGCCGACACCGTGGCTCACTAGGCTATTCCTCCGCCTGAGGTGCTGGCACCCAGGGTTCTAGTCCCGGTTGGGGTGCCTGATTCTGTCCCGGTTGCTCCTCTTCCAGTCCAGCTCTCTGCTGTGGCCCGGGAGGGCAGTGGAGGATGGCCCAAGTGCGTGGGCCCTGCACCCGCATGAGAGACCAGGAGGGGGTGAACCTATGGAAGGAAGACCTTTCTCTCTGTCTCTGTCTATGCCTGTCCAAAAATAAATAAATAAATAAATAAATAAATAAATAAATAAATAAATAAAGCCGTATCAAGTTCAAGTTCTTTTTCAGCTTATTTCTGAGATTACTGGTGGTATGTTTATATTTTCTAGTGGTTTCTAATTACCTATTATGGTCACCATTCCTTTGATTTCATAATTTGGGGAAGAAGAATGATAATTACTCAATTTTAGGGTAGATTGTGGTTTTATAAATCCAGGAACTTGATACTTCTGGCATTAGCAGCTTGGTGTTAGAAAACTTGTACAGGAAAAAAAGGTCAGCATAAGGTAAGAAACTTTAATGAACTCTTCTTAAAAGCATTCTCCATCTTTATTTTCAACAGATCCCCTGTAAGCAGCTTACAGATTCGCTATGATCAACCAGGCAACAACAGTTTAGAAAATCTGCCTCCAGTAGCAGCGAGCATAGAACAGCTTTTGGAGAGGCAGTGGAGTGAAGGACAACAATTTTTATTAGAACAGGGTACTCCTAGTGACAGTAAGTATTTGTTTTCTTGCCTTTAAATAAAGACAGATGGATGAAGATGAACATGAACATGAGCTCAATCTTCTTTTAGCTTAATTGAAGAAAACTGTAGAATTTTTTAAAATTGTATGTAATCAAGTATAGCCACTTAATTTCTAAATTTTACAATTTGGAGGAGAAAAGTAATTACTGAATTATATATTAAATTAATATGTTTATCATATATTTACTGAATTGTATATTATATAATATACGCATATTTAATATCTTTCCAGTTTTAACTATTAGAGCCTTGGGTGATTAATGCCAAAAAGAGTTACAACAGGTGGTGGTTAGCTAGAGAATTGTTCTTAACTTTGGTTAAGGAGATATGTTTTGAGAAGAAAAATAGATGGTCTTCATTGATTTAAAATTAAACTTTGGTGCTTTATTAAAACCATTTTACTCTATTGTTTGTGAGCTAAGTGCCATAAATTGATATCTTTATTAATGATTCTCTGACAAAAATGCTAATTTTAAGGTAATTCATGCCAGGATAATCCTTTAAACATGATAGCTTGAGGACAGGTTTAGCTTAGTCTTATTTCATCTCATTTGGGCACACTAAGGACTTCTTTGTGGGATCTTGAGAAGGGATATAACTTAAATCCTTGGGAAATGACCATATGTGGCTGTACCAGTAGGGTTTTGTCTTTTGAAGGCCTTGAGGTTGGGTTAAACAAATACTTCTTAATACATAGAATTTTTAACGTGTCTGTCACCATGGCCTAAGAGCAGCACTCTGTATTGTCAGTTGGGAGATCCTAATAGAAAGAGTTGAAACAGTATTTGAGGAGATGGAATAGGACAGAAAGCCTGTTTACAGGCATGCACCTTTCTCTGGAAACAGAGAGGTGGCAGGGGTGCACACACAGCGCTCCCTGCTGGGTGGCCTGCAGACCAACATTCTGAGCCGCAACTGAAATGGAAGTCTTTTCCTGCCAAGGATCTGAGGACAGGCTTAGTGCAAACTGAGCAGTAAGCAAAAATGTGTGCTCTTTATTATGGAAAAGGATATTAGTGTGATCCTTTTCCATTTTAAATAGGAATTTAATGAACAAATCATGGCAAGCACTTCAGATTTTTAATAGAACTTTTATTTTGAGGAAAGTAAGTGGTTATCATTAATAATCTCCCTTTATGTTTTTTTCTTAAAAGATTTATTTATTTGAAAGGCAGAATTACAGAGAGGCAGAGGCAGAGGCAGAGAGGGAGCTCTTCTATCCACTGGTTCACTCCCCAGCTGGCCACAATGGCTGGAGGCGGGCCGATTCGAAGCCAGGAAGCCAGGAGCTTTCTCCGGGTCTCCCATGTGGGTGCAGGGGCCCAAGCACTTGGGCCATCTTCTACTGCTTTCCCAGGCACATTAACAGGGAGCTGGATTGGCCGCGGAACAGCTGAGACTCGAACTGGTGGTGCACATATGGGATGCTTGTGTCTCAGGTGGCAGCTTTACCTGCTAAGCCTTAATGCCAGTCCCATATATTACCATTTCTATACTTACTTCTAAGGTTGTGGACACTGGGTTCATAAAATATTTTTTGTATAGACTTTTCATCCAAATAAATGTTTGCTAGTTTTAGGAATGTTGAAGTCTTTACACCAACTTCAAGTTGAAAATCGAAGATTAGAAGAACAAATTAAAAACTTGACTGCCAAAAAGGAGCGTCTTCAGCTATTAAATGCACAGCTTTCAGTGCCTTTTCCAACAATAACTACAAATCCTAGTCCATCTCATCAAATACATGCATTTTCAGCACAGACTGGTGAGTATGAAAATATTTAATTTGTACTTAAAGAAAATATCACTTGCATAATAAGTAACTGATAACTGGTCAGCTGTTACATGAACATATAGAAAATAAATGATAGGTTATTTTCAAAGGGTGTAAAGGATCCTATTAAGTGGTCAACTTGAATTTGCTTTAACTTCTTAGTACCTAACTTAATGGTAAAATTTATTTTACTACATAATGATCTTATTAAAGATACAATATTCAATATTCTCTTTAAGCTGGTTTTGGTAAAACTCACTATTGAAGTGTTTTTAATATTTAATATGAGCTTCTAATAAGCTTTTACATAAGCCTTTAACCTTACATATATTAGAATTTAATATGGTAAATGAATGATAAATGAATTTTTTTTTGTCTTTTACTGTTGTAGCTCCTACTACTGATTCCTTGAACAGCAGTAAGAGCCCTCATATAGGAAACAGCTTTTTACCTGATAATTCTCTTCCTGTGTTAAATCAGGTAATTTTTGTGTGGTTATTTTCACTTGTTTTACTTGAGAACAATAGTATATAATAATAGTATATCATTGCAAATCGTTGAAATTATTTTAAACTATTTTGTTATGTTGTTTACAATTTAAATTTATAATTTTTCTTGCATAGGACTTAACCTCCAGTGGACAAAGCACCAGCAGTTCTTCAGCTCTTTCGACTCCACCTCCTGCTGGGCAGAGTCCAGCTCAACCAGGCTCAGGAGTTAGTGGAGTCCAGCAAGTCAATGGTGTGACAGTGGGAGCACTAGCTAGTGGAATGCAGACTGTAACATCCAACATTCCTGCTGTGTCTGCAGTGGGTGGAATAATTGGAGCTTTGCCAGGTAACCAACTGGCAATTAATGGCATTGTAGGAGCTTTAAATGGGGTTATTCCGACCCCTGTCACAATATCCCAGAACCCTGCCCCCCTCACTCACACAACTGTACCACCTAATGCAACACATCCAATGCCAGCTACACTGACTAACAGGTAAGAAATTTACTCTAATGTTTCACTTTTTTTTTTTTTTTTTTTTTTTGGTACAACATAGTACCAGTGTTGGTCTTATTAGATTGGGATTTTAATATGTTACTTACAGATATACTCTAAGAAAATACAAATCACCAAAACTTTTAAAATGAGTATACACAGAGTGTATTTTCGAAAGTCAACTTGAATTCAAACAAAACTAAATCACTTTAAGTAATAAAGCATTAAATATACTCTTTGCTAAAAATCTTGGTTTTGATCTATGAAGCCAGTGTTAATTTTTCTCATTCCCTTGTATATTGTGTTCGTGTTAGCATAAACTCTGAAAAAAGATAATACTACAGTGTAGATTCATAGGAATATTGGTTTAAAATTCAACTATGTAGTTTTGTTCATTTTCTAATCAAATATTGGGTCCTATATCTTGAATTTCTAGGAAGTGAAACTTACTGGTTTCATTGTCTTGGAATTTCATTTGGATATTTGTTCAAAATAAGAGGGCTGTAGCCATGTTATCAAATATTCTTTTGGGGAATAAATTCTAAATGGATTTGCATGGGTACTATTAAGCTATTTCTTCAGGCTCTCTTTTCCTTGGTGCTTAATTTTACTGGCCATTAAAAAGATTAGGTCAAATCAGTTAGCATGTATTCTTTGTTATAATTATGTGTTACTTTGTATGGGCTGAAGTTTTCTTGAATAATTAAAAATAAACATACATGATTTTTAATAAACATACATCACTATTCTATAAAAAGCAGTGTATAGTTTGTATACAATAAAATATCTTGACAATATGACTTGTTATTTAGCTGTTAACATGCATATAGGAGAGAGAAAGAAGAAATAATTTGTATGTAATTGTATTTAAAAAGTTATTAAAAATTTGTTAATTTATTAAACATCAAATTGGAAAGTTGTCTTTCATTTACTTGAGAGGTGTTTAGTAGAAAGTAAGAATTCTGATCATTTTTCAGTGCCTCAGGACTAGGATTACTTTCTGACCAGCAAAGACAAATACTTATTCATCAACAGCAGTTTCAGCAGTTATTAAATACTCAACAGCTTACACCAGTAAGTTCTTCCTTTTGATAATATTTGATTTTTATTAAGACCAAGTATTCTAAGCTAGAAAATATATTCACTATATAGGTATCGACTCCTTTTTTGTGAAAGAACATTACTGAATGCAATATCCAAGAAGTTTTTCTTGCCTTTGTTATATAGTCTGTGATGTCTTGTGATATCATATTCACTCATTAATTGTAAAATATCAGAACATGTTCATGGCACTGTTGTAGTAGGCTCAGGTGATATAGTGGTGAATAAGACATAAATCCATACACTTCACCGAGCTTCATTCTGATAGGGAAGATGGACAACAAATACATGTCTTTTAGCAGTATAAAATGAAAGCAGGATGAGGTGATAAAAGAATGGTGCAGTAGATGCCCTTTTAGATAGGACGGTCAAGCTTCTTTGAGGGGTTGTCTTTAGAGCACAGACTTGAATAAAACTTGAAAGAGTGTCCTTCTTGGGTTAGGAGAAAAAGGAGAGAAAGTGCATTCAAGGTAGAGAGCACAGAGGTTGGGAAGACCTGGCCATGGTCTAGAACCCTGCATATGGCCTTCTGTGACTTTGGCAAGAAATTTGGATTTTCAATGTGATGTAAAGCCATTGTTTATTATTATCATTATTTATTACTCTTCCTGTTATGGAAAATTTCAAGTGTATCTAAAGTAGAAAGTAGAGTATACTGAAGCCCCTTGTATTGACCATTCTGTTACTTCTGTTTAATAATTACCTCAGTGACACTCTTTTTTCATCCATCTCCAGTTACTGTTTTAGAAGTATTTTATCAGTTAGGTGTGGAGGGTTTTGGACAGAATATTTAAATAATGATTTGAAATTTTAAATTATTAGTTTAGCTGCTGCTTAGGTCAGAATGATCTGTGCATACTGGGGAGGAGTTAGGGACAAAAGTAGAAAGAGGCAGGTGGTATCCAATGTTAGAGTAGTCCACTCAGCAGGTGGTGGTGCTGCAAAATAATGTGTGTGGTGAGAATCTTAAGCGGATTGTGGTATATATTTGAAGATGGAACCAATAAGACTTGCTTGTTGGATATACAAGCAGCAGCAGCCAGATGCTGGAATTTGACTTCTATTGAGATTTAAGACAGGAAGGAGCTGGCTTTGGAGAGAAAACTGTTCTGGGCATCACAGTACAGTTGGCTCTCTCTGGCTGCAGGTTCTGCATCTGTGAATGCAGCTAACTGCAGACTTAAAATATTCAGGAAAAAAATTGTGTCTGTACTGAAAATCTATAGTTATAACAGTATTTACATTATATTAGGTATTAATACATCATCTAGAGATGATTTAAAGTATGCAGCAGGAGGTGCATAGGTTCTGTGTAAAAGACTGCACCATTGTAGATGAGGGAGTTGAGCATCTATGGAGTTTGGTTTCTTAAGGTTTGGGGCAGGAGGTGTTTTGGAACCAATCCACTATGAAGGTGAGAGATTACTGTACTAAGGTTGGACAGTTCTATTTAGATGTTGAAGTGAAATGTCACGTGGTCAGGTGGTATGGGTCTGGGGTCCCCAGAAAGGGTGCAGTTAGGAATAAGAATTTGAGGTCATTGCTTTATAGATGATGCTGCGAGCTGTAAGATTTGATGTGATCTCCTGTGATACAAGGACTGGGCTCTCGGCACCCTGGAGGAGGAGAATGAGTTGATAACAAGGAAAAGTGTTCAGTTGAGTAAAGAGGGAGAAACAAGAGTGCTAGCCCTGTGGCTGGGCACAGAGTGTGTCTAAGCAGGGAGGAGCAGCTATGAAATGCTCCTAGTGGAAAAAGTGGGAACTGATCATTGTTTCTGGTTGCTTAGAGGTTTTTGACAAAGGCAGTTTTTGTGTAATTGTAGTAAAAATCCTAATTGAGTGGCTCAAAGAAAATTAGGACGTGAAGATGAAGTATAGCGAACTTAAGACATTAAGTATAGAAAGCAGAGAAATGGGCAGCTACAGGAAATATAAGGGCATTGTAGAAACAAATGTATTTTGAAGTTGCCAGCTTACATGTGTTGAAGGGAGGCGATAGACAGGAAGCAGAGGTGATACCTACATTTCAGTTACAGATCAGGAAGAGCACCTATAGCTGGTTTGGTGACAAATGGGGTTGTGGAAATAGCACTTTTAATGTCTATTATTTTCTTAATTAGAAGTATCAGCAGAGTGAGTGACAGAGACAGGGGTGTTGATGGTTGGAGGGGAGAGAATCTGTGAAACAGCTATCTTGGAGAAGGGGAGAAAGAATTAAGACATGTGAATGTGTGGCTCAGGCTAAGGGCAGTAGTCTCCCTCTGTCGTAAATAAAACAAGACCACACTGACAAACTGAGTAGCTTTTCTCCTGTTCCGTTTCCATGGCACACTTCACTTAGTTGGGCTACTTGGAGAATGACTGTTAAATAAACATTGGGGTCATCCTTTGTTTTTCATTTCTTCATAAAGTTAATTTATGTGCTTTCTTGCTTTAGTAAAAAACATTGAAAATACTTGTTTTGATTCTGGATCACTGTTTTCACTGTCACTGTTCTTAGAATGGTATAAAAATAGATGGTATCTAAATACATTAAAATGTGATGTTTTCTTACCACTTGCTTTATTTCACTGATTTATTTATTTAAGATTACTTATTTGAAAGGCAGAGTGGCAGAGAGAGGGAGGGACAGAGAAAGAGATCTTCCATCTGCAGGTTTACTCCCAAAATGGACCCAGCGTCTGTGGCTGGGCCAGGTTGAAGCCAGGAGCCCAGAACTCCATCCTGGTCTCCCATATGTGTGGCAGGGGTCCAAGCACTCCGGCCATCTTTCCCCTACTTTCTTAATCACATCACTAGGGAGCTGGTTTGGAGGTCTGGAAGTAGAAGAGCCGAACTCAACCTGGCACTCCAGTATGACTAGCATCGCAAGTGGCAGCTTAATGTGCTGTGCCATATTGCTTGCCCCACTTGCCTGACATAATATGAAATATTAAAATTCCAACCAGGTAGCGGGTTAAGCCGCTGCCTGCAGCACCAGTGTCCAATATGAATGCTGGCCAGTTTGAGACCCAGCTGCTTCACTTGCAATCCAGCTCGCTGCTAATGGCCTGGGAAGGCAGTAGAAAATGTCCCAGGTGCTAGGGCCTCTGCACCCATGTGGGAGACCCAGAAGCAGCTCCTGGCTTCAGCTTGGTCCAGCCATTGTGGTCATTTGTGGAATGAAGCAGCATACAGAAGCTCTCTCTGTCTCCTCAACCCCCTCTCTCTGTGACTCTGGCTTTCAAATATATTTAAAAAATAAAATTATAAAAATTTTAAAAAAGAAATATTCAAACTCAGTTTGAGTTTCTTTCTAATAGTTAAAATTTTGCTCTGTTAATGATAGCACATATGGATGTTTCATTTTTAGAACATGGTTGATAAAGGAATTTTCAGCACAAATTATTTTTCAGAGATCACAAGAGCTAAATGGATTTCAACTCTGCTTTTTCTTTCTTCTTCTTCTTTATATTTATTTTTTTAGACAGGCAGAGTTAGACAGTGAGAGAGAGAAAGGTCTTCCTTCCTTCCGTTGGTTCATCCCCCTAATGGCTGTTACGGCCAGAGCTATGCCGATCCAAAGCCAGGAGCCAGGTGCTTCCTCCTGGTCTCCCATGCGGGTGCAGGGCCCAAGCACTTGGGCCATCCTCCACTGCCTTCCCGGGCCACTGCAGAGAGCTGGACTGGATGGAAGAGGAGCAACCGGGACAGAATCAGGCACCCCAACCGGGACTAGAACCTGGGTTGCCGGCGCCGCAGGCGGAAAGATTAGGCTAGTGCGCCATGGCACCGTCCTGCTTTTTCCTTCTTTAGCAGAGTTCGTGCAGTTCGTTCATTTAGAGATTTTAAGTTGGCAAATTTTTATTTTAGAACACGTATACATCCTCTAGTTTTTAAAATTTTTTTTTCATTTTATGTGAAAAGTAGACCCAGAGCCAGAGGGAGAACGCAACATCTGGTTCATTCCACAGATGCCCACCAGAACTAGGGTGGGCTCTGTTAGGAGCCAGGAATTGTATTAGGGCCTCCTACATGGTTGGCAACCCCAGTACTTGAGCTGCCTCCCAAGGTATACAGTAGCAGGAATTCAGATTGGAATTGGAACTTGGATTAGATCCAGGCACTCCAATATGGATGTGGCTTTTCCAAGAAGTATCTCAACTGCTGTGTCAGACTCCTACCCTCTACCTCATCCATCTTAAAAATAACTAAGACTGAACTTCCCATCGGTTATCACCCTTGGGGATGACACTGTGGCATAATGGGTAAAGCCTTTGAAATAAGTAAATTATTTACTATTTATTATTTAATTAATTATATTTATTATTTAATAAGTAAATCTTTTTTAAAAAGATTTATTTATTTAAAAGAATTACACAGAGGAGAGGCAGAGAGAGGGAGGGAGGGAGGGGTGTCTTCATCTGCTGGTTCACTCCCCAGTTGGCTGCAATGGCCAGAGTTGTGCCAGTCCGAAACCAGGAGCCAGGAGCTTCCTCCAGGTCTCCCACACAGGTGCAGGGGCCCTAGGACTTGGCCATCTTCTGCTGCTTTCCCAAGTCATAGCAGAAAGCTGGATTGGAATTGGAGCAGCCAGTACTTGAACCAGCACCCATATGGGATGCTGTCACTGGAGGCAGTGGCTTTACCCGCTACGCCACAGTGCTGGCCCCAGTAAATAAATGTAAAAAAAAAAAAAAAAAAGAAAAAATTTTTTTCCCCACCCTCTTTCTCTGCTTCTTATTGCCTCCCAGCTGACCTTCCTATTGTGGAATTCTGTGGTCGATCTCATTTTCTTTTTACCCGACCTGGCAACAGCATTTGACAGTTAATCATTTTTCATCCCATTAGCTTTTTTTTTTTTTTTTGGCAAGCAGAGTTAGAGAGGGAAAGGTCTTCCTTCTGTTGGTTCACCCCCCAAATGGCTGCTACGGACAGTGCTGCGCCGATTCGAAGCCAGGAGCCAGGTGCTTCCTCCTGGTCTCCCATGCAGGTGCATGGCCCAAGCACTTGGGCCATCCTCCACTGCCTTCCCGGGCCACAGCAGAGAGCTGGACTGGAAGAGGAGCAACCAGGACAGAATCAGGCGGGCGCTCCGACCGGGACTAGAACCCAGGATGCTGGTGCCGTAGGCGGAGGATTAGCCAAGTGAGCCGCACCACCGGCCTAGCTTATTATTTTTTAAAAATATTTATTTTGGGGCTGGTGCTGTGCCGTGGGAGGTTAAAGCCCCAGCTTGCAGTGCTGGCATCCCATGTGGGCACCGGTTTGAGTGTTAGCAGCTCCATTTCCAATCCAGCTCTCTGCTGTGGCCTGAGAAAGCAGCAGAGGATGGCCCATGTCCTAGGGCTCCTGCACCTTTGTGGGAGACCTGGAAGAAGCTCCTGGCTTGTGGCTTTGGATCAGCTCAACTCTGACTATTGTGGTCATTTAGGAACTGAATGAGTGGATTGGAAGACCTCTCTCTGTCTCTCTCTCTGCCTCTACTTCTCTCTAACTCTGCCTTTCAATAAATCTTTTTTTAAAGATTTGTTATTTATTTGAAAGGCAGAGTTACAGAGAAAGGGAGGAGAGACAGGGAGAGATCTTCCACCCGCTGGTTCAGTCCTGAAGTGGTCACAGTGGCAGGGATGGGCCAAGCTGAAGTCAGGAGCCAGGAGCTTCTTCTAGGTCTCCCACACGGGTGCAGGGGCCCAAGCACTTGAGCCATTTTCCACTTCTTTCTTAGGCACATTAGCAGGGAGGTGGATTGGAAGTGGAGCACCTGGGATTCAAACTGGTGCCCAGTACACAGATGGAGGCTTAACCCACTATTCTACCATGTCAGCCCCCCCAGCAGCTTTCAGGATGCCACATTATCTTGGCTTTCTTCTGACCTCACTGTTTCATCTTTTTTCTTTTAAACCTCCTTTCCTGGGCCCCTGTTTTCTTCAGCCTCTTAACTTGAAAGTGCCCTAGAATTGAATGACCTTCAGTTTCATCTCTTTCAATACCTTTTATTTGGTGATATTTATGCCAGGCCTCTATCTGAAGCTTCAAGTAGTATCCTGCACCTGTGTATCTTAAAAGACATATCAGATATACTGTGTACAAAAACGAATTTCTGGTCTTTCTGTAGAAACCATTTTCCTCCATTTCAGCTGATGGCAGCCCCATCTTCCCAGTGGCCCAAGCTGAAAACCTTGGTCTTCTCTTCGCATCACATGTTGATGACATCAGGAACCCCTGAAGTCACAGTGTGTCATCTTTCCACTGGAGGCAGGCGTTTAGTCTTGTGGTC
The DNA here is from genome assembly GCF_964237555.1 of Oryctolagus cuniculus. Taxonomy (NCBI): domain Eukaryota; kingdom Metazoa; phylum Chordata; class Mammalia; order Lagomorpha; family Leporidae; genus Oryctolagus; species Oryctolagus cuniculus. The sequence goes on from NC_091444.1 coordinate 48,056,290, forward strand.
TAGAGAACAGTTAAGACACTTGTGTCTGATACCTGACCAGGGCTCCTGACTGCAGCTTCTTGTTAATGCACACCCTGGGGAGCAGCGGTAATGGCTCAAATAACTGGGTTCTTGCTACCCATATGGGAGACCTGGACATTGTTCCCAGGTCTAGCTGTTGTGGGCATCTGTCGGGTGCACTAGTGGATGATCTGTTTTCCTCTCTGTGCCTGCCTTTTGAAATTAAATAAAGTTAGAACCTAACCACCTACCCCCAACCCACACCACACTTTGTCACACACACTCTAGTTGCCCACTGCCTTCAAGTAAAATATTGTCACATTGTCACATTTTTGTTTGTGTCTCCTTAGTCCCCTTGTGTACTCCCTTCCCACCTACAAAATTTCAGGCACCTAGAATAGTAGCTGGTCCATCATAAACATTCAGGAAGTGTATGTATAATGAAATACAATGTGCTTGCTGTGAATAGTAACTGCACCCTTTCTGTTAAACAAGACTGGGAACATTAACGTTCTAACGCTGAGCAGAATAATGGGAAGGGTTTGCCCCATGTGGTATGTTCTGAAGTCAGAAGCAGCTAACTTGTCTCCTAAGTTGCTCTTCTCCTGATCATCGCCGAAAACCTCATTAGATTAAAGGTCTCAAGACCTATCATATTTTGTCTTGTTGGAAAATAAGTTGCTTACTGATACATTTTATAGTAGACAGGTATCCAGTGCAGCCCATTTTTCTGGATGAGATACTTCTTTCTTAATAGTAACACTGTAGTTAACACTGACATGTTTAATATTAAAGGAACTAAAAAGCAGAAAACTGGCTTTTCTGACTGTCTAATTCTGTGATTGGGAAACTTACTTTATCCCGTTTTTGCCTAAGGAACAGCATCAAGCCTTTATATATCAATTAATGCAACATCACCACCAGCAGCACCACCAGCCTGAACTACAGCAGCTACAGATCCCTGGGCCAACACAAATACCCATAAACAACCTTCTTGCAGGTACTCAGGCGCCCCCACTTCACACAGCTACCACCAACCCATTTCTGACCATACATGGAGATAATGCAAGCCAGAAAGTCGCAGTAAGTATTTTTGTTAATATTAAGAATTTCATTGATGAATCAAAGATCATTTTCCAGCCTTTTTTTTTTTTTTTTTTAATAACACCTGTTTTTCTCCTGGCAATGTCTCAGTACTAGTTTTTTCAGCAGCTGGGCATTGTAAACACAAAGGACTTAAGTCACTTTCTATATCTCTTAAGCATATCAGTCTGCATTTGCATTTAAGATTTGAAGGCCTTTTTATAATTCACTTTTCACACTGAAACTGTTTAGTTAGCAAGTATTATGTAGGTATTAAGTAGGATGAGCCAATTAGAAGATAATATACTTTGAGAAACTTTGTTCAAGTAATTTGTTTATAGAACCAGTATATATAACTGCAGAATATTTCTATTATTTTGCTCCAAGTGCTTTTTAAAGCTGAATTATATTTATAATAAAATTTTAAGTCAAGGAGTTCAATTATTCTACCAGATTACTTTTTAAATCAGTCACATTTATAATGGAATTTCAGTTTTAAAATATTTTTATTTAGTAGCATTTTACCCTTTTCAATGTAAAAGTTAACACTGGGTACAAGAACAGTATACTACACATACAGTAGCATACACTTTAAGGCTGTTTGTTTTTATTAATTCTCCCCTCTTCAATTAGGTCTACTTTACTGGAGTATAAATGTTTCCCCTAAATTCCAGTTCAGGGCAGAACCCTGTTAGAGGAAGGATATTGGGATATAGAATGGAGACTGGACATCAGGAAAAGGAAGAAGGGAAAGAATGAGGTGGGAGACTTGGCAAATCAAAGTGTTAAAGAAAAGTCACAGTGTTTGCTATTTCCCATTACTTTGAACGTTTTCTGTTTGCTGTGCTTTTAAGTCTTCAGAAACTTTAGTTTTTATGTAGTAACAAGAGTTGGTTTCAACTAGAGGATTATTTTGCATTAACTCCTCAGTACTATTCTGTTTGCCCTCTTGTGTCACCAACTTCCTGATTGTGAGATGGTGTCATTACCACAAACCTTGTTATGGCTCCAGAGTCTTGCTGATGTGGGAGATTTCACTGATTAATGATCTAGAAACGTTTTGTATTTTTATGCCTTTAGGTCACTAATTTCTTTGTTGTGTTAAAAACGTAAATTTAAAGCTAATTCTTCCTCAGCTTTACAATATGACATGTATTTTTTCATGGAAAAGATAATATAAAAAGAAGTGGTATACTTCAGAGCTGACAGAGGAGAGTGCGGCTGGGCACTAATGTTTACTGAGCACCCTTCTATGTGCTAGGTATCCTTCCTTGTTAGAGCCAATGGGAACTGTGATTTCAGTCTTGAAATAATATGATGTAGCCATGGTTTAAAGACTGGACTCAACAAAGAGTTTAAAGCTCAAAGAACAAATAGTTTAGGTCAGATCAGAGCCCATGATTTTTTTAGTCTGTAAAAAATTCACTATCCGTGATAACTGTGTTACTGCATCTGAGGAAAAGTTTATTTTGGAGAATGAATTCTACATTCATTCCTTAGGAGTTCCATCCCTCAAATGGGCTCATTGCCTCTTGTGTTGCTCATTGTCTTTCTGTATTGCTGAACTGAATGTTATAAAGCTTTAATAGTAAATTTATGTCTTTATATTATGCTGAAAAGTGGCCATGCCAACTTGCTAAGAAAAGGAATCATCCAAAAAACCACATTTTATCCATCAGTTACAGTTTCACTTAAAAGATATATTACCCTAAATGCTGGCCCCAAATTGATTGAACTAATGCATCTGATTTTTTTGTTTAACTGCAGAGACTTAGTGATAAAACTGGGCCTGTAGCTCAAGAGAAAAGTTGACACTTGAAAAACATTCAGAAATTGCCTACCCTGCTGTTCTGGCACACGTCATTGGCTGCTGTTGCAGTCTGTTTACTACAACTATGAAGAAACGCAACAAGAGACTAACCGCACAACACAGGATTAGTTGCCGCAAGCACGTTCTTGTAAGGCTTTGATTAATTTTCTTGTTGCTTTGTTGCACTGACATGGAATTCCCATATTCCCTTACCCACATTTTTTGAACTTTGAAAGAAAATTTAATAACTAACTTTTGTCAATGAAATAATTTACATGCAATGAGTTTATCAACCCAAGAAAAATTTAATATAGTTGGTGCACATCTAGTTTTGCTATAAATTGGAGATATGAATAGCAAAGCTAGACTTGTTCCATTTAAAACCTCCTTGCTTTCACTCTACAAGTTGCTTATGAAATAGGATCTTCTCTTTGCATTACAGTATGCTTGCTCTGTGAGATCTTAGAACAAATTTCAAGGAACTGTCCAATTTCTTCCAGAGTTTTATTGAGTAAATATTGCAAATATATATATATATAGGTCATCAACTGGCACTTGGCAATCTTTGTTTAAAAAAAATTTCCTTCCAATGGGATTTGGCCAATTTTGTTAATCACGTTAGGACGGTATTGTCTGCTTCTGCTAATGGTAATTTTCTTTTACTAAGTGGTTTTTCTTTAGTGTTAAGATTCATAACTTTTAAAAATCCCTGAGTTAAGCAAGTTCTAAGGCTGCTGGGGGAACCAGATCAATCAAAGCAAAATACTTCTTTCAGAAAGAGAGGCCACTCTGGAAACTGCTAGTAGGGTTTGGCCTTAATCAAGTGCCTGTTAGTACCTCCATTGTGTTGTGATGGCTCTAGAGAGCAGAGCTGAGCTACAGTCAGTCCTTGTAAAGTAGCAGGAATCGTTTGCCTTGTCCCAGCAGCCTTCCCCGTGCTTCCGCCTTCATTGAAAACTTTCTATGCCACTGTAGATAGCTCAGGCAAAACCATTACCTGGGTATTTATCCACTAATGAATCACAAGAAAATGAGTGGACTTGGTAAGAATATGTATTTGTTTTATTTATACTACTTCCTATTACCATTAAAACAAACCAAAAAGAAAACAACACATAAACCCACACACAAAAAACCCACACACACAAACCCACCATTATATTCCTGGAACAGGGGAGACCTATATTACAGCCCTTCTCCTTCGGGAGCCATGCTCTTGATGTGAGATACGGCAGAGGAATTGATTAAAGAATTGGGCATGTAACCATTGAACTGTTCTTGTATGTGTGAATTATTAGTGGAAAAGACCCAGCTGTAATTAGACCTCCACTGTGTACTTAGCTGGAAGAACATGTTAATTCTGCAATATGTCTCTTGGTTAAACATTGCACAGTTCTTACCTCATTTCTGTAAATAAGGTTTTGTGAATCTGTTTTGTATTGTGAAAAATTCATAAGATAACATTGATATTTTGATTTGTAATATTTCTAATTGGTAGATTTAATTGAAAGTAAAATTAATTTATTTTTATATGTTCTGGGGAATTTTAAAGAAAGTCAAATCTTTTGTAGATAATTTAAAAAAAATCAGTGCGGTTTATTTTACTTATTTAACCCACTGGTTGTTATTCTGTAACAATTTGTATAAATGGTAAATTTTGAATGTGTTGTTATTTTACCTAGATGTAAAATTCCACATGTATTAAAAGAATGTAAAAAGTTTTTGTTAATAAAATTTAATAATGTTTATAACCATGTTCCATTCTTGTTTGGAGAGGCTGAGGGTCCTGTTGCCCCTAGGGCTACACCTGTATAGCTCAGCCTGCAGTCTTGGGCTGTTCTGAGTGTTTGGAACACCCGGTGACATCACCCAGCAGTAAGTAAGTTGCTCTCACGAGTGGATGCCATGCAGCATGAGGCAGTGTGCAGAGCAGGCCAACCTTGCACAACTTCATAGGTGCTGAAGGATCAGGCGGTGGGAGGAAGAACACATTGTGGGAAATGCTGTGATGCAGAGGGAAGTAGTCACAGCAGAGATAAAAGGAAAATTCCAGATGACATTAGTAATCGTAGCACATTCATAAAGTAGTATGGACACATGGCAGAGATTTAGTTCCTATTGTTTATAATTCCTATTCGTAACTAGAGGCATTCCCTGATGTTTATGGGTTTTGGGTCTTGGTAAGCAGCAGGATTGCCTGTGGTGCCCTCAAAAATATAAATGCTGAGATTTTAGCCTAGGCTTAATTGTATCAGAATATGCTGAAACTCTCCTCTCTCCATTCCTCTAACATGACAGATGACTCATCAGTAACTCCTTTGTGAATATTCAAACTCCAAGTAATCCACTGTAAGCAAAATATTATTTGGCTGTGCAGCTTTTCATTTCGACAGCTCTGTCCTTTTTCTTGGCAGTTTGTGTTGGTATCTTGGTGTGGCTGCTCAGGCTTCTGTGGCTTTCCTGCTGTGGCCCTGGAAGCAGACCCAGTGGACCAGGGCTGCTGGCTCCTGTGTGTGCCTTGTGCTCCAGGAAGCACCTGAAAAGCTGCTGCTCAGTGGCCACTGCCTTTGGGAAGAGGTTTGTGTTGACCAATTCCTGTCTGGACTGTGCTGTAGTCCTGTGAATGTGTGATCCAGGTTGTGGGTCAAGATCAAGCACCAAGAATGAAAGCCAAGAAAAACAGGAGCTGAAAACCAAGCGGGATGGAAGGGCAATCCCTGTGACTCTGTGGACACTTGCTCTGCCCCCACAGGTAGGAGATGCCCTGGGAAGTATAGGGGAAAGGTGCCTTAATAGTCAACTAAAGTTTTGCTTTTATATATTGTTGTAAAAGTTGTTTGTATACTTTATTTGATAAGTAGAGACACCACATCTCCTAGTGTTAATTTATTTCCCAAATGCCCATAATAGCTGGGGCTTGGCCTGAAACCAGGAGCCAAGAACTGCATCTGGGTCTCCCTTGTGGGTGTCAGGAATGCAAATACTTGGAGCATAATTTGCCGTATCTCAGGGTATGCATTAGCAGGACAGTGGATCAGAAACAGAGGAGCTGGCACTTAACCATGCACTCTGATAGGAGGGGTGGGCATCCCAAGCAGTTTCTTAACCAGTATGCCAGATGCCTGGTCCTAGTTCTGCTTTTTATCAGTGGGTCATGTACTAACTCTTAAGGAGCCAAATACCATGAATCTTAGTTTTACTTACTGAAAAATTAAACACACTGAGGGTACTTTGAGAAGTTCATTAACAAACAGAATTAAAAGATAAAATTTTGAAATCAGTGCAAATGTGGGGTCTTCAAAAAGTTCCCAGAGAGGCAGGTGTTATGGTGCTGTGGTTTTAGCTGCCGGCACATCTCTAATACACACTGTTCTCAGAAAAGACACCCTGTCCTCCAGCACCTCTGCTTTCCTTGCAAACCCCATGTGGCGGGGTTTGAGTTGTCTCTGGCCCACTGCCAGTGCAGAAATGGGGGAACTAACGCACTGTGTCCCTGACTCTGCGGCAGACAAGTTGTGTGCATTGCCTTGTTTCTAAGCTCTGTGGGAGGGGTGCAGGAGAGGGGACCCAGAGAGGCAGTTCTCCAAGCCTATTCTCTGGTGATTCTGGAGATTAGGGAAGCACCATTGCTTCTTAGAGTGGATTATTCTAGAGTTTAGAGCAAGGTGTTCCACCACCAGAATGTGGACCCTTATTACAATAATGCAAGGGTGGGCTAGTTGAAGTCATTGAGGGTAGTGGGGAAAGTGGGAAGGTGACACACCCATCAGCAGGATTAAAGATATAAAGTCAACTGTGAAATGCCTCTGGGTCACTGTACTTAGACATTTTGTGATGTGTGTAGGATCAGGGAGAAAGTGCAGGAATTTGACCAGCAGGGTCTAACGTGTAAGTGGGAGATAAAGTGTACTTGACTGTACAGCTAAGGTATATAAAACTAGCATCCATCATCTTGGCCTGCTCTAACAAAGTACCATCAATTGAATGTCTTGTGAACAACAGGAAGTGTGTTTCTCACCGTTCTGAAAGCTGGATTTTGAGCTGGGTGCCAGCATGGTCAGTGAAGGTTGTGTTTTGGATTGCAGATGCTTGACTTTTCCTGGTGTCCTCACATGGTAGAGCTTGCACAAGGCATTTTAATATTGATAGTGCTTTCTAAAATTTAAAATTAAAACAAAACAAGAGAAGGGTCAGGTGTTGCAGCATGGTAGGTTAAGCCACCCCTTGGGACACCTGCACCCCAAATCAGAGTGCCAGTTTGAGTCCTGGCTGCTCTACTTCAGATCTGCCTTCCTGCTAATGCATCCTGGGAGGCAGCAGAGGATAGCCCAAGTACACAGGTCCCTGCACTCCCCCATGTGGTAAACCCAGATGGAGTTCTAGGCTCCTGCTTCAGCCTGGCCCAGATTTGGTTGTTGTGGGCATTTGGGGGTGGGCAGTGAACTAGGTGATGGAAGATCTCTCTGCCTTTCAAGTAGATGAAAATAAACTTTTTTTAAGCACTAGTAAGCGTTTTAATAAGAAAGTTAAAGGAAGAGATCTACATTTTTGCTGATGGAGTTTATTTGGCTTCCCTCACATACTGACTGATCCATCCAGTGTTTTTCACTTGGCTTGTCTATGCAGATTAATTAGAAGATTTTACATTTTTGGCACCATTGCCATTCCTTTTGCAACACTCTTTCTGGTTCTCTTGGTCTCCTCTCAGAGCAAGCACAGACAGGTGTTTTCTGCAGTTGAACTGTTCCATGTACTTAGGATTCTTTGAACAAAATGAGGTGTGTATATTATCTTTGCAAACTCTTGGCCTAGTGCGGTGGTTCCCTTGGCTGACCAGTACAGTAGCCCCAAGATTAGAATTCCCTGTGAAGGGATTCAGTCCCAGGAGCAATTGGTGTGTAAAAGCTATCTTGGGAGGTCCAGTGTGCAGCCAGGATTGAAGCCCCCTGGCTTCTCCCAGCGTGCCCCATCCTTTCCTGGCCCCTGTGCCCGGAAGTCCCTTTTCACTGGGTGGACCGGGTAGCCTGAGAGCCTCTTCTCAGCGGTGACTCAGGTGGCTTTGCCGTTCAGTGCTGTGAGAAACTGACCCTTTTATCACAGGCATGAATGCTTCGTCCTGGACTGCACTGTGGAACCAGGACTGAGGCCCAGCTGGGCAGGCACATTCTAGCTTTCTGAAGCAGGGTAGGGGGACATCCTGTCTGTGGGTTGTGTAAGGCCTGCGAGATCATTTGGTCTGGCCCTGCCAGGGCAACTACAGGTATACCTCAAAACTCAAGCAATCTATAGCAGACTAACAGTGGATAATTGTGTGTGGCCTGCTCTGTGGCCTGCTCATGATGTTACAAATGTCCCAGTGGCCCTTTTGCCCTGCAGCTCTCACTGCTTTGCAGCTTCTTAGGTTCTTGAAGTCATTTATTTTCTTCTAATTTATGATCTATATTTAGTCTGTCCTTCATTAAGTGTATCTTCTTCCTCTGTCACTGCAACCCTTGTTTGACTTTTGGAATCAAAATCCCACCCAGGACCAGGAGAAAGATACAGCACAGGCTTAGCATGTGGCCTGTGGTGGGGGAGAAGACTGACCTGGTGCACTGCACAGTCCTCTGCACGGTCCACAGGCGGGGCAGGAGGAAAGAGCACATGTGATCTCTTGAAAAATCTGCTCCAGCCCCCATCTCAGTCCTCACATCAGGGCTGCTCCTAGGCTGTTCCTCCATTATATGGACAAGACCACGTCATCCTCCATCTTCCAACCTTCACCCGCATTTTTGGTTGAGAGCTTACAGCTGTGCCCAGTGCCACAGAGCAGCACTGGGAAGCTGACAGTGAATGCTCTATCTCCCAGGGAAGGTGATTTGCAGCCCGCTGGGAGTAAGAGCAGATCTCTTGGTTGGCAGCTGAGTGGTGAGCAGGTGGGGAGTTTGGAGCTGGCATGGCTCAGGGAGGATGGAAGTTCGAGTTCAGTGAGCTGCTTGCGTACCAGCACCACCTGCCCCTGACAGCCCAGGCTCCTCACCTGGCTTTCATGTCGGGGGTGGGGTGGGGAAATGTGCAAGATGGCTGTGGAGTAAGATGTTCCAGCAGTTTCCTCCCCACAGAGACACTGATTTGAACAGCTGTTAAACACACCAAGCCACCTTCACAAGCGCTAAGGAAGCCACATGAGATCACAGTGCCTAGATCTACTGTAACAATAAAAGACACATTGAAGAAGGCAGGAAGGGGTGGGCATTCTACCTAGCAGTTACAATGCCTGCTCCTCAGAGTTCCTGGGCTCAAGTGGTTGGGTCCCTGCCGTTCATGGGGAGACCTGGATTGAGTTCCCAGCTCCATGTTTTGGTGTGGACCACTACAGACAATTGGAGAGTGAAATGCAGATGGACTCCAACTAGTGCAGCAATGGAAAGACATACTTTGCCTCTTGGCTTGGGCAAAGGAGAGGAGGGGATTAAGTATAGACCTTAGATTTGAAACCTAGTCCTGCTATGGTGAGACTCTGTCTTCCCGGACTGTCCTTAGCCAGGTGGCCAAAGCACCACCTCCACTACCCCTCCCCCAGCCTTTGACAACCAGCCAAAAGGACGGTGGGAAAGGGGTCTTAGGGCTTTGCCTCAAAGCTCAGTGCCAGATAAAGCCCAAGGGCATTGTCCTTAGGCCAGTGCTTACCAACGCAACCTCTAGATCTGTCCCAGCGCTGGACAGACATGACTTTGATGGTGCAGACTCATTTTGGCCTATAACACTGCCAGCCTTGCAGAGACCAGGCTAGCACTCTCCAGACTGTGAGACCAAGGTGTTGGCCTGTGTGGCCAAGGGACTGCTTCCACCCTTCCGCAGACCTCAGGCAGACAGCACGGAGCAAGACTTCATGGGGGAGCAGGACAGGAAGGTCAGTACCAATCACACTGCAATAAGACCAAGCACCAAATGGAGCCCAAAGACCCCTACCCCATAGGCTAATAACAACTCTAGACCTCCCCCAAAATCAGGTGGAGACTTATGCCCTGATGGGATAGATGTGTTTCAGTATGCGTTGCCACCAACCTGGAGATCCTGTGGCTGCAATACTTAGCTGCAACCCAGCTTCGTGTCATTCTGGGTGGCCAAAGGACTACTCGTAGTTTCCATCCTCCACTCTTGGCTGGAGAGCAAGAAGCACGCCTTCAGCCACGGGAGAGTAGGTAGGGCACTTATATAAGCGAGCACAGGATTGTGTCTCAGAATCTAGTGCTGGGCTTTTCCCTAGGCCAGTGTCTGTGGATGAAGATTGGGTCTGTTCTGGTGCCAAGTGGAGAACTGTGCCCAAGTGATTGGACTTAGATCCCAGCTAGCATTGATGGTGGCAAATTGCAGTGACCTTTGGCCACAAGTCCATCTCAGAACAGGCAGCCCATAGCACTGTGGGCCTTGGCTCTTCCCCATGCTGCCCTGGTCTTGGGACACTGGGGACACGGTGTGATCTAGCATTACAGCACTGGTGGCCACAGGACTGCTTACTGTGTTCCTCCCCGAACCCCGGCAGCACAACACACAACTCTTCTTGAGGGAAGGAAGGTAGGTGGGTGCCACAACACTGCATAGACATCTGGGCTGGTGCTAAGGAACCTTGTGCCCTGCCAGACTTCAGGCTGGGGTTCCTGTGATCCTGGCTATGCCACTGCCACTGTGGGGACCATGGCCAGGATTCCCACAGCCCTGGCCACAGTCACCCCCCCCCCCAAGCCACCACCGTGGACCCCCACACATCCCTGCTGGGACTGAGTGTAACACCCCAGAACTCTGCCACTGCCATTACAGGGAAAGAAGATATAGAAGGACTACAGGCATCCCAATAAAACCAGAGCCAACACAGAAACTACCAAAGCTACACCTTTAGGAGAAAGGCTGTTACCATAAATTTACAGTTACCATTCATTAAAAATGCTAGAGACAGCTGATCCACTAGATGTGCAAATATCAGTGTAGGCCCAGGAAGTATGAAAAAGCAAGGCAATATGCCATTCTCAAACGAAAACCACAATATTGTAGTAAGACTCCAAAAGAAAAGGAAACTGATAAAGAATTCAAGAGCGGGGCAGGCATTATGGGGCAGTGGGTCAAGCTGCTGATTGGGACACCTGCATGCTATGTGAGTTTGAGTCCAAGGGGCTGCACATTTTCTGTACAGCTTCCCGCTAATGCAGCTGGGAGGCAGTGGATGATGGCTGAAATACTTGGGTTCCTGCCATCAACATGGCAGACTCAGATGGAATTTCTGTCTCCTTCCTTCAGCCTGGCCCAGCACTGGCTGTTGTGGATTGATGGTATATTTCTCTCCTCATTTCAGTTATTCTGTCTTTCCAAATAGATATTTTAAAAATTCAAAAGAATGATAAGATATTCAAAGAGATTCAAGAGAGTACAGTTTGATGAAATTAGGAAAACAATGCATGATATCATTGAGAAATTCAGCAGAGATCTTGAAAAAGAGCCAAAAGATCTAAATAAAACTGAATGCTTAACAGACTAGTCTTGGCTGAAGAAAGAATAGGTAAATGTGAAAACAGGTCTTTTGAAATGTCCCAGTTTTGCAAATATTCAAAATTTGGGATTCTCTGATAGAGAGAAATGCTATTCAAATAATAGCTGAATGTTTGCTAATCAGGAGAAAAATAAATCCCAAGTGCAGGACTCAAATATATATGACCAGAAAAGATCCTCACCATGGCACATTATTGTCAAACTCTTAAATGTATAATACGATTATAAAAAATTCACAGGAGAAAAGTGCCCAGTCACATTTAAGGGAGCCCTCACTAGACTAAGAGATTTGTGAGCAGAAACCTTACGGGTCAGGTGGAAATGGAAAATTATATTCCAAGTTCTGAAAGAACTGCTAACCAAGTAGTATACACCAGTGAATCTAGCCTTCGTAAATGAAGAATTAAAGACTTTCCAAGACAAGCAAAAACTGAGGGAGTTGATCACCACCAGACCAGCCTTAATGAAACATGTTTAAGGGAGTCCTACATCAGAAGCAAAAGATAACCACCATCATGAAAACCCGGGAAACTATCAAACTCACTGGACTAACAACAGGAGGCATTCAAAACAGTCAGAATAGATATCTTTACATAACAACACTAAGTTGTCATTTCTTAACAGTAGTAATTTTGAATGTCAATAGAATACATTTTCCAATGAGAAGATACATACTGGCTGAATGGGTTTTAAAAAAGTGCAACACTCTGCTGCATACAAGAAACTCATTTACCAGTAAAAAGCAGAAACTGAATGAATATTCTATACAAAGGGAAGCCAAAAGCAAGGATTAATAGCTAGACTTACATTAGGAAAAACAGACAGAAATGGTTCAGAAAAAATTCACTATATAATGGTTAAGGAACTGATTCAACAAGAACATACAATGATGTAAGTGTATGTGTACCTTGTGCCAGAACACCCACTTTTATAAATCACATATTATTGGCCTTAAAGGCTGAGATAAACTCCAATATAATAATAGTGGGGGACTTCAACACCTACTTGCTTCAGCAGACATATCATCCAGACCACAAAAGTCAACAAAGAAACAGCACGTATACTACACTGCTGACCAAAAGGCCTCATAAAGACTGATGGAACATGAGCTGCATAATATACACTGTTTTCTTCAGCACATGCAACAGTCTCTAGGATAGCCCCTGCTTTACGTCTCAAAACAAGTCTTAACAAATTAAAATCAATCAAAAGTGTATCCCATATCTTCTCTGACCACAGTGGAATACAACTAGAAAACAAAAGAAACTTTAGGAATTACAGAACCACATGGAGTCTGAAAACAAGCTTCTGAATTAACAATATATTCGTTCATTGGAGGAAATCAAAAAGGAAAATTTAAAAATTGCTTGAAGAGGCTGGTGTTGTGGCATAGCACAATAACCACTGCCCACAGCGCTAGCCATATAGGCAGGCGCCAGTTTGAGTCCTGGCTGCTGTACTTTGATCCAGCTCCCTGCTAATGTGCCTGGGAAAGAAAGCAGTGGAGGACGGCCCAAATGCACCCGTGTAGGAGACCTGGAAGAAGCTTCTGGCTCTTGGCTGTAGCCATTTGGGAAGTGAACCAGCAGATGGAAGACCTTTCTCTCTCACACCAACTCTGCTTTTCGATTACATCTTTAAAAAACAAAAAATTCCTTGAAACTAACAGGTGGAAACTCAATATGCCAAAAATTTATGGGGTACAGCAAAAGCAGTGCTAGGAGGGCAGTTTACAGCAATAAGTGCCAAGTCAAAGAAATTAACCTAAGAAAAAGCAGAAACCAAACCTAAATTTAGACAGAAAGAAAGATCAGCATGGAAATGAATGGAGTATAGGAAAAAGACTCAAAGTTTAAGAGTTGGCTTTATGAAAAGGTAAACAAATTGATAAACTTTTAGCTAGACTAACCAAGAAAAAAGAATTATCAAATGAGAGATGAAATAGACAACTGACACCACAAATGTACAAAAGATCACTAAGTGAGCATTATCAACTACTATGCCAACAAATTGGGAAACCTAGAAGAAGATGGATATTTCTGGAGATATCATATACATCACACATGAATTATGAAGGTAAACATCATATGGTCATCTCCACAAATAAAAATGCATTTGATAAAAAAATCCACTCATGATTAAAACCCTAAACAGATTGGGGGAAAAGCTGAAAGCGTTTCCTATAAGATCTGAAACTAGATCAAGCTTATTCAATCAGTATTGTATTGGAAGTCTTAGAACAACTGGAGATGAGAATAAAATGAAGATACAAAAATTGTGGAGGAAATACAATTTTCCCTTTTTGCAGATCATATGATTCTACATATAGAAAAACCTAAAGAGCCCAACAGACTATTAGATCTGACGATTTTAGCAAAGTTGCAGTATATAAAATCAGTATAAAGAAATCAATATAGCATTTTAGTTGACACTAATACACTTGCTGAAAAAAATAAAGAAGTCCCATACATAATAGCTATAATACAATAAAATACCTAGGAATGTTTACAAAGGATGTGAAAGACCTAAAATGAAAGTCACAAAACACTGATAAATTGAAGAAGGCAAATAAATAAAATTGGAAAGACTTTCCATGTTCATGGATTAGAACAAGTATTATGAAAATGCCCATACTTCCCAAAGTGATTTATAGTTTCACTGCAATCTCCCTCAAAATAACAATGACGATCTTCACAGAACTAGAAAAAACAATCTTAAAGTTCATATGGAAGCACAAAAGACTCCAAATATCTAAAGCAATCTTGGGGGGGGGGGGCTGAAGACATCAAAATACAAAAATCAAGACATATTACAGGGCTACTGAACCAAAACATCAATGGTATGGGCATAAAGAGACAAAGTAGATGGAACAAAATAGAAAACCAAAAAGGAATCCACACAACTGACAGCAAACTCTCATTTGTTAGGGGGCCCTCCTCTCCCCCTGGCAAATGCCTGAAACTTCTGGGGCTGGAGACAGGAGCTGGAAACTCAATCAAGATCTCCCAAATGAGTGAGAGAAACTCAGGTACTTGAGTTATCACCAGTGCCTCCCAGTGTCAGTGACCAGAGCTGGGACTTATAACTATGCACTCTGATGCAGAATGAGGACATATGGGTTTAACACCTGCTTCTACAGCCAATCAATACAAGATACCAAAATCCCACACTGTAGTAACAATCTCTGTAAAAATAGGGAAAACTAGATATCCATATGCAGAGGACTGCAACTTGAATCATTACCTCTCATCTTACTAAAAAACTCTGGATGGCCCAAATAACAAAATGTAACATATGAAGCTGAAACTACTGAAAGAAACTTAGCAGAAACACATCAAGACTTGGCTTAGGCAACACTGTTTTGGATAAGTCCCTCAAAGGCACAGACAACAAAAGTAGGACGAAACACTAGATTATATTGAACCAAGCAGCATCTGCACAGCAAAGGAAACTCAACAGAGGTTAGACAATCCCAAAAATGGGAAAAATATTTGCAAGTCGTGCCTCTGAGGGTGGATTAATATCCAGAACATATAAGGAACTGAAAGAAACACTGTCCACTGTCCACTATGCCTGTCAAAAAAAACAAAACAAAACAAAACAAAACAAAACAAAACTACATTGAGGCATCGATTCACTTGTTAGAATTGTTAGGAAAAAAGGCCTAAGATGTGGAAAAACAGGAACCTTTATATGTTGTTGATGTCCAGCCACTGTGGTAAACAGTATGGCTGTTCCTTGCTATAAAATTAGATCTATATGTTCTAGCTATCCTATATCCCACTCCTGGATACACAGACAAAGGAAATGAAATCAGCATATGAGAGAGACATATGCATTGCCATTTTCATTGCAGCACTATTCACAATGGCAAAGATAGGGAGTCAACTTGGGTGTCCATCAGAGGATGGATGGGTAAAATAAATTTGGTATATACACACTGGAATATTATTCAACCATAAAAATGTCCGAGGGGCAGGCATACGCCTAGCTACTAAGAAGCTGGTTAAGATGCCGTGTCCAGTCCCACAGTGTCTGGGTTCAATATCCAGTTCCCGCTCCTAATGCAGACTCCAGCCTCCTAATGCAGACTGTTGGAGGCAGCTGTGATTCTCAAGTAGTTGGGTTCCTCACACCAACCTGGGAGATGTGAAATGGTTTCTGCTGGTTTTGGCCTGGCTTGGCCTAGTGTGGGCTGTTATTAGAATCTGGGGAATGACCTGGTGGATGGGAGCTCTCTGCCTCTCACACTAGTAAATTCAAATAATAAAAATGACATCCTGCATTGTACCCATTTGGGAATGAATGAGCAGTGGATTTCACTCTTTGAAATAAATATTTAAGAATGACATGCTGAAATTTGCACCAAAATGGAGGTCTGTGTTAAGTGAAATAAACCAGACACAGAAAGATAAATGTTGTATGCTCTCTCATATTAAAAAAAAAAAAAAAGGCAGATCTGAATTTAGAACTGTGATGACTAGAGCCTGAGGGAGGGGTGGGAGGCGGAGAGGGAGGCTGGATACTGGGCGTCAACATGGAGACACAGCAGGGTGCAGTGTGCACAGGGGGAGGACGGCAGCTCAACAATGTGTCCCTGTGCTATTTAACAACTGGGGGCTGGCAGGCTCCAGACAGGAAGAAAAGGAACTGAAAATGCTTCTTGCTTAGTGTTTCACAGGAATATTTCACAGTGCCTATAGAACTGCACAAGAATTACATGTTATCAAAATCTTTCAAGCTCAGGGCTGATGTTGCAGCCCAGTGTTAACCACTGCCGGAAACACTGCCGTCCCGTACGAGCACAGGTTCTAATCCCCGCGTCTCTGCTTTTGATCCAGCTCTCTGCTCACGTGCCTGGGAAAGCAACAGAAGATGACCTGGGTGCTTGGGCCCCTGCACCCATTTGGGAGACTAGGACGAAGCTAAGGCTTCTGGCTTCAGCTTGGCCCAGCACCAGCCACTGCAGCCTTATTTGGAAGTGAGCCAGTGGATGGAAAATCTGTCTCTCCCTTTCATTCATTCTGCCTTTCATATATATTTTTTAATCCCAAGCCAAAATGTCCATATCCAATTTCATTACAAGCCATTGCCCTCACTAACATATCCAATCCAAAGGCTTTCCTTTTAAAGATTGATTTATTTTGAAAGGCAGAGTTAGAGAGAGGGAGAGACAAAGATCTTACATCCTCTGGTTCATTCCCCAAATGGCTGCCATGACCGGGATTGGGCCAGGCTGGAGCCTGGAGCTTCATCTCGTCTCCTATGCAGGTACAGGGGTGCAAGCTCTTGAACCATCCTCTTGGCTGCTTTCCCACTTCATTAGGATGGAGATGGATCGGAAATGGAATAGCCGGGTCTCAAACCCGGACCCAGACGGGATGCCGGCATCACAGGCAGAGGCGTAACTCACAACACAACGGCAGCCCCCCCAGCGACATTTTGTGGGATTCCTGTAGCACTCTGTGAGGACATAACCCAGATGTGAGGAAGGGAGCCTGACCTGCCAGATGGGGATTTCCAGAAAACCTGTTTAATCTGGTTTTTCTTCTATAGCTACCACAGCCAGGGACCCTTCCTCACTGGTTCCGATGCCTGTTGAGAGATGCAGCATGGGAGGAAGGAACTTGCCTTCCTCATCCCTTGCCCTTAAATGGGAGCTCACAGCTCTGGGATCTGTCCTCTGCTCTCCTGTGGACACTGCTCTGACATCAGCTGCATGTCCTCCTGGACCCAGATGGCTAAAGAGGTCTCCCCCATCTGTTCTCTAGGGAGCCATTCTTTTTTCTTCCCGACTAGAGGGAAAATAGTTGGAGCTGCTCAGTTCTCACAGCATGTTAATTTAGCTCCCAAGTGAATAAAGTCTAAGGCTCAAGACCAGGTGGTTTCCACTAACACGAGGCTAGGATTATTGGGGGCCACAGGGCTGGCGTCTGTGCTGCAGGTGAAACTGCGGCAGAGCCGGCCAGGAGGACAAGGGCAGCCTATCGTTAGCAGTGACTGAAGAGAAAGCCAGGCCGCATGTTGGGATTGCGCCCCTGCGAAGGGCTTTTGGGAGCTTCTTTTGATCCATGGAGACCACCACGAACAGGCTGTGGGCAGCACAGTGATTCAGTGCCCACCTACACGCGTGGAAGTGAGGTCACAGAGGGAGACCTGAGACCAGAGACAAATGCCATTCATTCTCCAGCCCATTATCTGGAAGCTGACTTTAGGGTCACTTATTAGGCCATTGTGGGGGGGGGGGCTTTAAGATGAAATAGCAAGAGGCCAGTGCTGTGGCGCAGCAAGGTTAAGCTGCCACCTGTGACAACAGCATCCCATATGGGCACCGGTTCGTGTCCCGGCTGCTCCACTTCAATCCAGCACCCTGTGAATGATCTGGGAAGGCAACGGAAGATGGCCCAAGTGCTTGGGCCCCTACCATTCATGTGAAAGACCTAGAGGAGGCTCCTGGCACCTGGCTTTAACCTCTCTCTGTGTCTCTTTTCAAATAAATAATTCTTTTTCACAGAAAGATGAAATCTCAAAACCCATCTTCACCAAATGTCTACGCTTGTCAGCTGAAATCACCTAGGCTCCCCCTGAAGCCTCCAGGGCCAATAACCTGGCTCGATGTGGGTGTGGAGGGAACTGCCAGCCTGGGCAGCAGTGAGAGCTGAAGCGGGACTCCCCCGTGGGCTAACCTCGGCTGTCTTCCCCCAGGAGGACTGCCTCCGGGGTGCTGGGGTCAGATCAGTGCTGTTCCTCCTGGGTGCTGGGGTCAAGCAAAAGCAAACAAATCATAGGCTGAAATCGCTTAGCATCTTTCTCCTGGGGGCATTCAGAATCCTTCAGGGGTCTGCAGGTTTGGAGATGGACCATTTTTCAGCATCCCCAAGCACACAGGCAGATGTCTAACCCGACTGCCAGGCTGGGGGACTGCGGCAGGAAGAGCCTGCACTGACTGCATTACAGGGACATCTGCCCTCCCTAGGTGCACAACACCTTTCACTGTGCCACTTACATTTTAGGAAAAAACCAACTGCTTACAGTGAACAACTACAAATCCTTAGGACTTCAGTGGGGTGGAATACAAGGGCACTTAAGTTGGTTGGCCGGCGCCACCGCTCACTAGGCTAATCCTCCGCCTGCAGTGCCGGTACTCCGGGTTCTAGTCCAGGTTGGGGCGCCGGATTTTGTCCCGGTTGCTCCTCTTTCATCCAGTCCAGCTCTCTGCTGTGCCCAGGGAGTGCAGTGGAGGATGGCCCAAGTGCTTGGGCCCTGCACCCGCATGGGAGACCAGGAGGAAGCACCTGGCTCCTGGCTTCGGTTTGGCACAGTGCTGACCATAGCAGCCATTTTGGGGGGTAAACCAATGGAAGGAAGACCTTGCTCTCTCTCTCTCTCACTGTCTAACTCTGCCTGTCAAGAAAAAAATTAAGTTGGTGGAAATAGGTATGAGAGGATGTTTATTTTGTGCAAAAAAACCATTTTTTTTTAAAAAGATTTTGAAAGGCAGAGTTAGAGAGGAGGAGAGACAGATCTTCTATCTGCTGGTTTACTCCCCAAATGGCTGCAACAACCAGGGCTGGGCCAGACTGAAGCCAGGAGCTTCTTCCAGGTCTCCCATGTGGGTGGCAGGGGCCCAAGCACTTGGGCCGTCCTCCACTGCTTTCTCAGGCACATTAGCAGGAATCTGGATTGGAAGTGGAGCAGCCAAGACTCTAACCAGTACCCATATAGGATGGAGGCATTGTAAGTCAAGACTTTAACCACATGAACCATAGTGCCAGTCCCAATTTTTTCTTAATGCATACTTTCCATCAACTTTTGGAATGCCCTTCATATTTGGTATTTCAAAGAGCTGTAGTTCCTTACTTTCAAAAGGGTTCTGGAAGGTGGGATTAGCATAGATCAATAAAAGTTCCTGCAGCAGGGCTGTGGCGTGGTGCAGTGTGTTAAGCTGCTGTTTGTGAAACCAGCATCGCACTTGGGAGCAACCATTCAAGTCCTGGCTGCTCCACTTTCAATCCAGCTCCCTGCTAATGTGCCTGGGAAAGCAGCGGAAAATGGCCAGGTACTTGAGCCCCTGCCATCCACATGGGAGACCCAGATGGAATGCCAGGTCCCTGGCTTTGGCCTAGCTCACACCTGGCTGTTGTGGCCATTTAGGTTGTGGGAGTGAACCAGTAGATGGAAGATATTTCTTTATCTGTCACTGCTTTTTAAATGAATAAATGAGTAATAATAATAATAAACAGCCCTGTAGCACAAGGCCTGTTTTAAAGCTATCTAGAAGCACTGAGGATGGGAAGTGTATTACAAGTTTTCCTTCTGAAACAGAGACAGGAATTGGAAAACACACCAATGAAAGAGTAAAAAAAAATCCACGGGCTACCATATTCCACTTTAAACAAGACCTTACTCTAGTGGCTAGAGGTACCTGCTAAGCAGGTGTGGCCCAGTCAAGGAATGAGAAGGCTGCAGGATGATTTGCTGGAAATCAAAGCAATTTGATCTGCTGACTAAACCCACCCAGCTCCTTCTGATCAGAGCCTTCTCGGGCAGTGACTGTGATGCTAGTGCCCCACTAGGGAAGAACCCAGCTCAGCCTGCACATCGGGCATGCTCCTGACCCCACCTGCCATGGGGGAGCCACAGGCTGTCCACCCTGCTGGATTCTCTGAGGATGAACCAGATGACCCATCAGTGTTTTTTAAAAACTGGAGCTAGAAATGCTTAAAGAAATGATAATGCTAAGATTCTGCCCCACCATAGGAAGAGTACATTTAATTTGTTAATGGAAAAAAATACTGAATTGTCTCTCAAGATGGAGGCAAAGATGGCAAAGCTGCAGCTCCTGGCATAGCACACACTCTGCCCAGCAGCAAGGATCCAGGACAGGGAGGATGTGCCGGAGAAGCCAGTGCCAGAAGTATCTGCCACTCTGGCCCTGCAGGGGCTGAGTGGATGGGGACTTTGGATGGATCTGTGCCTGCCTCCCCTCCGCTATCCCAGCCTCCTTACCCACTGAACACCCTTTCCAAACCATTTAGCAGGTACCGGTCCCTGCACCTCCTCCATGCTCTTGGTTCAAGTTTCAAATATAGGTCTTTGACTCCGACTTTGGAGAGCAAGCTGGGGAAAGAAATGAGCGCTAGAGGCAGGCCACAGTAAGGTGTCCAGGTCTGCCTGCGGCTCAGCCTCAGCTTTGTCTGCCACGCCATGCTTGCCCCACTTGGGGTGCGTTGGAGTAAAAAGCACAGCACAGGGACCGGCTCTGTGGCGTAGTGGGTAAAGCCACTGCCTGCAGTGCCAGCATCCTATATGGGCGCTGGGTTGAGTCCTGGCTGCTCCACTTCCAGTCCAGCTTTCTGCTATGGCCTGGGAAAGCTGTACAGGATGGCCCAAGTCCTTGAATCCCTACACCCGTGTGGGAGACCTGAAAGAGACTCCTGGCTCCAGATCAGCGCAGCTCCAGCCGTTGCGGCCAATTGGAGAGCGAACCAATGGATGGAAGCCCTCTCTCTCTCTCTCTCTCTCTGCCTCTCCTTCTCTCTCTGTGTAGCTTTTTCAAATAAATAAATCTTAAAAAAAAAAAAAAAAAAAAAAGCCCAGCACAGTCTGTTGGGCTTTAGGGGGGATGCGCTGAGAGACATACTTAGACCCTTTCTTCAAAGCACTAAAGGTCTGAGATCTGAGAATATTTTGCATTATCAGGATTCCCAGACACTGTTCCCCAGCCCCAGCCTGTGCCAGTCCACCCCCTAGTCCCAGACACTGAGAACCCTGATTCTGGTCCATCTGCTCTTCCAAAAGCAGGGACAGCCACATAGAAATGAAGGGGAGTGGAGCCCAGGCTGTCAAAAGGAAACTTTGGGGCTGGTGTGGCACAGAGGGTTAAGCTGCCACTTGTGATACCAACATCCCACATCAGAGGGCAAGTTCGAGTCCCAGCTCCTCTGCTTCCAATCCAGCACCCTGTTAATGCACTGAGAAAAGCGGTGGAGGATGGCCCAAGTACCTGGGATCCTGCCACCCACATGGGAGACACAGGTGGAATTCCAGACTCCTGGCTTCAGCCTGTCCCAGCCCTGTCTGTTGTGGCCATTTAGGGAGTGAACCAGTGAATAAAAGATTTCTCGCTTGCTCCCCTCCTCTCTGATGCTCTTTCAAGTAAAATGGAAAAAAAAAAGGTAACCTCTCAAATGGATTGCATTACACCAGCAAGATCTCATGTTTTCATCCAAGCAACCTATGCACCAGCTGCCATTCTGTTTCTCCAGGTCAGGAATTGAGACAAAGAAGGAAAAAAAACACACCTGATGTCACATAGCTTGGCGGACACCGGGGCAGCCAGTGTCCACCACCCCCAACCAGGTCTGATGCCACAGGTGCACACAGATGTGGCCATGCACAAGGCCACCTGCAAAGGAACCAGACATCAGCGAGGCTCTCGAGCCGAGGCTGGAGACAGGTGGTTCTGCACACAAAGCGCCCTTCCTAAGAGTGGCTTTTGGCTGTTTGCAACCCTCAGTTTCCTGCTCCAAAGCCTGATGTTATGCCTAGGACTGAGAATATGCATAAGGCTGCACTGTGAGTTTGAGGACTACCCCTCAATGAGTCCCACGTCCACGCAAGACCTCACAGGGTTGTAGGCCGGCCCTGCTCTGACTCCGGGTCTGTGCTGAATGCAGTGGGCCACGACGGTTCCTGCTCATATTTAGTCACGCCTCATCTAACACAGACCAACAAGGGTGGCACAGCGGTGCCCACGGCCAGCTTCTTCCCTCCCCTCTAAAAAAGTGAAAGGAGGTGGAGAAAAGGGGGAGGAGAAAGGGGGAGGAAAGAGAAGCTGATTCTCATGAGAAAGGCAGTGAGAACAGAAAAGCAGGCGAAAGACCAGTGGGGCAGGTGGCGGCGGGGAGGGCAGCTCCTGGGCAGGACATGGCAGGGCGTTTTCTTGGGACTGGCAAATAGGAAGCTAGCAGAGCCCTCAGCGAGGGCTGCCTGGGAGAACTCTAGCTCTCGGTCCCAGGCAGTGTGTTCACTGCATTCCTTTGGAGGCATACTCGTTTTCTTGACCATGACCCAGTGTGGCTGTTCTCACCTGCTTCTGGCCGTGGCTGTGCTCCGGGAGCTCTGGCCCCTGGTTCTACTTCAGCCAAGCTCTTCAGCTCCCAGAGTCCCCAGCAGAAAAGCCACGCAGGCTGGGCTCTGGCCTGGAAGGCAGAGACAAGCATCAGGGGAAAACCATGCTGGAGCCTTCTCCCAGGGAGTCTAGAAAAGATGGGGATAGTAGGCAAGTTAAAGGATTTCATCCTCAATTTTATCTCAAAGCACCTTTGGCCCCCAAACCCAGAAACTATGCGATGGGGGATTGTGTGGGGAGGGGGTGGGGAGGTCTGACACAAGTGCCAGTCGAGGTACCTTCCATCAAAAGAGGATGCTCACAGGATGTCCATGCTGCCTGCAGACGGGCCTGAGGCTGGACCGAGGGCTCTCACTGTAGCCAGGACAGCAGTTGTCTCCTTTGTTCTCTCCGTGTACCAGTCTTATTCTCTGAAGAAACCTCAGATGAAGGTAGAGGTGGGAGGCAAGGCATGGACAGCACGGAATGCGCAGTAAGGCCCTGCAGTTCGCACCAGCTGCTGCGGGAGGCGCTGTCTGTCCTGGGCCACCCCCTGGACTGCCCTGCTCTGGCTGCTTACCAGCGTTCCTGGGACCTTGGGACCAGACGCTGGCAGCCATGTTGGTGTCAGTGTGGCTCCTTGCCAGGCAGGAGCTGCTTCCCCTTCTCCTTGGCGCTGAGGCTGCCCATGGCTGCTGCCCCGTGACTCGGGCAGTCAGTGAAAACCACACGGTCCCTCAGCTATTAGCTGCTTTTTTTCCCATGGTTCAGCTGCTCTTTTGGAATTGGGGTGCTTGTCTAAGCTGGACGTACCCCACAAAGTTCACGCAGGAGCCGTGTGCTGGACATTAGGCCGGGCTTGGGCTCCCCGGCTGCAAGTCCTGCTTTATGCAGGGGTGTGAGGACCTCTCCACCCACACTTTGTTCCAGGAAACAAAATCTTCATTTCAATCCTTGGAAATAAATGATGTCTCAAAGACAGAGGCGTCTGGCAGTCATGAAGATGCTGCTTGGGATGCCGGCATTCCCATATCAGAGAGCCTGGGTTCCAGACCCAGCTCCACTTCTGATTCCTACTGGGAAGCAGATGATGGCCCAAGTATTTGGGCCTCTGCCACCCACACGAAAGACCCTGATGGAGTTCCTGGCTCCTGTCTTTTTAGCCTGGCCCAGCTCCGGCTGCTGCAGCCATTTGGAGAATAAATCAGCGGATATGAGATCTCTCTCCCCACTCTTCCAACCCTCAATCTCTGCCATCTCTGCCTTTCAAATAAACAAAAACAAATTTTTTAAAAATTAAGTGATACTAACATATTTCATCAAGTAAATCCCCTTATATGTGTCCCAGTTATCTTAATGTTCACAAATCTAGGCATGTAGCCTTCATCCAACTATTTCCAAGCCTTGAGCAAATGACAGAAGCTTTAAAAAAGAAGCCTTGGGGGCTGGTGTTGTGGTAAAGCAGGTAAATCCATGGCCTGTGACACTGGCATCCCGTATGTGCGTCAGTTTGAGTCTCGGCTGTTCCACTTCTGATCTAGATTCCTGCTAATGTGTCTGGGGAAGCAGTGGAAGGCGGCCCTAGTCCCTGGGCCCCTGTACCCACCTGTGAGACCCGGAAGAAGCTCCTGGCTCCACACCCGGCCCAGCCCTGGTCATTGCGGCCATTTGGAGGGTGAATCACCAGATGGAAGATATGTCTATTTCTCTCTCTCTCTCTCTAACTCTGCCTTTCAAAGAAAAAATCTAAAAAAAGTCTTGGTTGATGAGGACAGTTCAAACAGAGATAGCATGAGAGGCTTTAATAGACATTCACAGCACAAAACACTGATATTTAACTTAGGTGTTGAAAGAGACAACCCAATTTCATCAGTTCCTAAAACTTCCTGTTGGAAATTCTGCCACCTGGGGATATGTTTTTAGCAAGCTCCCTAACATAGGTCCTTGTTTATTTAGACTTCCCCCTAGACACACACACATACCTCATTCAGATAAGCTCATGCTGTTCCTAGCCAGCCAGCTGCATACTAGCCTGGTGTTTTTTGTTTTTTGGTAAATATTTATTTTATTTATTTGAAAGGCAGAGTTGCAGAGGTAGAGCCAGAGGTAGAACCAGAGAGCCAGAGAGCCAGAGTGGGGGGAGGAGGCAGGGAGGGAGGGAGGCAGGGAGGGAGGGAGGGAGGCAGGGAGGGAGAGAGGTCCTCTGTTTGCTGGTCCACTCCCCAAATGGCCACAACAGCCAGAGCTGAGCCAATCTGAAGCCAGGATCCAGGAGCTTCTTCTAGATCTCCCACGTGGATGCAGGGATCCAAGGGCCTGGGTCATCTTCCACTGCTTTTCCAGTTCATAGCAGAGAGCTGGATCGGAAGTGGAGCATCTGGGACCCCAACCAGCGCCCATGTGGGATGCCGGCGCTTCAGGCCAGGGCTTTAACTCATTGTGCCATAGCACCAGCCCCTAGCCTGGTGTTCTTGCCCTCCCCATGTGACAATAACTAGTGTGTGTTTTTTGGTCATGGCTTTAGAGAACCACATTGAGTTCTTACACATTAGTGTATCACACATTCTCTGCAAAAACATATCTGCCTGACATTCAGAAAACACTATTGGCTTGTTCCCTAATGTTCACTTTGCAGTTTCCAGAGATCCCATAATCTGCAACATACCCCAAGCCTTTTACCCCTTTAACACAGCATTTGTTTAAACAATATAGCACACCACTTGTTTGTTTGCTTATTTATTTAATTTTACTAAGGCACATGACGTATAGAAAACACTGAGGTACAAAATGCATATTTCTGCATAAGATTTTAAAAATACTCATTTGGAAAATGAAGATGAACATCATCTTCCAGAATATTCAGCTTTTAGCTTGTTTTTTCTTTTGGACCAGTTCAACCAGCAACTTGTACCTAGCGATACAGTCTTCCTGTAGGAAGGAAAAAAGAGAGGTGAGAACAGTTACTTCCACTGTTGCTGTGGCCGCCTTGTGGGTAGCTGCTGGGGCCTGCTCGGTGGCTTGTGCCCAGTCTAAAGAGGAGGCCCCATGTGCCTTCCCATTGCCCAGGACCTCTTGGAATTTTCTGGGCCACTCGGGCTGGCCTGCTGCAGTCCGACCCAAGGCGAAGGTGCTAATCGGGTTTGTGAGCCATGTCATCATTATGATGATTTTGACTTTTAACCTTCGAACTCTAATTATCGTGTTAATACTGTACTCTTTCATCACCACACGCCACTTTAGAGAAACCAAAACACTTGTAGGCAGCAGCCACAATACTGGGGCCTGCAGAGACCTGCTGGGTGGGCCTCATCAGTCCCTGCCTATGCACTGTAAGGGAGGAACACTTCCTTTTTTTCCCAGAACACTTCACCATCAAGCTACAGAGCTCAGCGGCCTCTTCTGTCACCTCGGCCGGGCAGGGAGCCCTCAGGATGGTGGGGAGGGACCTCATTATTCTCACATGATCACAAAGTTCTTTCCGGAATCTATTCTGTTTTTGTTCAGAAGGTTCTATTCCGTGGTAATATCGGCCTTTGCTGGCTAAAGCATAAAGTGATTTCTGCCCTAGAGGTGGTGACTATCAGGAATCTTGGACAGGGAATGACGCTTGTCTTCTTCCTAGAATTTTAGCTTAGTAGTGTTACAAAAGTCTCTTCTAAAAGTCTTCTCTGTATGCCCAAAGACTGCCTAAAAATACCAGCTGTGGGGCAGCCGGTAAGACACTGCTTGGGGCCTCTGCAGCTGCATCTCGTATTGCAGTGTCCGATAAAACCCACTTCTGCTTCTGATGCCAGTTTATTGCTCATATTACCCTGGGAGGCAGCAAGTGATGATTCAAATATGGGTCCCTGCCACTCACATGGTTATGGCTCCTGGCTTTGACCTGGTCCAGCCCCAGCAGTTACAGGCTTTTAGGGAAATGTATCAGCTTATGGAAGATCTTTTTCTATCTGTCTCTGCCTTTCAAATAAAATAATTAAAAAAAAAAACAACAAAAAAAAAACCTGTCTTTCCTTTGTAGCTATGCTGCCCCTTAACTGTGTAGTACATGACACTGAATGAAGCCAGGCCTTGCACTTACTGGGAAGGAGGGCGTGGGTCCTGAGCTCTGGGCCTAGCAGGCTCAGGCACAGGCTCTGCCTGTAGGCCTACGATTCTTACATGGCAGCTGGCAGAAGCCACTGCAGCCTGGCTCAGAGCACTGGAGCCAGTGGCCAGAGCCTCCATACCTGCTTCTGAAGTCGGGGCTCAGGGGGCACACCTGCAAGCCAACAAAACCCTGCTCATTTCTGGTTGAACACGGGAAGGTTTCCAACCCTGTGGCAATGAGTGCTGAGTGTTCATTCTATCTTTAGGCATCCTCAGTTCCAACTCCTTCATTTTAAGCCAATGTCAATTCATCACACATGTAAATGCCTGTGTCCTGACAGATGCCAGAGGAATGCAGGGAAAATAACTCCTGGCAAGTGAGCTGGAGAGGATGGGAGAATCTTGCTTTCCAAATACATCAACTAATAATATTTTCTTTTTCTCCTCAGGAACTCCCAACTTCATGGTTTTAAAGTGGGTGATAGGTAACTCAGGGGAAGTGCATGGCCACAGCCAGATCTTCCAGCTAGAATTTCAGTTAAAAAAATGTAAATCAACATCAGCCAGCCCAGAGGCTGCCACAGGACAGACACAGCAGGCAGAGGGCTGGTGGCTGTGATTTCTTAGTGCTCCCACTGCCTCAGACCACAAGGACAGACGTCCCTGAGACAGTGTGGGTCGGGAAAGGCTCGAGTTGAGATCACCCTGAAGCTCTGCATGGTCGGACTGTGCCAAGAGAAGCCCTGGCTCTCCAGGGGCTACACCTCGGCTTTCCTCCCATCTGGGTTTTTGTGAACTCTTTCAGCTATAAACAAAAGACACTTCCATTGTAAACAGCCCTGGTCGTAGAGCCCAAGCCGAATCCCAGACATCAGTGTCACACTTGACCCCAAATGAAAATTCCACCTGAGACCTGTAAGCAATGTCCTGTGGCTGCCAGTGCCACCTGCGCTCCCCAGCCTCCTGGGGGGAGGCTTGGTACAAAGCCAGACCCCTCTCCTGCCTGGCTGTGTAGAGAGCCTGCAGGCCCAGCCCCCGCTTCGCAAAATGCAGATTCTCAGGCAGGCAGGCTGGAGTGGGTGAAGTTTATGCTGCACACTGAATTTTCTCCGTGCCCGTGTAACCACTCAGCTTGGAACCCCAACTTCGTCTACACACACCTGGCACCCAAGGGCATGGACTCACAGGCTGCAGGAGAAATGTCCTAGCAGAGGACTGGTTGATGGGAGACCGCCTTAACAGTAAGCAAAAGACAGAGAACAGGGTGGAAGACGAGCAGGTAGAGCAGCTGCAGGATCATCACACCTGTGAAAAGGCCCTTCCCAGGCCCCTGCACCCACCTTACTCTTGGACGGGACGCACTTGGCGATTCTGTCCCAGCGCTCTGAGCACCCCTTGGGGTACTGCTGCAATGCCAGCTCCAGCAGCTTCTGCTGATTCTGAGTCCACGGCTCCTCAGCTGCCCCGTTTCTGTCTTTTTTCTGGCTCTCCTCATCGCTGGATTCATTCTGCTCTGACAAATCAAAATCCCTCTGCCTCTTCCCTCGGACCTTCTCCTCAGACTCCGCCCTTGGGGCCTTGTCCAGCAGTCGGGCTGGCTTCCGCTTCCGAGGCTGGGCTTCTTCCACCTCTGTCTCCTGCTCAGCTGGGTCCTCCTCCTGCTCGGCCTCCTCCTGGGCCCCCTGGGCAGCTTCTCGCTGGGTGATGATGTCATCTGGCAAGGCTGTGGCAGTCTTGACGGGCCTGGAATTCTGAACTGTGGATTTGAGTTCAGAGAGTCGAACCATCCCTAAGGAAGCAGCCACACACAGAGGAAGGTGAATTCAGGTGACAACAGCAGCTACCCACCACACATCAGGCAGTGTGCTAGGCTCTTTGCATTTATTATTTAACTAATTCATTTTTACTATTGTAGATACATAGCTATCATGATCCTAACTGTTGTTGAAGGGTTTTCTTTTTTTTTTTTTTTTTTTTTCATTTTATTTGAAAGGCAGACCTACACAGAGATAGAGAGAGAAACATTGATTTTTCCATTCACTGCTCCACTCTCCAAATGCCTGCAACAGCCAGGGCTGGGCCAGGCTAAAATCAAGAGCCTGGAATTCCATCCTTGTCTCCTACGTGGGTGGCAGGACCCTATGCATTTGAATCATCAGCTGCTGCCTCCCAGGGTGGGAGTTAGCAGGAAGCTAGAATTGGGAGCAGGGCTGAAGCTTGTACCCAGGCACTCCCATATAGGATGCAGGTGTCCCAAATGGTGTCTTAATTGCTGCGCCAAATGTCTGACCCTCATTACCCTGATTTTACAGATGAGGAAAGAAATTTCAGGAAACAGCAGAGGCAGGATTTGAACCAGTTCTGTCTGATTTCAAGTCTCTGTCCTTTTCAATAATGAGTACACACAGAATCATGTTGTGAGCAAAGAATGGAAAGATCTCTTTGAGAAGGAACAACCTGCTGTTTACTATGTAGGGAGGGTATTTTCAACACAGAGTTCTCATCAATTTCATCAACTTAACTGACAAACTGTTGCTTTAGGCAGGCAAGTATACAACTATATTAAGCTTGCAGAAGAATTTTGAAACATAGAAAACAATTTTATTAAACAGTTTAGATCCTTAAATAAGGGGTGAGTGTTGTGATGCAGGTTAAGCAACCGCTTGGGATGCCCACATCCCATATCAGAGTGCTGCTTAGAGTCCTGGCTCCTCCACTAACAATCCAGCTTCCTGCTAGTGCATCCTGGGACAGTGGATGATGGCTTAAATTCTTGGGCCCCTTCTGCCCATGTTGGAGACTGGATGGATGGATTTCTGGGCATTTGAGGAATGGATCAACAGTTGAAAGATCTTCTGTTTCTGTCACTATGTCTTTTGAGTAGATGGAACGACAAAAACAAACCCTTTTAATAGGACAGAACAGCTGACACAGCATTAATACCATCAATATGGCAGGTTATAGTAACACGAAAGGACAAAGAACAAAAATTCATGATTAACAAAGGAAGAAACACAAATAACTAATATGTACTACAAATAAGCAAATTATCATTTTTCATTTTTTAAAGTAGCAGTATCTCTTTTTTAAAAAAGATTGATTTGAGAGGCAGAGAAAGATATGTCATGACATAATGTGTCGCTCCCCCTCTTTGCGGAGGAACGACACAGGACCCTGCGCTGTTCTTTCGTCTGCTCGGCCATTCCCGGGTTGGCTGCTGGTTCTTCCCGGGTTGGCTACCGTCCCTTCCACCTCCGTGGAAGGTCGG
Source organism: Oryctolagus cuniculus (assembly GCF_964237555.1). Classification (NCBI taxonomy): domain Eukaryota; kingdom Metazoa; phylum Chordata; class Mammalia; order Lagomorpha; family Leporidae; genus Oryctolagus; species Oryctolagus cuniculus. The sequence continues at coordinate 48,086,176 of NC_091444.1, forward strand.
TTCCCCCTGCCACTTTCCCCACTTCCGCGGGGGAGCGGCACACTGCCGGCCGGCTCTCTCGGGGGCTGCTCAGGTGTTCCTTCAGATAGATGTTCCCCTTAGATGTTCCTAGTGCATGTTGTCTCTCTCCTCCTTTATAGTCCTCTTCCACCAATCCCAACTCTGCTACCCACACGCCGAGTACACTGCTCTCCTCCAATCAGGAGCAGGTCCTGCAGTTTATTGGTTGAACTGGAGGCAGCTGCGTAGAAGCTGTTTCCTCCTCTCCCAGCGCCATATTGTGGGAGAGCAGATGCATAGAATAAGTCTTAATTCCAGTAACTTAGTCTAGTCCGAGCTGCTCCCCACAATAATGCATGCCCCCAATCACCTTTCAATTATTAAACTGGTAAAGATCAGAAAGTATGACATCACCCAGCACTGGGGAAGATACTCAAAATACATATATTCATATTTTGTAGTAGAAACAGAAACTGGTCTGGCTCAGGGCTGCCCAATAAAAAAATCTCTGATTCTATTAACCATTTGATATGTCACTGAGGAACTAAGATTTTAAAAAACTTTATTTATTAACTTGAAAGGCAGACAGAGAAGGAGAAAGAGGGAGGGAAGAAGAGCAAAATACATCTTCCTTTCATTGGTTTACTTCACAAATGGCTGTAATAACTGTGGCTGGCCAGGCCTGAGAAGAATGTACCCAAACTGAAAGATAAATTCTTATTGTATTCTCTTTTATAAGGCAGTCATAGAGACAAGCAGAGAGACAGGGAGAGAAATCTTCTCCTGCTGGTTCAGTTCCCCAGTGTCCACAACAGCCAGGGTTGCACCAGGAGGCCGAAGGCAGGAGCTAGGAACTCTATGCAGGTCTCCCATGTGAGTGGCAGGGGCCCAAATGGGCCATCTCCCATTGCCTTCTTACGTGCATCAGCATGGAGCTGGAATGGAAGTGGAGCAGCCCTGAACTCAAACTGGCGCTCCAATATGGGATGCCAACATCTCAGGTGGCAGCTTAACTCACTGTACCACAATGCTGGCCCAGGATTTTTACATGTGCAGAATTTATTATGCATATTCATGAAATGAGGTGTTAGTGTGCACATGTCATTAGCATGATCTCCATAAATGGTTATGTGTCCCATCAACAAATAATATATAACTCAATATACGCACATTTGTAAATTATATCTACATATCAGACTATCAGTATATTATTATAAAACACATATGAAAGAGAAAATAAATTTAAAGATATGATGAAAAACAATAATCACCGGCGCTGCAGCTCAATAGGCTAATCCTCCGCCTTGCAGCGCCGGCACACTGGGTTTTAGTCCCGGTCGGGGCGCCGGATTCTGTCCCGGTTGCCCCTCTTCCAGGCCAGCTCTCTGCTGTGGCCAGGGAGTGCAGTGGAGGATGGCCCAAGTGCTTGGGCCCTGCACCCCATGGGAGACCAGAAGAAGCACCTGGCTCCTGGCTTCGGATCAGCGTGGTGCGCCGGCCACAGCGCGCTGGCCGCGGCGGCCATTGGAGGGTGAACCAATGGCAAAGGAAGACCTTTCTCTCTCTCTCTCTCACTGTCCACTCTGCCTGTCAAAAAAAAAAAAAAAAAAAGAAAAGAAAAGAAAAAAAAAAGAAAAACAATAATCTAAAAATATTAAGTGGGTTGGGAGTCTGTCACAGCAGTTAAGATGCTGCTTGGGATGACTACATTTCTTTTGGGATACCTGAGTTTGAGTCCTGGCTCTGCTTCTGGTTCTAGCCCCTGCCAATGCACTCCTTGGAAGTGATGGCTCAAGTACTTGGGGACCTGCCACCCATATGGGGGACCCAGATTGACTTCTGAGCTCCTGGCTTTGGCCTAGCCCAGCCCTGGCTGTTGCAGGCATTTAGGGAGCAGGCCAGCAGATGAAAGTTCTCTCCCCGGCTGCCTTTCAAATAAATAAAAATTTAGAAAGAAATATTAAATGACAAAGTATTCTTAGGAAAATATTAATAATAATAAAAACAACAAGAGGCTGGTGTGGTGGTATAGCAGGGGAAGCCACTATCTGCAATGCTGGCATAACATGTGGGTGCCAGTTTGTGTCCCCACTGCTCCATTTCCAATCCAGCTCCCTGCTAGTGGCCCAGGAAAAATAGATTGGGCTCCTGACATCCATGTAAGAGATTCAGATGAAGCTCCTGGCTTCGGCCTGAAGCCATTTGGAGAGTGAACCACCATTTGGAATCACACACTTTCTCTTTCCTCCTCCTCTCTGTAGTACTAAAAAAAAAAAAAAAAAAAAAAAAAAAAAAGTGAAAAATTGAAGGGCTAGCTACAAATTTAGTTTATTTTGGCATCTGAGTTTTAAGGCCATCATAGTAGAAAAAGATAACTCACAAAGCCAAATACATCCAAGTGTAATGTACTGCTGGCTATATGTACTGTACTTTGATATTTACAAGTTGTTTTTGCAAAAATGCAAGGTGTTACACTTCTATATTTTCAACAAATGAATTCAAATTGTTTGCAAGTTTCAAATTCTATTTTTAATATTTCATCTGTTGAAATGCAAGTTTTTGTAAGTCACATTATTTTGGCCACACAGAATAATTATCAAATGAAGAAATATTTTTAATTGCCTATTTTCTTTCTACAGCTTAAAAATGGTTCAAAGAAATTACTTCCACATTTATTGTTAAAAAGTATATTTTGTAGAAACAATTTATTTTAATATTGGCCAGAAAATTTAGAGCTATTTGGGTGAAAAGGTGAAATTGACAATCTTCAAATTCAACAACTTAAAAAATTATTTATGTATTTTCATTTGTTTGTAATTTCATTTCATTCATTGTTTGTATTTCATTTATTTATTTGTAAGGCAGAGAGACAAAGACAGATATCTTCCTCTGTTGGTTCACTCCTAAAATGCCCACAATAGCTGGGGCTGGGTTTTGATGAAGCCAGGAGCCTGGAACTCAATCTGGGTCACCCATGTGCATTGCAGGGAAATTCGGTAATTTTTAAAAGTATTTACTTTGTCAAAATATAGCAGGAAGTGTCTGTGTGACTGTAAATATTTCTGTGGTTGTGTATCACTTGAGTCTAGAGTTATCTATAAATTCACTCACCTGGGTATTTTGTTGCATTATTGAAAGTGAAAGCATGAGTGATAAGGTCACTCTAACTTTCAATATTGTGGAATTCTCACTTTTCCCTAAGGACACCTGGGTGCCATATGTCACATGTACCCTCTGATAATGGATACAGTGAAACATGGACATAAGTCTGTATATTAAATATGAGAAGGCTTAATTCTTTTCCATTTTAAGATAACAATACAAATCAGTAGATTCTAATACAGTCTTCTTATATTCCAAAGGATCATCCTGTGAATTTCATTTTGGAGACCAATACTTCATGACAATAAAATGAAAAAATAAAAAAAAAGGAAAGAATAAAAATGTTCAGTAATAAAACTTGTTAAACCATGGGGAATCTATATTATGGGCTACTTTCACGCCATTAAAATGATGACAGACATATTTTTACATGAGTACATGGAGTGAAAAAATGTAAAACAGTATTATGGTACAGTTTCATTGTTATAAAATTATGTACATATTTGTGTATCAAAAAAGTAAGAAACATATCTCTCAAAGTAACAGTGAGTAGATTACATGTGATTTTTATTTTCATCCTTTTTTTATCTGTATTTTCTTGAGTTTCTAATAACAAATATTCTTTTCATGTTTACTATCACAACTCTCACAAAAAAGTGCCAAAAACTTGAATTTGGTGGTGACTCTTATCTGCAGCAGCAGCAGCTCATTTCTGCCTTGTGTGTCACCCTATTCAGCCAGTTTTTCTCTAAACCTTTCGGTTTCAAAGTCTGAAAGGTACCCATGAAAGCATGAAAGTGAGCTTTGTCACCCACTGGCTGACTCCCCTGATGTTGCAACTTCCAGAGCTGAAGGTCTCCCACATAGGTGCCAAAAACCCGATTACTTGAGCCATCTTTGCTGTTTCCCAGGGTCTGCAATAGCAGGAAGCTGGAGTCAGGAGCCAGGGCCCACAATCAATGCAATGTGGGATGTGGTGTCTTACCTGCGAGGCTAAATCCAAGCCTCTTGTTAGTACCAACTGTAATGCAGAGCTAGATTTGATACTTGTAATTCAACACTTTTTAAGAGATAATGATGGCTAGAGTCCACTGCACCAAACTACCACAGCACAGTATATTTAAAGAAGTTTACTTAAAAAGAGATTTATTTTGAAGTAACCACTTTAAATTAATGGGATAAAGTGGCTACTAACTCACCTGGGGAGGAGGTAACTGAATCCTTCAGTTGCTTGGCTTTGGTTGTCACCTGTTTCAAAACATAAAAGCAAAACATCTTACTTTCCACATAGCTATTTTAGGTTGAGTGACATATTTCATGTAACATCTGTATGAATGAACAGGATTCACTGAATCTTGGAAGATCTTCAGCCATCAGTCCATTTACTCAACCAAAAGGAAATAAGGCTCAGAGAGATTAAATGGCTCTTTCCTCACTGGAGAATATACCAGTGAGAAAATGACATTCATGCTGAAGATGTTAAAATATAAAAAAGTTTTTCTTTGCATCTTAGAAAGAAACTTAACAGCATATAAGACTGACACTAGAAGTGTGGTGGAGTGGGGTAGTTGCTATATTTACATATGTGAGTATGGATCCACAGAAATAATTTTGTTCAGTTTTTTTTTCTTATATAAATGATTGCATATTCTATGCCTCATACTCTTTTTCCATATAACAATGTCCTAAAGATCTACACGTAGATTTCCCTTGTTAACCTTGTTAAAACTGAGAAAACTTACACAGTGTAATATATAAATTTTAAATACACAATTTGGGGCAGCATTGTGACACAGTGGATTAAGCCACTTGTGACACCAACATCCCATATGAGCACTAGTTTGGGTCCTGGTTGCTCCATTTCCAATCTAGCTCCCTGCTAATGTTCCTGGGAAAGCAGCAGCAGAAGATGGCCCAAGTGATGGAGTTCCAGACTCCTGGTTTGGGCTGGCCTAGCCCTGGCTGCAGAGAACATTTGGAGAGTGGATGAACAGATGGAGGCTCTCTCCGTGTGTCTCTTCCTTTCTATTACTCTTCCTTTCAAATAAATATATTAATCTTTTAAAAAATTAAATGTATGGGGCCAGCGTTGTGGTGTAGCGGGTAAAGCCATTCATTTGCAGTGCCAGCATCCCATATGGGTGCTGGTTCAAGTCCCAGCTGCTCCACTTCCGATTCAGCTCTCTGTTATGGCCTGGGACAGCAGTAGAAGATGGCCCAAGTCCTTAGGCACCTGCATCCATGTGGGAGACCCGAAAGAAGCTCCTGGCTCCTGGCTTTGGATTGGCGTGGGGAAGCGAACCAGTGGATGGAAGACCTCTCTCTCTCTCCCTCTCTCTGTGTAACTCTGACTTTTAAATAAATAATCTTTTTGACAGGCAGAGTGGACAGTGAGAGAAAGAGACAGAGAGAAAGGTCTTCCTTTGCCGTTGGTTCACCCTCCAATGGCCGCCGCGGCCAGCGCGCTGTGGCCGGCGCAGCACACTGATCAGAAGGCAGGAGCCAGGTGCTTCTCCTGGTCTCCCATGTGGGTGCAGGGCCCAAGCACGTGGGCTATCCTCCACTGCACTCCCGGGCCACAGCAGAGAGCTGGCCTGGAAGCGGGGCAACCGGGACAGAACCCAGCTCCCTGACCAGGACTAGAACCCGGTGTGCCGGCACCGCAGGGCGGAGGATTAGCCTATTGAGCCGCGGCGCCAGACAATAATCTTTTTTTTTTTTTTTTTTAAGATTTATTTATTTATTTATTTGAGAATCAAGAGTTACACAGAGAGGGGAGAGAGAGACAGAGAGAGAGAGACAGAGAGAGAGAGAGAGAGAGAGAGAGAGTGTCTTCCATCCGTTGGTTCACTCCCCAACTGGCCGCAACTGCCGCATCTGCGCCGATCCGAAGCCAGGAGCCAGAAGCCTCCTCCGGGTTTCCCCCGTGGGTGCAGCGGCCCAAGGACTTGGGACACAGCAGAGAGCTTGATTGGAAGTGGAGCAGCCGGGTCTCGAACTGACGCCCATATGGGATGCTGGTGCTTCAGGCCAGGGCGTTAACCTGCTGCACCACAGCACCAGCCCCAAATAAATAAATCTTTTTTAAAAAAATTAAATGTACAATTTGATGAATTTTGAACAAAAAAAAATCCTATGTAAACAATACCCCAAATTGTAGAACATTCTTTTCACTTCAAAAGTTCCCTTGTGACTCTCAGTCAATCTTTATTCTGCCTTGGACAACCAGTATTCTGGTTTCTATTTGATATTTTCAAAATATGGGGTCAAATTCACTAAAATTTTTTTTTCAAATGGAAAAGCAGCATCTACCAAACAAAGCATCTTCTCTCTCTCCTTCTTTTAAAATATTAATTTTATTGAAGTTAGATTCCATTGTATTCATATACTTTTCTATCTCAATAATCCAAGTATATTCTTGAACCAACATTTCACTCCTTTAATGAAATGTGAAAGTAAAACCTCAGAAAGCATGATCCATAAGGGTGCACAGCTAGGCAGATCTGGTATTTCATCTTGGGTTTACCCCATATCACCTGGGTAACCATGAGCAATTTTCTATCTTCTGTCTGTCTCATGTATTACTCCTTAATAGGTGGAAAATAGTATTAATATCACTTGCTCCTTAGATATGTTTTAAGTTTGAAATGAGCTCTTAGCATGATACCTGGCAGACAACAGAGGCTCAATCAATATTCATATTATCTGTTATAATGAAATAGATCATTTGTTTCCTACTCATAGAAAGGGCAGAATTAGAGAAAACATTTAAAGCTGCTTATAAACTCTCTTCAGTTTTATTCTGTACCTTCCTCTCTCTCTAGACAACCTTGCTTCCTATTTAGTGGAAACAAATTGAAAATATCTAACATGAGCTGCCTTGACTTCCAAATTTTCAATATGGGGTTTGTGTGCATTATCATATAGGCTTCCCCTCTTTTATCCTGATACAAAGAAAGAAATTATCCTCCCTCCTCTTGAGGCTAAACCTGTCACTTAAATAGAACTGTGTTCCATCAATTAATTTCCTTTGCTTTCATCTTCAACTTCTCCCTTCCCATCAGACATATTCTATAAACCTTCAAACTTGTTTCACGTGGTCTCTATTCTGAAAGATCATCTTCCCTTGATCTTTTCTATTGCAGTTGCTTTCATTAGAGCACCTTCTAGTTTTCCTTTCCTTTCTCTCAATGTTCCTTTGCTGGCTGGCCCCTCCTGCCTCTTGTTTCCTAATGTAAGTGCTCCTCAACATTCTGCCCTTACCACGTGTACGTTCTTTTCATTTTCCCCTCTGGCATCTCATTCCACCCATTTAGCAATAACTTAAAAAGAAATGATTAACCTGTGTCTCTGGCCCTGAGCTCTACCTTGGAACGTCAGTCTCACAAGAGATGACCATGTAACAATAGATTATCAGACATAACAAGGACTTCATCTGGCTTACTATGCAACAGGAATTGTTCTAAATATTTGAGATTATTTATATATATATACATATATATATAAATATATACAAATATATATATACATATACATATATACAAATATATATATATATATATATATACATATACAAATATATGGTCACACACATACATAGGGCCGTTGTAGTAGGTTAAGACTCTGCCTGCAGTGCCGGCATTCCATATGGGTACCGTTTCAAGTCCTGGCTGCTCCACTTCCAATCCAGCTCGCTGCTAATGGCCTGGGAAAGTAGTGGAAGATGGCCCCTGCACCCATGTGGGAGACATAGAAGAAGCTCCTGGCTTTGGATGGGCCCAGCTCCAGCCGTTGTGGCCATCTGGGGAGTTAACCAGTGGATAGAAGACCTCTCTTTCTGTAACTCTGCCTCTCAAATAAGTGAATCTTTAAAAATATACATGTACACAGTTTTCCCAGCAGTCATATTAGCTAGGGATATAATTATCCCCAGAGGCCCAGACAGAATAAAACAGATCCAAGATTAGAAAGCTAGCGAGAATCCCAATGCATATTTGTAGGGCTTTCACATCTTTGCTGTCAATCACTAGCATATGCTAGCCCTTGAGTCCCAATCTCTCATTTTACAGAAACAGAAACAGACCAAGAGATCTTATGCTATAGTACTTGGCTTTCCTTTCTAATGGTCACTAACTCTTTTTTAAAAAAGATTTATTTATTCACTTGGAAGGTAGAGTTACAGAAAGGCAGAGGCAGAGAAAAAGCCCAACTACTGTGGCCATCTGGGGAGTGAACCAGCAGATGAAAGACCTCTCTCTGTCTCTACCTCTCTCTGTAACTTTTTCAAATAAATAAATAAAATAAAATCTTAAAAAAAAAGAATAAAGTAGGCTATATATTCTGACAGAAAAATTTCAAAGGTAAAATGTTCTGTTTCTTTAAACTTTTAAAAGTAGTTTTAAACATCAAGGTAACCCATGCACAGTTTTTTTAAAAAGCAATACACTTGAGTTTATGACTAAAAACATCATTGCACCTTCACCCACAGACAACCATTTTTGTTCACAGCTCTTTTGAAAGTTGTTAAGGTTATAACTACACACAGCTAAATAACAAGTCTTTCATAAATTATGTATTAAATCCAACCTCTCTTTCACCTCTACCCTGGTCTGAATGAACAACATCTTAAAGCATGGACAAATGAACAGGTTCTTGTCTGGCCTCGTTTCCGGCTTCTCTACCTTCCCTGCCAGTTTCTTTTCTACACAGCAGTCAAATAATCCTTTCAGATCACTGCACTCATTTGCTTTAAATTTTCCAGATGTTTTACATTTCAAAGTAAATTTTTACGTGAGCTAAAAAGGTCTTACATGGTCTGGTTTTCCACTACCTCTTTTTTTTTTTTTTTTTTTTTTTTTGACAGGCAGAGTTAGTGAGACAGAGAGAAAGGTCTTCCTTCCATTGGTTCACCCCCAAAATGGCCGCCATCTTCTGGAGTCCCCTCTTAGTCCTCTTCAGCTACACTGACCTCACTGCTGGAACTTGCACACCCTCCACACGCTCTTTCCTCAAAGCCCTTGTAACTTCTGTCTCCTCTGCTTAGAACACACACACTCAGACAAGCTTGTCCTCTCACCTGCTTTGTATCTCTGCTCAAACATCACTTCTTAGAGAAGACTTTTCAGAACCCTATTTTTAAATTGCAACTCCTTTCAATCTGTATCCTAAGTCTTACCCTGTTTTATTTTCCTTCCTATTACTTGTCCCTAAGATTTTCCTTTTACTCCATGCATTCAGTTTCTCTCTTCCTTAATGTAACAGTCTTTGCCTTCATGGTTGCAGCTTAGCTGCAGACCAATTAGCATTCCAGCTCAGTGGAAGGGAAAAATGAACAAGAGCTTTTATACATGTTACTTCAATTATGCTCCTCCGAAAAGAAATTAGTAACAGCAATATCAGAGCTTGGGAGGCTAGGAAACCCAGTGCTGTTGGGCACACACGTACCTGACTATAAATCCATCACTAGAGGAAAGGAGAAAAGATACTTTGGTGATTAACATGCCACAGTCTTCCATAATTCATAGATTTTAAAAACTGAAAAAAACTATCTGTAAAATACATAAAATGTTTAAAATATGAATAGCTATATATAAAAATACTACATAATTATGACCTGGCAAATATTACTCACCATCGAGGCAAGTATTATGCTAGGACTCACACTTCTTGTGCCATTCAGAATGTTACCAATATCAGATTCTCTCCTTTCCTCCAATATCAATTTTTTTGCTCATTCTATCATTCTACATTTTAGTATAGTCAAAAAAATTTTTTAATGCTTTTCTGTTCTTGGAAGTGTTTCTAGCTGCTTTTTTTTTTTTGGACAGGCAGAGTGGACAGTGAGAGAGAGAGCCAGAGAGAAAGGTCTTCCTTTGCCGTTGGTTCACCCTCCAATGGCCGCCGCGGCTGGTGCACCACACTGATCTGATGGCAGGAGCCAGGTACTTATCCTGGTCTCCCATGGGGTGCAGGGCCCAAGCACCTGGGCCATCCTCCACTGCACTCCCTGGCCACAGCAGAAAGCTGGCCTGGAAGGGGGGCAACCGGGACAGAATCCGGCGCCCCAACCAGGACTAGAACCCGGTGTGCCGGCGCCGCAAGGCGGAGGATTAGCCTAATGAGCCACGGCGGCGGCCTCCAGTTGCTTTTTAAAAATTACATACATTTTTCCAGGGGCCGGCGCCATGGCACAGTAGGTTAAAGCCCTGGCCTGCAGTGCCGGCATCCCATATGGGCACCAGTACTACTCCCAGCTCTCCTCTTTCGATCCAGCTCTCTGCTATGGCCTGGGAAAGCAGTAGAAGATGGCCCAAGTGCTTGGGCCCCTGCACCCATGTGGGAGACCTGGAAGAAGCTCTTGGCTCCTGGCTTCAGATCGGCGCAGCTCCAGTTGTTGACGCCATCTGGGGAGTGAACCAACTGAAAGAAGACCTTTTTCTCTGTCTCTCCCTCTCACTGTCTGTAACTCTACCTCTCAAATAAATAAATAAATAAATAAATAAAATGTTTTAAAAAATTATATACATTTTCCCAAGTTCTCATACTATCCCTTCTTGCTCTCCTTCCCAGGGTCCTGTCATGCAGCCCTTTGTTCTCCTACTCCAATTTGGACTTACTGTTCTCTTGGTCTGCTATGTGGCTGTGAGATGCTGTGATTTTTGTTCACTGTATTGGAGTCACTTTTTTTTTGTGGATTCCATATTGCTGGATAACACATCAGGAAAATTTTAAGAAAAGGTACATTTCCTCATCCCATGTAGTTACCATCAGACTTGGTCTGTTCTAGATTGAGAACATTTCTGCTCACAGTTATCAAGACACTGCTCCTCTTTCTCCCAGAATCTACAGTTCCTTAGGGATCTCATGTCTTTCTGGTTTGTCTTATTTGGAGCCATCTTCTTCACAGAAGTTTTAAGGGTTTATGTATTCTCAGTGTTCAGAAATTTCCCCGGATGTTATTTAACTTTGGCAGGCTCTTACAAAGTTGTCCCAGGTATCCCTACATCTTAGAGAACTTTACTGTATTATTTGAACAGTTATTTTGACTTTTTTTTTTTTTTTTTCCACTGGAATCCTTCTAATTAGATTGGAACCTCTGGGAACGATTCCTGTGTTTCTTATTTTTCTGTAATACCTTAAAATTATTTGTCCTTTTTGTTCTCTCTAGGTTGTTTTTCCTAATAACTTTCAACTATCCTACTTCAATTATTTGGGTACTTATTTTTGTTCTGATTAGTTTTTCATGCCATCCTCTCCTTTGTTCTATGATTCCAATATTTTCTTGGCTATCTAATGCTCAAATGCTGCTACAGTTAATTAATTTTAGAAGACTGGAATAAACTAATTCTAGAAGGCTGTTACTACCTTACCTAAAGATATTTAACCAATGAAACACCAAAAGGTCATTAATATTCTCAGTTATGTGCATAAATACAAGAATCTGAATTATTTTCAAATCATACCCAACTGTTTCAAAAAATAACTTTATGTGACCACACAGACTTTCTTGGAGATGTAATACACTCATTTTCATTAGGTCATATGAGAAAAATGATATGATTTCAAAGATGCCAAAAAATTTGCTAAAATTTCACATCTACTCCTGGAAATAACTGTAATAATTCAAAACAGAAAAAAATCAACTGGAAGGAAACTTTCCATTTATACTATGCATATCTCTCATATCAATGAATAATATTAAAATTAATGGCCACGCATTTGGTTCCCTTACTATACTGGAGAACAACAAAAAAAGGTATGCATTAATCAATACTATTGCAATTTAATATTTCTCTGGAATTACTAAGGCAATTATGTAAAATAACAAAACAAGATATAAAGAAAATGGAAAAGAATTATTTCAGAAGACATGACAGGTCTGTCCTAAAATCCTAACGAAGGATTATAAACTATATTTAGAAATCAGTAATAACTAAGGTGTCAAGCTACTGAAATCAGTGCTATTACAATTTTTACTTATTTAATGGGTGATAATGAAAAATAAAAAATTGGCAAGTGTTGACAATATTAGGAAAAGGCCTCTCACATATCACCAAGTGGGATTGTGTATTGTTATAACCACTCTGGAAGCCAATTTTAGAATCATTAAAAACTCTAAAAACATTCATATACTTTTTTTTTTTTTAATTTGAGTGGCAGAGATAGCGACAAAAAGATTGAGTTTGTGTGAGAGAGTGAGCTTTACTCCCAAGAGATCTGCAATGGCCAGGGTTGGTCTGGGACTGAAGCGAGGTCCTGGGTATTCAATCCAAGTTTCCCACAGGAGTGACAGGATCCTAATGTATCTGAGTTATCACTGCTGCTTCCTAGCGTCTGCATCAGCAGGAAGACGAGTCAGGAGCTAAGGATAGGTATCAAATCCAGGTACTCGGATATGGGATACAGGCATCTTAACTACTTGGCCAAATACCTACTTCACATTCATATTCTAGAACTAAGCACCACTACTTCTAGATATACAAGTGGAGAAAACACATATAAGTGAAAGATAAATTTTAAAAAAGCAAGTACATCTCAATAATTAAAAGCAAAAAAAAAGAAATTTAAATGTAGACCAGAATACTCCATAATTACATCATAGTAATATGGAATACTATGCAACTGTTTAAAAAAATGATGTGGGTCTTATTTATTGTTATGAAAAGATGTTCATGCTCTTTTTTTGATTTTTTTTTGACAGATAGTTAGTCAGTGAGAGACAGAGAGAAAGGTCCTCCTTGGTTCATCCCCCAAATGGCTGCCATGGCCAGAGCTATGCAGATATAAAGCCAGGAGCCAGGTGCTTCCTCCTGGTCTCCCATGCGCGTGCAGGGGCCCAAGCACTTGGGCCATCCTCCACTGCTTTTCTGAGCCACAGCAGAGAGCTGCACTGGAAGAGGAGCAACCGGGACTAGAACCCGGCGCCCATATGGGATGCCAGCGCTGCAGGCGGAGGATTAACCAAGAGAGCCACAGCGCCGGCCTCGATGTTCATGTTCTGTAATGATGTGAAAAGAACAGAACTAATAACTAATAGAGATTAACATTGTTAATTATATATATGTATGTGTATATTGGCCGGCGCCGCGGCTCACTAGGCTAATCCTCCGCCTAGCGGCGCCGGCACACCGGGTTCTAGTCCCGGTCGGGGCGCCGGATTCTGTCCCGGTTGCCCCTCTTCCAGGCCAGCTCTCTGCTGTGGCCCGGGAGTGCAGTGGAGGATGGCCCAGGTGCTTGGGCCCTGCACCCCATGGGAGACCAGGAAAAGCACCTGGCTCCTGGCTCCTGCCATCGGATCAGCGCGGTGCGCCGGTCACATCGCGCTGGCCGCGGCGGCCATTGGAGGGTGAACCAACGGCAAAGGAAGACCTTTCTCTCTGTCTCTCTCTCTCTCACTGTCCACTCTGCCTGTCAAAAAAAAAAAAAAAAATTATATATATGTATGTGTATATATATACACACACACACACACACATATAAGAAAACTAAAGTCCAGAATACTATTTATAAGGATTATTTTTTATTATGGTTAAGGAAAAATTTAGTTGAGTGTGTTAAAATTTTGCTGTGGAAATAGTTTTATCAAAAAAGGTCTAATGATAAAAGTTTAGACAAAATGTAAATATTGTACAATAAAGCAGAATTAAGTAGTGGTAAGAACATACTAGGTGAAAAATCCAAATATCTGTTTCGTCCCAATTCCACTAATACTTGCATCAGCTTGAACAAATATCTTAGCAACAGTTTACTCAGCTGTAATATGGAAATAACAGCTGCCTATTTATTGTGATGATCAAGTAAAATAAAACAGTTATATGTCACTTACGGTTTGTCAGCATTGGACCACATATAACATAGTGGACTCATAAGAATAAATCACCAGGGCCAGCACTGTGGTGTAGCGGGTAAAGCCACTGCCTGTAGTGCCAGCATCCCATATGGGCGCTGGTTCGAGTTCTGGCTGCTCCACTTCCAACCCAGCTCTCTGCTATGGCCTGGGAAAACAGTAGAAGATGGCCCAAGTCCTTGGGACCCTGCACCCACGTGGGAGACCCGGAGGAAGCTCTTGGCTTCAGATCGGCGCAGTTCTGGCCGTTGCAGCCAACTGAGGATTGAACCAGCGGATGGAAGACCTCTTTCTCTTTGCCTCTCCTTCTCTGTCTGTGTAACTCCGACTTTCAAATAAATAAGTAAATCTTTAAAAAAAAAAAAAAAAAAAAAAAGGAATATATCACCTGAGCAGGCATAGTGGGTAAAACTGCTGCTTGCAGTGCTGGCATCCCATATGGGTGCCTGCTCCACTTCAAATTCAGCTCCCTGCTAATGGCCTGGAAAAGCAGCAGAAAATGACCCAAGTACCTAGGCCCCTGCACCCATGTAGGAGACCTGGAACAAGTTCCTGGCTCCTGGTTTCTTCTTGGCCCAGCCCCAGCCATTGTGGCCATATTGGGAATGAATCAGCAGAGGAAATACCTGCGTCTCTCTCTCTAACTCTACCTTTCAAATAAATAAATCAATCTTAAAAAGACTATCACCTGATGATGCCACATTTGCCTTAGTTTAAGCGTAGGTTTTAATGTTTGCACAATGACAAAACTAACAATGCATTTCTTAGAAGGTATCTCCATCATTAAACAGTGTGTGACTATATATTTGAAAGCTTTGAAAGGTATAAAATACTACAAAAATAACGGAATAATCAATAGTATCACTAAAGCAGAATAAAAACGTTGTGCAGGTGTTTAGCACAGCAATTAAGACACCTGCATTCCATTTCTGAGTGCCTGGGTTTGAGTACATGCTCTGCTCTCCAGTCCAGCTTCCTGCTACTGTGCATCCTGGGAAGCAGTAGCTAATGGCTCAAGTACCTGGGCAGACCAGGATTGGGTTCCTGGCTCCTGGCTTTGGCCTGGCCTGGGTCTGACTGTTGCCAGCATTTGGGGAGGGAGCCAGTGAGAGCTCTTTCTGCCTTTAGTAAATAAATAAAAATATGAAATGTTAGCTTGATAACTAATTAGTTTGCTAACTAAATTTTTTAAAGTTCTCATATACAGTTTATAATCATGTCTTATGGGTAATTCTGTTCAATGTTAAGACAGAAATGATGACATGGAATATAAATCGGTAAGCTTGTGGTCTAAAAATCATAGAATATTTAGCAAAATTCTACCCATATCTATAGAGAGATTAATCAATTAATTATACAATTTTAACTTATGAACACAAAAGGACCTAGGCCCTCAATGTAATCCATTATCTTTCTTTCTCTGACAGGTAACCAAGTTGTCTGAAATTCTTAGAGCAATCATTTATATCCTTGGAACTTGAAAACTCCTATTAAAACACAAATATAAGTATGTGTGTGTGTGAGAGACAGAGAAAGAGAGACAGACATTTGGTAACACATTACATGATCAGGCACCATGTTGGTTATAAGATTAACTAGTGAGCAATCCCTCAAGGAGAATGAGATAAGGAACCATTCATTTATATCATTAAGTCTGTGAGGTTGTGAGGGAAGAAGGGAGGGAGAAAAGTATGGAATTAGGCCCAGACCTAGGGAACTGCTACAGTAGGAAGCTGGTAAGAGGACGATGTGGATGAAGCCAGAAAGACTACCCTTGTCATTTTCATTATTCTATATAGAGACTGTCTGACTCAAAAAGTAGTAGCAATATATTTGCCAAGCTAATAACTATATATTTAGTTTACTGATACACCATAAAACTTATTTTCAATTGAAAAATCCCACTCCTATGTTTTTGAAATAACTACTATAACAATAATGTACAGGAGCTGGCACTGTGGCACAGTGGGTTAAAGCCCTGGCCTGAAGTGCCAGCATCCCATATGAGCGCTGGTTCTGGTCCTGGCTGCTCCTCTTCCGATCTGGCTCTCTGCTGTTACCTGGGAAGGCAGTAAAAGATGGCCCATGTCTTTGGGCCCCTGCACCCACGTGGGAGACCTGGAAGAGGCTCCAGGCTCCTGGCTTCGGATTGGTGCAGCTCTGGCCGTTGTGGCCATCTGGGGAGTGAACCAGCGGATGGAAGACCTCTCTCTCTGTAACTCTGTCTTTCAAAGAAATAAAATTTTTAAAAAAACCCAATAATGTATAAATGCCTATAGATATTTCTCTGCCTCTTCTCTAGTTGTAGCAATGTAAAATAAAATTGGGGATTTTTAAATGTTTTCTCCTACTCTTCGCTTGTATAAAGGGTTCCTTATCTAACTACACACCTCTCTTCCCTCACTATGGCACTAGCTAATTATAAAGTCTGTTTAAATCTAGCTGCCTGTCTTATTTTGCTGCCTACTTGGACCTTTTTGAAGCAGGCAGCAATGTCCAGTCTGATATCATAACCAGAATGCAAGAGATTAGTGATCATGGAGAGAAGCAGAATCAGTTTACATCCTTTCAGGCTAGAGAATAGTATTACTTCACAAGCAAGAAATCTGAAGCTCACTGACCTTGATTTAGAAAACCTGCAGTTACTAATCACATTAAAGTTGATTTTACAAGCCATACAGTTTTTGTTTTCTCTGTTATTTTTACAATTTCAGTGTCCTTTGTGGTTACCTAAAATATTTGCTCAAAGGTATATATTAACATCTAAAATATTTAATCTATAATAATAACAACATAGGTTTTACAGTTTTAGGTGTATCTGATTTAAAATGTAATTTGCATCAATTTTTTAAAGCTAAAAATACTGCTCATATCTATCCAGAGTAGAATTTAGCAATCTAGTTCTGCTAATTATGACAGTTAACATCCTTAATTCCTTTCCTAATCGAGGCATAAAATATGGTTTTTTTGTTTTGTTTTTTGTTTTTTACTGTAAAGTGTCAATCCAAATAAAGAACCATATGGATCCTACCACTGGCACACTCTCACCTTTTCCCCCAAAAGGTCAATTGTTTCTAGAAAGAAAGAGAACTAAGCCTGAAGCTACAAATTCAGAAAGGAAATCGGGTCAAAGAACAGCTGTGCGGAGAGAACTGGTCAGACGATCAGGTCAGTGTGCAGAGGTTCTTCTGACAGCCAACTGAAGCTGACTTCTTTTTCAGAATCACATACTTAATGAAAACAAATCTAATTAGCACCATAAGTCAAGAAGAAGCATAAATGATGTTTGAAGGTGTGCTTAACTTTCACTGAACTTTCTAGTGAAGGAACTGCACTTGCTGAACCCATTTTATTTGCCCCACAGCGATTCACAGGTCACTCCTCCGAGTTACTAACTCAAGTTACCTGAATCTTCAGACATCTACTCTCTTTTAGTCAGAGTAACTTCCTGCACATGTGTGTGTAGTTACTGAAATACATGCCCAGCTTTGGAGATGCTGCTCACAGAATGAAAACGGAGAGTTTGTCTCTCTCTCTCTCTGTGTATTATATATATGAGTGTTACATATATATGTGTTACATATATATATAATACACATATACACACATATATATATACATATACTGACAAAGAGGAAAGGGTTACAATGGCATTTTTTTTGCTGCCACAAAAGTCAAGTTTATTAAAAATTTATTTCCAAGGTAAAAACAAAATGAAAGAACAACTTAAAAAAGCCAAGTTTTCTACTTCCATGATAAAAGAAAAAAATATCTGTTGCAGCCATAAAATCAGTGTCCTTTGGGTAAATCTGGAGAAAAAACTGAAATACATGGGATGAGTTCACAAAAGATTTAAAATAATGCCCATGGCTGCACCAAAATTATTCTTGTAAATTAATTACAGATATCCAAATCTATGAGACTGTTGGTTACATAACTTATGTTCTTAGCAGTTTGTAAACTTTCACCTCTCTCCTAGATAAAAATATAAACCAGATTTTATCTGTTTATAACAGCAAATTAATTAAAAATGTTGCTCTACTCAGTTCCCTGTTTGCCTTTAGCACTACAGAGCCTCAAAGAAATATTATTTAAAAAGTTAGTCAGAGGTGGTACTGTCTTCAAAGGAGTAACTGAACTAAAAATTTGAGGCCTTTTAAAGCAATGTTTTATAACTTTCTAAAAATTACCTTAGTAATTATTGTTAATCATTTTTAATAGCTGCTGTATAATTAGAGGGTCATAGTATTTAAATTAAAATATCAATAACCATGAAATGTTTCTAACTTGGTCAAGTCCTTATAGAGAAGTGTACTAGCTTATCTTTCACAATCTTAGAAAGCAAGATTATAAAATGTACGCCCAGCAACACACTCCTCACGAATCATAGCAAAGAGAAGTTTGTCACAAGATCCAACTGCTATTGCCCCCATAATTAGACTTTAACTCTGAGTAAAAATAATGCAAAGCTTATTATAAAAATTCAAATAAAATACCTATATAGAAATAACAGTATTCATATATAGCTTAAAATTCTCCAAGAAAGCCTAATCTAAAAAAAAATTTAACAGTAATATTTTTTAAGTTTGTCTTTAAAAAGTGGAAGTCCATAGAAAATAGCAGTTACAACAAAGCTTTTTTATGAAAGCTGTGTTTAGTATTCATTTTGTAGGGTTTTAAAAAATTATTACCTAAAAACCCTAATGGCATACTTACAGAATTGAAGGGAGCATTTAAATCTTGGCTTTCAGTAGCCTCTTATGTACTTTTAGATCGGTAAGATTTATTTAAAGTAAACTTAGTAAAGAATATTTACTAACCTTTGTGAAATTATTGATAATAAAAATAAGGATTTTTTCTCTATTTCAATCAAACATTTACTGTATATTTAGTTCATATCAGGCACTGTGCTAGGTGTTTTTAAGAAGATTCTTTAAATTTCCTGAAAAAGCATCCTAAGTGTTAGGTCAAACCCTTTCCAGGTAAATACTTTGTATTTTAAATGTTAGTTATGGCTAACATAAATATAGGAATATTTGTATCTATAAGATCTATATGTGTATATATTACGTATCTACATATTCTTCTTGTTAAAAAATCTGTCAAAATGAATGTTTAGTATCATCTGAAAGAAAAAGGCAAACATTTTGTTTGTATGACAGGAATATTGTTTTAATTAATCCAAACCACCTGTCTAAATGTAATAGCAATCTGTACTTCAGGGCTAAAAAGACCCAGTTGACATATAACCTCTCTAATTATGATCAGTTTGAGATCTATCTGTTCCACAATTAAAGGAGTCACTATAAACACAAAAACTGGCCTTGTTTTTATGTGATTAGGTTACAGTAGCTTGAGTCTCTAAATACTAAAATTCCTCCCACAGCTGTTAATGGTGAACCTGGGGACTGGTTCACATCTGCTTCTTGCTTATTTCATTAATGGTTCACTCCCAAGTCCTAAAAGGATTGTAGCTTTTCTCCAAAGATAATGTTGGACCCATCTATGTCTGCCTTCTATGCATACATAGTTGGGTTACTCTGTTGTGTCACTCTCCACACAATGCAAATCTGAGTGAACTCACATCTGTTACAGATCGACCCAATTCGTGGGCAATCTTTTCCCATCGACCTGGGGTTCCTCCTGGGAACTTAACCATACTTCTTGTCAGCTGGCTAAGGTCCTCTTCTGTCCATTCGGGTGCCTACAAAACATTAAAGAAAATAAAGAGGTAATTGGGAAAAAGGTTGTTAAAACATTTAACAAACCTGTAAAACAAATTACTGGCAATGTGTTTTCTGCATTAAAAAAATAAAGTGTATCTAAAATGTATAATAATAAAATATATATTTATTATATGCAACAGTTTGAGTTGAATATTAAATGCAAAGCTCCAGCATCCTTTTAAGATTTCCCGATGTATACCAAAAAAGAAATACGACAAAAGCAGGATTTTGAAGACATTAAAAAACAAGACATTTCAGTTTTGCATTAAAGTGAGACATCATTCTCAAAGCCTATGAAATGCAATGTTGCTCACAAATGCCTCACATAGGTTAGTACTAAAAGGCTTGAAGTTTGTTTTTCAGTTATCCTTTAACGAAAACAAACAAAATCAAATCCTTACAAGTATAAATGAAAATGTGAACAAAGAAAATGCTGATTTAGAATCAGAACTGAGACAAAGATGGTTTTTGGTTCATTCTACGTAACAATATTTAACTTAAAAAATAACATTTTCAAGAAGTTTAATTTTTCAAATGCTAGCACTTTATAAAATTTGGGACTAGAAAGAAAATTAGGAACTCTTGTGCCCCACACTTAAACCATCAATCCATACATAGTAACATTTCAATCTGGGGAAGATAAGTGGCTTCTAAAAGTTGACCAAATTATTAGACTGAATAATAAAACACCTTAAAGATTATTATCCACAAAACAAAAATTCTAACAGCAAACAGGCTTTCTACATTTTATCTGTCACAGTGGTCAAACCCAAAACTAAGAAAAAGAAATGATCAAATAACAACCAAGTTAGTTATTTTACATTGTATTGTAGCACTAAGCTATCCTCAACCAGAGCCAGTAACCACTCTGGTATTAAACAATACTCTAGTAGCCAGCAGAGAAATTGAGAAAGCCTACCTTATTTTCCTTTAATGAGAGGGAGGGAGGCAGGGAGAGAAAGGGAGAGAGACAGAGACAGAGAAAGAAAAAGAAAGAAAAGGAAATCTTTGAGGCAAATACCTTTTCTCATCACCATTTCCGATCATGAACAGTCATACATCAGGCAGTTTGCATTACAGAACCATCAGCACAGAACAGCAGTCAGAGGTGAGTGACCCCAGGGACTATCTCCACAGCTACAGCACAGCTTCTCCCTGACACTAATCCTCCCTGTCATTCTCCCACTGTGCTCTAACCACACTGACATCCGCCTGCCTCACTGCAAGCTTAACGGGGCCCTTCCTGACTTTTTACTGTCTCCCCCAATCAATGGTTCCAGCGTGCTCTTTTCACCATGTCCAAATGGCAGCTTCACTCATAATCAAAGTGCACTGCCCCTGTTAAAGGGCTTTCCGAAAGGCTCTCCCATTTGCATTCATTTGCAAAGCAAACTACTTTTATTCACTTTGTTCTGCTATCAAGAATGTTCCCTGAAGCAGATAAATTGGCATAAATACAACCTGCCACTTAAGAGTCAGTAAATAATAGCCAATAGTAGGGAGGATTTTATCAATCATTCTATTTTGTATCCACTAAGAGCTGAAAGCCTCAAACATATTCATCAGTACAGCCCCTACAATACATGCATAAATTCACTTATATAAAAAGGTATCCTACACTGGGTCTGCTTGGAATTTCTTTGATATTTAATGAATATCATAAATCTAATTCTCCGTATCAGATGATTTAAAAATTTATACAGCAGGTTTTTCTTTTTGCTTTATTTAAGAGAAAAAGTATTATTCAGGCACTATTTAGAGTAACATAATTGGATTTTCAAGGAAATAATATTTTTGTTACAAGCTGAAACTTTAAGTAAGTATACCAATTGGTTTCAGAGATGGAAAAGAGTTAAGCTTTAAGAAGAATTTAAATATAAGTTAACAGGACAAAAATGATATCATGAAGAGTATGACACTGAAACTGAATAAAGATACACACTGATACAGTACTCAAACCATACACTAGATTATTGCAATTTCACACTAAATCAAACCATCTAATTTCTGGATTCATTTTAACATTTTTGAAGGAAACAAAATTGTTTAAAATGTCAAAAATAGAAATCATTGTTTCCCATAATAAACTAGTTCCTCAAGATAATTTATATTTTAATTGATTGGCTTTTCAAATAGCTTGCACATAATGAACAATGGGCATTAGAAAAATTTTGATTTTAATTCCTTATTAATGAGTATAAATGCATAATACTTATTTTCGTAAAGAAAAATTGCAAATAAAATATTTGGAATGACATCTTGAAAAATCACCCACTGCTATGACAATCTTTCCTTTTAGTCTTGCAGTAATTTCATGGCCATGGTTTTTATTATTAATGTTAAACAAGGATTGATAATTAGGAAATCTGAGAGAATCTTTTCAGCAATTCATTATTCTCCCTCCTACAGCGGTGAGGCACTTTGGCGAATGTGTAATTCCTCAGCAATAGTTGTGTCTTTAGAAGCAACAGAGCCTACTGTGATCTAGCTACTACAGCAGCCATGAGGGTGGCCATGGTGTGAATGTATTCTCCTTGTTCTAATCTGGGGCCAACTGTAGCTGTGAAAGTCAAATGAATGCAAAGGCATACTGCTTTGTCACTTAAAACCATGTGTGTCCAATATTACTGAAACACTGAGCCAAAAATTCATCTCTACAGTAAAGTAATGGAAGACACCACATGGTGTGGAGACAGCTGTTATGACTACGGAAGCACTCCAATTTTGCATCAGAAAAGCCTCCTCTGGGAATAAATCTCCACAGTAAATACAAAATAAAAAGATTTCAAATTATTCTATATTTTTATGTAATGACTCCAAAACATATTACAAATGTAAGAATTGATTCATATGGAAATTTAAATTGTAGTCCCAAATAATGTGTATTTCGGATGGATTTTTGTCTTTTTGTCATAAAATTCACTATGTTCAAAGATTATGTACCTTTGATAGTCTTTTTTTTTTTTTTTAAGATTTATTTATTTATTTATTTATTTGAAAGGCAGAGTTACAGAGAGGCAGAGGCAGAGAGAGAGAGATATTCCATCTGCTGGTTCACTTCCCAAATGGCTGTAACGGCTGGAGCTGGGCAGATCCGAAGCCAAGAGATTCTTCTGTGTCTCCTACCCAGATGCAGGGGCCCAAGTAGCTATCTTCTACTGCTTTCCCAGGCCATACCAGAGAGCTGGGTCAGAACCAGCCCCCTTTGATTGTCTCAATATTCTTGAGCCCAGGGATGGAGGGTGGGGTGGGGTTTGGGGAGGCGTGTCTAGGGGCTGACACTGTGGCACAGCAGGTTAAAGCCCCAGCCTGAAGTGCCAGCATCCCATATGGGTGCTGGTTTGAGTCCCAGCTGCTCCACTTTTTTTCAAAAATATTTTATTAATATAAACATAACAGATTTCATGTCTTTTTCAAGTACAATTCTAAGAAGATAATCATACTTCCCACCCTCCATCTTTCCCTTCCCTAATTCCTTTTTCCCTATTTTTTAATTTTTGCAGAAACATAATTTAATTGCACTCTATAATAACAGGCTTAATCCACCACTAACCATAATATTCAACAAGTAAAAAGTAGAAAGACCATAGTTCCATAGTAGTATAAACAACAGCTAAGGCAACAAACAAGATATCCATTTCATTCCTACACATTTTTTGGTATTCTAGAGTAACTCACACACATAAGAGAAAATATATGATAATGGTCTTTTTGGGGACTGCCTTATTTCACTAAGCATAATGGTCTCCAGTTGTATCCATTTTGTTGCAAAATGCAGAATTTCATTCTTCTTCTTCTTCTTTTTTTTTTTTTTTTTTTTTTTTGACAGGCAGAGTGGACAGTGAGAGAGAGAGACAGAGAAAGGTCTTCCTTTTGCTGTTGGTTCACCCTCCAATGGCTGCTGCGGCCGGTGCACTGCACTGATCCGATGGCAGGAGCCAGGTACTTATCCTGGTCTCCCATGGGGTGCAGGGCCCAAGCACTTGGGCCATCCTCCATTGCACTCCCTGGCCACAGCAGAGAGCTGGCCTGGAAGAGGGGCAACCGGGACAGAATCCGGCACCCCGACCGGGACTAGAACCCAGTGTGCCGGCGCCGCAAGGCGGAGGATTAGCCTAGTGAGCCGCAGCACCGGCTCATTCTTCTTTATGGCTAGGTAGTTTGCCATGGTGTATATATACCACATTTTCTTTTTTTTTTTCCAACTTTTATTTAAGAAATTTCCAAAGTACAACTTTTGAATTATAGCAGCTTTTCCCCCCTTAACCTCCCTCTCACCTGCAACCATCCCATCTCCCTCTCCCATCCCATTCTTCATCAAGACTCATTTTCAATTATCTTTATATACAGAAGACCAACTTAGTATACACTAAGTAAAGATTGACAGCACCCACACAGACACACAAAGTATTGAGTACTGGTTTTTTTGTTGTTGTTTTTGTTTTTCTTTGTTGTTGTTGTTTTTGACAGGCAGAGTTATGGACAGTGAGAGAAAGAGAGAGAGACAGAGAGAAAGTTCTTCCTTCTGTTGGTTCACTCCCCGAATGGCCGCTATGGCTGGTGCTGCGCCGATCCAAAGCCAGGAGCCAGGTGCTTTTTCCTGGTCTCCCACGAGGGTGCAGGGGCCCAAACACCTGGGCCATCTTCCACTGCCCTCCCAGGCCACGGCAGAGAGCTGTACTGGAATAGGAGCAACTGGGACTAGAACCCGGCACCCATATGGGATGCCGGCACTGCAGGCAGAGGATTAACCAAGTGAGCCACAGCACCAGCCCCTAGGGTACTGTTTGAGTAGCAGTTTTACCTTAATTCACATAGTACAATACATTAAAGACAGAGATCCTACATGGGGAGTAGGTGCACAGTGACTCCTGTTGTTGATTTAACAACTGACATACTTATTTATGATGTCAGTAATTGCCTAAGGCTCTTGTCATAAACTGCCAAGGCTATCGAAGCCTCTTGAGTTTACAAACTCCAATCTTATTTAGACAAGGCCATAGTCAAAGTAGGAGGTCTCCCCTCCTTGCAGAGAAAGGTACCTCCTTTTTTGATGGCCTGTTCTTTCTGCTGGGATCTCACTCGCAGAGATCTTTAATTTAGGTTTGTTGTTGTTGTTGTTGTTTTGCCACAGTGTCTTGGCTTTCCATGCCTGAAATACTCTCATGGGCTTTTTAGCCAGATCTGAATGCCTTGAGGGCTGATTCTGAGGCCAGAGTGCTGCTTTAGGGCATTTGCCATTCTATGAGCCTGCTGTGTATCCTGCTTCCCATGTAAGATCATTTTCTCCTTTTTAATCCTATCAATTATTATTCGCAAACACTGGTCTTATTTATGTAATCCATTTGACACTCAATCCTATCTTTTGATCAATTATGAACTTAAACTGATCACTTTAACAAGTAAGATGGCACTGGTACATGCCACCTTGATGGGATTGAATTGGAATCCCCTGGCACGTTTCTAACTCTACTGTTAGGGGTAACTCTGAGTGAGCATGTGCCGAACTGTACATCTCCTGCCTCTCTTATTCCCACTCTTATATTTAACAGGGATCACTTTTCAGTTAATTTTAAATGCCTAAGAATAATTGTGTGTTAACTGAAGAGTTCAACCAATGGTATTAAGTAGAACAAAAAAAATACTAAAAGGAACAAAATAGTAAGTTGTTCCTGGACAGTCAGGATAAGGGCTGATCAAGTCATTGTTCTCATAGTGTCCATTTCACTTCAACAGGTTTCCTTTAGGTGCTCAGTTAGTTGTCACCAATCAGGGAGAACATATGATATTTGTCCCTTTGGCACTGGCTTATTTCACTCACCGGCTGCTCCACTTTTAATCCAGCTCCTTGCTAATACACCTGGGAAAGCAGCAGAGGATGGCCCAAGTACTTGGCCCCTGCCACCCATATGGGAACCTGGATGCAGCTCCTGGCCTTGGCCTGGCCCAGCCCCAGCCATTGCAACCATTAGTGGGGTACACAGGTGGATGGAAGATTTTCCTCTCTCTTTCTTCCCTCTCTGTAACTCTGACTTGTCAAATAAATACATCAATCTTTAAAAAAAAAGTTCATTTCTGGGGCTGGTTTTGTGGTATAACAGTTAAATTATCATGCTGGCATCCCATATAGGCTCTGGTTCGAGTCCCGTCTGCACCACTTCTGATTCAGCTCCCTGCGAATGGCCTGGGAAAGCAGCGGAGGATGGCCCAAATACATAGGCCTCTGCAGCCCACGTGGGAGATCTCTCCTGGCTTTGGCCTGGCCCCACCCCAGTTGTTGTGGCCATTTGAGGAATGAATCTGCAGATGGAAGATCTCTCTCTGTCTCTCCTTCTCTCTGTAACACTGAGTTTCCAGTAAATAAGTGAATCTTTTTTAAAAAAGTTCATTTCTAATAAATAGATACTGAAACTCCCTAATGAGTAATATTTCTATAGAAATGACCCATTAATGATTCTTATTTATATAATTTACAGAAGTTAAAACTTTTGATTTCACAATTTAAAAAAATTTATTTGGGACTGGGGTTGTGGTGTAACAGGTAAAGCTGCTGCCTGTGACACCAGCATCCCATATGGGTGTTGGTTTGAGTCCTAGCTGCTCCACTTCCAATCCAGCTTCCTGCTAATGCACCTGGGAAAGTGGTGGAGGCTGGCCCAAGTACATGGCCCACATGGGATACCTGGAAGAAACTCCTGGCTTCAATCTGGCCAGCTTTGGCTGTAGTGGCCATTTGGGGAGTAAACCAGCAGATAGAAGATCTGAGACTGCCTTTCAAATAAATAGAATAAATCTTTAAAAACATTATTTGAATGGCAGAGACAGAGAGAGAGAGATACCATCTACCTGTTGGTTCACTCCTCAAATACCTACAACAACAGGAACTGGACAATGCTGAAGCCAGCAGCCAAGAACCCAGTCTAGGTCTCTCACATAGGTGGCAGGGACCCAAGTATTTTGGCCATCACCTGCTTCCTCTCACAGTGTGCATTAGCAGGAAGTTGTAATCTAAAGTAGAGTCAAGGCTTGAATTCAAGGCACTGTGGTCTGGGATGCGGGC
This sequence comes from Oryctolagus cuniculus, assembly GCF_964237555.1. Taxonomy (NCBI): domain Eukaryota; kingdom Metazoa; phylum Chordata; class Mammalia; order Lagomorpha; family Leporidae; genus Oryctolagus; species Oryctolagus cuniculus. The sequence continues at coordinate 48,112,910 of NC_091444.1, forward strand.
ATCCCATGCAGTGTCTTAACTGCTACATCCAATATCCATCCCAATTCAATTATTTTTAGTAGATTCAGCTGAGTTTGTAAATTACTCCCCAAAAATATTGCATAGCACCATCCAGTTAAATTATCTGCTAACCCTCCAGTTCCATGTTCTGCATACACTTCCTATTTTAGAATTAGCTTTCACCTAATATGATTTTCCTTTCCAATTAAAAATTAAGTGCCTTTGGCAAATATAAATGTAAACAAATGGTATTTTTTAAAAATAGTAGTTTTAATTACTATGAGTCATTTCGAATGTCTTTCTACTCTTAAGACAAAAAACTTCTTTGAGGCCCCTTTTTCTTGCTTGTTTCAGGTAGCTTCCTTCTTGCATGGCCTTACATGCAAGGCCTTCTCTCTGTGTGTGTGTGTGTGTGTGTGTGTGAGTGAGAGAGAGGGAGAGAGGGAGGGAGGGAGGGAAGGAGGGAAGGAGGGAAGGAGGAAAGGAGGGAGGACATGTATGTGAATGTGTCTGTGTGTATACGTATGTGTTGGTTAGCTGGAGGAATCTCTGGTCTCCTCTTTTCCTCCTCTTATAAAGATGACAATACTCTCACTTTAGGGCCTTTTATGATTTCATTAACTTAACCTTCTTTACCTCCTTAAGGGCACTATCTCTAAAAGCAGTCACATCAACTATTAGAGTTTCAACATATCAATCTTTGGGAATACAATCCAGTTTACAACAGGGAGGAAATAAATAAAAACTAAATAGAAGTCCACAGTTTGGCTTAATTGGTAATCCAACACTAAAAGGTTCATATAAAATAGACAAAAGGGCAGAGGTTGGTTTTTGTGTCTCTGCAACTCTGGAGTTTAAACATCTGCTGAAATACAGAGATTGGCAAAATTTGATCCTCTGAATTTATACTGGAAATGTTGATAAATGGAAACAATACATAACACTATAATCTATGGGGAGTTCTTGAACATAACAGAGGCCAAATAGGCATCCCTTGCCTTAACCCTAGTAGCTACTGTCTTATCTAAATTACCCAAAGTCATATTATCCATTGTCTTAAAATATGCCATACAGGTCGTGGACTCTGACTCAATGAGTAATAAATTAAAATTGTCTTTAGGGTACAAGTGTTTGATGCAGTGTTTAAGATGCCACTTGGGATGCCCATATCACATACTGGAAGGTCTTGGTTTGAGTACTAGGCTTTGCTCCTGATTCCAGTTTCCTGCTATTGCTCATCCTGGAAGGCAGAAGATGATGGTTTAAGTAATTGAGTCCTGACACACATGTAGAAAACTGTATTGAATTCTTGGCTCCTGGGATCAGTCTAGCCTAGTTCTGGCTGTTGCAGGCATCTGGGGAGTGAACCAGCAAATAGGGGATTTCTTTCTCTCACTTTTTGTGTCTCTGCCTTTCAAATAAATTTTAAAATATTTTAAAAAGTCCTTGGCATTGGCACTGACAAACTGTCTTGATAAAGTGGACCCTATGGATCTACCTTCCCTATTAAAATAGTTAATGTGGCTCAGTGTCAATTAAAACAGGGCCTTTTAAAGATAGAAAGCCACTACATTAAAAATTAAAGATTTTCCCCACTGCTTGCCCCTTTGACCTGCTCTCGTACTTGGGAAAAATGGTGCCTCACAGTGGATTATGTCAACCTTAGTGCTACAGACCTCATTAGGGCCCCATATTACTGAAATTACCTTTATCTAATTGATAACTGCCAAATATTTTTGCAGTTATGGAGTTGGTGAATTTTGTTCAATGGCAAAAGTCTCTCTTTTGTGGTTTGCCTTCAATTCCAAAGAGATCCAATGCATTTTCACTCCACTATTATGGGGATCCTTGACAGCCTCAAGCCAGTGAGGACTGGATTTTAACTGCACCTTACTTTCACCAGGAGGACATGAATGACAGTACACTGAAGACTTCCTCCTTTGAGAGTCACTGAATGCATTCATTCAAGACATTCAAATACACAGGATGGGCTACTGCCTCACATAGTGCAAGGTCCTGACACCTTGGTTACATTTCTAAAAATTATTTGGTAAACTAAAAAGTTATTCACCCATAACACTGTTAAGAAAGAGCTATTTGACTTCTCAGCACCAACTTTAGGCTCCTGTGATACAAACTGTATGTAAGCCTACTGATGCAGTTCATTGCAAAATGGTTCATCTTGAATGAGGCCCTTTCTAATAAAAGGCTATAGAATCTTTCCAAATTTCAAAACAACCATTACTCTCAGTAGTGCTGAGACTTTATCAACCTTCTCTCTGTGCCAGAAAGTTGCAGGCAACTTTATAAGTGAATGTTGTAAAGTATCTGGGTTCCTCTTCTGTAACACAACTCACTGGTTATATAGGGGTCAAGTGGCCCTCTTCTCACTACCTTGTGGAATGTAGACTCAGAGAACCAGAGGAAAAATGTTGTGTGACTTCTACTGCTGTAATACACTGTCCTTTATCTCTGACCTGGGCGTCCTGTATCTTCTGTTAACATCTGTGAGATAGGGCAGGCTAACTAATTAGCTTGTCAATAGGATAAAATCTCTAACTCTTCATAATTCTGGACAGTTCAGTAACAGAGGAAGAATTCTGACAAAGACATGATTTTCTGAAAGAAGGATGAGGGCCTTGAGAGAAGTCTATGGGTGTATCTGCAGTGAACATGCTGACCAAGTTACATAGGCAATTAGGAAGTGAATGTACCTTTCCTGTATTGGTTATTAATGAGAATGAAGAATGGCCCTCAATACCAGGGGATAGGATGAAAGATAGCCACTGTAAAGGTGTCTTTGTTGTTGCTAAATCTCTTCCAGTTTGGGGGACGTCCTTGCCAACCTCAAGTCTATATCACTATAAAAAACCAGTACCAAGATCACCTTGGGTAGACATTTGGTTTTAATCCTTTCCAGACAAGTAGAGATACACACCTATAAAATACATGAAAGAAAAGGGATTCATCAGTATAAGCTAGGCCAGTTATTACAATAATGGCTGATTTACTTGGGAGATATCAGGACAGGTTGTATAACACTTCTTAAGAAAATACAGAGGGGCTGGTGCTGTGGCGTAGCAGGTAAAGCCGCCGCCTGCAGTGCCAGCATCCCATATGGGTGCTAGTGCATGTCCTGGCTGCTCCACTTCCAATCCAGCTCTCTGCTATGGCCTGGGAAAGCAGTAGAAGATGGCCCAAGTCCTTGGGTCCCTGCACCCATGCGGGAGACCTGGAAGAAGCTCCTGGCTCCTGGCTTTGGTTTGGTGCAGCTCCGACCATTGTGGCCAGCTGGGGAGTGAACCAGCTGATGAAAGACCTCTCTCTCTCTCTCTGCCTCTGTGTAACTCTTTCAAGGAAAATAAATAAATCTTAAAAAAAAAAAAAAAAGGAAATGCAGAATCAGCTGGGCTGCCTTATATCTCATCCTCTAATATAGTCTTTCATACCAACCTAAAATCTATTCATAAATTAGAATAAAATAAAAAAAAAGATTTGCTCATTTTGAAATGGGTACTGGCAGTTTTTACTGTTTCAGGTAGATATCCCAGAGATATACACATTCTTGTAAGAAATGAAGTTTGATGCCTTGACTGCTATTCAGGATCTTGATGCCTTGGAAAGCCCTTAGAGTGCTGATGAAATAACCTAATGGAGAATGAAAAATTAACCCAATGAAATCTAGGTAAATTTTTTTGGCCAGCCCTGCCACTCTGGAAAAGTCCCTTAGCTCTTATGTTGAACTGAAAATTTAAGAGACTTTATCTTAGTAATGGTACTGTAGACACTCTGGATTGAGGTGTACTCCCCAAAAAAGGGTGCCCCTGTGTAGACTTGAGTTGGTTAGAGGTGAAGATCTTATGGCCTTGGCTAGAAAGCACTATGGATATGGTTTTAGTCAAAGTTCTGAAAAAGTTGAAACAAATGGTATCAGCCATGAAGATCCTACCACTTGATTAGGATCATGGGTAGATAAAATCATTGGAAATACATCTGGTTGATCCACAATCCAGTGTTGTGCCACTTAAAGCTAAAAATGGGCTAGAATTGGTACAGCAGGTTAAGCCGCTGCTTGTAATGCTAACGTCCAATATCAAGCGCCAGTTGGAGTCCCAGCTGCCCTAGTTCTGATGCAGTCTTTTGCTAATGTGCCTGGGAAAGCAGAAGATGGCCTAAGTAGTTGGGCCCTTGCCACCCATGTGGGAGACCCAAACAGAATTCCTAATTCTTTGCTTTGGCTTGGCCCAGCCCCGGTTGTTGTGGCCATTTGGGGAGTGAACTAAGGAATGGAAGATATCTCTGTCTGCCTTTCACATCAATTAATCAATTTTGTTTAATGGCATGGAGCCACTCCCTTTTCCTACCCCTTATTCTTCTCTTCCCTTCTATTCCAATTTCCGTTGCTCTATGGAGAATGGTGATTAGAAATGGTGGTTTAGGCCTTTCTGTTCTGAATGAAGACCACATGCACCTATTCAAGTAAGACAGGGAGTATGAAGGAGAGGAGGCACTCAAATATTAAAGCCTCTTTTGAAACAGGTATTAAAGTCACTGCTGTAGCCAGAAGTGTGGGTTCACAGCAGATAAAGGGAGTTAGTGAACTTGTAAGTGGTGTGATTTTAACAATTCACAATTCTTATTTCTTCTACTACATGATTATTAAGAATAATTTATTATTCCACAACTACCAGAGATTTTCCCAATCAGTATCAGTTGCATGTACAGAAGTGCTCCTGGGTTACTTAAATAGCTCCCTGTCTGTCCCAGGTGGTCCAACAAAAACAGCACAGAATGCCATGAGGAGAAAGAGAAACCATGGCTCAGACTCAGGACTTAAAGACAGTGGGAGAACTAAGAGATGTACTATCTTAACACAACAGCCCCAACCAGCTAGCTAATGAAACAAGTTAATGGGAACTGGAAATTGTATTAATAATTAAATCAGTTGTTGCTCCCAAAGACCTGACTTTCCCATATACTGAAGTGGTGGATGAACCCATTACACAGACTGAAGGTGCTTGGTAAGTGAGTGGTCTTTGATGTTGCCAATGCCTTCTTTGTCATACATCTGGCTCTTAAGGATCAAGCTCAGTTCACATTCATGTGGCAAAACCTCCAAAGTATGTTTGCAAAGGTATCTTTAAACTTCCTTGTCAACAGTCCCAATGGGTGACCAGGTTTTAGCACCAGTGCTACCTCCCTCTGGTATTGAAAGCTGGTACTATGTAGATGATGCCCCTTCAGCTGGCAAGACAGAAAACTCAGTCTTAGCAGTGATGGCTTCAGTGGTCACCAACCTCCATGGCAGGATTTGCTGATGAATCCCAACGAATTGCTGGGAGCTATTACCACGTTAGGTTCCTGAGACTATGTGGTTTACTCACAATTCTCAGTTCCTCGGGCAGTCAGGAAACAGTGCTATTTCCTATCGTCCTCCCCAGGAGTTTATTCAAATCTTGGAGAAATTATGTATCAACACTCAGCTTCATACTCTATCTGGATCAAACCTTCTTTCAGTGTACTTTGAAGTGCTCCATATCAACAGGCTGCATTTGCAGCTGTCTAGCAAGCTGTGGCATGCTATCTATGAAGCCCCACAATCTTCATGCCCCTCTTGGCTACAAGTCTGTGTATCTGATGATTTTTCCCAATCTCAGCCTCTGACAAAATGAGACAGCCTTGTCCTGAGATGTCCCTTGTGTTTTGGACTCATTGCCTCCCTTAAACAGCTAATTAGGACACCCTTTTTGACAATAATTATTGTCTTGCTATTAATTATTGTCAAAAAGGCTTCCTGATCTATGGAAGCCCTGTAGCTCTGGTCTGATATTCTCATTTTGGGGTCAGTTAATTTGGATTCAATGACCAATAAGGAGAAGGGCCTCATAAGAAGCTTTGCTTGTCAACTGGAAATAGCATTTCAAGAACGCAGTTTTGTCTTCATATGAAAAACTGGCAGCTATCCGCTAGAGTTTGAATATGATTTAACTCCTAAACTCATGCAAATATTTAAACTTCAAAATCATATGTCAATGGTACTAAGAGAGTGGGAACTTAATACAATTAATATTAGAAGGGCTTTCCTAAAAATCAGCTCCAAAAGGTTTCTGAATACTTCCTTCACCTTCTCCTGGTTCTTACACCTTTGTAAGGCAATCTGGTTACAAAATACCACTGTTCCCAGAAAGAAATCTTTTCCTTTCAGTCACTTTATGAACAATACAAATAGTAGAGGGTTTTAGAGACCCATTTAGAAAATGCAGGATCCTGGCCGGCGCCGCGGCTCACTAGGCTAATCCTCTCTCTGCCTTGTGGCGCCGGCACACCGGGTTCTAGTCCTGATAGGGGCACCGGATTCTGTCCCGGTTGCCCCTCTTCCAGGCCAGCTCTCTGCTGTGGCCAGGGGGTGCAGTGGAGGATGGCCCAAGTCCTTGGGCTCTGCACCTCATGGGAGACCAGAAGAAGTACCTGGCTCCTTGCCATCAGATCAGCGTGGTGCAACGGCCACAGCGCGCTGGCCGCGGCGGCCATTGGAGGGTGAACCAACGGCAAAGGAAGACCTTTCTCTCTGTCTCTCTCTCTCTCACTGTCCACTCTGCCTGTCAAAAAAAAAAAAAAAAAAGAAAGGAAGGAAAGAAGGAAGGAAAGAAGGAAGGAAGGAAGGAAGGAAGGAAGGAAGGAAGGAAAGAAGGAAGGAAAGAAGGAAGGAAAGAAGGAAGGAAAGAAGGAAGGAAAGAAGGAAGGAAAGAAGGAAGGAAAGAAGGAAAGAAAGAAGGAAAGAAGGAAAGAAGGAAAGAAGGAAGGAAGGAAGGAAGGAAGGAAGGAAGGAAGGAAGGAAAGAAAGAAAGAAAGAAAGAAAGAAAGAAAGAAAGAAAGAAAGAAAGAAAGAAAGAAAGAAAGAAAGAAAGAAAGAAAATGCAGGATCCTACCCTGATACTGGCACAATGCTTCTTTCCTTTTTCTTACAACAAGCCAAGGCCAGGCTGCTTTCATACAGACAAATGGAGTATAAAGTTTTCCACCTTAACTCTGCTTCAGCACGCTGGATCCTTTTGTTGGAGGCACATGGTCCCAGATCATGATCATGTGGTTGAATATACTTATTGCCAATACAACCCAAAGTAGATGATCTAATGGAACTCTCTAAGTTGTAGAAACATGATCTTGTCCTCTTGTACCTGACTCTTCTGGAAAAAAGGTCTGCGTTAGAAGGTCAAAGACAACTGGGGGAAAAGAGGTGAAAGTATAGCTACTGGATGGGACAGACCAATTTTTGTAGCAATGGAGGGAGACAAACAATCTCAATACACGGAAAGGGAACATCCTCGATCCCGGGAGATGTGGGGAAGGGAAACCCATTAACAATGTTTGTGTTTCAGAAAAGGCCTTAGCACCTCCTTCATAAAGGAAAACACCCTGGTGTGGCTGTCTGAATTCCAAGTAACTTAAATGTAACTGACTATTGGGTCTGCAACATAATTTGATCACTATTCCACTTATTATTATTATTTTTTTTTTGACAGGCAGAGTTAGTGGGAGAGAGAGACAGAGAGAAAGGTCTTCCTTCCATTGGTTCACCCCCAAAATGGCTGCTACGGCCAGCACTACGCCGATCCGAAGCCAGGAGCCAGGTGCTTCCTCCTGTCTCCCATGTGGGTGCAGGGCCCAAGCACTTGGGCCATCCTCCACTGCCTTCCTGGGCCACAGCAGAGAGTCAGACAGGAAGAGGAGCAACCAGGACAGAACCGGCGCCCCAACCGGGACTAGAACCTGATGTGCCGGCGCTGCAGGTGGAGGATTAGCCTAGTGAGCTGTGGCGCCGGCCTCCACTTATTATTTCTGACAACTACTTCTCACACTTAACATCTATCAACACCTCTTTGTGCTGACTCTATCCCATTCCTACAATCATTGCTCATTCTGTAAGGAAGACAGACACTACCTGGCTGGTGGCAATGACAAACAGAAAGACAGACAGACAGAAAGACAGAAAGAAAGAAAAAAGGGCTAGACTCAATCACGCAAACTGAACTGGAACTCTAAGGAGTACAACCCAGCTGGAAGGCCATTTAGAGTCAACTTACACCTCCTTTGATCCATGAAAAGTCCTTGGAGGTAGTCACAAGAGGCCTTTAAACATTTAAGAAAATACTTTCAGTAGGTAATCAAGGCCTTATATGACTAAGGATATCTCTTTGAAATGACACCACCCTTGGTTACTGAAAGGTATAATCTTCTTGTTATTTATGGTCACCAAGAAAGAGTTATACCTGTAAAGGAAGCCATCCAATTTAAAAAGATTCAATCACACAGCAGTGAGCAGGACACCACCAGCAACTCCCAAAGCAGTGGCTGGAGGAGATGCCATCTTCTTGGAGCAAGGCACCCACCAATCAGCATGGAGGACTTGCCATCTTAACAAAGCGAGTAGAGGCTTCTATGGCCCGCATGCAACAGGGGGATTTTATTGGAGGGGTAATTCCATGGTCCCCATTGACTTTGAGTCTGGCTTGGAGGGTTGACAGGTGGCAGGGGATCCACCTAGTCCCATAAAGTGCTCCCTAGTTCACTCTATTAGGATGCCCAGACTTGATTTGCCAAGGCACAGCACTGACTAACCTCTGCCGGTTAGGAAGCTGGTTCTGGGAATGTCATGGGTCTTTTGATGGACGAGGGAGGCTTGTGAGGCTGAGAGTGGATTCCCCTGCTCCCTGTGACTGTGGGAATTCTGTGACTACAACAGGGCATGTGAAAGGGTGTGGACAGGTCTTTGGGTCATCACTGCATCTGCCTCCAGGGGTTTAGGGTTCTGAACACACACTGAGGAGCACACAGGTCCTTTGTGTGGTTCATGCACCTGTGTGGGTGAGGTGCCTAGGCACTGTAAGCTCACCCTGGGTGGTTGGTTCACCTTGGCAGAGAAGGGCTGAGGCTGTGATCAGACCTTCCCACTGCTGAAGATAGAGATTTACCACAGCCAACTTGGGAGTCACCCTGGACTCCTGTCCCACTCTTGAGCACTGGCCAGAGCTCCTTGGACCCACCCAGCATTTGCCTCTGGATATTTACTGAAGAAACAGACATTTCACTAAGACACAGAGGCATATTTCAAAGATAAAAGATATCAGAGGAGAAAACCAACAAGTGTTTCCAAAAATGCCTAAAAACAAATGTAGAAATACAAGAAACATGAACAAGGAAGAAAATATGACAAGACATAGAAAACCTAAATAGATCAATAACCAAGATGGACATTGAATTAAGTAATAAAGACTTGGGCCAGTGCTGTGGCGTAGTTGTAAGGCTTCCACCTGCAATGCCAGCTTCTCACATGGGCACTGGTTCATGTCCCGGTTGCTCTACTTCAAATCCAGCTCTCTGCTATGGCCAGGGAGAGTAGTGGAAGATGGGCTAAGTTGTTGGGCCCCTGCACCTATGTGGGAGACCCAGAGGAAGCTCCTAGCTCCTGGCTTTGGATTGGCACAGCTCTGGCCACTGTGGCCAACTGGGGAGTGAACCAGCTGATGGAAGACCTCCCTCCCTCCCTCCCTCCTTCTCTGTGTAACTCTTTCAAATAAATAAATAAATCTTTTTTTTAAAAAAAGTAATAAAGACCTTTTCAATAAAGAAATGTCCAAACCCTGATGGCTTCAACACTGAATTCTACCAAACTTTTTAAAAAAAGATTTATTTATTTGAAAGTCAGAGTTATACACAGAGAGAAGGAGAGGCAGAATGAAAGAGAGAAAGAGAAAGAAAAAGTCTTCCAACCACTGGTTTACTCCCCAATTGGCTGCAATGGCCAAAGTTGTGCCGATCTGAAGTCAGGAGCCAGGAGCCTCTTCTGGGTCTCCCCTCAGGTGCAGGGGCCCAAGGACTTGAGCTATCCTCTACTGCTTTCCCAGCCAATAGCAGAGACCTGGATCAGAAGTGGGGCAGCCGGGACTTGAACTGGTATCCATATGAGCTGCTCTATGCCACAGCGCTGGCCCCTCTACCAAACTTTTAAAGAACTAATCCCAATTCTTCTCAAACTATTCAAAACAAATGAAAGGGAAGGAATTCTCCCAAACTTCTTGCATGAGGTGAGCAGCACCTTAATTCCAAAACCAGAAAAAAATACAGCACAGCAGGAGAACTATAGACCAATATGCCTGATGAACATAGATGTAAAAATCCTGAACAAGGCCAGCGCCGCGGCTCACTAGGCTAATCCTCCGCCTAGCGGCGCCGGCACACTGGGTTCTAGTCCCGGTCGGGGTGCCGGATTCTGTCCCGGTTGCCCCTCTTCCAGGCCAGCTCTCTGCTGTGGCCATGGAGTGCAGTGGAGGATGGCCCAAGTGCTTGGGCCCTGCACTCCATGGGAGACCAGGATAAGTACCTGGCTCCTGGCTCCTGCCATCGGATCAGCGCGGTGCGCTGGCCGCAGCGCGCTGGCAGCGGCGGCCATTGGAGGGTGAACCAACGGCAAAGGAAGACCTTTCTCTCTGTCTCTCTCTCTTACTGTCCACTCTGCCTGTCAAAAAAAAAAAAAAAATCCTAAACAAAATACTTGCTAACTGAATCCAACAACACATCAGAAAGTTCATTCATCTGAACCAACTGGGATTTATCCCTGGTATGCAAGGATGGTTCAACATATGCAAATCAATAAATGTGAAACATCACATTAACAAATTGAATAAAAAATGTATGATTATCTCATTAGATGCAGAGAAAGTATTTGATAAAATACAAAATACATTCATGATAAAAATCTACAGAAAACAGGGTATAGAAGGAACATTCCTCAACACAATCAAGATAATATATGACAAACCCACAGCCAGTATCCTATTGAAAGGGGAAAAGCTGTAAGCATTTTCATTATGATCTGGAACCAGAAAAGGATGGCAACTTTCACCACTGTTATTCAATATAGTTTTGGAAGTTTTAGTCACTCAGAGCCATTAAGCAAGAAAAAGAAATCAAAGTGATACAAATTGGAAAGGAGGAAGTCAAATTCCCACTGGCAGATGACATGATTCTATATATATATAGGGGAACCAAAAGACTCTACTAAGAGACTACTGAAACCCTTGAGAGTTGGGTAGGCCCAAGTCCTTGAGCCCCTATATACACGTGGGAGACTCAGAAGAAGCTCCTGGCTCTAGCTCCATCTGTTGCAGCCAACTTTGGGAGTGAATCAGCTGATGGAAGATCTCTCTGCCTCTGCCCCCCACCCTGCCTTTCAAATAAAACAAATGTATCTTAAAAAAAAAGAGTTTGGTAAAGTTGCATGATATAAAATAAACACACAAAAATCAATAGCCTTTGTATACATAAAAAATGCCATTGCCGAGAAACTATCTGTGAGATCAGTACCATTCATAATAGCTACAAAACATTAAGTATCTTGGAATAAAATTAACCAAGGATGTGAAATATCTCTACAATGAAAATTATAATACATTAAAGAAATAGAAGAAGACATCAAAAAAAAAAAATGGAAGAACCTTGCATAATCATGGGTTAGAAGAATTAATATAATCAAAATGTCCACACTACCCAAAGCAATTTATAGATCCAATGTGATCCCAATCAAAATACCAAGGACATTCTACTTAGCCCTAGAAACAACAATGCTAAAATTCATATGTAAACACATAAGAGATGCCAAAGAACTAAAGTAATCTTAAACAACAAAAACACAGTGGGAGGCATCACAATACTAGATTTCAAGACATACTTCAGGGTAGTTATAATCAAAACAGTCTAGTACTGGCACAGAAATAGACATGTAGACCAATGGAACAGAATAGAAACCACAGAAATTAATCTACACAGCTATAACCAACTAATCAAACAAACAAATGAGTCAAAATCACACCCTGGAAAATGGGCAGTCTATTCAACAAATGGTGTTGAAAAAACTGATCTACACAAACAGAATTATGAAACAAGAATCCTACTTTATACCTTATATAAAAATCAACTTATAATGGATCAAAGATGTAAATCTATGATCTGATACCATCAAATTATTAGAGAAAAACATCAGGGAAACACTTCAAGACAACTGCCATGGGTAAAGACTTCTTAGAAAAGATCCCAGAATAAAAATTTTTTTAAAAATGCAAGCAAAAATTGACAAATGGGATCACATCAAGCAAAGAAGCTTCTGCACTGCAAAGGAAACACTCAGCAAAGTGAAAAGGCAACTGATAGAATGGGAGAAAATTTTTTGCAAACTATGCTATTGATAAATGATAATGATAAAGGATTAACATTCAAGATATATAAAAGCTCAAGAAATTCAATAGATGGCTGCTTCCTTTAGGGACTTCTCTCAGTACTGTTGGGAGTCTTATCTCATGTTTGCTTTCTTTAGGGATCTCCCTTAGTTCTGTTGAGATTTTTCCCCCCTTCCTTCATTTTTTTTTTTTAAATATACCTCTTCTGCTTTACACATACACATACACACACAAAATCAACAATAAAACAATCCATTTAAGAAATGGACAAAGGAAGGCCGGCGCCGTGGCTCACTAGGCTAATCCTCCGCCTTGCGGCACCGGCACACCGGGTTCTAGTCCCGGTCGGGGCACCGGATTCTGTCCCGGTTGCCCCTCTTCCAGGCCAGCTCTCTGCTGTGGCCAGGGAGTGCAGTGGAGGATGGCCCAAGTGCTTGGGCCCTGCACCCCATGGGAGACCAGGAGAAGTACCTGGCTCCTGCCATCGGATCAGCGCAGTGTGCCGGCCATAGCGCGCTGGCCGCGGCAGCCATTGGAAGGTGAACCAATGGCAAAGGAAGACCTTTCTCTCTGTCTCTCTCTCTCACTGTCCACTCTGCCTGTCAAAAAATAAAAAAAAAAATGGACAAAGGACATGAACAGGGGCTGGTGCCATGGCTCACTTGGTTAATCCTCCACCTGAGGCGCCAGCCTCCATATGGGCGCTGGTTCTAGTCCCGGTTGCTCCTCTTCCAGCCCAGCTCTCTGCTGTGGCCTGGGAGTGCAGTGGAGGATGGCCCAAGTGTTTGGGCCCCTGTACCCGCATGGGAGACCAGGAGGAAGCACCTGGCTCCTGGTTTGGATTGGCACAGTGTGGGCCATAGTGGCCATTTGGGGAATGAACCAATGGAAGGAAGACCTTTTTCTCTGTCTCTGTCTATAACTCTGTCAAATAAATAAATAAAATACCTTCTTAAAAAAATAAAGGACATGAACAGGCATTTTTCAGATGAAATGCAAATGGCCAACAGACACACGAAAAAATGCTCAAGATCGCAAGCATCAGTGAAATGTAAATAAAAGCTACAATGAGGTTTCACCTCATCCCAGTTAGATGGTTATCATCCAAAAATCAAAAAATAATAAATGCTGGTGAGGACATGGGGAAAATTGCACCCTAATACACTGTCGGTGGGAATGTAAACTCTAATAACCATTATGAAAGACAGTATGGCAATACTCAGAATTCTGAAAATAGATCTTTCAAATTATCCAGCCATCTTACTCCTAGAATTTACCCAAATGAAATGAAACCAGCAAATCAAAGAGTTATTTGTACCCTCATGTTTATTGCAGCTCAATTCACAACAGCTAAGATATGGAATCAACCCAGGTTTCTACCAACTGATGACTGGATAAAGAAAACCTGGTATATATACACTATGAAATATGACTCAGCCATAAGCAAAGAATGAAATCCTATCTTTGGCAACAAAATGGACACAATTGGAAATCATTATGTTTAGTGATATAAGCCAGGCCCCCAAAACAAATACTTGTTTTCTCTTCTACATAGTACTTAATATAGAATACAAAAAATGTATAGGAAGAAAACAGGGATCTTCAGACTTGATTGTTGTTTATAGCCCTTGTTTATATTCCTGTGGAACTGTGGACCTTGTACATTTTACTTGTCCAATATTATAGTTAGTAGTGCATTAATTATAGAGTGTATTGCACTTATGTTTTTATAAAAATTAAAGAAAACAAAAGGAAGGAATGAAGGTAGGTGTGTAAGCAAGGTAGACACGGAGGAAGGGAGGTTTGGTTATCCTCTCATGGTTATCCACCTATGAAATACATGAAATATGTTCTCTTTATAAAGATTAAAAAATACACAACAAAAAAATCTTTGTGTAGTCATTACTACATATTTTTGCTTATTTCTTTAATGCTGAAAAGTAGAGAAAAGTTTTACAAAGAATAGCACTATTTTGCGGCGCCGGCACACCGGGTTCTAGTCCCGGTTGGGGCGCCGGATTCTGTCCCGGTTGCCCCTCTTCCAGGCCAGCTCTCTGCTATGGCCAGGGAGTGCAGTGGAGGATGGCCCAGGTGCTTGGGCCCTGCACCCCATGGGAGACCAGGAAAAGCACCTGGATCCTGGCTCCTGCCATCGGATCAGCGTGGTGCGCCGGCTGCAGCGGCGGCCATTGGAGGGTGAACCAACGGCAAAAAGGAAGACGTTTCTCTCTGTCTCTCTCTCTCACTGTCCACTCTGCCTGTCAAAAATTAAAAAAAAAAAAAAAAAAAGAATAGCACTATTACTCACAATCTAGAACCTTGTTATTAGAAAAATGCAGTAGAGTAAATTGTAGAAAATCAAAGTTAGACACATCACTATTATTCTACTTAGGAGAAGGTAAAATCATATTTAAAGACTAACAATGCTAACAGAAAAATTTTAGAACATAACACTGACTTTAAGACTTCATGAAAAAATAAAAAAGCTGAAAAATAACTTTTGAAAAAAAATGCATTAGTTCACTAGTCTGTTAGTCATGTTTTGAAAGTAAAGTTTTACAATGTACTGATTTACCTCTGACATAATTAAAATTACAGATGCTGAGAACTACAGTACTTTGTAGGTAGCTTTCAAAAGTTATCTAGTTTGATCTCTTAATTTAGGATATGGTTACACTTCATGTATTTAATAAGGATTTTATAAAATTTATTTTTTACTGAGATACAATTACCATACCATAAATTCACCCATTTAACATATATAACTCACTGCCTGTTAGTATATTCATAAAATTGTGCAATCATTTCTGTAATATTAAAATTTTCATTATTCCAAAAAGGTACTTCTTTCCCTTTAACAGTCTGATATCAGAGTGCATAAAGAACTCTTACTACTGATCAAAACAAAGGCAAAGCTGGCGCCGCGGCTCACTAGGCTAATCCTCTGCCTTGTGGCGCCGGCATACCGGGTTCTAGTCCTGGTCGGGGCACCGGATTCTGTCCCGGTTGCCCCTCTTCCAGGCCAGCTCTCTGCTGTGGCCAGGGAGTGCAGTGGAGGATGGCCCAAGTGCTTGGGCCCTGCACCCCATGGGAGACCAGGAGAAGTACCTGGCTCCTGCCATCGGATCAGCGCAGTGTGCCGGCCATAGCGCGCTGGCCGCGGCAGCCATTGGAAGGTGAACCAATGGCAAAAGGAAGACCTTTCTCTCTGTCTCTCTCTCTCTCACTGTCCACTCTGCCTGCCAGAAAAACAAAAAACAAAAAACAAAACACACACACACACACACACACACACAAAACAAAAACAAAACAAAACAAAAAAAAAAAAAAACAAGGGCAAATAACCCTTTTCTTGTTAATAAAAACGACAAAGCCAGGAACTCAACCCAGGTCTCCTATGTGGAAGGCAGGAATCCAGTTACTTGAGCCATCACAGCTGCCTCCCAGACTATACTGGCCGGAAGGAGTCAGAAGCTAGAGCTGGGAATCAAACCCAGGTTTCTGATATGGAATGTGAACATTTTAACTGCTAAATGAAATGCTCACCCCTTAATATTTTATTCAAATATACAGAGACAGTGCTGTTTTTAATAATTAAAATTCTAGTTTTAAAAAAGATTTATTCATCTGCAAGGCAACGCAACAGAGAGTGGGAGAGGTAGAGACAGATCTTCTATCCCACAGTTTACTTCCCAAATGGCTACAACAGTCAGGTCTTGGCCAAGCTAAAGCCAGGGGACAGGAGCTCTATCCGGTTCTTTCACAAGAAGGTAGGGGCCCCAGTACTTGGGTCATCTTCCGCTGCTGGATTAGAGGTGGAGCAGTTGCGACTCCAGTATGTGATGCTGGTGTTGCAAATGCTGGGCCTCAATATTCTAGTTTTTAATCCACACATTTACTTAGTTCTTTCTAATGACCTCAAAATCATGGACTATCTTACAATCTTACTATATTGGACAGTCTTTTTATTTGGGTAGGTTTCATTATGTGAGGAGATTTTAATATTAAGATTGATAAGAGTATATTCAGAATAACAACAATCTAAAGCATATTTTAAATGGGGCCAGCATTGTGGCACAGTGAGTTAAACCACCACCTGCAATGTCAGCATCCCAAATCAGAGTGCAGGCTTGAGTCCTGGTTGCTTTACTTCTGACCCAGCTTCAGCTAATGCACTTGAAAGGCAGCCTAAGATGGCCCGAGTCCTTGGGCTCCTGCCACGCATGTGGGAGACCTGGATAGAGTTCCAGACTCTTGGTTTCAGACTGGCCCAGACTGGGCTGTTGCAGACATTCTGTGAGTGAACCAGCAAATGGAAGAGCTCTCTCTCTCTGCCTTTTAATTAAATAAATAGTTTTTAAAACGGAGTTCTGGGCCACTTCAACATTTAGAAGTAGGTAGATGAGGAAGAACAATTAATTAGTGAGATTTATAAAGATATAATGAAGCCATTTACCCAACAAACACTACCATGGATATAAGGATAAAAAAGGCACAAACTCAGTTATCAGGTAGTTTGTAGTGGAGTATGGGAGGAATTTAAATGACTAGGTAACAGCAGTACAAGAGTTGTGTCTCAAGGTGGGTGTTTGGCTTAGCAGTTGGCACACCATTTGGGATGTCTGCATGTCACACTGGAGTACCTGAGTTTGATACCTGGTTCTAGCTTCCTACTATTAATGGACCCTGGGAGGCAGTGATGGAAGCTCAACTGGGTTCCTACCACCCACACTGGAGAACTGGAATGACTTTTCTGGATCCTGGCTTTTGTTTCAGCCCAGTTCCAGGCATCAGGAGCATTTGGGGAGTGAACCAGTAAATAGCAGCTCATTCACGCTCTAAGAGAATTATTTCTCAGTTTCTTATTTCTCAATAAATAACTACTACAATAAATTATTACAATATAAAGAGGACTAGATGCAGAGAATACATTATAAAACACAAGAACTAAATACTACAGAATACAGGGAAAGATTTTGTAAAGGAGACATTGGATGTAAATTTGGATCTTTTAAAATAAATTATTTCTCTATAGGTATACCTAGTTATTTTTATAAAATTGTAGTTTTAGAAAGCATTTAATATATTATCTTTTGCTCTTCCTATGATTTCTTTCTAGCTGCAAAAATGAAATTTAATTAATTAACACATCTGTTTTATGTAACATTATAATCTTCCTAGGACAAAAGTCATTCATTTAGAGATATGGGAGGACAAACAGGAAATAGTATTTAGCTAATCAGTAATATGATGTCTGACTAGGACAAGTACCATATTAGTTATTACAAAGTGGAAAGCACTCTCAGGTTTCAAAGCAACATAGATGTGATAAGAGTCAAGGCAGATGAGAGCAGGTGATGTGGTAGCAGTAATTAATTATAAGATGTGCACGGTTAACAAAAGATCCACTTTAAAGATGTAATTATCAATATTATCTTGGCATTGTTAAGACTGGTTGTAAAGTGTTCACATTCTGGAAAGGTTCTAAGGAGAAAGAAGATGTATAACTAAAAAATTAAAGTCCAATAGCCATCACAAGAGAATGGTTGTAAAAAATGTTAGCTGTGAAATACATCTTTGAATGACATTCTGAAAATAAAGATAACATTAGAGTATTAGAATAAACATGCTTATAAACATCTTCCCTAATCATAATTCCATTAATTCTTTTAGAAGATTATATAACTAAGATTAAACTAAAGTTCAAAGGGCTATGATGTGTTTGCCAACTTTTCCTATACATATCATTTTTAAAGACTTATTTATTTATTTGAAAGACAGAAATATGGGGCAGGGGTGGGGGGAGAGAGAAAGAGAATGAATCTTCCATCTACTGGTTCACTCTCCAAATAGCTGCAATGACCACAGCTGGGCCAGGCCAAAGCCAGGAGCCTTTAGCTTCTTTTAGGTCTCCCACGTGGGTGCAGGAGCCCAAGAATTTGGGCCATCTTCCACTGCTTTCTCAGGTGCATTAGCAGGGAGCTGGATGGGATGTAGAGCAGCTGGGACTTGAACGAGGACCCGTATGGGATGCCAACACTGCTTAACTTCCTGCACCACAGTGCTGGTTCCATATCTATGTCATTTAATTCTCATTCTTTGTTATCTAGTCTGTACAAATATATACATGAATATATGAATGAATGCTGCATATACAAACTGGGATACAAATCTTGTGTACATACCTTATTCTGTACAAGATGTTTGCTTATTTTGCACTTTCACTTTACCTTAGTCTGTAAAATTTTGAAGCCCAAGACTACTATAATTTCTTGTTTTCCCACTCTCACAATGTTGCCATAGCAAGATGAGTCACTATTAATTTAATGTAGCAGGATACAAAATCTTGCTACGTTGTTTACTTTTTACTGTTTAAAAGAAGTGTGACATGACTCAGAAGTATCCAGCACTTACTGAAGCCATTAGGGTCCACTTGTATGTGATGGAAAAAGGGTGGAAATGAATATAATTGTAAATGGAAGAGTAGAAGGAAAAAAAGCAGGATCATTTTGAAGGTGAAAGAGTACTTCAAATTGGAAAGGGGAGCCAGGTCTGTCAATTCTCAGCGCTATGTGCAGTAAACTGGAGGCAACATGACTTTGAAAGTAAGCAGCTGCCTATTCACAGAGGCAAGCTCAAGGGTAGTGTTCCCATGGTTAGTCTGGCATGAGTGGGGCAGCTGTCAGTGAGTCTCTCCTCATATAGTCATATCAGAAATTAGAGACAACACACTGGCCTGAGAGGGAGGGCAAGTGAGTGAGACTCCCTTAAAAAGGAACCCCAAGGCAATCTCAGATAATCAGCAAAGCAACAACCCCAGACTGCGCAACCTCTTTGCGGAGTGACTTCTGGGAAAGGGACTTTGTTCCTAAGAATAACTGACATTGGACTTCTCAGAGATCCTGAAGGAAATGTCTGGAAGCAAAATAATTGAGAAAGATTTAGACATTTTTTATTCTTTATGAACATCTTTATCATATAAGTTATAGCTCTAATAGGATCTTACAAAATATGGATCCTTAATCAACGTTTATAGGAGATGATTTTTGTAGACTTAAAAAATAGGAACTTGGAGGCATGCATTCAGACTAACAGTTAAGATGTTGGCATCCCTGGGGCAGATGCTGTGGTGCAGCAGGTTAAAGCCCTGGCATCCCATATGGGTACCGGTTCTAGTCCCTGCTGCTTCTCTTCAGATCCAGTTCTCTGCTATGGTCTGGGAAAGCAGTAGAAGATGGCCCAAGTTCATGGGCCCCTGCACCCAAGTGGGCGACCTGGAAGAAGCTCCTGGCTCCTGGTTTCAGATCGGCAAAGCTATGGCCATTGTAGCCATCTAGGGAGTGAACCAGCAGATGGAATACCTCTCTCTCTGTCTTTACACCTCTCTGTAACTGTCTTTCAAATAAATAAAATAAATCTTAAAAAAAAAAAAAGATGCCTGCATCCCATAGCAGAGTACTTGGGTTTGATACCTGGCTCTAGCCCCTGACTCCTGCTTCCTGCTAAGGTATACCCTGCAAAACAGTGGTGATGGCTCAAGTAAGTGGGTTTCTGCCACTTATGTGGGAGATTTGGAATCCAATCCTGGCTCTGGGTTTTTACTTGGTCTTGTAGACATTTGAGGAGTGAACTAGCAGTTGAGAGCAGATCAGACTTTCTCTGTTTCTCAAACAAATAAAGCAAGAACACAGAACATATAAACAGAGAATATCCATTTTTTTGAGCTCTTTTTGTCACAAAGAATAAAAGAATCTTTGAAACATAATTTCATAGTGTCATACATAATTCACTCATTAGTCATCTTGTCTTCTTTCTGTTCTACAGTAGTCAGAGAAAAGGTTTAAACTAAGTTTCCTTATTTTTCTTGATGCTTTACTATATTTACTTGGTAAGCATGTTTAATACAGAAGTCCAATCAGCAAAATATGTGATATCCTAATAGGCTAAGTTCAAATTTATCTCTTGGTAATGAGGATATCCTAGAGTTAATATAGCCATAAATTATTTTTAAAAGATAAAAATGTTTTTATGTGATACAAACAATTTAATTAAATGGTAAAATAATGAGTGATACGCGGGGGCGGAGCCAAGATGGCGGAATAGTGAGGGCGCGCACCGATAGTCCGGGAAAATTTAGTTTAATAAAAGGGGAGTTACGGTAGCCTCAGAAAAAAGAACCAGGAAAATATTGCAGAGGAAACTCTTCTGGATCGAGTGGCTGTGAATCGGAGGACCTACTGGGAGAACAAGGTCGCCCTCCGCGCGGAAGCCGAGCCGTGGGAGCCGCAGGTGCCGCGGGAGCCGCAGGGTCTGCGTGCCAGTGCAGGAAGGGGAGTGCATGTCACACAGACACCAGCGGGGAGAATTGGAACGTCCAGGGCTCCGAGTCCACACATCGGCGCTGGAAGGGGAGGAAGAACCAAGCAGAGCTCTCAGGCCGCACCCATCTCAAGCCCCCAAGGCTCCTCCAACAGCAGGCAGTCCACTTAACACGGACATAGTATAAAATTAAAAAAAAAAATTAAAAAAAAAAAAAACGCACAGTGACGAAAGAAGAATTAACTATGCCAAGCAACAAACACAGAAATCGAGGGAACAAGATCAACGATGACACTATGATGCCTCCAAATAAACAAAACACCCCAAACCAAGATTATGAAGATGATGAGATAGAAGAAATGCAAGATACGGATTTCAAAAACTTTATGATAAGAACATTTAGAAGTTTTCAAAAGCAAATCCTTGAACTACAGAAATCCTTATTGGACAGGATTGAAAATCTCTCTCATGAAAATGAAATTTTAAGGAAGAATCAAAATAAAACTCAGAAACTAGTAGAACAGGAAAGTGTGATAGTGAAGAGAAATCAAAATGAAATGAAGAACTCAATAGATCAAATGACAAACACATTAGAAAGCCTTAAAAACAGAATGGGTGAAGCAGAAGAGAGAATATCGGACTTAGAAGATGGAGCACAGGAAAACATACAGTCAAACCAAAGAAAAGAAGAGGAAATTAGAAATCTAAAAAATATTGTTGGGAATCTACAGGATACTATTAAAAAAACCAACATTCGAGTTCTAGGAGTTCCTGAAGGCATGGAGAGAGAGAAAGGATTAGAAGGCCTTTTTAGTGAGATACTAGCAGAGAACTTTCAGGTTTGGAGAAGGACAGAGATATCCTAGTACAGGAAGCTCATAGAACCCCCAATAAACATGACCAAAAGAGATCCTCACCACGACACGTAGTAATTAAACTTACCACAGTGAAACATAAAGAAAAGATCCTAAAATGTGCAAGAGAGAAACGTCAGATTACTCTCAGAGGATCTCCAATCAGACTCACAGCAGACTTCTCATCAGAAACACTACAGGCTAGGAGGGAATGGTGAGACATAGCACAGGTGCTAAGAGAGAAAAATTGCCAGCCCAGAATATTATATCCTGCCAAGCTCTCATTTGCGAATGAAGGTGAAATAAAGACCTTTCATAGCAAACAGAAATTGAAAGACTTTGTGGCCACTCGTCCGGCCCTGCAAAAGATACTTAAAGATGTGCTAAACTCAGAAACACAAAAACACGGCCATCAATATGAAAGAAGGGAAAGGAAGAACACCTACCAGTAAAAGAGCATGGGAAGCTCAAAGCATATACTAGAAAATATTTCCGGGAAAATGGCAGGGCAAAGTCACTACGTATCAATAGTCACATTGAACATTAATGGACTTAACTCTTCAGTTAAAAGACACCGTTTGGCTGACTGGCTCAAAGAACACAACCCAACTATTTGTTGCCTACAAGAAACACATCTAACAAAGAGGCATGCAGACTGAAAGTGAAAGGTTGGAAAAAGATATTCCATGCCAACAGAAACCAAAAAAAAGCAGGTGTAGCCATATTAATATCAGACAAAATAAACGTTAATACAAAAATTGTTAAGAGAGACAAAGAGGGACACTATATAATGATTAAGGGTTCAATTCAACAGGAAGATGTAACTATTATAAATGTATATGCACCTAATTACAGGGCACCAGTCTATTTAAAAGATATGTTAAGGGACTTAAAGGGAGATTTAGATTCCAATACAATAGTACTGGGGGACTTCAATACTCCACTCTCAGAAACAGACAGATCATCCGGACAGAAGATCAACAAGGAAACAGCAGATTTAATTGACACTATTGCCCAAATGGATCTAACAGATATCTACAGAACTTTCAATCCTACATCTACAGACTTCACATTCTTCTCAGCAGTGCATGGAACCTTCTCTAGGATTGATCACATACTAGGCCATAAAGCAAGTCTCAGCAAATTTAAAAGAATTAGAATCATACCATGCAGCTTCTCAGACCACAGCAGAATGAAGCTGGAAATTAGCAACTCAGGAAACCCCAGAAAGTATGCAAACACATGGAGACTGAACAAAATGCTCCTGAATGAACACTGGGTCATTCAAGAAATCAAAAGAGAAATCAAAAACTTTCTGGAAGTAAATGAAGACAACAACACAACATATCAAAACTTATGGAATACAGCAAAAGCAGTATTGAGAGGCAAATTTATATCAATAGGTGCCTATATCAAGAAATTGGAAAGGTACCAAATAAATGAGCTTTCAGCGCATCTCAAGGACCTAGAAAAACTGCAGCAAACCAAACCCAAATCTAGTAGGAGAAGAGAAATAACTAAAACCAGAGAAGAAATTAACAGGATTGAATCCAAAAAAACACTACAAAAAATCAGCCAAGCGAGAAGCTGGTTTTTTGAAAAAATAAACAAAATTGACACCCCATTGGCCCAACTAACTAAAAAAAGAAAAGACCCAAATCAATAAAATCAGAGATGAAAAAGGAAACGTAACAACAGACACCAGAGAAATAAAAAGAATCATCAGAAATCACTACAAGGACCTGTATGCCAGCAAACAGGAAAATCTATCAGAAATGGATAGATTCCTGGACACATGCAATCTACCTAAATTGAACCATGAAGACATAGAAAACCTAAATAGACCCATAACTGAAACAGAAATTGAAACAGTAATAAAGGCCCTCCCAACAAAGAAAAGCCCAAGACCAGATGGATTCACTGCTGAATTCTACCAGACATTTAAAGAAGAACTAATCCCATTTCTTCTCAAACTATTCAGAACAATCGAAAAAGAGGGAATCCTCCCAAATTCTTTCTATGAAGCCAGCATCACCTTAATTCCTAAGTTGGAAAAAGATGCAGCATTGAAAGAAAATTACAGACCAATATCCCTGATGAACACAGACGCAAAAATCCTCAATAAAATTCTGGCCAATAGAGTACAACAACACATCAGGAAAATCATCCACCCAGACCAAGTGGGATTCATCCCTGGTATGCAGGGATGGTTCAACGTTCGCAAATCAATCAATGTGATTCACCACATTAACAGACTGCAAAAGAAAAACCATATGATTATCTCAATTGATGCAGAGAAAGCATTCGATAAAATTCAACACCCTTTCATGATGAAAACTCTAAGCAAATTGGGTATAGAAGGAACATTCCTCAATATAATCAAAGCAATTTATGAAAAACCCACGGCCAGCATCCTATTGAATGGGGAAAAGTTGGAAGCATTTCCACTGAGATCTGGCACCAGGCAGGGATGCCCACTCTCACCACTGCTATTTAACATAGTTCTGGAAGTATTAGCCAGAGCCACCAGACAAGAAAAAGAAATCAAAGGAATACAAATCAAGAAGGAAGAAGTCAAACTATCCCTCTTTGCAGACGATATGATTCTTTACTTAGAGGATCCAAAGAACTCTACTAAGAGACTATTGGAACTCATAGAGGAGTTTGGCAAAGTGGCAGGATATAAAATCAATGCACAAAAATCAACAGCCTTTGTATACACAAGCAACGCCATGACTGAGAAAGAACTGCTAAGATCAATCCCATTCACAATACCTACAAAAACAATTAAATACCTTGGAATAAACTTAACCAAGGATGTTAAAGATCTCTACGATGAGAATTACAAAATCTTAAAGAAAGAAATAGAAGAGGATACCAAAAAATGGAAATATCTTCTATGCTCATGGATTGGAAGAATCAACATCATCAAAATGTCCATTCTCCCAAAAGCAATTTATAGATTCAATGCAATCCCAATCAAGATACCAAAGACATTCTTCTCAGATCTAGAAAAAACGATGCTGAAATTCATATGGAGGCACAAAAGACCTCGAATAGCTAAAGCAATCTCGTACAACAAAAACAAAGCCGGAGGCATCACAATACCAGATTTCAGGACATACTACAGGGCAGTTGTAATCAAAACAGCATGGTACTGGTACAGAAACAGATGGACAGACCAATGGAACAGAATTGAAACACCAGAAATCAACCCAAACATCTACAGCCAACTTATATTTGATCAAGGATCTAAAACCAATTCCTGGAGCAAGGACAGTCTATTCAATAAATGGTGCTGGGAAAACTGGATTTCCACGTGCAGAAGCATGAAGCAAGACCCCTACCTTACACCTTACACAAAAATCCACTCAACGTGGATTAAAGACCTAAATCTACGTCCTGACACCATCAAGTTATTAGAGAACATTGGAGAAACCCTTCAAGATATTGGCACAGGCAAAGAATTTCTGGAAAAGACCCGGGAGGCGCAGGCAGTCAAAGCCAAAATCAACTATTGGGATTGCATCAAATTGAGAAGTTTCTGTACTGCAAAAGAAACAGTCAGGAGAGTGAAGAGACAACCAACAGAATGGGAAAAAATATTTGCAAACTATGCAACAGATAAAGGATTAATAACCAGAATCTACAAAGAGATCAAGAAACTCCACAACATCAAAACAAACAACCCACTTAAGAGATGGGCCAAGGACCTCAATAGACATTTTTCAAAAGAGGAAATCCAAATGGCCAATAGGCACATGAAAAAATGTTCAAGGTCACTAGCAATCAGGGAAATGCAAATCAAAACCACAATGAGGTTTCACCTCACCCCGGTTAGAATGGCTCACATACAGAAATCTACCAACAACAGATGCTGGCGAGGATGTGGGGAAAAAGGGACACTAACCCACTGTTGGTGGGAATGCAAACTGGTCAAGCCACTATGGAAGTCAGTCTGGAGATTCCTCAGAAACCTGAAGATAACCGTACCGTTCGACCCAGCCATGCCACTCCTTGGAATTTACCCAAAGGAGTTTAAATTGGCAAACAAAAAAACGGTCTGCACCCTAATGTTTATCGCAGCACAATTCACAATAGCCAAGACCTGGAACCAACCTAAATGCCCATCAACGGTAGACTGGATAAAGAAATTATGGGATATGTATTCTTTAGAATACTATACCGCAGTAAGAAACAACTAAATCCAGTCATCTGCAACAAAATGGAGGAATCTGGAACACATCATGGTGAGTGAAGTAAGCCAGTCCCAAAGGGACAAATACCATATGTTCTCCCTGATCGGTGACAACTGACTGAACACCAAAAAGGAAACCTCCTGAAGTGAAATGGACACTATGAGAAACGGTGACTTGATCAGCATAGCCCTGACTGTTAATGAACAACTTAATACATTATCCCTCTTAGTATTTTTTTTTGTCTGTTCTACTTAATATGACTGGTTTAATTCTGTAATTATCACACAGTTATTCTTAAGTGTTGAAAATTAACTGAAATGTGATCCCTGTTAAATATAAGAGTGGGAATAAGAGAGGGAAGAGATGTATAATTTGGGACATGCTCAAGCTGACCTGCCCCAAATGGTAGAGTTAGAAACATACCAGGGGATTCCAATTCAATCCCATCAAGGTGGCATGTACCAATGCCATCTCACTATTCCAAGTGATCAATTTCAGTTCACAATTGATCATAATGAAAGGACTAAGAGTCAAAGGGAGCACATAAACAAGTCTAGTACCTGCTAACACTAACCGATAGAATAAATAAAGGGGAGAATGATCCAGCATGGGAAGCAAGATACTCCGCAGACTCATAGAATGGCAGATGTCCTAAATAGCACTCTGGCCTCAGAATCAGCCCTAAAGCCATTTGGATCTGGCTGAAAAGCCCATGAGAGTATTTCAGGCATGGAAAGCCAAGACACTCTGGCAAAAAGATCTCTGTGAGTGAGATCCCAGTGGAAAGAACAGGTCTTCAAAGAAGGAGGTACCTTTCTCTGAAGGGAGGAGAGAACCTCCACTTTGACTATGACTTTGTCTAAACAAGATAAGAGTCGGAGAACTCAGAGGGCTTCCATAGCCTTGGAAACTCATGACTGGAGCATAGGGAGATTACTGATGCCATAGACAGGAGTGTCAATTGGTAAAGTCAACAACAGGAGTCACTGTGCACTTACTCCTCATGTAGGATCTCTGGCCTTAGTGTGCTGTACATTGAGATTTAATGCTATAACGAGTACTCAAACAGTATATTTCACTTTGTGTTTCTATGGGGGTGCAAACTGTTGAAATCTTTACTTAATGCATACTAAACTGATCTTCTGTAAAAAAAAAAAAAAAAAAAGAAAGAAATTATCAACTCCCAACTTGACTCTCACTGGGATTAAACATGACAATAGGTCTGATCTGATTTCATCATCATTTAAAAAAATCATCTTCTATTTTTCACTTTATGTTTCAGTGTGGGAGCAAACTGTTGAAATCCTTACTTAATGTATACTAAACTGATCTTCTGTATATAAGGAGAATCGAAAATGAATCTTGATGTGAATGGAAGGGGAGAGGGAGTGGGAAAGGGGAGGGTTGCGGGTGGGAGGGACGGTATGGGGGGGAAGCCATTGTAATCCATAAGTCGTACTTTGGAAATTTATATTCATTAAATAAAAGTTAAAAAAAAAATGAGTGATAGGCCTCACTAGGTTAATCTTCCACCTTGCAGAATCAGCACATCGGGTTCTCGTCCCGGTCAGGGCACCGGCTTCTGTCCCGGTTGCCCCTCTTCCAGGCCAGCTCTCTGCTGTGGCCAGGGAGTGCAGTGGAGGATGGCCCAAGTACTTGGGCCCTGCACCCCATGGGAGACCAGGAGAAGTACCTGGCTCCTGCCATCAGATCAGCGCAGTGCGCCGGCCGCGGCAGCCATTGGAGGGTGAACCAACAGCAAAGGAAGACCTTTCTCTCTGTCTCTCTCACTGTCCACCCTGCCTGTCAAAAATAAAAATAAAAAAAAATGAGTGATAAAAATATTCAGTGGAAAGCTTATATTATTGATGGTAAATACAAATAGTTGATTGGGACCTATCACTGGAGACTTCGGCTGTCACCAAACTATTTATACTCAAAGCTTTAAAAAAGAAAACCCTGTTCTTAACAATAAAGCAGATCAAGCTACGTAATTTTAGGTAGTTGAAGATATGTTTCACCAATACTCTAATGTAAATAGAAAACATTACTTTTGGTTCTTTGTTCAGATATGGGAAAAGTACTCATTTTGATAGGTTTAAAGTCGGAGGACTAGGCAAGTAGCAAGAGGTAATAGATTAAGATGACTTAAGACAGATAGAACAACCTGATAGAAGAAGGAGGGGCTGGTACTGTGGTGCAGTGGGTTAACGCCCTGGCCTGAAGCGCCAGCACTGCATCCATATAGGTGCTGATTCGAGACTTGGCTGCTCTACTTCCGATCCAGCTCTTTGCTATGGCCTGGGAAAGCAGCAGAAGATGGCCCAAGTCCTTTGGGCCCCTGCACCTGCGTGGGAAACCCGGAAGAAGCTCCTGGCTTCGGATCGGCGCAGCTCTGGCTGTTGTGGCCAGTTGAGGAGTGACCAACAGATGGAAAACCTCTCTCTCTTTCTACCTCTCCTCTCTGTGTAACTCTGACTTTCAAATAAATAAATAAATCTTAAAGAAATAGGAAACTGGTTGGTATTGTGTCCACTAAACAGCCCCCTAAACACCAGCAGCAAAATAATCTACATAATTATTGAAAGTAAACAATCTTGGAGACAGTTACAGAGACTGGAGAATGGCTGAATGAAACTTAAAGTGTAAATTTCATGTTTTCATGAAGGTAAAACTTATCTAAGCAGTTTTTAAAAAAGATAAAGAAACCAAATTCTTTTCTGGTGTGTTGCAGTTTACTCATACCAGCTCAGGAGAACCCACTGTTTTATTTTCAGCAACTCTGTAAACTAGTTAATTATAACCATCAATAAAAAAGAATTCCATTAATTTAAACTTATTCAATTATACTAATAAGCAAGGTAATATATAGGTTGGCTATCCCTTACCTGAACTGCTTGCTGCTAGAAGTGTTTCAGATTTGGGAGTTTTTTGGATTTTAGAATATTTGTATAGACTTTACTGGTTGAGCATCCCTAATCTAAAAATCTAAAATCCTAAACTCTCCAAAGTCTGGAACAGTTGAATTTCAGATTTTCATTTTAGGGATGCTCAACCTATAAGGGCTCTAAACTCATCATTCTCTAACTGCTTTACTACGTTTCATTATTGTGTATGTCTTTGAGAAATTTATATCTAATATATCCACATGATGGAAATATTGCATAATGCTAAACTACCACCATACATCTCTTTCCAACTCTTTCAGTGACTTGATGTTGATAGTTTGAAATCAGTCATGGTGGGAAAAATTACATCAATGAAATTAGTAAATGCTACAAATCAAGTCTTTTTCCCTCCAAAGAACCAATTTTTAAAAATTCACTAGCATATCACTTCCAAGATAAAATTTTGATCAACAGGATGGTTTAAAATGGATAACACTAGAAAATGCTTGAAAAACTATTTCTTGAAAACTCACTGATTACATGTAAGGAAACACTATCTTGGCTGGCGCTGCAGCTCAATAGGCTAATCCTCCACCTTGCGGCGCCGGCACACCAGATTCTAGTCCCGGTCGGGGCACCGGATTCTGTCCTGGTTGCCCCTCTTCCAGGCCAGCTCTCTGCTGTGGCCAGGGAGTGCAGTGGAGGATGGCCCAAGTGCTTGGGCCCTGCACCCCATGGGAGACCAGGATAAGCGCCTGGCTCCTGCCATCGGATCAGCGTGGTGCGCCGGCTATAGCACGCTGGCTGCAGCACGCCGGCCGCGGCAGCCATTGGAGGGTGAACCAACGGCAAAGGAAGACCTTTCTCTCTCTCTCTCTCACTGTCCACTCTGCCTGTAAAAAAAAAAAAAAAAAAAAAAAAAAAACTATCTTAAGTAGTACTAGATTATTAAGTATATCAGTTCTACTATACTTCATAATACAACTAATGATCATTCTTATTTCATATAGTTCATACCACCACACTCCCCCCTCCCCCACCTTTTTTTTTTTTTTTTCAAAGATTTGTTTATTTGAAAGGCAGAGTTACAGAGAGAGGAAGAGGGAAGAGAGAGACAGAGCTCTTCCAATTGCTGGTTCACTCCCCAAATGGCAGCAATGGCCAGCACTGGGCCAGGGAGAAGTCAGAAGCTTCTTCCAGGTCTCTCAACATGAGTGCAGGCCAGACCACTTGGGTCATCTTCTATTGCTTTCTCAGGCACATTAGCAAGGAAGTGGACAGTCAGGATTCAAACCAGCACCCATATGGGATGCTGGCAATACAGGTGGCAGCTTAACTTCCTGCGTCATAGCACTGGTTCCACCACCCATCTTTGACTGACTGTTGGAGCTCTGGGGGTTGAATTTTGGTTTGGAGTCATTCTATTAAGAGATAAAGAGAATCTGGCATAAGAGTAGAGTAAGAACTATCAAGAGTCACTGTATATTTTTCAAGACGTTAATTTTAACATTTAAAACAAAACAGAAAACTCTTTCAAAACACTCGATTTTTGCATATAT
Organism: Oryctolagus cuniculus; assembly: GCF_964237555.1. NCBI lineage: Eukaryota > Metazoa > Chordata > Mammalia > Lagomorpha > Leporidae > Oryctolagus > Oryctolagus cuniculus. The sequence continues at coordinate 48,142,962 of NC_091444.1, forward strand.
GAAGGAGTGTGAAGCTGAACAGGGTAGCAATATTTCTTAGAACTTCAGGGTTGGGGCCATAGCAGGTTGAGCTGCTGCCTAAAATACGTATGGGCACCACTTTGAGTCCCAGCTGCTCTATTTCCAATCCAGCTCCCAGCTAATACACTTGGGAGAGCAGGCAGAAGATGGCCCAGGTGCTTGGGTTTGGGTCTCTCCAACCATGTTGTAAGCCCGGATGGAATTCCTGGTTCCTGACTTCAGAATGACACAGCCCCAGCTGTTGTGGCCAATTCGGGGAGTGAACCAGCAGATGGAAGTTCTCACACTCTCTCTCACCCTCTCGCTGTGTAACCATGCCTTTCAAATAAATAAATAAAATCTTTAAAAAAAAAAAAAAAAGGAACTTCTTCAGGGTTTTCTGAAGTGCTTTCCTTCATGCAGTAAGGAAGAGGCTGAACAGATGGGACTCTGGTTTCCCTTGCTTGGGCATTAACCAGAGAAATTCAGATTTTTAAGTAAATTTCATATATTGAGTCTCTATGTAAAATATACTTAGGGAAAAGTATTCCTTTGTTAGAGAGGAGGAGGAGGAGAAGGAAGATACAGGGAGGAAAAGCAAAGAAGAAATTAAAACAGTGTGTTGCAGCATGTAGGTATGAATATGTGTATAATGCAAGCATCTGTACCATCAATGCTTATGAAAGGTATGCTTTTGTGTGCGCATTCTGGGAGGAACTACTTTAGGCAAACTAGATCTATTCATGGTTAAAAAATTAGTGCCTTTTTTTAGTAAATCATAAAAATTACATATATATCTAATTACAATTATTGGTATTTGAGACTATTAGTTTTTTTTATATTTTTATTTGAGAGGCAGAGTTAGAGAGAGAGGGAGAGACAGAGAGAAAGGTCTTCATTTGTTGGTTCACTTCTCAAATGGCTACAACAAATGGAATTGAGTTAACCTGAAGCCAAGAACCAAGAGCCAAGGGCTTCTTCTGGGTCTCCCACATGGGTGGCAGGGGCCCACATACTTGGGCCATCTTCTACTGCTTTCCCAGGCCATAGCAGAGAGCTGGACCAGAAGAGGAACAACCAGGACACAAACCGGAACCCATATGGGATGCTGGTGCCATAGGCAGAGGCTTAGCCTACTACGTCACAGTGCCAGTCCCAAGACTATTTTAAATTAAATTTTAACATTACAAAGTATATAAAAAATCTAGGTGTTAAAGGGGATGGAAAAGTTACAATTTTGGATATTTATGGTTATACTATATATTTTTAAAATTTTATGTATTGTATGGTATCATTTGTAAAACAAAGGCAACACTCTGAAAACAGAAACAAGAAATAGATACTTATAAAAAGAGAAGTCCCAGAGAAAATAAATTTTTGAACATGGTTGCTTGGGATAGTGTCTCCACAGAATATAACTAAATATGTTTCATACTAAACAGTCTTTCAAATTTAAAAAGGGAAAACAGGAGCCAGCACTGTGGCATAGTGGGTAAGGCCACTGCCTGCAGTGCCGGCATCCCATCTGGACATCAGTTCAAGTCCCAGCTGCTCCACTTCCGATCCAGCTCTCTGCTATGGCCTGGGAAAGAAGTGGAAGACTGTCCAGTCCGTGAGCCCCTGTACCCACGTGGGAGACCTGGAAGAAGCTCCTGGATTCAGATTGGTGCAGCTCCAGCCATTGCAGCCAGCTGGGAAGTAAAGCAGCAGATGGAAGACTCTCTCTCTCACTGCCTCTCCTTCTCTATCTGCATAGCTCTGTCTTTCAAATAAATAAATAAATCTTTACAAGAAGGGGGGGATATACAATGATTTAAGTAATTAGAAATGCATTTACTTTTATAGACCTCCCCCTATTGTCCCCTAGAACAAGCCAATCGATCATACAGTAAAGAAGAAAGTTCAATAATGACCGTAAAACAAGGTTTCCTGGAAGATGAAATACTGGCTACATACAAGACGTGTGTTCCACAGATTTTGTTTTCTTTGAGGTCTTCTATCCCAATATGAACTGGGCCATCTAGCTTAGTTTATGAAATCTGACAAGGGTATAGCCCATGGCAATAAGGATGCAGGATAGTGATTTTATTTCTTATTTTATTCATTGCAGCCCCAGGAACAGAGATAACAAGAACAGAAATGAAATTCAGCTCTCCCACATAAAACCCTGCAGAACAGTACCTCTAGGTCACCAGAAGTAAATATTTTACTTTAGAAGAGTTTGTTTTAATATTTATGGTGGAAAATTGTTTTGGCCCAATGACATTAAAACTTTGCCTTCATTAATCATAAATTGAAATGGTTGCTTTCACAAAATACTGTTTGACATTTAATTCCTGAATTTAGAATATTTTACTACATTATTTCAGAAGTTAAAACAAAAAAAGACTAACTCCAACTTAACTTATAAAATGTCAGGCAATTATGAACTACTCAGAAGTAACTTTAAAATTTGTATTTATTTATCTAACATTCCTATTTCAATACTTGGTTAAATTAAATATTTTCTGGGAGTCTAAAGTGTGCATATTTTTATGGTAAGTTCAACCACAGATATTTGTTGGGACTGGTGTTACGGCACAGTGGGTTAAGCTGCTGCTTGTGATGCCACCCATCCCATTTCGGATCACTGGAGTCCTGGGTATTCCTCTTCCAAAACAGCTCCCTGCTAATGCACCTGGGAAAGTGGTGGAAAATGCCCCAACTATTTGGTTCCCTGCAATCCATGTGGGAGACTTGGATGGAGTTTCAAGTTCCTGGCTTCACCTAGCCCAGACCAAGCAACTACAACCATTTGTAGAATGAACCAGTGTGGGTGGAAGACCTCTATCCCTAGGTCTGTCTCTTTCTGCCTTTCAAATAAATAAATCTTTAAAAATATTTGTCATATTTCACTTATTGCTAACAAAGTTCTGTTGGCACTGTCACTGAAGCAAGTCTTGGAAATTCTGATAAATTAATTAGGTTTGACTCTTCTAATAGCTTAAGAAGGTTAAGATATTTCATAGCTAGATTAATGTCTAATTTTCTTATGTAGGTTGAATCATGTAAAATTTTTGATATTTGAATCTTTTTGCCAAAAAATAGTAACTGTATATGGTTCAATTAAGTAATCATACTTGGCCCTGATATTCAAACATCATCTGTAAAGCCGGCGCTGCGGCTCACTAGGCTAATCTTCCGGACTTGCGGCGCCGGTACACCGGGTTCTAGTCCCGGTCGGGGCGCTGAATTCTGTCCTGGTTGCCCCTCTTCCAGGCCAGCTCTCTGCTGTGGCCCAGGAGTGCAATGGAGGATGGCCCAAGTGCTTGGGCCCTGCACCCCATGGGAGACCAGGATAAGTACCTGGCTCCTGCCATCGGATCAGTGTGGTGCGCCGTCCGCAGCGGCCATTGGAGGGTGAACCAACGGCAAAGGAAGACCTTTCTCTCTGTCTCTCTCACTGTCCACTCTACCTGTCAAAATAAATAAATAAATAAACAAACAAACAAACAACAAAAAAACACATCATCTGTAGAACAGAGAAGATACTTAGGTTCTTATAAAGAATTAAACAAGGTATTTCATGTATATAGGACAGTATCCGGCAATTAAAATATTTCAGGAACAATGATGGTAATGGTAAAAAATTTATATTTCCTCTTTTTGACCTGATATCATTAATAAAATACCTAGTTTTCTACAATGGTATTTTCCTTAAGGAACCTGTCTATGTGAGCTCTACTTAGGCACAATAGCTCTGCCTATGGTCATTAATTACCATGTCATAAACCCAGATTATTCTTTCTTAGAAGCTCCTCTCTCAATTACATCATTTTACATTAAAATTTTTGGTGAGATTTCACATAAAAGATATTTAAAACTTTCCTAAATAAATACTGCATAAAACAAAAAAATACTTAGAGGGACTGTTTCCTTGGAGAAAGAGTTAATTTAGTACAAACAGCAGGAGGGTAACTGAGAAATCTAGTTTTATCAATTGATTTTCACTAACAAAAGGAAAACAGAAAAATTTAAATGTAGATGAAAACTCAAAAAAGACAGATTTCCAGACAAGACTACATCATAGGGGGAAAATTTATACTTCAGGATTTCTCAGTTTATGAAATATCTTAACATATATTCTTCTCCTATTTCTAAGGTACAAAGAAGATATAATTTCACACTTTTTGTAAGGCGTTAAATGATAAGAGAACTAAAATCCAGATCATGCATGGATTAAACAGTACTGAAATTTCTCAACTTTAAGAGTCCAATCTTTTGTCTACCCCTTCTCCCATCATTATCCTGTCTCAGCAGAAGTCATCATGACAAATTACTTTTGACACCTGATTAATTTAACAAGTATTTTCTGAGAGTCTAATGTGTGCACTTTTTTATTGTTAGTTCCAACCACAAAAAACAGAAATGAATATTCTAATGAGAAAAGAATACAGACTTTGAAACAAAGGGATCTAGGAAGGAAAATGCTGTTTTATCACACAGTTTGGCAGAGAAAAACTCCAATATGACCTCATTTAAATGACATCTTCAGTGATGCCATTCTCAAATAAGATCATATTTTGACAGGGTTAGTACTACAACATGAGTTTTAGGGGAATACAATTCAACTCCTAACACAAAATGAAGAGGAAAATAGATAAAAGTTTTAAAGTCAATGTATTGTCTGGGAAGTGGCCAAGTAAACATTAATAAGTCAGGATACATACAGTATATTCTATGTCACTGATGAAAGGAAAAATAAAACAATGTAAAACTTCATCAATTACATAGAAGAGAGAGACTGAATATTAAAATTATTCAAAAAATAAGAGAGCAAAGAGCAATGAATATAAAACAAAAGGGACAAATAGAAACTAAATATTAAGATAACAGACTGAGGCCTGCAACGCGGCTCATTAGGCTAATTCTCCACCTGTGGAGGATGGCCCAAGTCCTTGGGCCCTGCACCCGCATGGGAGACCAGGAGGGAGCACCTGGCTCCTGGCTTCGGATCGGCGCAGCGCACCAGCCATAGCGGCCATTTGGGGGGTGAACCAACAGAAGGAAGGCCTTTCTCTCTGTCTCTCTCTCACTGTCTAACTCTGCCTGTCTAAAAATAAAAAAAAAAAAAATAAGAAAAGATAACAGACTGAAATCCAAAAATGTCAGTAAATGTCAGTAATAATTGTTAATATAAATGAAGTGCTCATCCAGAATTTCAAAAATCATTACACTTTAATAATAAAAACTATGCAATCAAGAAGCAGTATCAGAATAGTACCTGTAACATATCTATCTATTACCAAACTAAACATGAACCAAGGAACAAATCACAAGAAATATTAGAATATGTTTGATCTGAAAAATGCAAATACAGTGTCCAAATTTGTGGTTCATAGCTAAAATGACACAAATAATATAAGAACTACTGCCGGCGCTGCGGCTTACTAGGCTAATCCTCCGCCTTGCGGCGCTGGCACACCGGGTTCTAGTCCTGGTCAGGGCGTCGGATTCTGTCCCGGTTGCCCCTCTTCCAGGCCAGCTCTCTGCTGTGGCCAGGGAGTGCAGTGGAGGATGGCCCAAGTGCTTGGGCCCTGCACCCCATGGGAGACCAGGATAAGTACCTGGCTCCTGCCATCGGATCAGCGCGGTGCACCGGCCGCAGCGCGCTGGCCGTGGCGGCCATTGGAGGGTGAACCAATGGCACAGGAAGACCTTTCTCTGTCTGTCTCTCTCACTGTCCACTCTGCCTGTCAAAAAAAAAAAAAAAAACCAACTATAAACTCTGTATCTAAACAGACAAATGCTCAGAGGAAATTCATGGCATTAACACTTAGAAAAGAAGGATGTTCTCAAACTAATTACAATCCTAAGCAACAGAAAAGCAGGTAAGAATTCAGCTTAGTGGTTAAGCTGCTCACTGGGATGCCTGCATCCCTTATTGGAGTATGTGGGTTCAAGTCCTGGCTCCACTGCCTAGTCTACCTTCTTGGTAACATACACCTGAGAAGGTAGCAGGTGATGGCTGTACTTGGGTCCCTGCCATCCAGGTAGGAGACCCAGATGGAGCTCCAGGCTCCTGGCTTCGGCACAGCCCAACCTTAGCTGTTCTAGGCATTTGGGAAATGAACCAGCACTTGGGAAATCTGTCTGTCTCTCAAATAGGTAAATAAATAAATAATTTTTTAAATTTTTAAAAAGAGATACAAGAAGAGCAAATTAAACCCAAATTTAGAAGATAAAAATGACACAAGCAGAAAACAGTAACACACAAAACTGAAATATAAAGAAAATCAATGAAATCAAAGGCTGAAAGATTCTGGAACTTTTTCCTTAAAATTTTTTTATTTATACACTTAAGAGACAAAACGGGTCACACAGCCTGACAGAGAGATTGGGGGGCGGTGAGGGAGGTGGGGGAGACAGGGAGAGAGAGAGAGAGAGAGAGGGAGAGAGGGAGAGAGAGAGATAGAGAGAGATAGAGAACAAGCGAGTGAGCGCGCTTCAGTCCACCAGTTCACTCCTCAAATGTCCGCAACAGCTGGGGCTGGGTCAGGATGAAGCCAGGAACCAGGAATTCAATCTGGATCTCCCACATGAGTGGCAGGGACCAAATCACTTAAGCCATAACCTGCTGTTTCCCAAGGTCTGCATTAACTGGAAGCTGGAATCAGGAGTAGGGTCAAGACTATAACCTAGATACTGTGAAATGGGACATAGGTGTCTTATTCATTTAGTAGTCCAACTCCTGCCCCCCCAAAGCTGATTTTAATGATCAATAAAATAGATGTATCAGTAGAGAGTCTGACCAGGACTAAAACAAAGAAACGAATTACCAATATGAGGGGGCTGGTGCTGTGGCGCAGTACATTAATCCCCCATATGGACGCCGGTTCTAGTCCCAGCTGTTCCTCTTCCAATCCAGATCTCTGTTATGGCTTGGGAAAGCAGAAGATGACCCAAGTCTTTGGGTCCCTGCACCTGGATGGGAGACCGGGAAGAAGCTCCTGGCTCCTGGCTTCGGATCGGTGCAGCTCCGGCCGTTGCACCCATTTGGGGAGTGAACCAACGGAAGGAAGATCTTTCTCTCTGTCTCTTCCTCTCACTGTCTGTAACCCTACCTCTCAAATAAATAAAATATTTTTAAAAATTACCAATTGTGGTGGAATGAGAAGGCCATGCCAAGGTGGCCATTGGCAAGTGAGCGTCAGTCACTCAGGAATGGCTTTGGAAACTGCCTGGCAACAGGCTGTGATTGGATGGCTTTGGAAACTTCCTGGCAACAGGCTATGATTGGATGGCTTTGCAAACTGCCTGGCAACAGGCTGTGATTGGATGGTTTTGAAACTGCCTGGCAACAGGCTGTGATTGGTTTGGGCATAGACTGCCCCTTGACCAGATTGGCTGGTCTTGGCTATTAAGACGTGGTCAACTGAAATAAACGAGTCTGCAGGCTGCTCGCCTCATTGGCTGGTCTTGGCTATTAAGACGTGGTCAACTGAAATAAACGAGTCTGCAGGCTGCTCGCCTCAATCCTGCTTTCACCCGACTCTCCCGGGGTCTGTGTGGTGACTCCGCGCCTCTTGCCCCCACCACGCTGCTCCTCTCAGAAACGAATCCACTGCAACAACCAATGTCAGAAATAAAGTAGAGAAATCACTACAGATTCTACAAATATTAAACTGATAATAAGGGAATTCTAGAAACAATTCATGCCAGCATATCCAAGTACTTAGATGAAATGGTGAAATCTCTTGAAAGATACATACTATCAAAGCTCGCTTGTGAAGATATTCATAAAATTCTCCAAAAATGGTTATAGAAAAAAAGGGAAGCTTTCCAATGCACTTAGGTATCACCTGATATAAAAGAATATTCAAATTAAATAAAATTATAGATCAATATGAACATAGACATATTTTTAAAAATTTGCATACCAAATCCACATTACAAAGGAATGATAATACATAATGACCAGGTGGGTTTTTTCCCATGAGTACAATCAGTGGAATTCATGAAAATAACAGATAAAAAAAGGAAAACCATATAACGATCCCCTAAGATTCAAAAAACTTTGAACAAAATCCAACATTCGTTCACAATTTAAAAAACTCATCAAATCAGAAATAGAATGGATTTCCCTCATCTTAATTAGAGCATCTGTTAAAGGTCTAGAACTAACATAATAATTAGTAGAAAAAGAATGAACATTTTTCAAGATAAAGAATGAGATAAGAATGTCTTCTTTTACCACTTAGATACTTAATTGGAGGTCCCAGGCAATCAAAAAGATAATGCAAAGATATAGGAGGCTTCAAAATTGGAAATTAAGAAGTAAAATTATCTCCATTTGCAGATTAGCATTAATTATCCATGTAGAAAATCCCAAAGAATCTATAAAAACAAGCTACCAGGAGTAATAAGTGAGTTTGGCAAAGGTACAGGATAAAAGATCAGTACACAAAATTTAACTCTATTTCTATGTACTAGCAAAGAATCATCATATATTGAAATGTAAAATACCATTTAGAATAGTATAAATATACAGTTTGGTATAAATTTAACAAAAGATGTTTCTGAGAGAAATGAAAGATTTAACTAGAATGAGAGATATACCACAATAATGGATGAGAAGACTCAATTTTTTTTTTTTTTTTTAAGATATCAAGATTTTTTTAAGGTCTACAGAGTCAATGAATTCCAGTCAATCTCGTAGCAGGATTTTTTTTGGGGGGAGGTTGCAGGTAGAAATCAATTATTTGATTCTAAATTTTATATAGATATGTAAATTGCTTAAAATGACCAATATAATTATTGAACTGATTTCAAGACTTACTATACAGTTGAGGTAATCAACACAATACGTAACTACAGACATGTGGATTAACAAAAGAGTCCAGAAATAAATCAATGCATATATAGTTAACTGAATTTCAACAAGGGTACCATGGTAATTCAATCGGTAAAAGATAAACTTCTCAACAAATGGTAATGAAACATTGGTTAGCCTCATGTAAAAAAGTAGGAATCTTGGCCCTTATCTCACACTATCTGCACATTCAAAGTGAATTTGAAATCAATCACAGATGAAGGTGTAAGAGCAAAACTATAAAACTTTTAGCAGGTAGGGCCAGTACTGTGGCATAGTAGGCGAAACCTCTACCTGGGACGCCAGAATCCTATATGGGCACTGTTTCGTGTCCTAGTTGCTCCTCTTCCAATCTAGATCTCTGCCATGGCCTGGGAAAGCAGTGGCGGATGGCTCAAGTGCTTGGGTTCCAGCAGACCCAGAAGATCTTGGCTCCTGGCTTCGGATCCGCTCATCTCTGGCCACTGGGGACATTTGGGGAGTGAAACAGCGGATGAAGACCTTTCTCTCTGTAACTCTACCTCTCAAAACCCCACAGGAAACAGGAAACAGGAGAAAATCTTAGTGATTTGGGGTTTTGTAAAGGTTTCCTAATTAGGACATAAAAACACCTTCACAAAAACAAACTAAAAACTAATAAGCTGAATAGCTGAATGAAAAACATTTGTTCTTTAAAGATATTTCTTTCAAGTAGATATTTCCAGTTAAAATTAGAATTGCAAAACATACAGGTGATAAGAAGAATTGTATTTTATATATAAAAAGAACTTTAAAAATTAGATACAAACTGGGCAATAGATCTGAACAGATGCTTTATAAAAGAAGATATTCAAATAACAAATGAGCACAGGACAAAATACTCAGCATTATTATTCACTCATGAGGTAACTGAAAGTCAGACTCATAGTGAAATCCTACACATCCACCAGAATGGCTGAAATTTAAAGACAGTCTATGTCTCTGTGGGAACATAAAGACCAACTACCCTGGAAAACAGATTGCTTTTTTTTTGACAGGCAGAGTGGACAGTGAGAGAGAGAGACAGAGAGAAAGGACTTCCTTTGCCGTTGGTTCACCCTCCAATGGCCGCTGCGGCTGGCGCACTACGCTGATCAGAAGGCAGGAGCCAGGTGCTTCTCCTGGTCTCCCATGCGGGTGCAGGGCCCAAGCACTTGGGCCATCCTCCACTGCACTCCCAGGCCACAGCAGAGAGCTGGACAGGAAGAGGAGCAACCGGGACAGAATCCAGCGTCCCGACTGGGACTAGAAACCCGGATGCGGGCGCCGCAGGCGGAAGATTAGCCTAGTGAGCCACGGTGCTGGCCAATTGCTGCTTCTTTCCTATCTCATGTTCCACTCATTCTACTACTGGGCATTTACCCAAGAGAAATGAAAGAATATATCCACACAGACTTGCACATGAATGTGTACAGCAGATTTACTTATGACAGCTCCAAACTAAAAAAAGTATTCATCAACTGATGAGTAGATAAAAAAAAACTATTGTGTATGCATACAACAGAATATTACTTAGCACTAGAAAGGATAAACTAAGCATGGGTACATTTCAAATTTACACTTAATGAATCCTCAAGTAGTTAAGATATGAAGGAGTAAAATACATAGATAAGGAGGGCCAAAACCAACAACAAAATACTGAGACGGCAGATTTAAACTACAAAACACCAACAATTACTTATTTATTAACAATGGAAAAAACACTCAAATAAATTTCAAATACTGTTAGGTTATATTTTTAAATGCACATTAATAGGAAGTACATCTAATATATAAGAAAACAATATTATAAATATAATATATTGGGATATGGAAAAATATATATCATGCAAACATAAATCAAAAGAAAGGTAGAATATATATATTTAGAGAAAAATTAAACATTCCTAAATGAACATTCCTAAAGATACATGAAAATATTTAGTTTGGTAAAAGGTTTGATTCATCAAAAAGATATAAATATTCTGACATATATAGAATACTGAACCTAGAGCTACACAATTATTTCAATACTAGCAAGGTATTTAGAATAGTTGGCTATAGGGAAGTCCATAAAGCAAGTTTCGATATATTTCAAAGGATAGCTTGTTCTGACCACAAAATAATTAAACTAGAAATTAATTTTTAAAATGATAATTACAACATTCTCATGTTTATGTAAGAAATACATTCATAAAGTGTATGGATCAATGAAGCAATCACAACAAGCATTAGAAGTATTTTAATTGAACAGTAAATGAGAACATAAAATATCAAAACTATGATTTTATAGCTAAAGTTGTTTCTTCTTTTTTTGACAGGCAGAGTGGACAGTGAGAGAGAGAGACAGAGAGAAAGGTCTTCCTTTACCGTTGGTTCACCCTCCAGTGGTCGCTGCGGTCGGCACAGTGCACTGATCCAAAGCCAGGAGCCAGGTGCTTCTCTTGGTCTCCCATGCGGCTGGCTGCAGGGCCCAAGGACTTAGGCCATCCTCCACTGCACTCCCTGGCCACAGCAGAGAGCTGGCCTGGAAGAGGGGCAACTGGGACAGAATCCGGCGCCCCGACCGGGACTAGAACCCGGTGTGCCGGCGCCGCAAGGTGGAGGATTAGCCTAGTGAGCCGCGGCGCCGGCTTAGAGGTTAGATTCTTAAGAATTATAGATTCAACTCAAAGAAAGTACAATGAGGAAATAAAAACAGGAATCATAAAAAGCAAAATACAGATAAAAAAGCAAAAGATTGTATTTTAAAAGACTAGTAACAATTAAAAGGAGAAAAAAGATACAAAGAATATGAGAAAATACAAATATTCAATATCAGTAATGAAAAGAAGGACATCATTATAGCCTCTATAGATGTGAGCTGCATAATATGTTACCACTAGTCACATGAAGCTATTTAAAGAAAAATCTGTATTATTTACAAGGCAATAATATCACAAGTCCATCTCTCAGTCACATTAGCCAAATTTCAAGTGCTCAATAGCCACATACCATGTAAGACTGCAGAGATACAGAATATTTGCACAACTGCACAAAGTTCTATTGGATAGCAACAGCTATAAAAATTAAATTAAAATAAGATAATATGATTAATGACTTTATGCCAGTTTCACAATTAAGCAAGTTCAGATTCCTGGTAAAAACACAACTTATCCAAATGAACACAGAAAGAAATATAAAATCTGAATGATCATATAATAAAAGAAAAGAGATCTCAATTAAAAATCATCCCTCCAAGAAAGCCCAGATGGCTTTAGCAGTGACTGCTCCTAAATATTTATGGAAAAAATAACTCCAATCTTCTGTAACTTTCCTACAGAATAAAATTAAAGAACAAACAAGACAGTTTTAAATAAATGATGCTAAAATAATTGAATTATTTATAGGCAACTGTTCCCCCCCCATCCAATATTGGCATAAAACTCACATCTTCTACAAACATAACTCAAATTGGGTTGTATACATAATATAAAATAAAGAATTACAAAACATTTAAAAGAAAACAGAGGAGAAACTCTTTGGTACCTGTGGCATGGTCGAAAGTTCTTTGGTATGCTCTAAAACCACAATCCATACAGGAAAAAATGTATGAAACTGGACTTTATCGCAACTATGCCAAAGACCCTGTTAAGCAGAGTTTCTAACTGGGAAAATATATTTGTGCACAAAAGCCAAAAATCTGATAAAGGACCCATATCTAGAATATATAAAGAATTCTCAACATTCAATAGCAAAAATAATAAACAACTCAATTAGAAAAAAAAAGAAAAACAAATTATGAAATATTTCAACAAGGAAGATATTTAAGCCCATGAAAAGATATTCACCATAACCAGTCATTAGAGAAATAGAAATTAAAACACGATGAGAATATCGCCACATACCTATTAGAATAGGTAGAATAAAAGAGAGTGATAATGCCAAATGCTGCTAAGAATGCAAAGAAACTGAACATTTCATATACTGTTGGTAGAAATGTAAAATGGTGCAGATACTTTGAAAAAAAAGTTGGCCAGTTCCTCCAAATGTTAAACATACAACTACCATATCATCCATCAATTCCACTTCTAAATATACATGTAAGAGACTTGAAATCTTATGTTCAAACAAAAAACTGTTTATAGCAGTTTGATTATACCAGGCATGCTAAATAAAAGTTACAGGAGACCATTATTTTGGACAAAGTTTTGCATTGGGCTCCAACAAACCAAACTAAAAGTCAAAATAGAGTCATTCACAATTGAAACTAAATTGTTTACCTAATCTTCCAAAAAAATCAGGATGAGAGAGAGAATAAATTTCCCAAACAAGCTAGTTTCAATTGGTGTAACAATGAAGTGCACCATGTTTTAACGTTCTGTCTTCCTATCCCTACCTTCTCAGAAAGTAACTTTAAAATGAACAGGGGCAGGTGTTTGGTCTAATAGCTAAGACACTGGTTGGGATGCCTGCATCCCACAATTAAGTCTTGACTCTGCTTCCAATCCAGTGTCCTGCTAATGCACACTCTAGGAGGCAGCAGATGCTGGCTGAAGGACTTAAGATGCCTGCCACCTATGTGAACTGTCTTTCAAATAAATGAAAATAAGTAAAAATAAAATTACCAATTCACATTTTGTTTTTGTTTTTTGCTTTATTCAGACCTTTTATGCTTATAGAACCAATCCCTTCTGCTCAACCCATTGAAAACATGTATTCTATTTTATGGAATAAAATGTTACCTGATTTTAGATTAAATACAAAGCCAATCAAAATCCTTAAACTAGACTGGTGTAATTTTGTTCTTCGCAGGTAAAATCTGGAAGCCATCAAAATCTTCTTAAATAGAATAATAATTAAACCAACTATAGTACAGGCATACCATGGAATATTACTCAACAATAAAGTAAAACAAGTTACTGATACACTCAAATATTTGAATGGATCTCAGGGCAACATGATGAGTAAAGGAAGTCAACCTCAAGGGATCACATACTGAATAATTCCGCTTTTATTCTCCAAATGACAAAACATTGTAGAGACACAGAAAAAATTAGTGGTTGTCACAGGTTAAGGATCAGGGGTGGACATTGTGGCACAGCATCTAAATTTCCACTTTCGATGCATCCCATACTGGAGTGCCTGGATTGAGTCCTGGCTACCTCACTTGAACCAGTTCCCTGCTGATGCACCTGAGAAGCAATAGCAGACAGCTAAGGTACATGCGTCCCTGCCGCCCATGTCGGAGACCTTGATGGATTTCCTGGCTCCTGGATATGGCTGTTGCATTCACTTGGGGGAGTAAATCAGAAGACGGAAAGATGGAAGATTTCTCTCTCTCTTCTCTCTTTCTGTGTGTGTCTCACACTCTTCCAAATAAATATTGAAATCATAAAAATAAAGGATGGTGAGAAGGAGATGAGTGTGATTACAAAAGACAAAGAGGAGTGACAACTTTGTGGTAAAGAGAGATTTTTGTATCTTGAATGCATTTGTGACAAACAAATTTACAGGTAAAATGATAAAATGACGTACAACAATACACAGCCATTGGATTGATATCAATTTCCTGGTTCTGACATTATCCTGTAGTTACATAAAGTGTTAGGGAAAACTGAATGGAAGGTAGGAACTCTCTATACTGTCTTTGCAACTTCCTATTAATCTACAATTATTTAAAAATAAAAACTGTATTGGGCCGGCGCCGTGGCTCACTTGGCTCCACCTGCGGCGCCGGCATCCCATATGGGCGCCAGGTTCTAGTCCCGGTTGCTCCTCTTCCAGTCCAGCTCTCTGCTGTGGCCCGGGAGGGCAGTGGAGGATGGCCCAAGTGCTTGGGCTCCTGCACCCACATGGGAGACCTGGAAGAAGCACCTGGCCCTGGCTTCGGATTGGCGCAACGCCGGCTGTGGCGGCCATTTGGGGAGTAAACCAGCAGAAGGAAGACCTTTCTCTCTCTGTCTCTCTCTCTCTCACTGTTTGTATCTCTACCTGTCAAATAAAAATAAAATAAAAACTGTAAAAACTATTTATTTATTTATTTATTTGAAAGGGGGGGAGGGGGAAAGGAGAATGGGAGGATGGGAGGGAGGGACGGACACTGATTCAGTCTGCTCGTTTTCGCCCTAAATGCCTGCAACAGTCTTGGTTGGGCCAGAGTTGAAGCCAGGAGCCCAGAACTCAATCTGGGTCTCCCACATGTTTGGCAGGGACCCAGATACTTGAGCCATCACCACTGTCTCCCAGGGTACATACCAGCAGGAAGCTGGATTAGAAGCAGAGCCAGGACTAAAACCCAGGGACTCTGAAACTGGATGCAGGTGTTCCAAGAGGTACTCAACTGCTGTGCCAAATGCTACCTCAAGAAAAAAAAAACTTCAAGAAAGAAGAAAGAATTCATAGTTTATAGGCTTAGTACATGATTAACATCAAAAGTTCCTGAGACTGCAGCTTAGAAATAACATGCTAAAATATGGCAGTCTGACATGCTAAACAATTGAATAGAACTCAAAAAGTCTCAGAAGCATTCCCAGAACCAAAGACTTTCTGATCTCCTGCTTCTCTCCCAAAGCATAGGAAAGAACTCACCCCTGAAGTTCCCTCATCTGAAGCTCTTCTAGAAGGAACACAATTATTTTCATTCCCTTTCTGAAAATTTCATTAAACAGGGAAGATAAAATACATATTTCATGAAGGAAAGTCACTGATGTTACCAGATCTAGACAAACTTGTCATAAGCTATTGTCTGTTCTTTGGACTCATTTAAATACCCTAAAAATCATTTACTACCTCTCAAAGTCACCAATTTTCTCTCCCCGTCTGCCTCTCTCCCCTGAAAAGAGTATAAAGCCTCTGAACCTCAACAGGTTACGGGTAATCATTCTCTGGTGATTACCCCATGCAAGTAATAAGCTTGTGAATCTTCCCCTGTTAATCTAGTGCTAGTTTACTTTAGCATGCCCAAACCTTCAGAGGGTGAGGGAAAACATCCTTCACCTTTATACTGACAAAGATATTATAAGAAAACAAAATCAAAGGCCAATCTTGCTCATAAATACACAAGAAAAATCATAAACAAAATATTTGCAAACCAAAGCAAATAAAAAAATGTACTAAAGGATAATATTTCATGGGATCCAACAAGGTTCATCAAAGGAAAGCAACACTGATTTTGGAAAGCCAATCAATATAATCCATTTCATTAACAAAATAGAGATGAAAAATGATATAAAATCTTAACAGATGGAGAAAGGCATAACACTTGACAATTCATTTGTAATAAATTCTTAGCAAAGCTAGAAAGAGAACTTCCTTAACTTGATTTTTGAAAAATATAAAATGCCTTTGAAACCAGTAGCATAAGGAACTAACAATTCCACTCTTCCATAAAAGCAAAGAACAAAACAAAACAAAACAGGTAAGAGGGTTGGTGTCTGGCCTAGTGGTTAGGACCCTCACATGTCTCACATTGGAGTACAAGGGCTTAATTCCTGACTCTGCCTCCTGATTCCAGTTTCCTGTTAATGTGGACCATGGGAGGCAGCAGTGATGGCTCAAGTAGTTGGAGAACTGGATGGGATTATTGGATTCCAGCTTTGGTTTGGCCCAGTCCTAGCCATTCTGAGTATTTGGGGAGCGAACCAGAGGATGGGAGCTCTCTGTGTCTCAAATTAAAAAAAAAAAGGTAAAATAACTATTAGAATAATGAACCTTTACTGAACCCTGGAAAGCAAAGGTTTCAGTTCCAGGGGTAAGATACAATTCAGGAAAAACAGCTGATTATTGATAAGAATAGCAATCTTTGTGGCATCTCTACTTAGCCCAGTCTTGGCCTTTGTTCCCTATTTCAGTACCATCTGTGAAAATAACAATATTTATTCATGGTACTGGAGGGAACAGAATGAACTAATGTGCAAAGAATGGTGAATACTTGATCTGATCTGTTTGGAGGCTACCTGGAACATGGATTCAGACAAAGGACAGGCCTTATGCTAAAGCTGCTTCCCTTGGGCTATTTGTTGCAAACACTTACAGGATAATTTCTTATTCACAACTGCCTGAGGAGACAGAAAACAGCTGGGGCAAACAACAGACTAATGAAAAGGTTTCTGAGGACACCTGAGGAATAAATGTTCTGCCATTCCTGGGAATCTAGAAGGCCAAGTGCATACTCAGGGCTTCAGGCACACGTGCACATGGTCAAGAAAGAAAAGAACTCAACTGCTGCAGCTATTTTAAGGCTCCTGGAAGAAGGAAGTGAAGGTTCAGGCAGAGTTACAAAGAAATACACACAAAAAGCCCATGGCAAAGATTGGAAGACTGGTTCCAAGCATTTAAGAAAATCTGTAAAAATCATTAGTTGATCACTAAGTTAATATAATGGCGACATCAGTGGCCACACAAGACAAAAAAACACAGACTTTATAGAATTAGGTCAGAAAAGGCACTAAAAAACAAGTAGGTACAATAAGCCCAATATCACAACAAATCCCGAAGAACAGAATCTGATTTCTAGAGTTGCTAATTTATATTATTCAAAATATCCCGTTTTCAACAACAAACAATTGCAAAGACTCAAGAATGTATGGACTATATAAAAAAGAAACAGAAACCTTATGCTTGAGGGAAGATAAATAATTTTCTAGAAAATATATTTAAACCATCCTATTTTAGGAGTTGGCATTGTGGCACAGTGGGCTAAGCAGCCACTTTGTGATGCTAGCATCCCCTAAGAGTGCCAGTTCAAGTGTCAGCTGCTCCACTGCCAATCCAGCTCCCGGCTAACGTGCCTGAGAAACCAGCAAAAGATGGCCCAAATGCTTGGGCCCTTGCCACTGATGGGATATCTGGATGGAACTCCAGTCTCCTGAGTTTGGTCTTGCACTGCCTGGCTGTGCAGCTATTTAGAGAGTGAACCAGCAGATGGAAGATCTCTCTCTGTAACTCTGCCTTACAAATAAATAAATAAATAAATCTTCAAGGCAACAAATATATGATATACAGCAAAACCACTAGAATTAAAAAATAAATTAAGAAAGGCTGCTAAATACAAGGTTACCATACAATATTCAATTGTATTTCTTTTAAAAATGTATTTGTTTATTTATTCCCATTTCATTAGAAAGGTACAGAGACAAAGACAAAGAAAGATCTTTCTCTGGTTCACTCTCCACATAACTTTAAGAGCTGAGCCAGGAATGAGAACTCAATCAGGTCTCCCATATGAGTGGCAGAGACTGAAGTAATTGTGCCATTACCTGCTGCTTTCCAGGGTGTGCACTAGCAGGAAACTAGAATTGGTTATCAAGAATGGAGCAGGGACTTGAACCCAGGTATTATGATATGGGATTCAGGTCTCCAAAGCAGCATTTTCACACTTTGCCCTCCCCACCCCCAGATCTCATTGTATTTTTATATGCTAAATATAATTAGTGAAATTTAACAAACAACACTATTTACAATATCATCAAAAAATGTAAAATACCACCTAAGGAGGCTTCAGGACATGGGCAAAATTCTAGTTCATGGTCTTAGTGACGGTTACCTTGGTTCCCTTCATGATGACTCACTGAGCTTCACAATTATATTTTATGTATTTTCTGTACATGCTTTAATTCAAACAAGTATTTAAAATTATTTACCTGTTTTTTCTGTGTTCTGTTCCTGCTTTCCAGCCAATCATCCATTTGTTCCTCAATTTCTTCTATAGAAGTTCCATGATCATAAGATTGAATATATGTACTTTCTAAAGGTGTGTATACAGGAAATTCAGGTTTTGGCTTTTTAACTTTAACTTTCTTCTGTTCTAAAAAATGTTTAAGAGAACCAAGTATTGAGATTTGTTAAGAGTAAAAAGAATTTCTAATATTCTAATATTTAATTCATAGATTGCATTTTGAAAGAACATGAGTTTTTTTTTATCAAAACAGAATTGTTACAAAAGATAGTTTTAAGTTTTATTGTACAATTACATATTTTTAAATATGTTGCTAATATATTCATGAAATAATCAACATATCAATTTGTAACACTTCTGGTTTTCAAACTACTTTTCATCAAGCATTTTATTTTGGCACATGAAAGGAACTTTCGTGTTTTAGCCCTATCTTTGTCATGTAATAGTAACATAATATTGGGCAAGTAATTTAACAGAACAAATTTTTACTTTTCCACCTGTAAAAACAAACTGGCTCTCAATAGATGCTACAAATTTATCTTTTTAGTATTTTACAAGGGCAAAATTTATTCTGGCAGCATCAAGAATACTTACCAATAATCACGTACTGCATATGTTACAGATAACAATGCATTAAAGGACATGATCACATAGATTATATCACCTAGACATTATAGCTTAGTTTGTGTAAGTACATTCTATGATGTTCACACAATAATGAAACTTTTTTGACAGGCAGAGTGGACAGAGAGAAAGGTCTTCCTTTGCTGTTGGTTCACCCTCCAATGGCCGCTGTGGCCGGCGCACCACGCTGATCTGATGGAAGGAGCCAGGTACTTATCCTGGTCCCCATAGGGTGCAGGGCCCAAGGACTTGGGTCATCCTCCACTGCACTCCCGGGCCACAGCAGAGAGCTGGCCTGGAAGAGGGGCAACTGGGACAGAATCCAGCGCCCCGACGGGGACTAGAACCCGGTGTGCCGGTGCCGCAAGGTGGAGGATTAGCCTAGTGAGCCGCGGTGCTGGCGAAACTCTTTTTGATGCATCCCATATTGGTACCAGTTTGAGTCCTGACTGCTCTACTTCCGATCCAGCTCTCTGCTATGGCCTGGGAAGGTAGTGGAAGATGGCCCAGGCGCTTGGGCCCCTGCACCCATGTGGGAGACCTGGAAGAAGCTCCTGGCCCCCTACTTTGGATTGGCGCAGCTCCGGTTGTTGCAGCCATCCGGGGAGTGAACCAGTGGATGGAAGACCTCTCTCTCTCTCTCTCTCTCTTCTTCTCTCTCAGTGTAACTCTGACTTTCAAATAAATAAATACATAAATCTTAAAAAAAAACAAACAAACAGGAGTTGCTGTGCACTTGCTCCCCATGTAGGACCTCTGTTCTTAATTTATTTACTATAAGAATTAATGGTAAAACTAGTCTTCAAACAGTACTTTATACTTCGTGTGTCTGTGTGGGTGCAAACTGTTGAAATCTTTACTTAGTATAGAGTTGATCTTCTGTATATAAAGATAATTAAAAATGAATCTAAATGAAGAATGGGATGGGAGAGGGAGTAGGAGGAGGGATGCTTTGGGGGTGGGAGGGCGGGTATGGGAGGAAGAACCACCATTATAATCCAAAAGTTGTACTTATGAAGTTTATATTTATTAAATAAAAAGCTTCCTATAAAAAAACAAATCAAACAAACAAACAAGATTCCTGGCTTTGGCCTGGCCCAAAACTGGATGTTCTGGCCATTGGAGGAACAAACCAGCAGATGGAAGATCAATCTCTCTAGCTCTCTCTCTCTGCATTGCACATAAATCTTAAAAAAAAAAAAAAAAAGGAATTCCACAAATGAACAAATCCACATGGGAAACGATGGTCATAATCTCTACAAATTAAAGAAATGCATATTTGGAAATACAAACAAAAATATATTATACCTATAATGTGTGCAGATATTTAAAAACCTATTAAATGTACTGTTGGTAGGGAAAGGGCTATTTCTAAACTGGGGGTTCAAATGTGAATTATTTTTTTATAGCCTTCTACAAAAGTAGTTTAAAAAATCTATTGAAATTAAAATCTTTTCCCAAGGAATTCTTCTGGAAATAAAAGCATTAGAATATTAATTGTATGCACATACATGTATGGGTAAGTGTATGTTTGTGTGTCTATGACTATGTACTATCTATTTGTTCATGGAGACATAAAACTACTAAAATGGTAAACGCTTATTAAAAGGAGAAATATCTGTGGGGCCAGCACTGTGGCATAGCAGGTAAAGCTGCCGCCTGCAGTGCTGGCATCCCATATGGACACCGGTTCGAGTCCTGACTGTTCCACTTCCAATCTAGCTCTCTGCTATGACCTGGGAAAGCAGAAGATGGCCCAAGAACTTGGGCTCCTGCACCTAAGTGGGAGATCTGGAAGAAGCTCTGGGCTCCTGGCTTCAGATCGGCTCAGCTCCGGCCATTTGGGCAGTGAACCATAGGATGGAAGACCTCCCTCCTTCCCTCCCTCCCTCTCTCTCTCTCCCTCTCTCCTCCACGCTCTCTAACTCTGCCTCTCTGTAGCTCTGCCTTTTAAATAAATAAATAAATCTTGTGTTTTTTAAATATTTATTTATTATTTTTGACAGGCAGAGTGGACAGTGAGAGAGAGAGAGAGAGAGAGAGAGAGAAAGGTCTTCCTTTTCCATTGGTTCACTCCCCAGTGGCCACTGTGGCCGGCACTCCGCACTGATCAGAAGCCAGGAGCCAGGTGCCTCTCCTGGTCTCCCATGCGGGTGCAGGGCCCAAGGACTTGGGCCACCCTCCACTGCACTCCTAGGCCACAGCAGAGAGCCGGACTGGAAGAGGGGCAATCGGGACAGAATCCAGCACCCCAGCCGGGACTAGAACCTGGTATGCCGGCACCACAGGTGGAGGATTAGCCTAGCGAGCCAAGGTGCCGGCCATAAATCTTGTTTTTTAAAAAAAGGAGAAAAGTCTAAATCATTATTGATGATGCACTCACACTCAGGAGTTATTAAATCATTGTTGGGGGCCAGCGCCATGGCTTGCTTGGTTAATCCTCGGTCTGTGGTGCCGGCATCCCATATGGGTGCCGGGTTCTAGTCCCGGTTGCTCCTCTTCCAGTCCAGCTCTCTGCTGTGGCCCGAAAGGGCAGTGGAAGATGGACCAAGTCCTTGGGCCCTGCACCAACATGGGAGACCTGGAAGAAGCACCTGGCTCCTGGCTTCAGATCGGCGCAGCAGCGGCGGCCATTTGGGGAGTGAACCAGCAGAAGGAAACCTTTCTCTCTGTCTCTCTCACTTTCTATAGCTCTACCTGTTAAATAAATTAAAAAAACAAACAAACAAACAAAAAACAAAAAAAAAACATTGTTGACCAGTAGATTTCTGAGTTTGAGAAACAAGGCCATATTTTTTATTTTTATTTTTATTTTTCAGGTTTTTTGACAGGCAGAGTTAGACAGTGAGAGAGAGACAGAGAGAAAAGTCTTCCTTCCATTGGTTCACTCCCCTAATGGCTGCTATGGCCAATGCGTTGTGCTGATCCGAAGCCAGGAGCCAAGTGCTTCCTCCTCCTGGTCTCCCATAGGTGCAAGGCCCAAGGACTTGGGCCATCCTCCACTGCACTCCCAGGCCACAGCAGAGAGCTGGATAGGAAGAGGAGCAACCAGGACAGAATCCGGCGTCCCAACCAGGACTAGAACCCAGGGAGCTAGCGCCACAGGCGGAGGATTAGCCAAGTGAGCCGCAGTGCCGGCCGACTAGATGCCTTTTTAGTAAACATGTGCAAGTGAACTAGACTTGTATCACTCTCATCAAAACTCCAGTTTTCAAGCTTAAATTAACACACACAATTATCGTAAACCCAAACACCATGAATTTTGGAAGTAATGAGAATATTATGATTTATACTTTATTCAAGAAAAACAAATCTAAGGTTTTTTAAAAAGACTTATTTATCTATTTGAAAGAATGACAGAGACAGAGGGAAAGACAGAGAAAGTGGGAGATATTTCATGTACTAGTTCACTAGCCAAATGCTGCAATAGTGGGGCTGGACCAGACCGAAGCCAGGTGCCAGGATCCCACATGGGTGGTAGGAACCCAACTATTTGGACCATCAGCCACTCCCTTTACAGGTACATCAGCTGGAAGCTGGAACAGAAGCATGCAATAGCAGGACATGAACCAGACTCTCCAAAAGAGGAAGTGGCCATCAGAAAATTTTAAGTCAAAGAAAAAATACAGAATATTTTATGCCTCAACTAATTGTGTTATTATCACTAATGTGGGAGACCTGGATTGATTTCATGGCTCTCAGCCTTGGCTGTGGCCCACCCCAGCCATTGCAGGTATTTGGGGAGCTCTCTGTCTCTCTCTCCACCTCTCAAAAACAAACAAATAAATAAAAACAATAGTATATCAATTTGAATAAGATCATCAAAAGAAGTCAACAAGGAGAAGAGAGAGATACTTGAATAATCTGACTAGGATTTTAAAGCAAGTACATAGTAATGGTTTTACAAGCAATAACGAACAATCTTAAAACAAAGAAGTGTAGAAGTCTCAGCACCATGGCTCACTAGGCTAATCTTCCACCTGTGGCACCGGCACCCCGGGTTCTAGTCCCAGTTGCTCCTCTTCCAGTCCAGCTCTCTGCTGTGGCCCGGGAAGGCAGTGGAAGATGGCCCAAGTGCATGGGCCCTGTAGCCGCATGGGAGACCAGGAGAAGCACCTGGCTCCTGGCTTTGGATCAGTGCAGCACGTCAGCCATAGTGGCCATTTGGGGGGTGAACCAATGGAAAGAAGACCTTTCTCTCTCTAACTCTGCCTGTCAAAAAAAAAAAAAAAAAAAAAAAAAGACTCAGCATAGAAACACAAGACATACAGAAAAACCAAAGTGAAATACCAGAACTGAAAAGTACCCTAACTAAAACTAAAACTTAATGGATGGGAACAACAACAGAATGGAGTAAACAGTGAAAAAAAAAAGTGATTTTGAAGACAGAAAACCAAAAGTTGTCAAAAAATCTAAAAAACAAAGACAAACTGAAACAAATAGAGTCATGGGGGCTCTAACAAGGCATCTAAAATTCACGATATTAAGGTTCCACAGAGAGAGAAAAAGAGGGAGGGCTGAAAGATAATTCAAATAAATAATGACTAAAGAATTACCAAAGCTGGCAAGATCTATAAACCTATAGATAAAAAATAAGACAAATCCAAGAAAATCCATGGTAAGACATGTCATAATCACACTTTTAAGAACCAAGAACAAAAGAAAAATATCTTGAGACCTGAGCTGACAGATCATTCCAATTCTAGTATACATGCTGCCAAAGCGAGCACTTCTGAAAATGGGTCTATATCACAAAGTCATGTAGGCCAGAAGGAAGTAGCACAGCACTTTTCAAAAGCTGAAAGAACTGTCAACCCAGAATTGTATACCCAGTGAAAATATCTTTCAGGAATAAAAATGAAAATGAGACATTCTCCACTGAAGAGAAACTAAGAGCCTGTTCCCTGTCAGTGTATCCTATAATAATGGATAAAAGAAGTTCTCTAAAAAGAAAACAACTCACAAAATATCTGGGAAGATCAGGAAATAGGAAAGAATGAGAAAGGTAAAGATAATAGATTTTCCTCTTCCTGAGTTTTCTAATTATGTTTGGCTGTTAAATCAAGCTTGTAGCATTCAATGTGTATATATAAAGTATTTAAGACAATTATATTATAAATGTGGGAGGTAAAGGGATGTAAAGGGAGATAAGGTCTCTATAAGTCACTTGAAATGATAAACTGCTGACATCATATATTGATATATTGCATCGAGTTATTTATATCACATAGTACCTATTATACCCACTTAAAATGCTATATGAAGAGCTATATTTTAGAAAACCCTATAAAAAATCCAAGAACAACTCTAAAATATATTCAAGTAACTCACAGGAAGGTAGAAAAGAAGGAAACTGAAATGAAAAACAAAGAACAAGCAGAAAATAAAATGAAACAACAGACTTAAGCCCTAACACAGCAACAACTACATAAAAATACAAATAGTCTAAATACACTAGATCAAAGAAAATCAGTAGAGAAGAAAAATCATGAATTATGTACATGCTATCTATAAGAAATTCATTCAAACTTAACAGTGTGAGTAGGCTGAAAGTAAAAGGACTAAGAAAGATAACAACATACAAACATTAATCAAAGGAAAGTAGGAGTAGCCATATGAATATCAGATTTCAGAAATTTGTAACAGAATGATGACAAGAAGATCCCTGAACATTGCAAACTAAACAACACACTTCTAAATAATTGATGTACCACAGTTGCAGTTTCAAGAGAAAAATACACTGGACTGAATCAAATGAAAATACAATATCAAAACATGGGGATAGTCCTAAGAAGGTATTTATAGCACTAAATGCTTACATTAGAAAAGAGAAATGCCTCTAATTAATAATCTGAGCTTCCACATCAAGAAACTAGAAAAAAATGAAAACAAGCCCAAAAGAGGTACAATATAGAAACTAGAAGTAAAAGCAAAAATCCATGAAACTGAAAATAGAGAAAAATCAATGAAACAAAAAACTAGTTTTTTTAAGATAAATAAAATTGACAGACTTCTGTCAAACTGACAGAAAATAAAGAGAAAATAAAAGATTAGCACTGAAAAAGGAGAAATCACTATAGGACATGCATACATCAAAAGAGTAAGAATCAAATATTGGCGGCTGGCACTGTGGCTCACTTGGCTAATCCTCCGCCTGTGGCGCTGGCACCCGGGTTCTAGTCCCGGTTGGGGCGCCGAATTCTGTCCCGGTTGCTCCTCTTCCAGTCTAGCTCTCTGCTATGGCCCGGGAAGGCAGTGGAGGATGGCCCAAGTGCTTGGGTCCTGCACCCGCATGGGAGACCAGGAGGAAGCACCTGGTTCCTGGCTTTGGATTGGTGCAGCGCGCCGGCCGTAACAGCCATTTGAGGGGTTAACCAACGGAAAAGGAACACCTTTCTCTCTCTCTGTTTCTCTAACTGTCAAAAAAAAATAAATCAAATATTGGCAACAACTCTAGAACCCAAGTTTGACAGATTAGTGAAAAGAACCAACTGCTCAAACACAATCATCCCAACTTGTATTCATGAAATAGATACTTGAATATCCCTATAGCTATACAAGAAATTTAACTTGTAATTTAAAAACCTAAAAAAAAAAAAAAAAAAAAAAACAACTATCCAGACTTAGTTTCACCAGAAAATCCTGCCAAACATTAAAAAAATTAACATCAATGCTACACAATCTCATTTAGAAAACTGAAGAGAACACTTCCCAGTTTATTATTCGATGGTGGTACCCTGATACCAAAGTCATACAAAGACAGTATAAAAATAAAAAATTAAATTAATGCCAGGGTTGGAATGTTTCTATCCCCTCAAAAATTCATGTTGAAATAATCTCCAGAAGCACAGCTTGTAGGAACTAACTAGGTCATGAGGGATCCTCCCTGTGAATGAGTTTAAAGACTTTATAAGAGGCTTCACTGAATTCAGTCCCTTTTTCTCTTCTACCTCCTTCCACTATGTAGGACATAGCACAAAAGCACCATTTTTTTTTTTTAAAGATGCAGAGACTTTCTATCCATTGGCTCACTTGCCAAATGTCCAAAAAGGCTGGGGCTGGGCCAGGAAGACAGGAAGGAACCCAGAATTCTGTCTAGATCTCCCAGGTGTGTGGATGGAAACCAAGTACTTGGCACATTGATTGGCAGGAAATTGGATAGACAGTAAAGGTGAAACTCAATTGCAGGCACTTGGATATGGAATGCAGATATCACAAGCAGTGGTTTAACCTCCTGCACCACCACGTCTGCCCCAAGACACCATCTTAGAAGAGGAAGCAGGGCCTTTAGCAGACACTAAACCTGCTGCCAGCTTGATTTTGGACTTCCTAGCCTCCATAACTATGAGAAATACATGTCTGCCCTTTATAAATTACCCAGTTTCAAGCATTTTGCACAGCTGTATGAAAAAGACTAAGACGAGAACAGGTGCTGAGAAATGGGGGTGTTGCTGTAAGAATACCTGAAAATGTAGACTCAGATTTGGAATTGGTTAATGGTTAAGGACTGCAGCAGGTCTGAAGTGCTTCCTAGAGCATTAAGAGCAATGCTGGTAGTTTCAGAGGGAGAGTTGTGGAGGAAGCCTTTGTCTTCCTAGAGATTATCTAAGTGGTTCTGGTCAGAAGACTGGTAGAAATATAGTCATGTACCACATAATGCTGTGTCAGTCAACAACAGACCATGCATTTGATAGTGTTCCCATGAGATTATAGTGAGGCTGAAAAAGTCTGATTGTCTAGTGAATTCATAGCTGAAGAACATGTAAGCAAAAAGAAAACTGAAGGAGAAAAAGAATTCTCAAGAAAATTCACAGTGAAGGGTTTGGCAAAAGCTTCTGGATACCTCAACAAGTCCTTAAAAAGCTTGAAAACATGGACTCCAATACTTAAAAATAACACAGAATAATAAACACAATGCATTGTCTGCTTACAAGCAAATCTACAATGAAAAAAAGAAACAGAACTAGCACACCACCATGGCCACTTCTTCGAAAAGAGCGGCTTCTTCTCAAAGAGCCTCATAGGTACTTCAGGAGGTATCCAGAAGAAGGCATTGCTATTGTAGGAAATGACAGCTCCACGCCTGAAACTGCCACTGAGGACCTTCCAGTGTGACAGGATGTGGAGGTGGAAGTCAGTGAAATTGATAATCATTAGCTAGTATAGGCCTAAGCTAAGGTGAGTGAGTGTGTCTTGTTTTTTTGACAAAAAGCTTCAACAGTAAAAAATGAAATAAAAAATTCTTAAAATAGAAAAAAGTTTATAAAATAAGGATATCAAGAAAGAAAATATTTTTGTATAGTTGTACAATGTGTTTCAAGTAAAAGTATCATCACAAAAGAGTCAAAAAGTTTAAAAAGTTGAGTTTCGTAAGTAAAAATGTAAGCTAGGGATACTTTATTTTTTCAAGAGAAAGTTCTGAAAATAAATTTAGGTTTCTCAAGTCTATAGTGCCATACAGTGTTTTAGGCCTTCACATTCACTCACTACTCACTCACTGACTCATAGCAATTTCACATCTGCTAGCTCCATTCACGCTAAGTACCTCATACAGGTATACTGTTTATCTTTTGTATCCTATTTTTACTATACTTTCTCTGTGTCTAGATATATTCAGACACATAAATACCATTATTTAATGATTTTCCACAGTACTCAGTACAGCAACATGCTGTACAGGTTTGCAGAGTAGGAGCAACAGGCTACACCATAAAGCCTATGTGTGTAATAAGCTACTACATCTAGTTGTGCATAACACTTTATAAAGTTCTCCCAAGGACAAAACTGTCCAATGATCCATTTTTCAGAACATATCCCTACTGTTAAGCAACACATAACTGTAATGGAAAAGTTCTTATTGCCTGGTGGTGTCATGGCCATTCTAGCCACTGTAATGTTGTAGTGGAACACATCATTCACGTATTTGTGGCGATGCTGCTATAAACAAACTTACTGTGCTGCCAGTTATTCAAAGTACAGCACATACAATGAGGGACAGTACATAATGCGTGCTCACAAATGACTTATTGGTTTTTGTATTTACTAATATTTTTATTAAATTATTTTTTACTTAGTAAATATTTTCTTTTATTTATTAAATGATATTTTCATCATTATTTTAAAACATATTGTTCCTATTTATGTAGGAAAATTTACTGTATGCTGCATTACGTCTTCAGCAGCCTCACACATCTCATGTTTACTCTGCCTCTTGACTGTATCAAGAGGTCACACTGAGTGACTAACCTACCAGCACTAGGTATATGTAAGTAAACTCTATGATGTTTGCACAATGATGAGGCTGCCTAGTGATGCATTTCTCAGAACATATCCCCATCATTTTGCAATACATAACTGTGTTCTGTCCCTCACCTGTCACTTAGGACTTCCTTCTACCAGGCGTCTCCCTGGCACCGATATTTAGGTCCTTCACTGGGATACACATTGGAGACCACAAAACAAGAAGCAAAATGTAACTAACATCTTGAAATACTATTTCTACAGATAAGTAATAAGTACTTGATGGTAGAGTTCTGATCATTTAATTTTGTTTTTATCATATAAGGTAGAAAGAAAATTTTTCTCTTTAAAACTGTGATCTTTGGGGGCCAGTACTGTAGTGTAGTAGGCTACTCCTTTGCCTGCAGCACCAGCATCCCATATGGGTGCCAGCTTGTGTCCCAGCTGTTCCTCTTCAGATCCAGCTCTCTGCTATCACCTGGGAAAGCAGGGGAAGATGGTCCAAGTCCTTGGGACCCTGCACCCACATGGGAGATCCGGAAGAACTCCTGGCTCCTGGCTTCAGATCGGCCCAGCTCTGGCTGTTGCAGCCATTTGGGCAATGAGTCAGCGGATGGAAGATCTTTCTCTCTGTCTCTATCTAACTCTACCTCTCAAATAAATAAAATCTTTAATAAATAATCCTTATAAACAATTTAATTTAAGTCAAACTTTTCTTTTTTCCCATATGTAACATAGCCTGTTTCATTACAAGTTCTTTGAATCCACCTCTCTTAAATAAAACTCATATAACTAGAGAATGTATACAAATATTACTAACAATAAAAAGCCATATTCTCAGATATTTATAAATGCTCAACTTATTTAAACCATAAAACTGATTAAACATTTATAATAAATAAGTGCCTCAAATTTCCCAAATAGGTATTAACAAATTTTTTGCATAAAGGCTTCCCAGAAGGATATCTATTTTTTAAAAATGACTCATTTCATACATTTCCCTCCTCTACACCCTACTCAAAAGTGGTCTTAGTGTAGCCCTCTGAGAATGTGCATAATCTAAGATGTAAAGCAGATAGACAGAAGGGCAGATTAGCAATTAGGTCATGAAAAACAGGCAGCATAAAATAGCTATGGCTAATCTACATGAGATGCATTTACTCAATTAAGTAGATGGAAATGTTATTATGAACTCAGTATTCCAATGATGGTCTGTAAAATTAAGAAGGATAGGGGCAAATGAAATGCTCGCTGGGGGATTTTGGACCTTTACATATTAATTCTAAAGTATACAGTGTAAAACCCTTAATGAAGTTAACAAAATTAATTAAAAGATTCTTTGCATGTAACCATTGGAGATGACATTAAAAAATACATGATAGTTTCCAACATTTTAACAGTGAATGTGACTGTTTTTTAACATTCTTAATATTGTTACCTTTTCTAAATACACCATTGACATAAAAATATGAGAGATGATTTTATGACTCAGTCTATTAAGTACTGTTTTAATATGCTTTCTGGTATTTACTAATTCCATTCTGAGTTCAGTAACTGATAGGCTAATGACACTGCTAACAAAGGCTGGTCCCCAGAAATTGATTTATTTTTAAATTTGTGTTCTTTATAGTCTTTTTTCTATTAGATAATAGCAAATTAGGGGGCAGGTGTTGTGGCGTAGAGGTTAAAGCCACCACCTGTGACACGGACATCCCATACAGGTGCCAGCTTGTGTCCCAGCTGCTCAACTTCTGAACCAACTCTCTCCTAATGGCCTGGGAAAAGCAGAAGATAGTTCAGGTATTTGGACCCTTGCCACCACATGGGAGACCTGGATGAAACTCTTGACTCCTGGCTTCAATCTGGCTCAGTCCTGGCCATTGAGGCCACCTGGGGAGTGAACCAGCAATGGAAGATCCCCCCCACCCCACCCCCACTGGTAACTCTGACTTTGAAATAAATAAATACATCTTTTAAGAAAGCAGCAAATTTTGAGAGAGTGATCACAAACTTCAATAGAAGTTTTTGCATTGTGATAAATACTTTATGTTTAACCCCCATTTTCAAAAGGGTAGAACACAGTCTTAATCCACTATTAGGGCATTATAAGAAATATATCAAAATTATAAAAATTAAGCAAATTATTTTAAACATTACATAAAAATGATAAGCTGTGTCTATGAGAACAATGAAATGTATTCATGTTGCCACCACAGGTAAATTTTGGGTTTATCTTTCTCATTACATATAAATGTGATTTTTCATTTCTTTTAGCTCATCTGAAAATGCTTAAAAATATTTATGTATCAGTTTTACTTAAAAATAACACATATTGGGGCAGTTACTTGCCTAGCAGTTAAGATGCATGTGTCTTACATGGGAGTGCCTGGGTTAAATTCACAGCTCCAACTTTGACTTCAGCTTCCTGCTAACACATACAAGCGAGGCAGCAGGAATGGTCAATTAGTTGAGCTCCTGTCACCCATGTGGGACACCTGGATTACATTTCTGCATCCTGACTTCGGCCCTGGCCCAGCTCTAGCAACTGCCAGAATCTGGGGAATGAATCAGCAGATGGAAGCTCTTTCTCACTGCTTCTCAAATTAAAACACACACACACACACACACACACACAATTAAATAAAAATTACACTTAGAGTTTCATTTGCCCACTTTTTTTCAAACACACAATCCCTATTCTAGAGCTCCCCAGATGTATGGAGGGGTTGTGGTAGACAGAAAAACAGCCTCCTAAATATGAGGACCTCATTGTAACCCCTAGGACCTGGACATGTGGTACTAAACAAAACAGATAGTCTCTATCCTCAAGGACCCTACATTCTATTTGGAGGAACCAGATGGCAAACAAAATAAATAAATAAATTGTAGGTGGTATTAAATGCTCTGAATAAAAATAAAGCAATGTAAAAAGAGTGTATATAGGCCGGCACCTCGGTTCACTTGGCTAATCCTCCGCCTGCAGCGCCAGTACTCTGGGTTCTAGTCCCGGTCAGGGCGCCGGATTCTGTCCTAGTTGCTCCTCTTACAGTCCAGCTCTCTGCTATGGCCCGAGAGTGCAGTGGAGGATGGCCCAAGTGCTTGGGCCCTGCACCCGCATGGGAGACCAAGAGGAAGCACCAGGCTCCTGATTGGCACAGCACGCTGGCCGTAGCGGCCATTTGGGGGGTGAACCAATGGAAGGAAGACCTTTCTCTTTGTCTCTCTAACTTTGCCTGTCAAAAAAGAGTGTGTGTGTGTATGTATGTGTGTGTGTGTGTGTGTGTGTGTGTATATATATATATATATATGGAAGATGTAGAATAAAAATAAGACAAAAGGATGAGGGTTAGAAAAATGTCTTCATTAATACTGTGTTCAACTTTTCTTAAAATCAACCAGGGCTTATTCTTGTTAAACAGAAGGTTTCTTTGCAACAATTTATTCAAGTTTATTCAATTATATAACAATAACACAAATGAAATGAAATTTTCAAAACAAAAATCATTTTCAGGTTTCTGAATTACTATAGTACCATTATAATAGAAAGAAAGTTGGCTAATTGGCTAATCTCAGTCAATAAATATCAATCATAGTTACACTACTGGAGTATTTTAAGATTTTGTAGATTTTGGATGCCCTGAGACTTGAGTGGTTATAGGACTTCGTGTAAAACTTTATGCCTCTTTCAATATTAGACTTTATGTGGTTCAATGATATAACAAATCATTTTCCAGGTGTAATTCATTAAGCACAGTAACTATCAGGAAGTAGCAAAGAAAGCACAGAAAATTTAATTATTGCTGAATTTAAGGGAAATCCACATTTTAAAAATTACTTTTATATGATATAGTTAACATAGTAAGACAGTGTTATAAACTCACTTTGAAGTATTTCGAGTTCAGTTTTAGTCAGTGCATCTTCCTTTTCTTTCAATCTCGTTTCTTTATATTTAGCATAAAACTGCCCAGCATCCTTAAAAAAGAAGTTATAAGTAAATTAACATAAAATTCAGCTTGCATTGATAGAATTTTCCATTCAACTTCATTTTAAAGCAGTATATTTAATTTATAATTAGCCTTTTTATGTTTTCAAATTTTATGATGAACAAAAGAAACTGAATAAACAATTCTTGATTATTTTTCTCTCTTGGCTAAGGCTAGAAACCACAGGAGTATAAATGTAAGAAGTTCTTATCTCTCAGAAATGGAAAGGGGGCATCCTCTTCCTGTTTTCTTCTATCACATTATACCTTCTGAATATTATACTAGATCTTGGACAGAGCCAAGGAAAATTCACTGCTGAACCAAATTATTTGACCCAGTAATTTACATGATTGTGATTAACATAGACTAACACTATTTTCATATTATTCCCTAACTCCAAAAATTTTCAAAATTATAACACGCAAATCTGATTACAAAACTTATAAGACCATGCAGGCAGATATGAAAGTTGTCACTTCTGCTTTCATCACCCACAGAAACTAGTATAAAACAATTACCATGGAGGGCAGACGATTGAGGACACACAGTATACATAAACAGTAGATGTCAGGACACAGTGGCTGTGGCTAGCATTGTGACACAGTGGGTTAAGCCACTGATTGCAATGCTAGCATACCATATAGGAGCGTAGGTTCAAGTTATGGCTGTTCTGCTTTTAATCCAGCTCCCTACTAACATGCCTGGGAAGGCAGAGGAAATTGGCTTAAGCATGTGGGCCCCAGCCTCCCACATGCGAGATCCAGATGGAATCCCTGACTCTTAGCCTTAGCCTGGCCCAGCCCTGATTGTGTGGCCGTTTGGGGAGTGAACCAGAGGATGGATGATCTCCTTCTTTCTCACTGTTGCTCTGCCTTTGAAACAAAGAAAGGAATCTTTAAAAAAAAAAAAAAAAAAGACATAGCAGCTGAAATCTCAGTGAGTGGTACACAGGTAAGACTTCAGCAGGGTACCAAAAATAAATAATAACTAAAGACAAAAAGAAAACTAGGCCTTAAATAATCACAGACATGAAAATAAACCAGTTGTCTCTTTAGGCATATGATGATTCTGACAATAAGGAAAAAAGCAAACCAGATCTTTCTCACACTCCTTGATTCAAACTTTGACTATTTCACAATGACCTACTTGTAGGTGCCAGGCCACACTGTGCTTCCAAGTCTAAAGGCCACTCTGTGCTTTCATGTCTTTGCATTTACTTGCCCTCAAGTTACAACGTTTGCTTTTGCCATTATTCTGAAAAACTCTTACTCTTCCTTGAAAACCCTGTTCAACCATCATTCCCTGAGCACGTCTTTCTGACTTTCTTTAGCAGAGACATTCTCTCCCAAATACTACTTCTGTACTTAAATACTTTCACACTGGCCGGCGCCGCGGCTCAATAGGCTAATCCTCCGCCTAGCGGCGCCGGCACACCGGGTTCTAGTCCCGGTCGGGGCGCCGGATTCTGTCCCGGTTGCCCCTCTTCCAGGCCAGCCCTCTGCTGTGGCCAGGGAGTGCAGTGGAGGATGGCCCAGGTGCTTGGGCCCTGCACCCCATGGGAGACCAGGAAAAGCACCTGGCTCCTGGCTCCTGCCATCGGATCAGTGCGGTGCGCCGGCCGCGGCGGCCATTGGAGGGTGAACCAACGGCAAAAGGAAGACCTTTCTCTCTGTCTCTCTCTCTCTCTCACTGTCCACTCTGCCTGTCAAAAAAAAAAAAAAAAAATACTTTCACACTTGCATGCATTATGCTACATTCACTCCAAAAAGATGAGATATTTCAGGTAAGGATGCTTATAAGCCCAATGCAAGTACCTGGCATAAAGCAGGCACTCAGTAAGTGTTGAAATAACTGAATTAGAGTGAAATATATGATGAACCTTCCAAAGAATGAAAGGGCTTGATGACCGACTTGTTTGGAATAAGAAGAGGGGTATCAAGGATAACTCTAGGTTAACATTCTCAGGATGTAATGTTCCTAGAGCAAGTAAGTCATAGACCTGTCTGAGAGAGTTTTGTTTCTACAGGAAACAAGGGAATAAAACTGAAATCTTTGACATTACTCAGACTAGATATAAATACATGAACACTGAAACTGTAGAATGCAATTATTATTTTTTTTTCCAATCGATGACTGGCTGTGTCCAAGTTAAAGCTTTCTCCTGAGATTTATCCCTCTTGAGGTTATATCCGAACTCTTCTCTGATAAAAAACTGGAAATGAGGTAGTCCTAAAATTACTGGATCAAAAAAACAAAGATGTACCTTTTATTTTTTTATTTCAACTTTTATGTTCTGACCTTATTTCTGCAAGCCTAGGCCAACTAAACAACGGTATAATCTGAAGAGCATAGATGGCCATGCTCCTGACTTACTCAATCTCCCATGCCCATATGTACTTTAAACTTCAACAGGGTTTGATGCTAAGGTTATTTATGGTCTCTTAACATTCCCCTCTCTACCTTAGGAAAAAAAAAACACTCAAGCCTAGGAATGTTATTTTATATTGAGCCATATAAGTCATTTATATCTTGGCATGAATGAATGAAATTAGCTTTTTATCTACAGAGTAGGATTTACTTACTTGTTTGAAAGAGAGGGAGAGGAAGGGAGAAGGGGAGAGAGGGAGACAGGGGGAGAGAGGGGGAAAGAAGGGGAGAGAGAGAGAGATTGAGCTCCCACCTACTGGTTTACTCCCCAAATGTTCACAAATGCCAGGGCTAGGGCAGGCCAGTCAGGAGCACAGAACTCAAACCAAGTCTCTCATGTGGGTGGCAAGGACCCAAATATTTGAGCCATCCTACGTTGTCTCCCAGGTTAAATCAGCAGGAAGCTGGAAATTGAACCCAGGTACCCTGACAAGGGATGTAGGTATCCCAAACAGTGTCTGAACTGCTCTGCCAAACACTAACAGTATGGAAGAAAAGGCCAGGAAGGCATTGGCTCCATGAGGGGAGCAGGAACTGTGGTACCATATAAACCATGAAGGATACAGATTATTTCTGAGAAGTGAAAGAAGGCACACTGATTTAATCATTGTACAGTACAGTGAAATGTAACCTACCTATAAAAAAGACAGGTGTTGAGGTGGCTCCAAGATAGTAGAGTAGGGAGGGAGCTTACTGCTCTAACCCAGGAGAAGATAGTTTTAAAAAAGTGGAGGGAGAGAGTGTCGTCTCAAAGAATATTTAGGGAGAAAATGGCAAAAGAAATGCTATCGAAATTAGAGGGATATGGTGGACCCACGTGGAGGGTGTGGGTGCCCACGACTTGGGACTCTAGTAGCTGACAGCCTATGTACCAGCGTTGGAAAGTGAGATGAGACCAGACTGCTGCAGCCCAAGCCACTGGTGAAAAAGCTGCAGGAAGAGCCTGGAGGTAAACCAGCTTGGAACACCATGGGCGATAGTGTACCAGCCAAGTTAGAGAAAAAAAAAAAGAAACCAAAAACCAAAAAAAAAAAAAGGACGGGATGGACACGTTTCTCTCTCCACTATCACTTTGCAACAGCGTCCTGTGACAAGCCAATACAGCAGGCCCCATTTTTGACACATGTAACAGCTGCACCAGCTTGTGTCCGTGCTCAGCAACCAGCTGAGCGGAGACTCCTGACACTGGAGGGGAGAACTAACGGAGCTAGAAGCTTGTGCCTGGGTAAGGCTTCTGTACTGGGACTGTGAAGAAAAGTGAGGGTGTGTGGGAGAACTCACTGGGACTTTGAGCAATCTCAGTGGGAGACTCCACATGCTTGAAGTTTCCTCATTACATGGTAAGAGACATTGCTGGAGAAACTGAACTTACACTGAGGACTGCACAGATCCTTTGTGTGGTCCTTGGGACAGAGCAGATGAGTATCATACCCACTGGGGCTAGTGCTCAGGCACTGGTCTGCTTTGAGGAGAGGAGCTCAGCTGAGAAGAATAAATTTCCCTTCTGATTAATAAAAAGAAGATTTACCATGCCACACCTGGATGTGTCACCTTAGGCATGCCCTTAACCCCAGAGAACTGAACAGAGATCTCTAGCCACGCCTACTACAAGCCTCTAGATATTCACCAAAAGGAGACATTCCACTTATCTACAGAGTTACAGTACAAAGATAAAAGCTGCCACAACAACAACAAAAAAGAAGCAGCAGCCAACGAGTCTCTCCACAAATGCCAAACAACAAATGCACCAATTCAAGAAATAAGAGGGGCTGGCGCTGTGACACAGCTGGTTAACGCCCTGGCCTGAAGCGCCGGCATCCTATATGGGTGCCAGTTAAAGTCTCGGCTGCTCCACTTCCAATCCAGCTCTCTGCTATGGCCTGGGAAAGCAGTGAAA
Source organism: Oryctolagus cuniculus (assembly GCF_964237555.1). Classification (NCBI taxonomy): domain Eukaryota; kingdom Metazoa; phylum Chordata; class Mammalia; order Lagomorpha; family Leporidae; genus Oryctolagus; species Oryctolagus cuniculus. The sequence goes on from NC_091444.1 coordinate 48,179,639, forward strand.
GATGGCCCAAGTCCTTGGGCCCCTGCACCTGCATGGGAGACCCGGAAGAACCTCCTGGCTCCTGGCTTCGGATCAGTGCAGCTCCGGCTGTTGCGGCCAACTGGGGAGTGAACCAGCAGACAGAAAACCTCTCTCTCACTCTCCCTATGCCTTTCCTCTCTCTGTGTAACTCTTTCAAATAAATAAATAAATCTTAAAAAAAAAAAAAGAATAAGGAAGACAACATGATGTCCCCAGAAGAACATGACACTTCAATACTAGATTGTGAAGATGATGAGATGGAAGAAATCCAAGAATTGGAATTCAAAAAATTAATCATAAGATTGCATAGAAGTAATCAGAAGCAAATGCACAAACCATTGAAATCTGTACAGGACATCAAAGAAAATTTCTCCCATGAAATTGAGATCTTAAGAAATCCAGGCCGGCGCCGCAGCTCACTAGGCTAATCCTCCGCCTTGTGGCGCCGGCACATCGGGTTCTAGTCCCAGTCAGGGTGCCAGATCCTGTCCCGGTTGCCCCTCTTCCAGGCCAGCTCTCTGCTGTGGCCAGGGAGTGCAGTGGAGGATGGCCCAAGTACTTGGGCCCTGAACCCCATGGGAGACCAGGATAAGTACCTGGCTCCTGGCTTTGGATCAGCGCGGTGCGCCAGCCGCAGCGCACTGGCCATTGGAGGGTGAACCAACGGCAAAAGGAAGACCTTTCTCTCTGTCTCTCTTTCACTGTCCACTCCGCCTGTCAAAAAAAAAGAAATCCAAATGAAATTAACAATTCAATATAACAAACAAAAAATGCAGTGGAGAGCCTTAAAAACAGAATCGGTGAAGAAAGAATACTGGACTAAGAAGACAAAGCACAGGAAATTACACAGTCAGACCCAACACAAGAAGAAAAAATTGGAAAACTGAAAAACACTGTTGGAATCTACAGGATACTATAAAAAGACCCAAACTATGGGTTCCAGGAGTTGCTGAAGGCATGAAAAGAGAGAAAGGATTAGAAGGGCTTTCTAGTGACATAACAACACAAAACTTCCCTAGTTTGGAGAAAAAAAGGGACATCTAAGTACAGGATCCACATAGAACTCCTAATAGACATGACCAGAAAAGATCCTCACCACAATACACTGTAATCAAACTCAACACAGTAGAACACAAAGAGAAGTTTCTAAAATGTGCAGAAGAGAAACACCAGATTACTTTCAGAGGATCTCCAGTAAGACTCACAGTGGACTTCTTACCAGAACCCCACAGCCCAAGATAGAATGATGAGATATAGTCCAAGTCTTAAGAGAAATAAACTGTCATCCCAGAATATTATACCCTGCAAAGTTCTCATTTATGAATGAAGGTGAAATAAAGACATTCTATGACAAACAGAAATTGCAATGAAGCTGGAAACAAGCAACTCGGGAATCTCTAGAGCATATGCATTCACATGGAGACTGAACAACATGCTCCTGAATGAACAGTGGATCATAGAAGAACTCAAAAAAGAAATCGAAAAATTTCTGGAAACAAATGAAGACAACAACACAATACATCAAAACATATGGGATACAGCAATACATGTGTTAAGAGGAAAGTTTATAGCAATAGGGGCCTACATCAAGAAATTGGAAAGGCACCAAATAAATGAGCTATCAATGCATCTCTAAGATCTAAAAAAAGAACAGCAAACCAAATGCCAAAGTAGTAGAAAAGAAATAATTAAAATTAGAGAAGAAATAAACAGAATTAAATCAAAAAATACAAAAGATCAGCAAAATGAAGAGATGGTTTTTTAAAAAGATAAACAGGCCAGCACCGTGGCTCACTAGGCTAATCCTCCGCCTAGCGGCGCCGGCACACCGGGTTCTAGTCCCGGTCAGGGCGCCGGATTCTGTCCCGGTTGCCCCTCTTCCAGGCCAGCTCTCTGCTGTGGTCAGGGAGTGCAGTGGAGGATGGCCCAGGTGCTTGGGCCCTGAACCCCATGGGAGACCAGGAAAAGCACCTGGCTCCTGGCTCCTGCCATCAGATCAGCGTGGTGCGCCGGCTGCAGCGGCCATTGGAGAGTGAACCAACGGCAAAGGAAGACCTTTCTCTCTGTCTCTCTCTCTCTCACTGTCCACTCTGCCTGTCAAAAAAAAAAAAAAAAAAAAAAAAAAGAGAAGACCAAAATTAATAAAATTAGAGATGAAAAAGGAAATGTAACAACAGATACCACAGGAAAAAAAGCATTATCAGAAATTACTACAAAGAACTGTATGCCAACAAATGGGGAAACCTAGAAGAAATGGATAGATTCCCAGACACATACAACCTACCTAAATTGAGCCATGAAGACACAGAAAACCTAAACAGACCCATAACTAAGACGGAATCAGTAATTAAGGTGCTCTCAACAAAGAAAAGCCCAGGACCAGATGGCTTCACTGCTGAATTCTACCAGACATTTAAAGAACTAACTCCAATTCTTCTCAAGCTATTAAAAACCACTGAAAGAGAGGGAAACTTTCCAAATTCTATGAAGCCAGCATCACCTTAATTCCTAAACCTGAAAAAGATGCAACAGAGAAAGAGAATTATAGGCCAATTTCCCTGATGAATACAGATGCAAAAACCCTCAACAAAATTCTAGACAATCGAATCCAATAACACATCAGAAAGATAATCCACCCAAACCAAGTGGGATTTATCCCTGGTATGCAGAAATGGTTCAGCATTCATGAACAATCAATGTGATATATCAACGAACTGCAGAACAAAAAAAAAATATATGATTATCTAAATAGATGCAGAGAAAGCATTGGATAAAATACAACACACTTTCATGATGAAAACTCTTAAGCAAACTGGGTATAGAAGGAACATTCCTCAATACAGTCAAAGCAATTTATGTCAAATCCATGGCCAGCAACATATTGAATGGGGAAAAGCTGTAAGCATTCCCACCGATTCGGAACCAGAAAGGGATGCCCACTCTCAGCATTACTATTCAATATAGTCCTGAAAGTTTTAGCCAGAGCCATTAGGCAAGAAAAAGGGATTAAAGGGATACAAATTGGGAAGGAGGAAGTCAAACTATCCCTATTTTGCAGACGACATTACTCTATATATAGGGGATCCAAAAGACTCCACCAAGAGAATACTGGAACTCATAGAAGAGTTTGGAAAAGTAGCAGGATATAAAGTCCATACACAAAAATCGACAGCCTTTGTACAAAAAATATAGCCACAGCTGAGAAAGAACTTCTATGATCAATCCCATTCACATAGCTACAAAAAAAAAATCAAATACCTTGGAATAAATTCTACCAAGGATGTCAAAGATCTCTACGATGAGAATTATAAAATATTAAAAAGAAAGAAATAGAAGAAGATACAAAAAAATGGAAAAATCTTCCATATTCATGGATTGGAAGAATCAGTATCATTAAAAGTCCATTCTTCTGAAAGCAGTTTACAGATTCAATGCGATACCAATCAAAATACACGCAGGAGACCTTGAACAGCTAAAGCAATCTTAGACAACAAAAACAAAGCCGGAGGCATCACAATACCAGATTTCAAGACATACTACAAGGCAGTTGTAATTAAAACAGCCTGGTACTTGTACAAAAGCAGATGGATAGACAAATGGAAGAAAGAAACACCAGAAATCAATCTAAACATCTACAACCAACTTATATTTGATCAAGAAGCTAAAACCAATCCCTGGAGCAAGGACAGTCTATTCAACAAATGGTGCTGGGAAAACTGGATTTCCACATGCAGAAGCATGAAGCAAGACCCCTCCTTTACACCTTACACAAAAATCCACTCAACACAGATCAAAGATCTAAATCTATTACCTGACACCATCAAATTATTAGAGAACATGGGGAAACCCTACAAGATATAGGCACAGGCAAAGACTTCTTGGAAAAGACTCCAGAAGCATGGGTAGTAAAGCCAAAATTAACACATGTAATCACATCAAATTGAGACGTTTCTGTACAGCAAAACAAACAGGAGGCTGGCGCCGTGGCTCATTTGGCTAATCCTCTGCCTGCAGCGCCGGCACCCCAGGTTCTAGTACCGGTTGGGGTGCTGGATTCTGTCCTGGTTGCTCCTCTTATAGTCCAGCTCTCTGCTGTGGCTCGGGAAGGCAGTGAAGGATGGCCCAAGTGCTTGGGCCCTGCACCTGCATGGGAGACCAGGAGGGAGCACCTGGCTACAGGCTTTGGATCGGTGCATGCCATTGGGGCCATTTGGGGGGTGAACCAATGGAAGGAAGACCTTTCTCTCTGTCTCTCTCACTGTCTAACTCTGCCTGTCAAAAAAACAAAAAAACAAAAAAAAAAACCAGGAACGTGAAGAGGCAACTAACAGAATGGGAGAAAATATTTGCAATTTATGCAACTGATAAAGATTAATAACCAGAATATATAAAGGGATCAAGAAACTCCACCACAACAAAACAAACAACCCACTTAAGAGATGGGGCAAGGACCTAAATAGACATTTTTCAAAAGATGAAATCCAAATGGCTAACAGACACATGAAAAACTGTTTGGGATCACTAGTCATCAGGGAAATGAAAATCAAAACCACAATAAGGTTTTCTCTCACCCCAGTTAGAATGGCTTTCATAGAGAAACCAACAGACAGCAAATGATGGCAAGGCTTTAGGGAAAAAGGTACCCTAATTCACTGTTGGTACGAATACAAATCAGTAAAACCATTATGGAAGACAGTTTGGAGATCCCTTGGAAATCTGAATATAGTCCCACCATACGACTCAGCCATTCCACTCCTCAGAATTTACCCAAGGGAAATGAAATCAGCAAATAAAAGAATTATCTGCACCCCCATGGTTACTGCAGCTCAATTCACAATAGCTAAGACATGGAATCAACCTAAATGCCCATCAATGGAAGACTGGATAAACAAGTTATGGGATATGCACTCTATGGAATACTGCACAACAATAAAAAAAAGAATACGAAATCCAGTCATTTGCAACAAAATAGATGAATCTAGAAAACATCATACTTAGTGAAATAAGCCAATCTCAAAGGGACAAATATCAGATGTTCTCCCTGATCTGTGACAACAGAACACCTAAAAGGAAACCTATAGAAGTAAAATTGACACAATGAGAAGCAATGACTTGAACAGCTCTTGTTTTGACTGTCGAGGAACAGTTTACTATCTTTTTTATTATTTTCATTTTCTACTTAATACAATTGGTCGAACTCTTAACACAGCATAATTCATAGGTGAATAAAACCAACTGAAAATAGATCCCAGTAAAAAATAAGAGTGGGAATGAGAGAGAGGAGCTGTACAGCTCAGCACACATTCCCACAAACTTAACCCTAAGGGTAAAACTAAAAACTTGCCCTGGTACTCCAAACCCCATTAAGCTGGGTAGTACTAATGCCATTTTACTTGTTAAAGTGATCATATAAAGTGTGTAATTGATCATATAGAAAGGTTTAAGTATTAAAGGGATCACATAAATAAGACCAAGTGTCTGGTAATAACAATAGATGAAATATTGTTTCCTTTTTAATTCTAACATGTGAAGAAGTCCACACTGCAGACTCATGGAATGACAAATGCCCTAAACCGCACTTTGATCTCAGAATCAGACCTTAAGGCATTCATATCTGGCTGAAAAGCCCATAAGAGCATTTTAGGCATGGAAAGTGAAGACACTGTGGCAAAAAATTATCTACATGAAGGATCTCTGTGAGTGTGACCCCAGTGGAAAGAAGGGGGCAACAAAGAAGGAAGTACTTTTCTCTGAAGGGAGGAGAGAACTTCCACTTTGCTTATGGCCCTGTCTAAATACTGACGGAGCTTGTGGACTCAAAAGGCTTCCATAGCCTTGGTGGTTCATGTCAAGTGCCTCGGGTGATTACTGACATCATAAATAAGAGTGTCAATTGTTAAATCAACAACAGGAGTCACTGTGCACTTGCTCCCCACGTAGGACCTCTGTCCTTAATGAGTTGTACTCGAGAATTAACTGTAAAACTTGTTTTCAAACAGTACTTTATACTCTGTGTGTGTGTGTGTGTGTGCTCGCAAATTGTGGAAATCTTTACTTACCATGAAATTGGTCTTCTGTATATAAAATTAATAAAAAATGAATCTTAATAAAGAATGGGATGGGAGAGGGAGTAGGATGTGGGACGGGAGTGGGGATGAGAGGGTGGGTATGGGGAGAGAACCGCTATATTCCTAAAGCTGTACCTATGAAATTTGTATTCATTAAATAAAAGCTCTTTAAAAAAAAAAAAAAAAAAAAAAAAAGACGACGACAGGGTGTTGAAGCCAGAATACCTGGATTCTGATCTTAGCTTTAGGCGCTGGATTTGTGTTATTGAAAGTTAATCCACTGCTAGGGAAATCAGCATCCCATATGGGTGTGGGGTCCTGAGTCCCAGCTGATCTACTTTGGATCCAGCCCCCTGTTGATGGCCTGGGAAAAGCAGAAGGCGGCCTAACTGCTTGGGACCCTGCCACCCACATGGGAGACCTGGATGAAGGTCCTGGTTCTTGGCTTTGGCCAGGTCCAGCCCTGGCCCTTGCAACCATCTGGGGAGTGAACCAGTGGACCGAAGATTATCATTCATTCATTCATTCTCTCTCTCTCTCTCTTCCTCTGTGTAACTCTTTCAAAATAAACATAAATCTTAAAACAAAAAGATCTTAGCTCTGCCATTTTATTAAACATGACATTCACCAAATTATTCCAATTCTCTATGGAGCAGTTTTCTCATTGTTAAAAGGAGTATAATAAAAGTACCACATAGGGCTGTTGTGAAGATTAAATGTGTTACACTTAGAATGTCATCGTGTACATAGCTAGGCCTTATACATATTCACAACTGTCATTATTATTCATCATTTTGACAAGAATCCTATTGCTTACCACAAAGTAAGCATGAGCTGTTATGCTTCATGCATTACTAAAACACTCCTTACCATATTCTGTAACTTCCTGCATATATAACTTCTCTTCACCTATGTTTCCCTTGCCTCAATGTAAAGAACTTTTTGCTGGGTAACAGTAACTATTCCTAGTTATTCTGCTGAATTTGAACATCTTTCAAAAATAAATGAGAGAGACAGAGAGATCCCATTTGCTGATTCACTTGCCTCCAATAGTTGAGACTGGGTCAGGTGGAAGCCAGGAGCTAGGAACTCAATTCATGTGGATGGCAAGGACCCACGTACTTGAGTCCTCACCTGCTGCCTGCCAGGTAGGTACTAACAGGAAGCTAGAATTGACAGAGGAGCTGGGACTCAAACTCAGGTACTATAATATGGAATGCAAGCATCTCAAGCAGCACTTTAATTGATATACCAAAAACATGAACCCCCAAATTTGAACACTTCCCTGCTAGTATTTCTTCTTTCTGATACAGCACATAATCCCACTAAAAGTTTGTCTTTCAAATACCCCTTTGATCCAAAACCACACTTACTCTAGGACTGCAATATACCCAATCACCTTAACCTACTCCATTTAGCTAAAGGATTTAACACATTCCTTATTCTCACCCCTGTCTGTTTTAGGAAAAGAATCCTATCTTCCTTTTGTTTCATTTCTAAGCATTTACTTAAATGTTCCTCAAGTGACCATCACTATGGTGTAGCAGGTTAAGCTGCTGTCTACAGTGCCAATATTCCCATATGGGCATCAGTTCATGTTCTAGATGCTCTATTTCCAATCCAGCTCCCTGTAATGAGCATGGGAAAGCAGCCGAAGATGGCCCAACTGCCTGGACCCCTCCACACATGTGGGAGACCTGGAAGAAGCTCCTGGTTTCAGCCTGGCCCAACTCTGGTCATTGCAGCCATTTGGGGAGTGAACCAGTGGATGGAAGATTTCTCTCTCCCCTCTCTCTGTCTCTCTCTCTCTCCATGTAACTGACTTTCAAATAAATAAATCTTAAAAAAAAAAAAAAAAAAAAAGAAGATGTCCCTCATGTTTTTACGTTTCTTCATTTCGTACTTGTACTTTTAGCTATAATTACATTATACCCACTTCAGGAACCATTACTTCTCAATAAACCTACAATCTCAAATAATACTACCATACTAAATAACTGTTCCAACCATTCTTGTATACAATGTGAGGTACCACACATTAAGACACACTCACAAAAAATGAAAGTAATAAAAATAATGAGGCGACTTGGACTGGAGTTGAGAATATTAGGAATAACAGAGTAACTACCATGGATTATCTTAAAGGTTGAGACAGGAAAGAACGGTGGTATAAATTACTATAAGGGTAGTTCACAGAAAGTAATTATGAAAAATAAACCTATGCATGGCTTTGAAGATTGTTTAGTAGTCAAAATAAATTTATCTTTTAATTCCATCTTCTACAGACATTAAGGAGTACCCTCATATATGTGGTCCCAGAGATGTAGGCTTCAATTTTGGATAAATGTAAGGAAGAACTTTCCAATAATTAAAATGACTTGAACATGAAATAGACCTTGAAGGTAGCATTCCAAAAGAGACCAGGTGGCTATGTTCTAGAGGTATTTCATGATTGAGAAGGAGCTGAAACTGTTTAGTAGAGAAAATAAACATAAAATAACCTGCAACTGGAGGTTGCAATTTGCTCGACAGAAACTTCTTATCCATCCTGCGCCTGCCACACTATATCATAAAAGCTTAATAAATATTTAGTAAATGGAAGAGTGCTTACTTTAATTGATAGAGCTCTGGATTGCCCAGATTTAGCCCCAAATATTATGTTACATTATTCCAAGCAATATTATGTTACATTATTCCAAACAGAAAGTGTTCCTATTCTCCAGTTTATAGTCATAAATGGAACCATGAGCAGAAGTTTTTACTCTAGAAGCAATTTTCTTAATACATAACAACATTCCTTGAAGACAACAAAGACTGCCTGTATGAACATCAACCAGAGGAATTATTTACACTTAAAATTACAGCTAACTTGAAGAATTCATGAGGAGTATTCTTTGAATGTAACTGCATGGACTCCTCAACGAAAAGCCATAAATGACTATATTTAGTTATAGTTATTTATTGAACCACTTTTATATGCACTGTACTTTCTTAGAATGTGTAGGGATTATATAAGACCAAACAGGTGGCCTTATAAATATATAAAAATAACTTTAAATGTTAATCAAAACATAAAACATATATTTCTACCAAAGACAGAATTTTTCTTTTTCTTTCTTATTACTTGCAGGGTCTAGAAGAATATAAGGAACACGGCAGGCAGTAGATAAATATTTGTTGAAGATAAAGTGGTAGGCACCAAATCTTCTACCTGTTTTCCCACATTTTCTTGACCTCTTTAGATGGAGTGATACAACTAGTTCTGGATGTGCAGAATATGGAATTAACATGTGTCATTTCCAAATCAACCAACACAAAATCTTCAGCAAACCTCTAGCTCTCTGTTTTTGCCACAGTGACCAAGGAGGCCTATACTACAGATGGGCACAGCTAGAAGATGGTGAAGACATAACTGTTCTGAGACCCTGCATGGCTACCTCGAGCAGAATGTACCCTTTCTCAGATGGACAGACCAATGGAACAGACTAGAAACACCAGAAATCAATCTAAACATCTACAACCAACTTATATTTGATCAAGAAGCTAAAACCAATCCCTGGAGCAAGGACAGTCTATTCAACAAATGGTGCTGGGAAAACTGGATTTCCACATGCAGAAGCATGAAGCAAGACCCCTCCTTTACACCTTACACAAAAATCCACTCAACACGGATTAAAGATCTAAATCTATGACCCGACACCATCAAATTATTAGAGAACATTGGAGAAACCCTACAAGATATAGGCACAGGCAAAGACTTCTTGGAAAAGACTCCAGAGGCATGGGTAGTAAAGCCAAAATTAACACATGTAATCACATCAAATTGAGAAGTTTCTGTTCTGCAAGAGAAACAGTTAGGAAAGTTAAGAGGCAACCAACAGAATGGGAGAATTATTTGCAAATTATGCAACTGATAGAGGATTAATAACCAGAATATATAAAGGGATAAAGAAACTCGGCAACAACAAAACAACCCACTTAAAAGATGGGCCAAGGACCTAAACAGACATTTTTCAGAAGAGGAAATCCAAATGGCCAACAGACACATGAAAAAATTTTCAGGATCACTAGCCATCAGGGAAATGCAAATCAAAACCACAATGAGGTTTCACCTCACCCCAGTTAGAATGGCTTTCATACAGAAATTAAACAACAACAGATGCTGGCAAGGATATAGGGGAAAAGGCACACCATTCCACTGTTGTTGGGAATGCAAACTGGTAAAGCCACTAAGGAAGACAGTTAGGAGATTACTCAGAAACCTGAATATAGCCCTACCATATGACCCAACCATCCCACTCCTCAGAATTTATCCAAGGGAAATTAAATTGGCAAATCAAAGAGCTATTATACCTCCATGTTTATTGCAGCTCAATTCACAATAGCTAAGACATGGAATCAACCTAAATGCCCATCACCAGAGGACTGGATAAACAAATTATGGGATGTGTACTCTATAGAACACTATATAGCGGTTAAAAAAATCTGGTCATTTGCAACAAAATGGAGGAACTAGAAAACATCATGCTGAGTGAAATAAGCCAGTCCCAAAGGGACAAATATCATATGTTCTCCCTGATCTGTGACAACTAACTGAGCACCTAAAAGGAAACCTGTAGAAGTGAAACAGACACTATGAGAAACAATGACTTGATCAGCCCTTGTCTTGACTGTCAAGGAACAGCTTACTATGTTATTCTTTTTAGTATTTTTCTCTTTCTACTTAATACCATTGGTTAAACTCTTTAACACACAATTATTCTTAGAAGTTTTAATCCAACTGAAAATTGATCCCTGTTAAAAATAAGTACGGGAGCCGGCGCCATGGCTCACTAGGCTAATCCTCCGCCTTGCAGTGCCAGCATATCGGGTTCTAGTCCTGGTTGCCCCTCTTCTAGGCCAGCTCTCTGCTGTGGCCAGGGAGTGCAGTGGAGAATGGCCAAGGTACTTGGGCCCTGCACCCCATGGGAGACCAGGAGAAGCACCTGGCTCCTGCCATCAGATCAGCGCGGCCATTGGAGGGTGAACCAATGGCAAAGGAAGACCTTTCTCTCTGTTTCTCTCACTGTCCACTCTGCCTGTTAAAAAATAAGTATGGGAATAAGAGAGGGAGGAGATATACAGTTTGGCACATGCTCACTCAGACTTACTCATAAGGGTAAAGCTAGAAACGTTCCATGGACTCCAAATCCCATTAAGTTGGCAGGTACCGATGTCATCTTACTAAAGTGATCAGTTTAAGTTCATAATTGTTCATAAAGATAGAATTAAGTCTCAAAGGGATCACATAGATAAGACCAAGTGTCTGGGCCGGCGCTGCAGCTCAATAGGCTAATCCTCCGCCTGTGGTGCCAGCACACTGGGTTCTAGTCCCGGCTGCTCCTCTTTCAGTTCAGCTCTCTGCTGTGGCCCAGGAGTGCAGTGGAGGATGGCCCAAGTGCTTGGGCCCTGCACCCGCATGGGAGACCAGGAGAAGCACCTGGCTCCTGGCTTCGGATCAGCGCGGTGCACTGGTTGCAGCGTGCCGGCCGCAGTGGCCATTGTGGGATGAACCAACAGAAAAAGGAAGACCTTCCTCTGTCTACTCTGCCTGTCCAAAAAAAAAAAAAAAGGCCAAGTGTCTGGTAATAACAATAGATAGAATTAAAAAGGAGAGAACGAGAACAATCCAACATGGGAAGCAGGATACACAGCAGACTCATAGAATGGCAAATGCCCTAAACAGCACTCTGGTCTCAAGAATCAGCCCTTAAGGCATTCAGCTCTGGCTGAAAAGCCTACGAGAGTTTCTCAGGCATGGAAAGCCAAGACACTGAGGGGAATAAAATAACCTAAATGAAAGATCTCTGTGAGTTGCGATTCCAGTGGAAAGAAGGTACTTTTCTCTGAAGGGAGGAGAGAATTTCCACTTTGGTTATGGCCTTGTCTAAATAAAGTCAGAGTTTGTGAACTCAAGAGGCTTTCATAGCCTTGGCAGCTCATGACAAGAGCCTCGGGTGATCACTGACGTCATAAATAAGAGTGTCAATTGTTAAATTAAAAGCAGGAGTCACTGTGCACTTACTCCCCATGTAAGATCTCTGTCCTTAATGTGTTGTACTATGAGAATTAATGGTAAAAATAGTCTTCAAACAGTTCTTTATACTTTGTGTGTCTGTGTGGGTGCAAAGTGTTGAAATCTTTACTTAGTATATACTAAGCTGATCTTCTGTATATAAAGATATTTAAAAAATGAATCTTAATGAAGAATGAGATGGGAGAGGGAGTAGGAGATGGGATGGTTTGTGGGTGGGAAGGTGGTTATGAGGGGAAAAACCACTATAATACAAAAGTTGTACTTTTGAAATTTATATTTATCAAATAAAAGTTTTCTAAAAAAAAAGAATGTACCCTTTCTTATCAAAAAGTGAAACTCATGTGGCATAAGCTAGGACAAAATTGTAAAGTCCCTGGAATTAGAGGATGACCTGTGCCTTATTATAGTTTTTCTATCAGTCTATTGTGATTTTAAGTTGAGTATTATCTGAAATGCTTGGAATTCGAAATGTTCTGAATGTTGCTTTCCCAGATTTTTTAAAATATTTGCATATATAATAAACTATATTACAAATGGGACTAAGTCTCAACATGAAATTAATTTGTGTTTCATATACACCTAACACACATAGCCTGAAGGTAATTTTATATAATATCTTTAACAATTTTGTGGATGAAACAAAGTTTGTGTACATCAAACCATCAGACTTGTGACATCCTATTGATGCTCACAAAGTTGAGATACTGAAGCATTTTTGGGATTTGGATTTTCTCGACTTACAGTACAAATAGTAAGTGCTGCTTTTGGATTTTCTCAACTTACGTACAAACAGTAAATGCTGTAAAGTTAATATGGAGCACATGTAATGGGAATTTTTCATACTAATGATGACAATTTAGCTAAGCCCTCAGAGGTAATATTTCTGAGGTTAGTGAACTGTGAGATGGAGAATATCCATACATAAATCTTTCCTTTAACATTTTTTTTCTTACAGCTATTACCACTCATGCCATATTTTTCTCTATAGATATTTATGAACATTAATTGATTTTAACTGTTACATAAAAATTGCATGTTTATGGGATACCACCTGATATCTTGATATGTATATACACTATGCAATGTTCAACTCAGGGTAATCATAATCTCCTCCTCATTTATCATCCTTTTTGGTAAGAATATTTAAATCCTTTATTCTAGTTTTAAAAAAATATTGTACATTACTATTATCTATATATCAATAGAACACCAGAAATTCTTTCGTTTAAATGTAACTTAATTCCCATTAATCAACTTTTCTCTTTTCCCTCTCTTCAGCCACTGGTAACCACCATTCTACTAGAATTTTTTTTTATATATATTTCCAAATAAATGAGATCATGAAGTACTTGTCTTTGCCTAATTTTACTTAATGACCTTTATGTTGCCACAAATGACAGGATTTCATCCTTTTTTCAAAGATTTGTTTCTTTATCTGAAAGGGAAAAGGAAAAAAAGAGGGAGAAGGAGGCAGAGAGGAAAAGGGAAATCTTCCATCTACTAGTTCACTCCCTAAGTGGCCACAACAACCAAGTCTGGGTAGGCCAATTCTAGGAACCGGGAATTCCATCCCGGTCTTCCACATGGGTGGCAGTTGACTTGAACTATCTTCTACTGCCTTTGCAGGCACGTTAACAAGAAGCTGGATAAGAAGTGGAGTTGCTGGGACTCAAGCTGGCACTCTGAGATGCCAGTGTCACAAGTAATAGCTTAACCTACTGCACCACAGTAGCGGCTCACTACTTCATTCTTTTGTATGGCAAAATAGCATTGATTGTATACACATCCGTGTGTGTGTGTGAGAGAGACTAGAGCTGTAACACTGGTATGTGAACGTTTATTTCCTTTGGATATATACCCAGTAATGGGACTGCTGGATTATATGGTAGTTCCACTTAAAAATTATTTATTCAATTTATTTCAAAGGCATAGAGAGGGATAGGAAAATCTTCCATCTCTGCTCCCTCCCCATATCCCTATAATAGCCAGAGTGAGGCCAAGCCAAAGCTAGGATCCCAGAACTCCATCTGTGTTTCCCACATGGGTGGAAGAAATCCAATTACCAGGGTATTATCCCGAAGTTGAATTGGGCAGAATAGCTAGAACTAGAACTAGCACTCTGATCTGGTACGTGAGTGTCAAAAGCAATGTCTTAACCATCATACACAGCACCTGCCCCTAGTTCTGTTTTTAATTTTTTTAAGGAACTTCTGTTGTTTTCCTCAATGGCTGTACTAATTTACATTCCCACCAAGAGTGTACAACGGTTCCTTTTCTCCACTTCCTTACCTTACCAGCTCATTATCTTTTCTCTTTCTGATAATTTTAACTGGTGTGAGTTGATACCTGATTGTAGATTTGATTTGCATTTCTCTGATGATTAATGATGTTGAGCATTTCAATGTATTTGTTGGACATCTGCATATCATATATATATATATATACATCCATTTTCCATTCTACAACTGGATTATTTGTTCCTGTGATATTGTGTTTCTTATAAATTCAGGTACTAATTCTTTGCTTAGTTCACAAATGTATATTTCACAAATATTTTTTCCCATTCTGTAGGTGGCCTCTTCAATCTCTTAGCTTCCATTAACATGCAGAGTGTTTTTTTTTTTTTACTTTCATAAGTAAAAACTTATTTTTCTTATGCTTTTGGGTCTTATCCATAAAATCCTTGTCCATTCCAATGTCCTGAACCATTTTCCCCGATGTTCTTTTCTAAAAGTTTCAGGTCTGACATTTACATGCTCGACTAATTTTTAATTGATTTTTTAAAAGATTTAAAAAAATTTATTTGAAAGAGAGAGAGAGAGACAGAAGAATCTTCCATCTACTGGTTCACCACCTAGATGGCTGCAACGGCCAGGGCTACACTGAAGTGAGAGCTTCATCTGGGTCTCCCTTGTGGGTGGCAGGGACCCCAACACTCGGGCCATCTACTTTTTCTAGGCCATTGGCAGGGAGCTAGATTGCAAGTGGAGAAGCCAGGACTCAAATTGGCACTCACATGGGATGCCAGGATCGCAGGAGGTAGCTTTACCCGCTATGCCACAATGCTGGTCTTTGAGTTGATTTCTGATTTTTGTACGTGATGAAAAATAGGGGCCTACCATCATTCTTATACAAGTAGATATTCAATTTTCCTAGCACCATTTACTGAAGACTGTCCTTTTTCCAATGTGTGTTCTTAGCATCTTTGTTGAAGATCAGTTGGCTATAGATGCATGGGTTAATTCACGAGTTTTCTATCTTCCAAAAATTTACTAGTTAGTGTGTTGTCCTGTTTAGAACTCCCTTGAACATCTCGTGTAGGACAAGTTTGTTGATGATAAATTCTCTCAGGTTTCAATTTTCTGGGACCGTCTTTATTTCTTCTTATCTGAGGGACATCATTTTACAGAGTGCAGTATTCTTAGTTGGCTGTCCCCTGACCTCTACTTCAGTACTTTGAAAACTCACCCTACTCTCTCTTGGCCTGTGAGGTTTCTGCTGAGAAGTCTGGAGTCAGACAAACTGGGACACCTTACATTTGACTTGTTTCTTTTCTCTTGTAGTTTTTTAAAGGTTTATTTATTTATTTGAAAGGCAGAGCTACAGAGAGGCAGAGCAGAGAGTTATTCCATCCACTGGTTCACTCCCCAAACAGCTGCAATGACCGGAGCTGGGCTGATCTGAAGCCAGAAGCCAGAAGCCAGAAACTTCTTCTAGTTCTCCCATGTGGGTGCTGGGACCCAAGCACCTGTGCCAACTTCTACTGCTTTCCCAGGGCATAGCAGAGAGCTGGATCGGAAGTGGAGGAAGTGAAGCAGCCGGGTCTCAACCGGTGCCCATAGGAGATGCCAGCACTGCAGGTGGCAGCTTTACCTACTTTGCCACAGCACTGGCCCCTCATTTGCAGTTTTGAGAATCCTCTCTTTACCTTTAACCTTGGAGAATTTGAAAATACGTCTTAGGGTAGACTTGGCTGAATCTGACAGGTGACCTCAGACTTTCCTGCATCTAGACTCCTCTTGAGATTTGGAGATATTTTCTGTTATTCTTTCTTTGAATACACTTTCTACCGCTTTGGTCTGCAAGCTCCTCTTGAACCCTAGTAACTTGGATGTGTACTCTTTTCATGCTCTCCTGAAGTTCCCGTGAACTTCTGTCATTTCTCTTCATTCTTTATTCTCCTGTGTATTTTCAAATAGCTTGCCTTTGACTCACTATTCTTTCATTTGGTCTCTACCATTAATGCCATGTGTCACATTTTAAAAATTTTGCTTAATGTAATTTATAACTCAAGGATTTTTTAAAAATTATTTCATATTTGAGGGGTTGAGAAGGAACACAGAGAGAGAACATTACCAACAGCTGGTTAACTACCCGTATGCCCACAACCACTGGGATTGGATTGGGACGGAACCAGGAGCTAGAAACTCTACCCAGGTCTCCCATATGGGTGGCAAGTATCTAATTACTTAAGTCATCACTGCTCCCTCCCAGGGTGTGCATTAGCAGGAAGCTGGAATCAGGAGCCAGAGGCAGGCACTGTGATTGTGCCCAGGCACTCTGATAGGGTACTTAGGTGTCTTAACTGCTGTATTAGCCATCAGGCTAAGTGCTTGTCCCTGAATTTTTAAGAGTCATTTTCATACCTCAGTTAAGTTTCTCTAAGAACTATGAATTGTTTCTCTGTGTTTTTCTTGAAACTCACTGAATTTCCTTAAAACAGCTATTTTAAATTCTGCATCTGAGAATCTGCATATTATCAGTTGCTGTCTATTCAGTTTCTGACACCATATTTTCTTTATTTGGTGAGGACATGGTTCCCTTACAGTTTTTTTGTTTTTTGTTTTTTTAAGATTTACTCCATCTGAGCTTACCCCCACATGGCCACAACAGCCTAGATGATCTATGCTGAAGCCAGGATCCTGGACTCCACCTGGGTCTCCCACATGGGTGTCAGGGGCCCAAGTACTTTGGGCTATCTTCCACTGCCTTCCTAGGCACATTAGCAGGGAGCTCGATCAGAAGTGGAGCAGCTGGGGCTTGAACTGGTGCTCCAATACGGGATGCTGGTTTCAGGCAGAGGATTAACCCTCTGTGCCAGGATGTCAGCCTACCCTTGAAATATCTGATGCCTGTTAGCAATGACATCACCTGAATGTTGAAAGATGAAGAATTCTGGCCGGCGCCGCGGCTCACTAGGCTAATCCTCCGCCTTGCGGCGCCAGCACACCAGGTTCTAGTCCCGGTCGGGGCGCCGGATTCTGTCCTGGTTGCCCCTCTTCCAGGCCAGCCCTCTGCTGTGGCCAGGGAGTGCAGTGGAGGATGGCCCAAGTGCTTGGGTCCTGCACCCCATGGGAGACCAGGAGAAGCACCTGGCTCCTGGCTCCTGCCATCGGATCAGCGCGGTGCGCCAGCCGTGGCAGCCATTGGAGGGTGAACCAATGGCAAAGGAAGACCTTTCTCTCTGTCTCTCTCTCTCACTATCCACTCTGCCTGTCAAAAAAAAAAAAAAAAAAAAAAAAGATGAATTTTTTCCAGTCTTTGTTATCTGGCTTTGTGTTCTGCACCTATTAACACCTCCACTATTATAGAACTAGATGGTACTCTAGTTGTAGTCTACACACAGTTTGACAGTGATGTGGTGTTACTTTTTCAGCACTAGAAAGAGCCCCTGTCTCAGGTTTGCTCCATAGTTGGTGTGTTGTTCAGAAGGAAATGCTAGAGGCTCTTAGACCACTGGGAAAAGGATAGAAGTCTCTGGGCTTTATCTGATGCTGGGTCTCACTGCGGTGGGTCTGCCACTGAGACTCAAGGCAAAGTCCTGCACTAACTTTCCTACCCTACTCCTCAATGGCTGGAGTCTTACTCTGCTGTCAGGGAAGGGTAATGAAGGCAGTCTCTTGTTTGTTTGGGTAAGCAGCATCCAAAGGCTCAGGCTCCAAGTGTTGAGCTGGGTACAGGGGTCATGTGGTCTTGAGTTTCACAGCAGTGAGCCTACTCCTGGGTTTCAGGCCTAAGATCTGTTCAATTTCCTCTACTTCTCCCAAGGAAGAGGCACAGAGAAGCTGCTGGAGCTGGGGGAGGAGGAGGGGCGCTATGTGATATGGTAGCTCTTTCCTGCCTTCTTTGATGCCTCTTTTCTAACTTTTATACTAAAACCAGGCACAGTGGTCTCTCACCTTAGTTTTTGTGAAGGTGGCTTAGTGCTGTTCAAACCGGTGTCTCTGTTGTACCTTCCCTTTCTTTTAACATAGTTAGAATAATTCATTTAAGCGATCAAGTTGAACACGTTAGTTAACACAGTCACATTTTGGTTTACTTTTGCTTCTCCACATAAGCTTCAAAATACTAAGCAATCCAAGGAAAGCTTAGGAAAGAGGCATTGACCTAGAGTGTAAGAGCAGGGAAATACTGCCTATCCTAATGGGAATAAGGAATGTGGAAGAGCTCTGAGGAGAGGGAGCTAGAAGAGAGATGGATGATACTCCATTCCTTTTTGATTGTTTGATACCACTACCACGTTTCCTCTTTTGTTTGAAGCTTACAAATACTCTTCATCATAGGAAAATACCTTAACTGCATTTCCAAAAATCTATGGAGTCAAATGCTGTGTATTACATTTTGTACTCCCATAGATTAATAATACAATCTCAGATTACATATAATGTGTAATAAAATTACAATAGAGTATAGAAAAAATTTTAAATTATATATTTTGAATAAGAGTCAAAATTCAGGTACAGCACTATATAAAACTTAATTCACAAGAGATACTAAAACAAAAACAGAAAACCAGCAGTTATGCTTTCCTCAGCCTGAGGCATAGATATTTAAGGAGACACAAAGCCTAAAAGCTGCTTTCCATTTGGGCTAAGAAGTAGAAGAGACCCCAGAAGCCATCTTCTGAGTCCCAATTCAGTGCAAGAATCTATCTTCAACTTTTGTAGTAATTACAATCAGCCTGGATACTCAGACAGGAGCTTACGACCAGCTTATTATACTCACTAGAAAGCTTTAATTATTCAGCTATTGGGAAAATTTATTCTTCTTTATCTTATATATTTATTCATTTTCTTTCATCCGCTTTAATTTCTACCATAACTAGTTGTGTCACTGGAAAAATTGCTTTAATGTGGAATCAATGGGAGTATCTCTAACATCCTATGTAGCTATCATTGTGGTTTTTATGCTTTTCTATATCTAGCAATAAAACTAGAAAACTATCATGGGACTTTCAAGTTCTTGCAACTATGCCCTCTTTCCAGAAGGCAGAGGTAATGAATTTTGGTCTTATGTTGAGGTTTTCCCAGTATCCTTGTACTGCTTTGTCTTTCTGTAGCATAGCTTTAGCCTTATAAAAATTCAGAGGAGCTTTTCTTTCCCTTTTCATTTGTTTACACATTCCCTACACAAAATTTGTCTGAAAAGTTTTTAAGTTTTTAGAATACTATAAGTAAGATGCCTTGTCCCTTGAAAAATTTGTATTTTAACTCTGAGTAGAAGGGCAGGCAATTCAGCTTGCCACAAACGCCTCCAAGCCTTTCATTCCTGCTAATTAGCTGTGAATGTTTTGTTTGTTTGGTTTCTGACAGAGTCCCAGCAAGCAGAAGCAAAGGGGCTAGAAAGGAAGGGCCTTGATTGTCAGGGAGGGTGACCTCCAGGCTTGTCTGTAGATGTTGTCTCCGTGGGAGAAGCTTGTTGGGAGGGAAGATGATTCCATTTATACAGGGTTCTATAAAGTACCTGCAGTATTCTCTTTACTCTCAAACAACTTTCTCCCTCTTCTTTTTAATGTAAAAGCTAGAGCAATACAGAGAATATCTTCTCAGCCACTGCTCCTATGCAACCTACAGATCCTGATGGCAGAGAGACTGCACATGCTGGATACCTCACACAGTAATTTTTATTTTACAGTGTTCACTTTAGATCAGCTTGGTAGTGAGAAAAGATGTGACTGGAATTTAATAATGACAAAATTTTTGCAACTTTAGGCAATGCACACCTAAGTTTTATATTTTACAAGTTATTTTACAGAGGAATGTAACTTAACAGGTAAAGAGATACTCGAATGATGAATTCCCAAGAAAATCAAACTACTCAGTGAATAAATTCTGACTACACAAGACCTGCTTGATCCTAGAAAATGCAGGGGACCATGACTAGGATAGTTGATACTTCCAGATTTTATGTAAGAAATTCATTTTCTTACAATCTAAATTATTATGGGCTGAAACACATGAGGCTTCCAAACAGTGATGAAAATAAACTAAGTTATGAGTTAAATTGAAAATAACCACATAGCATTAATTTTATTTTACTAATTGTTTACTTCTTTCATGGTTATAAAACTTATGCTCAGGGGCTGGCGCTGTGGCATAGTAGGTAAAGTTGCCACCTGCAGTGCCAGCCTCCCATGCGGGTGTCAGTTCAAGTCCTGGCTGCTCCACTTCTGATCCAGCTCTCTGCTATGGCCTAGGAAAGCAGTAGAAGATGGCCCAAGTCCTTGGGCCCCTGCACCCACATGCGAGACCTGGAAGAAGCTCCTGGCTTCAGATCAGCACAGCTCTGTTGTGGCCAATCGGGGAGTGAACCAGTGGATGGAAGACTCACTCACTCTCTCTGCTTCTCCTTCTCTCTCTGTGTATCTCTTTCAAGTAAATAAATAAATCATTAAAAAAAAAAAAAAAACAAACAACAAAAACTTATGCTCAATCAAAGAATACCCCAGAAGAGCATTTCGGAAATTGGAAAATTTACGGGGTTACAGCTGAATACAACCAACATGGAGGACTGGTTTAGTCAGATTTCAAGAAAGCATGTACTCTCTTCTAAACTACCACAACTACAGAAACAGACTGGTAAGATGTGTGACTATCACAAGCGTTATACTTTTTTTAAAAAAATGTGTTTTATTTTATTTGAAAGAGGGAGGGAGAGGAGGGACAGAGAGAGAGAAATAGAGACACAGAGATATACCATCCATTGGCTAACTCTCCAAATACTCACAACACCCACAGCTGGGCCAGGGCAAAGGCAGGAATTACTGTTGATAGCAAGGATCCAAGTACCTGAGCTGTCTCTCAGGTGTGCATTAGTAGGAAGCTAGATCAGAGCAGAGCAGCCAGGACTTGAATCCACAGGCATTCTAACCCAGGCACTCAGAGATGGGATGTGGGGGCCACAAGCAGCATCTTTTTTTTTTTTTTTTTTTTTTTTTTTTGACAGGCAGGGTGGACAGTGAGAGAGAGAGAGACAGAGAGAAAGGTCTTCCTTTGCCGTTGGTTCACCCCCCAATGGCCGCTGCAGCCGCACACTGCAGCCGGCACTCTGCGGCCAGCGCACCGTGCTGATCCGAAGCCAGGAGCCAGGCGCTTATCCTGGTTTCCCATGCGGGTGCAGGGCCCAAGCACTTGGGCCATCCTCCACTGCACTCCCAAGACACAGCAGAGAGCTAGACAGGAAGAGGAGCAACCAGGAGAGAATCCGGCGTCCAGACCGGGACTAGAACCCGGTGTGCTGGCGCCTCAGGTGGAGGATTAGCCTATTGAGCCACAGTGCTGGCCAACAAGTAGCATCTTAACCACTGTGCCAAATGCCTGCTGGCAGCTATACTTTTAATGTTTTAACTAAATTCTATCCTCAAAGTAGATGTAATAAGATATAATAAAAGAGAGGGAAAGTATATTTATCATGCTTGTATTTTTATGAGAAAATGTGACAGAAAAATATTTTTAGGACAAAAACAGTTGTAATTTTAAACTGAATAATTGGAAATAAAGTTTATTTGGTAAAATTAACATTTCTTCATTAGCAGGAAGTATACTTTGTCAAACTAGAACCAATATACCATGATAGCTTTTATTTACCATTTGTTTAAAATTATCTGCCTGAATAGATTCAGTGATTGCTTTGATGTAGTCTAAATCTCCTGTTATAACTGATATTCCATATCTTATGCTGATCATTCTACTTTCTTTCTCAAGTTTCTTCAGCTTCCCTGCATAGTCACATGTTTTACTCCTTCCCAATGTTCTCTTACCTCTTTAAACACAAAACGATCTCCATCTACTCATCAATTTACAAAAACTCTTCATATCTTTTTTTTTTTACTTTTCTGCTAATGCCAGTATACAAATGATATGGAATACATATTTCACTAAATACAGAAATAGCTATGCATCTTTTCCTCAAATAGAGCCATCTGAGAAATGCTTGATATTAATATCAAATATTTGATACAATATCAATATTACAGCTTCTCATTCTTTGGCTTTGTCCTTCTAATCTGTTGATTCTGATAATTTCCTAATCTCTTTTTTTTTCAGAGCAAAGGAAAGGTATAAAAACAGTTTTGGAGGTTTAATTAAGACCTTCTCAAAAAGCAAGGGAAACTTTTTCCTCTACTTTGCCTGATCACAGAACCATTCTGAGTATTTTCTGCCAATTTTATAGTCCTGTCTACATTGTTTCTACCATTTTTTACATGTACACATATCTTTAACAGATGTGTATGATAGAGCTACTTTCCTGTCAAATAACTTTATTCTTATCTAAATGTCATTTTCAGATTAATGTGTTAAAATAACTACAGTTTTTTTTAACATGTATTTTAACACATACCATACACACACACACATAGGTGTACATGGAGAGAGAGAAAAAGGAGCTTTAGCAGGGGCGGGGGGGGGGCAAGGTGGAGAAGGCCCAGATAGCTCAATATTCAGGAAAAGATATATGGATATTGCTATATTTAACAAAATTTATAAAATAAAAATAGCTGTTATGATTTCCTCAGATAAAAATAGCTGTTATGATTTCCTCAGATCTCTTTCAACCTTAATACAGTTTGATTATATAGAAGTACTTTACCTAAGAAATTACCTTTGTATACTAGCTAGTGCACAAAGTGGGCACTTTACTTTTAGCTATTCAGCTTTCAAGATTCAGTTCAAGTGGCTCTTATTGGTCATGCTAAATAGAGAGCTTGTGGCTTTGAAGATCTCCAGTCATTGTTCATACTACACATATGAAGCTTATTTGCTGTATTGTTTCATGGCTACCTGACCATAACATCCTAGAAGATATATTTACCTCTAGAGTCCCTTGTGGTGCTTTGTTCTGACATGTGCTTAATAAGACTTCCATTGAACTGGCTGTACTATTTTTCTAAACATATTATAAGAAGCTTATACCTCCAACAGTGTTGCAACTATTCTTATTTGCAATTATGGGAGTAAGCAAGAATAGAAAAATGGGCCGGCGCCGTGGCTCACTAGGCTAATCCTCCGCCTAGCGGCGCCGGCACACCGGGTTCTAGTCCCCGTTGGGGCGCCGGATTCTGTCCCGGTTGCCCCTCTTCCAGTCCAGCTCTCTGCTGTGGCCAGGGAGTGCAGTGGAGGATGGCCCAGGTGCTTGAGACCAGGAAAAGCACCTGGCTCCTGGCTCCTGCCATCGGATCAGCGCGGTGCGCCGGCTGCAGCGCGCCAGCCGCGGCGGCCATTGGAGGGTGAACCAACGGCAAAGGAAGACCTTTCTCTCTGTCTCTCTCTCACTGTCCACTCTGCCTGTCAAAAAGAAAAAAAAAAAAAAAAAAAAAGGAATAGAAAAATAATTCAGGTAAATTAATCAAGTCATAAAGAGAGTTTTCTTAGGGATATAGATACTATTTAATAAAACAATTTAGGAACACAAGCTGAGCCCAAGCTGCCACTTCTTCCAATCTTACTGGATAAGCTTATATGTATGTGAAGTATAGTAAAAGAACAGCTATTGATAGGACAAATGAGAAAGAAAGTTGGGGTGGGGGCTGTTGGCTATGACAAGATTTGTGTACAGAGTCTGCCAGCACGAAGGCTACTTGGCTCTGAATCTCCCATTTTAACCTTGGACCCTGCTCTTACCCACTAACTATATGCTTACACAAAGTATTTGCAGCTCAGTTTTAATTAACTTCTCACGAAATTCAAGAGGTTCAAACTAAAGTAAAACTCTCTTAACTGATACCTGTTTAACTAATTTACTATATGCTTTTAAGAGTTGACTGTATTAGCTCTTAAATCTTTTTGTCAGTTATGCTTGTTATTGTACTTACATAACTCAATTAAATATTATCTTAAAGATGAAATGTGTATAGTAAATCAAAGTTGCTTCTAGGAAAACCAAATTGAATGTGCTTTGGAAAGATCAATGAAAGAGTTGCTAGACATATTTTTAACTAGATGTGGTAAGCCAATTATAAAAGACTAGGGAGAAATAAAAATCTGTCAGGATTATATAATGACATTGTTTCACAAGAGTTTATATTGACTCTTTAATGGCCCTATAACACAAGAATGGTGGAAAAAAAATAAAGTACGTGTATACAAAGGTTGTATGTATCTTTTTTCCCTGTTTAAAAAGGTTGTATGTATCTTTTTTTATGCTTGGGTCCTGGTAGGCTTTTTTTTTTTTAACACTGTAGCTAATATTAATTCAGATTGCTTCAGGTTAAAGGGCTTCTTTTAAAGTCAATAAATGTCCTACTTAAGCAGATTTTATAGAAGTGTCACATCAAACTTCAGCTTTGGAGGTAAGGCACATGCATCATACCACACAATTTTTTTGATGACAAATTAACACAAAGATCACAGCCAATATGAGTAAAAACACAAAAATCTATTCTTAATAGCAAATATTCACTATTATTTTGCTGCTGTCTTTCATAAGGTATATGTATATCAACCTAAACTACTTCCACGATAAATTTGTCAGTCTACTATATTATACATTGTAAGTGACCACGAGAAAAACTAACCATGAGTTCCCCAAAAAATTAACATTAAGTTTTTGTTTTAAAGAAGGAAAGTTATTTTATTTTTCTTTTTGAAATGCATTTATCAGAAAGAAACAATTATCAAGTAAAAAATTTAAAATTCAAAATGATCAAATAGTTTGAGAAAGCAGTTTCTAAAGAGACTAAGAAGTTTTTGCAAAATTTCTTATTTGTATATTTTCTGAAAATTTATGATGAAGCAATCAGTGAATTTGTATGATGAAGCAATCAGTGAATTTGTTTAGTCTAGATGTAACAGAAGATAATTTTAAATAAATGGTAAATATAAGCTATCATAATATATTAGTTCTGGTCTGGCAAATTATACTGCATGTTAACCAAGAAATGTTAATTTTACCAAATAAGCTTTATTTACAGTTACTCAGATTAATTACAATTGTTTCTGACCTAAAAATATTTTTCTATCACATTTTCTCATAAAAATACAAGTATAATATATATACTTTCCTTCTCTTTTATTACATCTTTTTTTAAAAAAGATTTTTTTTATTTTTATTACATTTTACAGGCACATCAAACAAGTCTTGCAAGGTGTTTTCAAACAACAAAAAACACTGAATAACTTAAATACAAAAGCTTTCCAATTACCAAAACATTTCTTTAATTGTAAACAAAATGTAAGATTCTATAAGCAGTTTTGATTAGGATGAATTATTTTGATGGAAAATTGATAACTAATTTCTCAAAGGTTACAAAAATGTACACTGGCAATTTTTAGTTCTTTTTCCCTTCAAATACAACATTCTCATTAGTGGAAAAAGAAAAGGAAAATGCATAAACTGGATAAAATGCATTAGTGTCTTTAAAATGCAAGAAAAGTAGCTCTGGCATCTGAATATAAAGTGAGTAAAACTGACTCTCTAGCTTATAAACAGTTATTTTCTGAAAAAAAAAAAAAAGAAAAAAAAAGAAAAAAAAGAAAAAATTTCTCAAAATTTGTATACCATAAAGTATTACATGTACTTTCAAATATTATATGTACATGTTGGGAATTTTCTAATTAGATGCAATAATTAAAATTAGCAAAGAAATAACTTAATATGCCTTCACATGCTAAATAAGAAAAATAAGGTAATTGCCATATAAATGATATGATTCACATTTTATCATCTGATCAAGACTAAGTACAAAGAAAAACTTTGATTCCCAGTAGAAAACAAATGTCCTCACTTCTTTTACAACTGTAAAGAAAATGGAAACCAATATATATATTTTTGCATAATTATACAGAAGCTTATGTAAAGGTTTCAATGTTTTTACACTATGTAATTAAATGCTACTAAAATAATAGCTGACAAGCTAAGTCTTGTTCCTTTCTTATGCCTTTAACAGTAACAGTAGTTCAAACTAAAGAGTATTTTTTCCACTTTTTCTTGTATCTTGGAATTCTAAAAGCATTAAGAGATAATTATAGGAATGGATACCTAACTGCAAGAACTATTCTAAATTAGGCTTAACTTGTGAAAACACCATTTGATTCAATGAACATTATAAAGTACCCACTGTATATCAGCATTCAGACAGCAGATATGTGCATAAATTATTTCATGAATAATTAAAAATGAAAGCATCTAACATTATATGAAAGAAGTACATTTTACCTGAATTAGATGAGGCAAGGCTTTTAGTGTAAGGCAAAACCAAATTCCCAGCTTACATGGAAGCAAATCATGCCACTGTGGTTTCATCAGCAAACTACGGGGATGGGGGAGAAATTATTGAAATAAGGAGACAAAGTGTTTATTTTAAAAGATCATGGATTATTTTTGAGTGCATTTTTAAACAAAAAATGAAGGTGTTCAATGAAATATTTATGACAGTTATGACTTCATCTGACTTATTCTATTGTGACATGTAGTAGTTACAACAAATGCAACATGTATTGTAAGAATCTAGGCTAAGGTTTTGGGGAAGAGACGCCTAATGAAGTTACAGAGATAAAGAAACAAAGCTCTCTTTCCAACCTGGTCCTTTCATCACTTCTGCAAAATGGATTCTTAGGCCTTATGATTACTTCAGCTATAAAAGACTAACCACCGTCAGAGGGTTTCTAAGTGCTGACAACCAGATATGAAGACTGCAGCATAAACAAACCAATACATAAAAATTAATGTCATTTGCAGTTCACTGAAGCATTACTCACTGATGTCATCAGAACAGAAGACAGGCAGAATAGTCTCTGATTTCCATCCCACATTGATCCAGTTCATGCCCTGCTGGGTGAACTATTTAAACTCTTTATTTCTTTCTATGAATCAATAGAAGAAATGGTGGTATCTTTTTGAGTGTATTGCATCTCACTGTCTCTCTACATAATGCTACTTCCAAGCTAAGTGTTAAGATTTTTCCAGTGATAACTTTGTTTCTAAAGTTCAGTACAAAAAATCAAAGCTGCACAAATTTGAGAATTTCATTATTTAAATATAAATTAGTAATTTATAAAGAGAAAAACTTGTAGGAATTTTGCTTATAAACTATGATACTGTCTTATAAACTATGACACATTAGTCTTTTATAGACCTATCATAGAAGTAAATGAGTATATCTGAAATGCATATACAGATGAAACTGAATCATATTAAAGACTCTTTAAAAACAGCTTTGAATTACAAAATATCTTTATATGCTTCTACCTTTCATTTTTTTCAGGAGCACCAAGTTTTGATACATCCACATTCTTGCCGCCAGTCTTTTTTTTCTTTTCTCTCCTTTTTCTACTAAGCAGTTTGTCCTGAATGTATAAGAATTATGGTTACAGGTTATCATTAATATACATTCTTCAAATGTTATCAAGACTCTGCTGTGAAGAGTAAATATTATGGAGGAACATTTATGCAAATATATGTAGGGTCCAACATGATTAAGGAAAATCATCAATCTTTCACAATAACTGTTGCCATGGTATCCAGGCCTTAAACACACATGAAGTTCAGCACTGTCAGTCATGTGCATCTCCATAGCAATCAAAGTTTTCTAAGAAGAGAAAGCATTCAACTTACTTTTTTTCATTCATGCAACTTTAATAATGTCACTTCAAAAGGAATAAGTAAATAGATGCTAATTTATGAAAACTGACAAATATGTTTCATTATCTTTAGCACATAAAGAAAATCCATAGCAGGATAAACTATATAGTAGAATATCAGACTAAGAAAAATGTAGTAATTTTTTAACAAACTGATCTTTGAAGTTATAAAATTATGTTCATTTCAAATCTTTTTAGTTAATATGTTTTTTAAAGCAAAGTCATCATATAAAGGTCCTTGACCCAAAAAAATTTCAGAATCCATCTTACATTAAAAATATATTTACTTGGACAGTGAAAATTAAGAAAATATGGCTCTACTTTCTAAGAGATATCTGGGCCTTCCCAAAGTTTTATAATAAACTCAAGTGTTACATTCTTAAAAGAAGGATTTTTTTTCTTATTTTGTGGATTCTTCTTGACTTACAAATATGTCAAACATTAAATGTTGAATAGAAAACTATTAGAATTAAAAATCCATGTAGGAAAAGCTCTCATCACTTGAAAAATGTCTAAAATTTCATATAAAATTAAGCAGGCCAGATCATTTTATTTATTTCCAGTACTTACCAGTTGTTTTTCCAGGTAGATTGACCAAACCACAGCATAGTGACCCACTGTGAGAATAATGAACAAGAGTAATGCCAGCTCAGCATTGCTCATTTTTCTCACCCGCCTGTAGTAGAATACAGGCTGTCGCCAATCTGGAAGTCCATTGATCAGAATATCATCATACCTACAGCAGCAAATATAACAGTTTTTCATGGGAAGTTTAAAATAAAAACAAAAACCTTTATTTGTACCCATATTTAGAAAGAAGAAAGAGAAAAATCATTTCTCCAAGTCATTTATGTAGACTATCAGCACTATACTGTCTGGCTCATGTAAATTCAAGGCACTGTATATAAATCCAGTCACTGACAACCTTCAGAAATGTGGATGGTCATAAACTGCAGATACCAGATCTCGGATCTTTTCTGTAGCATCCAATGATGTGACTCCTGGAATGGCATCTAACATCAAGAGGCTACATGTATCTACCCATCTACTACAGTTTGGTAAAGACCCCACCATAGAATCCAGCAACAAAAAGGACTCTGGTAGGAGAAAAAGTTACTTGCTACCATGAACTGCAAATTAATTTAATCAAATTTAGGAGAAATTTTCAAGTCAGTGCTTTTATTTCTCACCCTTAACTATAATGGCTCAAGGCTGAAATATTCATATACACTATTTTATCAAAGCTTTTTAATGAGGTAAAAACCTATAAAATGCGAATCTTAATTTTCTATTACCCACATTTTTGTTTTCAAAAATAAAAAAATTCCCAAATTAGGAAGAGATCTGGAAGCAACCAATGTTTATGTCAGACTTCTAACAAAACTGTTTATTTGTAAACAGTTAAATGGCAATTTCCTCATATTTGGCTTTAGTTGGAAGGGAACATTCACAGGCAAACAATTTCCCCCTAGTAATCAGCTTTCTTTGTACCATCAGTTTAAAAAAAGTTACTTTAAAATTTCAACTGAATTTAAATTTACCTGTCAGACTGTTACCAAGGCAAACATTTTTAAAGCTAAAAATAAGGAGTAACATTTATGATCCTGAAACTCAAAATGGTTACACACAAACATTGTATGTTCAACACACACAACCTGTTAATCTTAATTGAACACAACTCATTAAATATTCTAATCACACTATTTCCAGAATTAAACCTCCACTGAAAGGCCTAATTTGGTGCAACACATTGACCAAAATATTTTAATTAAAAATATTCTGAGTTAGTCGCAGTCCTAATTACGGGAATAGAAATAGGGCCTATATTGTCAGGCAGGTCAGTAGAACTCAGTAGTAGGTTTTTCTCAAGTAAATTGACCGATCTAAGAATAATAGCGCAGCTGCTAAACTGCCAGTCTTGACATGTAAATCAATTTAAATGCAACAACTGCAGTAGCTACTCTGATAGTTATTAAATTGATACCTTAGAGATATGCTTAAAAAAATAAAGCTGAGGATTTATTACCAGCAACTTTTTCTTTAGGTAGAAAAACACTGTTTATTAAAGCAAAATACATTTTTTATTGGCCAATCTAGAAAACCTGATTTTTACATCAACTTAGATTGTTAATACTTACCAGATCAGAATAACCAATATTGAAAGCGAAGAATGTTAATTAGTATGAAACTCTTGAAAGGCAAACTATTATTACAATCCTAAGAGTATGAGATTAAAATGTGGTTGT
The DNA here is from genome assembly GCF_964237555.1 of Oryctolagus cuniculus. NCBI lineage: Eukaryota > Metazoa > Chordata > Mammalia > Lagomorpha > Leporidae > Oryctolagus > Oryctolagus cuniculus. The sequence continues at coordinate 48,209,907 of NC_091444.1, forward strand.
ATGGTGGCTGGACCAGACAGCATTTAATATTAAGTATTCTCATTTTTCAATATTTACAGAAGTCCTTAAATATTAACATCGAGATATACTGATGTGACTATTAGTCCTGTCCTCAAAAATTTGTTAAAATCTAGCTTGTAAAAATTGGCTTATTTAAAATGGATAGGTAAGAATGCTTAGACTGTCTTAACACAAGACTACAACACTTGAATGAGGGTCAATGAATATTAATTCCAGAATTTTTTTCTAAATCCATATTTTGTTTCAGCTTTGTGGAGGGGTAAAAGGTATATATAAATATCATTATTTTCAGCAAATCTCTCACATCAATAACAATGCAAAAATCATGATTATTAGTAAAGAACATCTAAGAAAGTGGAGATAATTCCCTATTAGCAATAGTATTACATTTGTTTTAGATCCAAACCACATTGGAAGAAAACACAGTTGAACTCAAAGCTAAGAGTCTCACACCAAGTATTTTATCACCATTCTTGCTGAAAATGTTATTTGTTAACAGCTACTATTTTTAACCCCACACATAAATTGTATTCAGTGCACAACCAAATTCAAGATAGTAAAACCTCATGTACTGAACACATTAAACACAACGAGATGTTTACTAGGCTATGCCTGCCACTCGAAACAACAGTTTCCAAAGATTAAGCTTAGAATCAATGCTGTATTGATTTTACTATCAGTGAACAATATGGCTCACATGAATGGCCATTTTAAGGGAAGACAGCTTCTTATTATAGTTCACTTTTTAGAATATGTGCTTTTAAAGATAAATCACCACTTTTCTGATGAAGAACTAAAAGATAAATACATTTCTTATAATATACAGACAATATTTTCCTTGGTTATTTAAGAGGAAACATTATGTTGACAAAACAAAATTTAAAATATCTCTTCATTATGCTTTTCCATATGTAAACACACAGCACTATTAAAATGCTCTGCAATAAGTCTGATAAACATGCTCTAAATTAAGTCATATTAAAAGAAATTAAAAAGTAAAACTATAGTAAAAATATCACTACTGCAAAAAAATGTAACCACATAAACATTTTCTTGACATTAAAACATTAATTGATCAATTCCACATATCCAATGATGGCCTTACTTTAAGTTTACTTCATTTGATTCTCTTAAAGTATACATGCTGAATATAAAATAATAGTTACATAAAAACTAATGAGGTCCCATACTAAAATTTGAAATTTATCAACCATATTTAGCCCAATATAAACATCCAGTGTCTCCCAAAACAAATAACTTAATGTTTAAATGTTTATGGAAATTTAAAGTATTAGCATATTTTGAAATATAAAATTGTATATATGGAAGCAGTAATTAAGTAACTAAAAGATTTATATATTCTAAAAATAAATAAATAAATAATTCTAGAATTTGTCTTAATTGTGAATTTCCTTGCATAGAAGGCTTGAATGTTTACCTTAAAATAGTAACATAATTTATATTTAAGATATATTTTGAAACTTCGAGTAAAAATTCACATACAAAAATCATAAACAGAAAACAGATCTAAATTAACTGAGCCCACTTTTGTTTAAAAAAAAAAAAAAAAAGTCCTCTGGGGGCCGGCACCATGGCTCACTTGGTTAATCCTCTGCCTGCAGTGCCAGCATCCCATATGGGCGCTGGTTCTAGTCCCAGTTGCTCCTCTTCCAGGCCAGCTCTCTGCTGTGGCCCGGGAGGGCAGTGGAGGATGGTCCAAGTGCTTGGGCTCCTGCATCCACATGGGAGACCAGGGGGAAGCACCTGGCTCCTGGCTTTGGATCGAATTAGTGCCGGCTGTAGCGGCCATTTGGGGGATGAACCAATGGAAGGAAGACCTTTCTCTGTCTCTCTCTCTAACTCTACCAATCAAATTAAAAAAAATTCCCTTTTTTAGTATATAGTATTTTATATTGTGTCTAATAGATATCTTATACCTTCTAATTAGGAAAGGTGCTAAAACAGATTTCTTATTCTCACATTAATGTTAATTTTGATTCAAACACACCTGTAATCAAATATAAAAACTAGGTAGGGGATTTATACATTTTACAGATAGAGGCTAAGATAACCATCCTTTTAACTGCATTTGTAAGTAAAACACAATTTTATTTAGTAAACTAAAAATATATTCAGATTTTATTAACACTAATATAATATAGATGAAAACATTAAAAAGTTGCACAGTTGTTTTAGCAAGAGAATACTGCTTGGAATTTTCTAACATTTTAAACAAAGGTAGATGTTAATCTTACTAAAAATCTACTGTACATATGTAACAATGGTACTCAGTTCTTTTGCTAAAACTCACAGAACTTGTACAGAAATTTATGTTGGAACATAACTGGACTGCTGTTTAATGGAATAAGAAAGATAACTAAGAATTTTATAAAGACTGCTTTGCTTGGCTTTCTTCCACTAATCATGCTATTCTATGACATGGATGGTACGGGGGGAGGCTTAAAAGTTTGTTCATAATTGCATTCCTTGTAATTTACCCAAGAATTGAAAGCTCTTCCTATAAAAGAAAAAAAAAAAAAAAAAAAAAAAGCTCTTCCTAGAAAAAAAAATAAAAAAACTTAAAAAAACAAAACAAAACAAAAAGAAAGCTGATCCACACAAATATAGCAGCATTATTCATCATCACCAAAAAATGGAAACAATCCATATACCCATCAGCTGGTGAATGGATAAACAAAAGTGGCATATACATACAATGAAATAGCATTCAGGCCAGCGCCGCAGCTCACTAGGCTAATCCTCTGCCTTGCAGCGCCGGCACACCGGGTTCTAGACCTGCCGGGGCACCGGATTCTGTCCTGGTTGCCCCTCTTCCAGGCCAGCTCTCTGCTGTGGCCAGGGAGTGCAGTGGAGGATGGCCCAAGTGCTTGGGCCCTGCACCCCATGGGAGACCAGGAGAAGTACCTGGCTCCTGCCATCGGATCAGCGTGGTGCGCCGGCCGCAGCGCGCCAGCCGCGGTGGCCATTGGAGGGTGAACCAACGGCAAAGGAAGACCTTTCTCTCTGTCTCTCTCACTGTCCACTCTGCCTGTCAAAAAAAAAAAAAAAAAAAAAAAAAAAGAAAAAGAAAAAAAAATAGCATTCAGCAAGGAAAAGGAATACCGGAATATGCTAATATGGGTGAACCTCAAAAACATTGTTACTAGAAAGAAGCCAGATGCAAAAGAATAAATACCCTATGATTTCATTTACATGAAATGTACACAAAAGACAATCTCACAAGCACGTAAAATACAGTAGTGGTTGCCTGGGACTGGATATCAGAATGGAAACCACTTATAAATCGGCTTCAGGGAATTTTTTGAAATGATTGAAATGTTCTAAAACTAACTTGTGGTGATGTTTTGAAAAACTGTAAATTTACTAAAAATTACTGAGTTTTACACTTAAAACAGATGACTTTTATAAGTTACACCTAAATAAAGCTGTTCAGGAGCTGGGCTTGTGGTGCAACAGGTTAAGCAGCTGTCTGTAATGCAGGCATCCCATATAAGTGCCCATCTGAGTCACTGCTGCTCCACTTTCAATTCAGCTGCCTGCTATTGTGCCTGTGAAAGCAGTAGAAGATGCTGCCAACACTTGGGCCCCAGCACCCACGTGGGAGATCCGGATGGAGTTCCAGGCTCCTGGCCTCAGCCTGGCCTAGCCCTAGCTGTTGAGGCCATCTGCGGAGTGAGGCAGCAGATGGAAGACCTCTCTTTCTCTCTTTCGGTCTCCACATCCTTCTCCCCCCTTCAACTCTGCTTCAAATAAATGATTAAATCCTTTTTCATAAGAGCAACTTAAAAATAAAAGGACTTTTCTCTACAAAAAGTTATCTAGTTTATTAATTTATTTATTCCTTTGTTCTTCCCTGTGGGGAGCAATCCGGACTAGACTAAGTTACTCGAATTAGGACTTATTCTATGCATCTGCTCTCCCACAATATGGCGCTGGGAGAGAAGTAAACAGCTTCTGCACAGCTGCCTCCAGTTCAGCTAATAAACTGTAGGACTTGCTCCTGATTGGAGGAGAGCAGCGTACTCGGCGTGTGGGCAGCCGAGTTGGGATTGGCGGAGGAGGACTATAAAGGAGGAGAGAGACGGCATGCACCAGGAACATCTATGGGGAACATCTAAGGGAACCCGTGCAGCCCCCGAGAAAGCCGGCCGGCGGTGTGCCGCTCCCCTGCGGAAGTGGGGAATGTGGCCAGGGGGAACTGCCCTTCCACGGAGGTGGAAGGGATAGTAGCCAACCCGGGAAGAACCAGCAGCAAACCCGGGGAGGGCCGAGCAGACGAAAAGAACAGCGCAGGGTCCTGTGTCGTTCCTCCACGAAGAGGGGGAGCGACACTTCCCCTTTCCAGCAAACTTTCAATAATAAATCCGATTTCAGAGAAAACAGTTAATTATACGTGGGAAAAAACAGGAAACATTTCTATGACAATTTTCCAAAATATAAAGTCCTAGCCGGCGCCACGGCTCAATAGGCTAATCCTCCACCTAGCGGCGCCGGCATACCGGGTTCTAGTCCCGGTCGGGGCGCCAGATTCTTTCCCAGTTGCCCCTCTTCCAGTCAGCTCTCTGCTGTGGCCCAGGAAGACAGTGGAGGATGGCCCAAGTGCCTGGGCCCTGCACCCTATGGGAGACCAGGAGAAGCACCTGGCTCCTGGCTTCGGATCAGCGCGGTGCGCCGCAGCGCGCCAGCCATGGCGGCCACTGGAGGGTGAACCAAGGGCAGAAAGGAAGACCTTTCTCTCTGTCTCTCTCACTATCCACTCTGTCAAAAAAACAAAAACAAAAACAAAGTCCTGTAAAGTTACACACTTAAAAGCACCCACTCAAAAAAGAAAAAATAATTGTGATACCAAAAAGCATTTTTCATACCAATATGAGACAATCTTTTTTTAGAAGATAGAGCTGACTGTGCACTTTTTGTTTCCCTAAAGGAATTAAAAACATTAGGTAATAGTCTACAGAGATGCCTTTCTCCTATAAGTTTAAATACTCACAGGTCACTTGGCCTCAGGCACAAGCTTTAGAGAAATGATTCTCAGCTTGATTAGTTAAGACTTTTGCCTCAAGGAAAACCAGTTACCAAAGAGTTATTTGTGCCTCAAGGGGCATAAATACTACAGCTGTTTGTTTAACTGTCAGATCCATTTTTTCTATCAACACTCTAAAACAAATGCAGAAGGCCTACTCCTAAAGAAATAATGTTAGATGAGTAGGTTAATGAAGAAACAATGTATACAGAGAGAGTGATTTGTTCTGAAAAGAGAAATAATTTTCGTATTTGAAAGAAACTGTTACACAGTTTACTGACTTTAAGACAACAAACTAAAAGAAAAAAAACTGATGGCAAAGAAGTTGGAAGACATATTAAAGCTATTTTTATAGACACATTCTTGATATATAAAACAAAACTAGGGCCTCACTGAGAGAAGCCAACTAGAAAATATGCACAGAATGACCAACGCTTCTTTCAACGCACTTCCAGGTCCCTTTCAACACTATAGATTATCTCAAAGTAGAGGAATGTCGGCTATGATACCTGGACCAATGCCAGCCCCTGTTATAAAGCAAATAAGACAATATGCTGAATCCTCGCTTGCAATCTGACAAACCGAGATATTCGAATTATAGACTAAAGATGAGAACCAAGAGTGCTAGTTAACAATTTAGAATATAGAGTAATTACAGATGATACACTAGAAGAAAGACTGAGACTATCAAATAGTATAACTTGGGGGGCTGTGTTAGCCTTATATATATAGAGACAGATATTTAGGTTGCCTTGAGCTTAAGTCTCAAAAAATCTGGTTTTTTTGTTGTTGGTTTTTTTTGTTTGTTTGTTTTTGTTTTTTAAGCTACTGTTACTACAGAACAACTTCTTAGATTTCCTATTGTGGTCCACTAGTGTTTCATGAAATCAATTTGGGGGACCACACTGACATTGTTTGAAAAAAAAAAAAGACCAACTTAGAACAGAAAATATCAGTCCATTTCACATGCAGTAAGAAGTGTTTTGTGACACTTTCGTTTTAGTTGTGTGTGCTCATGTCCAAAATATATCTCATACTGTGGGTCTAATTTAAAAACAAAAACAAAAACAAAAAAAACTTTGAAGCCCATTGCAGTCAGCTATCTCTATATTCCACTCATTCGGCAGTGAAGGAAATGGGTATCTCTGAGATGGCCTCCTAATATAAACCATGATATACATACATTACTACTCTTCTGAAAGGGGCACAGATAATTCTCAGAGGGAGGGATTGCCTCAACTAGAAGTTTAACTCTGAGCGCAAAATTTAAAATGCAGGTTAAAATGCAGAGGAAAGGAGGAGGAGGAGGTATACAAAACAAGATAAAGAAGCAGATATTTTTCTTCTACCCCTATCTTCTACAAGCTTATCCACTCACAAATTGGGTTTATTAAGAATGAAAAAACATAAAAAAGAATACTAACCTATTACTACAGCTTAATTTCAAACATTTAAGGAAAAAAAAAGGCTACTAAGCACAGATAGGAGTAATTACTGACATATCAAAAGGAACAGACATTTGTTTGAAGTCAAGTGGTATTTGTATTTCCTAGAGCATAAACACTCATGCTTAAAATTTTCCCTCAGGAAGCCCGGCCTTTTAATAACATTACCACTCATGATCCTGCAATCTGTAAGTACTGAATCGGCTAGTGAATCTTTTCAATAGAAATTAATTCTGCTCTAAACATACATTTTAAAAACATTTCATTTGTTGAAAGGAATAAAACACTAACTTAATAAAATGTTTAATGAGACTTAATTATTTTTAAATTGTCACATGAAAATACAACATCTTAACTCAAAAGCAGAAACACTCACCTCTGTCTTCTTTCATCATCCTTTAAAACTTCATAAATGGCCACCAACTAAAATAAAAGCATTACTTAAAAATAAAAATATTCTCAAGATTAAGGAGTGAAGGCACTATAATGCACATGCAGAAAACTATTTGCCCAGACACAATAATCAGATTAAAATATTAATTATCAGTAACACTTTTGTCAGCACATCACAAGGTTAAAAGATGCTTGGTATCAAAAAAAATCTTATGAAAGATGCAAAAGTAATAGTCTATCTTTAAATGTGAATTTAAAAGTAGAAACCATAATATAGAAAAGATAATTATGACAACTATGGCCTTCCAAGAATTTAGAGATTCTAATATAAAATGTTGGCAGAAACATATTTCAATAAATTGAATTAAATATGTACACTATAGTTTTGAACTACTTCATTTTCAAATAGGAATATTCTACATAAGTTAATATTTCTATAATGCACATATTTATTAATACACTTGACACAGAATGTGTAGAACACTATATTTCACTTACTTGTCTAAACTGAGTTTCTGCATTTTCATCTTTATTCTTGTCTGGATGTAAAGTTAGTGAAAGCTTACGATATGCTTTTCTGATGTCTGCAGATGAAGCATCCTGGAGGTAGTAGGGGGAGGGGAGAAATACAAAGCAACTTTGTCAGAAAAAGAAATTCCCAGAACCTTGTTAAGATCTGAGAAGACAGCCAACCAAGTGCAGGACCCCAGGCAATGTAATTTGAGCAATCAGTCTAACAACCAGCCTATGCAACTAGCCTGACCCACATGACTGAACAATTATTCAATCTAATTTGGCTCGCCTCTTAACTTTTCATTACCATACAGTCATTTACAGAAGACAGTATTTGGCAAAACTTTTCAAGCACTTGCCTTCCTAAAATTAACCAATAAATCTTTTTCAGTAATTAAGAGATCAAAAAGAAACAAATTAAAAATTAATACATCTGTGTACTTTCAAAGACAGTCTTTATTTATTTGAGAACCTTAAAGCCAATTTTTGAGTCCCAGGCTTGCCATATGTAGTTCCTTTATTGTTATTTACATTGAATTTATCACCCAGAAACAATCTATGGCATCTCAGTTTCACATATCAAAAAGCACGTCGAGGGGCCCATACTGAGGCATAGTGGGTAAAGCAGCTGCCTGCACATATGGGTGCCAGTTAGAGATCTGGCTGCTCCACTTCCAATACAGCTCCCTGCCACTGCTTGGGAAAGCAGTAGAAGATGGCCCATGCGCTTGGACCCCTGCACCTGCATGGGAGTCCTGGAAGAATCTCCTGGCCTTGGATCAGCCCAGCTCCGGCCATTGCATCCATCTGGGGAGTGAACCAGTGGATAGAATACCTCTCTCTTTCTGACTCTGCCTTTCTGTGACTCTGCCTTTCAAATAAATAAATAATAAATCTTTTTTTTAAAAAAAGCATGCCAATTTGAAGGCACTTCAACTTGCATTTATGCAAAATCATTATAATTAAAATATGTATATTGTAGTCAACTCTTTTTAGTACTTGTGTGACATAATTTTATATATATTTTTAAAAATCTATTTAAAATGTTAAATACATGCACGTTAAATATATAAATATATATCAGTATAAAAATTACATTGTCTATAATCAGATAACATAATCCCATAGTCAGTATAAAATGCATGACAATAACATCACACTGTCAAGCTTTCATTTAAAACTTTACCTCTACTGAGTTTAAAAGACATTCCAAGGACAGCTGTTTCAGGCAGTGATGAAGCCACTGCTTGGGACTGCTGCTTAGGACATCCACATCCCATATATCAGGGTGCTTGGGTTTGAGTTGAGACTATACTCTACATTCCAGCTTCTTGAAAATGAACACCCTGGAAGGTAGCAGTGACTGCTCAAGTAGCTGGGTCCCTACCATTCATTCAGTGAGAGATCTGAACTTAGATTCTGGCTCCTGGCTTTGACCTGGCCCAGCCCTGTTCAGTGAGGGTATTTGGGGAGGGAACCAGTGGATTGAAGATTTATCTTTTCTCTCTGCTTCCACTCTATCCATTATTCTACTTTTTAAATAAATATAAGTATTTATTTATTTGAAAGGCAGTGTTACATAGACATAGACACACACACACAAACACACACAGAATCTTCATTCACTGGTTAACTCCCCAACTCCGCAACAGCAAGGGCTACACAAGGCTGAAGCCAGTAGCCTGAAACTCTCTCCTGGTCATTTGGAAAATTCTTAAATATGTAGAAGTTAAGCAACAGATTCTTTTTTAATGAAAAAAAATTATCTATTTTCATTTATTTTAAAGACACAGAGAAACCAGGAACTCATTCCGTGTCTCCCATGTGGGTGACAGGGATCCAGGTACTTTTGCTATCACCTGCTGCCTCTCAGGGTGTGCATTAGTAGGAAGCTGAAGTCAGAAACAAGTCAAAATTTGAACCTAGACACTCCAATATGGGATGCAGGCATCCCAAGCATTTCCAAGCAGTAGCTTGACTGCTGTGCCAAACATCTGCCCAAACAAGACTCTTAAACAACCAACAAGTCAAAGAAGAGATCAAAAAGAGAATTAGAAAATACTGTAAAAAGAAGCCATTTAATCTAGGGGTTATGATGCTCACATCCCACATCAGAGTATGTGGGTTTGATCCCTGCTCTATTGCTAACACAGATCCTGGGAACTTGAGCTAACAAGTAACTGGGTTGTTGCCTTCCATGTGGAGACCGGGATTCAATTCCCATCTCCTGGCTTTGGCTTGCTCTCTGCAAAATATTGTATGTGGCCAGCATTGTGGCATAGCAGGTAAAGCTGCCACCTGCAATGCCAGCTTCACATATGGCCCCCAGTTCTGGTCCTGGCTACCCAACTTCTGCTCTGGCTCCTTGCTATGCATCTGGGAAAGCAGCAGCAGATGGCCCAAGTGCTTGGGCCCCTGGCACCCGTATGGGAGACCCAGAAGAAGTTCCGGGTTCCTGGCTTTGGCCTGGCCCAGCCCTAGCTGTTGTGACCATTTGTGGAGTCAAACAGCGGATGGAAGCTCTCTCTCTCTCTCTCCTGTCATGTTCTAACTCTTTCATATAGATAAGTACATCTTTACAAAAGAAATAAAAATATTGTGAATAGGAATGAAAAACAGCATTATGCTGTCTACCTATACAGTTAACTGTAGGGGCCAGCAACGTGACTCAGTAGGTTAATCCTCCACCTGAGGCACTGGCATCCCATATGGGGGCTGGTTCTAGACCCAGCTGTCCCTTTTCTAATCCAGCTCTCTGCTCTGGCCTGGGAAAGCAAGACAAATGCTTGGGCCCCTGCACCCTCATGGGAGACCGGGAAGAAGTATCTGGCTCCTGGCTTTGGATTGGCACAGCTACAGCCATAGCGGCCATTTGGGGAATGAACCAATGGAAGGAAGACCTTTCTGTATCTCCCTCTGTAACTCTCTCAAATAAATAAATAAATAAAATCTTAAAAAAAAAAAAGTTAACCGTATTTGCTAGAAGATCATACTAAGTGACAGGCCAGAAAACTGTTCCAGGAGTAAAGCTGAAAAGCTTTAGAGAAATTTTTCCCACTATGTTTAGAATGTTTGAGACTAACATAAAAAAAGGCTATAAAAAATCAGGAATTGATCTTCTGTTAAGTATCACTTTTGGTTCATAACTTCTGGAAGATTTTAATGTTTAACTCATTAATCTTTATATCTACTTTTCTAATTTATAAAGATTAACAATTTAGCAAGAAAATTATGATTTTTAAAACTGTTTTATTGGGGCTGGCACTGGGGCACAGCAGGTTAAGCCACCGTCTGCAGCCCTGGCATTACATATGGGCACCTGTTCACATCCTGGCTGCTCCACTTCCTATCCAGCTCCCTGCTAATGTGCCTGGGAAAGCACTGGAGGATGCCCCAAAGTGCTCTAGCCCCTAAACTCACATGGGAGACCTGGAGGAAGCTCCTAGCTCTGGGCTCTTGCCTGGCCCAGACATGCTTGTTGCTATCTGGGGAATGAACCAGTGGACTGAAGATCTCTCTCCTCTCTGTTTCTCCCTCTCTTGCTGTAACTCTGATTTTTCAAGTAATCTTTTAAAAATTGTTTTATTAATATAAAAAGAAATGATTTTTAAGTCAAAAAGAAATCACTAGAATTAGAAAATACTTTGATATGAATGGAATTATAACATGCCAAAACTTAGGATGCAGTGGTCAGAAGGAAATTTACAGCTATAAACACTTGTATTAAAAAAAAAAAAGTTTCAAACTAACTTTCTACCTTAGGGAAATAGAAAAAAAACAAATTAAACTCAAAGCAAGTGGGAGAAAGGATACCATAAAAATAGAGAGCAGAAATAAATAAAATAGAAAAAGAGATAGCAAAACAGAAAGTTGGTTTACTGAAAATGTCAATAAGATCAACATATCTGTAGCTAGAGTGAGAAAAGTATGGTGGTGGGAATTCAAATTATAGTCACCATCACTTCACCATGTGGACACACTCTAATAGATACGCTGTTTGGTGATCTCATTGTTTGTGTGAACATCATGGAATGTACTTTCACAAACCTGAACGGCATAGCCTACTATACTACTGGACGATACGATACACACAATACAGCCTATTGCGCCTAGGGCCAAGATGAACAAACACCATGAGATTAAATTGAAATCCAGAGAAAATCATGCAATCATGAGATGCATGTGGCTGTTGCAAGTGTAACACAGTACTGTTTTATTAGAAAAAAAAAGTAGGAGTATACTCTAAAATAACTATGAAAAGTGTTGTATAGTCAATTCAGAAGGCAGTAACGGTCACTTATTATCATTATCCATTATTAAGTACTGTAGATAATTGTATATTATACACATTTATATAACAGAGTGCAGTAAGTTTGTTTACACCAGCATCACCACAAACACATGAGTAATGCATTGTGCTATGATAGAATGGATATAACATCAATAATGTGAATTTTTCATCTACATTATAATTTTATGGGTCCACTTGAAGTTATGTGGTCCACTTTTGACTGAAACATTGTTATGTTTGTGGTGCACAAATATACTAAAATCAGAAAAAATAAAATGACGTATTAGTACCATCCTGATAAAAAAAAAATTAAGAGAATGTTATGAACAGAACCTGGTAAGCCTGTTTGTTGCAGAACATAGGAGGATGCTTCAGAAAGTTTGTGGAAAAGTGGATTTAAAAGGTAAGTTTATTTTGGTATAAAATATTTTTAAATCCATGCATTATTTTTTTATAACATGTATTTTCCATAAAGTTTTTGAAGATCCTACATATTCAAAGAAAATTAACTCCTGTTACAGATTATATTATAATCAACCCCTTGTCACTTACTATAATGATCAGGATGGAAGTAGGTTTGAACATAACTAAGTCATTTACTAGCAATGTGATTTTGGACAAATTACTTACTTTCTCAAAGTCTTAATTTTTCATCTGTAAAATGGAGATTCTAATGTAAGAAGACCTAAAAGACTGCTGTAATACTTAAATGAGATATATACATGATAAGCTTATTAGAGTGTTTGGCATATAGTTAGTGCTTAGTAAACTAAAGTTACTATTACAATGTTAAGCTAGAGAATCACCACTTCTTCATTATAATATTTGAGAAATCTGATTTGTAATTTATTTCAATTCATGCTTTAGATTATAAGGCTAGAAACTGAGAAGAATGAAACAGATTCAGAAATACATATATTTACTAAGTGCCTACTATACAAACATTGGGGATGTAATGGTGAACATGATAAACAGTTTTTTCTAAGTTTTTTTTTTTTTTTTTTTGACAGGCAGAGTTAGACAGTGAGTGAGAGAGAGACAGAGAGAAAGGTCTTCCTTTTCCGTTGATTCGCCCCCAAATGGCCGCTACAGCTGGCACACTGCGCCGATCCAAAGCCAGGAGCCAGGTGCTTCCCCCTGGTCTCCCATGCGGGTGCAGGGCCCAAGCACTTGGGCCATCCTCCACTGCCTTCCTGGGCCACAGCAGAGAGCTGGACAGGAAGAAGAGCAACTGGGACAGAATCCAGCACCCCAACCGGGACTAGAACCCAGGTGCTGGCGCCACAGGCGGAGGATTAGCCAAGTGAGCCACGACGCTGGCCTCTAAGTTTTTTTTTTTTAAGATTTATTTATTTTAAAGGTAGAGTTAGCAAGAAGCAGAGGGAGAGAGAGAAAGAGAGCAAAAGAGAGGGAGAGGGAGGGAGGGAGGGAGGGAGGAAGAGATTGATTGGTTGAGAATCTTCCATCTGCTAGTTCATTCCCCAAATGGCCACAATGGTGAGGGCTGGGCTAGTCCAAAGCCAGGAGGCAGGAGTTTCTTCCAAGTCTCCCACATGGGTACAGCGTCAAAGGAATTTGGCCAACTTCCACTGCTTTCCCAGGCGCATTAGCAGGGAATTGGACTGGAAGTGAAGCCACCAGGACTAAAAGGGCACCCATATGGGATGCCAGCCCCGCAGGTGCTGGCTTAACCCACTGAGCCAGAGCACCAGCCCTGATAAATACAGTTCTTAACCTCACAAAGTTTTGGTATGAAAGTCCTGCCTTAGGTAACTCAAGGGAGCTTTCTCATTTCATTTTATATCAGGGGTTGGCAAATTTTTTCTGTAAAGGGCCAGATAGTAAATATTTTTTACAAAGATTTATTTATTTGAAGAGTTACAGAGAGATCTTCCATCTGCTGGTTTACTCCCAATTGGCCACAATGGCTGCAGCTGGGCTGATCTAAAGCCAGGAGCTTCTTCTAGGTCTCCCATGTGGACACAGGAGGCCAAGCACTTGGGTCACCTTCCACTGCTTTCTCAGGTGCTTTAGCAGAGCTGGATAGAAAGTGGAGTAGCCAGGACTTGAACTAGCATCCACAAGGGATGCTGGCGCTGCAGGCAGTGGTTTTACCCACTGTGCCACAAGGTCAGCCCCTTGAAAGTAAATATTTTGAGCTTTGTGGGCCAAATAATCCCTGTTGCAATTATTAAATTATGCTGTTTTAGTGAGAAATCAGCCACAGACATTATATAAACAATATATATTTCCCATAGAAAAAAAGAGAAAAAGCCAATTACTGGGGACTGAGTTAGTAAGAATATAAGATTAACCACTCACAACACAAAATCATCATTTCTATAATCTGGTAATGACTTCAATTATTTTAGACTATTTTACAACTAATTTATCTTAAAATGGAAGTCTCTATAACAAACCAATAGCCCAGGAAAAAAGAGGAGGAGGTATAGTTCCAAAGAGATTTAAGAGACAGAACAACCAGATGTAATGGAACCCGTTTGGTTCCTGATTCACACAAAACCAGAGTAAAAAGACACTTTTGAGACTGCTGCGAGTAACTGAATAAGGAATACATAGTAGATGCTATTAAGTAATTAATATAAACTATATTGGGTGACATGGTTATTTAAGAAAATGTCTATTTAAACCCGAGCTTAGTGAAGTACTGAAGAGTAAAATGTCAAATATTCATTGTAAAATACTGCAGAAATAAGGATAATGCTGCAAAATGTTGGTAATTGTTAAAGTTGAGTGATAGGTATATGGGAATTCATTAAACTATTCTACTTTGTGTATGTTTCAAATTTTTGATAATAAAAAAAGCCAAAAAAGAATTAACAGTGAGCAATCAATCAGGCAAAATAGTCAAATATAAACGTACTGTGATTGGTAAATTATAAGATGTGTGTTTAGTGTCTTTGAAACAAAAGACATATGCCATTATAGGCAACCTAATAATGCCCTGGAACTTTAAAAATTTTTACTTTGAGGGATTGGGGGGGGGGGGGAGGCAGTAGGAAGAGAGAGAAGGAGAGAGAAGGGAAAGAAAAGAGGAAGAGAGAGAGGGAAAACACCTATACACTTGTTCACTCCCCACATGCTCACAATGGCTGAATCTGGAGCCAGAAGCTCATTTCAGGTCTAGTATATGGGTGGCAGGAATGCAATAACTTGAGCCATCACCCCTGCCTTCCCAGGTCTGTCTTGATCGGAACTGTAGTCAGGAGCCAGAACTAGAAATTAAATCCCAATTTAACATGGGTGTCTTAACCACTAGGCTAAACGCCCGCTCCATTGAATTTCCAAAACAGAAAAAAAAGGAGAAAGGATGTAAATAAGGGTAAGTGGTGCAGCAGACACTATGATTTGATTTTAATCCGGCAGTAGAGAAATAAAGACTTTATTACCATCTTTAAGGCTAAGAAGGTATAAGCTAGCAATTTTATCCCTAGGTGTATACCCAACACACATACATACACATGCTCATTTGAAGACATAAAGAAGAATGTTCATAGGATTGGTCATAACAGCCCCAAATTATAAACAACCTAAGATCTATCAACAATAGGATGGGTAAATGAACTGAAGAACATACGAAGTAATAAATGGAGAGCAACCATGCTGAGTTAACACTTGCTCTATGCAATAGCATAGATGAATTTCATGAAGATAACTCTTGGGGAAAAAAAAAAAAAGCCGGCAAGCAACTGGAGTATGTAGTACATAATTCTGTATATCTAAAAAAAGTTTGTCAATGGTAAAACAATCTACAGGATCAGAAGGCAGGATAATGGTTACCATTGGTAGGGTTGGAGACATAGTGTGAGTAGGCACCAGGGGATCTTCTGGCATACTCAGTAGCATTCTATTTCTTGATCCTGGTGATTACACAGATGGATTCACTTGTGAAAACTGATCTGCCTGTAATGTATGGTTTTTGCATTTTCTGATTGTATAAATTTGTGTGTTTGAATAGAAAATTTATTTCAGAAAACCATGTGCCTCTTAAACTATTTTGGTAGCTTTCAGTCTCCAAATCAGCTTCTTACAAAAATGGAAGCAATCCAATAGAAAATAAAATATATCTTCTCAATATTTAAGCAACCTCTCTTCTGAAGATAGCTACAAAAAAGTTATATGCTAATTAAACAAAATGTTCCTGACAACCAGTTTCACTCCATAGGCGTATGTGGTCTTCCTCCTTTTTCTTGATCTGCGTAAAACAAAAAAAGAGGGAAGGTTCATTCCTACCCTTCCCAAAATAAAACTATGTGACATGAAAAAGGCTTGCTTTGCTTTATTCTTCTCTTTGCTCTGTGCTTCAAGAACTACAGAGAAGATCTGTAATAATTTGTCTTCCTTGTTTCAGGGTAAGTATAATTTATACAATTTAAGAAGCAAATCAGCAAGTAATAATAGCTTTAAAAATACCAGAGTATTACACATCAATATTGCATATTTTTAAAAGATTTATTTATTTGAAAGGCAGAGTTACAGAAAGGCAGAGGCAGAAGGGGAGAGAGAGAGAGAGAGAAATAGAGAGAGGTAGGTCGGTCGGTCTTCCATCTTTGGATTCACTTCCCAGTTGGCCACAACAGCTGGAGCTGGGCTGATCTGAAGCCAGGAGCTTCTTCCAGGTCTTCCATGCGGGTTCAGGGCCCAAGGACCTGGGCCATCTTCTACTACTTTCCCAGGCCATAGCAGAGAGCTGGATCGGAAGTGGAATAGCCGGGATTCAACTGGCACCCATATGGGATGCCGGCACTGCAAGCAGCAGTTTTACCCACACACCACAGCACTGGCCCCTTGCATATCTTTTTTACGTATCTGGCAACTCCAGAAGCCAAGAATTTTTAAGACTTTTGTTTTCTCACAGGGGTTTTGCTTTACATGAGTTGCTTATCAATAATTTCTTGAGTGTTTGATAGTTCTTACCCCTGAAAAAATATTTAAGTATTTTCCTTCAGCATATTTTTATAATTGACTTGTTGACTAAAATTTTGGTCAAATTATTTGTAACAATTGGCAAGCCTTCCTTTGTAGAGATGCAAAGAAACAATGCAAATACAGGTAACCAAATTCTAAATTCTATTTCATCTGTGTTTCAAAAATGAGTGCATGGTGATGAACAGAACCAATTATGGCTATAGCTGAGGTAGCCCAATTATTGTGAAAAGCAAGCAGCCAGAGTCTCAGTGTTATGTGGACAACAGGAGCTTAACCAGGGTACGTAATGCTTTCTAAAGCTATCTACATGCTAGAGATTGAGGATTTTAGTAATGTTGGTTCCTAAGAGAAGACAATAAGGTAACAAAAGAGGCTTTTCATAATGAACAATGTAGGAGTCAAAAGTTCAAGCTTGGGAAGATGATTTAATGCAATAGTCACCAAATATTTTGGAGTATTGATTAACATAATATGTACATTTACTTATAAATAATGTATTAGTATAATAGTACAGATATAAAATTTGGAATGTCAATGCTTCCAGGAAAATTCAAAAGAGGCTTTAAAAATAGTAGTCAGATTATTACCCCATCTATATGATTATAAATTAGCAAAGTTAACAAAACTGTAATTTTTACTTATATCTCATCTAAAGAATAAGCAATCATCTTATTTCACTATTCCAATGTAAAAATAAAATAAACCAAGTATGAAGTTCAGTTAAAACTATTTTTATGAAACAATATATATTTTTGCCTTTGTAAATTACCACAGGATAAACTTATGTATGACATGGAAATTTAATTATGAATATTTGCAACACAGAGCTTATTTAAGCATAAACTTAAGCAAATTTGAGTAAAATTAACCTTGTTCTAAACATACTTCATCAGGCCAAATAACACAAATATGCAAACAGATTAAATGTATATGCTATGTATATATTCCATAAAGCTGTATTTCTCCTTAACTCTCCCAATTACCAAGGTAACCCCAAAAGTTTAGAAGACTGGTTTACCTAGTTTGGTGTTATAAAGTAATCACTTAAATGAGCATGAGTAATTCAAAATAGAATAAAAAATAGCCTTTTAAGTCTGGAAATTATTTAAAATCATTTATCAAATCAGTTAAAAGCAGAGAATGAAAAGCTATTCTCAAACACATCTGGAAATGATTTCAACAATTTATTCCCAATTCTAATACACATGTAACATTAAGAAAAAAATTGAACCTTCATTTTTTTTAAAGATTTATTTTATTTATTTGAAAGGCACAGTTCCAGAGAGAGAGATGGAGAGAAAGAGAGAGATCTTCCATCTGCTGGTTCACTCCCCAGACTGCAGCAACAGGCAGGGCTGGGCAGGCCAGGCCAGGCCGAAGCCAGGAGCTTTATCCAGATCTCCCATGCAGGTGCGCAGTTCCAAGGACTTGGGCTATCCTTCACTGCTTTTTCAGGCACATCATCAGGAAGCTGGATCAGAAGTGGAACAGCCAGGACTCAAACCATGGGCCAAACAGAATGCCAGTATTGCAGGTGGCAGCTCAACCCCTTAGGCCACAAAGCCAGCCTCAAATCTTCATTATTAAACTGGTCAGATTACCTTCCTGGAAACTAACTTTTCTGTTTTTTAGTTTTGTACTGGACAGAAAATATTTAATCCAAAATAGAATTTAAAATAATATAAATATAAAATCAAATATAAATAATAAAATTAAAAATAAAATAAAGAGCAAAAGTTTTGAAAATTACTGCCCTCAATGAAAATGATGAGGTCTGGGAGAAAGTGGACAGCAGTGTTGTGGAAGAGGGGTTAAGTCACTGCTTACAATGCCAACATCCCACATGGGTGCCAGTTTAAGTCCTGGTTGCTCCACTTCTCACCCAGCTGCCGGTGGCCGAGGAGGAGCAGCAGAGGATGACCCAGGTGCTTGGGCGTCTGCTGTGTGCATAGGAGACCAGGAGGAGGCTCCTATTTTTGGCCTGGCCCAACCTGGCCCACTGCAGCCATCTGGGGAGTGGGCCAGCGGATGGAAACATACACACTCTCTCTAGTTCTTTCAAATAACTTAATAAATCTTTAAAAAATATATAAATTAAAAACACAGTGTTTATGCTACATTATAAGAAAATAGTAATTCAGTTTATTAGTTTCTTTATATACAAATGATACATGCCCATTAAATATATAATACACTACTCCTTTTCCTAATTATATATTTTCAGAATTGAGAAAATATCCTCAACATTACAGGTATATGAAAGTTTAAAAATGCACGTATTTAAATCACAAGAATTGATTATATTTTTCATACAAAGGTACTTTCTCAATAAAGCATCAAAAGAAAATGGAAAGACTAAAAAGACACAAGAAAATTTATTATTGATTTGTATTTACAAAAAAAAAAATCTAAGATGACTTCTTAAATCATAAATTTAAAAATCCAATTTTACCATCTTGCTACTCAGCATTAAGTATCAGGTCTGGGATGAAAGTTTAAATCATAAGATTAGGTTAAGAAATCTGAATCAGTGTATTTAATTCATATACATGCATTTAGAAAACGCATAGTAGTTGTTTTTTTTTTTTAAGAGAAGGCCTTTTTTTTTTTTTTTATTGACAGAATTAGACAGAGAGAGAGAGACAGGGAGAAAGGTCTTCTTGCTGTTGGTTCACCCCCACCAAATGGCCACTACGGCTGGAGCTACTCCGATCCAAAGCCAGGAGCATCCTCCTGGTCTCCCACGCGGGTGCAGGTGCCCAAGCACTTGGGCCATCCTCCACTGCCTTCCCGGGCCACAATAGAGAGCTGGACTAGAACAGGAGCAGCTGGGACTAGAACCCAGTGCCCATATGGGATGCTGGCACTGCAGGTGGAGGATTAGCCAAGTAAGCCACGGTGTCGGCGCCAAATGCACAGTAGTTTAATACATACCATTGTATTTTGAAATTTTCAGTTCACAGATTACAAATTTCAAGAATTTATTTACTTAAATACAACTACATTTATGCTATACTTCAACTGGTATGTTAACAAGTAGACTAAGTCAAAAGAAGTTTATTTAAAGTATTATAAAATATTAAAAAATATATTATCTAGCTAACATTTATAGGTGAACAGAAAAGGTACAAATTTTCTACATAATCCCCAATGCTTATATTACTTAGTTCTTATTGGCAACTAATTATTTCGTTATCTTCAAAGTGTTTCTAAATACGTACTACAAACAGAACATGTAATTATACTGAAAATATACAATCTACTCTCTATACTTAATACACACTTTGTCTCACATGATAGGACCATTAACCTTTATTACAAAGCACTACTTCATATTGAAGATTCTCTTTTAGATATCAATTAACTTTGTACTAAATTTGAAAACACAATGTACAACTAAATTTTTGAAGACTACCACACCTGAATTTACAAACAAATTTCTTTCATAAATTAGGGCTACTTCACTTAAAATAATACTAACATAAAATCTAAAAAAGTAAATTACAATTATATCCTTACTATAAAATCACATCTGCATTCACTATATTAACACAGTGTTAATGACCTTCATAAAAAATAAAGACACAGAAGACTAAATTCAGAAGATTTGTTTATTTACATAATTTCCTTTTTAGTTTTTAAAGTTGTAGTGCTGTCGTAGAAGTAATCAAATTTTTAATCTGTTTAATAAAGAAAATTTTAGGAAAAGGGGATGGGTCTAGGGTAGAAGACAAGCTTAAGAAATCATTACATAATATGACTTCATAAAAAGACTTTTTTTTTTTTCCAAAAAGTAAGCTTTGGAAAAGTATTTCAATATCTACTTAGATAATCTGATGGTAGAAGATGAAAGAAACATGTTTTATTATGTATGCTGTTTTTAAAAGTAAAATAAAATAGGAATTCTTTAATGTCATATAAAAGGATAAAGAAATAAAATTTTTATTGAAAAACAAAAGAGTCAAATTGTTTTTCTAGCTGCTCTATGATCATACTTTAGATATTACTGAAAGGTATCCAATAATGTAAAATCAAAACCTGAACACACTGTAAAAACAATATTCAAACACATATGTAACTTAATAGGATACAAAGCTATCCATACACAAGTTTAAGAACTGATAAATGTAAACTATATTGTTCAAGATCTATATTAATAAATTGGTTTCAATGCTTTTTTGTGCATATTTGTACAACATACTAACAAAACATTTTTATGAAGCACTGTAATAAATGCTACAGATTTCCTTGTGCTTCCTATACTTTCAACACATAGTTCAATAAGACTCTGATAGATTACATTTCAGGGAAACTTATTTACAAAACTAGTTTGGAAAAAGAAGTAATTTAAGTGTGATAGTACTTTCCTACTTTTTTTTTTTGGTTACACCAACATAGAAAAATTTACTATCAATGATGGTGATTGAACATGGGAAAATACTTTAAAAAACAACAGGAATTGTTAGTCAATAGAAATGTTTCATTGCAGTTGTTGCACTATTGTCAGCAAGAGAAAAAATAATCTAAATAAGATTTACATACTACTGATGCTACAAAATAACACGCTGGTTAAAAAAAATGTATCCCAACAACCTAAATGACTGTAAAACAGAGGAGTTTTTCCTCAACCAAACTAAAACAGTTTTAAGCTTGTGTGATTATAGCAAACAGCAACCATACACTTTATTCTTTTTTCCTTAAAAGAAAGGTTTAACATATAGAATTGTCTTGATATATAAACCATTCATTCATATGGCAAGTGCATCAGGTAAATGGAAAATGTCAATTTTCTTTTGTCAAGAAAGATTCCTCAAGTTACAATTTAACTTGAAACTTACCCATAATTATTTCAAATGCATATATTTCATTAGTAACTAATATTACAAGGTTATCATCTATAGATCTTTGTAGTAATGTTAACAGTTTCTTGAACTGGAGTTTTCTTACCCCTGAGAAACACATCATATTTTTAAGTTTACCTCATTAAATAATCAAGAGCTAATATAATGCAATTATATTAGCTTAAAAGGTATTAATAATAAAAGAACATTTATGAGATGTTCTAATAATGTGCTCCTTTCTTACTAGAGTCAGAAAAACTTAATTAGATAAGGAATAAATAAGGTAACACATGGCTTTCTGGGAGACTGTTACTATGAAATGATTAACAAGCAAATTATGTTCTAAATTTAGCTGACTCTATATATACCCTGAAATGAATTTGTACCATATTTGCTTAGTCAAAAAGAAAGTCAATTGTTGCTAACATCATTATTAAATGTGATTATAAAAAGTTACTTGCAACTACTTCATTTCAGTAAGCTTCTCCATAGAGAAAAAAATAAGAATTTGTTTAAGAAATAAAAAACGTAAAACTACTGCAAACCATTGTTTATACTTCTCATAGGATTTTCCAGCTGAATATCCTCTTTCAGCATCAAGTAATTATTAGGTCAATTCCAAACCAAATGTTACTCAAGGTTTCTAAATTGTGAGTGTAAGAAAAAACAAGAGCATAGTTTCACTGAAATGCTTTCTAAGACATCAAAATTAACTGAGCTAATAGGATACCAGAAGATAAAACTATTCTTATATTTTCTTGTTATTCTAAAAGATGTAGACATTAAAATCAACAGTATATTGAAAACATTATTTTTCTTCTGAAAAAAAAATAGGAACTTCTCTTAAATGTATAATGACAATGGATTTTTTATTTTGCAAAAAATGGAAACGTTTCTGATGAGAGTAAGAATGTTTACTATTTAAAGAACAGGTAGAACATAAAATTCCCAAAGTTTCAATAAAAAAAAACAACAACAGGGAACTGATTTGGAAAATTGTTTTTCTCTAAGAACACAAATGTTAAATAGCAGGCATATTGAATTATGGTGCAATACTGATTTTAAGCATTTGACTTCCTATTAACAAAATGTGCTTCACCAACTTGTTAGATATAAAGATACTTTTAAATGTATTAGATAATTTGCCTGTTTTCCCATCTAAAAGGCTATACAACACAAGCACTCAAGATAATAATGATTTATGTAACACAAAGCTATTTTGTTAGATATTCACATAACTCCTGAATCTTAAGTCTTCTATGTGCAAAACTAACATTTTGCTGAGAAAATTATGACATTTAGCTTGATGAAAAGGAAATACATTTAGATTTCCAAAACTGACATTATAATATACATACAGAATAAATGTGGAAAACAGTAAACATTGTTATTTTTAAAATAATTATTGAGACTATTAATTTGTTACAGTTAAGATTATCATCTCAAAAGCTAAATTCAAGCTCTTCAACTAATTAAACTCAATTAGTTTAATGTTAAGATATTCTTCCTTTGTCAACTGCTTTAAGATAAAGTACTAACTAAAGGATCTGATAGCATATAAATTTACCATTTTTAATTAGAAATTTGGTTAAATCATATAAGTATGTGTGTGTATCTGTGTGTATACAGAAACTACATTATATGTGGCTTTATATATGTAATTCTAACTTATACAAAATGAGCCTGAATACCTAAAAAGTTAGTAAAAGGCACGGTATTACTACGAAATTAGGTGCTAAAAATTGATATCAGTCCATAGTTAATAAAACTATTAATATTTTTATTGATAGTCTGGTAGTATACTTATATAAAAGGGCTTTTAAAAGCTCATGAAGGCCAGCACCATGGCTCACTTGGCTAATCCTCCGCCTGCAGTGCTGGCACCCCGGGTTGTAGTCCCGGTCGGGGCACCGGTTCTGTCCGTTGCTCCTATTCCAGTCCAGCTCTCTGCTGTGGCCCGGGATGGCAGTGGAGGATGGCCCAGGTGCTTGGGCCCTGCACCCACATGGGAGACCAGGAGGAAGCACCTAGCTCCTGGCTTCGGATTGGCACAGCGGCCATTTGGGGGGTGAACCAACGGAAGGAAGACCTTTCTCTCTGTCTCTAACTCTGTCAAAAAAAAAAAAAAAAGCTCATGGAAAGTGAAATGAAGAAATACTGTGTATTTTTCATGTACCATGAAGTCCTCTCAAATATAGTTATATACTGTATATATGTATTCTATATGTAGCTACCAAAAATTATATCTTCTTCTATCTTACCGTCCTACCAGAAGGTGGAAAACAATGTTCTCTTGAGAATTCAAATGTTGAATAATAACAGACATATCAGCTGCAAATACAGATGGTTTCATTTAATTATGGGACAATATCTTTTTTCCTTTTTTTTTTTTTTTTTTTTTTTTGACAGGCAGAGTGGACAGTGAGAGAGAGAGAGAGACAGAGAGAAAGGTCTTCCTTTTGCCGTTGGTTCACCCTCCAATGGCCACTGCGGTCGGCGCACCGCGCTGATCCAATGGCAGGAGCCAGGTACTTCTCCTGGTCTCCCATGGGGTGCAGGGCCCAAGCACTTGGGCCATCCTCCACTGCACTCCCTGGCCACAGCAGAGAGCTGGCCTGGAAGAGGGGCAACCGGGACAGAATCCGGCGCCCCAACCAGGACTAGAACCCGGTGTGCCGGCGCCACAAGGCAGAGGATTAGCCTATTGAGCTGCAGCACTGGCCGACAATATCTTTTTTAAACACCTGATTTTATATGAATATCTTTTACTAACTTGTTAGGCAATTTCATTTTAATATTAGAAAGGTCTGAGTAACACTTTAACATACTTTTCAATAAATATTAATAGTGACAAAATAGAAATTTAAGATACTAAAATAGTTATTTAATCAAATTATTTGTGGATTTGATGAATTAATTTGTACAATTACAACTGACATAAATTCATCCTTAAGTACTAAGTTTAAAAACCCATTCTAGATTCATGTATTATGTAAAATAATATAAAGCATGCATTTGGAAAAGACTGAGCAAATTTCTCCCTTAGAAAGTACTGAAGCTCCATCTAGAGGCTTTTCCCCCTATTACTGTCAATTGCAATACAAGTAATATCACCTAGCGATGTGAATAATATTAAAATGTCAGAGATTTCTTTTGTATCTATCCTTTTGTTATTCATTATGAGTTCTTGCCCT
Source organism: Oryctolagus cuniculus (assembly GCF_964237555.1). NCBI lineage: Eukaryota > Metazoa > Chordata > Mammalia > Lagomorpha > Leporidae > Oryctolagus > Oryctolagus cuniculus. The sequence continues at coordinate 48,234,599 of NC_091444.1, forward strand.
AACCTTCTTAGGGTGGCTCTAGCTCCATCACTGCCATCAAGTGGTAAAAAACTAAAACTGAACCTTAAAAAAAAAAAAAAAAAAAAAGGAAGAAAGCAAGGATAGGAAAAGATGTATCCTTACCATTACCACATCTCTTTGTTCAGCTCAAAAATTGGTTTGTGTTTTTCTCCTGTGCCATTTATTGTCCTACTCAAAGTTTGGGGAAAAAATTGAATTGCTATTTCTTTCTAGAAAACAGTAACACTATACAATGTTTCTGAGTCTGAATGTTTTTCTGAATATGCTAATATTTGCAATATATACAAAAAAACTTTTTATTAAATTTTGTTTTAGTAGAACTACAATTCATGAATTTATTACATTGATAGGGACAGCATTAAGAAACACAAAAAGTTACTTAAGATTAATGTAGTTTATAGTGTACTACACAGTTATTAAAGGAGGAAATAAAGTCATGATATGACTAAAATCAGTATTTTCTATTACCTCTTAAAATAACCTAGAATTTAATGAATTGGGCATTTTCATTTTACCCTTTGGATGCAGTTATAACACTAGCTGCCAAAAATGTCTTCAACAACATATGAATGGATGAAGATCAGAAACAGGATTTAACACCAAGAAAAATCATCACTGAAGAAGCAAGGCAGGAATTGAGTCAAATCAAAATTATGTAAAAATTTTCACTTTTTATTAATATATACTTCCTGAATAATGTTTCCGGGTTAAGACTTTCAAAGAAACAGAAACTGCAACTATAGAATTTAAGATAAAGGGCCAATGAAATAATGTCTTGGCTTCAGAGATGCTGCTCTACAAGATGTGTAACTCAAGGAATACTTTTTAAACACTACCAGAAAGAGAGGGATGAGGGGAGGTGGGCATTAGTGCAGCAGTTTTTGCTGCTCGGGATGCCCACATTCCGTATCTGAGTCCCTGTTCCTGTTCCAGCTATCCCACTTCTTATCCAGTTTCCCGCTAACACACACCCAGGAGAAAACAGATGATTGCTCAAGTATGTGGGTCCCTCCCTGCCACCCATGTGGGATACTTGGATTGAGTTACAGGCTCCTGGCTTTGGCCTTGTCAAGCCTTGGCTGTTGCCAGCATCTGAGGAAGAAGAAGATTTGTCTCTCTTTCAAATTAAAAATAAAAATAAAAATTGAAAAAAATTAAAAATTTTTTCATATGAAATGCTACATAGGAATAAAAGTCTCATTTGCTTTTAGGAGCTCCTAGATTTGCTAACATACATTTATAAATATGCAAATTTTATTATATATTTGTATCATGAAAATTTCAGAATGCTCCCATTTTACTCTTTTATATGATTTTTTTTAAAGTTTTATTTATTTATTTGAAATACAGAAAGATTAGACAAAAACATCTCTTGGTTCACTCCCCAAATACCCACAACAGTCAGGGCTGGGCTACGCCAAATCTAGGAGTCTGGAACTCAATACATGTTTCCCACATGAATGGCAGGGATTCTAGTATTCACTTGCTGCCTCCCAGGGTACACATTAGCAGGAAGCTGTAACTGGGATCAGGGGTGGATCCCAAACCTAGGCACTCTGATATGGAATAGGGAATCTCAAGTGGCATCATAACAGTTCTGCCAAATGTCTACCCTTGATTAGATTTTACATTTTACTGAGAAGCTTGTTTACAAATCACAGAGAAGTTGAAAAGTTTGTAGCTTTGATTACAGGATTCCCCTATTAAAATAACAAAACAGCAGCCAATAGCCTTAATTTGTTCCAAGGAATTATTTTGTTTTTCACACATACAATATTAAATAGTTTCTCAACAATCTTATAAGCTAAATACTATTATGTTTATACAGATAAGGAAATTTAGGCATACAGACTTAAATAACCACCCACAGTCACGCAATAAATGGTAGGGCTATGATGAAAACCCAAGCAAGTCACCCTGTGTAGTCCTACTCTCAATCACTGTCATCTAATGCAGGTTTTGTCAACATTTTGGGCCAAATATTTCTTTGTTAGAGGGAGCTGCTCTGTTCACTGGAGGATCTTTAACAGCATCCCTAACCTCTACCACTAGATAGTTATGATAACCCAAAATTTCTCAAGATGCTGATGTCCATGTCCCACACTGTAGCACAAGGGTTTAATTTGTGGCTCCAGCTCTTGATTTTAGCAGCTTGTTAATACAAACTTCCAGAAGCAGGGGTGATGGCTCATGAAACTGAGCACTATGAAATTAACCAAGTGGGAGATCTGGACTTTTAAATTTCTGGTTCCCGGCTTCAACCCATTTTGGTCCCAGCTATTGTGTGCACTGGGGAATAAACAGGTGGATGGGAGCTCATTTTCTCTCTCTCTCTCCCTCTCCTATTTCTATCTTTCTCAAATTAAAATTTTAAACTAAGTTTCTCCCCATAAGCATTAAAATACTCATCAAAATAATTAAGGAATGAGGTGTTTTTTGTTATTGTTCTGGCACATTTATGTTTTTAATAGTTTTATTGAAGTATAATATATAAATAATATTAAGTGTACAAAGATTTTTGGTAAACTTATAGGTTGTAAAAATCACTATAATCTAGTTTAGAATATTTCTATCACCTGAAAAAGATTCCTTACGCACCTATCTACAGATTTGCCTTTTTGGACAATACACATGAATAGAAGAGATTTTCCTGATACAAAGATCACAAATAGCAGCAAAAAGAAAAAACAAGTATCTGAACACCCACCCCCCCAGAAAGATCTTGCTGATAAAATTCTTTTCATTACTGCAATTAAAAGATATGAGAAGAGCCACTTAGGAAGGATGGAGGTTTATTTCAGTTTATTGTTGAGGTTCACAGTTCAACACTAGGCAGCCTCACTGGTTTAGGCCTCTGGTGAGGCTGGAGGACAGTGGACAATCACAGGAAGCTCCCTCTTCCTTTGTCCTCTATGTGGTGCCCTCTTATGATACCATCATGATTTGATTATGGGGTTCCGCCTTGGCTATCTAATCCAATCCAATCACTTTTCAAAGGCCCTACCTTCAGATACCATATTTGGATCAATGCCCTGCCCTAATCCATTAACTGTTAACATAAGCCTGGGGTTTAAATGTCTGCCTGAGATTGGGGAGCCAATTCTGTTCAAACCAAAACAAGGTGCTTTACTCCTCTGGTAAGGACAGTATGAATATAACTCCTCTCTTTTTGTTCATTCTCCCTTCTTTCCCTTTCTTCCTTTTGCCAATTTATACTCTCGTGGTATTTAATGAGTTTAACTCTCAACAGACCAGTTTCTCAGTGTAGTACACATTAATGCTATGAGATATGACCCTTCTATATCAACTTCATTATCCTAATAATTTAATGAAATACAAAGAAAGCCCAGAAATCCAGCATATGAACAAATAATATCCTTGAAATGCTCTAGTTTCTCCTAAAATTGATATATTTTTAAAAAAAATTTGAGAAATCCATTTAATATAGGTCTCCTAAAACTTGAAATTCTATCTCAATAGAATTTCATCTTCCAAAGAACTTTCATGTCACCAGACTTCTCTTTCTCTCAGTCCAAATTTAATTCAGTAACAAATCATACTGGTTCTGCCACCAAAAGCATAGTTACAATGTGAACATGAACACCTCTACTCGTGATCACAGTGAGAAGAGAATGCGCCCTTTTCTGCCAGGATCACTGTGAAGACCAAGCGTCTACCAACTCCAGCCCCTGTGTGACATCTTCCCTCAAGTCCATTTCTAGCACAGCAGCCAGACAGAAACAAGCAACAGATTCAGCTAAAAGACTCCCAAGTGTTCCATTTCATTCAGATAAAAAGAGAAAGTCCTGGGTAGACATTTAGCCTAGCAGTTAAGATGTCTACAGCCAAGCAGTTATAGCCACATATCACGTTGGAGTGCCTGAGTTCCATTCCCAGCTCTGATTTCTGACTTTACCTTCTTGCGAACATGGATTCATAATAGGCAGCAATAATAGCTCAAGTAATTGCGTTGTCACCCATGTGAGAGACTGGATTGAGTTCCTGGTTCCCAGCTTCAGCCTGATGGTATTGGCTTTGCGAGCATTTGGGAATCTATCTCCCCTTCATCCCCACTCCCCCTCAAATAAATACTTCTTAAAAAAAAAATCACAACCAGGGGCTGGCGCTGTGGTGCAACAAGTTAACGCCCTGGCTTTAACCACAGGCATCCCACATGGGCGCCGGTTCTGGTCCCGGCTTCTCCTCTTCCTATCTGGCTCTCTGCTGTGGCCTGGGAGGGCAGTAAAAGATGGCCCAAGTCTTTGGGCCCCTGCACCCATGTGGGAGACTAAGAGGCTCCTGGCTGCGGATCAGTGCAGCTCCGGCCATTGTGGCCATCTGGGTAGTGAACCAGCGAATGGAGGACCTCTCTCTCTCTACCTCTCCTCTCTCTGTGTAACTCTGACTTTCAAATAAATAAATAAATTTTTTTTAAAAAAAGGAAAAAAGAAAGAACTTAAAAAAAATCGCCACCAAAGTCCTCAGAGGTTATCTTGGAATTACAGTAGCATCTAACCTATAAGAACCTAATTTCACTTTTAAAAAAAAGATTTATTGGGGCCAACACTGTGGTGTAGCTGGTAAAGCCACTGCCTCCATCCCATACGGGCGCCGGTTTGAGACCCTGCTGTTCCACTTGCAATCCAGCTCTCTGCTATAGCCTGCGAAAGCAGTGGAAGATGGTCCAAGCCTTTGAGCCCCTGAACCAGCGTGGGAGACCTGGGGGAAGCTCCTGGCTCTTGGATTCAGACAGGAACAGCTCCAGCCATTGCGGCCAACTGGGGAGTGAACCAGTGGATGGAAGACCTCTCTCCCTCTCTCCCTAACTCTTTCAAATAAAATAAATTTTAAAAAATTAGAATAAGTGGTTCCCTGATTTAATCTTATATTTTATGTGAAACAGTTAATTGAAGACATTTTAGTTTTGTTCAAATGACCAAATTATAACTTACATGCTCCCAAAAACATATTCTTTCACCTATTCTGTTGTTAAGGCTCTCTATTGTATTTTTTATTTGTTCTATTGAATAAATAAAAGAGAATAACATCGTATGGGCAGTAAAATCAATTTAATCAAATTTTTACTGAGGGAAGAGTTGGGGAAAAAAACAGCAGAGGAAACTCCACGTAAAATGGAGGAACACAGTGGACCTACATGGAGGGTGAAGACACATACAACTTGGGATCCCAACAGCCCAGAGCCTCCATACCAGCGTTGGAGAGCAAGGTGAGACCAGAATGCAGCAGCCTAAGCCACTGGTGGAAAAGCGGCAGGAAGAGCCTAGGGGGAGAGACAAAGAAGGACATTGTGTAATGATTAAGAGGTCAATTCAACAGGAAGGTGTGACTATTATAAACATATATGCCCTAATTACAGAGCATCTGGCTATTTAAAAGAAATAGTAAAGGATCTAAAGGGAGACATAGACTAAAATACAATAGTAGGGGATTTCAATACCCCACTTTCAGCAATGGACAGATCAACCAGATAGAAAATCAGTACGGAAACAGCAGAGTTACACAACACTATAGACTAAATGGCACTACAGATATCTACAGAACTTTTCATCTTACGGTGGCAGGATAAACATTCTTCTAACCTGTGCATGGAACTGTCTCTAAGATTGACCAAATGCTAGACCATAAAACAACTCTCAATAAATTTAAAAAAAAATCAAAATCATACCATGCATATTCACAGACCACAATGCAATGAAGCTGGAAATCAACAACTCAGGAAACTCTGGACCATATGTAAACACATGGAAACTGAACAACATGCTCCTGAATGAAGAAATCAAAAGAGAAATTGAAAAATTTCTGGAAACAAAAGATGACAACACAACATATCAAAATTTATGACATACAGCAAAAGCAGTGTTAAGAGGAAAGTTTACGGCAATTGGTGCCTGCATCAAGAAACTGGAAAAACACCAAATAACTAAGCTATCAATGCATCTCAAGGATCTAGAAAAAGAACAGCAAACCAAACTCAAATCTAGCAGAAGAAAAGAAATAATTAAAATTAGAGAAGAAATAAACAATATTGAATCAAAAATATGAAAGATCAGTAAAACAAAGAGCTGGTTTTTTGAAAATATAAACAAAATTGACACACCATTGGCCTAACAAAAAAAAAAAAAAAGAGAGAGAGAGAGAGAGAAGACCCAAATCAATAAAATTAGAGAGGAAAAAGGAAACGTAACAACAGACACCACAGGAAAAATAAGCATCATCAGAAATTACTACAAAGAGCTGTATGCCAACAAACTGGGAAACCTGGAAGAAATGGATAGATTCCCAGACACATATAACCTACCTAAATTGAGCCATGAAAACACAGAAAACCTAAACAGACCCATAACCAAGACAGAAACTGAATCAGTAATAAAGGCCCTCCCAACAAAGAAAAGCCCAGGACTGGATGGCTTCACTGCTGAATTCTATTGGACATTTACAAAAGAACTCCAATTTTTCTCAGTTTATTCAAAACAACTGAATGGGAGGGAATCCTCTCAAATTCTTTCCAATACATCAGAAAGATCATTCACCCAGACCAAGTGGGATTTATCCCTGGTATGCAGGGATGGTTCAACATTCACAAATCAATCAATGTGATACATCACATTAACAAACTGCAGAACAAACCGTATGATTATCTCACTAGAGGAGATAAAGCATTTGATAAAATGCAACACCCTTTCATGATGAAAACTCTAAGTAAATTGGTACAAAAGGAATACTCCCTATCACAATCAAGGCAATTTATGACAAACCCACAGCCAGTATCCTATTGAATGGGGGAAAAGCTGAATTCCTACTGAGATCCAGAACCAGACAAGGATGTCCATTCTTGCCACTGCTATTCAACATAATCCTGGAAGTTTCAGCCAGAACCATTAAACAACAAAAAGAAATCAAAGGGATTCAAATGGAGAATGAGGGAGTCAAAGTATCCCTATTTGCAGATAACAATATTCTATATATAGGGGATCCAAAAGACTACACAAAGAGACTACTGGAAATCACAGAAGAGTTTGGTAAAGTAGCAAGATAACAGTCAATACACAAAAATCAACAGCCTTTGTATACACAGACAATGCCACAGCTGAGAAAGATCAATCCCATTCACAATAGCTACAAAAAAAAAAAAAAAAAAAAAAAAATCAAATACCTTGGGATAAATTTCACCAAGAATGTCACAATGATCTCTATGATGAGAATTACAAAACATTAAAGAAGCAGAAGAAGATTCAAAAAAAAAGAAAAAACTGAAAATCTTCCATGTTCATGGATTGGAAGAATATCATAAAAATGTCCATTCTTCTGAAAGCAATCTACAGATTCAACTGGATACCAATCAAAATACCATTCATCTCAGATCTAGAAAAAAATGATGCTACAATTCATATGGAGGCACAGAAGCCCTCGAACAGGTAAAGCAATCTTATACAACAAAAACAATGCCAAAGGCATCACAATGCCAGATTTCAAGACATACTACAAGGCAGTTATAATCAAAACAGCCTGGTACTCATACAAAAATAGATGAAAAGACCAGTGGAACAGAATAGAAACACCAGAAATCAATCCAAATATCTACAACCAACTTATATTTGATCAAGGAGCTAAAACCAATCCCTGGAGCAAGGAGTCAATTCAACAAATGGTGCTGGGAAAATTGGATTTTCATATGCAGAAGTATGAAGCAAGACACCTACTTTACACCTTACACAAAAATCCACTCAACATGGATTAAATCGTGGCTCATTTGGCTAATCCTCTGCCTGCGGCGCTGGCACCCCGGCTTCTAGTCCTGGTTGGGGCGCCAGATTCTGTTCCGATTGGTCCTCTTCCAGTCCAGCTCTCTGCTGTGGCCCGGGAAGGCAGTGGAGGATGGCCCAAGTGCTGGGGCCCTGCACCCACATGGGAGACCAAGAGGAAGCACCTGGCTCCTGGCTTCGGATCGGTGTAGCTCTGGCCGTAGCAGCCATTTAGGGGGTGAACCAACGGAAGAAGGAAAACCTTTCTCTCTGTCTCTAACTCTGCCTGTCAAAATAGAAAACAAAAGATCTAAATCTATCAACTGACACCATCAAATTATTAGAGAACATTGGAGAAACCCTGCAAGACATTGGCATAGTCAAAAACTTCTTGGAAAAGACCCCAGAGGCACAGGCAGTCAAAGCCAAAATTAACAACTGGGATTACATCAAATTGAGAAGTTTCTCTAAAGCTGAAGAAACATTCAGAAAAGTGAATAGGTAACTGACAGAGTGGGAGAAATTACTTGCAAACTATATAACTGATAAAGGATTAACAACCAGAATCTATAGTGATCAAGAAATTCCAAAACAAGAAAACAAGCAACCCTCTTAAGAGATGGGCCAAGGACTTAAACAGACATTTTTCAAAAGAGGAAATCCAAATGGCTAACAGACACATGAAAAACTGTTCAGGATCACTAGCTGTCAGGGAAATGCAAATCAAAACCACAATGAGGTTTCACCTCAGCCTGGCTAGAATGGCTTTCATACAGAAATCAACAAACAACAAATGCTGGAGAGGATGTAAGGAAAAAGTTACCCTAATCCACTGTTGATGGGAAAGCAAACTGGTAAAGCCACTATGGGAGATAGTTTGGAGATACCTCAGAAATCCGAATATAGTCCTACCATACGACCCAGTCATCCCACTCCTCAGAATTTATCCAAGGGAAATGAAATTAGCAAATAAAAGAATTATCTGTACCTCCATGGTTATTGCAGCTCAAATCACAATAGCTAAGACATGGAATCAACCTAAATGCCTGTCAACAGAAGACTGGATAAACAAATTATGGGATATGTACTCTATGGAATACTACCCAGTGGTGAAAAAAAAAAATGCAATCCAGTCATTTGCAACAAAATGGAGAAATCTGGAAAACCCAATACTTAGTGAAATAAATAAGCCCTAAAGGGACTGACTGATCTGTGACAACTAACTGAGCTAGACCTAAAAGGAAACATGTAGAAGTGAAATTGACACTCTGAGAAGTAAAGCCTTTGCTTGACTGTCAAGGAACACTTATTTTTTTTTACTATTTTCTTTTTCTACTTAATACCATTGGTTGACCTATTAACACAGAATTATTCATAGGTGTTTAAATCCAATTGAAAATAGATCCCAGTAAAAAGTAAGAGTGGGAGTAAGAGAGAGAGGATATGTATAGTTCGGCACACATTCTGACTTACCCCTAAGGGTAAAGCTAAAAACTTGCCATGGGACTCCAAATCCCATTAAGCTGGGTGGTACTAAAGCCATCTTACATGTTAAAGTGATCATATTAAGTGTGTAACTGATCATACAGACAGGATTAAGTGTCAAAGGGATCACATAAATAATACTAAGTGTCTGGTAATAACAATAGATAGAATTAAAAAGGAGAGAACATCCAACATGGGAAGGAGGCCACACAACAGACTTATAGAATGACAAATGCTGTAAGCAGCACTCTGATCTCAGAATCACCCTATAAGGCATTTGGATCTGGCTGAAAAGCCCATGAGAGCACCTCAGACACGGAAAGACACTGTGTCATAAACTGATCTACATGAAGGATCTCTGTGAGTGAGATCCCAGTTGAAAGAAGGGACCATCAAGGAAGGATATACTTTTCTTTGAAGGGAAGAGAGAACTTCCACTTTGATTATGGCCCTGTCTAAATACTAATGGAGTTTGTGGACTCAAAAGGCTTTTACAGCCTTGGCAGCTCATGATAAGAGTCTCCAGTGATCACTGATGTCATAAATAAGAGTGTCAATTGTTAAACCAATAACAGGAGTCACTGTGCACTTACTCCCCATGTAGGGATCTTTGTCCTTAATGAGTTGTACTATGAGAAGTAAAAGTAAACTTAGTCTTCAAACAGCACTTTATACTTTGTGTGTCTGTGTGGGTGCAAACTGCTGAAATCTTTACTTAGTACAGAGTTGGTCTTCTGTATATAAAGATAATTAAAAATGAATCTTAGTGAAGAATGGGATGGGAGAGGGAGTAGGAGGTGGGATGGGAGTAGGAATCGGAGGGCAGGTATGGGGGAAGAACCACTATATTCCTAACGTTGTACTTACAAAATTTGTATTCATTAAATAAAAAGCTTTCTAAAAAATATAACTCTCTTCTTTTTTAAAAAAAAGGCAGAGTGACAAGAGAGGCACATAGAGATATCTAATCCACCAGTTCCCTCCCTAAATGGTTACAATAGCCAGGGCTGGGCCAGGCTGAAGCCAAAAGCAAGGAAATCCATCCATGTCTCCCACATAGGTGGCAGTAGCCCAAGAACTTGGACCATACTTTTTTCCTTCCTAGGCACATTAGCAGGAAGTTGGATTGGAAGAGGAGCAGCTGTGTCTTGGAATGAGGCTCTGATATGGGTTCAGGAGGGACCTTCACTTGCTGCACTGTAATGCTGGCCCAGTGGAACTTTCTTCTTCTTTTTTATGTTTTTGGACAGGCAGAGTTAGACAGAGAGAGAGAGAGAGACAGAGAGAAAGATCTTCCTTCTTCCGTTGGTTCACCCCCCAAGTGGCCGCTACAGCCGGCCACCGCGCTGGCCTAGAACTTTCTTCTTAAAATGAAGAAGCAGGGGCTGGCACTGTGGTGTAGCAGGTGAAGCCACTGGCTGCAGTGCTGGCATCCCATATAGGCACAGGTTTGAGTCATGGCTGCTCTTCTTCCAACCCAGCTCTCTGCTACGGACTGGGAAAGCAGCAGAAGATAGCCCAGTTCCTTGGGCCCCTGCACTCTCATAGGAGACCTGAAGAAAGCTTCTGGCTCCTGGCTTCAGATTGGCCCAGCTCTGGCCCCTGTGGTCATTTAGGGAGTAAACCCGTGGATGAAAGACGTCTCTCTCCATGTCTGCCTTTATGTACTCCTGCCTTTTAAATAAAAATAAATCTTTGAAAAAATTAAGAGCCAGCGCTGTGGCTGAATAGGCTAGTCCTCCACCTTGCAGCACCCGCACACCGGGTTCTAGTCCCGGTTGGGGCGCCGGATTCTGTCCCGGTTGCCCCTCTTCCAGGCCAGCTCTCTGCTCTGGCTCGGGAGTGCAGTGGAGGATGGCCCAAGTGCTTGGGCCCTGCACCCCATGGGAGACCAGGATAAGTACCTGGCTCCTGCCTTTGGATCAGTGCGGTGCGCCGGCCGCAGCACGCCGGCCGCGGCAGCCATTGGAGAGTGAACCAAGGGCAAAGGAAGACCTTTCTCTCTGTCTCTCTCTCACTGTCCACTCCACCTGTCAAAAAAAAAAAAAAAATTAAGAAGCAGTTGCAGAGTTTGATTGATGTTTGGGTGTGTAAATCATATAAATGTGAAAAAAATTAGGCCTATAAAGTAAATCCTACAAATTAAATCAATCTAATCTTCCTTTTTCTCCTCAGGAGTAACACTGATTATTAAGTCAGTCCTATAAATAATTCCTACTTTGCCAGCATAAAACATTAGTTTCTCTAAATGAGTGGTCAGGAGGCTAGAGCCATGGATTGCATATAATGGGCTGATAATCACCAAGTAATATCAACCAGTTTTTACTTAGTAGCACCTAGTTTTTTTGTTGTTGTTGTTTTGTTTTTTGATTCATTTGAAAGCCAGAGTTACAGAGAGGCAGAGCCAGAGAGAGAGAGAGAATCTTCCCATCCATTGGTTCAAACCCAAATGGCTGCAACGGCTAAAGCTGGCAAAGCCAGGAGCCTAGAGCTTTTTCCAGGTCTCCCACATGGGTGCAGTGGCCCAAGCACTTGGGCCATCTTCCACTGCTTTCCCAGGCCATAAGCAGAGAGCTGGATTGGAAGTAGAACAGCCGAGACTCAAACCAGTGCCCATATGGGATGCCAGCACTGCAGGCAGTGGCTTTACCTGATACGGCAGTGCCAGCCCCAGCAACTGGTTTTAACCCAGAACAACTTGTACCCTAACTACTTTTGGAGAATCACTGCAGACGTCATTTCATGTTGTATACCAAGAAACTGGGAAAATGGTAATTTCAGGCTGAAAATAGTAAACAGAACCACAGCACCTGAACACCACAATATTCCAGGAAAAAGTCTTGTTTCTAAAAGAGTAGAAAGTTTGAAGGCTCTCCAAAGCCTGATACCATTTTTCAAATCAACTAACGACAGTTTACAAAATTATAAACCACAAAGTTAACTGAAATAAAGTAATATTTAAAAAGAACAACTTGGGAATCAGTCTTAAGGAAGTAATACGTTCATAAATGACATTAGCATATGCAGTATATATTTACATGTACATTACCTAAATAACAGGGTTCCTTGTTATAGAATGGTATTTTGATTTCTCAATTCTATAAAAACAGAAATTACCATCACCAAAAAAGAAAACTTGTTGTTTCCAATATTGTTTTATAAGGTGAAAATAACTGACATCCTAATTTTATTTGGTCTTTTAAAATATTTATTTATATATTTCGAAGACAGAGAAAGAAAACTTCATCCACTGGTTCATTCCCCAAAAGGCCATAACAGCCAAGTTGCCAAGCTGAAGCCAGAAGTCAGAAATTCCATCCTAGTTTCCCATATGGGTAGCAGGAGCTACTTCCCAAGCCATCTTCCGCTGCCTTGCCAGGTGCATTAGCAGGAAGGTGGATCAGAAGCAGAGTAGCTGGGATGTCACCTGGTACTAGGATATGGGACGTGGTGTCACAAGAGGCAGCTTAACCTGCTGTACCCACAATGACAGTCCCTTCTTCCAATATCTGAACTGTCATAATTAAAGTTGTCTTTCCTATGTGGCTCTAGAAGCAGATGTAGCACAATGAATGAAACTAACAAAGGGATAAGTTTTAATAACCAACACTGGGGCTGGCACTGTGGCACAGTGAGTTAAACTCCTGCCCTGAAGCACCGGCATCCCATATGGGCGCCAGTTCTAGTCTGGGCTGCTCCTCTTCTGATCCAGCTCTCTGCTATAGCCTGGGATAGCAGCAGAAGATGGCCCAAGTCCTTGGGTGCCTGCACCCATGAGGGAGACCTGGAAGAAGCTCCTGGCTCCTGGCTTTGGATCGGTGCAGCTCTGGCCGTTGCAGCCATCTGGGGGGTGAACCATCGGATGGAAGACCTCTCTGTCTCTACCTCTCTCTGTAACTCTTTCAAATAAATAAAATAAATATTAAAAAAAAATAACCAACACTAACAAAAACAACTGTCTATGAAGAATGTGATGATGTCTCTTATCAAGGAAACTCAAAGCCAGATAACCAATAATAATTAGGCCAAAATTACTTCGTAATGTTCTATTAAATAATAAGATTATATCAATCTATAGTGGTCCCAACAAATGGATAAACACTATCTGGTACTTGGCTAGAATTCAGACAAAATCTTTTACTACAGATGAAACTGGCATGATAGATTTTTTTTTTTTTTTTTTTTTGATAGGCAGAGTGGACAGTGAGAGAGACAGAGAAGAAGGTCTTCCTTTTCCGTTGGTTCACCCCCCAGTGGCCGCTGCAGCCAGCGCACCGCGCTGATCTGAAGCCAGGAGCCAGGTGCTTCTCCTGGTCTCCCATGTGGGTGCAGGGCCCAAGCACTTGGGCCATCCTCCACTGCACTCCCGGGACACAGCAGAGAGCTGGACAGGAAGAGGAGCAACCGGGAAAGAATCTGGCACCCCGACCGGGACTAGAACCCGGGGTGCCGGCACCACAGGCAGAGGATTAGCCTATTGAGCCGTGGCGCCAGCCATGGCATGATAGAATTTTACTGAAATCAATCTAAATTCGCATATTGAGGGATATCAACAGTCCTCATATATGCTATTGTACCTGAGGCTATTCACATGATAAAAGAACTGTTTCAAAACAAATTTTAGACAAACCCAAATGTAACACAATGTGACAGGGTTGATAAAATTATTTTTAGTTGGGTGGGTGGGGGCTGCTGTTGGGTGGGTTAAGCTTCTGTTTGTGATGCCTGCATCCTATCAGAGTGCCTGGGATTGAGTCTTATCCCTGTTTCTGATCCAACATCTTACTAATGTGCCATGGGAGGCAGCAGATGATGGCTCAAATACTTGGTTCTTTTTTTAAAGATTTTCATTTATTTATCTGAAAGAATTACAAAGAGAGGTAAAGACAGAGAAAGAGGTTTTCCATCTGCTGGTTCACTCCCCAAATGGCCACAACAGCTGGAGCTAAGCTGATCCAAAGCCAGGAGCTTCTTCCAGGTCTCCCACATGGGTGCAGGGGCCCAACGACTTGGGCCATCCTCTGCTCCTTTCCCAGGCCCATTAACAGGCAGCTGGATTGGAAGCAGAACAGTTGGGACTCAAACTGGCTCCCATATGAGATGCTGGCACTGCAGGCCGGGCTTTAACCTGCTGAGCCACAGTGCCAGCCCCCAAACTTGGGTTCTTGCCATCCATGTAGGAGACTCTGATGGAGTTCCTGGCTCCTGGCTCCAGGCCTTGGCCTGGTCTAGCCCTGACTGTTACAGGCATTTGGGAATGGCAGTAAACCAGCACATGGAAGATTTCTCCCTCTCTCATTCTATCTGTGGCTCTTCCTTTCAAATAAAATTTAAAAATGAATAACCATTTTAAAATTTATACAAGTGAGGGGGAGGGTGGGAGGAAAGCAGTATCATATTCTTAGAATTGCATATATGAACTATATAAAATCTTTTAAAAATTAAAAAGTTTAAAAATTAAATACATATAAAAACTTTAAAATTATATTTAGTAATTACCAAGGCCATAAAGTTTTAGGCTCACTTTTTGTATAAACGGAAAGTCTTAGAAAAGATTGTAGATATCATTTCTATAGCTTTAAATATTATTTTCAAGAATAGTAACCTACTAATCAGATAGGTCTTAACATTTTTTAGTATAAGGAAGTTAGGTATGCTCAACTTTACTACTTAAAATTAAAATTAAAATTTTTCATCCTAAACAATATAGAAATATAGTATTAAGTACTGGTTGGGATGTTGGGAGTTTAACTTAGTGCACTTTCTATTTCAGCAAGTAATTTGGTTATGTCAAATGAAACTGAAAATACTATGTAGCCTTTGGTCCAGTCATTCCACTATAACCCAGAGAGATTAAGTTATATATAAAGTATAAAAAAATTTGTATCACACCATAAACTTTTTGATTGAGAACTACAGTCTGAGATGTATTTTCTATCACAACTTGGAACACAAATATACACTTCATGAAAAAACAAGTACCTTCTACTCTAAACACATTCTACTGCACTCTAGTCTCTCTTAAAATGCAGATTCCTGTCTACTAAATTGATTTCATGTTTAAAAAACACTGCCTTAAAAAACTGTAGCAATATGTACAAGACAGCAACTGTAAGAATGTTCACTGTGGTATTGTTTAAAATAGAAAACTGGAAATAAATGTCTATTAACAGTTAACTAAAATGTAAAATACAATGTAATATTATGGAGCAGGTAACAATTTAAATTCAATCCCTCTATGTAGTATACTATGTATACATCTCTATAATATAGATACATCTTAATAGCTTTAATGTGCACTCCCAGTAATACCATATTATGTTTATGAATAGATAGGTTAAAAAAAACCTATAAACACAGCCTGGAAGTATGTATTTAAATATACTAACCCACAGTAGGGTTGAGGGTACTCATAGGTAAAGGCTGGTTATAGAGGACTTTAAGTACAATGAAGTTTTAAATCTTTTTTTAAAATGTTACTTGAAAATATTTGGATGGGTTGCAGCAAATTTTGATATTTGAATTGGTATGGCAGCAATACAAATTACAGAGAATGAAGTATATATCAATAGAATCAGATATTCATAACCATACACTCAAATCAATGAAAAAAAAAAGCTAGTGGGGGGGGATCATAGTGACTAAAGATGATTAGAGGAATATGTGGCAACAGCTGGGGGTGGGGCATGAAGTGGGCTGAAAAGTTTACAACTGGTAAACTGATCCATGATCCATTCCTCATTGGTGGTTCAACTGTATAAATAAAAAGATGGCAGCCTAGTGGGAAAGTACTTAGCAACTCTGTTTACACAGACAACAGAAAGTGCCACTAGAGTGGCAAACTGAACTGTGCAAGGCCAATTAACCCTTTCACCTTAGTGCTTTATATTATGCTATCTTACTTACTGTGCCTGTTAGATCTACTGATTTGTGTTAGGACCAAATGCTATTATAAATCACTGTTACATGTTTTGATGCATTCTGCAAATTCCATGCAGTACATCCATTTTATTTAGTGTTCTGAATACCTTCTTGGCTACTTTCATCTGGTTTTAATTAAGAAATATTTTCAAAGGAAGAGAGGTTATCCAGAAACTCCAACTACACATGTCCTTTATTAAACCATGAATTGATTACAACTCAAGATTTTTGGCCTAAAGGTTTTTTAAAGTTAGATACACTTCACATTTCTTCTACATGTTAGAGGAAAACTGGAGAAAGAGTAACATGTTTAGATGACAAAAATGTCACAGGAAAATCCTAATATGCATAAAAGAGATCTGTAAATCAACCAGTTGCTGCATAAAAGTGTCTTGCACCAACTAAGTGTGTAAACAATGTTGACGTATGTGAAAAGCCTTGCCTCTATGACAATTAAGTATTACTGTTCAATGGCAAACTAAGCTAATTCATGTTTATTCATTAATCTCAACACTGTCTTTTCCATACTTTTTATAGTTCCTAAAAGTACCACCATCAGCTGAAATTCCATGTCAAATTTTCTCCTGGCCATGTTATTTACCACTGAAGCGGAACAGTGGTAGCTTTTTAAAGATGATTAGCTATCACCTAGGAGATTGTGACAAATGAGGAATTTGGTTAGATATATTGAAAGGATGAGAACAATCAGAGACATATAATACATTTTGCTTAAGAAAATCAACTGCATGAAGTATAAAATGGGAATATCTGGTTTGACATCAGTAAAGGTAAATGCTGAAATTGAGCTGATCAGATACTGAGCCAGCCAACTGCATGATGAATCCGCTTTTAGAATGCAACTCTAGTTGGCATTAATAAACACAGCAACTTAACCACAGAAAGTGAGAAATTTAATGCAGTCTGTATCAGTATATTATAAGCACTCTTAGTAACATACGTGAGTGCTTCATGGAAAATGCATATTACAAAAAAGCTATGCAAAATTTTCAAAAATTTTTGCAGCAAAATATTTTTAATTTCATTTTCACAAGCTTTTAGAAGTATCCTTGTACTTTGAGAGAGGTATTAATGTACTGAGTTTTTTAAAAGGGAGGGCTACAAATATAGTAGAAATATTGTCCAAAGAACAACATAATTAGCATGAAAAGGAAAGGCTAAGGAGGTGTCTGAACACTTGATATTGCTAAGGCTTTGTCTTTAATTGCAAGAAACCTTGTCTCTGATCATTTAAAAAATTAATGTGCTGGGAAAAAAACCGAGTTGAACTTACACAACTGCTTTATTATAAGGTCATCATAACATTCTTTACTAGTTATATATAATTCATGTTAAATAAGCACAAGTCATAGAATTAGTTAACATACAATAAGCTTAGTAACTGATTTACTAGTATGTGTGTACCACAGTGTCAGAGTGTTTAACCAGAATTGATATTTCATAAATGTGTTTTTATAGCCTTTAATATTTCTGATGCCATTGTATAAATATATTACTTTTTGAATGTATGGAAACTTTTAACAAATTGTGCCTTCATTTTACCTCCACAAACGAGTTGTTTCTCTCACCCTCTGTTCAAATTCCATGCCCCCTTAATGGAGGCACACTTGTAGGTAGCAGGTGGCTAGAAAACTTTCATATTTTATATTCTTTAGTACCTTTTTTAAATATTGTATTTACCTGTTTAAAAAGTTAACTAAGAAAAATATATCTGTATTTGGTCGATGAGGAATGAAAAAGTAGGAAGAACTTTTTTTAAAAATATCTTTATTTGACAGGTAGAATTACAGACAGAGAAATATCCTCCTTCCGCTGGTTCACTCCCCAACTGACCGCAACAGATGGAGCTGCGCCAATCTGAAGCCAGGAGCCTCTTCCTGTTCCCCCACATGGGTGCAGGGGACCAAGCACCTAGGCCATCCTCCACTGCTCTCCCAGGCCACAGCAGAGAGCTGGACTGGAAGAGGAGCAACCGGGACTAGAATCGGCACCCACATGGGATGCTGGCGCCACAGGCGGAGGATTAACCTAGTGTGCCACGGCGCCAGCCCCTAGGAAGAACTTTTGAGAGGAGAATTTTTCTTTCTTTTATTTTTGACAGGCAGAGTTAGAGAGAAAGACAGAGAAAAAGGTCTTCCTTCATTGGTTCACCCCCAAAATGGCCGCTATGGCCAGCGCACTGCGCCGATCCGAAGCCAGGAGCCAAGTGCTTCTTCTTGGTCTCCCATGTGGGTGCAGGGCCCAAGCACTTGGGCCATCATCCACTGCCTTCCCAGGCCACAGCAGAGAGCTGGACTGGAAGAGAAGCGACCAGGATTAGAACCCAGGGTGCTATTGCCGCAGGCAGAGGATTAGCCTAGTGAGCCACGGCACTGGCCTGAGGGAGAATTTTAGCAGGAAATCTACTGGGGGTCAGCATGTGGAGTAATGGGTAAAGCCACCACCTGCGATGCCAGCATCTCATATGGTCACTGGTTTGTATTCCACTTGCTCCATTTCTGGTCTAGCTCCCTGCTAATGGCCTAGGAAAAGCAGAACATGGCCCAGATGTTTGGACTATTACTACCGTTTTGGGAGACCTGGAAGACACTTTTGGTACCTGGCTTTGGTCTAGCCCAGCTGGTGGTTGCAACCATCTGGGGAGTGAATCAGTCGATGGAAGATCTCTCTGTAACTCTTTCAAATAAATAAATCTTAAAAAAAAAAAAAAATCTGAAGCTGTTCACTCCCCAGATGATTCAACAGCCAGTGCTGGGCCAGTCTGAAGTCAGGAGCTTCTTCCAGGACTCCCATGTGGGTACAGGGTTCCAAGTACTTGGGTCACCCTGTACTACTTTCCCAGGCATATTAGCAGGGAGCTGGATAGAAAGTGGTCCAGCTGGGACTTTAACTGGTGTCCATATGGGATGCCAGCATTGCAAGTTGAGGCATAATCTGCTATGCCTCTATGCCAGCCCCTTTAAAAAAAAAAAAAAAAAAAAAGATTTACTTATTTATTTCAAAGGCAGAGTTTCAGAGGGGCAGGGGCAGAAGCAGATAGAGAGGAAGAGGGAGAGAAATCTTCCTTCCATCCACTGGTTCACTCCCACAAGCCAGGAGCCTGCACATAGGTGCAGGGGCCCAAGTACTTGGACAATCCTCCACTGCTTTCCCAGGCACACCAGCAGGGAGCTGGATTGGAAGTGGAGCAGCCAAGACTCAAACAGCTGTGCATATGAGAAGCTGGTGTCACAGGAGTCTACCCAACCTGCTATGCCACAGGTGCCAGCATAGATCTACTTCTTACAGAGGCATTTGTTGCTATAAACTTCCTGCTTAGTACTGCTTTCTCTGTATCCCTGTATTGGTATATTGTGTTTCCATTTTTTTGATCCAATAGTTTTTTTTTTTTCTTAAGAGACTTATTTATTTGAAAGGCAGAGTTACAGAGAGGCAGAGGCAGAGGCAGAGAAAGGTCTTCCATCAGCTGGTTCATTCCCCAGATGGCCGAAACAGCCAGAGCTGTGTCAATCTGAAGCCAGGAGCTTCTTCCAGGTCTCCCATGCAGCTGTAGGGGCTCAAGGCCTTGGGCCATCTTCTACTGCTTTCCCAGGCCATAGCAGAGAGCTGGATTGGAAGTGCACCAGCTGGAACTTGAACCAGCACCCATATGGAATGCCAGCACCAGAGGTGGTGGCTCTACCTATGCCACAGCATCAGGCCCCTCAATAATTATTTTAATTTCCCTTTTGATTTCTTCAGCTGCTGATTGTTCATTCAGAAACATGCTGTTCAGCTTCCATGTGTTTATGAAATTCCTAAGATCTTGATTTCTAGTTTTATTTCACTGTGGTCAGAGAAAGCACATGATAGGACTTCAATTTTTTTAACTTAAGTTTTGTATTGTGATGTAATACAGTTTATACTAGAGAATATTCTGTGCTGCTAAAAAGCTGTATTCTACAGATTTTGTATGAAAAGTCTAGAGATATTTGTTAGATCTATTTGATCTATAGTACAAACTGATGATTCTTCAGTGATTTTTTTTCTAGATAATCTCCCCATTGAAGAACATGGGGTTTTAGTCTGTTTTTGTATTGGAGGCTATTTCTCCCTTTATATCCGTTAATATTTACTTTAAAAAATTGGGAGCTCCAGTATTAGATACATATATATTTACAATTATGTCATTTTGTTGAATTAATTCCTTTTGATCATTTTATACTTTGCCTCTTTTTAGTTTGTCTTAATTTTTTGTCTGAAATGAGTACTTTTTGTCTGATGTTCACTTTTGGCTTCTGTTTTCATGGAGTAGATTTTTCTATACTTTCACTATTTTTAAAAAGATTTATTTGAAAGGCACAGATACAGAGAAAGGGAGGGAGGGACAGAAATCTTCCATCCGCTGGTTCATTCCCTAAATGACTGCAATGGCCGGAGCTGAATCAGACCAAAATCAGGAGTTTCTTCTGGGTCTCCCATGTGGGTGCAGGGGCCCAAGGACTTGAGCCATCTTCCGCTGATTTTCCAGGAACACTGGTAGAGATCTGGATCGGAAGCAGAGCAGCCGTAACTTGAACCAGCTGGTGTCACAAGTGGCAGCTTCACCTGCTATGCAACAGCACCAGGCCCATACTTTCACTTTCAATCTGTGTGTGTCTTTATTATTAAAGTGTGTTTCTTGAAAGCAGCATGTTACTGGGTCCTTTTTGGACCCAGTCAGTAAATCTGCTAGCTTTTAGTTGAGGAATTTAGTCATTTATATTCAAGGTTATTGATAAGTAATGTTAGCCCTGTCATTAAAATTTTTTTTCTCACATTTATTTTCAATAAACTTTTAGTGGATTTTATATTTTCATAATGGTAATTATCTTTGTTTCTCACATCTTTCATTAGACCAATGTGGTGGTGATGGATTCCTTCAACTGTTGCTTATCTTGGAAAGTCTTGATTTCTCTTTAATTTATAATTTCTCTTTTAATTTATTGCTGAGTAAAGTATTCTTGATTGGAGTGATTTTCTTTCAGAACTTGGTAAATAAAGATCATTCCATTCTATCTAGGTCTTTAAGGTTTCTGATGTAAAGCATTCTGTGAACCTAATAGGGGCTCCTTTAAAAGTGACATGGCACTTTACTCTTGCATATTTTACAGTTCTGTTGTACTTTTATTTTAATGTGACATAGTGAGGATTTTTTTTTTCCATTGTATCTATTCAGGTTCCTATGCACCTCCTAAAACTTGGATGTCCATATCTTCCTACAGATTGCCAGTTTTCATTGAGTAGGTTTTCTATGCCTGTACTCCTGTCTTGTCCTTTGGGTGGGGTCCCCAAAATTCAAATATTTGTTTAATGGTGTTTCAAATGCCTGAGAGGTCATCTTTTTATTTTCTGACTAGGATATTTCATTCTTCTGCTTGAATTAGCCTGTTGCTATGTTATTCATTTCTGCTTGGTTCTTTTTCAAGACCTCATCTCTGTTGAATTTTCAATTATACATGAGTCGTTTTCCTGATTTAATTCAACCATCTGTCTATTTCTATGTATCTGAGTATCTTTTATGATCATTTTTAAATTCTTTACCAAGCATTTCCTCAAACTACTTTTTCTTGGAGACTGTTACTAGAGCATTACTATGTTCCTTTGAAGGTGTTCTACGGCTTTGCTTTTTCATGCTTATGTCTCTACAGTGATACTTGTACATTTAGATCAGTTGTCTTTAACATTTTTAAAGGGTGGCTTTCATGGTAAAAGGCTTTTCCTTCAAGATGTGCCTTCTAGTATTGGCTTTAGTTCCAGCTGGACAATTTAGGTGTGGTTTTTCCTTATACCTTCTTTCACTGTGTCTATTATAGCAATGGTGGGGCTCTGAGATGCTCAGTGGGATTGCTTTGATCCTTGGCTCACAGACCCCAAGCCAAGGATGGAGTTGTTGGGGTGGTGCTGTACTGGGAGCAGGCCAGGCAGGCACTGATAGTGGGCTGGGTGCCAGCATAGTACTGAGCACCAGTGGCAGGCAGACCAGGCTGGGGTCATGGTAGCCCTACACAGTACTCCCAGTGTATGCAGCTCATAGCAGCAGCAAGCAATGCTCCAGGAGGTAGAAGAGGTGGGGTGTAGGAAGGGTGTGCCCTTATATATATGGTCCTCAGAGAAGGATCCTCCTGCTGCTTTTCACCCCTCTGTCCCTGTAGGGCAGACTTCTAAGGTCACTAATGCTCTGTACAGTCTAGTTGGACTTGTGAGGCTGCAGTCCTTTTTGCTAGTGTGGTGGAATGTTTGTGGGGATCCCTGGGATGGGGATTTGCAGGGTCTCCTGTTCCCTAGGGCAGTGCGGATTCCAATAGTAACTCTTTTCTCAAGACGATACAACTCTTCTATGGATTGTGGGACACAATGTGAGGTCCTTCTCTGAATCAAAGTAACCGTGAGTTCTCCTGGCAGCTCTGCTTTCTGTGTTCCTAGTCAGTGATGACGATGAATTCTTCCTGTATCTAGAACTACCCACATAATGCAACTGTGCAGATGGCTCTGCAGAAGCTCTCTTGTTAACCTTTCCCTTGCAACATGGATTCTCCTCAGCCAGGGCCAGCATCTCAGTTGCCAGGGGCTTTGTTCCTCTTATGCTGCTGCCCCAGGTCTCCATGACCTACCGGTTCCCTGTTATTCCTTTACTGACTTTCAGTGTTCTTCCTCAAGCATTTACCTCAAAATGCAGCTGTTTATTTGTTGTATTCATTGTTCTCTGTGAAGGAGGAGCCAAGTGCTGGATACCTCTATTTGGCTATCTTGAGGGAAAAAAAATCTTATGTTTGGCTATCTTGAGGGAAAAAAAAAATCTTACATAATATTTTTTGAAAAACAGAGAGGGAGAAAGAGACACAGGGAGGGAGGGAGAAGGGAAAAGAAAGTACTTGAGTCATCCTCTGCTACCTCCCTAAACATATTAGCAGGAAGCTGGATCAGAAGTGGTGCAGCCAGGACTCAAAGCAGGACTTCGATATGGGATGGTGGTTCAACTTGTTGCACCACAATGCCAGACTTTCAAATGCGGTTTTTTTTTTTTTTTTTTTTTTAACACTACATCTAGGATGATCATGTAGCTCTTGTCCTTTATTCTATTAATATGGTATATTATATTGATTTTTAGGTGTTAAACCAGTCTTGCATTCTTATGGTAAATTCCATTTGATCATGGTATCTGATTCACTTTGTATGTTGCTGGATATAGTTTGCTAACATTTTTGCTGTAAACTTCTGTATTAATGAAGGTTATTGGCCTGTAGTTTTCTTGTGACAATTTTGGTTTCAGGATTAGAAGTATTCCATCATCTTCTATTTTCTGGAAGTTTATACTTATCTGTTCTTTATGTGACAGAATTCACTAATGAACCCTTGAGGGTACAGACTTTTGTTTATGGAAAGATTTTTAAGTACTAATTCAATGTATCACAGTATTTATTTGAAAGAGCCATAGGAAGAGAGGGAAAGAGAGATCAAGATCTTCCATCCGCTGACTCATTCCCCAAATGGCCATAATGGCCAGGGCTGTCCAGGCTAAAGCCAGGAGCTTTTTCGGGGTCTCGTATGTGGGTGCAGGGCCCCAAGTACTTGGGCCATCCTCTTCTGCTTTACCAGGCATATTAGCAGGGAGCTGGATCGGAAGTAGAACAGCCAGGTCTCAAACCAGTGCCGATTTGGGATGCCGGCATCACAAGCAGTGGCTTTATCCAGTATGTTGCAATGTCCCAGCTGACCAATTTTTAAAAATCTTTTCAAAGAGCTAATTTTTTGTTTCATTGATTTTTCCTTTGTTTTTCTATTTATATTTTATTGGTTTCTGCTATAATCTGCATTTCCTTTTGCTTACTTTAGATTTCCTGGGCTCTTTATTTCTCTAAGTGTCTGAAGGCAAATTTAGGTTATTGATTTTAAATATTTTTTCTTTTCTAAATCTAAGTATTCAAGGCCAATAGTCTCACAGGGTCTTTTAGTCTCTGTTTTTCTTCATTTTTTTCTGTTTTACAAACTGAACCATTTCTACTGGTGTATCTTTTAAAAAAATATCCTTATTTTCATTTACATAGAGTAATAGAGATACTCAGAGAAACAGCAATCTTCCATCTACTGGTTCACTCCCCAAATGCCTGCAATGGCCAGGGCTAAGCCAAGCCATTGCCAGAAGCCCAGAACTGTGGCAAAGACCCAAGTGCTTGAGTCTTCACCTGCTTTCCTCCCAGGCTGTGTACTATGAAGAAGCTGGATAGGAAGTGAGACTCAAATGTGGGTACTCCAACAATGGATGTAGATTTCTCTAGTTGAGACTTACTTAACCCACTGTGCCACAACACCCACCACTGCTGGTTTTTAAGTTTACTGATGCTTCCATCCTCTCACACAAATCTGCTACTGATCCCACTTAGTGATTTTTCACTTTGGTTACTGTATTTTTCAACTCCAAATTTCTATTTAACTTTAAATTTTATATCTTTACAGATATTCTTATTTTGTTGAGTCACTGATATATTTTCATAACATAATTTCCTTTATTTCTTTAAACATATTTCTAATAACAGCTTTGAAGCTTTTGCCTGTAACATCTGGGCCCATTTAATGACAGTTTTCCCCCAATTATGATTCACTTTCTTGTTCCATTACCTGTGTCAATTTTTGTTAAAAACCAGACAGTTTGGAGAAACCTTAGGTTCTAACCCCAACCCTCCCAATCCCATTCACATAAATTCGGGGTTGTTGCTGTTAATATTTAGCTTCTTGCTAAGATTATTCTATGAAGTCCACCTTCTCTGGTGCATAACTACTGAAATCTGAGCTCAGCCTTTTTTCCCTGCCTTTTTTTTAAGCCTGGATTTGAGCATTGTCAGCACAGATTAGTAATTAATCAGTTATTGGTCAGGAGTTGTATTCAGGGACAGGTGTTTGGTCTAGCAGTAAAGCGATTCATCAGGCCATCCACATTCCATACAGGAATGCCTGGGTTTGAGTCTTGGTTCCACTCCCAATTCCAGTTGCCTGCTAATGGGAGACAGCAGATAATGGCTCAAGTATTTGGGCCCCTGTCACCCATGTAGGAGACCTGGACTGGGTACTTGGCTCACAGGTTCAGTAGGCATTCGTGGAGTGAACCAGTGGATAGCAGCTCTGTCTCTCTGCATCTCATTAAAAAAAAAAAAAAAAAAAAAAAAAAAAAAAAAAAAAGATGTACTTGAACACCTTAGGCCACTAAATCTTCTACTTTTTGATAGTGAATCTCTCTCAGATGTTGGAGAATGTATTCAAAGTTTTAAGCACCCTACAAGTCTTCCAAGGCTCTGACCATCAGAGGTATGTTGGATCTTATCAGGGACCACTCTGACTATATCATTTCCTGGATATTTCTGTAAATTTTCTGGCTAGTCTGTTGAGCTACTGTTTGCCCCACCCATCCAGAGTAACCATATAAAGTTTGTGATCTTGACCTTCCCCTTCTGTTTGCCACTGAGATAGCTACTATTTCCAACCACATCCAGGGGCATAAGATTTTTCGAGTTTTATTCCAAATCAAGGTGGCCACTTCTAGCAGTGAAGCTGTTGGTTCTCCTGGTTTGTCCTGTCTTGGTGGGAATTACCTCAGAATTAGAGTTGGAAGAATGGGAGCAATCCCAGGTTAAAATGTCACACACTCCTACTTATCTCACATGAAGTTTTCTAGCTTGTTTTTAAGCTATATACTTGTTTTAGCATTCAGGCTTGGAAAACTCTGGGGATAGTAGCCAGAAAGGGACAGAAATGGAATGGTTTATCATTTCTTGTAATGCCTAAGTAACAGACTCATATTACCATGAATAGGTCTGACCATACTTCTGGAGGAATGGTAATAGTTTTGCAGACAATAGGAATACCAATACTAAAGATAGTAATTACTGCAGAAGAAATGCAATTTTTAAAAATGTTTCACTATCAAAAGTAGCACTGCAAGTATTTGAGGGACTTCTGAAATCCCATTCAAAATGTGTATCATTTTAAATGTAAAGACAGGAAATTTTAAAGATATATCCATGATCAAAAACTAGTTACCTATCACTACAGATAAAAACAAATTGAGGGCCGGCGCCGCGGCTCACTAGGCTAATCCTCCGCCTAGCGGCGCTGGCACACCGGGTTCTAGTCCCGGTCGGGAAGCCGGATTCTGTCCCGGTTGCCCCTCTTCCAGGCCAGCTCTCTGCTGTGGCCCGGGAGTGCAGTGGAGGATGGCCCAAGTGCTTGGGTCCTGCACCCACATGGGAGACCAGGAGAAGCACCTGGCTCCTGGCTTTGGATCGGCGTGGTGCACCAGCCACAGCGGCCATTGGGGGGTGAACCAACAGAAAAGGAAGACCTTTCTGTCTGTTCTGTCTCTCACTGTCCACTCTGCCTGTCAAAAAAAAAAAAAAAAAAAAAATTGAAACCTGTATCCATAAACTGCATTTACGCCACAGGCCTGTTGGGTTCCTACCCAATCAGGAAAAGAAAACAAAAGTTTGACCCCTATAAAGAGGACTAGAACTCTGCAAAGGCCTGGGATCAAAGCCAGGATTCAGGTTTGAAATCAGGGGTTGCAGTGGAACCTGTGAGGGAAAACATAGGAAGTGAGAATGCCATTGCCTGAGGCTACAGTTTACAAAACATTCTGTATCTGAGATGCTAAGAGGCAACAGTTTTAGCCCCACAGCCCAGATTAGGCCAGGGAATTTGCAGATCCATGATCTGTTTTGCAGTGGCCCCAATACAACCTCTAGGTAGCCCTAAATTACCAACATGACACCTAGCTCTTGCCACTTACAAAATACATTCTTTTATTGAAAAGAAACATTTACTTCACGGCTCAACCATCTATGTGCAAGTCTTAACCTCAAAGTCTAAAACATTTTTATATCACAATAAGTTTGATGCAGCTATACACCCCACTCAACTATACACAAGCGTCCTGTTTTAACAGCCTATAACAACTTCTGAGTTCATTTTGAAAATTTTACTTATTGGACTTGACATTGTGGTGCAACAGATTAAGCCACTGCCTGAGATGCCAGTATCCCATATGAGTGCCAGTTCAAGTCCTGGCTGCTCCACTTACAATCCAGTTCTCTGTTAATGTGCCTGGGAAAGCCATGGAAGATGACCCAAGTAACTGGGACCTCACCACCCAAATGGGAGTTCCAGGTTCCTGACTTTGGCCTGGCCAAGCCCTGGCCATTGTGGCCATTTGGGGAGTGAAAAGGTAGATGGAAGATCTCAATCTCTCTCTCTCTCTTATGCTCTGTCTCTCCTCTCTCTAGTGACTCTGCTTTTCAAAGGAATAAAATAGATCTTTTTTAGAAAACTATTATTTATTTGAAAAGCAGAGAAACTTCTCACATATACTGGTTCACTTCCCAAATGCTGGAGTCAGAACTGACCAGGCCAGAGCCAGAAACTCAATCTGGGTCTCCCACAAATGTAGTGAGAACCAAACCACCTGAGCCATCATCTGCTGCTAATGAGTGCACATTAGCAAGAATGTGGAATGGAGAGTGGAACTGTGACTCAAACCCAGGCACTCCAGAATGGGATGTGATAGTCTTATCCTGAGCTCATTTTAAGTAGGTTATTTCTGTGGTCCGCATTCTGGCTAACACTCAAATCATCTTGTTTTTCCAATGTCCAGGAATGTCTTATTGCTTTGATGAGTTCAAGGAATTATTGATAATAACCCCAAATCAAGCTTAGGGAAGTTCCAAGACAACTAAAACTGTGGTGGTTTGAGTCTTCTTTAGAACTAACTTAGTACATATCTAAAGATAATGAAAACAAGCAGCTCCTTAGCTTTCTCAAATTAAAAAAAAAAAAATCTTGCTATGTGGAGAGAATCAATAATTCCCTTGTACATTATCTTAAGTATTACAGAAAAATAATTTAGAAGTATTTATTCAGGAGTATTTCAGAAGAAGGTAATGAATAAACTTGAAAGTAGGCATAAGAATTATAATTTTAGTTTTACATAAAAATAAGACTTCCAGGTTCGGTGCTGTGGCAAAGCAGGTTAACGCCCTAGCCTGAAGCGCCGGCATCACATATGGGCGCTGGTTCAAGTCCCGGCTGCACTACTTCCGATCCAGCTCTCTGCTACGGCCCGGGAAAGCAGTACAACATGGCCCAAGTCCATGGGCCCCTGCACCCACATGGGAGACCTAGAGGAAGCTCCTTGCTTCATATCAGTGCAGCTCCGGCTATTGCGGCCATTGGGAAGTGAGCCATCAGCTGAAAGACCTCTCTCTCTGTCTCTCTTCTGACTTTCAAATAAATAAATCTTTTAAGAAAAAACAACAAAAAAAATAAGACTTGCATTGAGTACTATTATTCAAAAACTTAACAGGCTGTTTTATAACCCTCATTGTTAGATATAATCAAGTAGGCTGTTGGGAGTACTACAAAAGAGATTCCTGTAAGAAAAGACATATTGGTGAGGTCTCCTACAGCTTTAGGATTTTACTATAGATTCTCCAATTTTTATTTTCTTGTTTTATGCCCAAAGATTTTTTTCTATTTGAAATAAAAAGGAGCTATGTAAGTAGGTGTATGAACTGTCCAACATTAAGATCCATGTCCTTCTCTCAGCTGCCTTTTCCAAGGGCAAAATTAAATAGGTTAGTAATTAGTCATTCAGTATAAAGGAAAGCAATAGTCACTAGGAGCTGTGACGAGGCAGTAGGGGCAGCTAGGTAAAAAAGACTACTTTGGAATTCCTAAGTATTATAAAGCATCAACAGAATGGCACACAAATATAACTGCACCTGGAAATCTCTTCCTAAAACCATTTATTTATTTATTTATTTTTTATTTTTTATTTTTTTGACAGGCAGAGTGATCAGTGAGAGAGAGAGACAGAGAGAAAAGAAAGGTCTTCCTTTGCTGTTGGTTCACCCCTCAATGGCTGCTGTGGCCAGCGCACCGCGCTGATCTGAAGCCAGGAGCCAGGTGCTTCTCCTGGTCGCCCATGCGGGTGCAGGGCCCAAGCACTTGGGCCATCATCCACTGCGCTCCCGGGACACAGCAGAGAGCTGGACTGGAAGAGGAGCAACCGGGACAGAATCCGGCGCCCCGACCAGGACTAGAACCCGGTGTGCCAGCGCTGCAGGCAGAGGATTAGCCTATTGAGCCACGGCACCGGCCTCTAAAACCATTTAAAGACATCACAATAATCAAAATAGATGATTGCAGGCTGTTTCATTGTAAGATACTAGATGGATACGTCTCAGAATAGAGAGAAAGAGAACCCTCAAAGTTGAAATTACAAAGTAGCAAAGCTGGTAATTTCTTGATCAAAGCATCACTGAAAACCTAAAATATTAACTTAATGGATAAGACTTAAAGAATCATAAAATATAACAGGTGTATCTACAAAAGTAAATGACCAATTTGAAATTAAAGTGATTAACAGAAAGACCGTTAGAAGACAGGCCTATACAGGTATGTTCAGACAACCCCTGTGCACAGAACAGCATGAACTTTATGCATTTTAAAAGCCTTTTCAGGTCAAAGAAAAGTACAGGCAAAATTTATACACTACAAATGGAAAGACCTAAAAAACAAAATTACACTGGCTTAAAATAAAAATTTAAAAAGAAAATAACTATAAACGTTATCTCTGAAACAGTAATCTGATTTTTATTCAGAAATACTTATCAATATCTATGCAACACAGAAATGTTAATTTTCAAAGCTTGTAGTATCTAGTATGCGCTAGCTACAAGTATATTTGAATCTTGAAATGTGCTAGTATACTGAGAAATTAAATTTTTAAGTTTTAGTTTTAATTTATATTTAAAAACTGGTAATTCAGTTACTGGGAACTTTTAAATATGCTTGGAATTTGGGTACACAAATCTAGTTAGCTGTACATCTAATGAAATCTCAATACAGATAAACTTTTTAATCAAAATTTAGCAAATTGAGGCATGCCAGTATCACAAATGTAAAATATATACCAGACACTTAGTACAAAAAGCTAGAATGTTAAATAATCCCATTAATAGTTTTTGAAAAAATAATTATATGTTGAAATAATTTATTATACATTGAGTTACATAAAATATACAATTAAAATTTTTTCCAAAGGGCCAGTGCTACAGTATAGTGAGTAAAGCTGCCTCCTGCAGAGCTGGCATCCCATATGGGATGCAAGTCCCAGTTGCTCCACTTCAAATCCAGCTCCCTGCTAATGTGCCTGGGAACGCAGAAATGGTACAAGTCCTTGAGTCCCTGCACCCACTTGGGATACCTGGAATAAGCTCATGGCTCCTGGCTTCGGATCAGCCCAGCTATGGATATTATGGCCATTTGGGGAGTGAACCAGCGGACGGAAGATCTCTCTGCCTCTGCCTCTCTGTAACTCTGCCTTTCAAATAAATAAATAAATATGTAAAGAAGTTGTTTCCACAGCACTCTGGCCTCAGAATCAGCCCTTAAGGCATTTGGATCTGGCTGAAGAGCCCATGAGAGTATTTTAGGCATGGAAAGCCAAGACACTCTGACCAAAAAAAAAAAAAACCTAAATGAAAGATCTCTGCGAGTGAGATCCCAGTGGAGAGAATGGGGCCATCAAAGGAGGAGGTACCTTTCTCTTAAGGGAGGAGAGAATTTCTACTTTGGCTATGACCCTGTCTGAATAAGATCAAAGTCGGCGAACTCAAAAGGCTTCCATAGCCTTGGAAACTCATGACTAGAGCCTAGGGAGATTACTGACTCCATAAACAAGAGTGTCAAATTGTTAAGTCAACAACAGGAGTCACTGTGTACTTACTCCCCATGTAGGATCTCTGTCCTTAATGTGTTGTCCAATGTGAATTAATGCTATAACTAGTACTGAAACAGTATTTTACACTTTATCTTCTCTGTGGGTGCAAACTGATGAAATCTTTACTTAATATGTACTAAATCGATCTTCTGTATATAAAGATAATCGAAAATGAATCTTGATGTGAATGGAATGGGAGAGGGAGTGGGAGATGGGAAGGGTGTGAGTGGGGGGGAAGTTATTGGGGGGGGGAGCCGTTGTAATCCATAAACTGTACTTTGGAAATTTATATTTACTAAATAAAAGTTAAAAAAAAAAGTTGTTTCCAAATATGACTTCTAGAAAAATTTAAATTACTTCTGTAGCTTGAATAATCTCTTTATTACAAATTGCTGCTGCAAGGGATCAGTAGCCTAAAAAAGTGTCACCTATCAAAAATCTGAAACAGCTATTAGTCGAGAATTGTAATGAAAATATCTTATCTGCCAGTGTCACAAAATATTACTTTAGGCTACCCCAAATATGCATATTTATACCTTCCAAAGTCATTTGATTCCTCTTCATGCAGAATATAGATACGGATCATTAAAGTATTCCTCTGAATTACTGTCAACTATGTTAACATTTAATAGCCATTCTGAAGTAAACTAATTCAAAGACTTCTTGAATCTTTCTCTCTAGATTCCCTTGCCCATGTGTTAAACAATGCTTTTGCTTCTATGAGAGTTACATAAGGATCTTCAGTTTAGAAAATATTTCAGTAAGACTGATGTTATAAGTATATATGCATACAAAATTACATATACTTCTAAGTTTATAACCATGTATTAGTGTTATTTATACATTATATATCTAATCTTTATAAGTTTCCCCCTGGGAGTAAAACATCACAACTACATGTTCTAGTCCTGCTTTCACACCCCTCTTCATACTGTGACATGTCATAGAAAATTATATTTAAAATGCACACTGGGGTAAATTGGTAAGGCTGTTCAAGGGAGGACATAACTATCTCAAAATACTTCCTTGCCAAACACCAAATGGGAAGCTCAGTCTTAGTCTCCTGGCTAGATACTGTAAGAAATATCTGACCCATATTGTATTTTCACTTGTCTCATTTTATTCGTACTTGTGCCTACAGTTGTGAAAATACAACCTTTCAACATTTTTTATGGCAATATCCAAAGAAGACCACAAGATGGAGATATTACTCCATTGCTGTTTATATTTACATTTGTGTACCTTTTCCTTTCCCTATGCATTTCCTACTTTATCTCTCAGTGGTAGTCTCAATTATTTCCTCTATATCTAATAGGTACCCTAGTTCCTCTGCCACTGCTTTGACTATCTTTATTAAAGAAATATTATACAATGCATACTTTCATGACCCTTGTTCTAAACATTAAAAACAGCAAGCTAATTAGAGTAACTTTTTCTAGTAACTTTTTTTTCCTACTTCTCTAAACTCAAGATCATTTTCATTTACATTTTTCTCTTGTGGGCTAACTAAAAAAACAAACAAACAAACAAACAAAAAACCACTGTTGCTACAAAATAATGAGTACATCAAAAGTCATTTACTCCAATATTCTATTATTTGTTGATACTGCTCAAAACTTCTCCACTCAAAATCTCCCTGGGACTCTTCTTGGGAACAGTCCTCAGCCGTTCAGCCAGTTTTTAAGCCTCACATGACATTTATGTTCAGATCTATTAATGCAAAGTATTTGCTTGGGCTTGCTAACTTAACTTAATCACCAAATCTAGCTCTTGTTTTTTTAAAAGATTTATTTATTTGAAAGGCAGAAAATCAGAGATCCAGAGGCAGAGGGCAGAGAGGTCCTCCATTTGCCAGTTCACTCCCCAGATGGCCACAACCGCCGGAGCTGTGCCGATCCAAAGCCAGGAGCTTCCTCCAGGTCTTCCATGAGGGTGCAGGGGCCCAAGGACCTGGACCATCATCCACTGTCTTCCTAGCCACAGCAGAGAGTTGGATCGGAAGTGGAGCAGCCAGGACTTGAACCACGCCCACATGGGATGCTGACACTGCAGGCAGTGGCCCCACCTGCTATGCCACAGCCCCAGCCCCTTAGCTCTATTTATTAGCTATTGCCAAAAATAAAATCCAACTTAAAGACTTACTATTAATGAGGATATACAAGAATATACTGCAGATTTTCAAAGTAATTCAAAACAAGTTTCAACGATGTTTCATAAGGTAAAGAAGTATGAAGCTTTCCATAATAACAATTTAAGTTCAATCTACCTTAAGTTAAATTTAATATGCTTCCAAAGATATAATGCAAAAAGTCACATATCAACTATGTATAACTACTATAGAACTACACAACATGTAGTCACCTGAACTATATCAAATGTCTTAATAGGCTTTAATACAGGAATTCTATTTCCTACCACAGATTTTAAAAATTCGTAGAAAATGATATTTAACTACAAGTAAAATCACAGTCTTCTTTCATTATGTATATATTAATATCCACAAATCAAATTTAAGTAGAAAATACTACTTGAAGTCAGAAAAGAACCTAAATGCTAGATTTTTTAAAGTTAACTAAAAGTGTGGAAATTGAAAATAAAATAAAAAATAAAGTTCCAAATATCAGAGGCTTATATATATTGTACAAATTCAGTTAGCTATAGGCTAGCTTCCTTAACCTGACTAACTTTAATGGTTTAAATAAGGTTCTTTACAATTAGCTATATAAGTTTCTATCTTCTTTTGCAGGCATGCATATGGATCCTTAGATTTCTCAATAGTCTGTCCCAACTTTCCTAGTAAATGACAGCAATGCTCCTCCTGTTTCTGGTCTGAACTCATTCTGGACTACTGCTCACCAACATACCACAGTAGGGTCTCCCATAGCTTTTTAAAATCCCTGTGCCTTCTATAACCAGGAGATGTATGTTTCCTAGAATTGCTTTAATTAAGGAAAGTATTCCCTTTTAGAATTTAATGTACATTCTCTTAATACTGCTTCTTTTCTATTTTAATTCTGCTTACACTACGATGTGTCCTTTAATCCTCTGAAAAATTCATTTTCATTTTATTTGAAAGGCAGACCAAAAAGAGACACACAGAAAGTTAACTTCCATCCACTGGTTCACTCCAGAAAATTCCCTCAACACCTGGATCTAGGCCAGGTTGAAACCAGTACTTGGAACTCTGTCCATGAGTCCTACCTGTGCGGCAGGGAGTCAAGTAATTGAGCCATCACCTGCTGCCTCCCAGGGACTGCATTTGCAGGAAGCTGGAACAGGAGTGTCACTCCCCCTCTTCGTGGAGGAACGACACTAAACCCTGCGCTGTTCTTTTGTCTGCTCGGCCCTTCCCGGGTTTGCTGCTGGTCCTTCCCGGGTTGGCTGCCGACCCCTCCACCTCCGTGGAGGGGCGGCTCCCCCTGCCACTTTCCCCACTTGCGCGGAGGAGCGGCACACCGCCGGCCAGCTCTCTCGGGGGCTGCTCAGGTGTTCCTTCAGATAGATGTTCCCGGTGCATGTTGTCTCTCTCCTCCTTTATAGCCCTCTTCCACCAATCCCAACTCTGCTACCCACACGCCGAGCACGCTGCTCTCCTCCAATCAGGAGCAGGATCAGCTCCTGCAGCTTGTCAAACTGATGAGGCAGCTGCGTAGAGGTTGTTTGGTCTCTTTCTCTCAGCACCATATTGTGGGAGAGCAGATGCATAGAATAAGTCTTAATTCCAGTAACTTAGTCTAGTCCGAGTTGCTCCCCACAAGGAGAGCTGGTGTTATGGCACAGCAGGTTAAGCCATCATCTTGTGAAGCTGCCATCCCATAGCAGAATGCTGGTTCAAGTTTCAGTTGCTCTGCTTCTGATTCAGCTCTCTGTTAACGTACCTGGAATGGCAACAGATGATGTCCCAAGTACTCAGGCCTCCACCACCTATGTGGGAGACCTGAATGAAGTTCCTGGTTCTTTGCTTCAGCCTGGCCCAGCTCTAGCTGTAGTGGCCATCTGTGGAGTGAACCCGCAGATGGAATATCTATCTCCCTCTCACTATTTCACATTATACATATTATTACGCGCGCGCGCGTGTGTGTGTGTGTGTGTGTGTTTAGAAAGTGGATCATTGGGGCTGGTTCTGTGGCTCAGCAGGTTAACGCCCTGGCCTGAAGCACCGGCATTCCATTTGGGCGCAGTTCTAGTCCCAGCTGCTCCTCTTCCAGTCCAGCTCTCTGCTGTGGCCTGGGAAAGCAGTGGAAGATGGCCCAAGTCCTTGGGCCCTTGCACCCATGTGGGAGACCCAGAGGAAGCTCCTGGCTCCTGGCTTCGGATTGGCGCAGCTCCGGCCGTTGTGGCCATCTGGGGAGTGAACCAGCGGATGGAAGACCCCTCTCTCTCCGTTTCTACTTCTCTCTGTAACTCTTTCAAATAAAAAAAAAAAAAAATCAGACTGGCAAAACATTTGTCTTTCTGGAAATTTACTTTAAAAAAAATAGAAAGTGGATCATTGACTTGAACCCAGGTGCTCAGATGTGGGATGATAGCATTGCAAGCAGTGTCTTAACTCCTGTGCTAAATGCCTGCCATTTAAGTCTTGATCTTAGACTCTTAGCTTTAACATTAAACAATTCACATCCTATTAGTTGACTGTGTAGTTGCACACAGTTTAATGTCTGTCTCATTAGCAATAAAATGGGTATCCATCTAACAATGAAGCATATTGTATGTGGGTGGGTGTGTTATTTTATTTCAAAGGCAGAGAGATAAGGATCTTCCATCTGCCACTTCACTCCCCAAATGCCTGCAACAGATGGGCATGGACCAGGCTAAAGCCAGGAGTCTGGAACTCAATTTAAGTCTCCCACATATGTGGGAGAGACCCAAGTACTTGGGCTATTACCTGTTGCTACCTAGGGTGTGCATCAGCAGGAAGCTGGATAGACAGCAGAGTAGCTGGGATTCAAAGCAGGCACTATGATACAAGAGGTTACTTAATTGCAGAGCCAAATACCTGCAAAAGGATATTTACTTTATACACATATTCTAACCAGAAATGTGAAATATAGCATGCCCTTGCTTTCCCATCATGTCTGACTACATACAAGATTCTAGTTGCTGAACAATGATAACCAGAAACACCTAATGAACACATGAATGAATACTAACCTCACAAAATTTAGTGTTAACACAGGGAATGAAGCACAAATTCTAGATTAAATTTTAATAAGTCCTAAATACACTCTTGAACAAAAAAATTCAGTAAAATGTAAGCAATATTTCAAAATCTAAACATTTAGCTCTTAAAATCGAATACTACAAGATTATTTAAAGCACAATAATCATATTAGTATAGGACCTATCTTTTATAATTATGTGGGTTGTGTGTGTGTGTGTGTGTGTGTGTTTAAAAGACTTATTTATTTTTGAAAGAGTTACACAAAGAGAGGCAGAGAGAGAGGTCTTCCATACACTGGTTCACTCCCCAATTGGCCGTAACGGTCACAGCTGCAAAGATCCAAAGTCAGGAGCCAGGAGCTTCTTGCAAGTCTCCCATGCGGGTGCAGGAGCCTAAGGACTTGGGCCATCTTCTGCTTTCCCAGGACATAGCAGAGAGCTGAATCAGAAGTGGAGCAGCCAGGACTCGAACCGGCGCCCATATGGGATGCCAGCACTGCAGGCAGCGGCTCTACCCGCTACACCACAGCGCCAGCTCCTACAATTTTGTGTTTTGATGAAAATAAGTTTTTGAAAATATTACAGTAGCTTAATTATAAAATGCTTAGAATCCTGCTCTTTTCTTGGCAACTCCCTTCCTTTATAGAGTTCTGCACAACTTCATGAAAGAAAGGTTTTAGAATTAAAAAAAAAAAAAAAACCATTAGATGGGATTCAATGGTATCATTACTGTTCAAATAGACCCAATTTATGCCTAACTTAGAAGGTGATCCCTTGGTTTATGGAATAAGTAGTTCACTGACAGAAAACATAACAAAGCTGACAATAGCCTTAATATAGATACTAGGCATTTCAAAGTATTTGAATGTGTTATTTGTAACTGCCACATAAATTCTTCTCAGAAATCAAATATCTACCCTCACCTTCATCCAACCCTGTTTCATTCCCACCACTGAATAAAACATTTCTAATGAGCAATCACTGGGTAAAATGGTGATCTCAATCATAAGAACTGAGAACATATCTCCAAGAATAACTATAATAACACAAATCAATTCCATTTTCCTATTCAACTTAGGCTACTGCCTACAAAAAAATAAAACATAAGATACTCTGAGTGTTCTCATAATTAATGTAAATAAAAAACTCAATAAAAGGAAAAGAGACATAAAACTACAATATTTTATATTTCTGTTACCATCAGCTCTAGGTTATATGTGCAAAATTCTCAAAATAGACTTGCTTATTCCTATAAAATATGTTCAGATAATCTTCACTAAATTACACTACCACAGTATAATAAACAGTGTATACACCAAAAAATAAGCTATTTTTCCAATAATCCAATCTGATGCCAAAATGTATATAAACAAATATTTATTCAGTTTTAACTCTCTGCACAATATGCTTCTGTAAGAAACAGAAATGACTGGGTTATCTACGATTCCAGATTTTCTCTCTCTCTCTCCATCCAAATTTTTACAACATTAGATTCCCCACCAAAAAATGGGGAGAACTTTTACAACACATATTTGCCAAGGAAGAAACTCAGAGACAGACTAAACTAAATCCAATTGGTACCACAGCTCTGTGGTTCCCCAAGAAACTTTGGAGATAGATAACCACAGAACAGATTCATCAGTTTTCTGTGAAAGAGATCATCACACTAATTTCTAAGAAGAACTGTGCTGGGTTAATAATGCCTCACGCTTTTCCCATCCAAAAATTGAGAGAAGCAGAAGTCAGGCAAATTGAGGTCAAACTATCACGTTTATTACTGATAAAACTACTGGATAACATAGCATTAAGTGTGGGAGCCAAACAAGCTTGCTAGCAATACTTGCCTTCCTCTCAGAGATTTTGAGACAGAAATTCCAGGTTAAGTCTAGTTAGAATAATTTCCAGACTGGGCAGAGAAGAGACTGAATTACCTTGCTCATAGTGTTTCAATTGATTAGTTCTTCCCAAGTTAAATCAAAGACAATTCTCCCAACAATTGGCTGCATAGCTGCCATCCTATGCTATGCTAAAATGCCAGCCCAAGATTTAGAATTTATTACTAATAAAAGATCTTTTAGTTGCACATATTTTTCCTTATACTTCTTTATCTCTGAAGAGACGCAATATTCAAATTGTTATGCCCTGGTAACAAAGTCATACTAAAGACAGGCTGAATCTCTACATGTGATCCATATACGCCTCTCTTCCAAAGATTTCTGGAACTCCTTTCTAGACTTCTAGAACTGACTTGAAATCTGGAAATACATGGAAATAAACCCCTTTGCTATAGGACTAACAAAGATTATATATAATCTATTGAATGAAAACTACCAATCAACTACTCCTTTGGGGAATTACAGTTTAGTTTTAGCTATGATGTTTATTTTACTTCATTAAATATTTAAGTGGCTATTATGTGTTAATAAATAAGGAAGATACCATTTGTCCTAAACAGGAGACAACTCTCCTAAAGTCATAAAACCAGGAGATGGCCTGGCCCACATTCTAAAGATCACCACTTAATCTAACAAAAAACTTGGGGAGTGACTGAGCTAACTTAGAGCTGGTGGATTAGGAGATAGAGATGCCACACTTAGTCACTGTCATCCAATTTTCCGTATTCATTGTCGCCAATTCTTCTCCTTCATTCTCTCCTGAATCCAGTCTAATCAGGTACTGAATCAGCTCTCCATGAAGTTGCTAATGACCTCCACACTAGGTCCCACAACAGTCAATTCACGAGACTCAATTTGTTTAAATTAACAAATTATGTAACCCAGCTGATCACTTTCTCCTCTTTTGAGATATTTTCTGTGCTTAACTTGAAAGACTGCATCTGGGGCCGGCGCCATGGCACACTAGGGTAATCCTCCGCCTGCGGTGCTGGCATCCCATATGGCCGCCGGTTCTAGTCCCAGTTGCTCCTCTTCCAGCACAGCTCTCTGCTGTGGCCTGGGAGTGCAGTGGAGGATAGCCCAAGTGCTTGGGCCCCTGCACCCATGTGGGAGACCAGGAAGAAGCACCTGGCTCCTGGCTTCGGATCGGCGCAGCGCCGGCCATAGCGGCCATTTGGGGAGTGAACCAACAGAAGGAAGACCTTTCTCTCTGTCTCTGTCTGTAACTCTACCTGTCAAATAAAATCTTTAAAAAAAAAAAAAAAAAGGCATCTTTTCTTAGCTTCCGTCCTACCTCATTTTCCTTCTCCTTTGCTGGTTCCTTTCCACCTTCCTGAATCTTGAAGTTTAGCTCCCAGATGTCTTCTTTTATATTCACTCCCTTGGTGAACTCATGCAGTTTTGGGGCTTCAAATTACCTTCTGAATAACAGGGACCCCCAAACTCATTTATATATATGTTTGGACACACACACACACACACATATATATATATATGCAGTCCAAACTTTTCTCCTTATAACTCCAAACTCGAATAGCCAACAGTCTGCATGCCAGTTCTACTTGAATGTTTACCAGATATCCCATTTAGCATGACAAAACCCAAATTCCTGATTTTTTCCCCAATCAGGCTCCTGTTCCAGGCTTCCCCATCTAAGTAAATGGCAACTGCATTCTTCCAGTTACTAATGTTGAAATTTTCAGAACCATCTTCAACTTCTCTCTTTTTCCTATCCCACATTCAAAGCATCACTGAAATCCTGCTAGCTCTATGTTTAATTTAAATTCAGAGTCTGACCACTTCACCCCACTCCACAGTTACCACTCAGGGCCATTCTATACTCTGCACCACAATTATCCCTTGAAGTAACTAATGCCTTATAGACTATCCTCAACACCATAAAGAGATCATTTTGAAATTCAGGTCAAATCATGCATGTCTTCCCCACACTGGATCCCAACTTAAAAGTAAAAGCCCAAGTTCTTATAACATTCTCCAAAGCCTTACATGATTTTCTCCAGACCACCTATGACAATCCCCCATTATGGTCCTAGCCAAACTGGCCACCTCACTGTTCTTCAAACACTAAGCAAACTCTTGCCTCAAGGCCTTCACAATGCCTAGTCTTCCTTGCATGCTCTTCCATCAAACTATGATCTGAATGTTGTAACCCTCTGAAACTCTGACGTTGAAACCTAATTCCCAAGATGATAATATTAAGAGGCAGGGCCTTTAGAAGGTGATTAGGTCATGAAAGCAGCATCCTTACGAATGAGATTAGTGCTCTTCTAACAGAAGCCCCGGAGAGGTGCCTTGCCCCTAGCACCATGTAAGGCCGCAGCAAGAAAGTGCCATCTAAAAACCAGAAAGCTCTCAACAAACGCAAGATCTGCTGGTACTTTGATCTTGGGCTTCCCAGTTCCACAACTGTGAGAAATAAATTCCTGTAGATGATACTCTATCCAGTTTACAGTATTGTGTTATAGCAGCCCAAACAGACTAAGACATACCAATTACCCACATGGCTTATTCTGTAACTTCCTTCAGAGACCTCCTCTCACCAACTAATATGTTTACTTGTTTGATTATTTATTTACTGTTTCTCCTTACTCAATTTTAACTTTCATGAGGCTAGGGCTTTTGTTTTATATAAAAGTCATCTCTCAGTGCTTAAAACCTAGTAGACAGCAAATAAATCTCTGCTGAATGAGTAACAAAACTGACAGTACACAGAACCACATCACCACTTTGACTCTGGACTAGTCACCAAAACATTTAAGCTTAAATGTTAAACAAGATGCACTTGTCTTAAAAAATCTACACTTGTTTCTACCAAATTTCGGGTTCCCTCGAAGTTTTCCAATAAAGTTAAGATTCAAAGTAAATAATTTGTTCCAACAAATTTCTCTGCTAGATGGAATAAAATTAGCTTAGAATAAAATTCTTTCTGGCTTCCTTTCCAATTTCAACACAGCTGGATGGAGAAACCCAGATTAAAACAATTTTCTGGATCCTTCTTTTCAAATTCTACCTTGACAAAGAATCTTCTTGATTATCTATGCTTCTTTTATTTTCCCATCTTTGCCCACAGTTAAGAGGTCCAGTTGTTCACACTGCCTATTTAACTCTGCAAATTAAGTTGCATGAAATTATAAATGAAAATTCTATGAGAGTTCACATGCAAAATTAGAGCACATAATCTAAACTTTAAACCATTACTATTAAGCTTCTGTACTCTGTTAAAGGGATTTAATTTTCCATGAATACCTGGAAAGCATAAGACTCTTTAGCTATAGAACTTAATAAATCATAAATTCTAAATAATTATTCAATATTAATAGCATTCTTAAAAGTTAGTATTCAGTTATCATTTCACTAACTATTGTTACACATATTGCATCATCATTCACTGTGAAAATAAGATATATTTGTATCTGTGAGCAGGAAGTGGCAAAGGGTGACAGATCATAAATGCAGTTGCTACAAAACTGCACATAAAATTTGAAGTGTGAAATGCTTATACTTTACAACTTACAAAAAATAAAAGTTGTTAAATTCATGTTGCCATGACAATTTTATATTCGGTAATGGAATGAAAATGCAATGTTTGAAAATTACATTCCCATTTAGTTCAACAGTTCAATAGTTCACCCAGATTTATGATAATCTATGGTGGAGGAAATGTACATTTCACTTGTAATTATGTAAGGTATGCTTTGAATGACAACTATTAGGAAGTCTTAATTTTATTTTTACCCCCATAACTATTCAAAGCATTATATGAAAGGCTCAGTCAGATGGTGTGAAATTCTAAGTTTATAGTCTCATAATCCTGCAATCAGTGAAATGTCACCTTCTTGACACTAAGCTTCAGATAAGAGATTGGATATCTGCTCTCACTCAATTACCCTCAATGGTAGAAATAAAAGGCAACAAATGGGTTTTAAAAGTTCAAGCCTCTCCCCCCAAACAAAAAGGGAGGCATTTGGCCTACTAGTTAAGACCCATGTAGGGACACTAGCATCCCATAGCAGAATGCCTAGGTTAGAGTCTTTGCTCTGCTTCAGAGTCCAGCTTCCTGATAAAGTACACACTGGAAGGCAGCAGGTGGCTCAAGTAATTAGGGCTATGCTATTCATGTGAAACCAGGACTGAGCTCCAGGTCGGGTCCAGCCCCTATTCTAGGACATTTGGGGAGTGAACCAGGAGGTGATCTCTCTCTCTCTTTACCTCTCTCTCATTTGTCAAAATTTTAAAGTGCGGGGTAGGAAAGGGGAGGGAGAAAAGGAAAGGGAGAAACACTAAGATTCTGTGCTACTGGCCAGCTTCTCTTCCAGTAGCTCCACCTTGTACCACTACTGCCCACAACGATCCTCCTATGAGTTCCAGGACTAACGTGGTAGAGGCTTCAAATTCCAACAAATTTTAATAACTCTTATTTATTTGCAAGGCAGAAAGAAAGAAACGGACAACACAGATCTCCCAACCACTGGTTCACTCTGCAAATGCCCGTAACTCAAGCCAGGTCTCCCACGCAGGTGGCAAGGACCCAAGTACTTGAGTCGTCATCTGCTCTGCCTCCCAGGGTGTGCATTAGCAGGAAGCTGGAATCCGAAGCAGAGCCAGGGTTTGAACTCAGATATAGTATAGAGTTCCCACGTGGCGTTGTAACCACTGCGCCAAAAGCCAGCCGGCATGGAGATTTTCAAACTGATACCAGCCCCTATCCAAGGGCTAAAATATTACCAAGTATAACGCAAGAAAAAACTTTTGAAACCTAAGACACTGGCCAAAATGAATTCCTATCTTCTCGGAAGGAAGGCAGCTGAAATACGCGCAAACGGCAACGTAACAATTTAGGGTGAGACGGGGCTCCTCTTTCTCCCATTCGGGAGGGCAGGAAAGGGTAGGTGTAAGAAACCGGCTACCCACACCACGCTTCCGCTCCGGGGTGGGGGTGGGCCGGGTCTTCCCAGAGAGGCCAGCGCAGCACAGCAGGCGCTATCACGGCTCGGGCAGAGGGCACCGCGCAGCCTGTCACCGAGACCGGAACCTGAGGAGCCGGGGCAGCGGTGAGGAAGTGGGGAAGGCGGACCACTACCGAGGCAGGGGTTGCCAGGAGACCCCGTTGGACCCGGCGGGGAAGAAGACCCCCCAGGAGCACAGCGACCAAGTCCTCCTGCCCTCCGCGCCCCCGCTCCTCGGGACGAAAACGGGGGTCCGAGCGCTCCTCCCACCCCTTTCCGCCCCAACCCCACGCGGCTGCGCTTACCTGCTGTACCCCGAGGAACTGGTAGAAGTTGAGCTGCACCTCCTCCACCAAGTCAAACAACTCCAGGTCTCCGCTCTCCCAGCCGCGCGCCGGCCCGGCGGCCGCCAGCAGCAGCAGCAGTAGCAGCCACAGCGGCGGCGGCAGCGGGAACGGCCCGAGCCGGAGCCCGCGGCGCTCAGGAAGCGGCGCCAGCCGGGGGCAGGGAGCCGTCATTGAGCCGGGCTCGGAAAGGTCACTAGCCAGGCAGTACCGTCGGCCGAGACCGGGGACGTGGCGGGGAGCGCGAGCTGTGGGGAGTAGCGCCTGTCAGTCAGAAGCGCGGGCTGCCGCTCCGGAGCGGCCCACCCGACTGCCGGCCCCAGAGGGAGTGCGCGGACTGCCGGAGCCGGCGACCGCAGCGTCGGGCGGGCAGCCGGGACTACCTTCCCCGGACCCTCACTCCCAGGCCTACAAACAGCTGGAGGGCCAGCGCCCGGCGCCGAGGTTACAGAGGAGGGGGAGAGGCTTCCCCGCGCCTCAGCCTATCCTGGGCCTCGCTTCCGGTGACATCACGTCTCCTAGCAACCGCGGCGAGGGGCGGGGCCGGAAGTAGGGACTCCGGGCGCCCCAGTTCTGGGCCTTGTAGAAATTCCTCTTGGTCTGTG
Organism: Oryctolagus cuniculus; assembly: GCF_964237555.1. Taxonomy (NCBI): domain Eukaryota; kingdom Metazoa; phylum Chordata; class Mammalia; order Lagomorpha; family Leporidae; genus Oryctolagus; species Oryctolagus cuniculus. The sequence goes on from NC_091444.1 coordinate 48,278,566, forward strand.
GTGCTTAGGGCAGAGGTTTGCGTGCGTTTGCTCATATTACCACACGTGGGCACTTACGGCCGTCACGCAGCCACCTGGAACGTACCACGTGTAGATTTCCTTCGAAGTCCCTATCGTCTTGCCCGCCCCCACATAGTGAACACCAGAAGCCTATTCAAGGCCTGATTTATTGATTACAGCTTGCGCTCCATACCTTTCATTATTCCATCAGCCATGATAGAGGAAACTGAACCAGACAGCGAGTAGAAAGTATGTTTTTGTTTTTTTTTTAAGAAAGCAGAAAAGGAATGCAAGCCAAGACCCAAAAAAGTGTGAGTATACTTAAATTATGTATTAAGATTTATTTACAGGCGTAGAGGTAGGTGTTGGGTTGGGTGCAGCAGTGAGGTCGCTGCTTGAGACTCGCGCATCCCATCTCAGAGTGTCTGGGTTCCAGTCTCAGTTCCTCTGTTTCAGATCAAGCTTCCTGAATGCACACCCTGGAAGGCAGCAGCCTCAAGTACTGGAGAGCTTGCTGCCCTCCATGAGAGACCTGGATTTAGTTCCCACCTCAAGGGCTTGACCTAGCTGTGCCCTGGCTATTGCTGGCATTTGTGGGATGAACCAGTAGATAAAAGAACTCTGACTGTCCCTTTCTGTCTGCCTTAAATAAAGTTTTCAAAAGGAAGAAAAAAAATTTTGCAAGCATAATAAAATTGGCAGTTGGGTCGAATTAACACTTGTGACTCAATGACCGTCTTAGAAGTTTAATTTCACCGCCAGAACCTACTCAGCCTCAGCTGGGATTCTTTTTCCAATTGAGGTCTATTTAAAGAGTTGCATGGAGGCAGGGATGACGTTGTGGTACAGCAGGTTAAAGCAGGCCTGCTACGCCAGCATTCCACATGAGCACTGGTTGGAGTCTGACCTGCCCCACTCTCTCTCCAGCTCCCTACTAATGAACCTGGGAAAGCAAGGGAAGATGGCCTAAGTGATAGAACCCCTGCCACCCACGTGGGAGACCCTGGGAGACCTGGGTGGCGTTCCAGACTCTTAAATGCACCCTGGCCAAGCCTCAGCCTTTGAGGCCATTTGGGGGAGTGAACCAGTGGATGGAAGCTTGCTTGCTCTCTTTTTTTTCTCCCTCTGCCTCTGTAACTCTGCCTTTCAAATAAAATAAATATTTAAAAAAAAAAAAGAAATATAGGCTAAAACTTCCTCTCTCTGTGTTAATAATGTCTTCCCTCCAATTTTCACATTGATCCTTATGAGTCTCTTTTTAATTTTTTTCACTACTGTTGTTCTTTGTGTAATTTATTTTTGTTTAGGCCACCTCATGTTTTTTCCTCCCTGACTCCCTACTCTTGTGAATCAAGTGAAAACAGAAAATCAGAATGCTACCCTATTTTTGAACATTTGACCTCATGCTTTTCCCATCTTGTATCTAGTCTGTGAAATTAAGATAAATAGGGTCATGATAGCACTACTTATGCAGAATAATAATATTTTACATTTGATAAAATTAGAAAAACACTTTAGGAAGCAAATCTACTGAGGAAATATCCAGTTTAAGAATATGTTGAAGTCATAAGTGAATGCAAGTATATGTTGCTTGAAATTAATGTATACACATAAATTAATGACAAGAGAATCTATCCTGAAGTTGATGCTTCAGATATACCAGAGCAGGGGTGTCTGAGTCTGCTGTGTCCCCTACAACAGAATACCTGAGAGTCAAGTAATTTAAACTACCAACATTTATTTCTCAGAGGTCTGGATGTTGCATCAGGGAGTCAGCATGATGGCTTTCTTGTAAGGGCCTTGTTCCTGATTTACAGATGGCCCCTGCCTTGCTGTGTCCTCCCATGCCCAAGGGAGAAGGAGGGAGAAGATGAGATGGGGAGAAGAGAGGGAGAGATGCCACATCTCTTCTAATAAAGATCCCCAGCCCATCAGGGTGCTGTACCTTCATAAGCTCATCTAAACCTCCTGAAGGCCTCACCTCCAAAGACTATCACATAGGAATTTTGGAAGGGCACAAACATTTAGTCCATTGCATTACTTTTTGTGTGCATCCCCAGTCCAGAACATAATGATGACAGCATGTGATAGCATTCAGTTAGTTGAATTGAATCTGATAACTGCCTCATCACTGTTGCCCCACTCTAGACTACAGTTTTATTTTTGGTGTATCAGTTTTCTTAAAGTGAAAGACATTGCTACAAGTTCCTAAATCAGATTAATGCTTATTCAATGAGTAAATAAAATAATATGAGTAATAGTAAAAATTACTTGATATCTTAATATGCATCTTTTTTTCCAATGTGGTCATTAAATTAACCACAATATGACATTTAAAACTAGGGCTGCCTTACCACAAATATAGGATGCTTACTCTGATCTTTTGGCAGGTAGTCTAGTATTTCCCTCATGAGCTCTACGTTTATGTTGTCCAAGAATCCTAGGGACTTATTCCATCTAAAGGAAGTCCATTCTCTTTCCAAGGCCAAGCTAAAAAGCAGTTGGAGTCACTTTGGTACAGTACTTCTTGCTGACAAAAGGAGTTACTTGGGAAGATTCATCCCACCCAATTCTAATCACACTTGGCTACCTGGAGATGATGGTTCTTGCTGGTCCAGGTCCCTTGCAAAGTCCAAAATTATATTCCTATTTGGACTTCTAGTTTGGTGTCTTCATATGTTCAGCCATTGTCTCACAAAGGATGGTGCAACTGAATCAATCTTCTTTTGCCAAAGTCTGAACCAAGAGAGTTGATAATCACTAATTGCTTTTTTTCTCTGATAACATTTACAGATTCTGGACATGGACTGGTCAAGCTTGGCCTCAGCAGAGGGCCTTCACACAGAAAAAAAAGAGGAACCAATAAAATGTTCAACAGTCATATGGAATGGAATGGGAATGAAAAGGATACTCAACCATACAGCCCATTTTCCCACAAGACATTTATCGAGTTTGGGGGTTGTACCAGATGCTGAGGGATTGGACCTGGTAGGCAAAGTAAAATCTCCTCCCATTCTACCAAGACATACAAAATTCACTCCACTTAGAAGGTGCCTGCCTCAAAGACAGAGGCACTGGCTGGCGCCGCGGCTCACTAGGCTAATCCTCCGCCTTGCGGCGCCGGCACACCGGGTTCTAGTCCCGGTCGGGGCACCGGATTCTGTCCCGGTTGCCCCTCTTCCAGGCCAGCTCTCTGCTGTGGCCCGGAATGCAGTGGAGGATGGCCCAAGTGCTTGGGCCCTGCACCCCATGGGAGACCAGGAGAAGCACCTGGCTCCTGGCTTCGGATCAGCGCAGTGCGCCGGCCGCAGCGCGCTGGCTGTGGCAGCCATTGGAGGGTGAACCAACGGCAAAAGGAAGACCTTTCTCTCTGTCTCTCTCTCTCTCACTGTCCACTCTGCCTGTCCAAAAAAAAAAAAAAAAAAAAAAAAAAAAAAAAAGACAGAGGCACTTTCACTCCTCGAGACATTTCCAATATTTCTGCGATATGAGCAGAAGTCTGAAGATCTAAAGTTTAACATCTCTCAGAGACAGAACTGAATCTCCTGAGCAAAGGAAACGAGGTCCTTCCAGGCTCTTAATCAGATGCCCTGAGGAATTACGTGAGAAGACCAGAGAACCCGGAAGTGGCCAGAGTCTCACTAAAACTGCCACCCAGTCCAACCCAGCTCATCCCTGAATAGACTGAGGTAATCAGACCACTCTCTGTTTTTCCATCTATATTGTCTATAGGTTTTTAATAGAAAAATCTGGCACTTGGTAAAAATATTCTGACACATGAGAAGAGCAGGAAAATTTGACCAGTAATCAAGAGAAAAAAAAAGTAGGTAATAGAAGACCCATAGATAAATCAGATAATAGCATTCAGTTTAGAATTTTACCATCGTAAAATAAAGCAATAGGAGAAAAAGTAGACAAAATGAATTAAAATATACAGAATTTTAACAATTGGAATCCATGAAATAATTAATGGAAAATCTTGAATTTAAAAATATAATATCTACAATAAAAAGCTTAATGAATGGGTTTAACAGCTGACTGGACACAGCAGAACAGAGGATTAGTGAACTTGAGAACAGGTCAAGAAAAAATATTCAGAACAGGCACACTTATAAAGGCAGAAAGTAATTTAACAGTTACTTAGGGCTGAGGGTAGTAGAGGTTAGATATTGACTGCTAATGCATATGGGAATTTTTTAAGGAGTATAAAAATGTTCTAAAATTAGATCACGGTAATGGTTACATAAACTTGTGAATACTAAAAACATAGACTTGTACATTTTAAGTGAGGAAAATGTGTGTTGTGTCAATTATATCTCAGTAGGGCTGTTAAAAAAAGGAAGGAAAAAACAACCATACAAATGCAATAAACTCGGCAAACTCCCATAGGATAAATGTAACAAATCTAAGTATGTCATAGTCAAACGTTAGAAAATCTTCTGGGGGTTGGCGCTGTGGCATAGCGGGTAAAGCCGCCACCTGCAGCGCTGGCATTCCATATGGGCACCATTTCGAATACCGTCTGCTCCACTTCTGATCCATTTCTCTGCTATGGCCTGAGAAGGTGGTCAAAGATGGCTCAAGTTCTTGGGACCCTGTACCCACATGGGAGACCTGGAGGAAGCTCCAGGCTCTTGGCTTCGGATCGTCTCTGTTCCGGCCATTGGGGCCATTTGGAGAGTGAACCAGCGGATGGAAGACTTCTCTCTCTCTCTTTCTCTCTTTCTCTCTCTCTCTCTCTCTCTTTCTCTTTCTCTACCTCTCTGTAACTCTGCCTTTCAAATAAATAAATAAGTAAATATTAAAAAAAAAAAGCTTCTGAGAAGCAATGAAGGCAAGCGTTTCAAAAAGCCTTAAAGAAGGAAATCTTAAAGTCTAAGGAAGGCAGAAAATTAATGAGCTAATATAAATATGTGCATAGTTCAGTGTAAGGAGTTAAATAATCAGAATTAATCTGCCTTTTACTTTTTTAAATGGTTTTAGTGAAGACATCTAATTATTTTCAATATGGTGCTTTGCAAGTAAGCTGGGAATGTATCAGCTCTTATATGATTAAAGAATGATTTTACATGTTAAAAATCATTTTGTAGGTTCTGTAGACTCTATGGATAAGGTTCAAGGTGTAACTATTTGTGTGTGGCTAAAATGCACAGGGAAAAATATGCAATGAGAACAGGGAGAATCCAACTTGTTGATGGGTCATCCACATAGAGGTTGATAGGAAGAATTTTGATCCTGTTACACAAAATCTTGAACATCATAATAACCATTGCCTTTAAATAGATATGTGTGTGTATGTGTATATTTATATGTATATAATTTACTGATTAGAGAGACAGAGTTCCCATCTGCCAGTTTACTACCCAAATGCTTGCAACATCTTGGGATGAGCCTGTCCAAAGCTAGGGGCTGGGAACCCAATCCAGGTCTCCCACACTGGGGTAATGGTAGCGCAGGAACCCAATTACTTGAGCCATCACCTGCCGCCTTCCAGCGTCTGCATTAGCAGGAAGTTGGAATCAGAAGCTGGAACTGGAGATTGAACTCGCAGGCACTCTGATGTGGGACACAGGCATCTTAACAGGTGTCTTAACTGCTAGATTAAACTCATGCCCATGACCAACCCTTTGACAGCGGGGAATGTGAAAGAATACTGGTAAATTAATAGACCAATAGTACACAAAGACGCTTCAATAAGATATTTGGTAGTTTATCATTTACTTTTGGGTGAGATTAAATTTGTGAAACAGAATGGAATATAGAACCTATTACAACTAAAATCTAAACTCATAAAACCAACATTAATGGCCTATTCATCTCATGATTTAGAAAAATCTGGCTCTCATTAAATCTTGAAATGTTCTTATTAGCCTCTATATGGCTGTTTCTCAAATACATGGACATGAAGTTCTGAGATGTCATTGTTCTTTAATGGAACATTATCCTCTCTTAGTAATTTATTTATCCAAACACTATTCACAGACTTTCATTGAGTTGACAAAGGTTAGAAAAATATTGTTTTGGGGAAGCACCTTCTTGGGAAATAATTCCTTTTGTATTGCATTTTGAATTTTAATCATTTGAAGGTCCTTATGAATAAATACAGATGTTCTTCATGTTATAAATAATAAATATAAATTTCTAACATGTTGATTTTCACTTCTTTGAATAATGCACTACTTATTCAAATAACCTCATAGTGAATAAGAGCACAGATTCCAGAACCAGTTAGATTAAAATTGAGCCCTAGCTCTATCAGTTACTAGCTGGGTGATTTCTGTGTTTCATCTTACTCTAAAAATTTGAGTAACACTGCCATCAAAATCTAAGGTTGTTGTGGGAATTAAGTGAGATAATTAGTGCTGAGTATATAGTGATTGCTGTATATATATAACTATAATTTTATGGAAAGTCTTTATATTGTATTAAAGCTTCCATAAATAAATCTTATCTAGTTATTTTTATTGTTTTTTCATTTGAGAGCAGAGAGAGACAAGAGATATGGAGACAGGGAGGGAGAGGGAGAGAAAGCTCCTATTAGCAGGTTCAACCCCCGGGTATCTACAATAGGGAGGTACAGGGGGGCCAAGCCGGTAGCTTGGAACTCAACCAGGCCTTTCACATGAGAACTACTTGAACTATCAGCGCTGCCTCCCAGGGTCTGCTTTATCGGGAAGTTGGAGTCAGGAGCAGGAGTTGCAAATCAAATCCAGCTACTCCTGTATAGCACACAGCTATCCCAACCACTGGCCAAATGCCTGCCCTTATCTCTTTGTAAATGTCTAGATGTTGTCTTTAAAAGTATTTGTTATCAAGCTTAGGCTGTTCTTGTACACGTCACTAGAAATTTGTCTAATCTTTTGTCTAGATTGATAAAAGACTTAAAAGACTTTTCACACACACACAAAAGTGATTGTTAAAGTCAGTTTAAATTTTTTCATTCCAACTTCATAAAAACATACTAGTAGGGCCAGCATTGTGGCATAGTGGGTTAAGCTGCTGTCTGCAGCGCCAGAATCCCATATGGGTGCCAGTTCAAGTAGTGGCTGTCCAATTCCGATCCAGCTTCCTGCTAGTGCACCTGGGAAAACAACTGAGGATGGCCCAAGTGCTTAGGTCCTATACTCACGTGGGAGACCCAGAAGAAACTCCTGGCTCCTGGCTTCCGCCTGGCCCAGCCCTAGCCATTGCAGTCATTTGGAGAGTGAACCAGTGGATGGAAGACCTCTGTAGCTCCCTCTCTCTCTCTAATTCTGCCTTTTAAATAAATAAAATCTTTTTTAGAAACCAATTATTAATGATTTTCCTGCTAAATTCAGCTTCAGGTTAAACAGCAGATATTAATAGCATGTACCTGATTGAATAAAAGGAAAACATTCACATTCAACTATTTAGTCATTCGAGATTCACTGGTAGTTGTCATCTTACTCTGTAGTAGCTAGCTCCAGGTTTTCAGTGATATTTTCTGCTTGGTGTGGACTTTAATTATCACAGAAAAATCCATGTTAAAATTTCTTCTAACATCTTGTGGTTCCAGGATTATCATTTTTCAAAGGTTTTTAGTAACTAACTTGAATAACTTTTTAAAATTTAAGCATTAGTCTTTCTCCTTCAACCCTCTCTCCTACCAACTCCTCAATTCAACACAACCACAGCAATTGTATTTTCTTCAAACACAAAGGTTCCAATTAGCCTACAAAAGGAAATTTTAACAGACCTCTTCTTCAGCCTGAACAGCTTGGTTTTGGCATCCAGCCACTGAGCGCTAGTACTATTTATGATGCCAAATTGGAACACAGAGGAAAACAGTGCTGAGTTGCTATTCACCTCAATCAACAGGCCCCAACTAAGGCATGAGTGTGTATGTAGAAATTCCATGCCTCATAAGTTCTTGTTATTAAATTTACTACGAGGAGGCCATATTCTGCACAATCCTGCATTGGTAATATGATCACATAAAAACATGGAGACAGAGTAAAGAAAACTTGGTTCCAAATGGTAAGATATGGGAAATTTAAATTTGCCGTCCTAAATATTTCTGTTGCATTGCACCCATTTTACCAAGCTATATATCCCAACTTCATCTCTCTCCACCTCCTATTTAAAATGCTCTATCATTTTTTCCACCACATATGGGCTCTTAGTGCTAAGATTTCATAATTAAAGTCTATTAACTTTAAAAAAAGGGAGATAATAATTTCACCACCAGGGGGCAAACAACATTTTTATAGGCAGAAGATGTATTTAACATTTTACAGAAATTATCTCCTGTGAACATATCCTTTTTACTGTTAAAATTCAGTACACTTAAATTAACAGATATGATTCTAACTTAAATCTTTAAGGATAGAGTATGTTTACAAGGGAGAAATTTTTACAAGTTGTCATTAATTTGTATAATTATATAAGTCCATTTTACTTGTGTAGTAAATGGATGCCCTTCCTTTTGTGATAAGTTTTTAGGTGTTAAAAGGAAATTTCTCCCTCCATTTAGCCTTTTCTTTCCTGTATATACTCATAAAGAAGAAAAGCAGAAATGGGCTTTTGGATTGCTAGTCTAGTCTTTGTCTAGAGGGCCTTTACATTACTTTTAGTGTAGATACAGGATATCTTGACAAATGGTTCTGAAGTATGTATTTCAGCTCAGCTTAACTTATATACTTAGGTCTTTATTTCCTTCTGAATTTGGGTTTATTGTCTTGCTTACATTAATTGACACTTTACCATTTTCTAATTGTATGTATTTATTTATAATTATTTATTTATTTATTTAGAAAGGCAGAAAGAGAGAGAAATCTCCTATCCACTGGTTCACTCCCCAGATGCTAACAATAGCTGGGGACAGGCCAGGCCAAAGCTAGGAACTGGGAACTCAATCTACTGCCCAACCCCTTGGCCATCACTGCTGCCTCACAAGCTGTGTATTAGCAGGAAGCTGGCATTGGAGTGAAGCCAGGACTTGAATCCTGGCACTTGGATATGCCATGTGGACCTTCCAAGTGGCATCTTAACTTTGCCAAATGCCTACCTCCACTTGCTAATTTTATATGGGTGAAATGATCATTTTGATAAATTACTCCCTTTGAAACTTTGATACCACTAAACTTATCTGGTACAGCACCAGAATTGTGAATATCTCATGGACAATAAACAAAATTTTCAGTACAGTAAATTATTGGCAATAAAAATCTCTTCAGTGAAAATTTCGGTCCAAAATGTGTAAGTCCTGTCGTCCAAAGTTTCTGGATATATGATTATTCCTGAGTTGTAAGTAAATATTCTAGTAATGGAAGCAAAATGAGATTTTTTTTTGTAAACGAAGGCATCTGTGGGATGGTAAAATAACCACATTTCACTCCTCTTGGCTTATTTTCTCTCCCCTCTTCCTGCTTCTAATTGTTTGCCAAGACCACATTTCCCTGAATTGATTCTAGCGATATCATTATTTCAAACGAGGGCTGGAGGAGAATGCAGAGGCCACAGTGGTCTGGCAAGACCTGTGGCTGGCTCACACCCCAGCATGGTTATTACCATGTTCCCAGGGCTACCACCAGGGGGGACAGAACGGAGCCAGATATCCCTTCCTGTTCACCTAAACGATATTTTTATCCAGGTGAAATCACATTGAAGTAAACATTGCTCACAAACATAAGGAGAAAAATAAGTTGCAAAATGTCAGCATAAAGGGCTTATTTAGACACATGCTAACATATATTCCATGTCCTGCCCTCTGTTACATTACTGTGGAAGGGAAATTTAGAGATAAAAGGGTTTTTTTTTTCTTCTGCTGTTAATTTGCTTCTTAAAAAAAAAAATATGAAAAAAAAATGTGTTTTGAGCTGTTGGTTCTTCAGTGGGTTAAGCCCTGCTTGGGATGACCACACTCCATATGCAGTTTAAGCCCTGGCTCCTCTGCTTCCTGCTAAGGTGCCTGTGAAGGAAGGCAGCAGATGGACCCAGGTATGTGGGTCCCTGCCACCCATGTAGGAGACCCGGATGGAGTTCCTAGCTCCTGGCCTTTACCTGGCCCAGCCCCAGCTCTTGCGGGCATTTGGAGAGTGAACCAGTGGATGGACAATTTGTCTCTCTCTCTCTCTGACTTTTAAATAATCTTTTTTTTTTTTTTTAAGTGTGCTTTGAGGCAGGTCTTTAACTGTTTTTCAGTTAAAATACCGGTGAAAATGCGCACATCCCACATCAGAATTTGCCATGTTCGTTTCTGGGCTGCAGCTGTGCCTTCAGCTTCTCTCCAGTGCAGACCCTGGGAAGCAGCAGTCAAGTAGTTGGGTCCCTGCCATCCATGTCAGGGACCTGAATTGAGTCAAGGCTCCCCAGCTTCAGCCGCTTGCCCCTCGCCTCCCACCCCTCTGGTGGCCAACATTTGGGGAGTGAACCTGTCCACAAGAACTCTGTCTTTCCGCCTCTTGGATTAATTAATTAATTGATACTTTTGTAAAAAGCTGAGAATCTTGGCTAGGTATTTCAGGGTCAGATGGACAAATTCTATGGGAAGAAACAGAAAAAATTCACTTAACATTTTTTAATGTGTTTTAGTGTCACTTTACAGGTGCGGCTGCTTCTTTTCCAACAGAAGTGTGTCCTTGAGACACTGTGCAGTCACTCTGAAACATTACAACCTGTATCAGATACCACGGTGCATCTCTTCAAATGTTCTACGTTTTACTCGTACACTAGCTATACCCAAGTGACCAGTTTCATACTGGCTTCAGCCAGCCTCCCACAAGTACACTGGAAAGGACTTTGCCTTGGGTCAAATTTTCTGACTTTTACATTTTTGTAGTGGCAGGTGATTGCCTATATATACTATCTAGCATTTTCTTAAAAATTTAAACACACTATAGAATATCTTTAAGGTAAAGACACTGTTTAAGAAGTAAGAAAGAAGCTCATACTATACAGAGAACTATACATGGAAATGAATATTTGGAAATATTTCCAAGATTGTATTTTTTTTGGCCAAAATTTGTATATGTCACTAATAAAAAGCAATTAAACTAATAAATGCTCTTTTATCTGAACCCTTAAAAACTTACTCAAAAGTCTTGCAAGTGAGGATCTAAAGATATAAAATCCATTTGTTAAAAATATAAAAACTACTACTTTTCAGTCAGTTGGCAAGAATAGTTATTTGGCATTAGGGAGGATGGACAATTCTAAGCTATATTTTAATTTTAAAATTTTATTTAAATGAAAATTTTATTTATTTGAAAGGCAAACAAACAAGACACCAAGTTAAAGAGCAATCTCTTATCTGCTGCTTCATTCCCCAAATGCCTTTAACAGCCTGGATTGGGCCAGGCTGAAGCCAGGAGATGAGAACTCAACCTAGATCTCCCATGTGAGTGACAGGGACCAAACTACTTGATCAATCACCATTGGCTCCCATGGTGTCCATCAGCAGGAAGTTAGAATCAGAAACAGCAACAAGATTTGAATTCAGGTACTCCATGATGGGATGTGGGTGACCCCAGCAGGGGCTTAACTGCTGTGTTAAATTCCTGTACCATTAAGCTATGTTTTAGCAAAAATCTTTGCACAATTGCTGAATGGAACTGAAAAATGAATCTAAGACTTAATGACAGAGTGAACTCCTTTCATTGGAATTTGTGTTTCTCGGTGGAATGTTTCTTACCTATGACAACCATTAAAACTAAACAGCTAAATGACTTGAATTTAGAATCAGACCTTCACTTTGTAACAAAATGTTAAACCAGATTTAAAAATAATCATTTTCAGCACATGAAAATTGATAGTAATATTCTTCAGTTTGAAAGATAGTCTTCGTTTAATGGTGACTTCATGAGACAATGGTTAAGAAGGTTTTAAGTGGGCTGGCACTGTGGCATAGTAGGCTAAGCCTCAGCCTGCGGCACCACCATACTATATAGGCACCAGTTCATGTCTTGGCTACTCCTCTTCTGATCCAACTCTCTGCTATGGCCTGGAAAAGCAATGGAAGATGGCCCAAATGCTTGGGGCCCTGCACTCATGTGGCAGATCCAGAAGAAGCTTCTGGCTTCAAATGTGCCCAGTTTTGCCATTGCAGCCATCTGGGGAGTGAACCAGTAGCTGGAAGATCTCTCTCTCTCTCTCTCTAACTCTTCCCCTCAAATAATAAACAAAACAAAAAATTTTAAAAGGTTTTGGGGCCAGCACGGTGGCGCACTAGGTTAATCCTCTGCCTGTGGCGCCGGCATCCCATATGGGCGCCAGATCCTAGCCCTGGATGCTCCTCTTCCAGTCCAGCTCTCTGCTGTGGCCCGGGAGGGCAGTGGAGGATAGCCCAGGTGCTTGGGTACCTGAACCCGCGTGGGAAACCAGGAAAGAAGCTCCTGGCTCCTGGCTTCGGATCAGCGTAGCTCTGGCCGTGGCGGCCATTCGGGGAGTGAACCAACAGAAGGAAGACCTTTCTCTCTGTTTCTCTCTCTCACTATCTGTAACTCTGTCAAATAAATAAATAAAAATCTTTTTAAAAAAAGGTTTTAAGTTTATTCCATTTAGAGCACATTTCACCCGTTGCTTACTTTTCAAAATGCTTGCTCTTTCCTCATTGTTATTAACTTCATCTTTAAAGGAATGTATTAATAAATATTCCTTTAATTTAACTTTTAATTGAATTAGCTTGTGGCCTCCCACCACACTCAGAATAAATCACTGTTGTTTGAAAACCTGCATAACCTTATGCTATGGTTTGGGTGTGGTATTTCTCCCTCGTGTTGAAAGCTCGGTCTTCAGTGTGGTGATGTTAAGAGGTGGTGGGATCTTTAAGAGGTGGGGCCTAGCGTAAATTGTTGAGATTATTGGAAGCACTGCCCTAGGAAGAGATTAGTGCTCTTCTAGTGAGGCTTCTGGCTAGCACTTTTGAGAGGATTTCTTTAAAAAACATGCTTGGCCTCTCCCTGGCCTCTTCAGCTTCCGGTTTCACCTCGTGGCATCTCCCTCTTATATGTGTTCCTGCTGTGGTGCCACTTCCTATGATGTGATGCAGACCTCACCAGAGCTGGCACCATGCTCCTTGGACTGTCAGTATCCAACACTATGAGCTAAACAAGTCTCTTTTCTTAATAAAGTAGGTAGCCTCAGATAGTTCATTACAGTAACAGAAAAAGGATTAACCCATTTGGACTCTGCCTAACTGCACCTAATCTCTCTCTTGCTGCACTGGTCTGCCTTCAGAGCACACCAAGCTCAGCAGTCTTAGGGCCTTTGAATTTTCCAGGGTTCTCCTCCCAGATCTCTGCTTGGGCAGCTTCAAAGCTTCATTCAGGTCTGCACTAAAATTAAACCACATCCTCAGGCGCATCTCACCTAAAAGTTCACTCAGTTGCTCCCTTTCGCAGCACTATCTGCTTTAGTCTGACTCTTGTTACTACAACTAAAACACCTGAGAGGATTTTCTTGTGAAGGAAGATGGCTTATTGCAGCCTACAGTTTTAAAGGTTCATAGTCCAAGGTCAGGTGGCCTCATTGGTCTGGTAACTTTTGAGGGGGATGGAGGGCACAGTGCTTATGGAGGGAGGATCATATGGCTAGACAGGAAGGAGAGAGAGAGCAACCAAGCTGAACTATGCTTATATAATCAACCCTCCCCTCAGAACTACCTTTTGAGGCCATGCCCCCAGTGACCTGAAGACCATCTGCTTGACCCATCTCCCAGATACCATGACTAGATCACTAGATCAAATCTTCATCCTTAATGCATTAACCATTAACATTAATCAATTAATCAGTAAAATAACACTTTGGGGACCAAGTTTCCAATATATAGATCTTTAGGGCATACTCAAACTATTCTCCAAGCTATAGCACCACTTCTCATAGTGTTGATTTTGGTTATTTTTCCTTATCTCTTCATTTTTAAATATTGTCTGACTCACTAAAATGCAGATTCCTTGACAGCACGGACCTTTGTCTTTTTCATTCCTTCAAATACTGCTTGGCCTATATTAAGCATCCCATAAATATTGTTGAATTAAAAGGTGAAAACTTTTCCTCTCTGATAATTACATACTATATTGTAGGTCAGATTCCTCTGACAAAGCAATCAGGTATACTGGAGAATTGTCCATATTGAAGCCAGGGGGAGAATATTCCATGTTTTGCTATGTAGAACCTTCATAGTAAAGAAAGGGATGACTTGAACTACACGTTGCATTGTGTTACTTGGTTGTATAACAAGTCTGAGGCAGCACTTACTTTGCAAGAATTCTGTGTGTAGCTACTCATTTTGATCAATATACTGAACTATTCATGATTTTTTCAAAACAAGTCAGATTCTAACTTGGTACCAAAGTGAATGCTATGTATAGAAGTTTCTTCTGGCACATAAAACTTTCATTGATATCCTGAAGAAATACAACAAAGAGATTTGATTGATATTTATATTCTGCTCAGTTGCAATAGGACATGCTTCAGATAATTCTAAGTTTCCTTAGGATTTGTCCTGAGAATTCTATGCAATGGCTTCAACACATAGAGCAACAATATTTCTAGGAGTACTTAGATATGCAAATATTTCCATAATTTTATATACTAGTATGAGAAAAGATTTTGAAACCCAACCAATTGTTTCATTTAGTACAGGATCACATTTCACAGAACCATCATTTTCATTTATATTCAAAAGTGAGGCTTGTTGCTATTTAAGGTTATGTTATTCATTAACTCTACCAACACATTTTTTTCATGTTAAGGTCATAGTTGTGTTTCAGGTTTGTTTCATAATGATGTCTCCAGCTGTATTTTTTGACATAGAAGCACTTTGATTAAAACTCATGGGAATATTCTCATTTCTACAAAGAAAAATGCTTGTTCTCATTTTTTTGAAACAGAAAGCCTTTACGGTAGGGTTGTTGGATTTAGCAAACAAAAAAATACATACACAGAATATCTAATTATATCTGAATGTCAGACAGACAACAAATATTGCATGGAACATACTTATTCTAGAAAAGTATGTGTCATTTATCCAACATTCAACGAATATTGTCTGGCCATCCTGATATGTCTTCATTTTGCCCATGATTTATAGAGACAGCTAGCAAAATGCTCAGATAGTCTTCATTACTTTTTTGTTATCTTTAAATGCTGTCAACTGTTTTAAAATCAAAGTGGGGAACTTCTGCTTCCAACCAAGTAACAGGGGGCTGAAACAACAAACCAAGCAAAAGCAAGTAAAATAAGTGAAACAGCCACTCCCCAGGACATTGGAAATCAGGCAATGAAGGTTTTCATTATATCAAACAATTAAAAAGCACATATTAACTAAGCATTTCCACATGTAAATCCTGTGTTACAAACACACCACAAACACAAGAGAAGAAAGAGAAGACAAGCTCTCAGTTCTTGGAGATTTTATAATTTGGTAGTGAAGATAATATAAAAAGATAATAAACAGTAAAAGATAGTAAACGGTAGGTGTCAAAAGAGGTAACATAGACAAGAGGTGTCAGGAGATCAATTCCGTATGTGCCTGTGGAGAAATAGTCAAATGTAAGGCCTCAGATGGAGAAAGGAAACGAAAGGGTATGATACACTAAATACTTTACAGTTGTTGTCCTAGTTAAGTCTTTCAACAACCCTCTGAGGCAGATGTTATCATTATCCTCCATTCCCAGTTGAAAAATGACAGTGAGGGGGTCTAAGCCACTCGCCTACATTCACACATCTGGTAAGCACTGTGTCCACTATCACCAAGGTCCTCCTGACCACCACTGCTGCCTCTAAGGTATTAGGTAGTAGACTGAGATTTGCATGGCCTATGCTCCCAGAGGTGTGACTGAGAAAGCAAGATTAAAAAAACTATTTTAGAATATGACTTTACTGTCCCAGGTGTTATAAATACAAATATCATTCAATTACATTGGATTACAAGAGTCTAGGGAAAGTGTCAAAGATCAGAAACACTAAAATCAAAACAAATTGAAGTGTTTTGGTGGCTATTTGCATGTACAGAAAAGAGAAAGCTAAAGAGAAAGGGAAAAAAACTAAGATAAATGTGAGTTTAAAGATTCCAGAAACACACACAAAATATTCCACACGAATTAATAAACAAGTGAAGTTGTAAGATTCATAATCAATGTAAAATAATCAGTTCTAATTTTACACACTACAGT
Organism: Oryctolagus cuniculus; assembly: GCF_964237555.1. NCBI lineage: Eukaryota > Metazoa > Chordata > Mammalia > Lagomorpha > Leporidae > Oryctolagus > Oryctolagus cuniculus. The sequence goes on from NC_091444.1 coordinate 48,294,702, forward strand.
GAACTAAGAAAGAAATTGAGAAGACTGTTCTACTTACAATAGTCTTAAAAAGATAGTTAGGAATAAATTTAACCAAGAAAGTCAATAACCTTGTACTCTAAAACACAGATGAAAGATATTGAAGTAGCTACAAATAAATCAATGTATGTCCTATGTTCATACACTAGAATTGTTAAAATGTTCATAACATTCGAGCAATCTGCATACTCAATCCCTATCAAGATTCCAATGAGATTTTTCACAGAAATAGAAAAAACAGTCCCAAGATCAAGGTAAGTGCAAGGTTAAATATTATGCACACAAAGACTGTTATCACTAGTAAACTCAGCAGAGTTGCATGATGTAAAATCATTACATAAAAATCAATTGTATTTCTGTACATTAACCAGCACAATCTGAAAAGGAAATTTAGAAAACCCTTCCATTTTCAATGGCATCAAAAAAGAATAAGACATTTAGGAGTAAATTTAACAAAACAGGTGAAAGATTTATAGACTGAAAAACTAAAAAAATTTGCTGAAAGGAATTAAAGATGATATTCATAAATGGGAATGTTCGTGGATTATAATACTTAATAATAAGATGTCAACAATATCCAAAACAATATACAGATTAATGCAATCCTTTTCAAAGTTCCAACATTCTTTGCAGAAAGAGAAAAATTCAGCCTAAAGTTCATGTGGAATCTTAAGAAATATCAAATTTCCAAAACAGTCTCAAAAAAAAAAAAAAAACCAAACCAGAATTGGCAGAATCATACTTCCTGATTTCGAAACTTACTACAAAGCTACAATAATTAAAGCAGTATGGTATTTGCATAAGACATATATATATAGACCAGTGGAATAAAATAGATCAGAAGAAATACTTCTTTCCAGGCCGGCACCACAGCTCACTTGGCTAATCCTCTGCCTGTGGCGCCGGCACCCCAGGTTCTGGTCCCCTTTGGGGTGCTGGATTTTGTCCCGGTTGCTCTTCTTCCAGTCCAGCTCTCTGCTGTGGCCCGGGAAGGCAGTGGAGGATGACCCAAGTGCTTGGGCCCTGCACCCACATGGGAGACCAGGAGGAAGCACCTGGCTCCTGGCTTTGGATTAGTGCTGCGCGCCGGCCATAGCAGCCATTTGGGAAGTGAACCAACGGAAAGGAAGACCTTTCTCTCTGTCTCTCTCACTGTCTACTCTGCCTGTCCAAAAAAAAAAAAAAAAAAAAAAAAAAAAAACTTTTTTCCATATATCATCAAATGATTGTCAACAGTAGTGCTAAGATCATTTAGTGAGAAAATGATAGTCTTTTCAGTAAATTGTGTGGTGAAACCAGATATTCCATTGTGTAGGAAAATTATCTGAAACGTATCAAAGACCTAAATATAATAGCTAAAATTATAAAAGTCCTTTTAAAATATTTTATTTTAGATAGTTTTAAGTTAACAAAAAATGATGTAGTACTAAGAGTAAAACTATAAAACTTTTTTTAGGAAAAACATTCATTTATTTGGAAGGCAGAGTTACAGGAAGAGGAAGAGAGAGAGAGAGAGAAATCTTTGGAGTTCACTCCGCAAATGGCTTTAAATGGCCTGGCCCAGGCTGAAGCCAGGACCCTTGAACTCCATCTAGTTCATCACCATGGGAGTGAGGGTCCCAAGTATTTGAACCATCTTCTGCAGCTTTTCCAGGTGCATTAGCAAGGAGCTGGATTGGCTGTGGAGCATCTGGGCCTCAAACCAGTGCTCATATTGGAAACTGGCATCGCAGGCAGCAGTTTAACTGCTGCACCAGGATGCTGCCCCTTATAAAATTTTTAAAAGAAAAAGGAGAAAGAACAAAGAGAGAAGCTTTATAACAGTGGATTTGGTGATGAATTTGTGAATATAATACCAAAAATACAGGCAACAAAGGAAAAATTAGTGAATTGGACTTTCTTCAAATTACAACCATCAAAGGATACTGTCAACAAAGGTAAAAGGCAGATCTGATGATGGATTAGTTTGTTAAGAAAAACTCTAGAACAACAACCATCTCCAACCAAATGAGGTAGGGACTAGAACAGACATTTCCTTAAGGAACATACACAGATGACCACAACTCCATGAAAAGATGGCTCAGCACCACTGATCATTAGAGAAAGGATGATAAGACCACAGTGAGAGACCCTTTCACATCCCAAGGTGGAAGGCTATGGTAAAAAACAAAACAGAAAACATGAAGAGAAAAAATAGAAATAGAAGCCGTAATATTTTCTTCTCAGATTGTGCCCTTTCTTAGAGACCACTCATTTAAAAGGAAAAGAGGAAAAGAGAAGGCTGGCATTGTGGCTCACTTCTAATCCTCCACTTGCGGCGCCAGCACCCCGATTTCTAGTCCTGGTTGGGGCACCGGGTTCTGTCCCAGTTGCTCCTCTTCCAGTCCAGCTCTCTGCTGTGGCCTGGGAAGGCAGTGGAGGATGGCCCAAGTGCTTTGGCCCTGCACCCGCATGGGAGACCAGGGGGAAGCACCTGGTTCCTGGCTTCCGATCGTTGCAGCGCGCCAACCGCAACGCGCTGGCTGTAGCAGCCACTTAGGAGGTGAACCAATGGAAAAAGAAGACCTTTCTCTCTGTCTCTCTCTCTCACTGTCTAATTCTGCCTGTCAAAAAAAAAAAAAAAAAAAAAAAGAGAGAGAGAGAGAGAGAAGCCAATGAATTTCTTTACTGATAAACTACAGTGAGTGAGATCTGAGGAAAATGAAGTGTGTGCCCTGAAAGCAAAGGGAAGAAGGAGAGGTGGAGTGGTTCACTGTGTACAATACTGTGTGCAGGCAAGTAAGATCAGCCCAGGGGCCCACGCTATGGCCCAGCGGGTTAATGCTCTGGCCTGAAGCACCGGCATCCCTTATGGGCACCGGTTCTGGTCCCGGCTGCTCCTCTTCCAATCCAGCTCTCTGCTATGGCCTGGGTAGCAGTAGAAGATGGCCCAAATCCTTGGGTCCCTGCACCTGCCTGGGAGACCTGGAAGAAGCTCCTGGCTCCTGGCTTCGGATCGGCACAGCTCTGACCATTACAGCCAATTGGGGAGTGAGCCATTGGATGGAAGACCTCTGTGTGTGTGTGTGTGTGTGTGTGTGCGTAACTGTGACTTTCCAATAATAAAATAAAATAAAGATCAGCCCAAAGGTCCTTTAGTTGTCAAAAAAAAAAAAAAAAATGTCTGAAAGTTTGTAGAGCATGGAATGCCTCCAGGAGCAGAGAAGGTATCAAGAGACTGAATGAGAATAGAGAGTGTATTAGGACAGCTTACATATAGGATTCCAGACTGCGCTGAATAGGCAGTCTGAGCAGAGCTGTAGCTAGATGTTTGCAAGTAGGGTGGTAGAGGAGGAGGGAGTCAATACATTCAAATTCAATAGGGAGATATGGAGGAGTTGGTTTTATAACTGTCCTTTATGTGTGCCTTAAGAGCTAGCACCTCAGGCTTCCTGTGTGTTTCCCAGTCTTATCAGGAAGACTTGTGATAGGACTTAAGGTTTAGAAATGGAGAGCAATGCCAGCTAGGTTAGCTGGTGGCCAGTGTCCTTCTCAGGAAGCGAGAAAGAGAGAACAAAATAGAGGGGCAAGACTCAAGATGACATATAATTGTTTGCTGTCACACAGAAGGACATTGGAGACCTTGATAAGAAATGGTTTGGACAGAAAGTGCTGGAGTAGATTGGAGAGACTGTAAAGTGAAAGCAGTAATTATAGTTTGCATTCATCCATGAGTTCTGTATCTGTGGATTCAGCTGATCACAGATTGAAAATATTTGGAAAAAAAGTCTGTATTGAACATGTACGTACAGACTTTTTTCTAAACAACATGGTACATCAACTAGTTACTTAACCTGTTATATTAGGTATTAAAATTATTCTAGAGATGATCTTAAGTATTCAGGAGGATGTGCATAGTATATGAGTGCATATATATATATATAATGCCATTTTCAGGGACTTGAACAATGACTGATTTTTTTTGTCTGTGGGATGTCCTGGAACCTGTCCCCCACAGATACTGACAGATGATTATTTTAGCAAAATGTTTTTCTTTGAAGGGAGAAAAGAAATTAGAAACAAATTTTTGAAAGGTAATATGGGTTCAAGTGAGTTGTTTTGGTTTTGTTTTCATTTTTTCCTAGACAAATTAGAACGTGTTTGAGTACTGGAAGGAAAAATGTGGAAGAGCTAAAGAAACAGTGGGAGCAGAGTCTTTGAGAGGGAGAAAGGGGATGGGAACCAGGGCCCATGGGAAGAGTTGGCAGAGGGTAGTGAGGCAAGGTACAGACAGGTAAAATAATACCTTCGGTGGAGGAAAGATGAGGAAACTCTTCTATGATAAAGTAAGGTGAGGGGAGCAGAGTTTAAGTAGGAAACTCAGTGGGGAACTGTGCAGTAGCCATTTGGGATTTTGGAAAGTAAATATTCCAGGAATCTGTGACTTAGAGTCATTTATTTGCAGCGAGATGCTTACTAGGGCCAGGTGTTTTTCTCCAGCAACACTCAGCTACTCAAGGTCAGGCACAGAGCAGGCAGACAGCTGATTTTAACCAGGTTGTGGCCTTTCCAGAGCACAACAAAGAGGGGTGAGATAAGGAAGTAAATGGAGTTTCCAAGGTGTGTTGGTGATTGGTAGTGAGAGAATATCAATGTTTGGATTGGGTTTGGCAGTCATCATAAGAGTGAGTTCCTGAAGTGGGTTGATAAAAGATCGCTAAAGTGAGAGATTAAGGAACTGAGAGGTCAGTTTATGAATGTGTGGCACTGCGGTGTGTGTGTGTGTGTGTGTGTGTGTGTGTATGATTGCTGCACAGAGCCTAGGGACGTCTAATCTGATAATTAACAGTCTCGCGTTGGTCAGGAGCTGCATTTCCTCCATGCACCTATACCCATGCAAGATGGCCAAGTTCCCCATTTTTGATAGAGGGCATTAATAAGTGACTAGAAACAGTAGGCTGTCCCCATATGGATGGGAGCTTTCTTCCCACTTGAGGATAGCTCAGCACTGAGTCCTATCTGCTCCACTTTCTGAATCTCTCAACTTCAAGTCATTCTTGCCATTCTCACATCAAGAAATCCCTTCATCTTTATCCTCTCTTTACTTTCACTGGAGCCCAACTTATCTGGAAAATCCACATCAGAATGTCAAAATCTCTCAGTCACATGCTTACAGTATATGATTCTCTGAGTCTTTGTTTCTTCTTCATTTTGTTTTAGGGGGAGGTAAAAAAGCAGCCTTCAGGGTTCTAGAACAAGCAAAAGAAGAGAGAAACACACAGGAGATCAGATAATCATAATCATCCTAAAACTGATAGATACTTTGAGATTATTGAATCATCAAAAAACAAAGACAGGAGTAGGGGTAGAAGAGAGTGAGTCCAGTGTTAAACTTTTCAGTGCTTTTTGGTGGAATGATCAAAACAGTTCAGTGCCATCAACAGAGAATTAGGAGGTAAAAGTTTGATGACAGGTACCTAAGGATGAAGAGAGAAAAAACAGTCTAATCTGGAGGTAAAATGCTGTCATCAGGGAGCAGAGGGCCTTCCATATATAAGGAACAAGGTCACCTGTCACATTAACCTCATGTCTCTCGTAGCTTGAATGATGCAATGAGGACATGATATGTGCTCAGTTCACATGTGTTGAATACAGGGAAGGGTTATTAATTGAATCTAGTATTTATATTTAAAACACACACCACAGCCCACCACTCTTCTGAGAGTTGTGAAACTGTCTCTACTTCTGGAATTCCCATTATGCATATGTTGGCATGCTTGATGGTGTCCCACAGGTTTTTGAGTTTATGTTCATTTTTCTTCATTCTTTTTTCTTTCTTTTTCTCCAATTGGATCATTTCTTGAATTCTTTTGCCAGTTCAAACCATCTGTAGAGTTTCTGAAATGAATTTTCATTAGAGTTACTGTACTTTGAACTCTCTAATGACTATTTGGTTCCCTTTTACAATTTCTACCTCTGTTGGTATTCTTTTTTTTTTTTTTTTTTTTTTTTTGACAGGCAGAGTGGACAGTGAGAGAGAGAGACAGAGAGAAAGGTCTTCCTTTTTGCCCTTGGTTCACCCTCCAATGGCCGCCGTGGCCGGCACGCTATGGCCGGTGCATCGTGCTGATCCGAAGCCAGGAGCCAGGTGCTTCTCCTGGTCTCCCATGCGGGTGCAGGGCCCAAGCACTTGGGCCATCCTCCACTGCACTCCTGGGCCACAGCAGAGAGCTGGCCTGGAAGAGGGGCAACCGGGACAGAATCCGGCGCCCCGACCGGGACTAGCACCCGATGTGCCGGCGCCACGAGGCAGAGGATTAGCCTAGTGAGCCGCGGCGCCGGCCTGTTGGTATTCTCTGTTTGGAGAAACATTCTTATGCTTTCCTTTAGTTGTTGTTGTGTTTTTTTGTTGTTGTGTGGTTTTTTTTTTTTTTTTTTTTTTGACAGGCAGAGTTAGACAGTGAGAGAGAGAGACAGAGAAAAAGGTCTTCCTTTTTTCCATTGGTTCACCCCCCAAGTGGACACTAAGGCGGCCAGAAGTCAAGGACTCCGTCCAGGTCTCCCACATGGGTGATAAGCACCCAAGTAAATGAGCCATCGTTCACTACCTCTCAAAGTGCATATCAGAAAGTAGCTGAATTGGAAAAAGAGGCAGTACTTGATTTTAGGAACTCTGATATGGGATAAGGGTGTCCCAAGCAGTTGGCTTAACCTGCTGCACTACAATGACCACCTCTTGTATTTTTTTTTCATGTGTGAATATTGATGTATGGTTATCTTAGTGGGAAGTTGATGTCTATACAATTTTTTAAATACTTGAAACCAATAACTCTGCCAGACTTTGTTGAGTGGTTTTGTGTGGATGTTGGGAGATTCCTTTAATGTTCAGAAAGTTAATTTACAACTGTGCCTTAACCTAAACTTCCTACTTGCACAGAACCTGTGGTGAGCCAGATGTGTGATTTAGGGCCATCTCAGTTATTACTGAACATGCATATAGTCCTTTGCATATGTATGGTTTTCTCATTCCCCAAGAGCATATCAGAGCTTTTCAAAGGCTGTTGTCAATATCTCATTTCTGGTCTTTTTCCTTGAGGGTTTTGGGGTCAGCTTGTTGTTCCTTCCAGCTGTTATCACTGCCTCAGACAACTGTGGTGTTAAACAATTGCCACTGATTGCTTTCTGTGAATGCCCTTGGGAAAATGTTGTTCACACTGGGTGAGTTCTGAATCAGTCAAATAAAGACCAGTCTATCAGTGTGATCACATCTAGGAATGGAGTTTTGGAGGAGCTTCAGTGTTCTGTCCCCTCCACTGACTACTAGGCTATTGGCTTTCACCACTAGTGCAGGTCTTTTGTTTTCAGTGTTACCCCTGGGGCTGGAGAGAGGAGGATGGGAACAGGGTAAGTTAAAAATGGGATAAAGTACACTGTTCTTACCAGGAGTTAGCTGTGTTTCTTGAATAAACTCTGAAATTGTTGGAAGCTTTTGATTACTTTCCAGAGATCTGTAAAGATCATCTTGATAGTTTTTGTCAGTGTTCTTGTTGCTTTTATGGAAGAATAAATTTTCAGAGACTGTACTCTGCTAATCTTCAATCATTCTCCAATTCTTATTATATTTATTTTACTTTTTTATTTGGAGATTTATTATGGATACACATATAGTCACAAGAAATAATATAATATGATTTCATGCAAATTTTACTTAGCTTCTTTCAATGGTAACAAGTTGTATAACTGGAGTACAATGTCCTAAGCAGGAGATTGGTAACTACTGTAATACACAGGCCTTATTTAGACCTTACCAGATTTGCATGCATTCATTTGTGTGTGTGTATGTTTACATCTATGCAATTTATTGAAACATGTGTCAATTTGTATGAAGACCACCATGGTTAAATTATGTAACAGCTCCATCACAAAGATCCCTTATGCAATCTTTCCATAGCCACAGCCATATCACCTAACCCCAAAACCATTGCCCCTAATGCCTGGCAACCAGTAATCTGTTCTCTGTGTCATTTTATCATTTCAAGAGTTTCACATGCTATGTCATTTAGAGAAATATAATTATGCAATAAAATATCATGTAACAACACAGGTCCCAATATGGATGAACCTTGAAAACACGCTAACTGAAAGAAGCCAACAATAAGGGACCACCCACTGGATAACTCCATTTGTAAGACACATCCATAAGAGAAAAAACTGTGGATACAGCAAGTAGATTAGTGGCTGATTATGGGGCTGGGTGATATGGGAAAGAATGCTGGATGATAGCTATGAGATGTAGGGTTTCTTTTTTGGAATAATGTCAATGTTCCAGGATTGATTATAGTAATGGTTGCACAGCTTTGTGAATGTACTAAAAGCAATGGATTACACACTTTAAAAAAAGATTTATTTATTTGAGAGCTAGAGTTACACAGAGAGAGAGGGAGGGGGAGAGAGAGAGAGAGAGAGAGGTCTTCCATCTGCTGGTTCATTCCCCAAGTGGCTGCAATGGCTGGAGGTGGGCCTATCTGAAACCAGGAGCCAGAAACAACTTCTAGGTCTCCCATCGCGGGTGCAGGGGGCCCAAGCACTTGGACTATCTTCCATTGCTTTCCCAGGCTGTTAGCAGAGCGCTAGATTGGAAGAGGAGCAGCCAAGGCACAAGCAAGAGGCTTAACCTACTAGCCCACAGTGCCCACCAGAGTTAAAAACTTTTTAACGAAAGATTTATTTATGTATTTATTTGAAAGAGTTACAAGAATGGAGAAATAAAGAGGAGGGGGAATCTTCTATCCTCTGGTTCACTCCCCACAGGAAGTAAGGGGCCGGGCCAGGCCAAAGGCAAGAACCTAGAACTTCATCTTGTGCTGCTGTCCCAGGAACATTAGCAGGGAGCTGGATAGGAAGTGGAGCAGCCAGGACTCAAACATGGAGCTCATGGAGGATGCCTGCCTTACAAGCAGCATCTTAACTTGCTATGCCACAATGCTGACCCCAAGTTATACACCCTAAATTGGTGAATTACGTGGCATGTGAGCTCAGCTTGATAAAACTCTTTGGAAAAGGTGAATGCTATTCAAATGGAATCATGCAGTGAGTAACACTCTGACACCAGTCCTATTATTTTAAAATTTATTTTCATTCTATTTGAAAGGCAGAGAAAGAGAGAGGAGAGAGAACAAGAGAGAGTCTGACTCTAGGTTCCTGTCCTTTGTATATTGCACGTTCACAATAGAACAAAACTACATGATTAATTAATCCCTAACTGACTACTAAACAAACTGTCTCTCACAAACACAGAGGATTACCCTCTCAAACTTTAGAAATACTAACTACAGGGGCCAGCACTATGGCACAGCAGTTAATGCCCTGGCCTGAAGCGCCGGCATCCCATATGGGCGCCGCTTCAAGACCCAGCTGCTCCACTTCTGATCCAGCTCTCTGCTATGGCCTGGGAAAGCAGTAGAAGATGGCCTAAGTCCTTGGGCCCCTGAACCCACATGGGAGACCTGGAAGAAGCTCCTGGCTCCTGGCTTCGGATCAGCACAGCTCCAGCCGTTGCAGCCAATTGGAGAGTGAACCAGCGGATGGAAGACCTCTCTCTCTCTCTCTGCCTCTCCTCTCTCTGTGTAACTCTTTCAAATAAATAAATACATTTTTTAAAAAAATACTAACTACAATAGAACACTTTACAAATGTCATATTTCATAAATGTTAGAACAGAGAAAATTTGTCTGTAAAGGGCCAGAAAGTAATTCTTTCATGTTTTGTGGGCCTTCTGGTCTCTGTTGAAACCAGTATATTCTGCCATTGCAGCACAAAAATAGCCATAGGTAATATGGAAACAAATAGGTATGACTGTGTGCTGACAAAACTTTATTTAAACCCTGACATTCGAATTGCATGTCATTTTTTAAAGAGATGTATTTATTTATTTGAAAGAGAGGGGGAAGTGATAGAGACAGAGACACAGAGAGATAATCCATTTGCTGGTTCACTCCCTAAATGAGTACAATAGCCAGATCTGGACAAGGCCAAAGCCAGGGGCCAGCAACTCCATCCTGATCTCCTACATGGCAGCAGGGACCCAAGTACGTGGATCATCTTCTGCTGTCTTTCCAGATAACATTAGCAGGATTGTGAATTGGGAGCAGAGCAGCTGGTACTTGAACCAGCACTCCAACATGGGATGCTGGCATTGGAAGTGGTGGCTTAACTGCTTTCATGAGATATTTTTCTTTATTTTTTTCTTCAAAATCTTTTTTTTTTTTTAAGTTCATGGGCTATACAAAAATAGTGCTCAGGACAGATCTGGCCTGTGAGCTTTGTTTGTAAGACTCTGCTCTAAACTGGTGGAAGAGAAGAAGCATCAAAGGCCATGTAGCTGAATGGTTTGGGCCCCATGCTCTGGTGTCAGGCAAATATGACTATGAATTCTGGCTCTAGTACTTGCTTTCTGCCTGACCTCAAAGAAGTTACACAACTCGTTTACACCTCAGTATCCTCATCTGAAACAATGAGGATGGAGAGAACGATGGCAAACAATTGTTGTGGAAAATTAAGTGAAATAAAATGTGTATATTTAGTACGTATGAGGTCAAAAGGAGTGTAGTTACTACTATAATAAATGACTTGAGATGTGCCACAAAGCTTCATGTTCCCCAAATCTATCTGTATCTTCATGCTGGAATTTATAGTGGGATATTTATTGAAACAGTGTACAACAGGCCAAATATTGGCATCATCGTTGGGTCCTTCTTCATTTGGCCCTCTTACTCAATTCAGAAGCAAATCATCTCTTCTCCAAACTCAAAACATAGCCAGAATCTATTTGAGCACTTCTCGACAGCTGCCCCCGAGCCATGTCATCATCACCTCTCAACTACTATTTGTGATTCCACCATTACCCCTGTACCATGCTTTTGAAACATAATTCAGATTGCTTCATTGTTCAGAAATCCCCTCATCTTCCACCCAGAGGAAAATCCCAAGCCCTGACCTTAAAAGCCTGCTGATCTCCTATGTTATTTTCCTTGCTCCCTTGACTCCTGCACCCACTTCCCACTCAGTATTTTTTGGTATGTCTTCCTGGAATGTTCTTTCCCTAGATAATCAAGTGGCTCCAATTTTACTACTTCCTTCAAGTCTCTGCTTAAATATATCTTATTAGAAAAGCATTTCCTGACTCTCCTTAACTCTCTTATTTTACTGGGTGGTTGCATCACCACCTCCCACTCTATTTCACATTAGGTATTGACCAAAAGCCTCTCCTATTAAGAATGTAAGCTCCTGAGAGCTCAGCTTGTTTATAGTTCCATCCTCAGTGTCTAGAACCAGTGCTTGGCACTGAGTTATCTCAAATGTGTTGAGTGACTTACTAAATGAACTCTTGCTGCTCTAAGATTGAAATAAGAGCCCTCTGTAAGTATTATCCCTGTCTTGATTGGGTTATATATTTGTGTATAAATCACAGCATTTTAAAAACACAGCAGTAAATGTCTTCATTGACCAGGAGTCTGGAGGTAGGTGTTCAGGGAAATGGTCTACAAGATTGTTTTGGAAACTCCGCATCCTCTACACTGTTCTCATCATCCCCAGAGCACACTGCCCGGACCTGGACTGTCCAAGGTGGCTCTCCATTATCTGCATGTTCTCAGCAGCCTGAGGGAAAACGGCACAGGAGGCCACCTATAGACTCCATTTAAGGACACATTCTGTAAACTACAAACATCCCACTCACTTGTTGTTAAACAATCACATGAATATCCCCAGCTGTGAGAAGGGAAAGGATACATGGATTTTCCTCTGGGTGGCAATTTGCTGAGTTAAAAATCAGTGACTCTCTTTCTATAAGGGAGATGGGGCAAATAAATATGGGGGTGGTTAGTTTTTATTACAGTTCCCTGTGATTTTTTTTTCTTCCCCTCATTCCAAAAATGTAGTGAAAGCTAGGCAGCCCTCACTGAAGTCTGCTTCTTGACCCAAGTGTGACAAAGACCCCCTGGCAATCAGCATTGCTTTTTGTGTGGGAAGTATCCTCACATGTTCACTCAAGAGATGGATTTGGACTCAGGAGTTGCAGTGAAAGCAAGACGTCATTATCATGTCTTGCAGGGCTTCATTGTCGGTGTCTGATGAGCAGGCACACCAAAAGCAGTTACTGCAAGCAATTTATGTCCTAGTATGCAGGTCCCTCCCCTGGTTCCTCATTGGCTGAGTACTGTGGGGTGCACAACCTTCCTGGAAGTCTCCTAAGTTACAGAATTACCTTCCTCCTTGCTTCTCTGTACTTCAATTTCTTCTCTTGAGTTGGCTGCTCCATAACATCCTATTTGCCTAGGGAGTTTTGCTACATGTGCAAGTCACCCTAACTGTTGTGTGTTGAAAATGGACCTCCAGACATTTACTTATACTTTGCTAGAGCAAGAGGCTAGGAAACTGGCTTTTAGTTGAATGAAGTTTATTAACTGGATTGATACTTCCTTTTACTCGGATCCACATTCCAAGAAAATGGAAATGTCCTCTGAATTCCTTGATATCATCTTCTCTGGTTTCCACAGCTCAGTACCTGAGATGGACTGGAAATAGACATTAAGGGCCATCTTCACGGGCCATGACCTGTGCAGTCACTCAGGGCTCCAACTGGGTTAATGCATTGTTATCTTAAATACACTATGCTTATTAAATTCTTAGTATCTTTAAATATGTGCTTTGTAAGTGAAGTCCAGAAGATCAATGCAGCACACACCTGAACAGAGGCAGTACACATGTTAAATCCATGGAGTTCCTTGCTGCTCTGTTGCCTCTTGTGCTCAGGTGCCCATGAGCACAGAATTCCAGTGAATACTTGAAGGATGAGAGTTCAAAGAAAACTCATACAAGTTAAGCATCTCATATGTCTTTATTGAGTAGATTAGGCATTGACAAGAAACCAAATTTCCAATTGAACCGCAACAAGAAAGTGGTGGTATTTTTACAAATGACCAACTAACCCTCCTATATGCTTTTTTTTTTTAAGATTTATTTTATTTATTTGAAAGGCAGAGTTACAGAAAGGCAGAGGCAAAGAGAGAGAGAGAGGTCTTCCATCCACTTGTTCACTCCCCAATTGGCTGCAACAGCAGGAGCTGTGCCAATCCAAAGCCAGGAGCCAGGAGCTCCCTCTGGGTCTGGGTCTCTCATGTGGGTGCAGGGGCCTAAGGACTCGGGCATCTTCTACTGCTTTCCCAGGCCATAGCAGAGAGCTGGATCAGAAGTGGAGCAGCCAGGACTCAACCTGGTGCCCATATGGGATGCTGGCACTGCAGGCAGTGGCTTTACTACTACACCTCAGTGCCGGCTCCAGTATATGCTTTCTTATTTAGTTAATTTTTCTCTTGCTAGGAGGTAGGTGAGAGAGGAACTAGAGTACGATAAGGAAGAACTCCACAAACATTAAAAAGAAAAAAATCTTGACAAAACAGAATGAAGCCGGCGCCGCGGCTCACTAGGCTAATCCTCCGCCAAGCGGCGCCGGCACACCGGGTTCTAGTCCCGGTCAGGGCGCCAGATTCTGTCCCGGTTGCCCCTCTTCCAGGCCAGCTCTCTGCTGTGGCCAGGGAGTGCAGTGGAGGATGGCCCAGGTGCTTGGGCCCTGCACCCCATGGGAGACCAGGAAAAGCACCTGGCTCCTGGCTCCTGCCATCGGATCAGCGCGGTGCGCCGGCCGCAGCGCGCCAGCCGCGGCGGCCATTGGAGGGTGAACCAACGGCAAAGGAAGACCTTTCTCTCTGTCTCTCTCTCTCACTGTCCACTCTGCCTGTCAAAAAAAAAAAAAAAAAAAGAAAAAAAGAAAAAAAAAACAGAATGAAAAAAAAAAGAAAATTAATTAAAAGCTGCTAGAGACATAGTTGAAACATGGACAGTCCTGTGGAAAGCCATTCTTCTCTGTCGTACACACAAATAGTGCCTTAGCCTGAAAGGAAAGAAACCCTACATTTTGTCCCCTCCCTTCCTCCTTTGATGGCCAAGAGAAAAGTTCCTGGTGTGGCTGGTGAATAGAAAGTGGTCACCAAATTCTGTAGTAAAGACTTTTGCTACCTGGATTAGAGGCATAATCAGGTGTGCCTCTCCCATAGCACCCTACTGCAACTCTGAGGATACGTACAAGTACAGCGCAACTGATCAGAAGGAATTAATCGGGTGCAGTTCTTGAAACACCGTCATAGATATAAGCACGAAGAACAACACTGTCAAATCCACCAATTGTTAGTGGAACCAGGTCTGGGAACTCCCAATTTAGGCAATAAAATTATGGCAGAATACTGAAATATGGAAGCTCAGCTACAAATGAGATAGGACCATCAATCTCTTTGTTAAATGAGAAATCTAATAGAGGTGGAGTGGGGTGTTTGGGCTAGTGGTTAAGACAGCTGCGTCCAATCTTGGAGTGCCTAGGTTTGATTCCATGCTCCAGCTCTTGATTCCAGCTTCCTGATAATGCAGAACCTGGGAGGGAGATGGCCCAAATGATTGGGTTCCTGCTACTCCTGTGGGAAACCAAGATTGAGTTCCTGTGCCAGTCCTAGCCATTGGTGGTATTTTGGAAGACAGGAATGCTCTCTCTCTCTCTCTGCCTCTCAAATAAACTTTCTAAAAAAATTTTTTAAATGAATAGGCATTTATCCTTTTTATCATGTAGATGAGAGAAGGAAAAATACTAGTAGTCTACAAATTTGACAGAACAATGTTACAAATATACGATATAGAAAGAGAGAAATATCAAAATTGACATCAAAGGAGCATCAGATTATTGAATAAGGCAGGTCATCAGAATTACCAGGCTCTGTGGAGATTACTTTTAAGGGTATGACAATGATTTGCAGAATCTTTGTTTGTATTTCCTTCCAAGGATACATGTGTGAGGATGAAGAGCAGAACCAGTTCGTGTAGTTATAAATATTCACACAAATCCCATTGCCACATCAAATCAGATTCTTTGGCCACATATTGTGACACAAGGATGGTCACTGTTGTGTAGCTGCAGGGGAGAGCACATCTCCTCCACCAGTTCCTTAGACTTCTCCTGCTAATGAGGGAGACTTGCTTCCCTAAGAACCAACTCTGCAATTCTACTTGTAACGTAAAGCAACCATTCTGCCCACAAGAGCTCAATTTTACTTGGGAAAATGGAGAAAAAGATGAACATGATTTTACACAATAAAAATAAAATAAGGGGGCCGGGGCCATGGCTCACTTGGTTAATCCTCCGCTTGTGGCGCCGGCATCCCATGTGGGTGCCGGGTTCTAGTCCCGCCTGCTCCTCTTCCAGTCCAGCTCTCTGCTGTGGCCTGGGAGGGCAGCGGAGGATAGCGCAGTGCTTGGGTCCCTGCACTCGCATGGGAGACCAGGAGGAAGCACCTGCCTCCTGGCTTCGGATCAGTGCAGCGCGCTGGCCCTAGTGGCCATTTGGGGGGTGAACCAATGGAGACCTTACTCTCTGTCTCTCTACTGTCTAACTTTGTCAAATAAAAAATGAATAAATAAAACAAAATCAAATGAAGCTTATAATAAAAAGAAGATTAAAAACTAGGCCCTGATAAGGAGAGAAAGGAGTCAAGCAGAATCTACCTGTAGTATAACTGGAAAACTAAAAGGCCCAGAGAGCTGAATTACCTTTAGACTAGGTATCCATTAAGATAAACTGCATTACTCAGGACACAGGGATAATTTATAATTAAAAGAGTTCATTTAACTTGGTAGGCTTAGCAATTTTAAATTTGTATGTACCTAATAGCAGTTTACACAATAAGAGAAATAGACAAAGCCACACTCATAATGTGGTGTTATAAAAAATTAATTTATTTAAGAGCCAGAGAAGAAGAAAGAGCACTATCATCTCCTAGTTTACTCCCCAAATGCTAACAGTGGCTAGGACTGGGTGAGGCCAAAGCTGGAAGCCAGGAACTCAATCCAGGTCTCCAACATGATTTAATTACTATGCCCTCACTGCTGCCATCCAGGGTATGCATTAACAGAAAGCTGGAGTAGGAAACAGAGCCAAGAATCAAACCCAGATACTCTGATATGGGACAGTTAGGATGCAGGTTAAATGCCCACCACTATAGGGTGATTTTCTTTTTCTTTTCTTTCTTTTTTTTTTTTTTTTAACACAACTGCTCACTAATTACTAGAGCAAATAGAAGAGAATGTCAAGGATATATATGATTTAAACATAGTTATTTAACTTGATCTAATAAACATGTGGAACACTGTATGTAACAGGCAAATTTGTAGAAATTGAAATCTACTGGATCTTAAAGCAAACCTCAGCAAATAGCACAAGACTGGCTCACACAATTACAGAGCCCAATAAGCCCAAGATCTGTGAGGTGAGCGGTGGTGGGGGAGACCCCAGAGAGCAGATGTTCCAGTTGGAAGCTGCCAGTTGGGAAGAGGCGATGTTTCAGATGAAGTCGAAGACCATCAGTGGCAGAACTCCCCCGTGCCTAGGAAGAGTTGCTCTTTTTGTTCTTTTCGGCCCTTCACCGGATTGGACACGGCACACCACACTAAGGAAAAACATCTGTTTTACCCAAGTTCACCGATTTAAATGTTAATCTCATACAAATCACCCCATAGAGACATTCAGATTAACGCTTGACCAACTTGACCCCACCAAGTGAGCACATAAAATGAACAGTTATTGGGTTAAAGACATAAGTAGGGGTAACAAAACTTTAACATGTAGGTGGATAGCTTTATGATCTTTGAGTACAAAAATATTTTTTAAATAAGTTACAAAAAGTGGGGCTAGCGCTGTGGTGTGGAAGGTTAATGCCCTGCCTGAATGCATCCCATATGGGCGCCAGTTCGAGACCTGGCTGCTCCGCTTCCGATCCAGCTCTCTGCCATGGCCTGGGAAAGCAATAGAAGATCGCCCAAGTCCTTGGGCCCCTGCACCTGCGTGGGAGACCTGGAGGAAGCTTCTTGCTCCTGGCTTCAGATCAGCGAAGCTCTGGCCGTTGCGGCCAACTGGGGAGTGAACTGGCTCCTGGCTTCTGATCAGCACAGCTCCGGCCATTGTGGCCAATTGGGGAGTGAACCAGCAGATGGAAGACCTCTCTCTCTCCCTCTTTCTCTCTCTCTCTGCCTCTCCTCTCTGTGTAACTCTTTCAAATAAATAAATATTAAAAAAAAATAAAATAAAGTACAAAAAGTACAAACCATGAAGGAAAATACTGATACATTTGACTACACAAAAGTGAAAAAAGGCCGGTGCCGCAGCTCACTAGGCTAATCCTCCGCCTTGCGGCGCCGGCACACCGGGTTCTAGTCTCGGTTGGGGCACCGGATTCTGTCCCGGTTGCCCCTCTTCCAGGCCAGCTCTCTGCTATGGCCAGGGAGTGCAGTGGAGGATGGCCCAGGTGCTTGGGCCCTGCACCCCATGGGAGACCAGGAAAAGCACCTGGCTCCTGGCTCCTGCCATCGGATCAGCGCGGTATGCCGGCCGCAGCGGCTATTGGAGGGTGAACCAACGGCAAAAGGAAGACCTTTCTCTCTGTCTCTCTCTCTCACTTTCCACTCTGCCTGTCAAAAAATAAAAAAAAGTGAAAAAAGTAAAAACTTTTATTTATCAAATGATTCTGTATTTTAAAAAAGTGAAAAGCAAGCCAAAGAAACATTCCAGGGTTGATACCAGCATTGACTTCTGGAAAGCCCCACCTATAACGTATATTAACATATATGATGCTGTTTATATTTATGTAAAGTGTTAAAACATGCAAAAATTTGCTATATGGCTATAATAAATATTTATTCAGAATAGTGTGGGAGGGTTAAAGATACACTTTGAGAGGGCTTGTCTGGAAACGTCAAAGGTTGGCCGGCGCCGCGGTTCACTAGGCTAATCCTCTGCCTGTGACGCTGGCACCCCGGGTTCTAGTCTTGGTTGGGGTGCCGGATTCTGTTCCAGTTGCTCCTCTTCCAGTCCAGCTCTCTGCTGTGGCCCGGGAAGGCAGTGGAGGATGGCCCAAGTACTTGGGCCCTGCACCCACGTGGGAGACCGGGAGGAAGCACCTGGTTCCTGGCTTCGGATCGGCACAGCGCGCCGGCTGTGGCTGTAGCGGCCATTTGGGGGGGGTGAACCAACGGAAGGAAGACCTTTCTCTCTGTCTCTCTCACTGTCTAACTCTGCCTATCAAAAAAAAAAAAAAAAAAGAAAGAAAGAAAAGAAAAGAAAAAAAAAGAAACTTCAAAGGTATCTGTAATACTTTATTTCTTAAGCCCATAGTGGGTGTGGGGTAGTGGGTGTGGGTAGATATTATCTCATTTTTTGTACTTTTGGTATTTAAAAAATAAAAAAAAACAATTAGGGGAAGTTAAACTGAAGATTCATAAGCTCTTGGGAGCCAATCAAAAAAATTAAAGTCATTATTATTATTATTATTATTATTTGACAGGCAGAGCTGGACAGTGAGAGAGAGAGAAACAGAGAGAAAGGTCTTCCCTCCGTTGGTTCACCCCCCAAATGGCCTCTAGGGATGGCGTGCTGTCCAGAGACAATGAAATAAAATTAGAGAGAGAAAGTGAAAGAGAGAGTGAAAGCAGTATCTTTCATCTGCTGGTTCAATCCCCAGATATCCCCAACTGCTAGATCTGGGCAAGGCCAAAGCTAAGAGCCTAGAAATTAATCCAAGTCTCCCATGTGGGTGGGAGAGACCCACCTACCTGGATCATCTGCTGCCTCCCAGGGTGCGTTAGGAAAGCTAGGACTGGAGCAGAGCCAAGACTTGAACTCAGGTCCACTGTGGGCTGTGGGTGTCCCAAGTGGTATCATAACCACTGTACTGAATGCCTACCCCTAATTTGTAATTTAAAATGTCAATCTATAAATACAGCATCAATATGTATAAGCAGAATTTAAGAGCTTGAATAAATGCAATGCTAATTAAATCACATGCAAGTACTTCACATTGGCCTCTAATTCTTTTAGACATTAAAAACACAGTGAAGATAATTTCTCCCGTTATACATGTGAACTATGCCTCTGTTGCCTCTAAGGCATGAGACCCATGGATGTGCTTACTGCACAGCCATTAACATTAACTGAATTAAGAATTAATCTCCCAAAATGTAAGATTTATATCTTATATATTAACCCAGCTTTTGAAGTTAGACTTGCATACACATTTTATCAGTTAACAAACATAAAATGCCTATTCTGTGTCAGACACTATTTTCAGATGATATGGACAAGCTGTGAGTGAGCAAGAAACACAAAGTGCTCTTAAATCATCAGCATGATTTGTTTTAAGAGAACTTTTTTGCATCACCAAAGTATCTAATTGCTAATGTCTGACTAAGACAAAATGCTTCTTTTTAAGTAGCCCAGCTATTAGAGGTTCTAGAGGATACTGTGGGTGGGGGTAAAAAAGATTTAATTTGATTTCTGTTCAGTGTTGTAATGGAATTTTTGCTTCCAGACTGTTCACACATGTCTAGTTTCCTGAATGCACCAAGGATTACAAGTTTAGAATCAAATATTTCTGACCATAAAAGTTAACTATCCAAATCTTTAGCCACATTTAAACCTGCATGAGATCTAAGCAAGGAAAAACTCACTAACAGCAATATTTATTGAGGTAGGAACATAAATTTTGAGAAGCACCCTAGATACCTTAAATATAGCACAATATTCCCAGTTTTCTTAAATTCTTGTTATTTCTTCTACTATAGTTACTATCAGCAACAGTCTCCATTTTCAGGGTTTTGTTCTTTTTATAGTATTTAATTTCCAAAACTCTATCAAAGCTAAAATTTGGAACTATTTTAAAATTTGCAAAATCACGAGTGAATTTTTTTTAACATTGGGGAATAGAAGGAATGTCATAGGACTTGGAGGTTGACAAACATAATTTGATTAATTATTATTCAGGGATGGCATGCAAAACTAAAAATCCTAGTAAAGCAACCCTTCAAATAGTTTGATATCTTCCAACAAGTAAACAAAGGCCTAGAATGAGTTTTGTAAATTTTCTTCATTGTTAAAATAGTTGTACTTATGACATACTTGTGTTGCATTTATACATTTTAATCTGTGCACTAAATGAATCACTATTTATTTTTGGCTATTTTTGTGTTATTCACACAGCATATACTTCCTGAGTGTGAATTATGTGCCAGACACCCTCATAGGCCCTGGAGTGTGCAAAAACAGAATTCCTCTCCTCCTTTAACTTCTAGTCAAGTAGGGAAGAGAGACATCAATCAAAAAATTACCAAACCAATCAATAATGTGATGATGACAAGAGCTAGGAAGGGGAGTCCATAGTACTTACTGACTTGGACATTTGATTTCATCAGAAAAGGAGGTTGGTCTAGGCTTCTTGGGTGAAGCAGCCTTTAGGATGAGGCCTGGGGTGCTTGGAGTTATTAGGTAAAGCAGGGAAGGAAGAAGATTCTTGACAGAGGGCCCTAAATGCATGGATAGACCTGAGACTGAAGGACAGTCAGATTCCAAAACACATGAGAGGAATGGGGAGACAGGTGAGGATCTGATCCTAAGACCCTTGAAGGCACAGTGAGGAGTTTGTATTTCACTTCACATGTGTGCATTTGAGAGCCCTCCCTCCTCTGCAATGTGGAGACCAGATGGGACAGGGACCAGAGTGGGAGAGCAGGGACCACTCAGGAAGCAGAGTCAGTCGTCTGAGTGGGAGACGATGGCAGGGATAGTGTCATTAGTAGAACTAGAGATATTTTGGAGTTGGAATTGACAAGACTTTGCAATGGGTTGATAATAAGAAATCTGGGTTGCATTTGTGGTCAAATGTGTTAATAATGAAATACAATTAACTGTACAATTAAAACTAACAATGAAATCAAAGTAAGTTTAATTAGTACACATAAATCTACACAGTAGAAAGCTTAATAACTTTATTAGATGACATTATGTCAGTAAAAATTACTTTGGTTTTATAGTGTAGATTGAATTCTCATCTCTTGTATCAAAAAATTTACTTTTACCACATTGGCTGCCCTTGTCCCTCTTCTCTAAATGTTTCTCACTTAAAACTAAAGTTAATCTCATTGCTTTCATTTTTTGTTAAATTTGTGTAAATTTTTACTCTTCTAAATATGAACTCCTGTTTTTATAAACTCATTTTTCAACCCAAATTTTTACTGGATTAAGTATGAAACCTACCAACTGAAGGCATTGGTATTCACTTTGACTTAAATTTATCCCGATATATATGAAACTATAGAAACTTCACAACTGGACTAGCTTTTTAAACCCAAAGAAATTGCAAATCCTTTTGCACTGTGTCCTTCATGAATATAAGGTTAACATAATGTAATCTGTTCATCTTTTCCTGTTTGAGACTGAGTCAACTTTAATGGAAATTACACATCCACTGGGGAAGAGGAAGCTAATTTAATGTGAAAGGCAGCAGCCACATAGTGCAGGGCCTCACCACGTCTATTCCCCATTCATTCTCATTAAGATTGTGTGGCAGGGCAGGCCTATTTCTCCCTTCCTTCCTTTCTTTTCCAGCCTCCCTCCTAGAAGGGGGTCTTTTCTATTTGAAAAAGGAGCCCAGCATAATTACCTGAGCATGTGCGCTATACTGGTGAGCAGTATCCACAAGAGGAGAGGGGAAAATTGGTCTGGTGGAGAATTTTCCTTCTCCAAAGGACCTATGCTTCTCTCATGAAGCACAGATGCTGCCCCTTCAGCCTCTGTTGAGTGGAAAACCAAAACAATTGATGGACTAGGATTGGGGTTGGGGAAGAGGAAGAGGTAGGTCACAAACACAGAGCGAACAAAGAAAGCAGAGACTGCCAAACACCTCTCTGATGTGGTTTCTAAGTCCTGAGAGAGGACTTGATGCAAAAAGCATACATCTGTTTAGTGCCTTTGTGTATTTGTGATCTGATTACGTAATGATAGATTTTTCTTTCTGGTGAGGAACAGTACCTTCACACCCTTCCAGATGTTATAGGCTTAACCAAGAGTTTACACCTACTATTAATGCTGTGAATTACTTCTACTTTTCCAAGGACTTAGATTTAGAATCTGACATCCCCCTTTATGGTACCTGGGCTGATAGATCTATTTTGATACCTTGTTTTATAATACCATGAATTGTTATCATTTTTACTACTAGTCATCTTAATGATTTAGTACCCTTGGGATGTTGCAACACATGGTTTGTTCTTTAGTTAAATATGATGTTTATTCCAGTCTACATCTAGTAACTCAAAGCCTGGCACCCTGATTAGTTTTTATAAAAGACACTAAATAATTCCATAGTCGTTGGATGACAGCCAGCTGTACAAGTGAACCAGACAGACTGTAAAACTTTATGTACCTGTCACACTTGTAGATTTCTTGGAACAAAGCAGTCCTAGCTTTGCATTGTGCATAAGTTACCATGCCTTGCCCCACCTGATCCTATTGCCTTGGCCACAGAAAGGCTAGACCCTGGAAATTTGCAAAGCACCGCCCAGTAACAATCCTTTGTACTGAATCACAGTTAACAAGTAGGTCAGGTTCCACTTCATTGAGAGCTTACGTTCAAGATGCGCAGAGAGTGAAGAGGAAGCCATAGAAGAAGATGTATTGTGAATAGCGGAGTCACTATACTAGGCAGAAGTCAGAGTCCACTTGGAGTCCAATCTCAAAAGCTATTGAAACCAGGAATTACCAGTGGGACTGTGGATCATCTTTGTCTTGGGACAATGGTCCAATTCTCCAGTTAGGTTGGACTGTGCTGACATATCTCTGGGTCTTTCCCAATCTCCATATTGTCTTAGTTTCTGCTGCTGTAACAAAACACAATAGATAGGGGGTAATTTATAAATAATAGAAACGTATTAAAGTTCTAGAGGCTAGATGATCTAAGATCAAGTGAGCTGGCAGACTCGGAGTCTGGTGAGGGCCTTTTGTCATATGGAATTGTCTTGCTGTGAATTCTCTTGGCAGAAGGGCAAAAAAGAGGTCCCAGAGTAGTCCTTTCAACCTCTTTTATAAGAACACTGCATGACTTAATCACTTTGCCAAAGGCCCCTCCATTTCATAATATTATCACCTTGGGTTTTAAGTTCTACCACATGAATTTTGGAGGGATACCTACATTTAATACACAGCACCTATCATCTGAGATAAAACACTGTCTTTTCATTCCAACCTGAAAAGACCTTCTTCATACAGCATGTGTATAGCCTTGGCCTATAGACTTGCAGAATGATAGGACTAACAGGGACTGGAGAGGCCATACATTTGTAGCCTTAGAAATCCTATTCAGAAGAAAGTATAAATGGAAATCCAATGTATCAATAAAATCAGAACTGGTGTGGTGGCAGCAAGAGTGGGAAGATGGGAACCCTGATAGCTGAAATGCCCTTTCTCCCACATTGAGCTCACTCCTTGGAGAATATCCTGAAAACTACAATTCTAGTTGAAACTTGATATTTTATAAATAAGGAAAATCCCTACAAGTAGTGTAAGACAGCAAGGATAAGAATCCATTTACGGTTGGTGCCATGGCTCAATAGGCTAATCCTCCGCCTGTGGCGCCAGCACCCGGGGTTCTAGTCCCGGTTACTCCTCTTCCAGTCCAGCTCTCTACTGTGGCCCAGGAGTGCAGTGGAAGATGGCCCAAGTACTTGGGCCCTGCACCAGGATGGGAGACCAGGAAGAAGCACCTGGCTCCCAGCTTCGGATCGGCGTGGTATGCCGGCCGCAGCGGCCATTGGAGGGTGAACCAACGGTAAAGGAAGACCTTTCTCCCTTTCTCCCTGTCTCTTTCTCTCGCTGTCCACTCTGCCTGTCAAAAAAAAAAAAAAAAAAAAAAAAAAAAAAAAAAAAAAAAAAAAAGAATCCATTTACCTACTTCCTCTTATTTTTTCTTTTTTAAATTGACAAATTCAGTTGCATGTATTTATGATGTACGAAATGATGATTTGATACACATATACATAGTAGAATGGCTAAATCAGGCTAGCTAACATGCATTACATACTTTTTGTGGTTGAAACATGTAAGATTTTCAGCAGTTTTCAAGTATATGTTAACTGTGGTCATCATGTTATACAGTAGATCTCTTGAATTTATTCCTCTTGTTTAATCGAAATTTTGTATCCTTTGAGCAGCATCACTCATATCCTCCCAACCCCAGCCTCTGGTAACCACCAACCAACTCTCTACTCTTATGAGTCAATTGTTTTAGATTTCCTCGATGAGTGAGATCAGGTGGTATTTCTTTTTCTGTGCCTGGCTCATTTCACTTAGTATAATGTCCTAAGTTTCATCCATGTTGTCCCAAATGACAAGATTTTCTTCTTTTTTAAGGCTGGGTAATTATTCCACTGTGCTCTTGCCCTGCAGTGTTCTTCTGCCAATACCATTCACCCGAACCTCTTATAGTGGCTTCACCATGACAGTGGGTATGGATCTTGGATGGCATTACTGAGGATTTTTCTTCAGGTGCACATCTAGCCGAGTGTGCATGACAGCTACATACCTTCTTTCTCAGCAGAGTCCAAATGCTTGCTGGAAAAAGTTTCATAAGAAGAGTTATTCAAGATTATGAATAGCTTCATTAAGTTGATGATGATAGACAATCCACTGAGAGAACCTTATTGCATAAACTTTTAAAATTAGTAATGCAGATTAAGGTTATATACTCTCCCTGAAAGAAAACTAAATAGGAGGGTTCAACTCAGTAGCCAAAGCGCAATCAGCCCTTTTCTTTACTGTTAAGAAAGCCTCCATGTGCCTTTTTGAACAACACAACCTGTGCAAGAGGGACTTCTACCAGTTCTAAACAGTCATTTTAAAGATTGGGAACAAAGTGGCCTGATTTACAAAACAGATATTTTTCCTTAAAGCTTTATTATTTAAATTTTTTTCTTTTTAGCAATTCTTATTTATTTATTTTTTGAAAGGCCAGGAGAAACAGTCACACAGATGGACAAACAGAAATCTCCCATATGCTGGTTCACTCCCCAAATTCCCACAACAGCTGGGGGTAGATCAGCCTGAAGCCAGGAGCCCAGGCTCTCACATAGGTGACATGATCCAAATACTTGGGTCATCATCCACTGTCTCCCAGAGTGGGCATTAGCAGAAGCTAGAATCAGAAGAGGCACTCCAGTAAGGGGTATGGGGGTCCTAAGTGTAGTCTTTTAACTTTTTTCCTTTTCTTTTTTGAACTTTTAATTCATTTTTAACAGGTTCAATATAGTTCGTATTCTAAGAATATGACAATATTCAATTCCTCCCTCCCTTCCCCTGCCCTCCTTCTCTTTTTCTTTCTTCCTTCCTTTCTTTCTCTCTTTCTCTCTCTCTCTCTCTTTCTTTCGTTTTTGAGATAACATATTTTAAATTTACATTACAGTGAAAAGGCTTAATGCTTTCCCAAATAAGAAGTTTGAGTAAAAAGCAAAAAGATCCTAGTTTAGTGTGAATATAGACTGACTATAAACAACAATTGAATGGAAAAATGACCATTTCACTCATTATAGTAAATGTTAAAGTAATCACAGATCATTAAAACTACAATAGTATAACATTTTTAACCTTTTTAAAAATATTTATTTATTTATTTGAAAGTCAGAGTTACACAGAGAGAAGGAGAGGCAGAGAGAGGGCTTCCATCCGTCGGCCCACTCCCCAGTTGGCTGCATCAGCCAGAGCTGTGCTGATCCAAAGCCAGGAGCTAGGAGTTTCTTCTGGGTCTCCCAAACAGGTGCAGGGGCCCAGGGATTTGGGCCATCCTCCACCGCCTTCCCAGGCCACAGAAGAGAGCTGGATCAGAAGTGGAGCAGCTGGGACTTGAAACAGGGCCCACATGGGATGCTGGCACTGCAGGTGATGGCTTTACCTGCTGCGCCACAGCACCAGCCCCCATTCTTAGCCTTTGATTTAACAAAGGTATAAGACAAAGTTTTACAAAACTATATTTGCAGCAGTACTGATATGTACAGGTATTACTTTTTTAAATTTTTTTCTTTGTTAAAAATTTTAGCTCGCACATATTAAGGAGAACTATAGTATTTGTCTGTCTGTGTCTGCCTTATTTCCCTTAACATGATGTCCTCCAGTTGCATCCGTTTTGATGCAAATGGTAGAATTTCTTTTTTATAGCTGAATAACATTTCACTGTGTATATATACCACATCTTCTTTATCCATTCATATGATGATGGACACCTTGGTTAATTCCAAATTTTGGCTATTGTGAACAGTGCTGCTATAAACATGGTGGTACAGGGATCTCTTTGATACAATGTAGTAATATCTTTTGGATATACAGCCAGTAGTGGGATTACTGGATCATGTGGCAAGTCTATGTCTTGTTTTTTAAGGAATATCCATGTTTTCCACAATGGCTGCACTAATTTACATTCCCACATCCTTGCCAGCATTTGTTATTCTCTGTCTTTCGGATTTCAGCCATTCTGACAGATGGGAGGTGATGTCTCATTGTGGTTATGCTTAGTGCTTCCCTAATGGCTAGTGATATTGGACATTTTTTCGTGTATTTGTTGCTAAGTAGCATCTTAACTTCTGTGGCAGATGCCCACCATGCTCGTAACTTTTATTTAAATTAAAATTTAGCACTAATTTAGATATTTCAAAAGCATTGCATTATTTCAAAATAAGGAGGAACATAAAAAAACATAAGCATACAATTCTCAAATATTGCAGACTTAATTATGAAAGTGATATAACATATTACTTTAATATCCAGGCATGTGAAATTTGTTAAACTCCATACAAAATAGATATAAATATAGTAAGTTTTATTAATTAGTGGGACTTCCTCCCTGTCATTTCTACAAATATTTATTTCATTTTCTGAAAAACTGTTCTCTTTAAAATATTTGATCCTAAAAATTACTAACTTGAGCAAATTGCATTGTAATAATGTTTGATTATAAGTTTGAGACTTAGAGAGTTTTATCCCTATATCCTGTAAGAAGATATCATATCATTGCATAAGAACCTAGGTTTACTCTTTTATCAAAACCTCTGTTGGCTAGAACATTAGTTCTCTGAGGACAAGAACTGTGCCTCATTCCTTCTTTTATCCCCAGAATCTAGGACACTGATAAGCAGATAAATGTCTCAAGCTCACACATGGGAAGTAGCAGAGGCCAGGACAGGGAAAGTACTGGCAGAAAAGGTTAGGGTACAGTGCTGTGGGCAAATGTAGGAAACAATGTTGGGGCCGGCGCTGTGACATAGCGGGTAAAGAGGCTGCCTGCAGTGCCAGTTTGAGACCCGCTGCTCCACTTCCCTTCCAGCTCTCTGCTATGGCCTGGGCAAGCAGTAGAAGATGGCTCAAGTGCTTGGGCTCCTGTACCCACCTGGGAAACCTGGAAGAAGTTCCTGCCTTCAGATCAGCACAGCTCTGCCATTTGTGGCCATCTAGGTAGTGAACCAGCAGATGGAAGACCTCTCTCTCTCTCTCTCTGCCTCTCCTTCTCTATGTGTAACTCTGACTTTCAAATAAATAAATAAAAATCTTAAAAAAAAGAAACAATGTTGAGAGTTTTAGTGTCTAAAATGTAAAAATAAAAATGGCTTTAAAAGTTAATCATAGGTAATAGTTGAAATTAGTGAGTTGTGCTTGATCACACTACAGTATGCCTTATAAATACTCAGTAAATATTTCTAAGGGAATGAATGAAAGAATGTGAAATATAACAAGATAATCAGAGCAGCCCTTCAGAACTGGACTGGAGAATCACTTGGGTTGTCTGTGTGTTTCTTTTCTTTAGTTTCTGGGTTTTTTTTGGTGTGAGATGTAAATTTTTAAGCATATAATTTAGGAAATAAAAGTGAAGAAAATGAAGTACTGTAAAGTAGGAAAATAATTCTTTGATCATGGTTTAATGTTTTGGGTTGGGAATCAGGGCCAGGGTGGGCCTTGAGTGCTGTTAATGATTCCAATGGATTGAACCCATTGTTAGTCTCCTATGTGAAGCTTTTTTTTTTTAAGCTTTTATTTAATGAATACAATTTTCATGGGACAACTTTAGGAATTTAGTGGTTTCCCCCCATCTCATATACCCACCCTCCCTCCCCCACTCCCATCCCACCCCCTACTCCCTCTCCCATCACTTTCTTCTTTAATATTAATTTTTAATTAACTTTAAATGCAGAAGACCAACTTTTTACTAAGTAAAGATTTCAACAGTTTGCACACATACACACACAATGTAAAAAGTACTGTTTGAGGACAAGTTCTGCAGTTAATTCTCATAGTACAACTCATAAAGGACAGAGGTCCTACATGGGGAGTAGGTGCACAGTGACTTCTGTTGTTAATTTAACAATTAATACTCTTATTTATGACGTCTGTGATCACCTGAGGCTGATGCCATGAGCTGCCAAGGCTATGGAAGCCTTTTGTGACCACAATATCCATAAAACTCCATCAATATTTAGACAAGGCCATAAGCAAAGTGAAAGTTCTCTCCTCCCTTCAGAGAAAAGTACATCCTTCTTCAATGGCCCCTTCTTTCCACTGGGGTCTCATTCACAGAGATCCTTCATGTAGGATATTTTCGTGATAGTGTCTTGGCTTTCCATACCTGTATTGTTTTCATGGACTTTTAAGCCACGTCCAAATGCCTTAAGGGCTGAATCTGAGGTCAGAGTGTTACTTAAAGCGATTGTCATTCTGTGAGTCTGCTGTGTGGACTGCTTCCAATGGTGGAACTTCTTTTAATCTGACTCCCTTGGCTTCCTCTTTCTTGCCTCCATTATGCCTTCTATAGAGTTCTATCCATCACTCCTGTAATTCTTTTTTGCAAGAGAAAATAGCATTTTGATTTTTTTTATTTTTACAAAATCCTCATTTTATACATGCACTCAACCCAGAATAGCACTAAAAAGAGAGTGCAAATCCCTGACCTCCCTGTGGAAGTCAGTGTTAGCTGTATTTATTCATTTGCCTCTCTCCTACAGTAAGCTGGAGTTCTTTAACAACAGTTGACTCTTGCTTCTTAACTTTGCTCTCATGTGCTTAGAACATAGGTGCTCAACCAGTGTTTAGGGAAGGAATAAATGATCAACTGTACTGCATTATGGAAATGCAGAGAATAATCAGACAATTTTTTGCCTCAGGGAACCTGAAGTCAGTGGGAGAGAAAATGAAATAAGTAAAATTCTTGCAATAGAACAGTGCTACTGGGCCAGCTAAGGGATCCTGATCATCTCTGCCTGGCAGGAAAAAGAGACTGATATTGATGCTGCTCCCCAACGTTAAATTGCATATTACCACATAGTAAAAAAAAAAAACATTTATTTGAGAGGCAGACAGGACATGGGGGTGGGGTGGTATAGAGGGAGAGCAAGTGCATCCCCATGCCCTGGCTGACTACCTTGATGCCCATAAGCTGAGAGCCAGTAACAAGGCTCCCACCTGAGTGGCAAGAGCCCAATTGCTTGAGCTGCCTCCCAGGGTTTGCATTGGCATGAGGCTGGAATCCAGATCTGGAGCTGGAAATCAAACCCAGGCCCTCTGTTAGGGGATGTGGGCATCTGAATCACTGAGTAAATGCCCACCTCTGAAGATACCTGAGACAATATTATATATTCACGTGGGTTCCAGACTTGCATGCCCTACAGAATGAAGTCATTTTAAATTCTTCTGTTGAAGCAGCTATTTAGTGTTGCAGCTCTTCATTTCTGTTTCCCTTCATCCATGAGGGTCCTGTTTTATTTGTGTCTGGTTTGAGTGAACCCAAATGCTTTGTCTTCTCAACTACTACTTTCCTCCTTGTACAAATCTTCCTCAAAGCCTAACATTCTACATGGTTTTTTTTTTTTTTAAAGTACAGCTTTGATTCTACTTCATTATTATAACTTTGTGTCTGAACCCCACATGGGGTCATCTCTCACAGAGCTTATTCTCACTTTTCATTGCAGGCCTTGCTTCATTCTGGTTGTGTCTATGAACCATGTATCATTATCTTTCTCTGCAAGAAACTTCTCTCTGCCTAATTGTTTTCTTTCTTTTTTTTACATCTTGTTATTCCAAGTTGAAAAAATACTTATCTGTATACAGAATCTATTTTATTGCTCATTTCTTTTGTTTACTTACTGTCGTATTATCTAACTTCAGAACAAACTGATTCTAATGGACTCACACTGGTGTTTGTCTCCTTGTAGGTGGCCACTAAGAGGATACGACATCAAATTTTTCATATAATTATCAAATGAATAGACAAAAGGATATAAAACATCTGGACTTTTGGATAAGCATTTGGTAGCATGTGCATTAGAGAAATGGAAATGAATGCCTTTGGTTATTGATACCATGAAATGGATCTTAGATAGAACTGTATAAACATTGGACTGTTAAAAATGAAGCAGCATGTGGGTGAACGATCTTGGTTTAGATTAGCAGACCTGGTAGAGTGTAAGGTCAAATCCAGTTTTGTTTAACATCTTCATAAATAATCTAGAAGACAGATTCCCCCTCCCAGAAAAAAAGCCCTTTAATTACATGTTTTAGTGACTTCAAGCTGGGAGGTGTTAAACATGAAGAAAAAGACTAGAAGAGGTGATTAGATAAAATGATAAATGTTATTTCTTATTAACCAAGAAAAGTATGAAATGATAGCTTAGTGTGAGAAGAATTTTAAGTCAAGTCATTAAAAGGAAAAAACATGAGTAAACTGAACAATGTTGAAAGAGATCATGGAAATCAATTTGTAACATGGTATAGACACTAAAGCGGTCACTGTTACATAGAGTTCCTTTAAAATGACTCTGATTTCTCTCATGGGAGGCAAGTAAATTACTGATCTAAATGCTAGTCTGACACAGAATCATTAAGATTTTTATGCCAATAATAAAAATCATACAAATTCAGGTATTTTTACTTAATTTTTATTTATTTAAAAATCAACATACTTTAAGGGTAAAAAAAGGTATGAATTTTTAACATATGTGTAATTTATGTAGCCATCGCCCAAATCAGGTGTTTTACATCTGCCTGGGAAACAAATGAAAAAGTGTTCTTTTCTTTTGTATTCCTCATCCCACCCCAAACCACAGGCAACCATTTATGTTCTGTTACTATAGTTCTGCCTTTTTGAGAATTCATGTAAATGGAATTATACACTGAATAGTGGTTTTTGTGTTGTGGTTCCTTGATGTGGATTTTATTTACTTATTTTTTTAGTTGCGGTCAAAATCATATATAAAATGTACCATCATGACCATATTCTAGTGTACAGCAGGGCAATGAGTATTGTATGCACACAGATCTCTGGTGCAACACATCTCTAGAACTTTGGCGCAGTATATCTCTTGAACTTTTCATCTTGCAAAACTATAAGAGTTCTAAAGGCTGGGAAGGCCAAGATCGAGGTGCTGGCCGTTTGTTGTCTGGTGAAAGTGGGATCTCTACTTTCAAGATTATGCCTAGAGTGAGGCATCCTCTGGAGGGGAGAAATTCTGTGTCCTCATATGGCAAAAGGCAGAGGGAAAAAAGGGGACTAGCTTCCTCCATCAAGCTCTTTTATAAGGGCTAATTCCTTTCACAAGTAAGGAACCCTCGTAGCCTAATCCCTTGTTAAAGGCCCCAACTCTTAATGCTATATGCAAACCACAGAATTAGTGATGTTGGGCATCTCTTCATATGCTTGTTAGCCATTTCCATTTCTTCTTTGGAGAAATATCTGTTCAAGTCTCTTTTGTCCATTTTTAAATTGTATTTTTTGTTTGTTTTGAGTTCCAGAGTCCTTTATATATTCTGAATATGAACCTCTTATTAGTTCTATGACTTGAAAATTTTTTCTCCCAATTATAGGTTGCCTCCATTGATTATTTCCTGTACTGTGCAGGAATTTTTAATTTGGATAATCTCATTGTCTATTTTTGTTTTTGTTGCCATATTGAAGAGTTCTTTGCCAAATCCAATGTAATGAAGCTGTTGCCCATTTTCTTCAAGTAGTTTTATAGTTGTACATCTTTTGTGTAGATCTTTAGTCTTTTTGATTAGTTTTGGTAAATGGTGTCAGATAAGTCTCCATTCTTTTACATTATGAATGTTGAGATTTATCATCAAGAGATTATCCATTCCTCATTGGATAACTTTAGCACCTTAGGTGAAGATCACTTGACCATATACATGAGCATTTATTTCCAGGTTCTCTCTTCTGTCCTTAGTTCAACACGTTTGTCTTTATGCCATCACCATAGTGTTTTGATTTTTGCTATAGATTTAAAGTATGTTTTGAAAATAGGAAATATGGGCCTGCGCCGCAGCTCACTTGGCTAATCTTCTGCCTGCAGCACCAGCATCCCGGGTTCTAGTCCCGGTTGGGGCACCAGATTCTGTCCTGGTTGCTCCTCTTCCAGTCCAGCTCTCTGCTGTGGCCCGGGAAGGCAGTGGAGGATGGCTCAAGTCCTTGGGCCCTGCACCCGCATGGGATACCAGGAGGAAGCACCTGGCTCCTGGCTTCAGATCGGCACAACGCTGGCCATAGCAGCCATTTGGGGGTGAACCAATGGAAGGAAGACCTTTCTCTCTGTCTCTTTGTCTAACTCTGCCTGTCAAAAAAAAAAATAGGAAATATGAAGCCTGTGTTTTGTTTTTCTTTCTCAAATTTGTTGAGAAAGGATTACTAGAAATTTCAAATTAATTTTATGATATATATCTGCAAAAATATCATTGGAATTTTGATAGGAATTACATCTAATCTATGGACCTGTAGGAAGTATTGGCATTTTAACATTGATCTTCCAATTTATAAACACGTATGTCTTTTCATTTATTCACATCTTCTTTAGTATCTTTCAGAATGCTTTGTAATTTTCAGTATAATTCTTTAGCCTACTTGGGTAAGTTTATTCCCAAGTATTTTATTTTTTCTTTGTTGATTGACACAGAACATTTGTGCCTATGTATTAGGTACAATGTGAGGTGTGGCTTCATATATGACCCACATGACATGATTATATATGAATGATCGGTTCAGGGTAATTAGCATACCTGTCACCTTAAGTTTTTATCATTTCTTTATAGTGAGTATATTTAAAATCCTCTCCTAACTACTTTGAGACACATAATGCATTTTTGTTCATTGTATTCACCCTGTATGCCATATAACCCCGGAACTTACTCCTCTTACCTAACTGAAACACTATTCCCATTTACCAGCCTCCTTGTCCCTTCTCTAATCTCTGGTGACCACTATTCTACTCTTAAAAGATACCACTATGAGTGAGATCATGCAGTGTTTGTCTTTCTGTGCCTGACTTATTTCACTGAACATAATGTCCTCCAGGTCCATCCATGTTGTCCCAAGTGACATGATTTCATGCTTCTTTGTACCTGACTAGTATTCTACTGTGTATATATAAGAATACCACATTTTCTGTGTTCATTTATCTGTTGATGGACATTTAGATTGATTTCATATCCTAGCTATTGTGAATAGTGCTTCTAGGATATGAACATAGGAGTGCACATATCTCTTTAACATGCCAATTTCATTTATTTTGGATAGATAGCAAGTAAAGGGATTGTTGGATCCTTTGGTAGTTCTGTTTAGTTTCTCAAAGAACCTCTGAACTGTTTTCCATAATAGCTTTAACTAATTTACATTCTCACTCAAGAATGTTTAAGAGTTCCTCATTCTCCACATTCTTACCAGATTGCATTACTTTTTTGTCTGGAGTGAGGTGATATCTCATTATGGCTTTGATTTGCATTTCTCCTGTGGCTAGTGAAGTCAAGCATTTTTCATGTTTTTTGTTTGTTTGTTTTTGCCATTTGTATAATTACTTTTCAGAAATGTCTATTTGGAAATTTAGCCTTTTTTTTTTTTTTTGCTATTGAGTTGAGGTCTTTACATATTTGGGGTTATATATTAATCCCTTGTCAGCTACACAGTTGGCAAACATTCCATTCTGTAACTTGTTTATTTCCATTGTTTATTGTTTCTTTTGTGTATAAAAGCTTTTTAGTTTGATATAATCCATTGTCATCTTTTGCTTTTGTTGCCTGTGCATTTGGGGTCATATCCAAAAATTCTTTGTGCAGGTCAGTGTCCCAAAGCATTTTCCCTATGTTTTCTTCAGCCTTTATGCTTAAATGTTTAATTAACTTTGATTTGATAGTTGTAACTAATGAGAGATTGGGGGGCTGTATGGTTTGATTTTTCTGAATGTCAGTATCCAGTTTTCTTAACATCATTTATTGAGGTGATTGTCCTTTCCTCATTATGCCCTCTTGGCTCCTTTGTCAAAAGTTGAGTGGCTGTAAAAATGTGGGCAGATTTCTCAGTTCTCTATTCTATTCACTTGGCCTCTGTTCCTTTTTATACTAATACCATGCTGTTTTGATTTTTAATCTTGTAGTATACTTTGAAGGCAAGTTCTTAATTTTTTAAATACTATTTTAAATGCGATCATTTTAATATTTCCTTTTCAGATTATTCATTGTGAATGGGAATGAAGCTGATTTTTGTATTTATTTGTATATCCTATTTTGCTGAACTTATTTATTAGATCTACAAGGTTTTTTTGGTGAAATCGTTAGAGATTTCTACATACAAAATCAGATTATAGTGAAGAGATAATTTTATTTGTTCCTTTCCTATGTAGATCAATTTTATTTCCTTTTTTTTTTTTTTTTTTTTAACAGTTGGGCTGTTCTTGCCATGCCTTCCAGTACTATGTTGAATAGAAGTGAACAGAATGGGCATCTTTGTAGTGTTCTTATTCTTAAAGGAAAACTTTAAATTATTCACTATTAAGGTATTAGTTGTAGGCTTTTCATATATGACCTTTACTATGTTGGGGTAATTTTCTTCTACCCTTAGTTAAGTGATTTTTTTTCCATAGAAGGGTATTGGATTTTTTTCAAATGCTTTCTTTGTGTCTTTTGAGTTCTTTCTGCTATTCCTGTGTTGTTCTGTGTTGATTGTTTTTCACATATTGAGCCATCCTTGCATTTCAGAAATAAATCCCATTTTGTCATGATGTATAATTATTTTATATGTGTCATTGAATTCATTTTGCTGGTATTTTGCTGATGATTTCTGCAGTATTTAACAGGGATATTTAGTCTGTAATTTTCTTATAATATCTTTGCTGGATTTTCAGAATATTCTGGTCTCACTGAAGGAATTTGGAAGTATTCTCTGCTTATCAATTTTTAGAGGAGTTTAAAAAATGGTGATTATTAATTCTTTCTTTAAGGATTTGATAGACTTCTCCAGTGAAACCGTCTGCTCCTGGGCTCTTCTGTATTGGGTGGTTTTCAGTTATTGATTCAGTCTATTCACTAGTTATATGTCTATTCAGATTTTAAAATTTCTACTCCAGTCTTTATTATTTCTCTTCTTCTAATAACTTTGGGTTGGTTTGTTCCTTTTTATAGTTCTTTGAGATGTAATGTTAGGTTCTTGATTTAAGATCTTACTTCTTTTTAAATCTAGTTATTTATAGCGATAAACTTCTCTCTTAGCACTGCTTTTGCTGTATCCCATAAGTTTTGGCATGCAGTGTTTTAGTTTTCATTTGTCTCAAGAATTTTTCAAATTTCCATTGTGATTTCTTTTTTGATCCATTGATTATTGAAGTATGTGATTTTTTTGTTTCTATAAATTTGTGAATTTTCCATTTTTTCTTTTCCTGTTGATTTCTAATTTCACTGCAGTGTGATTAGGAAAGATTCTTGGTATGATTTCAAGTTCTTAAATTTGTTGAGACTTGTTTTGTGACCTACCATGTGATCTATCCTGGAGAGCAATATATATTTTTGCTGTTGTTATGTGGAGTGTTCTGTGTATGTCTGTTAGATTCCATTGGTCTACAGTGTTGTTCAGGTTCTCTCTTTCCTTATTGATCCCTTTAAAAAAAAAACTTTGGGCTTATGTCTTTTGTTTATTTAATAATTTATTTTCAAATTTTAAATTAACATATATACTTGCACACTTTTAATGGATGCAGTGCAATTTTTCAACGTAAATAAATAGAATAAACCAACCATGCCAGAAAACAGGCCTTTCTGTTCCTTATCTTTTCTTTCTGTTTTGAGCCCACCAGACCTTCACATCTGGTTCTTTGTATAAGGACATTATCCATCATTGTGGACTGTAGCCATTCCACTATGCTCAAAACCCCAGAAGCATGTACCCTACTGTCTTTTAGTATCCATTATCTAGCCTTCATCCTCTCCCTCCTCCCACATTTCCCAGCTTCTAGGAACAATTATCTTAAATTCAGATTGAGGGGCTGGTACCATGGCTCACTTGATTAATCCTCTGCCTGTGGTGCTGTCATCCCATATGGGCTCCAGGTTCTAAACCGGTTGCTCCTCTTCCAGTCCAGCTCTCTACTGTGGCCCGGGAGAATAGTGGAGGATGGCCCAAGTGCTTGGGCGCCTGCACCCACTTGGGAGACCAGGAGGAAGCAGCTGGCTTCTGGCTTCATATTGGCGCAGCGCTGGCCGTAGTGGCCATTTGTTGGGGGGGGTGGTGAACCAACAGAAAGAAGACCTTTCTCTCTGTCTCTCTCTCTCACTGTCTAACTCTGTCAAATAAAAAAAAATCAGATTGAATATATATTGTTTTTAATTCCACATATGAGTAAGAACATATGGTATTTGTCTTGCTTTGCTTGGCTTATTTCCCTTAACATAATGATTTCCAGTCCATCATGTTGCCATAAATGTCAGGACTTAATTCCTTTTTCTGGCAGACTAATACTTGATTGTGTGTATATATCACATTTTATTTTTCTGTCCATCTATTGATGAGCACCTAGGTTGATTCCATACCTTGACTATTGTGAACAGTGCTGCATTGAACATGAGAAAACAGGTTATCTTCTCCATGTGCTGATTTTATTTCCTTAGGATATATCCCCTGGAGTAGGATACTGGGTCTATGGTAGATGTATTTCTAGTTCTTTGAAGAAGCTCTATTGTGTTATCTGTAATTACTATACTAACTTACATTTCTCTTTTCTAAAAAATATTTATTTATTTATTTATTTGAAAGAGTGACACAGAGAGAGAGAGAGGTCTTCTGTCTGCTGGTTCACTCCCCAATTGCCTGCAACGGCTGGAGCTGCGCTGATCTGAAGCCAGAAGCCAGGAGCTTCTTCCAGGTCTCCCATGCGGGTGCAGGGGCCCAAGGACTTGAATAATCTTGTACTGCTTTCCCAGGCCATAGCAGAGAGCTGGATCGGAAATGGAATAGCTGGGACTCAAACTGGCGCCCATATGGGATGCCGGTGCTTCAGGCCAGGGCATTAACCCACTGCTCCACAGTGCCCACCCCCTAACTTACATTTCAAACAGCACTGTATAAAGGTTCCCTTTTCTCCACATTCTCACTAGCAATTGTTATTTTTTGTGTTTTTGATAATAGCATTTCCCTGATTGGTAGTGATATTGATTTTGGTTCTCTGTGGAGGAGGAGACAAAAAAGCATCTGTATTTGACTATATTGCCCCACCCCCATTATTGTTCTGTCTGGTTGATGTATCCATTATTAGCCATGGAATATTGGAATAGTAGGAATATCTCCTACTATTATTATGTTCAAGTTTCTCTCTTCAGTTCTCTTAATGTTTGCTTCAGATATTTTGGGTGCTTTGCTGTTAGGAGTGTGTGTGTGTGTGTATGTGTGTGTGTGTACATATTTTTAAATAGTGGATTTTTTAAAAAGATTAATTAATTAATTTATTTATTTAAAAGGCAGAGAAGGAGAGGGAGAGGGAGAGGGGATGGGGGGAGAGAGAGAGACAGAGAGACAGAGAGAGCGAACAAACTTCCATTGGCTGGTTCACTCCCAGATGGCTGCAAAGGCCAGAGCTAAGCCAGGAACTTCTTCCAAGTCTCCCTGTGGGTGCAGGGGCCCAAGCACTTGGCCCATTCTCCAGGATGCTGCTTTCCCAGGCATATTAGCAGGGAGCTGGGTCGGAAGTGGAGCAGCTGGGACTCATACCAGCACCCAAATGGGATGACAGTGCTGCAATCAGTGGCTTTATCTTCTGTGCCACAGTGCTGGCCCCAGTAGTGAATTTTTAAGATTTTAAAAATTTTATTCATTTGGAAGGCAGAGTTACAGAGAGAAGGGGAGAGACAGAAATCTTCCATATGCTGGTTCATTCCCCAAATAGCCATAACAGCCAGGGCTGGGCCAGACCAAAGCCAGGAGCCAGGAGCTTCTTCTGAGTCTCCCACGTGGGTGCAGGGGCCCAAGCACTTGGCCATCTTCTGCTGCTTTTCCACGGCACATTAGCAGGGAGCTGGATCAGAGGTGGAGCAGCTGGGATGCCATATGGGATGCCAGCATCGCAGGCAGAGGCTTAACCTGCTATGCCACGATGCCGGCTCCTGCTAAGTATTTATTATATTTATAGTTGTTATGTCCTTCTGTGAATTGACCCTTTTGTGATTATATAATGTCATTATCTTTTCTGACACCTTTTGACTTAAAGTTTATTTTTTCTGATTTGGCACCTCTTCACTTTTTTGGCTACCATTTGCATGGCATATCTTTTTCCGTCCTTTCATTTTCAGAATACGTATGTTCTTATGTCTAAAGTGAATCCTATAGACAGCACACAGTTGGGTCTTGACTTGTATTAATCCATTCAGCCAGTGTATGTTTTTGGATTGTGTAGTTTAATTCATTTAAACAAAATGGCCTGAGACACACATTTTTTATAATTGCAGTTTTTAAAAAATAAATTATTATTTCAAAGGAAGATCGAGAGTGCTTCCATCTACTGGTTCACTTTTCAAATGCCTGTAACAGCCTCAGGCTGAGGATGAAGCCAGGAGTCCAGAACTCAATCCAGATCTCCCTGTGGGTAACAATGGCAGGAAGCTGGAATCAGGAACGGGAGGTGGGTATCGACTTCAGTAGTGTTTCTGTGAGCAGGGCAAAGTTGAGGCCTTCCTTTTCCCCATCATATCAACACTACTCCAGTTATTGAGAGTTGTTCCTTCATGTGGTACAATGCCTTTAAGATATATCCAAGTTGTTGTACATATCAATAATTTGTTCTTTTTTATTTGTAGTGGTATTTCATATTTGTCTGCCAGTTCAATTTTCAGAGGATATTTGAGTTTTCCCTAGTGTTTGGCAATTATGAATAGAACTTCTAAGTACATTCAAATGAAGATTTTTGGTTTGAATATATGTTTTCATTTCTCTAGAGAACTAAGAGTGGGATTCCTTTCTTCATATGGTAAGTATATATTTAACTTTACTTTAGAAATTGGCAAACTATTTTATGGACTTACTATGCCATTTTGCATTCCCAATAATGTTTGGAAGTTCTAGTTGCTCCGTATCTTGGTCAACATTCAGTGCTATCAGTATGTTTTCTTTTACATATTCTAATAGCTATTTAGTGTAATTCTGTTGTGGTTTTTATTTGCATTTCCCTAATCATTGATGATGTTGAAAACTTTACATGTTGTATTTGCTGTCCATAATATGCTCTTTGGTGAAGTATCTGTTCAAGCCTTTGACCTATATTTTTTTAATTGGAGTGTTTGTATACTTATTGTTCAGTTTTAAGAGTTCTTTATGTATTCTAGATTCAGGTCTTTTATTAGGTATATGATTCTTAAACATTTTCTTCAGGTTGCAGGTTTGTTTTCATTCACTTAACAATGACTTGCACAGAGCAAATGTTTTTTATTTAGATGAAGTGCAGCGTATTAATTTTTCATATATGAATAGTATTTTTGGCATACCTCCCCCTCCCCCTTTCCCTCTCCCACTCTTTCTCTCCCTCTCCCCACCCCCTGCTTTCCCCCTCTCTGTCTCTCTCACCTTCTGTCTCCCTTCTTTCAAGACTACATTAATGTGAAGCTGAAAGGCAGTCTGACACAGAGGGAGGGAGAAGCAGAGATCACAGGTCTACCCAAATGCCTGTGACAGCAAGTGGTAGGTCAGGCCAGTGCCAGAGTTAGGAACTCCCATCCAGGTCTCCCAAATGGATGGCAGGTGCCCAAGAATTTGGGACATCCTGTGCTGCCTTCCAGGTGCATTAGCAGGAAGCTGGATCACAAGTACAACATAGGTAGGTCTTTTTTTTTTTAAGATTTATTTTTATTTATTTGAAAGACAGAGTTACAGAGAGGTAGAGACAGTGAGAGGTCTTCCATCTGCTGGATCACTCCCCAGATGGCCTCAATGGCCGGAGCTGGGCCGATCTGAAGCCAGGAGCCAGGAGCTTCTTCTGGGTCTCCCACGCGGGTGCAGGGGCCCAAGGACTTAGACCATCTTCTACTGCTATCCCAGGCCATAGCAGAGAGCTGGATAGGAAGAGGAGCAACCGGGACTAGAACCTGCACCCCTATGGGATGCCGGCGCTTCAGGCCAGGGCTTTAACCAGCTGCGCCACAGTGCCAGCCCCCCATAGGTAGGTCTTGAATCAGGCACTCCAACATGTGATAGATATGTCCCAAGTGGTGCTTAACCCACCGTGGTATAAATGCTCACCCCAGAAAACTGGTTTTTACTTGGTTTTATTTTGCTCCTTCCTTCCTTCCTTCCTTCCTTCCTTCCTTCCTTCCTTCCTTCCTCCCTCCCTCCCTCCCTCCCTCCCTCCCAGGCAGAGTTAGACAGTGAGAGAGACTGAGAGAAGGTCTTCCTTTTCCGTTGGTTCACCCCCCAGTGGCGCACCGCACTGATCTGAAGCCAGGAGCCAGGTGCCTCCTCCAGGTCTCCCATGCGGGTGCAGGGCCCAAGCACTTGGGCAACCCTCCACTGACCTCCCAGGCCACAGCAGAGAGCTGGACTGGAAGAGGAGCAACCGGGACAGAATCCGGTGCCCCAACCAGGACTAGAACCATGGGTGCCGGCGCCGCAGGCGGAGGATTAGGCAAGTGAGCCACGGCGCTGGCCTATTTTGCTCTTTTCTAATTTATTAATATGGAATCTCAGTTTGTTTCTTGCTGAATAATATGTACATTTTAATATTATCAATTTGCCTTCAAGTGCTACTTTAGTTTCATCCTACAAAATTGAAATGCTGTACTTTCTGATTTTTTTAATTCAAAATATTTTATATTTCTCTATAGACTTCCTTTTTGACATTGGATTATTTAAACATCTGTTTTTAGCTTCTCATTTCATTCCTTTCAATTTATTGGTGTTTGTTTCATGACCCCTCATGAGATAATAAATGTTTTATAATATTCCATGTGCAATTGAAAAGACTATATGCTATAGCTGTTGATTAGAAAGTTCTACAAATGTCAGTTAGATCCAATTGGCTGATGATATTCAATTCATGTATATAATGCAGAGAGAGAAATATTGAAATCTCTGACTTTAATTGTGGGGTTTTCTATTATTTCTTCCAGTTTTTGCTTCATGCATTTTATAGCCCTGTTGCTTAGTACACATGAGGGGGCTGGAAACAATTCATGGAAATTCACATTAGCTTTTAATTCCATTTTCCACTAACTGTTTACATATACATATTTGAGAACAAAGGAAAGAAACAAAAAAAGAAAAGCACACTCTTTGAGCTCCAGTAATTCCCTTTTTACTCCTTGAGCTAGACAACTAGAAGCATTATTTAGAGCTCACTGTGCAGGCACTAATACCCTCTTCTGGGTTCAGACCGGCTTAACATGCAGGCCCAGGGGTTCTGAAGGAAGAAAACTAGTAAACCCAGGGCCGCTTTGTTGTTATTTTGAATTCTGATGATGTCTCACAAGACAAGCATTTGAATTAATTCCTCTTCATGTGGATACTCAATTCAATATACAATCAAGTTAATTTTTTTTATTTTGCTTTTTGTTTTAAGAGCTGATTTGTTTTAATTTTTGTCTTAAAGTTATATAAAGTATTCACATGTTTACAAAGTCAAAACTACAAAACCAAATAGAATCAAGGATGTCTTCATTCCTATTCTCTTTTAATTTTGCTTCCATTAAAAATAAAAACTCTTT
Organism: Oryctolagus cuniculus; assembly: GCF_964237555.1. Lineage (NCBI taxonomy): Eukaryota > Metazoa > Chordata > Mammalia > Lagomorpha > Leporidae > Oryctolagus > Oryctolagus cuniculus. Next base: position 48,336,643 of record NC_091444.1, read on the forward strand.
TTAAACATTTATTTGAGAGGCTAAAAGAAAGAGAATGAGAAAGAGCTTCTATCCCCTGGTTCACTCCCCACATGCCCACCATGGATAGGGGCTAGGCTGAGTCCAAAGCAGTGATCCAGGAACTCAATTTAGATATCCCATATGAATGGAAGGGATCCAATCACTTGAACCATCACCACTGCCTCCCAGGGTCTTCGTTAGCAAGAAGCTGAAGTCAGGAGCTAATCAGGAAATGAAGTCAGACTCTCTGAGGTGGAATGCAGAAATCTTAACCAGCATCTTAACTACTAAGCTTAGCCTGAGAAATCTGTACTCTTGAATATTGCTGGTGGAAATGTAAAATGGTACAGCCACTAAGGCAAATAATTTGATGTTTCCTCAAAAAGTTAAATGTAGAATTGCCCTTTGACATAATTATTCATCTCTTAGGTATATACTCAAGGGAATTGAAAGCAGGAATACAAACAGATGCTTGTGGAGGTATTATTATTCACAGTAGCTACAAAGTGAAAGCAACCCAGCTATCTACCCACAGACAAATGTCTATCTGAGCAAAACATGTCATTTATATACAACACAATTTTAATTATTTTCATTTATTTGAGAGGCACAGAGATAGCGAGACAGACAGGCAAGCACCTCCAGTCTTCTGGTTCACTCCTCCAAATGCCCAAAACAGCCAAGGCAGGACCAAAAGGAAGCCAGGAGCTAGGAACTCAATCCAGGTCTCTCATGTGCATGACAGGAGACAACCACTTGAGCCACATCGCCTGCTGCCTCCTAGGATGCACATTAGCAGAAAATTGGAGTCAGAAGCAGAGCTGGGAATTGAACTCAGGCATTCTGATATGGGATACAAGCATCCCAAATTACATCTTAATAACTATGTGAAGAGCCTGCCTCTATACAATAAAGTATTATTCAACTCTAAAGAAGAATGAAGCTCCACTACATACTACAAATGAATGAACCTTGAACCCTTATGCTAAGTGAAAAAAAGCAGACACAAAAGAACAAATACTACATGATTCCATTTGTATGAAATATCTAGAATAGGTAAATTCAGAGCTGAAAAGTCAATTAAAACTTACCAGAAGCTGATGGAGGGGAGAATGGGGAGCCACTGCTTAATGACAGTTTTTATATGGGGTGATGGAAAAGTTTCGGAAATGGTAGTGATGATTTCACAGTATTGTAAATATCATTAAAACCAAGAATTATACCTTTAAAATGTTTTAAATTTAAAAACCTGATATATATTTTTCTATTTCTCCCCCCTCATTTTTGCATAAACAGTAACTTGCTATCTAATTTATTCTGAATCTTGCTTTATTCACCAAGCAATATTATGGACAAAAACTGTACAGCAGTACATGGACATAGCTCTCATTCTTGTTACAGCTGCAGCATGCTCCTTCATGTGCCCGTCCCCTAGAGATGGAAAATTAGGTTGTTCATTGGAGACTTTTAAAGTAAAAAAAAAAAAAAAGTTATATGATCAGATTTATACCTAAAAACAAAAAGTCTGGGTGATATGTGGAAAATGAGTTGTGAGTGGATAAGAATGGAAGCAGAAGCACGAGACAATGTCAATCATCCATTAAGAGACAGTGATTGGGCCCAGTGTTGTGGCTCAACATTGCCCACCTGCAATGCCCACATTCCGTATGAACACCAATTTGGGTCCCAGGTGCTGTACTTCTTTTTTTTTTTAAGATTTATTTTATTTATTTGAAAGACAGAGTTATAAAGAGAGGTAGAGCGAGCAAGAGAGAGAGAGGTCTGCCATTCTGTTGGTTCACTCCCCAAATGACCACAAAAGCCAGAGCTGAGCTGATCTGAAGCCAGGAGCCAGGAGCTTCCTCCAGGTCTCCCATGCAGGTGCAGAGTCCCAAGGAGTTGGACCATTTTCCAGTGCTTTCCCAGGCCATAGAGCTGGATCGGAAAAGGAGCACCCGGGACTCAAACTGGTGTCCATATGGAATGCCAGCACTGCAGGCTGGTGCTTTAACCTGCTGCACCATACGCCGGCCCCACTTCTTTTTTTTTTTTAAGATTTATTTTATTTATTTGAAAGCCACAGTTACAAAGAGAGAGAGGGTGAGACAGAGAAAGAAAGAGAGAGAAAGGGAGAGAGGGACAGAAATGTCTTTATCTGCTGGTTCACTCTCCAAATGGCCACAACAGCCAGAGTTAAGCCTATCCAAAGCCAGGGGTCAGGAGCTTCTTCCCGGTCTCCCACACTGATGCAGGAGGTCAAGCAGTAGGCATCTTCCACTGCTTTCCCAGGCCATTAGCAAAGATCTGGATCGGAATTGGAGCAGCAGGGACTCGAGCCAGTGACCATATGGGATGCTGGTGTCACAGGCAGCAGGTTTACCTACTGTGCCACAACGCTGGTCCCCAGCTGCTATATTTCTGACCCAGCACCCTGCTAATGTGCCTGGGTCCAAGTACTTGGGCCCCTGCCACTTGTGTGGGAGACCTGGATGGAGTTCCTAGCTCCTGGCTTCAGCCCAGGCTTGGAGAGTCAGTCAGCGGATGGAAGACCTCTTCCTCTCTCCTCTATCTCTTTCTGCCTTTCCAATAAATGCATAAGTAAACAAACTTTAAAAAAAGAGATGAATTTATTTATTTGAGAAGCAGAGTTAGAGAGAGAGGAAGAAACAGAGAGGGAGAGAGAGAGATCTTCCATCTGCTAGTTCCCTCCCCAAATGGCTGCAATGGCTGGAGCTGAGCCAATCCAAAGCCAGAAGCCAAGAACTTCTTCCAGGTCTCCCACATGGGTGCAATGGTCCAAGCACTTGGGCCATCTTCAACTGCTTTCACAGGCCATTAGCAGAGAGCTGGATTAGAAGTGGAGCAGCTGGGACATGAACTGGCGCTCATATGGGATGCCTTCATGGCAGGCAGAGGCTTAACCTACTACACCATAGTGCTGGCCCCAATACATACATGTTAAAAACAAAACAAAACAAAACAAAAAACCCAAAGAAATAGTGAACCACTAAATTAATAGTAACAGGGTTGGAGGGGATTAATGGGTTAATGAATTCTGGATTGTGATGGTGGTGGGGACTAGATTGGTTGGATGTGGGAAGAAGGAATAAACAAAATACAAAGGAGACTACCTAATTTGGAGGCTTCATAAATTGGGTGGATAGAGAAAACGAGAGAAGTAAGTTTTAGCTGTTTTTGTTTTCATGTTTGTTTATTTTTGTAGAGAGAGACATCAGTTCTTGGGACACCCAGGAAGAGTTGTCAATATGAATATGAATTTGGAGTTTGCTGGAGATATTAGCAATTAGGGTAGAAATTTCAAAAATCATTGGCATATAATGAAATTTAAAGCCATGGGATTGGAGCAGCTTACACTGGGAATCAACATGTTAGCAACCAAGAACAAGGCCAGTGTACAAACCCTGGCGCATGCAGATAAAGGAGGAGGAGCGAAAAAGAAGCACAAAGAGCAGTCGCCGAGGAGAAGAGTGGTGCGGTGAAATGCAGAAGAAGGTATTTTAACCATAGGAGTTTCCCGCCTCCACAATGAAGTCCTGTGTTATGAAGAGATGGCGCTGGAACAAGCGAAATTACCACTGGCTTTGGTAACAAAGAAGTTATCAGTGACTTTCCCATGAGAAATGTTAGCACAGGGCTGAGACAGTAGGAGGTGAGGAACAGGAGAGCAGCCGGAAGTGAAATCCTCTGGGGAACAGATGCGCTAGAAACAGGGTGGTGTCTGCAGGAGGAGAAGGGTTTTGGATGGGAGATTTTTCAAGGATGGCTGTGATGCTTCCTTAGTGAAGAGGAAGCGTGGTGATGTGATAGAAACATCTGTGAGAAGCCCCCTCCCTGAATGCTTTCATTCTCAGACACATCCACTTAGATTTAACCAGAGATATGACAAGACTATCTTTTGTGCTTTTTGTTTCTACCTTTCTGGAGGCTTGATTTCAGCGTCTGCAGTTCTTCCTCGGGGAGTTTCCCGAGAACATGGTTGTATATTTGTCTGAGCTCTTGGAGTGTTGAAAACGCCTTTTTGTTTTTCACCAGCATTTGGTCCTTCTCAGAATTTTTGGAAAATATGTATTATGATAAAACTACATATGGATTTAAAGATCTTTGCACCAAAATAAGCTTATCCTTTAATTCCATTCCCACAAATTTGTAAGAGTACTGTCATGCGGTGGACGGCTGGCCTGGCGGTTAAGATGCTGCTTGGAATGCCTGTGCACCGTATCAGAATGCTTGGGTGCGAGCTCCAGCTCTGCGGCTTCCGCCTTGTGTGGCCCAGGAGGCACCAGATGATGACTCAAGTAACTGAGTTGTGGCAATCCACGTGGAAGATCTGGATTGAGTTTCTGCCTATCAGCTTCAGCCTAGATCAGCTCTGTGGCTTTTGTGGGCATTTCAAGGGTGAACCAGCAGATGGGAGATTTCTCTCTCTTGTTTCTTTGCAGCTCAGATAAAATAAACAAATAAAAAATTTTAACAAAAAAATAAAAAAATAAAGTACCTTCATATATACTGTGTTGTAACATAAAGTGTTGTATATAATATATATTATGTATATATCATATTAAGTATATATTATGTATATAGTATATAATGTATGTATTATATTATGCATATATAACATGTATATTGTATATAATATGTATACATATGTACTATATATAGCATATCTGTCAAATTATTAAAAATTGATAAAGTAGTAGACATAAGTAATTGAAATATCCTAATGAAAGCAAATTATTTTCTCAAATAAAGTGAATCCCAATCACATTTTTCATTTCATGTAAAAATTGCCATGAAACACCACTCATATTTTAAGTGTCCCATTAGGGATTAAATAGTATTTATAATCCAGGTTAGGGTTTGCAGCTTCAAATTACCACATGAAAAAACATGCATGTTGTTTTCTGAATAATTTTTACTTATATTTAGCTAAGTCCATCAGTAACTAAAATGGTCGGGAGGAAATTAAACTATAGTACACAGAACAGTATATTGGGAAAAGTGCTGACGCAGAGTTAACCGTCTTAAACTTTGTTAATTCAAAAAGTTTTAATCATCCTGCTTCCAGTAATGTTTCCAAATAAATTATAAGTTAACAAAATGTTTGTCAGGCCAAACCCTGATCCAGCTTGTCTGGGCGTGAGGCAAACAGTGGCCAGCAGCCAAGGACGCTGCGTGCTCCCCAGCTGAAACTGGAGCTGGGCTCCTGGGAGACCAGAGAAGCCTAAACAAACATCTGGGCCCTCCTAGCTGCTTACTATTTTCAGTTTCTGTGACAGTCTTCTCTGGTTTTCTATGTAAAAACAAAATACACTGCGTGTTTCACTTCGAAGAGAAGAGAACCCTCAGAGTGTAGCTCCACTTTGGGTTCAATCAGTAATGATGTTGCCGCTTTTCTTTTTTAATCAATTGTGCTTTGCCTCTGCAGTCTTCCCATCCTCTTCTCTCTTTTTGCTTTTCCTCTCTGCATTTTGATTTTTCATTACATGGATAAAGGGCTATTTAATTCATACCAATTAATGGCGAATCTGTGAATAGGATAATCCATCTGTCACAGTAATAACTGGTGTGCTCGGATAACCAGCAAATTAATATAATAAACTGATTCATGATCTAGAGCTCATCACCGGCCCTCTGACAATGAAGGTTAGCCCTGCACTGCAGATGGGTTTGGTTTGCTCAACACAGTGTTCTTGTGAAAAATTGAATATGAGAGGCAGGCATTTGGCAATGGCAGTTAAAACATCACTTGGGATGTTCACGTCCCATATTGGGGTGCCCAGGTTTCAGTCCTGGCTCTGGTCTCAATTCCAGCTACCTGCTAATGCACACCCTGAGAGGCAGCAGCTCAAGTAGATGGGTTCCTGCCACCTGTGTGGAAGACCTGTGTTGAATTTCTGGCTCCTGAATTCAGCCTGTTCCCCCTCTCCCTGTGATGTAGGTATTTGGGGAGTGAACCAATGGATGGGAGGTTCTGTCTCTCTGTCTCTGTTACTGTCTCTGTCTCTCTTTCTGCCTCTCGAATAAAAACAATGAATATAAATTACATTGAGTCATGAATGGCATCAAATGGAATGCAGTCAAGTGATGCCAGGCCAAACAGTCAAACTCCTCCCCCATTTCCCCTATGTGACTGGCCTGTAGGTCAGCTAAGCTGATTCCTGGTCAGAATTTGCATAGAGAAAGAACCTCTAGCTGGGTTTCCCAAATGTTTCAGTGTGACAAAGAGTTCAGAGGTGTGGCCCTGGGCTGTGCCTGTATAAGGAGCAAGTCAAGTAATTCTGGAGGTATTCTTGGGCCACAAGGAAGGAACATCATCAAAAAGATTTTGCAAATACTCTTTTATTTGGGTATGTGTCTGTCAAAAAAATAGAAGCAATATTAATTTCCACAGTGCAGTCATATGATACGGAGTTGACAAAGTGAATGAATAAGAATGATGCATCTTATTTTTTTAAATATTTATTTATTTGAAAGTCAGAGTTAGACACAGAGAAAAGGAAAGGCAGAAAGAGAGAGGTAGAGCAAGAGAGAGGTCTTCTGTCCGCTGGTTCACTCCCCAAATGGTCACAACAGCTGGAGCTGCGCTGATCCAAAGCCAGGAGCCAGGAGCTTCTTCTGGGTCTCCCACGTGGGTGCAAGGGCCCAAGGACTTGGGCCATCTTGTACTGCTTTCCCAGGCCATAGCAGAGAGCTGAATCGGAAGTGGAGCAGCAGGGATTCAAACCGGCATCTATATTGGATGTTGGCACTGCAGGAGATGGTTTTACCCACTATGCCATAATGCCAACCCCACTGCATCTTATTAATTCATCAGTTCTCTTGCAAATACACTGAAGTATTTATGAAGGAAAATTAAAAGTATATTAAAATAATTTTATATGGAAAGTATCAATTAAAACATCATGATTACATAAAGTAGAAGTGATAACATTACCAAATTAGAAAACCATTTGCTTTTCCAGTTCCTTAAAAGGGACATATTCTTTTTTAGTTTAATTTCCTAAAAATTTATGTAATGGGGAAAAAATAATGGTAGAAATAGCCTTTTTTTTTTAAGAATGTGAGGTTCTTTCAACTTTGCAACAAAAAGTGGTAGTTCTGAATTAAACAGAATTATATTACTCTTAATCCAGTTATCTCATTGACTTCTTGGGTTCTAATGTTAGCAACTAATTTACCAATACATCTAAATCAAGCAATGTCTTTGCACTGAAAACGAAACAATTCATTATTACCTTTCTTTTGAAAATTCAATGATTTTTTTTCAAATTGGTCTAGACTTTTTTTACTTGAAAAAGTGGGTTGTTTTTCTGTTTTTATCCACTCCTTTTCTTCTTTTGAACAAAATGCAAAATTCAATAAAGAAATAAAGGCCATTAAAAAAAGAAAGAAGGTGTACATTCTTATCCCTAGACATTGGATGACGTGGACTTAGCACAGCCCATTACATTTTTCACAATTAGATTTTTTAACTTCACTTTTAGCTGACACATAAAAATTGTACACATTTATGGGATATGATGTGATGTTTTGATATATGAATATATTGTGTACTGTCCAATCAAGGTAAATATAGCTATCTCTAAACATTTATTCATGCTGAAAACATTAAAAATCCTTTCTTCTGGTTTTTTTCTTTTTTGATTTATTTTGTTTATTTGAAAGAGTTACAGAGAGAGGTAGAGCAAGAGAGAGGTCTTCCATCCCCTGGTTCACTCCTCAGATGACCACAACAGACAGAGCTGAGCTGATCTGAAGCCAGGAGCCAGGAGCTTCTTCTGGGTTTCCCATGAGGGTGCAGGGGCCCAAAAACTTGGGCCATCTTGTAAAGCTTTCCCAGGCCATAGCAGAGAGCTGGATTGGAAGTGGAGCATCTGGGACTCAAACCAGCAGCCATATGGGATGCCGGCGCTGCAGGCTGGGGCTTTAACCCGTCGCGCCACAGCACCGGCCCCTAGGATTTTATTTTTAGAAAAGTCTATAGTACATTGTCATTATCTATATTCACTCTACTGTGCAATAGAACATTAAAACTTCTCTCTCCTAACTATAGCTTAATACCCCTTATCCATTCCTCCTTTCACCAGTAACAACTATTCTACTTTCAACTTGTATGAGATCAGTATTTTTGGACTCCGCACGTGAGGAAGATGATGTAGACATTGTCCTTCTGTGCCTGGCTTGTTTCACTGAACACAGTGACCTCCAGTTCCATCTGCATTGTTGCAAATGACAAGAGTTAATCCTTTTTATGAAGGAGTAATATTCCATTGTGTATATGTACTACATGTTCTTTATTCATTCATCAGTTGATGGACACTTAGATTGTTTCTATTTCTGGACTATTTTGAATAGTGCTGCAACAATATTTTTTATTTTAAGAGAAAGTTTTTCTCACATATTTTTAAAAGTTGTCCATCTAAGAAATTATTCAATCTATTAAAGTAGAAAACTCAAAACATAAGTGCACCCCTTTAGAAAGAACTGTTAATAAAATTTAAAGTAATATGAAAGATAATAGCATAATATAAATGCAAGTATAACATTGAATATTTATAAACATTTAAAACCTATTTTAGAAAATCAAGAAATATTTATGTACCACAAAACTATTAAAGAAATAAAATACAAATTTCACAGAATGATATAGAATGAAAGGGAAAACTTCCTCTTTCCAATCAGTTCTGATAGGTGACTCTTTTTCTTCTCTCTTTTTAAAAACTAACACAGGGCTTTAGCTTTACAACTTGAAATAATAAACTTAGTACTGTGTTCTTTTTTTCTTTTCAATTTAGGTATAACTTGTAAATAGTAAGTCAGCTCAAACAAATTTTCCATATAACTGCTAACTACTGCCCAAATCAAGCTATGGAATATTTCTAGCTCCTCAGAGGTTCTTTCTTGCCTTTTCCCAGTCAGTATTATTTCCCCAAAGATAATCACTTTTCTCATGTTTATCAACATAAATGAGTTTTTTACATGTATTTGAATGTCATGTAAACAGAATCATCAGTATATACTCCTTTATTCTGGTTTCTTTGGTTCAACACTACTTATATGAAATTCACCCATGTTTTAGTATATCGATGGCTTATATTTTCATTGCTGAAGAGTATTCCATTACATGACTATTTCACAATTTATTTATTAGATTGCTGATGGACATCGAATTATTTCCAGTTTTTTCTATTATTTATAATACTGCTCTGAGTATTCTTGAATATGTTGTTTTGTGAATATAAGCCTCATCTCTCTCGGATATGTGACAAGGAGTTCACAGTTTATAAATCTTTCTCTTTCACCTTGTATCGAAATCTTTTCCTCAAAGTCATGAAAATAGTCTGCTGTTTGCTTGCAGAAGACTAGTTGTGTTACCTTTCACATTTATGTTCAAGATCTATCTTTTTTTTTTCCATTTTCTTTTTCTTTTTTCTTTTCTTTTTTTTTTTTTTTTTTTTTTTTTTTTTTTTTTTTTGACAGGCAGAGTGGACAGTGAGAGAGAGAAAGAGAGAAAGGTTTTCCTTTGCCGTTGGTTCACCCCGCAATGGCCGCTGAAGCCGGCGCACCGCACTGATCTGAAGCCAGGAGCCAGGTGCTTTTCCTGGTCTTCCATGCAGGTGTAGGGTCCAAGCACTTGGGCCATCCTCCACTGCACTCCCGGGCCACAGCAGAGAGCTGGACTGGAAGAGGAGCAACCAGGACAGAATCCGGCGCCCCGACCAGGACTAGAACCTGGTGTGCCAGCGCTGCAGGCAGAGGATTAACCTAGTGAGCTGTGGCGCGGGCCAAGATCTATCTTGAATTAATTTTTGTGTACAATGTGGAGTAGATGTTAAGGTTTCTCTTTTTTTCCTTCCAAGTATATATCCACTTGATTCAGCATGATTTATTGAAAGAGCCTTTTTTTTCACTGAGTTTTAAAGTCTTTATCTTATCTGCAGTCACTGAATGAGTGTATACATGTACCTGTTGATGGTATCTCAATTGCATTCCATTGTATATTTTATTAATTTGTACACTATCCCCACTCTCTTAGGCACCATAAATTTGTAACTATTAAGATTTTGAATTTAAAGTCTTCCAACTTAGTCCTTCTTTAGATCGTCTCAGCTATTTATATCTTCTATTTTCCATATAAATTTTAGAATCATTCTGTCAGTTTTTGCAAATAATTTGCTAGAATTATGCTTGGGATTAGGTTGAATTTATAGATCAATTTGGGAAGAATTGCTATCTTAATCTGTGAATGTGATATTATTGTGCCATCTAAAAGAGAGTATTTTTATTTTCTCCCAACAGCGTTTCCCAGTTTCAGTGTAAAGATCTTCTGATTTTTTTTGTTCCTTGGCTTTTAATTTTTTTGTGCTATTTTACACAAAGTGTGTTTTTTGCTCTTTGGGTGGTACATAGAAATGAAATTTACTTTTGTATATTAAACATGCATTTGCCACCCAGCTGAATTCCTTTATCTAATCTAACAATATGATTGTGGGTTTGGATTTTCTTTGTATACATCATGTCACCTACATCATGCCATCTACAAATAACGATAGCCTTATGTCAAGAACTGTGAAGGGTCTGAGGTTTTGTCCTGCTTGCCAGTTAACAAGTTAGCTTACTACTATGTCATGGATACTGATAGAGACAAGAGATTCCTGTGTCAAGATGAAAGACTTCAAGGCTCACAACAGAAGCAGTTTCCAGATTGATTCTGCACCCTAATTTGCAGGGAATGAGGTAGATGGGCCTAGATAAATACCTGCACACACTGTGGGTCATGTTACAGAAGAGGAACACAGAGCTTAGGGAACTTCCTGTTTTATAGCAAGCAGTAAGCAAGACCTTTGTCTCAAAAGCAGACATTATCTCATTCTTCCAGATCGCTTTCTACAAATACAACCATATAGAATGGTCATTAGCCTTGCATTCCACGCATACTCACAAGACTTGTGGGAACAGAAGACCATAGAAGAGTGCCTTCTAACACTATCCACTTCTCAGTTTTATATCTGCATGGTTTTCACATTAATGTTTTACTCTATCTAAATTTGACTAACACAGCCTTCTATCAAGTTGTCTCACATGACATTTAGTTCAGGCTAATAGTAGTAGGACACTAAGCAGCAGCATTGGCATTATGCTGCTATATTGTGCTCAATCTTGTCCTAAATTTATCCCTTGTACCCCTAATAGCCAACCTTAGAAAGCCAAGTAGCCTTCTCTTTAAGTCTCTGTGTGGACATTTTCACTTGGTCCAAGGAATGAAGTCAGGTACAGGGTATTTTAGCACTTGCACAGACCCTTTCGTGGCAGGGGGATGTCTAGGGCAAGTCCATCATCCGTAACAACCTGGTCAATGAAGCAAAGTTGGACTAAACGCCTTCTAGAGCCAACTGGTGTCATTGATCACGTCAGATAAAGTCAGGGAGACATTTTTTATTAACTTTTTTGACTTAATGACTCCAACCACAGAGATAATCACCCACAGGGAATGCATAAATGTGTTTGTTTTTTCTTATGGTAACTCCTCTATATACCAGAGGGTAGCCTTATTTCAGATAAGTACCTGTAGGCCACCTCTGAGAGCTCATGGTCTAGTAGTGTTGTTGTTGTTGTTTTTTTAGTATTTTTTTTAATTTATTTTTTGAGGAATACAAATTTCATAAGTAAACTTTAGGAATATAGTTCTTCCCACCATATCTGCCCTCCCACTCATCTTCTTCCTCCCTCTGCCCTTCCCAGTCCCATTCTCCATTAAAATTCATTTTCAATTAACTTTATACACATAATAGTAGTGTTTCTTTTTTAAAGATTTATTTATTTATTTGAAAGAGTTACACAGAGAGAGGAGAGGCAGAGAGAGAGAGAGGTCTTCCATCCGATGGCTTACTCCCTAATTGGCTGCAATGGCCAGAGCTGTGCCGATCAGAAGCCAGAAGCCAGGAGCTTCTTCCGGGACTCCCAGGTGGGTGCAGGGTCCCAAGGACTTGGGCCATCTTGTACTGCTTTCCCAGGCCATAGCAGAGAGCTGGATTGGAAGTGGAGCAGCTGGATCTCGAACCAGCACCCATATGGGATGCTGGCGCTTCAGGCCAGGGCATTAACCTGCTACGCCACAGAGCCAGCCCCAGTAGTAGTGTTTTAATAGCATTTTAAGGTCTTGTATGATCTCCCCTAGGATACAAGTCGCTGTGGTCTTGGGGACAGGCAAGTTAATACCTGACATCTAGGGCCAGCGCCGCGGCTCAATAGGCTAATCCTCTACCTAGCGGCGCTGGCACACCGGGTTCTAGTCCCGGTTGGGGCACCGGATTCTGTCCCGGTTTCCCCCCTTCCAGGCCAGCTCTCTGCTGTGGCCAGGGAGTGCAGTGGAGGATGGCCCAAGTGCTTGGGACCTGCACCCCATGGTTGACCAGGAGGAAGCACCTGGCTCCTGGCTTCGGATCAGTGCGGTGCGCCGGCCGCAGCGCGCTGGCTGTGGCGGCCATTGGCGGGTGAACCAACGGCAAAAGGAAGACCTTTCTCTCTGACTCTCTCACTGTCCACTCTGCCTGTCAAAAAAAAAAATACCTGACATCCACATTAGAAGTATAGTTATAGCAACAAACTTGGCACCATTGGAAAGAAAGTGATGCTTCCAATTGTTGGAATCAACCAAATAGAACTTCCATTAATTGGAGAGAACAGGTTGGCAGTGCAGCAAATGTTGCCTCTTGGCCAGCTGGTAGGCTTTAATGTTCTCAGTTTAGTTCAAATAATTGGGCCAATCCTGTCTGTCCATGCTGCCAGCCAGATGGTATTTGTCTGTCCCACAGAATGGCTAAGCAATGCCTATGAGGATGGGGGTGGTAAGGTTAAAGGGAACTGTATCAAATCGTAGTCAGAACCATTTGGTGAGGGTTGGGAGATCCACCAGTTATATTTAAGGCACTACAGTTTTGGAGTGCTTACCAAGATGTACTATTAAGAAAGATTTTGGAGGGCTCCAAGAGACAAAAGATGATTAATTTCTGTCCTCCCTCCATACCTCCTGAGATTCTAATGTGTTAGCCTCTTCCCAGTGCTGGGGCTGCTAATGCCCACTACCACAAAATTATTAATTCCCATTCTCCTTAGCTGTAACTTCAGCTTTTCTCCAACCATACCCAGATCTTTTTCCAGAGTGGTCAGGTGCAAGAGGGACAAGGATGTTTGTATGAAATTTACAGAGAACCTTTTGAAAAGGAGCCACGACCTTCCCTTGGGCTTGTGTCAAAACTGAACACCTGACTGAAAGAGGTCTTGGTCTGAAAATGCCATTTTGGGGTGCATCAACATGAACTCATTGATGAGAATGAACAAGGTGAGAAGTGTCTAAAAGCCTCGTTTACTGGGTAGAAATGTTTATTGCAAGGCTCAACTGGCCTGTGTTAGTCAGTGTTCTCCAAAGAAGCGAGTTAACAGAATATCTGTCTGTCTGTCTGTCTGTCTATCTATCTATCTATCTATCTATCTGGCATCTGTTATCCATATATACATTAAATAATACTGGTTCATGCAATTATGGAGGCTGAGAGTCTGCTGTCTGCAAGCTAGAGACCCAAGGAAGCCAGAGGTGTAGTTTGAAGGCCTGAGGGCCAGGAGCACCAAAGGCAAAAGATTGGTGATCTCACTCATGCGGTTAGACAGAGGGCAAATGCAACCTTCCTCTGGCTTTTTGTTCTACTCAAGTCCTCACTAGATTACATGATGCTCACTTACATTTAAGAGGACCATCAGCTTTTTAGTGAGTCCACCAATTCAAATATTACTCTTTAAAAAAAAATATTCACGGGTATACCCAGAATAATGTTTAACCAGTTATCTGGACATTTCTTGGCCTGGTAAAGTAGATACATAATTTAACCATCACATAGCCTTTCTAGAAGTTTTCATTATAACCTTAAATAATATAGTTAGGTTTCTATTTCGTTGTCAACTTGAGATAGTCACCTATTGACTTCCCACTTTGAAAGATGAAAATTTAGCAGAGTGCTTTCTTCCCATTGCTTCTGGTCCCTATGCTCCTGACTACTGTCAGCTATATTGTTAATTTTACATTGGTACTATTTATAATATTTGCATCATCTTCAGTGATAAGAAGTATTATATTCTCCTTTAATAGAATCTAAAATCTTTAAATCTGCTATAAACGTGTAAAGTATTTATGGTACTCATATAGTTGTAGAATCAAGAAGTATGATTGAATACATGGATAAAGATTTATAATCTTGGGTCAATAAGCCCTTACCACTAAAAGGATAAGAGCTAATGTGCAAGAATCACTAGTTTCTATTTTAATATATCTTACAGTTTCTTTAATTCTTCTACTTCATACTCAGTTGGCACTGTATCATGTTGTCCTTTTTCTTTTATTCATGGTTCATATTTGTGGAGTACTTGGTAGTGAAATGTTTTCATATGATTACATGTATATTTAATCTTAACACTTGGCTGATATTTTGGCTTGTTATAGAATTCTAGACTTAAAATAATTTCCTTGAGGTTTTTTGAAGGCATTACTTCAATATTTTAGAGCACCTGATATTGTTGGTAAAGGTCTATTGCCAACATGATCCTATTTCCATTATACATGATCTGAGTTTTCCTCCTCTGTAAGCTGTTAAGATCTTTTTCGGAGTTCAGAAATTTACAGTTTATATCTAAGTATGAGTTTTTATTTATTCACTTTTTTCCAAAACAGTGGCCCTCTTCAACCTAAAAACTCATACTTTTCTTTCATTCAATTATACTTTCTTCAGATATTTGTTTGATTACTTCTTTCCTTTCATGTGTTTAGTTGGCCTTCTTGAAACTCCTATTGAACAGATATTGGACTTTGGGGACATAATGTCCTTGTCCCTTGGTTTTTCTCTCACATTTCCCACCTCTTTATTATTTTTTTCTTAAACTTCATTTCCCAAGTTCCCAGTTTACTCCTTATCTTTCCGTGTAGTATTTCTGTTACACATTTACTTGAACAATCACATGTCTTTCTCGTCTTTTGATTTCTCCTTATTTATAGTAGTATTATCATGTTTTATGGAAAAAATGTCTTAAATCTCTCAGTGGATACTAACAAGAATGTTAAGGTTCCTCCTTTATCTAAATCACTTATTTTTTCCTGAAGACAGTTGATCAATAAATTCATCTTGGTTCTTTTGTTTCATGCAGCTGCTTACCCTAAAGTACCTGGTGGTTCTAGGTGGTCCAATCATATTTATGACCCAAGCATGAGACCAGCTGATATGATTAGTTGGCTGAGCTGTTCTCTGCAGTTGGGCAGGTCTGTTCCTCAATAGGAGTTCCTCAGTGGGTAGGAGGTGGTAGCTAGCAGATACATATGGACAACGGTAAGCAGGCAAGCTGCCTTCTCTCAATCCTGGATGCAAAAATGTGATTTTTTTTCCTTTTTAAAAATTAACTCAAAAGACAGAAAGAGTGAGTTCCCATCCAGTGGGTCACTCTCCAAAGGTCTAGAAGCAGGGAATTCAATCCAGGTTGCCTAGTGTCAGGGCCCACTTACTGGAGGCATCACTTGCTGCCTCCCAGGGTATGTATTATCAGGAAGCTGGAATAAGAAGTAGAGCTGAGACTTGAACCCTGGCACTCAGACATGGGATGCAGACATCCCAAGCAGCATCTTGACTACTGCACCAAACACCCACCCCTATTATGTAATTTTCTGGGGTGAAAAAACCCCTAAGACTGGAAGAAACGGTTTCGAATATTTTTACCAATTCTTCGGAATTGATCAGTGTTTGAGGAGAGATACATTTACCATGGAAGGGTGAAACATCATGTAGTCATCCAAAAGTATGTGCATTTTTTTACTTAAGTTTAAAATTTTTAGAGTCATTAAAAGAAAACAAAAGTGAGCAAGCCTCTGCCAGACAAAGGTGCCTCCCGGTAGAGTAACATGCTCAAAGGCAGTCATTAGAGTGCGTGGCAGGTCCAGGGAATTCTGCATCTCCAGAGGGAAAGTCTGTGGTCACCCTAAGGAGTTAGAACCTGGCCTTCAAAGTAGGCAACAATGATTGTGCTAGTAGTAGTATCTGAGAGGCAGACACACACATGCACACACACAGAGTGAGAGATTCTATCCATTGGCTTACTCCCTAGATGCCCAGTCACCTGAATCCCTCCCAGAATCTGCATTGGCCAGAAGCTGGAGTCAGGAATAAAACCAGGCAGTCAGGTGTGGAACATGTGTGTTTGAACTGTTAGGCCAGGCAGCTAAGATGCCAGTTGGGATGGCCATGTCCTGTATTGGAGTGCGTGGATCTGAGGCTAAGCTCTGCTCCTGACTCCAGCACCCTGCAAATGCACACCCTGGGAGGCAGCAGCGGTGGCTCAAGTAGCTGGGTCCTCATCACCCATTTAGGAGACCTAGATTGAGTTCCCAGCTCCCTGCTCTAGCCTCAGCCCAACCCTGGCTGTTGCAGGGAATCGGGGAGTGAACCAGTAGATACAAGTACATTCTCGCTTTCTCCCTGTCTCTCTGCCTCTGTAAATATGTAAATAAGTAAGTAGATAACTGCTAGGATACTACAATAGCTTTTTCTTCTTCTTCTTCTTCTTCTTTTTTTTTTTTTTTTTTTTTTTTGACAGGCAGTTAGTGAGAGAGAGACAGAGAGAAAGATCTTCCTTCCGTTGGTTCACCCCCCAAAAGGCCGCTACAACTGGTGCGCTGCGCCGATCCGAAGGCAGAAGCCAGGTGCTTCCTCCTGGTCTCCCATGCGGGTGCAGGGCCCAAGCACCTGGGCCATCCCCAGCTGCCCTCCCGGGCCACAGCAGAGAGCTGGACTGGAAGAGGAGCAACCAGGACAGAACCGGTGCCCCAACTGGGACTAGAACCCAGGGTGCAGGTGCCACAGGTGGAGGATTAGCCTAGTGAGCCGCGGCGCTGGCTCTACAATAGCTTTTTTTTTTTTTTTTTTTTTTTTTTTTTTTTTGACAGGCAGAGTGGACAGTGAGAGAGAGAGACAGAGAGAAAGGTCTTCCTTTGCCGTTGGTTCACCCTCCAATGGCCGCCGCGGCCGGCACACCGCGCTGATCCGATGGCAGGAGCCAGGAGCCAGGTGCTTTTCCTGGTCTCCCATGGGGTGCAGGGTACAATAGCTTTTAAATATATATAGTTTTGGCCGGTGCTGCGGCTCACTAGGCTAATCCTCCGCCTTGTGGCGCCGGCACACCGGGTTCTAGTCCGGGTCAGGGCACCGGATTCTGTCCCGGTTGCCCCTCTTCCAGGCCAGCTCTCTGCTGTGGCCCGGGAAGGCAGTGGAGGATGGCCCAAGTGCTTGGGCCCTGCACTCCATGGGAGACCAGGAGAAGCACCTGGCTCCTGCTTTCGGATCAGTGCGGTGCGCCGGCCCTAGCACACTGGCTGTAGCGGCCATTGGAGGGTGAACCAACGGCAAAGGAAGACCTTTCTCACTGTCTCTCTCACTGTCCACTCTGCCTGTCAAAAAAAAAAAAAATATATATATATATATATAGTTTTGAGTTTACTATGTATGTTCAAAACATAAACCATCACATCAAATCCATGCTTTAGCAGAAATTTACACTTAGGGCAAGGTTGGTAGGGAGATGCCCTTGGGATCCACCTAAGGCTGGCCACCATTTAGGTAAGTCTCAGAAATTAAAAGGAAAATTAAAAGTGGAACAGGTAATCTCTATTTGCACTTCTGGATTTTATTTCCCCACTTACTTTGTGTTTGCAGGTATTCAAGGGACTTGAAACTGATCTTGAACACAGGAGTCAGAAAAATAAGCTTTTGGAAGGCTACAATACAGGTGTCACACAGAAGGGGAGGCAGGCAGGGGGACTTCCAGGGGAGAGGGGCTTGGGGAGGTGCTTCCATGGCTAGTGATGTCACTCAGTTGCGGAATCTCAAGGCCAGAGAGCTTGTAAGGGCAGTAATAGCTTGGGGCTTCCAACTGCAAGGCTATCTTATCAATGGCAGCAGACTGGAGTGAAATTCTGTGAGACATGCAAAGCAGATAGGCCTTAAATGGCTAAGAATTTGCTTGTTTAAAATAATAAAACAAATAATTGGATGTGTAACAATTTGTGTTTGGCACCAGTGGGCTTTGCTCTAATGAGCTTCAGCCTGTAGTGAAGAAATAAACAACTGAGGGGCCAATACCCAGAGACCATCTCTAGCTTATTTATGTAACAGGATTTGTTCCATTGCATTCCTGAATCCTATAGTTTGGGAATATGGTTTATAGCAATGTCTTTAAGGGAAAAAAAATCACAACAAAACAATTAGGCTCCCTTTTGAAGTTGTATTTCTTTTCATTTAGTATAATTCAAAATAAACCCAAACATTTTGATTTCATTTGACTTTAAAACAAGCTGCATTGAGTTTACACTAAGGAACTACTCTGAGAGTAAAGAACACTGACTGTCCAGTGGAAGCTGAAGTGTAGCTTACACCTAGGTTACCTGGAAGTGCTTCAGTGGCTTCAGCTGTGAAATGAGCAGGATAGGGTGTAGCTGGTTACTATTATGGGAAGATGCAAGATGGCATGAGCAGAACAGGATGCTGGAGTCTTCTGACCTCAGTGTTGATAAGGGTGCTTGACTGTGGAGATCAGAACAGCAATGTGAGTGAGGGGCGAGACACCCAACCCTGGTGCAGAGTTATTATTAACCGTAGGCATCTCGTTGTAAAACAGAGCTCCTGCATTTAGTCCTCCCGCCTCACATGTTGTATTCTTTCATGTGTATCTCCCCTGTGCCTCACCTCCCACCCCCAGCTCCTGGAAGCAACCATCTACTCTCTGTTTCAGAGTCTGAATTTATTACGTGCCACATAAAAATGAAATCGTGCAGTATTTGGCTTTCTGTGCCTGGCTTGTTTCACTTACCATAATGCCCTCCAGATTTATTCATGCTGTCACTAATGACGTCATTTCCTTCTCTTAAAAGGATGAATGGTGGAGCTGGCATTGTGGCACAGTGGGTGAAGCCCACTGCTTGCAACACTGGCATCCTGTATCAGGGTACTTGTTTGAGTCTGGGTTGCTCTGTTTCTCATACAACTCCCTGCTAATGCATTTAGGATAAGTAGTGGAAGATGGTCTAAATCCTTGGGCCCTTGCCACCTACTTGAAAGACCTGGATGGTGTTCCAGACTCCTGGCTTTGGTCTGGCCCATCACTAGCCATTTTGGACACTTGAGGAATGAATCAGTGGATACGCATTCTCTTTCTCTATTGTCTCTCCCTCTCTCTGTCACTCTACCTTTCAAATAAATAAAATAAATATATGTATACTTTCCACATTTTATTCATCCACTAATTCACTGATGGACACATAGGTTGATTCCATGTCATGGCTATTGTGATTAGCCCTGCAATGATCATGAGAGTGCTGATGTCTTTTGGCAATAGTGATTTTGTTTCCTTAGGATATATATCCAGAAGTGGAACTGCTGGGTCATATGATAGTGCTATTTTTAGTTTTTGTTTTTGTTTTTTTTTTTTTTTTTGAGAAGCCTCCATACTGTTTTCAACAATGGCTGTACTAATGTATGTTCCCACCAGCAGTGTGCAAAGGTTTCCTTTTATCCTCATCCTCACTGGTATTTTTACCTCTTGTCTTTTTAGTCACCCTAACTGCTTTGAGATGATATCTCATCGTGATTTTAATTTGTGTTTCCCTGATAATTTAATTTTATTTTTTGAAAGATTTATTTATTTATGTGAAAGGCAAAGAGTTACAGAGAGAGAGAGAGAGAAAGTCTTCTGTACACTGGTTCACTCCCAAATGGCTGCAACAGCCAGAGCTGGGCTGATCAGAAGCCAGGAGCCAAGAGTTTCTTTGAGGTCTCCCACATTAGTGCTTTCCTAGGCCATAACAGAGAGCTGGATCGGAAGTGGAGCAGCTGGAACTTGAACCAGTGCCCACATGGAATGCCAGCACTGCAAGTGGCAGCTTTACCCGCTACGCCACATCGCCGGCCCTATTTGCTAGGTTTTCATTTGGGTTATTTGTTTTGCTATTGAGTTGTTCAGGTTCCTTACAACTTTTGGATATTAACTCCTTGTCAGAAGTATGGATTGCAAATATTTTTTCCATTCTCTAGCTTTTTTCTTCATTCTGTTGTTTCCTTTGTTGTTCAGAAACTTCTTCGTTTGATACAATTCCATTTGTCTGTTTCTGCTTTTGTTACCTATGCTTTTGGGGTCTGCTCCAAAAAATCCTTGCCCAAACTAGCATCATAGAGCTTTCCCCTATGTTTTCTTTTAGTAGTTGTGCATTTTCAGGTCTTACGTATAAGTCTTTCACCTATTTAGAGGTGTTTTTTTTAATGCGAGATAAGAGATTAATTTCATTCTTCTGCATGAGGATATTCAGTTTCCCCAGCACCATTTGTTGAAGAGACTGTCCTTTCCCTATTGTGTGTTCTTGGCACCTTTAATGAAGACTAACTGACTATAAGTACATGGGTTTATTTCTGAACTATCTGTTCAGTTCCACAATTATTTTATAATTTTTTTTTTAAGATTTGTTTATTTATTTGAAAGTCAGAGTTACACAGAGAGGAGAGGCAGAGAGAGAGGTCTTCCATCTGCTGGTTCACTCCCCAGATGGCCGCAACAGCCAGAGCTGGGCCGATCCGAAGCCAGGAGCCAGGAGCTTCTTCCAGGTCTCCCACGTGGGTGCAGGGCCCCAAGGACTTGGGCCATCTTCCACTGCTCTCCCAGGCCATAGCAGAGAGCTGGATTGGAAGAGGAGCAGCCAGAACCTGCTACGCCACAGTGGTGGCCCCTTATAATTAATTTATTTTTAGGTCTATACTATCTTCTAAGTAATTTCTTCCTCTCTCCAGTATTTTTTTTCTTTTTTTAAATTTTAATTTAATGAATGCATTTTCACATAGATGAAGTTGTATAGTATAGAACTATAGTATAGAACGCCCAGCTGCAGGGCGTGTGCTCAGCAGACGGCCTCCTGCTGACAGTCCCTTGAGGGTCTGCATCAGTTCTGATTCCCTGCATCATCCAGTGATTGAGGGTAAACACTCGGCTGTTTGAACCTGGCACAGGACAACTCTGACAGGCAGCGCTCGCTCCAGAGCTTTCCTCCGAGTTGCTCGTGGCTTTCTAAGGACTGCATATGTTTGACTTCTCCTTCTGCCCAATATTACTTTTCTTTTGCTCCACAAATGTTAATCCCTCATGAACACCTTGCACTGCAAATTCGCTGTGAGGTCTGCTCCTGGAATACCCGGTCATTGATATTCCACTGTAACTTGCGATAGATTCTCTGCCCCTACCCCATTCCCAGAACCCATACCCCATACCCCATACCCCATACCCTATAAACCTTCAGTGCTGGTATTAAGAAAAGAAAGAGGATTGCAGACTGGGAACAGGTGCAGTGCTATTTAAGTGCCACATTGACTCGCCAAGCCTCTCAGTACACATCCCAGGACTAGGATGTGGCATCTCTTGAGCTTGTGGCAGGTCCCCATGCCCAGGGTACTCCTAGTTTGGGGATAGAAGAGGTAATCTGGAAGCTCTACTGGTGCACCCCAGGATGCTGGCCGTGCTGCTTTTTTTTTTTTTTTAAGACTTATTTATTTATTTGAAACTCAGAATTACAAAGAGAAAGGAGAGAGAGAGAGAGAGAGGGAGGGAGAGGGAGAGGGAGAGAGAAAGAGAATGGCCGCAACGGCCGGAGTTGTGCTGATCTGAAGCCAGGAGCCAGGAACTTCTTCCGGGTCTCCCACGTGGGTGCAGGGGCCCAAGCACTTGGGCCATCCTCCACTGCTTTCCCAGGCCATTCATGCTGCTTTTTCTTGCTGTTCACTTTGGGCAAGGGCTCCAAGTGTTCCAACAATGGAACTTTCATGAGGTTGGCATTTCCTTCTTCTCCTCCCTGGTCCCTTGCCAGGACAGCATCTTGCACATCGTTGCAAGAATAGCAAGCACTCAGGTCAAGCCTACAAGCTCCCTTCCATACCCCACCTTTCCCCTCCCTATATCCTTGAAGAGAAGACCTGAGCACCTCCAGCCAGCCAGGCCCAGGGGCAAAGGCCACAGACCCAAATGGCAGGGTTTCTCCCATGCCTCTGTATGCCCTGGACTTCAGCTCATTTTCGGAAGCTTCCATCAGAATAGATGTGTTTATCAAGGAGAGAGCCACGGACATGTTTAAAGTTCTGTCCTGTGATACATGGTTGCAAGCAGTGGCAAAAGGAGGTCTAGACCCTGGGAGATAATCTGCCCTTCCTCTCTCCACTCATAGGGAGTCAGTTTTGCTGCCATTATTTTGCTGGTCGTTTGATTGATTAATAGTTGCCCATTGACAGCCACAAATATTTACTTTAAAATACAGAACTTGGCCTCGAAAGAATTGGGAAATGGCATGATTTCCTGTTCAACCAGATCACTTGCCAGTGGATGTTTATCTCCTTACTGAAGAAATAAAGAGGCTCACCTGTCTTGCAATAACAGAAAGGGAGACTCATTCAATTATACCCCTGTGGGGAAAGACAAGACAGAAGGCAGAAGCTGCAGCTAGAGCCTACTAGTGGCTGGAGATTTGCAAGATACAGGGACTTGACTTGAACCTGAAAGGGGGCTGGGAAGGGGAACAGGAGGCTGCTGGGGAAAGCTTCACTGTGGCTGAAATGCAAAAATCTTTGTTGTTTATCTACGCTGGCTCATTAAGATAATTCTGTTTGAAGTTAAAGCTCCTGGCTCCGCTCCAGGAGGCCTGCTCTTATTTCTTGAATTTGTGCCCACACCTTGTAGGTTTTCTGCCTGGCCTGGCTGGCTGGCTCTGCACAGTGTTTTTAGGAGCTGTCAGGCATGGGCAGCAGTGAAAGAGGCAACTGTGTGTGTGCCGAAATGGAAGGGAAATGACTGTATTTCCTAGATCACAGAAAAGAGGCTCGTACTGAAGACCCTACCTTTAAAGCTGCATCCGGGAAAGCTGTGGACTTTCCAGGGGATTTGGTTCATGTGTCATCTACTGGGGAACTGAGAGTTGAGGAGATCACTTCTCAGAGCCTTCTTGTGCCCCAAGACCTCTCTGGTACACTGAAGTGAAGGGTGTGATTGATGAGTAAATTCCCCGGGGCTGTCTAGCCACAGTCTGCTTAATGGGGGCTGTTACACTCAGAGGGGATGACTGTGACCGCTGGTCCCTAAAGTTTTTCCAAATCAAGGTGATCTCTTCTGTGCTTGGGGTACAGAAATCAGTTGTCAACTAGGCACCAGAGAGCACTGAGCATTGAAGCAGATTCCAAGATTCTTCCTAAGACTAGGGCTGGTGAGAACTCCACCAAAGCTACTTACGTTAAATAGCAACAATCAGCCTTGCCACTTGCCACCCCCCTCCCCATCTTTAACCCATGGCTACCTTCCCAGGTGACCAGTTTCCTCAACTGTAAAACAGAGCTAAGAGCAACACAGACATCATAGGGGAGTTGCTGTGAGCAACAGGGGGAATGACACCTGAGTCTGGCACACTTGGCATTTTAGACTGCTTATGATCCTTGCCTCTGGTCTTCCCCATTTTCACATGATGGTGGTCTCAACCAAAACTTCAGCCAACATAATCAATATTTGAGAGGTGTTAGGGTACTTTGCACTAAGTTCATGGAAAAAAGGAATTAAAAGATGTTTATTTTGATGCAGAAAATTTGAAATTCACGCATATGAGGAACTTCAAAAAGTTTATGAAAATGCATATTTTTAAAAAAACTATCCATGGATTTCAAAAAAGTTTTTGGCGCTACAACAAATTTATATTTTCATTCCATTTTCCATGAACATTTTGAAATATCTTAGTATATATTAACCAGTCATGCCTTAGCTTTTAGTGTCATCCTTTTATTGCCAAATAATGAAAATCACATACTTGGACAAATTACTTTGACCTCCTGTATTTAATTGTTACTACCCCACCATATTCTCTCATTGATTTGAAAACATGTATAATGAAATGTAAGCTGTTAAGATCCATATCCAGGGAAATGATATGCACAGAGGAGAAAATAAAATTTATATGTAGGTATGCATCATTTTATTTTCAATATATACATTTATGAAATTTCTTTAAATTATCAATAAAATTGGGTGTTGAAATGCATAGTTCATAGAAACGATAAAGTTGTGAGGCAAATGTGCTCCTAGCTTACTTGGAAACCAAAGGAAAAAGGGAGATATGATTAGCTACATATTTATATTGTCCAAAAGAAGAAAGTCGTTCAAGCAGCAGAAAAAGTACATAGAAAGCTTTTCTAGACACTTGGGTTTTAAAATAGTGTTTTTCTGAGTGTTTCATGTGAAATTCTGAGAACTGCTGGGGCTGACATCCTCACCATATCTGGACAACGAAGGTAGTAGCTAACTTCGTGTGAGATTCTTACGACGTTCTCCGGTGCATTCCAAGTGAACAGTGCCAAACATGTTGAAAGTGATTGTGGAAGCCCAAGACAAGGTGTTCCAGTTTGACTCCCCTCTGTTGCTGTTTCAAGTGAGGGGAAAAAAGACTATGAAGAGTGAGAAGAAATGTGTGCCCTCAAGCTCTCTTCCATTTTATATAGCTTTTCCCACTGTTTTGACAAAAACACCACACACACACACACACACACACAGACGCTGTTTCAAGTGAGGGGAAAACAGACTATGAAGAGTGAGAGGAAATGTATGCCCTCAAGTTCTGTTCCATTTTACATAGCTTTTCTCAATTGCTTTGACAAAAATACCACACACACACACACACACCCAGAAAGAAAGCAGCCCTTTGAGATTATGTTTTTTGGCAATGGCTGAATTACATTTTAATGTTTTGAGCTTTGACATTAGATAATGTCTGATAATGTTATGTCTTTTAGAAACAGTTTTAAAAGATATAATTTTCAATATCCTTTTATAGAATCCACCTGATACATTTTCCTTAGCACAACACTCTGTTACAGAAATTGATATACTGGTATGCTTTTGGGGATTAACAAGTTAACAAGAGCTTGATGCAAGAAACTCCAAAGTAAATTTTGATTTAATGTCAGTTAATCTACTTCACCTGCATTTTCTAGCAGAATTATTTTTCCGTTTCCTGATTTCACTTTTATTCTGTGACTATCATTTTGAATGGCCCTGTACTATTTGTATCATTTGTTCTAAGCTATCTCAGAACATTTTTTGGAAGAGTTGAAAATTAAATACTCACTGGCCGGCGCCGCGGCTCAATAGGCTAATCTTCCACCTAGCGGCGCCAGGACACTGGGTTCTAGTCCCAGTCGGGGCACCGGATTCTTTCCCGGTTGCCCCTCTTCCAGTCCAGCTCTCTGTTGTGGCCCGGGAAGTGCTTGGGCCCTGCACCCCATGGGAGACCAGGAGAAGCACCTGGCTCCTGCCTTCAGATCAACGCGGTGCGCCGGCCGCAGCGTGCCAGCCGTGGTGGCCATTGGAGGGTGAACCAACGGCAAAAAGAAGACCTTTCTCTCTGTCTCTCTCTCTCACTATCCACTCTGCCTGTGGAAAAAAAAAATTTAAATACTCCCTAACATTTTATGATACAAAGGGGGAGCATTTAGAATTCATTCACTAAATGTCTTATAAAGATTTGGGCTGGAAGCAACACAGAACTCAACACAAATTTGGCTTTAAGTGTTTGTTTTATAATCAACTTCAGAGAAAGGCCGCCAATGTGGATGATTCATGAGATAAGTGAGGACATGGGGCCTTTCAGTTCTTCAGCTCCACCATCTATATGTGTGACCTTCATTCTCATGGTCAAGGGGAGCTGCTCTTCCCTCACCTCCAAGGTATCCTGGATGCAAGGCAGACAGGAAGAAGAGGAAAGAGCAAACAGAGCAGCTGATCCTGTTCCATTGAGAGCGTCCTCAGAAGACTCCACCACACCACCAGCAACCTTGCCTCACATGTTCCTGGCTAGTACTGGGTCGCTAGACCACCCCTAGTTGCAAAGGGCTTTAGGAAAGTGAGTATTTTAGTTGGAAAATTGTTCCTATGCAAATGTGTGGTTAACAATGAGGAAGGTAAGAATGGACATAAGGCAGGCATTTAAATGTTGGTGACATAATAATACCAACAGAAAAAATAGAAAGCAAATAGTCTTGTGAATGACCTCAGCTGTATAAACCAGTAGACATGTAATGAGAAATATCACTAGGCTGGCGCCACGGCTCACTAGGCTAATCCTCCGCCTTGCGGCGCCGGCACACAGGGTTCTAGTCCCGGTCGGGGCGCCGGATTCTGTCCCGGTTGCCCCTCTTCCAGGCCAGCTCTCTGCTGTGGCCAGGGAGTGCAGTGGAGGATGGCCCAAGTCCTTGGGCCCTGCACCCGCATGGGCGACCAGGAGAAGCACCTGGCTCCTGCCATCGGATCAGCGCAATGCGCCGGCTGCAGTGCACCGGCCGCGGTGGCCATTGGAGGGTAAACCAACGGCAAAGGAAGACCTTTCTCTCTGTCTCTCTCTCACTGTCCACTCTGCCTGTCAAAAAAAATAAAAAGAGAAATATCACTAAAATGCTAAGAGTATTTATGTACGGCTAATGGAATTATCAGTGATAGTGATTCTCTTATACTCATATACTTTTCTATGATTTCTTTGATTTATTAAGAGAAATGCCTACCAATTTACAATAAGAAAAGTAACTCAATGACAAAATGAAATCCACTTTCTGCTTGTGTTGACGTGGTGGCCAGTCTTCTCCAACTGTTCGCTCACAGCATCATTCTGAACATGGTACAGTAACCTTATCTTTAACCGTTTTCTCTGGACACCAATAAATTGTGTGGTCTTGCTCATCCAGTTTTCTTTTCAAAATGTGGTTCCTGACTTCAAGGGCTTCTTTAGGCTGGGAAACTGTAGATTACGTTGTATGTCACAGGCCAAAAAAGTGGCGGGGTTGGTTCAGTGAGAAGAGCTTGGAAGCAGAGACACAACTCTGCCGGTACTCCCCAGGGTGTGTGTCATTGTAAAATGAGGGCAGGAGGGACCCGATTTCTAACCATCCTTTCAGACCTCGTTCTTCTGCTTGTTTTACGCACGCGTGCTCCTTTTTACAGCTTCCGAAGCGTTTCCCCTTCCCCTGACGTGTGTCCCCTTGTGAGCAATGCTACTCTGCCCTGGGACTCCTTCCACGTCTTCTTTCCTCCTCAAGCCTGGAAGTGTGGACAATGCGCAGAACTCAGCCTACATCTTACTGAGCTGTTCTCTGTGGTGCCTCTTAGAGGGGCCATCAATGTTGACCTCCTCTCTAGGAATGATCCCCAAATCTATGTGTCCAGCTCTGACCTCTCTCAGCTTTAGCATCATATTTCTACCTGCCCCAGAGCCACATGACACTTGGACACACTGATATCATCAGAAAGTAACCTTTTTTTTAAAGCCAAATGCATCTTTTCCCTAAGTCAGTAACATTTTGTGCCCCTTGATTCTGTCACTGTTTCTATTTCTTTGATTGGCGCCATTCTTTTTGTCATTTATTAGGCTTGAAATCTTAAAAGATGTCTCTGATTTCATTCTCTAACTTACCATTCATATAAAATAAAAGCGTAATCTTCTATAAAAAAAAAATCTTCTATGTTTAGTAATTTGAAAGGGTGGAGAGAGAATTTTCCATCTGCTGGTTCACTCCCCAAATGCCCACAACATCCAGGGTTGGGCAAGGGTGAAGGCAGGAGCCAGGAACTCCATCATGAAGCTGGAACTGGGAGCAGAGGCAAGACTTAATCCCAGACTCTCTGATATGGGATGTGGGCATCAAAGTGATGGCTTAACCTGCTGTGCCACAACACCCATCCCCATGTAATGCAGCCCTAGTAATTCTCCACTTAGAATGATTTTTATGTCTAACCCCTTCCTTCCTGGTAGCATTGCAGGGGTACAACTTAGACTGCTGTCTACACCTACTGTGGGGAGCAATCCGGACTAGACTAAGTTACTCGAATTAGGACTTATTCTATGCATCTGCTCTCCCACAATATGGCGCTGGGAGAGAAGTAAACAGCTTCCGCACAGCTGCCTCCAGTTCAACCAATTAACTGTAGGACTTGCTCCTGATTGGAGAGCAGCGTACTCAGCCGAGTTGGGATTGGCGGAGGAGGACTATAAAGGAGGAGAGAGACGGCATGCACCAGGAACATCTATGGGGAACATCTAAGGGAACCCGTGCAGCCCCCGAGAGAGCCGGCCGGCGGTGTGCCGCTCCCCTGCGGAAGTGGGGAATGCGGCCAGGGGGAACTGCCCTTCCACGGAGGTGGAAGGGATAGTAGCCAACCCGGGAAGAACCAGCAGCAAACCCGGGGAGGGCCGAGCAGACGAAAAGAACAGCGCAGGGTCCTGTGTTGCTCCTCCACGAAGAGGGGGAGCGACATAATGGTGCCGTGACTCGGATATGAAGCCTAGGCAGGGCTTAGTGTCGTTCCTCCACGAAGAGGGGGAGCGACAACCTACTTGTATGTAGAAGTTCCTTGTGTCAGTCTGTCCTTCCTCCAACTTAACACTGCACACTGCATGTGAATTCTTGCTTTGCATTTTAGTGTCATTTCCAAACTGAGTTAGCTGACTGAACCCACAGATAGATGTGGTATTCAGCCTGAGACTTCTATTATTCCCATTGGTAACAGAATAAAAAAAGAATCAAACACCATTAAGAGGAAGAGAAATGAACCATCGGAAGATGGAAGCATGAACAAACAAAAGAATGTAGTATAGATATTCTTGACACAACAGTGATAACTCTGGAAATAAAACAAAGGTTGCAAAAATAAAAACTCTATTAATGTTAAGAGAAATTTTGGAAAATAGTTTATCTTTAAAATGAGGGAAAAATTGCTTTGGAGAAATGTGCTTCAGAAAGAAAGTTCTGGGAAGCTAAAAATATGACTGAGAAAAAATTTTAGATAAAATTAATTGAAGTATATAATAAAATTAATGATTTCTCCCCAAACATACTAGGTGAAAAACATGGTAAAGAACATATTTGATATAGAGATAAATTTGAGGGGACAGATGTTGTGGCATAGCGGATTAAGCCACCATATGTGATGCCGATGCCTCATATTGGAGCTCTTGTTTGAGTGCTGGCTGCTCTCATTCTGATCCAGTTCCTTACTAATGTGCCTAGGAAGGCAGCAGAAGATGGCTAGAGTACTTGGGCCCCTGCTACCCACGTGGGAAACCCTGAAGCAGTTTCAGGCTCCTGGTTTCACACTGGCCAAACCTGGATGTTTGGGGAGTGAGCTGGGGAATGGAAGACATTTCTCTCTGTCTCTGTCTCTCTCGTCATTCTGCCTTTCACATAAATGAATAATCTTTTTTGAAAAAGAGAGAAAGAAAGAAAAGAAGGAAAGGAAGAAAAGAAAGAAGAAAGAGAAGAGAAGAGAGGAGAGGAGAGGAGAAGAGAGGAGAGGAGAGGAGAGGAGAGGAGAGGAGAGGAGAGGAGAGGAGAGGAGAGGAGAGGAGAGGAGAGGAGAGGAGAGGAAAAAGAAAAGAAGAAACTTGAAACACAATCATCCAACCAAAAGCAATTCCAGGAAAATAGAGAAGAAGGAAGGGAAGCTTCAACAAACATAAATTCCCCACAGCTGAAAGCCAAATCAAAATTCTGAAAAGTCTCAAGGGGGCAGACATTTGTTCTAGCAGTTAAAACACCCGGCATCAGAGATGTCAGCATGCTTGGGTTTGATCCCCAACCTGACTCCTGATTCCAGCTTCCTGCCAGTGCAGATCCTAGGAGACGGCAGTGATGATTCAAGTGGCTGTTATGCACCTGGGAGACCTGGACTGAAGTTCTGGCTTCCAGCGTTAGTTTTGGCCCAGCCCTGGATATTGTGGACATTTGGGGAGTGAACCAGTGGATGGGAGATATCGCCCTCTCTCTCTGCCTCTCAAAGAAATTAAAATTTTTAAAAATAAAACAGTCCCAACATAAGGAATGAGACATATAGTATATATAAGACATTTAAATGGGAAATTTCAGAACATTAAAGTTTCTAGAGGGGAAAATCCCCAACATATCCCACTCTAAATAAAACATTGAATGGGCATGCAAACATTTCTTATTGATACAGAAGAAAACGGACACATGTTTTTGAAGTTCTGAGGGAGAAGGAGCTTCAATCTAGATTTATCTAGCAACAAGAATAAAAAACAAGTTCAGATTTACAAGGGGTCTTTGAGTGCATTCTTTAATTTCACAAAATAAACTTTATGGAAAATGAGTATTATGAAAAAAACTATACATGAATTTTTTTTTTGACAGGCAGAGTGGACAGTGAGAGAGAGAGAGAAAGAGAAAGGTCTTCCTTTGCCGTTGGTTCACCCTCCAATGGCCGCCGTGGCCAGCGCACTGCGGCCGGCGCACCGCGCTGATCCGATAGCAGGAGCCAGGTGCTTCTCCTGGTCTCCCATGGGGTGCAGGGCCCAAGTACTTGGGCCATCCTCCACTGCACTCCCTGGCCACAGCAGAGAGCTGGCCTGGAAGAGGGGCAACCGGGACAGAATCCGGTGCCCCGACTGGGACTAGAACCCGGTGTGCCGGCACCGCAAGGCGGAGGATTAGCCTAGTGAGCTGCAGCGCTGGCCTACTATACATGAATTAAAAACACTTTTTGCACCAAAATAAACTTGCCTTCCTTTAAAATCCATTTTCCATGAAATTTTTGAAGTATTTTTCATGAAAGGACATCAAAAAGTTGCCTCTTGCTCCATGAAAATGTGACAGGAAAAAAAAATGTGACCAAACCATACAGAGTGATACAGGGTTCAGGCAAGAGTAGAGAAAGAAAAACAAAGTGGTATGAGAGCTCTCAGCACGGCTAGAAAGCATCAGTTTAGCCTGAAGAAAGCAGTCAGAAAGCTGGAAAGGGGAGAACCAAAGAAAAGACAGCTTTTTGAGTTTTTATAAGGATACAACAATGTGGTAGGTGTAGCCAATGTAAGGGACGGGACAGGAGTTGAGAATGCTGCAGTTGGGGCCCGGCATTGTGCCATAGTAGGTAAAGCCACCGCCTGCGAAGCTGGCATCCCACATAGGCGCCAGTTTGAGTCCCAGCTGCTCCACTTCTGATCCAGCTTCCTGCTAAGGTGCCTGGGAAAGCAGCAGAAGCTGGCCCAAGTGCTTGGGCCCTTGCACCCATGTGAGAGACATGGGTGAAGCTCCTGGCTTCAGCCTGGCTCAGTCCTGGCCATTGTGGTCACTTGGGGAGTAAGCAGCTAGAAGAACTCTCCCTCTGTCTCTATAACTCTGACTTTCAAATAAATGCATCTGTTAAAAAAAAAAAAAAAGAGAGAGAGAGAGAGAGTGCCACAGTAACAGAAAAGCCATGTAATAAAGGAAATGTAATCAACATACCATTTGGCTTTTGTATGAAAATAATTACAGTCAAAATAACATATATACTTTACCAATTTTCAACTTTTAGAATCAAATAATGGACTTCATTATGATTACAGAATGAAGGATAGTTAGAGATAGAGATTCTGCTTGTAATTAGTATAAAAATGAATATAAAGATCGAAGTAAATAATCCAAAACTACCAAGGAAGTTATGTAAGAACTAAAAATACTGACAGAACTGTATTTGGGGAGTGGGAAATAGAGGTTACTATAAGTGAACCAGATCTTCAACTGTCATGGAAAATATCAAAAATTGACAAAGAAATGGATGTATAAACACATTACTTACAATTATGAATAATTCCCCTATTAGCTAAAATGTACATAGTTAAAAGAAATTAAAAATGGTTGCCTCTAGGGAATTGGAATTGGAGCTGGGATTCATTATAAATTATTTGTGTACATTAAAAAAAGAGATTTGTTTATTTGAAAGGCAAATGAGAGAAAGGTGGTGAGAGAGACAGAGAGAAAGAGAGGTCTTCCATCCACTGGTTTGCTTCCCAAATGGCAGCAATGGCTGGTGCTGAGCCAGGCTGAAGCCTGGAGCCTGGAACTCCCTCCAGCTCTCCCTCATGGGTGGCATGGGTCCAGACACTTGGGTCATCTTCCACTGCTTTCTCGGGTATATTAGCAGGGAGCTGGATTGGAAAACTGAACAGCTGGGACTCGATTCAGTGCTTCAATATGGGATGACGGCATTGCAGATGGTGGCTTAACTCACTGTGCCACAACACCATCTCACTGTGTTCAATTTTGTTAACAATGTGTAAGTAACACTTTGATAAAATATCTTATTTTAAGATTACCATTCCTGTCATTTCATTTTGGTATATTAAAAAATGTTAGTGGGGCCGGCACTGTGGCGTAGTGGATAGGGCCACCGCCTGCAGCGCCGGCATCCCATATGGGTGTCAGTTCGAGTCCCGGCAGCTCCACTTCTGATCCAGCTCTCTGCTGTGGTCTGGGAGAGCAGTGGAGGATGGCCCAGGTCCTTAGGCCCCTGCATCCACATGGGGGACCCAGAGGAAGCTCCTGGCTCCTGACTTCAGATCGGCGTAGCTCCAGCCATTACAGCCAATTGGGGAGTGAATCGGTGGATAGAGGACCTCTCTCTCTCTCTCTGCCTCTCCTCTCTGTGTAACTCTGACTTTTGAATAAATAAATAAATCTTTTTTTAAAAATGTTACTAGTTCTCACTGCCTGTAGGTTAAATCCAAGTTTTTATGCCAAGTATTCATGGCTGAAAACCTACTGAAATGATTTTACTGCTCATGTCTCTGAAATGGACTTTGCCTTCCTTACATCTGCATATATTTTTAATTTTTTATTGTGGGAAAAATAACATAAAATTTACCATTTTAACCATTGTGTACACTTTGCTGGCATTAAGTAGATTAACAGTGTTATACAATCAACACCACTATCCATTTCCAGAACTTCTCTGTCATCTGAAACAAACCCTTTGCCCGTTAAGCAGCATTTCCCTGTCTGGCCCTCCTTGCAGCCTCTGGTAACCGCTATTCCACTTTTTGTCTCTGTGGATTTGCTTAGTCTAAGTCCCTTATATTAAGTGGAAACACTATTTGTCCTTTTGTGTTTGGTTTATTTGATTTAGCATAATGTATTAACTGTAACACATTACATACACTATAACTCCTTTTTAAGGCTGAATACTATTCTGTTGTATGTATATATCACATTTTTTTTATCCATTCATTGGCCACACATACTTGGGTTGTTACCACCATTTGGCTATTGTGAATAATACTGCCATGGACATTGTTTTTTAGGTATCTATTTGCATCTTTTCTTTCAATCTTTTGAATGTATACCTAGAAGTATAGCACTGGATTATGTGATAATTCTATGTTTAACTGTTAAGGAACCACCACATTATTTTCTATAGCAGAAGCACCATTTTATATACCACTAGCAAAACACAGAGTTCCAGTTTCTTCATATCCTCACCCAGACTTTTTATTTTCTGTTTTTTAAGTTTTTACGTATTATCATAGCCACCCTAATTAATGTCAAGCAGTATTAAATAACTTTTAATGATCCTATTAATCTAGCCAATGATTTTATTCTGTAAACCACAAATCCCCACCTTGAATTATCCATAGAAACCAGCCAAATGCATTGCTTCTTTCCTGAGAACAACTCATACCATCTTGCCCATGGGGGTCTTTAACAAAGTAGGCAGAGGCTTATAGAAACTTACTTACCAAAACTCAACAAAATGAAGAAAAGTTAAGATGATCTGATCTTATTAGTACTAATAATATGGAGATAGACAATTATAAAATTAATATATAAAATTAATACCTTTTTACATATTGAGAAAACAAGTTAGAAAATATAATGAAAGTACCTTATTCACAATAACAGTATAAAGCAAACAAGTCTAAATAAAGGAATGAAAACATCTTTTAAAGCTACTAAAGGACTTATAAATAGATGTAAGCCAATAATATATGCTTAATTATTTAATATTAATAATTAATTAATAGTTTGGCATACTATTATAAAGCTCTTACTGTTTCCTAGTAGATACATGAATTCAACACATTTCCAGCTCTGACTCCAATGTACCTTTTTGGGATCCTGATAAATGATTCTAAAGTTATCTGGAAGCATAACCTTGGGCTGTTGGCCAACTGAGTTACAGAAATAGAGCAATGAAAGTCCATCACCCAACTAATGATTAAACCATGTTTTAAAGCTACAGTTGAAGTGCTATATTATTACTGATATAGGTGCAGAAAAGTAGGAAGTGGAACAGAATACAAAATC
This sequence comes from Oryctolagus cuniculus, assembly GCF_964237555.1. Classification (NCBI taxonomy): domain Eukaryota; kingdom Metazoa; phylum Chordata; class Mammalia; order Lagomorpha; family Leporidae; genus Oryctolagus; species Oryctolagus cuniculus. The sequence continues at coordinate 48,370,878 of NC_091444.1, forward strand.
AGAAAAATTTCTATACTTATTTGAGATCTTAAGATATAACAGAGGCCAGTGCTGTGGCTTAGCGGGTAAAGATGCTGCCTGCAGTGCCAGCATCCTATATGGGCGCCGGTTCAAGTCCTGGCTGCACCACTTCTGATCCAGCTTTCTGCTATGGCCTAGGAAAGCAGTAGAAGATGGCCTAAGTGCTTGGGCTCCTTCACCTGTGTGGAAGTCCCGGAAGAAGCTCCTGGCTCCTGGCTTTGGATCGGCGGAGCTCTGGCCGTTGGGGCCAATTGGGGAGTGAACCAGCAGATGGAAGACTTTCTCTCTGTGTAACTCTGACTTTCAAATAAATAAATAAATCTCTTTTTTTAAACTTTTATTTAATGAATATAAATTTCCAAAGTACAGCTTATGGATTACAATGGCTTCCCCCCATAACGTCCCTCCCACCCGCAACCCTCCCCTTTCCCACTCCCTCTCCCCTTCCATTCACATCAAGATTCATTCATTTCTTTAAAAAATATATAACAAAGGAACCATTTAAGTCAGTGGAGAAAAGAGATAGTGTTCAATAAATAGTGTTTGGCCAAATTTGGAAAAAATTAAATTTGAGTCTCTGCCTCATTTTTTATATCAAAACAAATTCCAAATGGAGCTGTTTGAAACATAGTTTAATTATTTTTTAAAATGGGTGCTACATATGTGTGATACTAAAAGTAGTAAGTCTCTAAAGGCAGATGCAGTGGAAATTCTCTCTTCTTCGCCCGGCTTCCCAAGTGCCTATCCCAGAGGTAGAAGTTGCTATTGCTGTTTTTTCTTGTCTCTACTCTGTTCCCCTGGATGACAGCCATCTGGTTTGAATGGGATTAACTTCAACTCTAAGAGTGGGTAACCTCTGACCTAATACCATTAGCACAAAATAAAACTTTTTTCCCAGTGTCTGATTCAGGGACCATCAGGTGGACTGTACTTGTCCAATCAGAGTGAAGTGTGGAGGAAGAACAGCTTTCTCTGTTTGATCTTCAGAGGCAAGATTAGGAACTGCTGTGCCCAGTTGGATCCCATGAAAAAAGCCAGGCTGAGCATAAAGGCAAAATGCAGAGGAGGGAGGGAAGAACTGAAGTAACTTTAAAAAATGGAACTCAAGACCTCATCAAATTATATTTGAAGGATGACTCCAGTAGCATGAGCCAATAAAAGGCAGGACATTTTTAGTATGACACAAATCCTAGACTTAATTTTTATTACTGAAGTGAAATTTACATACTGGGAAATTAATCTTTGTAGAGTGTATAGTTTAATGGCATGTAGCATATTCACAGTGTTGTACAGCTGTCACCACTGTGAAGTTCCAAAACATTTCCTTCTCCCCACAAGTCCTGTATCTACTAAGTAGTCACTTCCTGTTCTCTCCTTCCCCCACCCCTGGCCACCACCATCTACTTCCTGTGTCAATGGATCTACCTTTTTTTGATAATTCATGTAAATGGAATCTTATAATTTGTGACCCTTCGTGTCTGGCTTCTTTCACTTAGCATACTGTTGTTGAAGTTCATCCACAGTGTAGCATATATCAGCACTTCCTCTTTATGGCTGAAGAGTATATTATTATGAATGGATATAATGGGTATAATTCAGTGAAGACAACATTTATAAGTATCTGTATACTAAAAAATATAGCATTCACATGTTTTCTTTTTATTCTATCTATATTAACTTCCAACTATGAGAAAGAACATGTGGTAGTTATCTTTCTGTGTCTGGTTTATTTTACTTAGCATAATGATTTCCAAGTCCATCGATTTTTTTGCAGAGGTCAGGATTTCATTCTTTTTGGTGGCTGGGTAATGTTCTATTATGGATATATACCATATTTTCTTTATCCATTCATCCATTTATGAACATCTAGACATCTAGATTGATTCTGTTTCTTGGTTGTAATGAATATCACTGAGATAAATATGGAGGTGCAGGGATCCCTTTCATATGCTTACTTCATTTCCTTAGGATATATTCCCAGAAGTGGGATAAGATCTATTTTTAGTATTTTGAGGAATCTCCATACTGTTTACTGTAATAGCTGTAGTAATTCTCACCAACAGGTTCCCTTTTCTCTACATCCTTGCCAGCATTTGTTATTTATTTATTTATTTATTTATTTATTTATTTACTTTTTGATAGTAGCCATTCTAACTGGAGTAAAAGAATACCTCATTGTGGTTTTGATTTGCATTTCTCTGATAATTAGTGATACTGAACATTTTTCCATGTGATTATTGGCCATTTGTATTTCTTCTTTTGGATTCTTTGCCCATTTCTTAACTGGACTGTTTGTTTTGTTGTTGTTGAATTTTTTGTGCTCCTTATATATTCTGGATAATAATCCTTCATCAGATGCATAGTTTGCAAATATTTTCTTCCAGCCTAGCAGTTCTCTCTTTACTCTGTTGAATGTTTCCTTTGCACTGCAGAAGCTTCCTAGTTTGATAAGTCCTATTTGTCCCATTTTGTTTTTAGTGCCTGTGCTTTGGGGGTCTTATCCAAAAATAGCTACTTATGCCAATATCTTGTAGAGTTTCCCATATGTTTTCCTCTAGTTATTTCATAGTTTCGGCCCTACATTAGATCTTTGATCCATTTCAAGTTGATTTTGTATAGGGTGTAAGGTAGAGGTACTGTTACAAACTTTTGCATATGGAAATCCAATTTTCCTGACACCATTAATTGAAGAAACTCCTTTCTCCAGGGAGTGTTTTTAGCAATTTTAGCAAAGATAAGCTGATAGGAGATGCATGGATTATTTCCAGGATTTCTGTTTTGTCCCATTGGTCTACATATCTATTTTATGCTAGTACCATGTAGTTTGGGTTTTAATAGTCCTTTGGTATGTCTTGAAATTGGTATGTGATGTTTCCAATTTTGCTTTTATTGTTCAAGGTTTTTTTTGGCTATTTGAGGTCTTTTGTGTTTCTATATGAATTTTAGGATTTTGTTCTAATTCTGTAAAGAATATAATTGAAGATCCCCAGTATTATTGTATTGACACTTATTTCTTCCTTTAGATCTTCGGACACTTGTTTTATAAAACTGGGTGCTCTGGCATTAGTTGCATTATACATTAACAATGGTCATATAATCTTGTTGAATTGATCACTTGATCATTTTAACTGATCTCTGTCACTTTCAAATTTTTTGTCTTTAAGTCTACTTTGTCTGATATAAGTATAGCTACACCTGCTTACTTTTTATTTCAGTTTGCATGGAGAGTCTTTTCCCTGTCCTTTCACTTCTTGTCTGTGTGTGAGTGTGTGTGTGTGTGTGTGTGTGTGTGTGTCTACTGGTGAAGTTTCTCTAGGCAGTATATTGTTAGGTCTTTTTAAAAAGTTTATTTAGCCAGTCCATGTATTTTAGTTGTGGAACTAAATCCACTTACTTTCAAGGTTGGTATCCATATGTAATGACTTGGTCCTGCCATTTTTTCCTTTAAATTTTCTTTTGTTTGTTTTGAATAACCTTTGTTCTTGTTCTAGAAGGTTTTGTACTTTTACAGCCTTCATGAGGAATATTAACTTTCTTTGTTTCTATGTATGTAATACATCCTTAAGTATATAATCTCTAAGACTAGTGGGGTGGTGATGAATTCCTTCAGATTTTGCTTCTCTTGGAAATTCCTTATTTCGCTTTCACTTATGAAAGATGGCTTCACTGAATAAAGTATTATGGGTTGGCAATTATTTTTCCCCAAGAACCTGGACTACATCCCTTCATCCTCTCCTGGTCTGTAAGATTTCCGTTGAGAAATCTGTCAGTGTATTGGGAGTTCCTTTAAATGTGAGTCTTTCCTTTTGCAAATTTTAGAATTCTGTGTTACACTTTTGAAAGTTTACATAAAGTGTTGTGGGTAGGTTCTTTTCTTATCATGGTGATTTGGAGTCTTATGAGATGTCTATATTTGGATTCCATATCTTTTGCCAAATTTGAAAAGTTTTCTATTATCTCATTGAACAGATTTTCTAAACCACTCTTTTTTCTATTCCTTTGAGGATTCCCAGAACTCAAGAACTCATTTGTTTGATGGCATCTCAAACGTCCCAAACACTGCCTTTGTTCTTTTTAAATTTTTTCTTCTTTTCCTTTTTTGTCCAACTGAGATATTTTGAAAGACCTATCTTCAAAATTAGAATATTTCTTCTGCTTGATCTAGTCTGTTGTTAAGTCTGTATTTTTTTTGACTTACTGAGTTCTTCATTTCTAATATTTGTTTGATTTTCTTTTAATATCACTTTGCTGAATTTCACATTCATATCATGCATTAATTTCTGAATTTCATTTACATCTCTTTGTGTAAGTTTATTTTCATTCTTTTGAGTTCTTGATAAAGCATTTCATCAATCTTCTTTCTTCATGGTCTGTACTGAAGTGTTATTATGTTCCTTTTGGGGCATCATCTGGGTTTATTTCTAACTCAATTCTATTCCATTGGGCTATATGTTTATCCTTTTGCCAATCCCACATTGCTTTTATCATTGTAGTAATTTTTGAAATTGGTGAGTATGAGTACTCCAAGTTTGTTCTTATTTTTTAATATTGTTTGGCTATTTGGGGCCCCTTGCAACCCTATATAAATTTATTGATCGGGGCCGGCGCCATGGTGCACTAGGTTAATCCTCCGCCTGCGGTGCTGGCATCCCATATGGGCGCCAGTTCTAGTCCCGGTTGCTCCTCTTCCAGTCCAGCTCTCTGCTGTGGCCTGGGATAGCAGTAGAGGATGGCCCAAGTGCTTGGGCCCCTGCACCCGCATGGAAGAGTGGGAAGAAGCACCTGGCTCCTAGCTTTAGATTGGCGCAGCTCTGGCCATTGCAGCCATTTGGGGAGTGAACCAACGGAAGGAAGACCTTTCTCTCTGTCTCCTTCTCTCACTGTCTGTAACTCTACATGTCAAATAAATAAATAAAATCTTAAAAAAAATTATTGTCAGCTTTTCTATTTCTTAAAAAATGGCCCTTGGAATTTTGATAGAGATTGACTGAATTTATATATTGCTTTGGATATTACTGCCATCTTAACAATATTGTCTGCCAATGCATGAATATGGTAGGCTTAATTTTTTTGAATTGACATAATTATGATATAAAAGTTTTAAATTCAGAATGGAAAAATTATATTAATAATGTTGAAAATCAAAGAATTAAATTTTTAAAATATTTGCAACATATATGACATATAAAATGTGATATTTCCCCTAATTCATAAAGAGCCCTTTAATATGGAGGACAGAAGTTGAATGATTTCATGGAAAAACTGACATGGGAGCAAGCATTAGCCTAGTGGTTAAAATGCCTGCATCCCACATCGACTACCTGGGTTCAGTTCCCATTTCTAGCTCCTAACTTCCGCTTCCTCTGATGCAGACCTTAGGAGACAGCAATGATGGCTTACATAATTGGATTATCATTACCCACAAGGGAGATCTGGCTTGCATTCTAGACTGGGCTTTGACCCTGATCCAGCCCCAGCCTTATGGACATTTAGGAAGTGAATCAAAGTATGGGAGCTCTTCCCCTCTTCCTGTATCCCTCTCTGCTTCTCAAAATTGTAAAACTTATATGAACAGATGATATAAAAATAGACAAAATAGTAGACAATAGACATTAAACTTCACCTCACTAATAACCTCTAATGGATTCACAGCTGTGACAGGAAATTTAGGACAATGAATTTTTGTTTGCTTGCTTGCTTTTGTTTCATTTGCTTTTTTGTTTTATATATATAAATTTTACATATTTATTTTTATTTTTTTTTATTTTTTATTTTTTTATTTTTTTTGACAGGCAGAGTGGACAGTGAGAGAGAGAGACAGAGAGAAAGGTCTTCCTTTGCCGTTGGTTCACCCTCCAATGGCCGCCACGGTCGGCGCGCTGCGGCCGGCGCACCGCGCTGATCCCATGGCAGGAGCCAGGAGCCAGGTGCTTTTTCCTGGTCTCCCATGGGGTGCAGGGCCCAAGCACCTGGGCCATCCTCCACTGCACTCCCTGACCACAGCAGAGGGCTGGCCTGGAAGAGGGGCAACCGGGACAGAATCCGGCGCCCCGACCGGGACTAGAACCCGGTGTGCCGGCGCCGCTAGGCGGAGGATTAGCCTAGTGAGCCGCGGCGCCGGCCCAAATTTTACATATTTATATATAAATATAATTTAGTGTATATATATACACACTAAAATTTGTCTAAGTCAAAAAAATACAGAGCTGGTGAGTATGTGAAGAATAGAATATCCTCACTCATTGTTAGTAAAGTATAACTGATTCTTCCACTTTGCAGGGCAATTTGGCAGACTGCCAGAATTCACATCCTGTGTAACATACAATCCAATAATGTCTAATAAAAATAATAGCTAGTGTTTTATTGAGAACTTACAGTATGTCAGGCACTATGTCAGTTGTTTTACATCTCATTTGATGCTGGCAACAATCTAGGGATCACATTTGGTAAATTATTTCTTTTTTGTAGAATAGAAAACTAAGGCTTGAACATTCATTGCATACCTAGAATAGAAAATGTTCTTTGGGTTCTTCTACTTACGGAAGAACGGAATTGCAGAACAGTGTGGAATATTGAAAAATTGGAAACAAATTAATGGTCCTCATTACAATAGGAAACAATGGAATACTATGTAGCAGTTCCAAAATTGAGTAAATTTAATGTCACTACAATGAAAGTACATATACATTTTACACAGTTAAAGTTTAAATGAACTTAGGCAGAGAATGTATACAATACATTGTCAGTTGATAAAAAGCAAGTTGTGGAAAGATATATACTATGTTTTTGTATAGAAAATATCTATAAGAACACTAGTAGTAATGGTCACCTCAGATGAATGCAATTGTCATGATCGTTGGGGGCATTTTGCTTTGTATATTTCTGTTTCATTTGAGTTTACTGTAATAAGTTATTATTTTTTAAAGACAATCATGATACTTTGATATAGTGAAGCACTTGCAAGAATCTATACATTAAATGGAACTGAATTTTTGATACATTTTAAATTTTTAAAATGTGACTGGTGGCAGAGGGTCATTGTATTAGTTATCTATTGCTGCATAACAAATTAGGGCAAATTTAGTGCTTAAAATATGCCACTAGGCTAATCCTCTGCCTGCGGTGCCGGCACTCCAGGTTCTAGTCCCGGTTGGGGCGCCAGTTCTGTCCTGGTTGCTCCTCTTCCAGTCCAGCTCTCTGGTATGGCCCAGGAGGGCAGTGGAGGATGGCCCAAGTCCTTGGGCTCTGCACCCGCATGGGAGACCAGAGGAAGCACCTGGCTCCTGGCTTTGGATCGGCGCCCGCCTTAGTGTCCACTTGGGGGGTGAACCAACGGAAAAAGGAAGACCTTTCTCTCTATCTCTCTCTCTGTCTGTCTAACTCTGCCTGTCCAAAAAAAAAAGGAAAATATGAAACATTTGTTATCTCAGAATTGCTGTTGGTCAGGAACTCAGGGGCAGCTTCAGGCGCTGGTTTAGGTCAGGGGTTAGCAGGAGCTGCAGTCATCTGGGACTTGAATGGGTTGGAGGATCTGCTTTCCTGTTGACCAGCAACATGGCTATGGTGTGGACCTCACCAGAGGCTACCTGAGTGTCCTAATGACACTTCAGGGAGCATAACTGACCAAGGGCCTCCCTCGTACTTTTGAAATGTACTGCATATTTGCACCAAGGCAGTCTGTCCCACAGGCTGCTCCCCACCAATGCATGAATTTGTCAGGGATGCTAAGGCAAACTCATTTCTAGGAAACATGGGCCTCATCTCCTGGCTGGCTTTGGCTCATGGCATGGCTCATGGCAGCCATGTTGAAACTTCCTCAGACTCGACAGCAGTCCAAGAAGCTTCCAGCCACACTTTTTTCCAAAAAGATTTATTAATTTGAGAGTCAGAGTTACACAGAGAGAGGAGAGGCAGAGAGAGTGAGGTCCTCCATCCAATGGTTCACTCTCCAGTTGGCCGCAATGACCGGAGCTGTGCTGATTGGAAGCCAGGAGCCAGGAGCTTCTTCTGGGTCTCCCATGCAGGTGCAGGAGCCCAAAAACCTGGGCCATCCTCCACTGCTTTCTCAGGACACAGTAAAGAGCTGGATCAGAAGTGGAGCAGCTAGGTCTCGAACCGGCACCTATATGGGATGCCAGCGCTTCAGGCCAGGGCGTTAACCCGCTGCACCACAGCTCCAGCCCCTCCAGCCACACTTCACACTCTCTCGCATGCTCGCTCACGTGCTCTCTCTCTCTCGCCACCCCCCCCCAACTCAAGACTAAATTTTCATTACAGTCTGGAGACTCGCCCAGCATTCCTAAACTGCCTCCTGTTTCCTTACCCCTAGATATTTATTTCTTCTATTAAAATGCTGTGTGTTTAATCCCCTCTTGGTGTTTATTTCTGAGGGGATTCAAACTAATTCAAAGTCAATTTCCTATTTTTCTATTAGGTTATCTGTCATTTTTCTTCCTGATTGGCAGAAATTACATATGAGCAGTTTTAAAAGGTCATGAAAAACGTGATTAATATAAATTTATTACAGTGCAAAAATTTTGAAATCTAAGCATGATTTTTTCTTTTTCTTTTTTCTTTTCTTTACTTTTCTTTTTCTTTTTTTTCTTTCTTTTTCTTTTTTTTTTTATTTTTGACAGGTAGAGTGGACAGTGAGAGAGACAGAGAGAAAGGTCTTCCTTTTTCCATTGGTTCACTCTCCAATGGCCACTACAGCCGGCGTGCTGCAGCCAGGGCACAGGAGCAAGGTGCTTCTCCTGGTCTCCCAGGCAGATGCAGGGCCCAAGCACTTGGGCCATCCTCCACTGCACTCCCGGGCCACAGCAGAGAGCTGGACTGGAAGAGGGGCAACCGGGACAGAATCTGGAGCCCCGACCGGGACTAGAACCCGGGGTGCTGGCGCCGCAGGTGGAGGATTAGCCTATTGAGCCATGGCGCAGGCCTGATTTTTTGCCTAATGTGCATTTTCCATGAACTTTTTTGAATACCCTTGGTATATATGTTTTTAAAATTATTTTTAAAGATTTATTTTATTTATTTGCAAGGCAGAGTTAGAAAGAGAGGAAGAGACAGAGATCTTCCATCCACTGGTTCACTCCCCAAATGGCCAGAATGGTCAGGGCTGGGTCAGGCCAAAGCCAGGAGTCAGGAGCTTCATCTGGGTCTCATGCGTGGGTGCAGGGGCCCAAGCACTTGCCATCTTCCACTGCTTTCTCAGGTGCATTAACAAGAAACTGGATCAGAAGTGGAGCGGCTGTGACTCGAACCAGTTATGGGATGCTGGCGCTGCCCACCACTACTTTGCTTTACCTGGTATGCCACAATACCAAAACAAACTTATCTTTAATTTCATTTTCCACAAACTTTTTGATGTACCCTTGTATTCTGGATACAAGTCCTTTGTTGGAGATAGGTATCACAAACTTCTTCTCCTTCTCCGTGCCTTATCTTTTCCCTGTTTTAATGTTGTCTTTGATGTCTGCATGTCATTTGACAGGGAGTTTTGAGAATGTTTAAAGGCAGAGAGTGAGAGATTTCAAAGAAATTGTATTGTAGTTTATAAACAGAAACCCACCCTACACTTTGGTGTATCTTTCCTATCTCACCTCCACCCTAACTGAAATTCTTTCAGTTCCTCAGTTGATAAATGTCCTTATTTTTGCAATTCCACATACCCAGAAATAACTTAATTATCCCTCTGTTTCCTGAACCACTGCTTCCATCATTAGCATGACTAACACAGTGTTAGATTTTCCCGTCTGCATCTCTGTAGCTTCTGATTCTAAGCTCTCTGAAGGTAAGAAATGCTGTTATTCCCCAACACCTACTACAGTGGTTGGCATAACTAATAAATATGTTATCATTGAATGAATGATATGTACCCAGTAACCTGAAAGGACAAGAAGTTTGAGAGTATTTTGGGGCTGGCACTGTGGCATGGCCTTGTGGTACCAGCATCCCATATGGTGCTGGTTCAAGTATCATCTACTTCACTTCCCATCCAGCTCCCTGCTAATGCACCTGGGAAAGCAGTGGAAGATGACCCAGTACTTGGGCCCCTGCACTCACATGGGAGACCTGGATGAAGCTCCTGGCTTCAGTCTGGCCCAACCCCAGCTGTTGTAGCCATTTGGGGAGTGAACCAAAAGATGGAAGATCTCTCTGTGTTTGTCTGTCTCTCCTTCTCTGTAACTATCTTTCAAATAAGTGAATAAATCTTTAAAAAAAAAAAAAGTATGAGGGTATTTCAAAAAAGTACATGGAAAATGGAATTAAAAGATAAATTTGTTCAAAAAAGTGTGAAATGTGTGCATAAATGTGCATTAAGAAGAAACTACGTGGGGGTGGGCACTGTGGTGCAGTGGGTTAAAGTCCCTGCCTGCAGGGCCGGCATCCCATAAGGGCACCGGTTTGAGTCCCGGCTGCTCCACTTCTGATACAGCTCTCTGCTATGACCTGGGAAAGCTGTAGAAGCTGGCCCAGGTCCTTGGGCCCCTGCACCTGCATGAGAGACCTGGAAGAAGCTCCTGGCTCCTGGCTTCAGATTGGCTCAGCTCCAGCTACTGCAGCCATTTTGGGAGTGAAGCAGTAGATGGAAGATCTCTCACTCTCTATGGCTCTACCTCTCTCTGTAACTCTTTCAAATAAATAAATCTTAAAAAAAAAAAACTATGTGTGGATTTCAAAAATTTTTGAACCAAAGTAAATTCAACTTTTTTATATTTTTAAATTTATTAATATATAGAGAACAGATTTTATGAATTTCATAGTTATGATTCCAAGAATACAACAGTACTTTCCCCTTTCCCCTCCATCTTCCTTCCTTCCTTTTCTTTTAATTGTTAGCAATTACATACTTTCAATTTACTTTATAATCACAGGAATTTTTCTGTGAGCCTTGTGAAATACTCTTGTATACTTTTTTCTGTTTGCATTTTCAGCAAATAAGCAATTTTTTCCTTAGGATTTATTTATTTATTTAAGAGGCAGAGAGAGAGAGAGAGAAAGTCTTCCATCAGCTTATTCACTCCCCAAATGGCCACAAAGGCCGGAGCTGGGCCAATCTGAAGCCAGGAGCCAGGAGCTTCTTCTGGGTCTCCCACGTGAGTACAGGGGCCCAAGTACTTGGGCCATCTTCCACTGCTTTCCCAGGCCATTAGCAGGGAGCTAGATGGGAAGTGGAGTAGCAGGGACACGAACTGGTGTCCATATGGGATACCGGCACTGCAGGCACTGGCTTTACACGCTTTGCCACAGCACCAGCCCTGTTGCTTTCTTTGTGAACTAATTGATGATGTCAGGAATATAAATTATTAATTGGGGCAGGCATTGTAGCCCAGAGGGTTAATCTGCCACTTAGGATGCCTACATCTTGGAAGTGCTTGGTTTGAGTCCCAGCTACTCTGCTTCTGATCCAGCTCCCTGCTCATATGCCTGGGAAGGCACTGAGTACTTAAGTTCCTGTCACCAAGTGGAAGATCCAGATGGAGTTCCTGACTTCTGGCTTCAGCCTGGCCTATCCCTGTTATTGAGGGTATTTGGGGAATGAACCAGCAGATGGAAGATCTCTCTGTGTCTAGCTCTCCTTCTTTGTCACTCCACCTTTCAAATAAATAACTAAAGGTTAAATAAAAATAGGGTTGTAACACTGAACATGACCATAACATGAATAAATAAATCACCAATTATGATTTAGAATATAGTAGTCTGAATCTCATAAGAATATTTTAATTTCATGTTACATTTCAAACCAGAGTTACAAACTCTGCCAAAGGTGCATATTCATGATTAAAGAGAAATTGCTACATAAACTAACAGTCTTTTTATACACAAAAGTGTAAACCTTAAAACTTGAAAACAAAATGTCAGACATTAATTTCTTCATTGTTTTTATATAAAATTTAGCAACAATTTGACTTTTAACTATAACTTTTTTATACATCAGCTTACAGGAACATAGTTTATGTCTGAAAATTATGTCAGGTTATGTCCAATAAGATTCTTGAGAAATAACAATTAACCAAATCATAGTAGGTAGTCATGGATAACACTTTATTGTGCCTTAGTATCTTTCACCATCTACTTTGATTTTTTTTAAGTAAAATTTTCTACCTTGTATTTATAATCACCTGAATTTGTATTTTTTGAGTTTCTTGGAAACTATGATTTTGAAACAAGCATGATTTTTTTTCTTATTTTTTGACAGGCAGAGTGGACAGTGAGAGAGAGAGACAGAGAGAAAGGTCTTCTTTTGCCGTTGGTTCACCCTCCAATGGCCGCTGAGGCCGGTGCACCGCGCTGATCCGATGGCAGGAGCCAGGTGCTTCTCCTGGTCTCCCATGGGGTGCAGGGCCCAAGCACTTGGGCCATCCTCCACTGCACTCCCTGGCCACAGCAGAGAGCTGGCCTGGAAGAGGGGCAACCGGGACAGAATCCGGCGCCCCGACCGGGACTAGATCCCGGTGTGCCGGCGCTGCAAGGCGGAGGATTAGCCTAGTGAGCCGCGGCGCCGGCTGATTTTTTTTCTTTTGAAACAAATAGTTCATGTCAGTTAACAGAAGGCAAAAAATGTTTTTAAGTATAAGTGTACACTGTTACAATATTTAACTTAAATGGTTTTTGTATTCATTAGTTTATTCAAGCTTTTTTTGAGCACTGGACTGGGTAGTAGAAAGTATTTTTTTATTTCTCTGAACATTTGCCTATAAGTCTATGTTTATTCAATATTACCAAAAAAAATGGAACTAATGAAGTTCTGACAGTCTGGAAGACTTGATCCAATACTATTTTGTGAATGTTAAATTCATCTCATCTAATGATGTCATTAGGAAATTAACTTTAGAGGCAAAAAAAACTTTTAAGTAAAATCACATGGTTATTAGTACTATAAATTTTCATAGGGAAAAAGCTTTTCCTATTGTAAATATGCCTCAGTTAATATCAAGGAATGACTCCTGGATTTGCTTTTAGTCTGACTACATGATGAGCTACCCCTGTCCTCTGCTATCTCCATTCTTTTTTTATTTTTCTGCATTTCTGGAATATTTTACTTCATTTTACTAAGACTTCCTATACCAAAAGCTGCGGTTCCTCAGATTGATTGTCGGAACTTCTATTATAAATTTCCAAGTTAGATAATAATGTCTGAATGTGTTTGGGGGCCTTCTGTTTCATCCACCATCTTTTTCACTGTCTTAAATGAATCAATAAATCTCTTAATGTTTGACTCTTCATCATTGCATTTGAATTAGGGCAGCTCATTATCCTCCATAAATGAATTTTTTAAAACTTATATTGTGCATCCAGACCACACTCCCTCATTCCCCATAATCCATTCTCTCTATAGCAGTCAAGGATATTTTATAAACTGTACACCAGGGGCCAGCATTGTGGTACAGCAGATTAAGCCATGGCTTGCGATACCACATCCCATACCAAAGTTCATGGGATCAAGTCCCACCTCAGCTGCCGATCCAGCTTCCTGCCAGTGCACCCCGGAGGCAGCAGATGATGGCCCCAGTACTTCAGTTCCTGCCACCCATGTGGGAGACCCAGTTGGAGTTCTGGGCTTCTGGCCTGTTTCAGGCCTGGCCATTGTGGGCATTTGGGCAGTGAACCGCAGATGGAAGAACTCTCTCTATCTGTGTCTGTGTCTGTGTCTGTGTCTGTGTCTGTGTCTGTGTCTGTGTCTCTCTCTCTCTGTATGTGTGTGTGTGTGTGTGTGATCCTGCCTCTCAAATAAATAAAACATTTTTTAAAAGATTTATTGTATTCCATTTGGAAGGCAGAGTTAGAGAGAGAGAGAGAGAGATCTTCCATCTGTGGATTCACTTCCCAAATGGCTGCAATAGCCAGGGTTGAGTCAGGCTGAAGCCAGGAGCTAAGAGCTTCATCCAGGTCTCCCACATGGGTGTAGGGGCCCAAGGACTTGTCCATCTTCTGATGCTTTCCAAGTGCATTAGCAGGGAGTTGGATTGGAAGTGGAGCAGCTAGGACTTGAACCAGAGCCCATATGAGATGCCAGCATTGCAAGCAGAGGCTTAACCCATTAAGCCACAATGTAAGCCTCACAATAAAACTTAAAAAAAAAAAAAAAACTCTAAAGTTATATAACTCGCCTGCCTGAATCTCTGCCATCACCAATGAAACAAAATCTACATTCCTCACCAAAGACTTCAGTTTCCACAATGGCCCATGCCACTGATGCCCCTCAGATCCCAACCCTTCTCTTCCCAGGCTCCAGTGTTCTCAATAGTAGCTTTAAGGGCTTCTGCTCTTCAATTACAAGCCAAACTGCTTATTTCCTTTCATATCGTGGTGAAAGCGTCACCAAGGTGTTCTGTGACCCACCTCTGTCAAACAGTCCATCATTACCTCCTTCTGTCCTGTCTGAGCCATGCCCCCATCCACACCCCTACCCCCACCGCCCCTCCTCCTGCCACCTGCCATCTTCTGTGTGTGTACAGGCAGGTGTCACTCTGTGACAGGGATGTGTTCTGAGAGATGTGTCATCCAGTGGTTTCATGATTGTGTGACTCTGAGAGTGCTTAGTCAAACCTAAACGGTGCAGGTCAGTCACTCAATGTGGCCTCCTGATGGCATCGAGAGAGGGGGTAACACAAGATGCATGACGTTGCTGCCAGCATCACGTGGCTCACTTTGTGGGAAGTTTTTCTAAGTGGAGGGGGTTCACTCTGACACAACAATAAAAAGCGTAGTACATACATAAGCCACTCGCCAGTGCTCTGTACTGCCCGTACTTGGATGCACCATGCTTTTAAAGGGCACGTAGGGCAGCACCACAAGCAAAGGCTTGAGCCGTGCACTATGACACTGCCGTGGCTACAACAGCACCAGGCGACAGGAAGTTTTCAGTCTTCTGGGCCCACCCTGGTGTATGCAGTTGGTCACTCACTGAAAAGTTGTTAGGCAGCACATGACTGTGTGTTGTCAAAGTGCAGGGCAAATGTAAAGACGCTGTGAGTGGTGAGCCCTGGCCGGAGAGCTTCAAATCCATGCCCCCATGATGGGACTGGCACCTCTCAGGCTCCCTTAGCTGTCAAAGGGCTTGCAGGCTAGAATGGGCGGCCGGAGCAAGTGCAGGGGCTGAGGAGGCAGCAAGGAGGTGGCGGCCAGTCTGCAGCTCTTACTTAAGCTCGGTGCTCCATAGCCTCGTCTCATCCAGTACTCCCCGTCAAGGTGTGATGCAGTCTACTACTTGGCTGAGAAACAGTCAATTTCTTGTGCCAGTGCTGTGGTGTAGCAGGTAAAGCTGCCACCTGTAACGCTGGCCTCCACCTACAACACCAGCCACCCATATAGGTGCTGGTTCCAGAACCAGCTGCTCCACTTCCAATCCAGCTCCCTGCTAATGGCCTGGGAAAGCAGTCGAAGATGGCCCAAGCACTTGGGCCCCTGTACTCACATGGGAGACCCTGAAGAAGCTCCTGGCTCCTAACTTCAGATTGGCTCAGCTCCAGCTATTGCAGCCATTTGGGGAGTGAACCCATAGATGAAAGACCTCCCTCTCCCTCTCTCACTCTCTCCCTCCCCTCTGCCCCCCACCCCTGTAACTCTGGCTCTCAAAAAAAATTTTTTTTAAAGAAAGAATCAACTTCTCAGTCCCTTGAACCTGGGAAGAAGCCCTCCATTTCCTCTGTGTGTGTCATGTGTACATTTTCGAGTCTCGAACTTAGAAGGGGAAAAAAAGCTAATAAATATATTCTTTGCTGAATTTCCTGCCTGCCCTTAACTAGCTCTCAGCAAAAGCAGCCAAGTTCTCCTAACCTCTGCAAGTAAGTTCAGTAGGCTGACAGCTGGATATCAATATTTACATTCTATTATCACATCTGTTGAAGAACCCCAGGCCCAAGTAACTCAGTGGAATTATTCTAGTTTTATCTCTTGACTGCTGGACTCTGAAAAACACACTTCCTCTTTCTGAGAAAGCATGGGTTGTGTGAAGGCAAATATAATTTCCCCCTAAAATACTGTAAAGCCATCTCACCCCAAGAGTTAACCCTTCTCCAGCTCCACGGGCACTCAGTAGACCCAAAGGGCACCCTGATTGATGCGACTTGTTTAAAGCCAGTGTTAAAACCATCTGCCAGCTGCAAGACACATCTCCAGCACTTTGATAAACAACCAGGTAAATAAATGTCACGTGAATACTGGCATGAATTGGCTGTGGGCAACAGCAAAGAGAAAATGCATGTCTAATGACTTAGATGTTGTCAAAAATGAATTGTCAAGAAATGAGAATTGGCTGACCACCCAGTGTAGGCACAGTGCTCTAGCTGCATTTCACAAATCATGGGAGATTGCCAGATATGCACTCTCATTGAAAAAATGAAAAGTCCTCCATGGCCGATATACCCTTGGCTAGATATTGCCTACCATAGCAGATGCCAGCAGCTTGAATGATTTGCTGTGCTGTGGAGTCATACTTTCTCTTTTTTTTATTTTCTTCTCCCAGGCTAATCTTCATCTGATATGAATAGATGTAGTTTGCCCCAGTCGAGATTTATTTACAATGTCTTATTTTCTGCATTATATGCAAGTGCACTTCAAAAACTTTAAGGAAAGTAGAATCAAAAGATAAGTTTATTTTGGTGCAAAAATTTTTGAACACATGCACATTTGTTAATAAGCTCATTTTTCATGAACTCGTTGAAGATCCTTCACATGTGCATTTCACATTGTTTTCTAAAAAATAAACATCTTTTAATTCCATTTTCCACCAACATTTTATTTTCATTTTGTTTTATTTTATTGCCCATTTTAAAAATCAGCTCATTTGGTTTCTTTGCTATCAAGTTGTATGAATTCCTTCTGTATTTTGAATAGTAATCCTTTATTGAACATATGGTTGCAAATATTTTTTCCATTTCATGGTTTCCCTTTTCATTTTGTTCTTTCCTTTGCCATGCAACAACTTTTCCATTTTATGTAGTCCCATTTGTCTATTTTTGCTTTTGTTGCCTGTGCTTTTGGTATCACATCCAAAAATTCTTGCCAAGACCATTGTCAAAGAGGTTTCTTCCCACATTTTCAAAAAGGAGCTTCATGCTTTCAGATCTTGTGTTTGAATCTGTAATCCAGTTTGCATTGATTTATTTGAGCCATTTTGCATATGGTGTAGGAGAAAGATCTAATTTCTTTTCTTTCTTTTTTCTACATGTGCATATCCCATGTTTCCAACACTACTAATTGAAGAGGCTGGTCTTTCCCCATCATGTGCCTATGTCAAAAATTATTTGACCACTTATGCATGTGTTTATTTGTGGGCTCTCTGTTCTGTTGTGCTGGTCAGTTTGTTTTTATACCAGCACCATACTGTATCAATATTTTGTAATCAGGAAGCATAATGCCTCCAGTTTAGTTCTTCTTTCTCAAGATTTCTTTGGCTATTCAGGGTCTTTTGTGATTCACATGATTTTCAAGATTGTTCTATTTCTGTGACAAATGTTATTGGGATTTTTATTGTGATTGCATTCAATCTATAGATGATTTTGGGTAAGATGAACACTTTAACAATATTATTTCTTTTAATTCTCATTTTCCTATCTATTTGTGTTTCCTTTAATCCCCTTCATCAGTGTTCTATAGATTTTAGTGTAACTCTTTCACTTTTTTTGTAAAATTTATTCTTAAGTGATTTTAAAAAGATTTATTTTTGGCATTTGAAAGGCAGAGTGACAGAGAAAGGAGGAGGAAGAGGAGGAGGTGGAAGAGGAGGAGGAGAGAGAAGAGAGGAGAGAGGAGAGAGGAGAGAGGAGAGAGAAGAGAGAAGAGAGAGAGAGAGAGAGAGAGAGAGAGAGAAAATGAATCTTCCACCTACTGGTTCACTCCCCAAATGGTCACAATGATTGGGGCTGGACCAGGCCTAAGGTAGGTGCCAGAAATTCCATCCCAGTCTGCCATGGGTGGCAGTACTCCAAGTACTTGGCCATTTTCTGCAGCTTTCCCAGGCACATCACAGGGAGCTGGATCATAAGCAAAGCAGCCAGGACTCAAACCTGCACTCTGATTGATGTGCCAGAACTGCAGGCAGCGGCTTAACCTACTGCACCACAATGCTGGCCCTTAAGTATTTTTTGATGCTGCTGTAAATAAGATAGTTTCCTTTTTCAGATAGTCATCATCGTTAGTATATAGAAATGAAACTGACTTTTTAAAAAAAGATTTATTTATTTGAAATCAGAATTACAGAGAGAAAGGGAGAGGCAGAGGCAGAAGGAGAGAGAGAGAGAGAGAGAGAGAGAGAGAGAGAGATCTTCCATCCACTGATTGACTCTCCAAATGGCTGAAATTGCCAGGGCTAAGCCAGGCTGAAGCCAGGAGCCAGGAGCATCGTTGGGTATCCCAAGTGGGTGGTAGTGGCCCAAACACTTGGGCCTTCTTCTGCTTTACCCAGGCCATTAGCAGGAAATCAGATTGGAAATGGCTCAGTTTGGTCATTGACTGGTGCTCATATGAGATGCTGGTGTCACGTGTAGCAGCTATGCCACAATGCCAGCCCCCTGATTTTTTTTTTAATGAGGAAGTTGAAAATTTTATTATGTTTCTTATTTTGCCTTAGAGCTGCTGCTTCACTGTATAACACAGCACCAGCAAATGCAGTATATTGCAAAATTAAGGTAGTATTGTTCTTTTTCTGACACTGTACAACTAACAAAAACTGTTGCCCATTCCCAGTTACTTCCAATGGAAAGATCATTACATATTTTGACCCCAATCCAGAGATGAGTCTAAGCAAGTTACAACATTACATAGGCTTAAGATAACAATGTTATCCTTGAATTACATTATTGTATAACTAGTTTTTACCACAGATAGTTTCTTGTATGCTGAGTACTATTGCCTAGAGCCTAGTATAAAAATCACAAGGTACTGAGAAAAAGATGCATATTGTGTTCATCTGCAGTCATTACAAAGTTAGGGGATATTCTCTTCCAGTAGCAGAGTTGCAGGTAGTATTTCTTCCCATCAATATTGCTAAAAGTTGCTATTTTAAGTCCTGTCTGTCACTAATTTAAGCTAAAACTGTGCTGGATCAAGTTATTCCATACTAGTTCATGTAAGGGTTCCACTTTCATTCCTCAATAGATTTTATGTATTTCTCATAGGCTTCTTCACTCATAAGTTCATCTAGTTCTGAAGGGTTACTCAGTGTCAGCTTGATCAGCCAACCGTCTTCATAACAAGATTTGTTGACAGGTCCTGGATATCTGCAAGGGCTTCTTCTCCTGATAGAGTAGAGTTCACTAGCTGCTTTCACACTTTCCAAATAACCAAATTCATTGTGGCTCAGAAAAAAATGAAAACTGTAGAAGGTTCCAGTAATGATGATGTACCTCATGTCAGACCATCTTCCTGCAGATAACAAAGATAATTTTTTTTTTCAATTTTGTCCCTTCAGGCAGACTACAGTAAACATCTCCCAAAGGTTCCTGTGCAAAATTGCTGATTCCCACTGTTCCAATATCATTTTCTGTTGTTATCCATCCATTCATGTTTCTCTGTGAATTTATGCACCGAGAGCAGAGTGGGACCCGTGCACAGTGCCCGGATGGCGCCCGCCCACAGTCGCTAAGGCAGAAGTGAGCAGGGTGTGGCAGGCACCAAGGCCACGAGCAGGGTGCACACACACTCTACACCACTCACCTGATTTTTTTGTAAATTCTCTTTTATTTCATATTTTATTGTTTTTAATTTTTTAAAGATTAATTTATTTAAAAGGCAGCATTACAGAGAGAGAGAGAGAGAATGAGAATCTTCTCTCTGCTTGTTCACTCTGCAAATGGCTGCAACGGCCAGAGCTGGGCTAATCAGAAGCCAGGAGCCAGAAGTTTCTTCCAGGTCTCTCACATGGGTGCAGGGGACCAAGCACTTGGGCCATCTTCCACTCTTTCCCAAGCCATTAGCAGGGAGCTGGATTGGAAGTGGAGCAGCTGGAACACGAACTGGTGCCCAAATGGGATGCCAACACTGTAGGTGGTAGCTTATCCTGCTACACCACAGTGCCGGCCCGTATTTATTTCTTTATATTTCTCTTAAAGGCAGACAGAGACAGAGATCTGCCATCTGCTTGCTCACCTCTCAAATGCTCGCAACAGCCACAGTGGGGATAGGCCAAAGCCAAGAGCTCAATCTGGGTCTCCCATGTCAGTGTTAGGGACCCAGGTACCTAAGCAATCATCTTCTGACTCCCAGGGTGTGCATCAGCAGGAAGCTGGAATCAGAAACAAAGCTGGGGGCTGGCACTGTGGCATAGTAGGCTAAGTCTCTGCCCACAGCACCAGCATCTCTGCACCTGCGTGGGAGACCCAGCGGAAGCTTCTGGCTCCATTGCAACCATTAGGGCGTGAACCAGCAGATGGAAGACCTCTCTCTGTTTCTCTGTCTCTGTGTCTCTAATTCTGCCTTTCAAATAAATTGATAAATTTAAAAAAAGAAAAAGAAAAAGAAAAAAAGCTGGGACCCAAAATCAGACAATCTGATATCACATGTGGGCATCCCAAAAGTATCTCAACTACTGTGTCAAAAGCCCACTCAGTAATTTCACTTGTGTATGTTGATTTTGTATCCTGCCACTTTACTGAATATGTTTATTAGTTATAACAGTTTTTTGATGGACTCTCTAGGGCTTTCTGTCATATGGAAACAGACAATTTTACATTCTCCTTTCTAAACTGGATACCTTTTATTTATTTTTCTTGCCTAATTGCTCTAGGACTTTCATTACTATGTTGAGTAGAAGTGGTAGGAGTGGCATTCTTGTCTTGTTTCTAAATGAAATGGAAATCTTTTAGCTTTTCACTGTAGACTATGGTGTGAGTTTATCATTTATGACCTTTACTGCATTGATCATTTTTTTCATGGAAGGCTGTTGAATTTAAATTTTTTTTGCATCTGTTGAGATGACCATCTGATTTTCTTCCTTCATTCTGTTTATCTGTATTATCACATTTATTAATTTTCTTATGCTAAACCATCTTTGCATCCCAGAGATAAATCCCACCTGACTGTGGTCTAGTATTTTGTTTTGACTTTTTCATCTTTGTTCACAGGGATATTGGCCTGTAATTTTTTTTCAAGTCTGTGAGCTTTCTCTCTCTCTTTCTTTCTTTCTCTCTTTCTCTCTTTCTCTCTTTCTCTCTTTCTTTCCACAGGCACAGTGGATAGTGAGAGAGAGAGAGACAGAGAGAAATGTCTTCCTTTGCCGTTGGTTCACCCTCCAATGGCCGCCACGGCTGGCGCGCTTCGGCCGGCGCACCGTGCTAATCTGAAGGCAGGAGCCAGGTGCTTCTCCTGGTCTCCCATGGGGTGCAGGGCCCAAGCACTTGGGCCATCCTCCACTGCCTTCCCGGGCCACAGCAGAGAGCTGGCCTGGAAGAGGGGCAACCGGGACAGAATCTGGCACCCTGACGGGGACTAGAACCTGGTGTGCCGGTGCCACTAGGTGGAGGATTAGCCTAGTGAGCCACGGCGCTGGCCAATGAGCCTTCTTTCAATCCTGCAGAGTCTAGCTGACTGCAGATCTGACACTAGCTCTCTGGGGATCGAAACAAACCTATGGAGCTGGCTACAGTCAGAAGGGCGAGGCACCCAGAGCATTGGGGATACCTGCAGGTCAGATGTGAGAGAGGAGTTTGCAAGAGAGGAGTCTTCATAGGTTCAGAGGAGGGACTCCTTGATGGAGTTCAGGAAGTGGTCAGTAGGACTCAAGGTTCTTTATTGAGTTTGGGGCCCTGATTGCTATGAGTCCCTACCTGTCTTACCTATTTCCAGACTCTCCCAGCCACTCAACCATGCTGATTCCTTGTGTATCCTGGCTGAGCCAAGAATGAGGTGGACACCTGGGGCAGCACCCACAACAGTTGAAGTGGCTGTGCTCACTGACTTCCATCTTTACCTGTGAAAAGAATGAGGGGCCCAGAGCTGAGGGAGGGCGTCTTTCTTGGCACTGAGCTGTGCTGCCTTGGTGGTTGAGGACAGGTGGTGATTCAGGTACAGTGAAGTGAAACTTCATCTGACCCTCTTTATTGTGTATTTTCTTGGATTTTTGTTGTTGTTGTTCCAGTGGTGTGCTTGACTTCTCCACTGAGCTCTGGTACTCCCCACAAACTTGGACATCCACAAGTGGTTGTCCATTTCGTGCATTGTAGATGATGCCAGAAAACTTGTATTCAGCCTTTTGACTGACATTCTTGTTTCTTTCTCTTTATTCCTCTTCAAGTAAGGCAAGTCATAGCTAAACTCAGAAAAGGTGTGTCCATTGGCTTTTGCCCTTCTATGGTGGCTGAAGTCTCTTTCTAGGTCTGCAATGAGAGGGTAGGCTGGGGAGCACTGTATCCTGTCCAATTTCCAGATCCCAGCATGTTCTCACACAGTGCACCTCTGATAGATTGAATTGATACCTTCTATCATGTTGCATGGTTCACTTATCCTCTGAATCAAAGTTGCATATAAAAAAATTAAAATGAATTCACTAGGTTTTTTTTTTTTTTTTTTTTTTTTTTTTGACAGGCAGAGTTAGACAGTGAGAGAGAGATAGAGAAAAAGGTCTTCCTTCTGTTGGTTCACCCCCCCAAGTGGCCACTACAGCCAGCGCACTGAGCCGATCCGAAACCAGGAGCCAGGTGCTTCCTCTTGGTCTCCCATGGGGTGCAGGGGCCCAATCACTTGAGTCATCCTCCACTGCCCTCCCGGGCCACAGCAGGGAGCTGGACTGGAAGAGGAGCAACCGGGACAGAATCTGGCACCCCAACTGGGACTAGAACCTGGGGTGCAGGCGCCACAGGTGGAGGGTTAGCCTATTGAGCCACGGCGCCAGCCTTGAATTCACTGTTAGGAGGTTACTCCAGTTGCCACCCCATCCAATAGTACTTTACTCACAGAGAAAATGTTCCTAAACTGCAACAGGCACAAAGGTACAAGTTTATACCTAGAGAAAATCAGCTGTAATGAGAATGATGAAGACCATGATTGACAATGGTGATGGCAATTTTTATTAAGCATTTTATTGCAAATACAATAAAGTTCCTAGCTAACTCATAGATACTTGAATCATCAACTCCTCAAGCAAGAAGTCACTGTATCATAACTGTCATGCTCTCAGTAAGAATATACCTCCTGTGTGTACATCAGCACTTGTGTTGGCTCTTTCAGTCTTCGTTGAGCCACTCTGGAGATTCAAAGTCTAGACATTCACTCTGTCTGCTAAGCTTGACTAGACAATGCATCAGCTAGGGGAACATATTTGTTAATAACAACAACAAAAGGAAATTATTTGAAAGGTGGAGTTATAGAGACAGAGAGAGGGAGAGCTACATCTTCCATTCTCTGGTTCACTCCCCAAATGGCCACATGATTGGGGTTGGACCATGCTGAAGCCTGGAGCTAAGAACTTCATCTGAGTCTCCCACGTGGGTACAGGGTAACAAGGAGTTGGGCCTTCTGCTGCTGCTTTCCTGGGCACATTAGCAGGGAGCTGGAGCAGAAGTGGAGCAGCTGGGACTCAAATCAGCACCCATATGGGATGGCAGTATTGCAGGAGGCGGCTTAACCCATTATGCCACAACCCTGGCCCCAACAAGAGCAATTTAAAATTAACAGAAAGAGATTTCAGTAACAGTTATGGAAAACTGAAGATATTCAGAATGTAAAACCAGAAAGTTTTTAAACTATTACCTCCAATTAGTTCAACATTGTCATATATCCTTACTAAAGACAAATTAAGATTAAGAAAAAAAAAGAGGAAGTGTTGAATGTGAGGCAGAATCCTACTAAATACTCAACTAGCCTAGCCTTTAAAAGCTAGTCTTAGGCAGGCACAAGTTCCAAGCATGTTGGGATCTCAGCACTAGGCTAGCTTGCATGGGCAGAGGTGGGCTGTAGAAACTCACCAAGGCACAGGGTTGAGTTCCCTGATGGGCCAGGCCCAGTTTGTGTAGTTAACCCCAGAACTGACCTGGACTTGTGCTAGTATTAAAGGTGGTTCAGCTTAGCAGGGAGAGCATAACAACAGAACCACGGCGGTATCCTGGTTACCAGTGCTATAGCTGCTTAACAACAACATCTCAGCCAGTTTCTGGAGGACATCATCTCTGGGGAGCAATGGATGGAAAGAACTAGGCAGCTTACCAGAACCTTGGCCAATGGAACAAAAGTTCAGGGAAGGCTCAAGTCCTTGTGCAAATAAGATCAACTGGGAATCCCACAGACCAAGACAAGATTAGGAGAGGTCAGGTGCCCATATAAGGGTTTTCTTTAGCAGATTTATTCCATATCTCAGCATCAGATAAATAAACCTACTCACTATGGATGCCTAAACAGGATTAACTGGAAAATTCAGTAGAGCTTCCTTAGCCTGTGGCTAAAGGTCCTCATTGCCTAGGGCTAAGTGTCAGGAAACCATTCTGTTTATAATGGGATTTGCCTATTAAAAGGATGACAAAGTATTGAGACAAGACAGGAATCCTGCTCTGAGAGATCATGCATACGGAGTTCTACAAATAGCCCTAAAGAAGTCATCTGACTGCATGACTGCTGCTCACAGTGTGGTGTACCCAGCTTGCTACACTTGAAGGGAACACCATGCAATCTGCAGCAGGCGCATCTGTTCAATACCATCATCAGTGACCCAGCAAAGGACACTCTGGCTTCTCTGCGAATGGTCTGATACCTCGGCCATTCTTTTAATTTATTTGCTTCTTATTTATTAATGTGTTACAAATATAAATCAGATATGCTTATAAAAATCTGTGGCAACAGGAGTCTTCATACACATATGATGATAGGCAATGGAAAAAAGTGAGATGATTCCTGAAGGTGTGGTCTTTGCGATCTCACTATATAACTAGATATAATCTCTCTAACCCTGTCTTGTTTTCCCAGCATCAGCATCTTGTCTCCCCTTGGGTAACTTCAGGTGTAGCCAAACAAAACTCATAACCTTTCCCATAATTACTCATCATTTTCATATTTAATTTTATCCTGTCCTGCTCTTCACTCAAACTTGACCATTCTTTGTCACCCTGCATAAATAAATGATCACTTTATTCCAACAGTTCAAAGCTCGGATTCTTTATGAAGCTAGTCCTGCTTAACTTCTCCGGTATGCCATTACTCTTCAACATGTATTTTAGTCCACTGCAATATAAACAAGGAGTATGAGGAAGGGAGACATAGTTTCTTAGAGAAGGTAAATTTGAATTGACCTGCAAGTAGTAATATAGGAATCCCATATAGGATCATCAGTTCAAATCCTGGCTGCTCTAGTGCCCGGGAAAGCAGCGGAAAGTGGCCCAAGTACTTGGACCCCTGCCATCCATGTAGAAAACCTGGGTGGAGTTCCAGGCTCCTGGCTTTGGCATGGCCCAGCCCTAGTTGTTGTGAGCATTTGAGGAATGAACCAGTAGACAGAAGATCTCTCTCTCTCTTTCTCTCTCTCTCTGCTCCCCCCACCCTGAACCCCCATCATTCTGCCTTTCAAATATATAAAAATAAATCTTTTTTTAAAAAAGAAATCAATGGTATTCTTCTTTCCTTTATATCATGAATTTACCTATTAAACAACTTGGCATTCAGTTTAATTTGGCTCAAATTCAGATATGGAAACAATAAAACCTATGGCACCCCTCAAAAATATGAAGAAATAAGAATTCAGCTCTTTGTGGACCTGTAGGTATATAATAATGATTTTGCTAGCTTTACAAAATTATTATTATCCAAATTTCTGTCTTCCATGGTACACATTAACAGGCTCCTCTGATTATTCGATGTGTTTATCAGCTGTGTCTTTATTAAGTAAAGAAAAAAATACAGAATATGTTTTCTCTGCATAAATCTTTCCCTCCATTCTAGGCAGGCTGCAATTAACAGCCAAAGCAATATTGAAAGGGGCTTAGAAAGAACAATCAAATATGTGTGAATTATATGTATGAACTGAGTTTAATTAAATCTCTTTGCTGAGAGAAATGGAAGCGCTAACAGTTACTCACACTTCTCAGCTGCTCAAAGCAAGCCCCCAGTGGATCCCTCTGACAGGAACTGCACAAGGTGGAGATTCTGCCCCTGGGCAAACCTGCTCATGCCGCACTCCAGACCAACTCAGGCCACTCACTGGGCAGCATTTCCAGCCCTTGTTTGTGGTGTGGCTATGTCAGGACAAGTTAATTAGCCTAACCCCTTAAATCAGTGCATTGTTTCATCAGACATAGTTTGGCTAATTTTGGTAGACAATCAGAAAGTATACCTTATATACACATCAACTCTGTTTCTCATCTTTCCCTTTACAATAAAATTTTTATTTCTGCAAAGCCTTCAAGTATTCCAAATATGAGTTTTATTTCAGAACTCTAAATTCCCTGTTTGCTTGACTCAGGAAGTCACTGTGTTCATTACCTGGAGGGGACATTTTTCAGCAAATGAAACTTAGCGTTCATACCAAGGGCTTAGGCTTCGAATCTGGCATTTCCTCGGAATTACTGGCTTCTTGCTCAAGCCCTCAGAGCAGACACAAACCACCGTGGCCGTCCACTGTGGCGTAGATGTGGGGAGTCCCAGCCAAGCACTACCTGCGCTTCTTGAGGAGGATTTTGGTTTTGCCTGCAGATGCCCCTGTCTCCCAATTCAGGTTAAGACGGGGCAGCCCTTGTCTGAGTGATGAACTGCTTAGGCCGCTCAACTTTCACAACTGAGAGGCAGACATGAGCCCCACAAATGTTACTGGTATTACAAATGTCTTTAATCAGCAGCCACTGCTGCCAAAATGGCCTGTGCGGACACCGCTTTCACCAATACTTCTGCCCTGCCCTCCAGATTCCTTCCCAGTGGAAGAATCCCAATAGCATAACATTCTGGCTTCTCCCTGCCTCAAGGAGCTGTTCTGATTGGGGAGCTTGAAAGCAAAACCAGAATCTACGTAGGCCAAACTCCTCTGCTCACCTGGGAGAAGGTCAGCTGTTCTTTCCTGCTCCTCCTGAGCCCTTTGCAGGAGGCCTTCCCGGCTCCAGGGCTCCCAGACACTGTATGGATTTGTCTCTTCATTTCCAGGGTTCACTTAGAGGCCGGATTTCCAAAAATCAGCCACCGGAATAAGAAGGAGACATTGGTGTTCTTCCTCTGCTGTGAATTTTATATTCCAGTCCTTTCAGAATGTGATTGGTTAAAAAGGAGTGTCATTTATTAGGCCTGATCTAACACCCAACAACAAGTAAAGCTGGACTGAGAAAAGTTCCACTGAACAAAGATGGACTTGCAAGCCATCACTCATTCCTTGGGGTTGGGAGCATTCTAGCCCAGTGTCACATTACATTAACAACATGTCTACAGCATGTTAACATTGGGCCCTCTCAGAATTGTCTCTGCTGAGTCAAACCTAATGTCAACTGCTAACTGCAAGTCACTGAGAGAAAAGGGTAACCACATAACATGTATCTGCTGACCATGGATGGCAACATTGTCTATGTCCATTATTCAATCCCCCTCTTGTTTATTCTATGCAATCAATTTACTTAAACAGGAGAATATTTTCTTTACCCTAAAATCGGTATATTTACTTAGCAAGATAAGGATAACTATGTAACCTATCGCATTTCTCTGTTTTGACTTCACTATGAGGAAACTCCTGGACCAGTGTACTGTCCAGGCATGTAACTGTAGCATCCAATATGAACAGCATTCTTGCTTCGTTCTTTTCATAGCTTTAATTTCTTTTTTTAAACTTTAATTTAGTAAATATAAATTTCCAAAGTACAGTTTATGGATTACAATGGCTTCCCCCCCCCATAACTTCCCTCCCACCTGCAACCCTCCCATCTCCCACTCCCTCTCCCATTCCATTCACATCAAGATTCATTTTCAATTATCTTTATATACAGAAGATCGGTTTAATATATATTAAGTAAAGATTTCATCAGTTTGCACCCACACAGAAACACAAAGTGTAAAATACTGTTTCAGTACTAGTTATAGCATTAATTCACATTGGACAACACATTAAGAACAGAGATCCTGGGGAGGGTTGCGGGTGGGAAGGACGTTATGGGGGGGAAGCCATTGTAATCCATAAGCCGTACTTTGGAAATTTATATTCATTAAATAAAAGTTAAAAAAAAGAAAAGAAAAAAAAAAAAAAAAAAAGAACAGAGATCCTACATGGGGAGTAAGTACACAATGACTCCTGTTGTTGACTTATCAATTTGACACTCTTGTTTATGGCGTGAGTAATCTCCCTAGGCTCTAGTCATGAGTTGCCAAGGCTATGGAAGAATTTGAGTTCGCCGACTTTGATCTTATTTAGACAAGGTCATAGTCAAAGTCGAAGTTCTCTAAAACCCTTCAGAGAAAGGTACCTCCTTCTTTGATGACCTGTTCTTTCCACTGGGATCTCACTCACAGAGATCTTTCATTTAGGTCTTCTTTTTTTTTTTCCAGTCTTGGTTTTCCATGCCTAAAATACTCTCATGGATCTTCAGCCATATCTGAATGCCTTAAGGGCTGATTCTGAGGCCAGAATGCTGTTTAGGACATCTGCCATTCTATGAGTCTGCTGTGTATCCCACTTCCCATGTTGGATCATTCTCTCCCTTTTTTATTCTATCAGTTAGTATTAGCAGACACTAGTCTTGTTTGTGTGATCCCTTTGACTCTTAGACTTATCAGTATGATCAATTGTGAACTAAAATTGATCACTTGGACTAGTGAGATGGCATTGGTACATGCAACCTTGATGGGATTGTATTGGAATCCCCTGGCACATTTCTAACTCCACCATTTGGGGCAAGTCAGCTTGAGCATGTCCCAAACTGTACATCTCCTCCCTCTCTTATTCCCACTCTTATATTTAACAGGGATCACTTTTCAGTTAAATTTCAATACCTAAGAATAATTGTGTGTTAATTACAGAGTTCAACCAATAGTATTAAGTAGAACAAAAAAAAATACTAAAAGGGATAAAGTATTACATTGTACATCAACAGTCAGGACAAGGGCTGATCAAGTCACTGTTTCTCATAGTGTCCATTTCACTTCAAGTTTCCTTTTAGGTGCTCAGTCAGTTGTTACCAATTGGGGAGAACATATGATATTTGTCCCTTTGGGACTGGCTTAATGCACTCAGCATGATGTTTTCCAGATTCCTCCATTTTGTTGCAAATGACTGGATTTCATTGTTTTTGACTGCTGTATAGTATTCTATAGAGTACATGTCCCATAATTTCTTTATCCAGTCTACTGTTGATGGGCATTTGTGTTGATTCCAGGTCTTAGCTATTGTGAATTGAGCTGCTATAAACATTAAGGTGCAGACAGCTTTTTTGTTTGCCAATTTAATTTCCTTTGGGTAAATTCCAAGGAGTGGGATGGCTGGGTTGTATGGTAGGGTTATCTTCAGGTTTCTGAGGAATCTCCAGACTGACTTCCATAGTGGCTTAACCAGTTTGCATTCCCACCAACAGTGGGTTAGTGTCCCTTTTTCCCCACATCCTCACCAGCATCTGTTGTTGGTAGATTTCTAAATGTGGGCCATTCTAACTGGGGTGAAGTGAAACCTCATTGTGGTTTTGATTTGCATTTCCCTGATTGCTAGTGATCCTGAACATTTTTTTATGTGTCTGTTGGCCATTTGGATTTCCTCTTTTGAAAAATGTCTATTGAGGTCCTTAGCCCATCTCTTAAGTGGGTTGTTTGTTTTGATGTTGTGGAGTTTCTTGAGCTCTTTGTAGATTCTGGTTATTAACCCTTTATCTGTTGCATAGTTTGCAAATATTTTTTCCCATTCTGTCGGTTGCCTCTTCACTTTCCTGTTTCTTTTTGCAGTACAGAAACTTCTCAATTTGATGCAATCCCAAATGTTAATTTTGGCTTTGACTGCCTGTGCTTCTTGGGTGTTTTCCAAGAAGTCTTTGCCGGTACCTATATCTTGCAGGGTTTCTCCAATGTTCTCTAATTGTTTGATGGTGTCAGGTCATAGATTTAGCTTTAATTTCTAACTACTGGCCGGTGCTGTGGCTCACTAGGCTAATCCTCCGCCTTGCGGCGCCGGCACACCGGGTTCTAGTCCCGGTCAGGGCGCCGGATTCTGTCCCGGTTGCCCCTCTTCCAGGCCAGCTCTCTGCTGTGGCCAGGGAGTGCAGTGGAGGATGGCCCAAGTCCTTGGGCCCTGCACCCCATGGGATACCAGAAGAAGTACCTGGCTCCTGCCATCGGATCAGCGCGGTGCGCGGGCCGCAGCGCGCTGGCTGCAGCGGCCATTGGAGGGTGAACCAACGGCAAAGGAAGACCTTTCTCTCTGTCTCTCTCTCTCACTGTCCACTCTGCCTGTCAAAAAAAAAAAAAAATCTAACTACTAATTAAATAACATTCACAAAATAAGTTTTACAGACTGCCTTAAATTCTTTAAAATAGGAGTCAGGTACAGTTGAAATAAACAGAAAAATAAAAATGGAAGACTTCTGGTTTCTGGTCTAGCATGTAAGGACCTTAAGAAGACATCACTTCTGAACTCACAAAAACAACAACAACAACAAAAAGGTAGACAGACTTAAAATCAACAACTCTTCTTAGATCTGCCAGAGACGTGAGCTCACCACGAAGTAGGTGCAGCTGTGTAACTTACCAAAGCAGAAACCCGAAAGCTGGACCTTGCACCAGTGAAGGGACAGGAAAACTTAATCAGGATGTGAATTGCTGGAGGCTCAGTGTGGATGAGTCAGGTTTCAAAAACTCCCAGGGAACCCAGTCTTGGGGAGGAGGGGCACGCACATTTTTGTGAGTTTTACTGCCAAGAAACCTACCAGATTTTCACATTGAAGACTGGAAAAAGAAAATCCTCTTGTGGCCATTTGGGGAGTGAACCAGCAGATGGAAGACTTTTCTCTCTCTCTACTTCTCCTTTTCTCTCTGTGTAACTCTTTCAAATAAATAAATAAATCTTTATAAAAAAAAAAAAGCAGTTTGAAGCCATAAAGCAAACATCAGAAGAACCAAACTCAGACATGGCAGACATGGCAGAATTATCAGAGCAAGAACTTAAGAATAAATTAATAAGCTTAAAAATGTAATAGAAAAAGTAGACAATATATAAGAACACATGGCTAATATAAACTGTAAGAAACAAAAGTACATACTAGAGGCCGGCGCCGCGGCTCACTAGGCTAATCCTCTGCCTAGCGGCGCCGGCACACTGGGTTCTAGTCCCGGTCGGGGCTCCGGATTCTGTCCTGGTTGCCCCTCTTCCAGGCCAGCTCTCTGCTGTGGCCAGGGAGTGCAGTGGAGGATGGCCCAGGTGCTTGGGCCCTGCACCCCATGGGAGACCAGGAAAAGCACCTGGCTCCTGGCTCCTGCCATCGGATCAGCACAGTGCGCCAGCTGCAGCGCGCCGGCTGCGGCGGCCATTGGAGGGTGAACCAACGGCAAAAGGAAGACCTTTCTCTCTGTCTCTCTCTCTCACTGTCCACTCTGCCTGTCAAAAAAAAAAAAAATACATACTAGAAATCAAAAAACACTGTAACAGAAAAAAATACTTTGCTAGGCTCATCAAAAGTTGGACATTGTGGAGGAAAGAGTAAGCCTGAAGAAATGCCAGCAGAAACTTCCAAAACTTAAGTGAAAAGAGGAAGATAGAAGAATAATAAAAAAAAAGGGAATAGAAGATCCAAGAACTGTGGGACAAATACAAAAGGTAAAACATAGATGTCATAGGAATAAGAAGGAAAAGAAAGGAAAGACACAAGTATTTGAAGAAATAATGACTGAGTCTTTCCAAAAGCAATGATAGTCCCACATCACAGATCCAGAAAGCTCAGAGAACACCAAGTAGGATAAGTACCAAAAAATCTACAATAGGCATATCATATTCAAACTGAAAAAAAAAAAAAAAGATAAAATCTTGAAAGAGGCCAGAGAGGAGAAACTTTACTATAAGGAGAAAAGGAAGCTGATACGGTACAGCGGGTTAAGTGACTGCCTGCAATTCCAATCTAACTCCCTGCTAATGCACCGAAGAAAGCAGCAGAAGATGGTTTCAGTGCTTAGGTCCCTGCCATCCACCTGGGAGACCTGGATAGAGTTCCAGGCTCCTGGCTTCAGCCTGGCCCAGTCCCAGCTGTTGCAGCCATTTAGAGAGAGAACTAGTAAATGGAAGTTCTTCTAGCTCCCCTGCACTGCCCCCACTTCACTCCTTCTTTCCCTCTCTATCTCTAACTCTGCCTTTCAAATAAATGAGTAAATAAATCTTTGGCTAAAGAAAGAAAGAAGAAAGGAAAGAATTACATTGAGTTTCTTTTCAGAAACTATACAAGGAAGATGAGAATAGCGTGAAATAATTCAAGTATGGAAGCAAAAATACCACCAACCTAGATTTCTTTTTTTTTTTTTTAAGATTTATTTCATTATTTGAGAGGCAAAGTTACAGAGAGAGAGACAGACAGACAGAAAGAGAGGTCTTCCATCTGCTGGTTCACTCCCCAAATGGCTGCACTGGCCAGAACTGTGCTGATCCAAAGCCAGGAGCCAGGAGCTTCTTCCAGGTCTCCCATGTGGGTGCAGGACCCCAAGCATTTGGGCCATTTTCCACTGCTTTCCCAGGCACATCAACAGGAAGCTAGATCAGAGGTAGAACAGCTAGGGACTCAACTGTTACCCATATAGGATGCTGGCACCGCAGGCGGAGGCTTAACCTACTATGCCACAGAGCCAGCCCCAACTTAGAATTCTGTCTCCAGCAAAATGATCCCTCACAAGTGGAGGAAGCAGCATTTTAGATGCTGTTTGGCATTCCACCACCTATACTGGAGTGCCTGGATTTGAGTTTGCTCTTTTCAATAAGACCTTTCTTTTTCAAAAGGTCCCTCTCCCTGAGCCACTTGGCTGCAAGAGCTGTCTCTGTTCACTGCAACAGAACTGCTAAAAATAGCCTTCTCCTTTTGTCCATCTGCCTCATACTTTGTCAGCAAGTTCCCGGGGTCACTCTCAGCTGGAACACTAACCAGGGAGGCCTTACAAGGTAACAGAGCAGGAACCTGCAAACACAGGCCTTTTTTTAATTAAAAAAAAATTTATTTAAGGTATACAAATTTCATGTATTTCATATATACAGATTGAGGAACATAGTAACATTTTCTCCAGCCTACTCTCCCTCCCACTCATGATCCCACCCTTTGTCCTCCTCCATCTCCTATTCCCATTCTTATTTTTAACCAAGATCTATTTTATACTCATAAGATTAACCCTACACTAAGTAAACAGTTCAACAAATAGTATGAAGGAAAAAAAAAAAAGCCAGCACTGCTGCTCAACAGTGAGACAAGGGCTGTAAACAATCTCTGTGTCAATTTCAATCCTATGGATTACCTTTTAGGTGCTGTATTAGTTACCACAGATAAGGGAGAACATATGGTATTTGTCTTTTGGAGACTGGCTTATTTCACTAAGCACAATAGTTTACAGTTGCATCCATTTTGTTGCAAATGACAGGATTTCAATTTTTTCAACCACTGTTTAGTATTCCGTAGTGTATATATCCCATAATGTCTTTATCCAGTCTTCAGTTGGTGGACATCTGGGTTGATTCTCTACCTTTTGTGAACTGAGCTGCAATAAACATGAGGGTATGGATCACACTTTCATATGCTAATTTCTTTTTGTCTGGGTAAGTTCCCAAGAGTAGGATGGCTGGGTCATATGGTAGATCTATACTGAGATTTCTAGGGCATCTCCATACTGTCTTCCACAGTGGCTGCACCAGTTTACATTCCCACCAACAGTAAATTAGGGTTCCTTTTTCCCCACAGCCTGGGTATTCTGTGTTTTTCTCAGATCCATTCATTCCAGAGCTTTTATATTAATCCTTTTCCTATGTTCATGATGCTCTGCCTTATAAGAACTTTACAGATCCAAGGAGGGACTGCCCTCCAGGTCTACCCAGATAGCAACCCCTTCCTTTCACATGCGAACCAAACCACTCAGAGCCTGAACTCACCAGCCATCTCCCTCCCACCTCCTACACCAATCCAGTATTTCCCCTGCCCTCAGTCACCCCAAAGCCAGGGAAAAGGCAACCAAGGACCACCCCATAGCCCAAAGCCCACCAGAATTATTCTAAGTAGCCAATCCATGTCCTGCCTTGCCTTTCCCTTGCTCCTGTTTGCCTCCTGACCAAAGCTGGTTTGTCCCATGGCCTTGTAGCATGGCATGGCCCTTCTCTTGGGGGAATGTTAAGTAATGAATTCTTTCAGCAGCCCTAGCCTCCGTGTGTTAGCACTCAGTGACCTCTGTCAATTAAAATCTCATTGGTAAAATGGACACTAGGACTCTTCAAAAATTCTGTTTCTGAAAGACAGTGTCCTCCTCTGGTCACATCCTTATTTTGTAACCTGGCTTCTAAGCAGGATGTCCATTTTTGCATCTGCTTTTCAGAAGCAATTATAACCTGTTGGGGCCAGCGCTGTGGCGCAGTGGGTTGAAGTGGCTCCTGGCTTCAGATCAGCTAAGCTCCGGCCATTGCAGTCATTTGGGGAGTGAACCAGCAGATGGAAGACCTCTCTCTCTCTTTCTGGCTCTACCTCTCTCTGTAACTGTCTTTCAAATAAAATAATAAATCTTTAAAAAAAAAAAAAACCCTGTCCCCATGTTTCTAGGCACTAGATCTGAGTACACAACAAAGAAGAACATAGCCACTGACTCATATAGCCTGACCAATCTTGCAGGTGTTCCTAAGCCTCTAAGTTTTAATCTTTTGTCAAACTATTGTAAAATTAAAATGGATGAAGATGTACAATATTTAACACTAAGTTGTAAAAAGAACTCTGCTGTCATTGCTATATATCTTGATGCAAAGAATGTACAGTGGGAAAATGTGAAGGAGAAATAAGGATGTTCTCAAACAAAAATTGAGGAAATTTGTTCACAGTAGACCTGCCTTGTAAGAAATACTAAAAGAAATCTTCAGAAAACTGATATAGATCAGAAACTCAGATTTAATAAAAGGAAGGAAGAGTGCAAGAGAAGAATAAGTGAAGGTAAAATAAATGCAATCTTTTATGTTTCTTAGTCTTAAAAGAAAATAATTAATTTCAGATAAAGCAGACTTCAAAGTAAAATTACTAAGGATCAGAACTCTGCCTTTCAAATAAATAAATAAATCTTTAAAAAAAAAAGAAGACTCAACTATATTTTATATACAAGAATCCCACTTTAAATATAAAGAAACAGATTCTTTACAGCAAAGTAAACAGTCAGGAAAGTGAAGAAGCAACCAACTGAATGGGAGACATTATTTGCAAACTATACAACAGATAAAGGATTAACAACTAGAATCTATAAAATGATCAAGAAACACCACAGAATCAAAACAAACAACCCAATAAAAAGATGGGCCAAGGACCTTAACAGACATTTTTCAAAAGAGGAAATCCAAATGGCCAACAAACACATGAAAAAATGCTCAGGCTCCCTAGCCATCAGGGAAATGCAGATCAAAACCACAATGTTTCACCTCACTCCGGTTAGAATGGCTCACATACAGAAATCAGCCAACAACAGATGCTGGTGAGGATGTGGGGGAAAAGGGACACTACTCCACTGTTGGTGGGAATGCAAACTGGTAAAGCCACTATGGAAGACAGTTTGGAGAGTCCTCAGAAACCTGAATGTAGCACTACCACAGGACCCAGCCATCCCACTCCTTGGAATTTACCCAAATGGAATTAAAGGGGAGAAAAAAAGAGCCATTTGCACCTCAATATTTGTTGCAGCTCAATTCACAATAGCTAAGACATGGAAGCAACCTAAATGTCCATCATCGGATGACTGGATAAAGAAACTGTGGGATATGTACTCTATGGAACACTATACAGCAGTAAAAAACAATGAAATCCGGGCATTCACAACAAAATGGAGGAAGCTGGAAAACATCATGCTTAGTGAAATAAGCCAGTCCCAAAGGGACAAATGTCATATGTTCTCCCTGATCAATGGCAACTAAACGAGCATCTAAAATGATACCCATTGAAGTGAAATGGACACTATGAGAGACAATGACATGATCAGCCCTTGTCTAGACTGTTGAGGAACAACTTACTATTTTATTCCTTTTAGTATTTTGTTGTTGTTGTTGCTCAGTTTGTTCTACATAAGACCACTGGTTGAACTCTGTAATCAATTCACAATCATTCTTAGGCATTTAAAAATTAACAGAAAAGTGATCTCTGTTAAACATAGGAGTAGGAATAAGAGAGGGAGGAGATATATAGCTTGGCACAGGCTCACTCGGACTTACCTCCAGTGGTGGAACTAGAAATGTGCCAGGGGATTTCAACTCAATCTTATCAAGGAGACTTGTACCAATGTCAGCGCACTTGGTAAAGTGATAAGTATAAGTACACAACCGATCAAAGAAGATAGGGTAAGTGTTGAAGAGATTTTACAAACAAGACCAGTGTAAGCAAATAATGAAGGACAGAATTAAAAGGGAGAGAATGGTCCTGCGGGGGAAGCAGGACACACAGCAGACTCATAGAATGGCAAACGCCCAAAACAGCACTCCGGCCTCAGAATCAACCTTTGGGGCATTCGGATCTGGCTAAAAGGTCCATGAGAGTCTCACAGGCATGGAAAGCCACGACATGGTGGCAAAAACAATCTAAATGAAAGATCCTGGTGAACAAGACCCCAGCAGAAGGAACAAGCCATCAAGGAGGGAGGCGCCTTTCTCTGAAGGGAAGAAGGAACCTCCACTGTGATACAGCCTTGACTAAACAAGTTCAGAGTTGGTGAACTCAAGGGGCTTCCATAGCCTGGACAGCTCATGGCAAGAGTCTCGGGTGATTGCTGACGCCATAAATACGAGTGCCAATTGTTAAATCTACAACAGGAGTCACTAGGTACAGGCTCCCCACGTAGGATCTCTGTCCTTAATGTGGTTTACTATGAAACTTAAAAACAACACTACTAGTCAAACAATACCCTATGCCTTATGCGGTTGTGTGAGGGCAGCCTGTTGAAATCCTTGCTTAGTATATACTAAGTTGATCTTCTGTATATGAAGGTGATTGAAAATGAAACTCGATGAAGGGCAGGGATGGGAGAGGGAGTGGGAGAGGGGAGGGCCGCGGGAGGGCGGGAGGTTGGTGGGGGGAAGCCACAACAATACAAAAGTTGCACTTTGTAAATTAACATTTATTAAATAATAAAAAAAAAAAAGAAATCAAGGTTAAAAAAAAAAGACAAACAGGAGGAGGAGGAATGTGGATTTTATTAAATCTTCTCTTAATTCAACTGCACTCATTAAAGTTGACAAAATAAAAATCTTTTAAAACAGGACGGCGCCGCGGCTCACTAGGCTAATTCTCCACCTTGCGGCACCGGCACACCAGGTTCTAGTCCCGGTCAGGGCGCCGGATTCTGTCCCGGTTGCCCCTCTTCCAGGCCAGCTCTCTGCTGTGGCCCAGGAGTGCAGTGGAGGATGGCCCAAGTCCTTGGGCCCTGCACCCCATGGGAGACCAGGAGAAGCACCTGGCTCCTGGCTTCGGATCAGTGCAGTGCGCCGGCCGCAGCGCGCCAGCCGTGTCGGCCATTGGAGGGTGAACCAACGGCAAAAGGAAGACCTCTCTCTCTCTGTCTCTCTCTCTCACTGTCCACTCTGCCTGTCAAAAAAAAAAAATCTTTTAAAACAAACAAAAAAAAAAAATAAAGAAACAGATGAAAAGTAAATGGATGCAGGGACCAGTGCTGTGGCGTAGTAGGCTAAGCCTCCACCTGCAGTGCCAGCATCCCAAATGGGTGCCAGTTTGTGTCCCAGCTGCTCCTCTTCCCATTCTACTCTCTGCTAATAGCCCCGGAAGGCAGTGGAATGTGGCCCAACTTCTTGGGCCCCTGCACCTGTGTGGGAGACCTGGAGGAGGCTCCTGGCTCCTGGCTTTGGATCAGCTCAGCTCCAGCCATTGTGACCATTTGGGGAGTGAACCAGCAGATGGAAGACCTTTCTCTCTGTCTCTCCCTCTCTCTGTAACTCTACCTCTCAAATAAATAAATAAAATTTTAAAAAATAATACATGGGAAATCAATTAAAAAAAGTAAACAGATGCAGAATGGTGTATCATACCATTAATCAAAAGAAAGCTGAGGCTGGTGCTGCGGCTCAATAGGCTAATCCTCCGCCTGCAGCGCCGGCACACCGGGTTCTAGTCCCGGTCGGGGCGCCGGATTCTGTCCCGGTTGCCCCTCTTCCAGTCCAGCTCTCTGCTGTGACCAGGGAGTGCAGTGGAGGATGGCCCAAGTGTTTGGGCCCTGCACCTGCCTGGGAGACCAGGAGAAGCACCTGGCTCCTGGCTTCGGATCAGTGCGGTGCACCAGCTGCAGCGGCCATTGGGGGGTGAACCAACGGCAAAGGAAGACCTTTCTCTCTCTCTCTCTCTCTCCCTCTCTCACTGTCCACTCTGCCTGTCAAAAAAAAAAAAAAAAAAGCTGAAGTAGATATATTAATTTCAGATACTGTACACTTCAAAGCAAGTAAAATTAGGGACCAAAAGGGGCATTATATAATGATGAAGGAATTAATCCTCCAAGAACACAAAACAATCCTTAACATGTATGCATCCAACTACAAAGCATTAAAATACACAAGAGGAAGACTGATAGGCCAACAGCTGTGAAAAGATGAGCCCACTATTATAGTTGTAGACTTCAGTACCCTCTGTCAGCAATGGACAGATCCAGCAGTCAGAAGACCGGTAAGACATAGTTGAACTAAACTGTCAATCAACAAGATCTAATTGACATCAACCCAATACTTCATGAAACAGCAGTGAAATATACATTTTTCTCAAATACATAGACTATTCATGAAGAGAGACCACATTCTGGGCCATAAAACACATCTTAACAAAATTAAATGAAGAAATCATATGAAGTCTGCTGTAAGATTGCAGTTTCATTAAAGTAGAAAACAAAACTTAAATTACAAAAACTTGAAGGTTAAACAATATATTTCTAAGTAATGTGAGAGTCAAAGACCTCTCAAGAAAAATATCAAAATATTATAAACCAAATTAAAATAGAATGCAGTAAAGGCAGAGTGCAGAGGGCAATATATAATAATTAAAAGAATATATATATGGGAGTATTTCAAAAAGTTTATGGAAATGGAATTAAAAGATAAGTTGATTTTGGTATAAAAGATTAGGAAACCCAAGCATAATTGTTTTCATAATATGAATTTTCCATGAACTTTTTGAAGATCCTTCATATTAGGAAAAATATATATAAAATCAATAATCTAAGCTTCTCCATTAGAAAATATAAAAGAAGAGCACATTAAATCCAAAGAAAATAGAATCTATTCAAGAAATGATTTTTAAAAACTAGAATAGAAATCAATAAAATTAAGAACAGGAAATCAATAGAGAAAAATTGATAGAACCAAAACTGGTTCTTTAAAAAGATCAATAAAATTGATAAACCTTTATCCAGGTCAACTAAGAAAAATGAGGGAAAAAAATTACTAATAACAAATGAAAGTGAGGTCATTATTATTGATCCCATGAACATCAAATGGATAATAAAAGACAATTATGAACAACTCTGTGCCCACAATTTGATAACACAGAATTGAAATGGACTGACTTTTTGAACCATACAATCTACCAAACCCACACAAGGAGAAATGGATCATTTAAATAGGCCAGTATATAGTAAAGAAATTGAATAATTAATTAGTAATTATTCTGAAATAATTATTCTAAAATAATTCTGAAACATAAAATATTAGACCCAGGTAGGTTTCACTGGTAAATTCTACCACACATTTAAGGGAAAAATCATACCAATTGTCTATAATCTCTTCCAGACAATAGAAGCAGGAGAAATATTTTCTAACTCTATAAGACTAGCCTTACCCTAATACCAAAACCACACAAAGACATAACCAGAAAATAAAGCTATAGAACAATATCTCATGACTATAGGTACAAAAATCCTCAACAAAATATTAGCAGAGTGAGTATTTGGCTTAGCATTTAGGTGTCCATTTCCCAAGTCAGAGTGCCTAGGTTTGGTACCCAGTTCCAGCTCCTGACTCCAGCTTCCCTCTAATGCAGAGTCTGGGAGGCAGCAGTGATGGCTCAAGTAGTTGAGTCCTTGCAATGTACAAGGGAGATCTGGATCGAATTCCTGCCTCCTGGCCTCAGTCTAGCTTTTGGGGAAATGCGCCAGCAGATGGGCTCATGCACACGTGCTCTGTCTCTCTCCCAAATAACTAAATGATTTTTAAAAATTAGCCAATCAAATCCAACAATGCTTAAAAAAGAATTCCGCATCATCACCAAGTGGGATTTATTCCACACATGCATGGCTTGTTCAACATTAGAAATTCAATTAATTGTAATCCATTATATCAACAGGCTAAAGAAGAAACATCACACAATCATATAAAATCCAACCGCAATTCATAATAAAAACTCTGAGTAAGCCAGGAATAGAAGGAAACTTCCTCAATGTGATAAAGAACATCTAACAAAAACCTACTAGACAGTTTCCTGCTCAGCTCAGAAACAAGGCAAGGAAGCCCCCTTTTACTCCTGCTTTTCAAAATCCTATTGGAGGTCCTAGCTGATGTAGTTAGACAAGAGAAGGGAATAAAAGGTACACAGATTGGGAAAGGAGAAGGAAGACAGTCCTTGTAATAGATGACATGATAACCTATGTACTATGTACAAAATTCCAAAGATTCAACCAAAATTCCTAAAATAATTGCTTCAAGACTGCAGGATACTAGGTGTGAACAATTGGAACTTGAAATTCAGTACAATACCATTTTCATTAGCAAACAAAAGACAGAAATAGGTATAAATCTAACATAGTACATATAAGATCTACATGAGGAAACAAAATTTCTGATGAAATAAATCAAAGAAGATTTAAACAAATGGAGAAGTACAAGTGTTTGATGGCATGAAAGGAAAATTCAGTATTGTCAAGGGGTCAGTTCTTCCACACTTTACCTGTAGATTCAATGCAATCCCAAACAAACTCCCAGCAAATTATTTTATGGATACCAACAAAGTGATTCTAAAGTTTATGCAAAGAAGCAAAAGGACCAGAAGAGGCTTATATGATCTGGGAGGCAGGAGGGAAGGCCCTTTAAAAATAAAAGCAAAAGTGGAAGCCATGGCTATAGAGTGACAGAATCGGTCTCAAACGAATTAAATGATGTTGCTACACAGAAAATATACTTGGAGCATTATGTGTGTTTGTGTGTGTGTTGGGGGGGGGGGATTGGTGGGTTTAAGGGTTTTTTTCTTTATAATTTTAAATTTTTCAACTTTTCTATTAAAAGTATTAGTCTCAGAGTCAGAAAAATGCTATTAAATAACAGTAAAATAAAACAGAGGGTTTAACCTGGAAACTTGCATGAACCTCACAACAGAGTTGGCCTGGCATCTGCCTGTGTGCAAATCTCTCAACTTTTTCACAATTTTAATTTACTCCTTGTGTATGTCTTCATTTAATCTTTATCTCCTCCTCTCATGCCCAAATCCTCCAGTCTTATGTTAGAATTAGAGGGAGGTTTAGTTCCTAATGGCCAGGTTTCTAGAATGTACCAGTTAGATAACTTCCTTAGAAGAGTTGAGAGTGTATTATATAGTTCAGAAGAGAAAATTATCCTTGAGAAAGGCATAGATTCCAATTCTACTTAGACATGAGGGCAGGAAATATTCATGGATCTGTTTTCTTCTGGGCTTAGCTTAGCAGCTGTACTGTGAATGAAACATACTAGGCAATCAATCAATTGATGTCTGTGTAGTGCTGGAATGGATCCACAATCTGGTCATAGAGTTTTCATTTGAAACAAAATGATACTGGAGAATTGCTATTTTCTACATTCTTATATTTCAGGGACAGAAATGTGATGAGACTTGGTAATAATGTATATTTAGACCCCATAAACAGTCGATTCAAGTAACTGGTATCTAAGGAAGGAAAATGTAGATCGGCATCACTGAAAAAACAGTATCAATTTATACTCAAGTTTTTGAAAATACAGTATCAGCCAAGTGGAAACTAAATATGCCATGTGGTTATTTTCTAGCCTAGGTATGGTGAACAACATAAATAGAATGTATGAGCCATAATTTTGAGTAATTCTAATTTTCTTAGTACTAGATGTGATTAAGTTGATTATTCCCAAGAGAATACCAAAACCCACCTAATTACAATTGGGAATTCATAAAGCACCTTAGATAAGTTAACAAACTTTATTTTGGCAAATCCTTAGAACAAGACCACAGGATACAAGCTGCCTGAACAATTGGAATTTGCAACTTAAACCATAATACCATTTACATTAGCAAAAATAAAAGAGATAGGTATAAATCTAGCATAGTTTGTACACACCCTATACAAGGAAAATAAAAAAGTCGTATGAAAGAAGATCTAAACAGAGGTATGAGTATTATTTCTCTCGCGAGGCAGAAAATCAGTTCAGTAAATGACATCACCCATGAGGATCCCACAGCCGTCACTGTGGAGCGTCAAGAACTTAATCACCGAGTGTCCTGAGCATTACTAATGTAGATCTTTCCCGGGCTTTGTTGTCCTAACAGCTTCCTCATGCAGCAGGAACACTGGATGTCTTTGTTCAGGTCTGATGTTGGGGATCAGTCAGTTCTGCAAACTTCCATTCTTCTCCATGAAATCCAAAAAGGAAATAATTACTTGACAACAAGCCCCTGAGTTGTTCACTGGATGCACCTTTCAGTTCTGTGGATTTTCTCCCCGCATCCACACACTCAGTGTTCTCTAGCATTTTTCTTTTAAGGCCTAACTAATTAGTCGCTGTGTCTAACTCTGCCTTTCTGTATAGCATAGAATTCCAGGAGGAAAGAACACAGGGGTGTGTGTGTGTGTGTGTGTTGTCATCGGTATTTCAGTATGACACCAGCAGGATTAAAACAACCAAGTAGAACTCAGCAGTCTTCTTCTGGAGTCCACCGTGGCGGAGAGATCCTGTCACAGCATTGCCTTTCCCTGGAAATTACCATTTGCCAAACTACCATTTGAAACAAGGCGGTGATTTAGAAAAAAAAAATCCTCTTCCAAACCAAGGTAATTTTACAGTCCTGTCCTTAAATATATCTTTTTGTTTGGTTTTCAAGACCTGAACCAACTGGTGTTTGTCCAACCATGGGATAGTCCAGTTATGAACTACTGAGGGAAAACCAACCACACAAAACAAAACAAAACTCAGCCTTGCTGATGAACCAGCCTTGTGGGATTGCTGTCCCGTCAGGATTTAGGTCACAGAATCTTCACTGCACGTGTCTGCCATCTGGCCCAGGAAGCAAAACACTCAGGAGACTTCCTGAGCAGTTTGGAACCAGGGTGTCGGAATCAGACACACCCAGGTTTGGATCTCGGTGGGCAGCCTTGAAAGCCCTCTCTCTCTAAATCTCAGATTCCTTATCAGTAAAATAACAGTAGCTGCTTTTCTGTGATCTAAAGTGGGAAGAGGTAAAGAAATTACCGATGCATGGGGGGTCTGAGGAGGTTACGGTCAGGGTCCTTGCTTGTGTTTCTAGTGGTGAGTTCATAGCAGGTTATTACATCATTAAAATAAACAGAGAGGTTTTGGGGATTGAGGTGAAAGCCTCCACTTAGGATACCTGCATCCCATATGAGAGTGCCAGTTCAAGTCCTAGTTCAGGTTTTGCCTCCTCTGCTTCAGATCCAGCTTCCTACTATTACATCCTGGGAGGCAGCAAATAGTGGCTCAAGTGCTTGGGCCCCTGCCACACCAGTAGGAGACCAGGCTGGAGTTCCAGGTTCCCAGCTTCAGCCTCGCCCAGCCCTGGCTGTTGCAGACATCTGGGGAACAAACCAGCAGATAGAAGATCTCTCTCTCTTTGTCCTCCTCCACCCCCATCATTCTGTCTTTCAAGTAGAAATTAAGTAAATAAACATTAAATGTAAATAAATAGACAATGGGTGTGAATCAGCCAAAGATTTTCTAATGTTATTTATTTTTTTATTTGAAATGGAGAGAGAGACAGAGAGAGATTTTCCATCCACTGGTTCACTCCCCAAACATCCACAACAGCTGGAGCCCAAGGCAGAAGCCAGGAGCCCAGAACTCTATCTGAGTCTCCCATGTGGATTGCGGGAACCCAAGTACTTGTTCTGTTGCCTCCCAGGATGCATGTTAACAAGAAGTTAAATCAGAAGTAGAAGTAGAATTCAAATTCAAGCACTCTGATATGGGATGCAAGCATCCCAAGCAGTAGCTTAACTCACTGGACAATGCCCAACCCCAAAGAAGATATAAATTCAATTCTGTGCACTGGTACCCTAATCATAATAACAATAATAGTAATATTTATTTTGCAGGGTTGTCAGACTCAAATACATGTGGTATTTACACATTGCTTGGCACATTGTAACTGTCCAAGAAAGATCCAAGTGGACTTCTAAGACTTCATGGAAAATGGAATTAAAAGATAAATATATTTTAGTGAAAAAAATTTTGAAATAC
Source organism: Oryctolagus cuniculus (assembly GCF_964237555.1). Lineage (NCBI taxonomy): Eukaryota > Metazoa > Chordata > Mammalia > Lagomorpha > Leporidae > Oryctolagus > Oryctolagus cuniculus. Next base: position 48,415,429 of record NC_091444.1, read on the forward strand.
ATGCATACAATGGGTCTTCAAAAAATTCATAGAAAATGCATGTTATTAAAAATTATGCATGGATTTCAAAATTTTTGTTCCAAAATAAACTTATCTATTAATTCCATTTTCCACAAGCTTCGTAAAGTGCTTGTATAGATGCAATTTATATGATGGGGTTGGGTGGGCAGGGATGGGGAAGGATAAAGAACATAGTTCCTATAAAAGTGCCCTGAAGACATGACAATGTTTCAGCAAACAGGAGTCCTTGCTACTTCTTAACCCAAAATTCAGGTTATTCAGGAAATCATATCTGAATGAATAGACTCCCTCTCAAAAACTAGATGGTAAACACATTATTTTAAAGTCTAATCCTAGGGAATATATAACCTAGAGTCCCAGTACTATTTATTTATTATTAAAGATGTATTTATTTATTTATTATTTGGCAGAGTCGCAGAGAGAAGGAGGAGAGACAGAGAAAGGGAGAGATCTTTCATCCAATGCAAGCCAGGAGCCCAGAGCTGGAAATCCATCTACTCGAGTGGCAGGGGCCCAAACATTCAGGCCATCTCTGCTGCTTTCCCAGGCACAATAGCAGAGAGCTGGACTGGAAGCAGAGCTTCTGGGACTCCAACCAGTGCTCACATGGGCTGCTGGTGTTGCAGGTGGTGGCTTAACCTGCTGTACCACAACGCCGGCCCCCCAATACTACTTATATAGTTGTTTATTTATTTGTTTGTTTTATGCATAAAGCATGGTCTTGGCTTAAAGAAGTTCATATTACTCAGGGAAATTCACTATGACGTGGCAATAATTGCAGAACTAGAATGTACTAGAGTGACAGGAATGACAATTCCTTAAGGGTGTCCAAAAAAAAGAGAAGGATTCTTAGAATAAGAAACTGGGCTTCAAGAAAATTTGGTAAAAATTAGATGGAACAAAATCCCATTTTCAAATGAGACAGCTTGCTTTCTTTTCTTTCCAAGACACAGGGACTGTGTCTGCCCCAAAAGCCTGACTTTCCTGTTGGCAAGAAAAGCAGTATGCTCAGGGAGAAAATAAGAACAAGGTGATGGTTTTTCCTCAAGTTATACTAAACGATCTCTCACTGTTTCTCTTTTCTTCAATGCTAATCTAATTTTAAAATAGATCCTAAAATATTCCCTAGGGATGGAGCTGTCAGGGACAGGCCCAGAGTGAAAAGGAAGTGCTGGGCATTGAGCCTCAAACCACGTGAGGAGATGAGCAGCTCTAGGGAAACGGGGACTAGAGAAAGACACGGATAAGACAAAAAGAACTTTAAAAACAATAGGATGGGGTCAGCTGTGGTGCAGCAGGTAAAGAGGCCGCCTGCAGTGCTGGCATCCCATGTGGGCGCCAGTTCAAGTCCCGGCTGCTTCACTTCTGATCCAGGTCTCTGGGAAAGCAGCTGAAGATGGCCCAAGTGCTTGGGCCCCTGCACCTGTGTGGGAGACCCGGAAGAAGCTCCTGGCTCCTGGCTTTGGATAGACGCAGCTCCGGCCATTGCGGCTAATTGGGGAGTGAACCAGTGGATGGAAGACCTCCTTCTCTCTCTGCCTCTACCTCTCCTTCTCTTTTTGTGTAACTCTGACTTTCAAATAAATAAATAAAAATCTTTAAAAAATAAAATAAAAAATAGAAGACACAGTAAAAATAGTGAATATCTTTCTTCACTGGTTAAAAGATGATATGAAAAGAAGCATAATTTTGATAACAGAGTTGTCATTTCAATTAACCAAACTAACCAAAAAATGAACTAAATTGGTCTGAAAAGAAATGAACTTAATTTCATTTCATATGAGATATATATATATATATATAGTTTCACATAATGTAATTTCTCATACAGGTTGAATATGTCTTATCAAAACAAAATTCATTTATGTCTCACATATGCTTTACACACATAGCTTGAAGATAATTTTATGCAATATTTTAATGCACTACATGCATTTTGACTGAAATCTGTCACATGAGGTTAGGTGGGGAATTTTCCACTTGTGTTATCATGTCAGCATCTAAAAGTTGCAGATTTTGAAGCAGTTAGGATTTCAGATTTTCAGATGATGTCTGCTCATCTGTAATACAATCAATGTATTCAACACTGGCAGTTCAATAGAACAAGAAAATCTGCATGAATGACAAATAGTAAATGAATGTTCCTTTCTTCTCTGGAATTCCAATTTTTTAAAAAATAATTTCCCTTATTTTAGTGAATACTCGTTCCAGGAACTATATACTATACTAAATTACAGTTAGTGTAATTATTCAGAAAATAACAGCAATGCTGCTTAAAAGATTTTCTTGTTAAAAAAAATACTATAGAAATTGCTCTTAAATCTGAAATACTGGTATAGAAAAAAGAATTTTGTTTAAACATGTGATATTATAATGATTAGAGATAGTATAAACTGATCTAGATGATCTAATTTTCAACCTTAAACACAATGAAAGAGGAGTTAATGAAGTTAACAAGTTGTAGCTTCAAAAACGTAAGCATAAAAAAACTACTTAAGTTATAAGAATTGCCTCAGAAGTCTCCTAGCATAGAAACAAATTTATTTGCACAAAACTAGCGTGATACTACGAAGAACAAGGTGATATTTGAGAAATGTTACCAAATGCATATTGATCAAATATTTATTATGTTCTTGCTGTGAAGAAGACAGGCTGTCTGCCCTTCCATTGAACTATCTACTCACCCAGGAGAGACAGAAAACAATTCAAGAATTAGATCAATCATATGATTTTGGATTGTACCAAATGTTATGAAAACCAATCGGAAATAGAATGGGTAAAGTGAGGTGCGATTTTAGACACTGTGGTCAGAAAAACTATCTCTGAGGTTATATCTGAGCAGAGATCTGAACGACAAAGAGAAACCAGCCTTATGAACGTCTGAGGGTGTAAAAGCTACATACATCTCATAGTAAGATAGAAAATGAGTGCATGGGTAGATGGATGGTGGATAAGTAGACTAGATAGACAGACATAGATAGGAAATACAATCAAAACACTCCACTCAACACTAAATAGTAAAATAAACTGATCTTTTTAAATTTTTATTTCAATTATACAAGCCTCATATATTTCATATATGCAGATTTCGGAACACAGTGACACTTCTCCCTGCTCCCCATCCATGCTCCAACCCTTCCTCCTCTTCCCTCTCGCATTCTTGCCCTTAATTTTTACAAATATCTATTTTTAGTTTCCTTAATGATTGTCTAGTTAACCCTACTCTAAGCACAAGAGTTCAACAAATATTACGAAGAGAAAAAAAGAAAACAGAACACTGTTCCTCAGTGGGAGACACAAGGGCTATAAACAATCATTGAATCTCAAAATGTGTGTTTCACTTCAATACATTACATTTCAGGTACTCTGTTAGTTACTTTGGATCAGAGAAAACATATGATATCTGTCTTTTGGGACTGGCTTATTTCACCAAGTATAATGGTTTCCAGTTGTGTCCACCTTGTTGTAAAAGACAGGATTTTATATATTTTTTACAGCTTAGTAGTGCTCCATAGTGTATATATACCATAATTTCTTTATCCACTCAACAGTTGTTGGACATCTGGGTTGATTCCATATCTTAGCTATTATGAATTGTGCTGCAATGAACATGGGGGTACAGATAACTTTCATATACTGATTTCTTTTGAAATAAACTTATCTTTTAATTCAATTTTCCCATGAACTTTTTGAAGTATCCTAATATGCATTTTTCTTAAGTATGTATGGTCTATTCTCCAGGATAGACCATATGTTAGGCCACAAAACAATAAGTGAATTCCCCAAAATGGAAAGCATACAAAATCTTTTCTCATCATAATGGACTAAAACTGAAATCAAAAGTAGAAGAAAAACGGAAATATTCACAAATATCTGGCTATTAACAACAGATTCTTAAACATCAATGGGTCATAAAAGGAATCACAAAGGAAATTAGAAAATACCTAAATGAAAATAAGATACATCAAATCAGAACTTATGGAATACATGAGCAGTGCTAAGTGAAATAATAGCTGTAAAAACAAATACTTAGAAGGAAATGGGGCCAGAATTAAGCCACCACCTGTTATGCCGCATCCCATATGAGTGCTGGTTTGTGTCCCAGCTGCTCCACTTCTGATCCAGCTCCTTCATAATAGCCTGGGAAAAGCAGTAGATGACTAAAGTGTGTGGGCCCGCCATTCACATGGGAAACCTGAATGAAGCTCCTGGCTTCTGGCTTTGGCCTGCCCTAGCCCTGGCTGTTGAGGCCATCTGGGGAGTGAACCAGCCGATGGAAGATCACTCCCTCTCCCTCTCCCTCTCCCTCTCCCTCTCCCTCTCCCTCTCCCTCTCCCTCTCCCCCTTTCTCTATAACCCTGACTTTAAAATAAATAAATCTTAAAAGGGGGGGGGGGGTGTCTCAAATCAATAACTACCTTAAAGAATTAGAAAAGGACAAGTCCATTAAACCTTAAAGTACCAGATAAAAAGAAAGAAAGGGGCCAGTGTTAAGGTGTAGCAGGTTAAGCTGCTGCCTACAAGGCCGGCATCCCATTTGGGTGCCAGTTTGAGTCCCTGCTGCTCCACTTTGGATCCAGCTCCCTGTTAATCACCTGGGAAAGCAGCGGAGGATGGCCCAAGTCCTTGGGCCCCTTCACCCATGTGCAAGATCTAGATGAAGCTCCTGGCTTCAGCCTGGCCCAGCCATAGCCATTGCAGCCATTTGGGGAGTGAACCAGCAGATGGAAGATCTCTCTCTCTCTCCCTCTCTGTCCCTGGAACTCTGCCTTTCAAATAAATGAAATAAATCTTTTTAAAAAAAAAAAAGAAATAAAGATGAGGCTAGAGGCCGGCACCGCGGCTCACTAGGCTAATCCTCCACCTGTGGCGCCAGCACCCCGGGTTCTAGTCGAGGTGTTGGATTCTGTCCCGGTTGCTCCTCTTCCAGTCCAGCTCTCTGCTGTGGCCCGAGAGTGCAGTGGAGGATGGCCCAAGTGCTTGGGCCCTGCACCCACATGGGAGACCAGGAGAAGCACCTGGCTCCTGGCTTCAGATCAGCGCGGTGCGCCGGCTGCAGCGCACCGGCTGCAGCGGCCATTGGGGGGTGAACCAACGGAAAAGGAAGACCTTTCTCTCTGTCTATCTCTCTCTCACTGTCCACTCTGCCTGTAAAAAATCAGGGAAATGCAAATCAAAACCACAATGAGGTTTCACCTCCCCCGGTTAGAATGGCTCACATGCAGAAATCTACCAACAACAGATGCTGACGAGGATGTGGAGAAAAAGGGACACTAACCCACTGTTGGTGGGAATACAAACTGGTCAAGCCACTATGGAAGTCAGTCTGGAGATTCCTCAGAAACCTGAATATAACCCTACCGTTCGACCCAGCCATCCCACTCCTTGGAATTTACCCAAAGGAATTTAAATTGGCAAGCAAAAAAGCGGTCTGCACCCTAATGTTTATTGCAGCTCAATTCACAATAGCTAAGACCTGGAACCAACCTAAATGCCCATCAACGGTAGACTGGATAAAGAAATTATGGGATATGTACTCTTTAGAATACTATACCGCAGTAAGAAACAACGAAATCCAGTCATTTGCAACAAAATGGAGGAATCTGGAACACATCATGCTGAGTGAAATAAGCCAGTCCCAAAGGGACAAATACCATATGTTCTCCCTGATCGGTGACAACTGACTGAACACCAAAAAGGAAACCTGTTGAAGTGAAATGGACACTATGGGAAATGGTGACTTGATCAGCATAGCCCTGACTGTTAATGAACAACTTAATACATTATCCCTCTTAGTAGTTTTTTTATCTGTTCTACTTAATATGACTGGTTTAATTCTGTAATTAATACTCAGTTATTCTTAAGTGTTAAAAATTAACTGAAATGTGATCCCTGTTAAACATAAGAGTGGGAATAAGAGAGGGAAGAGATGTATAATTTGGGACATGCTCAAGCTGACTTGCCCCAAATGGTAGAGTTAGAAACATACCAGGGGATTCCAATTCAATCCCATCAAGGTGGCATGTACCAATGCCATCTCATTAGTCCAAGTGATCAATTTCAGTTCACAATTGATCATAATGAAAGGACTAAGAGTCAAAGGGAGCACATAAACAAGTCTAGTACCTGCTAACACTAACCGATAGAATAAATAAAGGGGAGAGTGATCCAACATGGGAAGCGAGATACTCAGCAGACTCATAGAATGGCAGATGTCCTAAATAGCACTCTGGCCTCAGAATCAGCCCTAAAGGCATTCGGATCTGGCTGAAAAGCCCATGAGAGTATTTCAGGCATGGAAAGCCAAGACACTCTGGCAAAAGATCTCTGTGAGTGAGATCCCAGTGGAAAGAACAGGTCTTCAAAGAAGGAGGTACCTTTCTCTGAAGGGAGGAGAGAACCTCCACTTTGACTATGACCTTGTCTAAACAAGATAAGAGTCGGAGAACTCAGAGGGCTTCCATAGCCTTGGAAACTCATGACTGGAGCATAGGGAGATTACTGATGCCATAGACAGGAGTGTCAATTGGTAAAGTCAACAACAGGAGTCACTGTGCACTTACTCCTCATGTAGGATCTCTGTCCTTAATGTGCTGTGCATTGAGATTTAATGCTATAACGAGTCTCAAACAATATATTTCACTTTGTGTTTCTATGGGGGTGCAAACTGTTGAAATCTTTACTTAATGCATACTAAACTGATCTTCTGTAAAAAAAAAAAAAAAAAAGAAGAAATTATCAATTCCCAACTTGACTCTCACTGGGATTAAACATGACAATAGGTCTGATCTGATTTCATCATCATTTAAAAAAAATCATCTATTATTTTTCACTTTATGTTTCTGTGTGGGAGCAAACTGTTGAAATCCTTACTTAATGTATACTAAGCTGATCTTCTGTATATTAAGATAATCGAAAATGAATCTTGATGTGAATGGAAGGGGAGAGGGAGTGGGAAAGGGGAGGGTTGTGGGTGGGAGGGACGGTATGTGGGGGAAGCCATTGTAATCCATAAGTCGTACTTTGGAAATTTATATTCATTAAATAAAAGTTAAAAAAAAAAGATGAGGCTAGAGATAAATAAAAGAGAGAATAGAAAGGCAATAGCAAAAATAAATAAAACCAAAATTTGACTTTTTTGAAAAAAATCAACAAAATGGACAAGTATTTAGCTATATGACTAAGAAAAAAGAGAAAAAAACATAAATTATCAAGAGCAGAAATGAAAGTGAAACATTATCAGTAGTTTTATAAATAAAAAGACTTAAAAAAGAATATAATAGGTACAGGTGTTTCACCCAGTGGTTAAAACACCAGTTAGGACATCATGTCCTGAATTGGAGTACCTGGGTTCAGTGCTTGGCTTTGGTTACTGCTTCCAGCTTTCTGCTTATGCAGACACTGGAGGTAGTGGTTGTGGCTCAAGTAATTGGGTTCCTGCCACCCACAAAAGAGACCTGAAATAGCTTCTGGCTTTGGCCTACCAAGCTGTTGTGGGCATTTGGAGAGTGAACCAGCAGATAGGAGGTACCTCTTTCTCTCAAATAAATCTCTTTAAAAGGTCATTAATATTGTTTTTGATATACTTTTAAATGTTTATTTATTTATTTGAAAGGCAGAATGACAGATTTACCTTCCACTGGTTCATTCCTTACTGCCCATAGCAGCAGACTGAAGCCAGGAGCCAGGAACTTTATCCAGATTTCCCACGTGGGTCGGCAGATACTTGAGTCATCATCATCCACTGCACATGGGCAGGAAGGGGGATTGGAAGTGGAGGCAAGACTTGATCCCAGGCACTCTGAGATACAGGATATGGGCACCCGAAGTAGTGGCCAAGCTCACTGCATCACAAAACACTTCCCCCTTAAAAAAAAAAAAAATATATATATATATAGTAAACAATTGTACAATTAAAAAATCTAGATGAAATGGACAGATCTCTAGAACACGATCTACCAAAACTGAATCATGAATAAGTGGAAAATCTGAATAAACCACAACTCATGTGGAGATTGAGTCAGTAATCAAAGCACCCCCTCCCTAGCCAGAGTAGCACTGGACCAGATGCCTTAATTATGAGAAACCGCCACACATTTAAAGGAGAACTGACACCGATCTTTCTCAATCTCTTCTAAAAACTGAAGCTCTGGAACACTTCTTAACGCACTCTGTGAAGCCAGTCTGAACCAGCAACCAGTCTTATAACGAAGCAACACGGGGAGGGGGCGGGGGACAAAAACTGTACATCAGTATCCCTAACGATCATCAGTGCAAAAACCCCCAACAAAATAACGAGCTGGATTCAGAGGCACATTATAAGGACTGCACTCCATGACCAGGGGAGGTTTAATTCTAAGTGTAAGGATGGTTCAACCAATCAGTGTAATATGCCACATTAATAGAGTGAAGAAAAAACACATGATCCTCTCACTCAAGGCAGAAAAGGCTTTTGCCAAAATTTGACACCCTTCATGATAAAAAGCACTCAGTAAAACAGGAATAGGAGGAAACTTCCTGAACACAATGGAGGCCATTTTTTAATGTATGCATTCACAGCTATAAATTTCCTTAGCATTGCTTTCTCTGCATCCCATAAATTTTGGTATGTGGTGTTTTGTTTTCACTTAGCTCAAGGTATTTTCTAATTTCCTTTGTGATTTCTTTCTTGACCCATTGATTATTTAAGAGATGTTGTTTGGTTTCCACATATTTGTGAACTTTCCAGTTTTCTTTCTGTTATTGATTTCCAGCTTCAGTTTATTATTATCAGAAAAGATGCTTTGTATGACTTCAGTCTTTTAAAATTTATAAAACTGGTTTTAAGGCCTAACATCTGGTCTTTCCTGAGGAACATTCTCTGTGCACATGAGGAAAATGTGTGCTGTTATCTTCTATTCTTAATTTTTCTCTTTTTCTAGTCATGCTGGATGTTGAGCTTTGTCAAATGCTTATTCTGCATCTACTGAAGTGATTATATACATTTTACCCTCAAGCTATTAATAAGGTATAATATATTCATCATTTTCCTAATATTGACTTAACCTTGCAGTCTAGAGCAACCCCAGTTGGTGATAACATTTTTTAAGCATTGCTGAATTACAGTCACCATCATTGCATTGGGATTTTTACAATAATAGGCCTGCGCCTCGGCTCACTAGGCTAATCCTCTGCCTGCGGCGCCGGCACACCGGGTTCTAGTCCTGGTTGGGGTGCCGGCTTCTGTCCCGGTTGCCCCTCTTCCAGGCCAGCTCTCTGCTGTGGCCAGGGAGGGCAGCTGGGGATGGCCCAAGTGTTTGGGCCCTGCACCCGCAGGGGAGACCAGGAGGAAGCACCTGGCTCCTGGCTTCAGATCTGTGCAGCGCGCCGGCCGTAGCGGCCATTTGGGGAGTGAACCAACAGAAGGAAGACCTTTCTCTCTGTCTCTCTCACTGTGTAGCTCTGCCTGCCAAAAAAAAAGAAAAGTGAACATAAATATTGGTAAGTCAGGTTTGCTCTATATTGCCAGGTTTTGATATCAGTGTTAAAGTTTTAGAAATATGAAGGATTCCTGTTTTGGTGTTTAGGGACAATTTAAACTCTAAATAACATACCTATTTATTTAAAAATTTGAAGGAATTCACAGTGAAACCACGCAAGTCTGGAGACATTAGAAATAGGCTCCTCTGTTGCTGTTTCAACTGCTCCAGCTCTTCTTGCTTGTTTAAATTTGTCTGTCTCTTCTACTATTAGATATTCTTTGTATTTTCAAATGTATTTTGACATCTTTTAATTTCTTCAGTATAAATAGTTATCTTCCCCTGTATTGTCATTTATAATTTTCTGCACTTGTCCCTTTCTTCCCCTTTTCATTTTGTTGCCATGCTACCATCTGGTTATCTGCTTTTTGTCTGTATTTCTGTCTTCTGAAAAACAGCTCTTCTCTGCAATTATACTGTATTTTCTTCTTCTAAACATGTGGTTGAATTTTGAGAATTTTTCTTTTTAGTTATTTGTGGGGCTTTGTAATAGGTGAGCATTTACCAATCTATGTTTTAGTATTTATTTTCTCAAGTTTTCTACCATCACTACTACTACCATATCTGGTTTTATAGATGTGTGTATTTCTTTGAATACATTTGAAGACTTATTATTGTCTTGCTCTGGGTTTCTTCCTGGCCAGTCATTGCAATTTATTTATCTTCACTAATTCTCCATATCTTGAGATAACAGCTTGAGATTGCATCTATTGACTCCTATTTATAGAGGAAAACCATTGCAAATAAGCCTCCTCCCCTTTCTTCTCTTTCCTCTCTGTCCCTGAATTCTTTCTATTGCTATATTATTCTTTTTTACACCATTAAGGTTTTTTTAAAAAAAAAGATTTATGTATTTATTTAAAAGTCAGAGTTACAGAGAGGCAGAAGCAGAGAGAGGTCTTCCATAAGCTAGTTCACTCCCCTAGATGGCCGCAACAGCCAGAGTTGAGCTGATCCGAAGCCAGGAGCTTCTTTGGGTCTCCCATGAAGGTGCAGGGACCCAAGGACTTGGGCCCTCTTCCACTGCTATCCCAGGCAGTTGCAGAGAGCTGTATCGGAAGTGGAGCAGCCGGGACTCAATCTGGCACCTATATGGGATGCCAGCACTGCAGGCGGTGGCTTTACCCGCTATGCCACAGCACCAGCCCCACCATTAAGGTTTATAACATTTTCATTCTTTGACCACACTTCCCTTAATTGCTTGGTCTTAATTCTACACGTAAATTAATTGAGTCTTTATTAATAGGCTTCTCTCTTATTTGTTTAGTTTTGATTTCATGTTTCGTTCAAAAGGGGGTCCTGAGTTTGTTTAGGATCAAGACTGTTTAGTCTATCTCTTGCCTTTATATTTGAATGTCAGCCTGAAACAGTCTCTTGTCTCACTTTTTTCAGCACATTACAGACACTGAATAATCTTTTTTTTTTTTTTTTTTTTTTTTTTACAGGCAGAGTGGACAGTGAGAGAGAGAGAGACAGAGAGAAAGGTCTTCCTTTGCCATTGGTTCACCCTCCAATGGCTGCCGTAGCCGGAGGGCTGCGGCCAGCGCACCGCGCTGATCTGATGGCAGGAGCCAGGTACTTCTCCTGGTCTCCCAAGGAGAGTGCAGGGCCCAAGCACTTGGGCCATCCTCCACTGCACTCCCTGGCCACAGCAGAGAGCTGGCCTGGAAGAGGGGCAACCGGGACAGAATCCGGCGCCCCGACCGGGACTAGAACCCGGTGTGCCGGCGCCGCAAGGTGGAGGATTAGCCTAGTGAGCCACGGCGCTGGCCCTGAATAATCTTTTGAGAAAACTGAAACAGTCCTATACACCTAAAGAGTTTTGTCTTAATGAATGAAATGCAAAGCCACTAAAATATCTCTTAAGATTGCTACCTCCGAATTATTCCTGTCTCCCTCCTCCAAGCAAGATGTAGATCAGTTATTTCCTCTAATGAGGAAAATCCTCTGCTATTATTTTTTTTTTAAGATTTATTTCATTTATTTTAAAGGCAGAGTAACATAGAGGGAGGGAGAGAGAGAGAGAAAGAGAGAGATCAATCTTCGATCTGTTGGTTCGCTCCCCAAATGGCCACAACAACCATTGCTGTGCCAGGTTGAAGCCAGGAGCCCAGAACTCCATCCGGGTCTCACACGTGGATGGCAGGGGCCCAAAGACTTGGGCCATCTTCTGCTGCTTTTCCCAGGCCAGTATCAGGGAGCTGAATCAAAAGAGGAGCAGCTGGGACTTGAACAGGCACTCAGATATGGAATGTTAGCATCACAGTGATTTAACTACCTGTACCACAACAACAGTCCATGCTTTGGTTTTTAAGTAAATTTTTCTGATCTGTTAATTTACTATGTCCAGGGGATATTAATTACTTTTATTCTGATTAGTCTTTGTCTTCCAAATATCTTCTCTTCTCTTAGAAATGCATTACTATCTTTACCTACAATAAAAAAAATTAAAAAAAAAAAAATCTCTCCAGCCACTGGGATTGTCAAGCCTTTCCTGAATCAGTCATTCAGTACTAGCCTGTGACTATTCTGGTTTTTTGCTGGCCCTAATTTTTTTTTTTTTTTTTTTTTTTTTTTTGACAGGCAGAGTGGACAGTGAGTGAGAGAGAGAGAGAGAGAGAGAGAGAGTCAGGTCTTCCTTTGCCGTTGGTTCACCCTCCAATGGCTGCTACAGCCGGTGTGCTGCAGCCCATGCACCGCGCTGAACCGAAGCCAGGAGCCAGGTGCTTCCTCCTGGTCTCCCCTGCGGGTGCAGGGCCCAAGTACTTGGGCCATCCTCCACTGCACTCCCGGGCCACAGCAGAGAGCTGGACTGGAAGCGGGGCAACCGGGACAGAATCCGGCGCCCCGACCAGGACTAAAACCCGGGGTGCCGGCGCCGCAGGCAGAGAATTAGCCTATTGAGCTGCGATGCTGGGCTGGTCTTAATTTCTTAAATGGCCTGGAAGAGAGTTGTTTTGACTCTCAACTTATTTCTTAAACGATGTGTTATGGTTTGCATTCCCCAGAAACAGATTTTAGAATCTGAGTACAAATAGTTTATGTGAGAGGTAATTCCAGAAAAGACTGATAGCACAGTATGGACATAAGGTATAAAAAGGAAAGATTCCAATAACAGCATCAAGCAAGTGACCTCCATGAACAACTGGAGCTGAAACCTTTGGGGGAGCTCTTGGAGACATTGTAGATCATATCCCAGGGGCCGCACAGCCAACGGGCAACAAAAGCCAGGGCATTTCTCCAGCACCGTGTCTGCCACTGTTTGCAGGCTGTTTCTTAAGAGCATTAATGCCCTGCAACTTTACACTTGCCTCCAAAGAACACTGAACACATATCTTGTGCTTTGGTCAGACAAGACCTGCGGCAGTCACAGGTATTCACAAGAATCACAGGAATAAGGAGAAGAGGCATCGAGCCTTCAGAGGCAACGCTGAAGGGAGGTGCGTGGGACACCAACGGCAAACTCCCCTTTCACCCTTGTGTTGTGGTTTGACCTCATCTTTTCAATGCTTTCTTATTCGTTTCATAGTCTCATTAAACTCAACAATAAGACAGTCCCATAAAAAATGAAAGTGATTGAGCAAACATTGTGGTGCCACGGGTAAGCTACTGCTTGCAACACTGACATCTCATATTGGAGTCCTGGTTACTCTGCTTATGATCCAGCTTCCCGCTAATGTGCCAGGGAAAGCAGCAAATGTTGATCCAAATGCTTGGGTCTCTGCACCCATGTGGGAAGATCAGGTTGGAGTTTCCTGTCTCCAGGTTTCAACCTGGCCCAGGCCATTTTAGCGAGTGAACCAGCAGGTGGAAGTTCTATTTCTTTGTCTCTGTCTCTTCCTCTTTTTCTGTTGTTCTACCTTTCAGATAAATAAATAAATCTTAAAAAAAAAATATGATTTAAAGAGACACTTCACTGAAGAAGATATGTGAATGACAAATGTGCTAACGATCAGATCATCAACATCATACACTTATCAGAATTGCCCAAACTTAAGAAATTAACCATAACAAGTGTTGGTAAGGGTGTGGAGAAAATGGACTTCTTATACACTACTGGTGGGTAAGTGAAATGTTATAGTCACTTCTGAAAACAGTTTGAACATTTCTTAAAAATGTGAACATATGCTTACCATACGACCGCACTGCTCATTCATCTTCTAAGTATCCCCCAGGAGAAGTGAAAGCACATGTGCACTCAAGAACTTGTACACAGGCCGGCGCCGCGGCTCACTAGGCTAATCCTCCACCTAGCGGCGCCGGCACACCGGGTTCTAGTCCCGGTCGGGGCGCCGGATTCTGTCCCGGTTGCCCCTCTTCCAGGCCAGCCCTCTGCTGTGGCCCGGGAGTGCAGTGGAGGATGGCCCAGGTGCTTGGGCCCTGCACCCCATGGGAGACCAGGAAAAGCACCTGGCTCCTGGCTCCTGCCATCGGATCGGTGCGGTGCGCCGGCCGCAGCGCGCCGGCCGCGGCGGCCATTGGAGGGTGAACCAACGGCAAAGGAAGACCTTTCTCTCTGTCTCTCTCTCTCACTGTCCACTCTGCCTGTCAAAAAAATAAAAAAAAAAAAAAAAAAGAACTTGTACACAAATGTGTACGGCAGCTTTATTTGTCATATCCAAAAGCTGGAAACAACCCGCTGGTCTAGCAACAAATGAGCGGGTAAATTCATTGTGGTATATCCATGCAATGGAGCACTATCCAGCAAAGCCCCAAAAAAGATTATTGCTACATTCTACAATATGGATAAATCTCAAAATAATTACTCTGAGTGAAAGAAGACAAAGAAGAATGCATACTTATGATTCTATTTATATAAAATTGTAGAACATGCAGAATTCATCTATGGCAATAAAAAAGAGATCAGTGGTTTCCTAGAAATGGAGTGTGGGTGGAGAGAACAGATTGGAAAGAGGAAGAAACGTTTGGAGGTGATAAACTAATTATCTTGATGCAGTGATAGTTTCTTGAGTATATACTTGTATACTTTGAAAATATACAGTTTGAGGGCCGGTGCTGTGGTGCAGCGGGTTAAAGCCCCAGCCTACAGTGCGGCATCCCACATGGGAGCTGGTTCGAGCCCTGGCTGCTCTACTTCCAATCCAGCTCTCTGCTATGGCCTGGGAAAGCAGTAGATGATGGTCCAAGCACTTGGGCTCCTGCATCCTTATGGGAAGACCTGGAGGAAGCTCCTGGATCCTGGCTTCAGATTGGCACAGCTCCAGCCAATGTGGCCAACTAGGGAGTGAACCAGCAGATGGAAGACTTCTCTCTCTCTGCCTCTCCTTCTCTCTGTGTGTAACTCTGACTTTCAAATAAATAAATAAATCTTTAAAAAAAACATACTAAAGTGATATATAGATTCATCTATATAGATTATATAATAATGCATGTGTTTATATATATTGTAAATGTAAATGCATCTACACATTTTAGTTAAGAAAGAGAAGGTCAAAGCAGTATGTCAAAGCAGCCCAGAACTGATCCCAGTGCTCTGATGTCAGATTCACTAACTGCTAGACTGAAGTTCCATTCAGGGCACAACATAAACCCAGGCCTATTTTTAGAATTAATTATTGGTTAAATGAGATGCTCTTCCAAGATAAAGCCAAGATTCATTAACCTCAGGTGGTCATTTTACCCCTTAGGAAAAGATAGTGCTGGGGTGGATTTATAAATATTTATAGCTACTGGCCGGCGCCGCGGCTCACTAGGCTAATCCTCCGCCTAGCGGCGCCGGCACACCGGGTTCTAGTCCCGGTCGGGGCGCCGGATTCTGTCCCGGTTGCCCCTCTTCCAGGCCAGCCCTCTGCTGTGGCCCGGGAGTGCAGTGGAGGATGGCCCAGGTGCTTGGGCCCTGCACCCCATGGGAGACCAGGAAAAGCACCTGACTCCTGGCTCCTGCCATCGGATCAGCGCGGTGCGCCGGCCGCAGCGCGCCGGCCGCGGCGGCCATTGGAGGGTGAACCAACGGCAAAGGAAGACCTTTCTCTCTGTCTCTCTCTCTCACTGTCCACTCTGCCTGTCAAAAAAAATAAAAAAAAAATAAAAAAAAAATATTTATAGCTATTATAGAGGGTTTTGATGCTATATAATGTGACACGAGAGGAAACAAAGTATGCTGCTAAATCTGACGACTGTGAAATAACTTGTAAAATAAGCATTGCGGGCCAGCGCTGTGGCACAGTGGGTTAAACCCCCAGCCTGCAGCACCGGAATCTCCTATGGGTGCCAGTTCTAGTCCCTGTTGCTCCTCTTCTGATCCAGCTCTCTGCTATGGCCTGGGATAGCAGTGGAAGATGGTCCAAGTCCTTGGGCCCCTGCACCCATGTGGGAGACCCGGAAGAAGCTCCTGGCTCCTGGCTTCAGATCAACGCAGCTCCGGCCATTGCAGCCATCTGGGGAGTGAATCAGAGGATGGAAGACCTCTCTCTCTCTCTCTCTGTCTTTACATCTCTAACCCTTTCAAAGAAGTAAAATAAATATTTTATAAAAAAATAAAATAAGCATTGCAGTGCTCCAATAGAGGACACTGGAAAGAAACAGGTGAGAGTGGGGACTTACAAGGTGGGATTGGGCACTTTCAGTAGGACAGAAACAGGAGAATCAGGTTGAACCCTGCCACATCTGAATGTGCCCTGCAAAAAGTCCATGTCTCAGAAATTCAATCCCCAGTGGTATTTGGAGGTGGAGCCTTTAGGAATTAATCAGGGTTAGAAGAGGTTAGAGGGTGGGGCCTATATGATAAGATTAACTGGTTGATAAGAAGAGAGACCTGGGTCTGGCGCTGTGGCATAGGGGATAAAAGCCAGCACCTGCAGCACCAGCATCCAGCATCCCCTATGGGTGCCAGTTATGGGTGCCAGTTCATGACCCAGCTGCTGGACTTTTTTTTTTTTTTTTTTTTTTTTTTTTTGGACAGGCAGAGTGGACAGAGACAGAGAGAAAGGTCTCCCTTTTGCCATTGGTTCACCCTCCAATGGCCGCTGCAGCCGGCACGGTGCACTGCGGCCGGCGCACCACGCTGATCCGATGGCAGGAGCCAGGTGCTTCTCCTGGTCTCCCATGGGGTGCAGGGCCCAAGCACTTGGGCCATCCTCCACTGCACTCCCTGGCCACAGCAGAGGGCTGGCCTGGAAGAGGGGCAACCGGGACAGAATCCAGCGCCCCAACCGGCCGGGACTAGAACCTGGTGTGCCGGCACCGAAAGGCGGAGGATTAGCCTAGTGAGCCACGGCGCCAGCCTTGCTGTACTTCCTACCCCGCTCCCTGCTAATGCACCTGGGAAAGCAGCAGAAGGTGGCTCAAGTGCTTGGGCCCCTGCATCCATGTGGGAGATCCAGCAGAAGCTCCTGGCTCCTGTCTTCAGCCTGGCCCAACTCCTGGCCATTTGGGGAGTGAACCAGTGGATGGGAAGCCTCTCTCTGTCTCTCCCTCTCTCTGTGTAACTCTGCCTTACAAATAAATAAATATTTAAAAAAGAGAGACCTGGGTTTGCAAGTTCCTGCTCTCTTACCTTGCGAAGCCTCCCTGGTTAGTGTTGCAGCTGAGAATAACCCCGGGAACTTGCTGTGTCCCTGGCGAAGTATGAGACAGCTCTTGCAGCCCAGTGGCTCAGCGAGAGGGACCTTTTGAAAAAGAAAGGTCTTATTGAAAAGAGCAGAGAGAAGAATTCCGGGAAAGCAGCTGGGAGGGGCCTTTCTCAGGAAGAAAAGAGCCGTTGAAAGGAAGTGATCTGGGGGTTTTTACCCCCTGGGAAATTTGTATAAGGTCCTTTTAGAAAAGTGTTGATCTAGTGAACTCATCCTGCCGCCTTATCTCCATTCCTCCCATTTGGTCTGTCTCTGGTCCCAGGTGTGTTATTTATGGTTTAGCCAGTACCCACCCACCAGTCTTGCTGTTCAGAGCCTTGGGCTTGTTAGCTTACAATCACAGTGGTTTTTTTTTTTTTTTCTGTCTTATCCTGTTAATTTATAGTAACCAGCTTTTCCTTTTTAAGTTCCCTATTTAGTTTTTGCAAAGCATATCTCTTAAATGCATGCCTGTGCGTTGCTTAGTAACCAGAGGCCCTCTCCTGACCACGCAGCCCCCTCCCGCAGCCTGCCCAAGTCTAACCTAACCTAGCCTGCTCTCTACCTAAAGCATTCCTCCTTCTCCGGAGGGGACTGCAGCCTACTGCTCTGGCTGCCTCGTGCTGGGAGAGGACGGTGGGGAGTAAGCAGAGTCATCCCCTCTCTAAGAGACCTCTTCCGGGGCTACAAGTTAGAGGAGTTTCTAGTCCAGGTAAGATGGAGAGGAGCCACACGGAGGCCGCAGTCAGGAGCTTACCTCTGCATCTTGGCCTGTCTGTCCAGGGTTTTCAATAGAAGGCCTGCATCTGTGGGCTGCTCTGTAGCTTAGTAGCCTCTGAATGAGCAGAGACGAGTTTACAAGGGGGTTAAGTACACAGGGTTTTCATGCCAGGACTTTTAGAAGTGACACATTACAGAGCTTTGGAGGAGCACGTAAGCCCAAGGGAAACAGTAACCAAAGCAATGATAGTGAAAAGGACGCCTAGTGTATGAACTGTATGGAAACAAGGCAGAGCACAAGGACTGCACACACAGTAAGGGGAACAAGATGTCTGGTATTGTGGCTGTCTGTTGACTCACAAGGATAGTTAGTTTTCCAAGATTTTTATCCTCCAAACTATTGTCAGAACTCCCTCATCCAGGTCAGTTTCTAAGATGTGACTCAAGTTTTTTTTTTTTTTTTTTTTTTTTTTTTAAGATTTTTTTATTCATTTATTTGACAGGTAGGGTTACAGACAGTGAGAGAGAAAGAGAAAGGTCTTTCATCTGCTGGTTCACCCCCCAAATGACCACTACAGCTGGCACGACACCGAGCCGAAGCCAGGAGCCAGGTGCTTCTTCCTGGTCTCCCATGCGGGTGCAGGGGCCCAAGGACCTGGGCCATCCTCCATTGTCCTCCTGGACCACAGCAGAGAGATGGACTGGAAGAGGAACAACCGGGGCTAGAACTGGCACCCATATAGATCCCAGTGCCACAGGCGGAGGATTAACCTAGTGTGCCACAGCACCAGCCCCCATGACTCAAGTTTTCACTTGTGCACAGCTATTCACAGTAGGATACAGGGAGAAGGCCCTCAGTAGATGTTTGCACCTTGAGACTTCCTAGCCTCCTGAACTCAGATAATTCTTTCTTTTAATAAATTGCTGGCCTGAGTTATTCTGCTACAGCAGGAGAAAATAGAAGACAAATCCCATCATTGGAATGATAATTACAGATAGTGCTGAGGGCATGCCACCCTACAGACTACAATCTCTTTCCCCTACCATATAGAGGAACAGAGAATGCCAAGAAGGTTGGTGTTTCTCGGACTGAAAGTTAAGGATCTTGATGATGCCTGAAGCAAGTTTTAAAATAAAGCAGGCAAAGCTGAGGGATTCCTAATCAAATAGCTTGGTTTGTGTTGACATGCAAACTAGGTAGAGTTATTGGCTCAGGATGAATCAGACCTACTATCTCCACGATTGAGTAATTTACTAATCAACAGATATTTATCAAGTATCTACTATGTGCTGGCACTTGGTCAAACACTCTACAAAATTCTGACCTATAATTGGCAAACTCTCTTCTATGTTTACCATCTTCTCTGAATGACGTGTTTTGACTTTTTGCCTTAACAGAGTTATAGCCATCCCTTATGGATGTCCCATCTTGTGCAGTCCTCTTAGGTGGAAGACAGACCTAAATGACCACCTCCCTCCCTGCTGTCACTACCTGCAGATTATCACTGCTCCCTCTGTAAGATTCCTGTTCCTCTGAGTACCAGCCATCAGCTCATGCCTCCTCCACTCTCCCTCCCTCCCCACTGCAATCGTCTGTTCTCCCCTGGTTATTGGCCCTCAGTCATGAAAGACCAGGTGCTTGGTTCAGGCTCTTTCCATCCCAGCTCCTGCCATTATGCCGACTTAGGTGAGCCATCAACCAGCCATTCACTTTAACTGCTCCTCTTCAGTGACTTCTCCCTCACCTTCTAGCCCACTGCTATGGCATCATGTCAGTAACTCTAGTTCACATATGCCCCCTTCCAACTGCGACTCTAGATCAAGTACCCGGGCTTTTTGCCTTTACTCTTTCTGTCCTCCCTTCTTTTTTATTTTTAGTTGAGTTTCCTCCACTTTCTAGACATGACTTCTCTCTCTCTCTTGTATTCACTACTTCCTCTATTCAGTCTGTTAATTTCTAACTTTTCTGTGGGTTTTATGGGGTCTTTATGTCATCTAGAAATGACAGTTTTATTCTTTATGGTTTATATGCTATCGATTGATTCTTATTATCTTATATTTTATGTAAGACAGAATAATATATACAGAATATATACAGAAGAATAATGAACAGGTGTGATGTATGAGTGGAGATTCTCGGGAAATCTAAGCCAAATGTTGCCTTTCTCTCTCCACAGAAAACTCCCCAGTCTATGCCAACTTTATCTTTTATTTTTGCCAAAATGGACTCCCCAGTTCACCTCTGTTCTTTCTGCACTTAACAGCCAGAGCAATATTTTCTTTTTAAAACATTTATTCATTTATTTGAGAGGGGGAATGAGAGAGAGGGAGGAAGAGAGTTTTCATCCATTGTTTTATTCCCCAAGTGCACACAAAGGCCGGGAATGGGCCAGACCAAAGCTGGGAGATGGGAACTCAATCCAGGACTCCCACATCGGGGAGGCCAGAACCTAATTTACCTGAGCCATCACCACTACCTTCCAGGGTCTGCATGAACAGGAAGCTGGAGTCAGATATTGAAGCCAGGCACTCTGACGTGAGACATGGTGTCTTAGCTGTGAGGCTAACCACCTACCCCCATTGCAATCTTTGAGCAAACACGGCTTAAGTCATTGCCTCACCTTATAGCCCCCAGTGGTTGATGGTTGCACCTACATTAAAACCCCAAAGCTTCAACAGAGTCTGCCTCTTCAAGGCTTGCTTTTCTCACTAGATTTTACCCTCATTGCCTTCTTCCTTTTTTTTTTTTTTCCTGAAGGTGACAAAGCCTTCCTGTCCAAGGTCCTTTTCAGTGGCCATTCCTTCTGCCTGGTTTGCTGTCTGTCTCCCACTTTGCCTGGAAAACACCTAACCATCGCTCAGGTACCAGAGCCCCACCCCTGACTCCAGAAACTTACGCAGCTCTCTCACATACTTCATTTAACTCTTCAGCTCTCCTTCAAAGCACTTACTACTTTTTGTAATTATGTGTATTTATTTGTGTGGCTACTTAATATATGTCTTTCCTATTCCACTAAAAGCCCTGTGTTTACCCCTTCATCCTTTAGCTTATGGCATTTTGCCCAGAAAATAGCATGTTCTAATAAATATTTATTGAACAAATAACAGATGAATGAGGATATAAAGATGAATAAGACACAATCCTGGCTCCAGAAATGCACTCACAGATCTTCCTTCCAGTCTCAACGATATGATTTCCTGACTAGGCTTAGACATGGCGGTGAGGAGCAGGATGCCATGTTGCCTGATCCTGGCTTCGTCTCCTGAGAGGCCTCATTAGGTCAGAAGTGGACTTGTACAATCAAGTAGAGCTGCTTGAAACAGAGCTGCCGTAAACAGCAGGAGAAGACGCAGCAAAAACGGGGGCAAGAAATTAAATCCAGGATCGGTTCATTACCCAGCCAAACCCAGAGGCTGGCCAAATAGCCACAGTTGGTTTGAATTTAGACCTAAACAATTCAACACTGAGAACACGCTCCTTTTCACACATTTATTTTTTATCCCTAATTGCTTAATAAAAGGAAAAAATTTTAAACTTGTGTTGCATGGGAGTAACTAAGGAAAAGATCCATGCTTTGTCCCAAAGGAAAATCAAGAGGCAGCAACTGTGAGCTTCCAAAGTCAGAAGCAGCCACAATTACTTGAAGAGTGGAGTCCCCCAAGTTCAAATGCAGTTTGAATAGTAAATGTTGGTTCCTTTTTAGAGATTCCATCCTCCTTCCAATCCTGGAAGCTAAAACATTCCTCACTTGTCCCTGTGCCCTCCCTGACCTCTCCCTGTGCCCAGCCTCTCCTCCCTCCCTGAGATCCTCACCTGTGTATCTTGTACCTTGAACCTGGCTCTTTCTCTGTTGGAAGCATCCCCCTGACACATAAATATGCTTCTCTCTCCTTTCCCTTGACTTCATGTTGCCCTCTGGCTACTACATAATTTATATCTCCCTTTCTCATTAATGTCTCCCCATTTCCCTAACTCCCTCTCACTTCTTGATCCACTGCAACCTGGCTACTGACAGGTAATTCTAGAACCTCCTCTAAATGATATCCTACCTGACAAATCCCAAGAGCATTTTCCAGTGTTTATCCAGTGATGTGCTATAGAAGGCATAGAAAGATAAAAACCCACATGTTCTTATCCATCTTGGGGCATGTATTCAGCCTAGCAGGTAAGACACCAGTTAAGTTGCTTGCAACCCGTATTGGAGTGCTTGGGTTTGAGTCCCGCCCCACTCCTGATTCCAGCTACCAGCTAATGCTGACCCTGGGAGGCAGCAGTGATGGGTCTCTACCACTCATGGATTGAGTTCTTACCTCCCAGATGTGACCCAGACAAGCCCCAGCCACTGTGGATATCTGAGGAGTAGATCAGCAGATGGATGGAACTCTCTGTCTCTGCCTCCCAAATACATAAATAAAACTTTCAAAAAGGAAAGTTGACCCCACAGAAGTAGAGAATAGAATAGTGTCATCAGAGGCAAGGAAGAGGTAAGGGTGGAAGGGGAATCGTTAGATAAGGGGTAACAGATTACACGTGACGGGAACACTAAATTCCTGTCTTCACCAGCATAGTTGGTGACTATAGTGTACAATTCATCATGTATTTTAAAAAGAACCAGGAAGAGAAGAATTTGATGCTTCCCAACACAATGAAATGATAAATGTTTGAGAAGATAAAAAATGTGGAGGCTGGTGCTGTGGTCCACCTGCAGTGCCAGTATCTCATATGGGTGCCGATGGAGTCTCAGCTGCTCCACTTTTCATCCAGCTCCTGTTGATGACCTGGGAAAGCAGTAGAAGATGGCCCAACTGCTTGGGCCCCTGCACCCAAAGGAGGCTCCTGGCTCCTGGCTTTGGATCAGCACAGCTCTGGCCGTGGTGGCCATCTAGGGAGTGAACTAGCGATAGAGGATATCTCTCCCTCCTTCTCCCTCTCCTTTCCTCTCCTTCCCTTTCTCCTTCTCTCTCCTCCCCTCTCCCCCCACTTCTCCTCTCTCTTTCTCTCTGCCTCTGTAACTCTGCCTTTCAAATAAAATAAATCTTTCAAGAGAAAAAAACTAAGCCCAATGGAAACATTTTCATATCATGTTCAAAATTTTCTCCCAGTCAGTATCCCACTAAAGCTGTGATTCCCCAAAGTACTGTGGAGCCCAGTAATCTTCTTATGAATTTGATCAATATGGAGCACCAAGCAAAATCACACAAGGAACAGGAGCTGTCAGGAAGAGTGCTCCACATTACCTGCTTGTTCCCTCCATAGTTTATTTTTGAGGAAAATCTATATGGTTTCTGTGGGGAGCAACTGGGAGCAACTCGGACTGGACTAAGTTACTGGAATTAAGACTTATTCTATGCATCTGCTTTCCCACAATATGGCGCTGAGAAGGGAGTAACAGCTTCTACACAGCTGCCTCCAGTTCAACCAATAAACAGCAGGACCTGCTCCTGATTGGAGGAGAGCAGCGTACTTGGTGTGTGGGTAGCAGAGTTGGGATTGGTGGAAGAGGACTATAAAGGAGGAGAGAGACAACATGCACCAGGAACATCTAGGGGAACATCTATTTGAAGGAACACCTGTGCAGCCCCCGAGAGAGCCGGCCGGCGGTGTGCCGCTCCCCCGCGGAAGTGGGGAAAAGTGGCCAGGGGGAACCGCCCTTCCACGGAGGTGGAAGGGACAGTAGCCAACCCGGGAAGAACCAGCAGCAAACCCGGGGAGGGCCGAGCAGACAAAAGAACAACGCAGGGTCCTGTGTCGTTCCTCCGTGAAGAGGGGGAGCGACAGGTTTCCACTTAACACTTTTTTCTCTCTAAGTTAGTCATAGTGTGTCAAATTGATATGGTGTGGAACTTCAACATTTACCAATAAACAGAAATATGAAGCATTATAAACCATGGAGCCTGACTGTTTCTTTTTGTGTCATGAGACAAAAGCCAATGCAGTGGTGCCTTGGATATACTAGAAAGTACCCAGGTAACACCCTGTGAGTTACTTCATTCTGGCCACAGAGAGTAGGCTATGGAAAGTCAAGGTCAGAGAGGTTCTGTCCTTATAGAGGACCTTGAAGCCGAGGCTGCACTTCTGAGTGTAAATCAGTATGAAAGAAAGCTTGTGACTAAGATGGCACTCCTCTGACAGCAGAGTACAGTAGGCATGGCCACAGGGAGACAGAAATTGAACAGTTCTCACATTCTGTAGAGACAATAATAGGGTGCTGAGTTTGGCAAGTCAACATAAGTGGGGTACAAGTTGACAAGTTGGGGAACAAGGAAGGGTGAGCTCAGTATTAAAGATGTTAATTAGTTTATGGGGCTGGAGTTGTGGTGTAGTGGGTAAAGCCACCGACTGCAGTACCAGCATCCTATAAGGGTGCAGTTTGAGTCCCAGCTGCTCCACTTCTGATCCAGCTCACAGTAATGCACCTAAGGAGAGCAGTGGAAGGTGGCCCAAGTGCTTGGGCCTCTGCACCCACATGGGAGATCCAGGAGTTTCAGACTCCTGGATTCTCTCTCTGTCTCTCCTCCCCCCATCACTCTGCATTTCAAGTAAATAAATAAATCTTTAAATAAAATTCCTTTTTACTTCCAACTTAAACAAATTTTATGTAAAATTATACAAAGTCACCCTTGATGCTTGTGCTCAAGTAAACATTTCTATCTACTTTAGCATTTAATTCATTAAAATAACTTATTCATATATAACATAAATAACACCTTAATAGATTGTCTTGTATTATTTTAGCAAGGAAAACTTTAGGGGTAAAGAAAAATATAATATTGATATTGGCTCATATTAATAATTCTAAGAGTGGCAAGTTGCTACAGAAATCAAGTCACCACTTACAGGATGCCTGCATCCCATATCAAAGTGCCTGGTTCAGGTACCTGTCACTTTATTTTTGATCCAGCTTCCTGCTGATGTGTACCCTAGGAGGCATCAGATGATGGCTCAAGCACTCAAGTGAAACAGAGCAGATAGTGTTCCTGGCTCCTAGCTTTGGCCTGGCCCAGGCCTAGCTGTTGCAGCCATTTGGGGAATAAACCAGTAAGTGGAAGCTTTCTCTCTCTCTCTCTCTCTCTCTGTCTCTGTCTCTCTGACTTTCAAACTTGAAAAAAAAAAAGAAATAAAGAGAAAAAACAAATTTTAAAATAATTTAAAAACCTTAAATGTAACCATTTTTTAATAATGTGTGTAAATATGTAACTATGAAAGAGATAATGTAAATATGAAAGAAACCAGATATATCCTGAAACTGATAGTGTTTTATTACCATAGGATTTATTACTATATTTATTCAAAGTTAATTCCTTGGGTATTGCAGTATCCTGAAAAATTAGAAATATACTGAGCATTTTGGTACTTAAGAAAACTAAACAGCGGTCCAACAATGTGCAATGCTGGCAGCCCACATAGGAGGGCCAATTAGAGTCCCAGCCACTCCACTTCTGATCCAGCTCCCACTAATGTGTCTGGCAAAGCAGTGGAAGGTGGCCCAAGTGTTTATGGAAGACCTGGATGGAGTTCCAGGCTCCCAGCTTTGACCTGGCCCAGCCCCAGCTGTTGAGGCCATTTGGGGAATGCATCAGTGGATGGAAGATCTCTTCCTCTCTGTCTCTCTCTCTGTCTCTCTCACTCTGCCTTTCAAATAAATAAATCTTTTTTAAAAAAATTTCAAAGACCTAAGATAGGCAAGAATATATAATTGTTCTTAGTACTTAAGAGAAAAAAAAAAGAAGAAAACTAAAAAGAAATTTGACTTTCAATGACAACTTTTTCAAAGTAAGAGAAATTAGATATAGATATAAGTAATCAGTAAAAGCAGACATAAGCCAGGGTAGAAGTCGTGTCACATGACATGACAGAAAACGTTATTCCAGATTTTGGTGAAGGAGTTAGGGCTTGGGGCTTAGGAAGTTTCTGTGAAGGACACCGTATCTAAACTGGCCCTTGAAAGGTAGTAGGATTTGATCTACAGAAACAAGAATGAAGGCTCTAACCACAGCTGGGGAAATGTAGCTGGCGGGGAGGGCATGAAAGTGTTTGGTTTGAGCCAAGGGCAGGATTTATCAAAAGTAGATTTTAAGATTGGAAATGTTGGTTAAAGCCTGTCCTGATTGGTCTCAAACATCATCCTCAAAGGAATTTGAACTTGATCCTGAAACCAAGGGAGCCCCTCTGAAGGCTCAAGGGGCAGAGGAGGCAGGGCGTGACCACAGCTGTAATTCAGGGAGACAGAATGGCAGCACCGGCTAAACTGGAAGGAGGAAGGGAAGCGGGGGCACCAAAACGTGAGTTCTGTCAAGTGGGTCTGGGGTTATGTGTCACATCAGGGCGCTGATGTCCCACTTCACAATGCAGCCGTATCCCACTTAAAGCTGTTCTCAAACTAGGATAAGAAGCAATTTTTGCTGTCCCTATATTATGCTTTGTCCCTATAATAGCTTTGTGTCATTATAATGAAATAATTGTCACAGGCTGCTTATGAAAAACAGGTTTCTTCAGCTCACAGTTTCCTTTTTTTTTTTTTTTTTTAGATTTATTTATTTATTTGGAAGGCAGAGTTACAGAGACACAGAGGCAGAGACAGAGAGAGGTCTTCCATCTGCTGATTGACTCTCCAAAAGGCTGCAGTGGCTGGAGCTGGGCCAATCTGAAGTCAGGAGCCAGGAGCTCCTTCCAGGTCTCCGATTCCCGTGCAGGGGCACAAGGGCTTGGGCCATCTTCTATTGCCATAGCAGAGTGGCTCACAGTTTTCAAGGGTATGACACCTGTACTGGCTCACGTGCTCGCTCTCTCTCTCTCCCTCCCCCCCCCCCATGTCAACATCGTGAGAAACTACAGTGGTGGGAGCACATGCCAGGGCAAGCAGTCACATCTAGAACCAGGTACAAAGAGACACATGACCTCTAGTTCCTTTTTGAGTGCATGCCCCAGTAGACCCAAGGACTTCCCTCTTGGCCCCATCTCTTAAAGATCCACATCACCTCCCAAAACCACCACCCTGGGGACCAAGTTCCCCACAAACCTTTAGGAGAACAAAACAATATTCAAACCATAGCAGAAGTTATGTGTATTTCTTCAAGTTTGTTACTCTTGAAAATAAAGCACTCATAGAATAATCATGCCCAAACTCAAGATGTCACAGGGGAATCATACAAAAATGTCAGCTGTACTCAGAAAGTACAGAACCCAACTTTTGCCCCTTCAGAGAGTCTCACGACCCAATGTCACAGTCAAGGTGACATTAGTGTTTGTTTTTAAGCTTTCTCTCTTTGTTCATAAGAATGGAATCCAAGGAAGAAAAACAATCACTACCAATTCTTTTTTTAAAAGGCAGAGAGGGCCCGGTGCCGTGGCTCACTTGGTTAATCCTCCACCTGTGGCACCAGCATCCCATATGGGCACTGGGTTCTGGTCCCGGTTGCTCCTCTTCCAGTCCAGCTCTCTGCTGTGGCCTAGGAAGGCAGTGGAGGATGGCCCAAGTGCTTGGGCCCCTGCACTTGCATGGGAGACCAGGAAGAAACTCCTGGCTTTGGATCCGCGCAGCTCCAGCTGTTGCGGCCATTTCGGGGGTGAACCAACGGAAGGAAGACCTTTCTCTCTGTCTCACTCACTGACTCTATCTGTCAAATAAAAAAAGAAAGAAAGAAAGAAAGGCAGAGAGAGAGAGAAAGACAAACAGAAAGAGATCTTCCATTCGCCGGTTCGCTTCAAATGCCCACAACAACCATGGTAGGCCAGGCTGAACCTGGAACTTCATCCTTGTCTCCCATATGGGTATCAGGGACCTAAGTACCTTAGCCAGAAGCTGGATCAGAGGCAGAGCTGAGACTTAAACCTGGGCACTTGGAATGGGATGCAGTCATCCCCTATGACATCTTAACCACTGCACCAACTGCCCACCTCCATAACTGAGAACAGTCATTCAATACCACAAAGTATTTGGTTTTATGTAAGTATTTTTTCAGGCCAAAGTCCTAGGTAGTATGTAATAAGGCCTAGGACATTTAAGAGTCCTTCTGTATTGGCTGCTGGGATTTTCAAGTTGATTAAACATGATGCCTCCAACTAATCCTTGGTACATTTATAGCTAAAGGAGAAAATAAGACTGGGTTCTCTGATGCCCTTCATATTTTCTATCTTTATTCCTTAACTCACTCATTTTTGTTCTTCATTGTTCATGACACAAGGAAAACAAAGATACTTTTAAAAGTTCGTGGAAAATGGAATTAAAAGATAAGTTTATTTTGGTGCAAAGAGTTGAAATCCATGCTTAACTTTTTCATAATGTGTACTTCCCATGAACTTTCTGAAGGCCCTGAGTAGAGAAACATTAACCACATAAAAACATACAAATCAATGTGTTTACAATCACAGTATTCTGCAAGGGCAAGAACCAGGCACCATGAGAGGCAGCGAGGGGGGAGATGGGTGAATTGGACCAGAAAAATTATCTCTGAAGAAGCAGTGCTTAGACTGAAGCAGAACTTAGTAGGACAAGAAGGGCAGACTTCATGGTAAGACAGGATCACAAGTCTGGTTAACTGGGATAATTTACAATGAAATTACAGGACGCTTATATACATGGTACTAGACCTAGAAGGATAGCATAAAAATATTATAGATCATCTAACAATATGTGGAAATGTCCCTCATTAATTTTGAATAGTAATTTGCAATACTATGGTTATAAACTATTTGACTTGGGGCAATATATTTCCATGTCTTATGAAATTATTCATTCTCATTAAACACTAATGATCCTTACTGCCAAGATTAGACCCAATTAACTATCCCTTTCACCTACATTAATTTATTAGTTACTCATGATGAATCCAGTATATGTTTCTGTGTTAGTTGGCCAAAGTAAGTTTTATGAGCTAGATACTGACACCCCTGAGCACACACT
This sequence comes from Oryctolagus cuniculus, assembly GCF_964237555.1. NCBI lineage: Eukaryota > Metazoa > Chordata > Mammalia > Lagomorpha > Leporidae > Oryctolagus > Oryctolagus cuniculus. The sequence continues at coordinate 48,444,163 of NC_091444.1, forward strand.
TAACACAAACTTCAAAAAACAAACATTGCCATCCTTAGATAATCAAGTTGAACAACAGATGACCGGGCCAAATATTAGGATATATTAAATCGTCATCCACCTAACATTAGTTGGGTAACAGAACATGTTGTATCCACAGGGAGAGGCACTGGTGTATCAAACAGTGCGTGGTGGCGAGCAGGGTTACCTCACCACAGTTTCAGAGTCAAAAGAATGTAACTGGAAATGACTGAGGTTATTGGCACTGAATTCCTTGACTTAAGCACTAACAATACATAGGACTCCTCTCGCAGATATTCTTTAGAACTGGGAAGATTTCAGAAAAGGAAGCTAACAACAGCTTGAAGTCATCACTAGCATGAAGAGAGGACAATGTGCTTAGTCGTTCTGTGGCACAGCGGTTCCCCAAGTGTGGTCCAGGTACCCGAGCTGAATCAGTCATACCACAAGTGCATCTGTTTCCATTATGAGACGCATCCCACGCACATGACATACGTACGTCCTGAGACCCTTGGAAACCTCTCCCCAGGTTCGCCAAATGCCTCCCTTACTGAGCTCAGTCTGACTTCCTATGAAGGGCTTTTATGTCATGTTTCTTCTGCTCCCCACACTGCATTTTTAGAGGATTCCTAATGCTGTGAACAATGAATTTAAAAAGCAACCAAAATTTTTAATTAAACCTATGTGTGAAAAATGAAAAGGGCTCTCCTCTGGTGCCAAGGGCAGTTTTATGTGAAAGCATATGAGACACAGAGTTTTGTGTCACTGAAAATTAATATTGCAACCAGCCAACCGTGTAACATATCAATAAGTACTCCCCACTCCCAGAGCTGGAGGAGATGGGTTTAGACAGAGTAAATGGCGGAAGATAACCACACTAATTCTAGGAGGAGAGTTTGATTAACAAAATGGAAGAAGAAGAGAGCTGGTATTTTCTAGTCTTCTTATTAGGAAAGTCACAAAGTTTCCAAAAAAGAAGTAAGAGCTATAGCCATTATCAACACATTTCCCATAACTAAAATGAGGATTTTAATTTGCCTGGTAAAGACTTGCAGATCAAGCTAGGAAAACCTTGTCATTGGGTACACATGTAACTACGTTCTTTTATTACTCTTGAGTTTATCAAGGTGTGTTTTATGGCCCAGAATGCCATCTATGTTGAATGTTCTGTGTGACCTTGATTAGAATGTGTATTCTGCTTTTGTTGGATGAAACAGTCAATGGATGTCAATTACATCCAGTTGATTGATGGTGTTGAATTCACCCATGCCCTTGCTGGTTTTCTGCCTACTGGCTCTGTGTGTTTCTGACAGGGGTGCTGAAGGCTGCGGTCCTCGCAGTTCCAGCAGTCTGTGCTGTGTGTACACCTGTCAAGGATTGCTACATGTTTTTGGAGAATTGAACCCTTTGTTATTATAGAATGCCCCTCTTTGTCCCTTGCTCTGGCACCTACTATATCTGAAATTAACAGATTTACTCCTCCTCTCTTTTGATTTGTGTTGGTAAGGTATATCTTTCTTTATTCATTCCTTACTGATAATCCATGTGTGTCTATATGTAAAGTAGTTTTCATTAAAAAAAAAAAAAAGATTGATTTGAGAGAGAGAGACAGAGCAAGCAAGAGCGAGGGAGCGAGCGCCTCCATCTGCTGGTTCACTCCTCAGATGGCCGCAACGGCCAGGGCTGGGCCAGGCTGAAGCCGGGAATCAGGAGCTTCCTCCAGGTCTCCCACATGGGTGGCAGGCACCCAAGCACTTGGGTCATCTTCCACTGCTTTTCTCAGTCCACCAGTAGGGAGCTGGATCACAGGTGAAGCAAGCAGAACACAAACAGGTGCCCAAATGGGATGCTTTACCCACTACATTACAATACCAGCCCCTAAAGTAGTTTTCTTGTAGATAGCCTATTGGTGGGTCATATTTTTTGATCCATTCTGACCATTTCTAATTGTTTTTGAGCAAAAGTGGTTATTGATGTAGCTGGATTGATACCTATCATGTTTGATATTGTTTTCTATTTGTTGCCCTTGTTCTTTGTTACTATTTTTGTCTTCTACTTTTTTATTGGTGTTTGTCTTTTTAACTGAGCATTTTATATGATTCCATTCACCTCCTTTCTTAGGATATAACTTTTTTAGAGCTCTTTTAGTGTTTGCCCTAGAGTTTGCAATGTACATTTACAATTCCAAGCCCACTTTCAGAGAACACTATACCACTTTATGAATATTGTGCCTTCTTATAACAAAATAATCCAAATTCTTCCATCCCATCCCTTGAATCATTGCTTTTCCTTAAATCTATCATATGTACACATATATGTATATTTTATGTGATGTATAATATACACATAATCAAATGCATTGTTGTTATGTTGAATAAATTATGATAGATTAAGAATAAGAAAAAATGTTTTAACTTTACCTTCACTTATTGCATCTTCAATGTTCTTTCTCTATGTAAATTTAAGACTCTGATCCATACCTATTATTTTTGTTCTCTCTAAAGAACTTTCACTGTTTCTTGCAAGGCAAATCTACTGACAACAAATTCTCTCAATTTTTGTATGTCTGAGAAAGTCTTTATTTCTCCTTTATCTTTAAAGATAACATCACAGAGTATAGAATTCTAGGTTGGTAGTTATTTTCTCTTAAAACTTGATTCTCCTTGTTTGCATGGTTTCTGAAGAGAAGTCTAATGTCATTCCCATCTCTGAGTAGCTAAGGTGCTTTTCCCCCTCTGACATCTTTCAAGATTGTTTTTTCTCTAGCGTTCATTACTGTAGTTTGAAAACGATGCCTAGATGTAGTTGTGTTTGTTGTTGGTTTTGGTTTGGGGGCTTTTTTGTTTTTTGCGTTATGTCTCCTTGATGTTTTTTGAGCTTCCTGGATGTGTGGTTTAGGGTCTGACATTAATTTGGAGAAGTTCTCAGGCACGATTATTTTAAGTATTTCTCCTTCTGGTGTTCCCATTGATTGTATGTTCCACCTTTTGTAGTTGTCCCACGGCTCCTGGATATTCTGGCATTTGTCCGTCTTTGTTCTCCTTGTCTCAGTTTTGGATGCTTCTACTGAGATAGCCCTGACCACAGGGAGTCCTTCCCAGGAAAAGTCCGGTACACTGATGAGCCCGTCAAAGGCCATCTCCATCTCTTCCACGGAGTTTTTGATCTCTATCATTTTCTTATGATTGCTTCTTGGGATTCCATTGCTCTGCTTGCATTGTCCATCTGCCCATGTATGCTGAATAATTTACCCATAAAGTTCATAGCAGGTTGATCGCAGCTGTTTTAATTCCCACCCTCATCCTCACCCCCTTAGATAACTGCAACATCTCCTCTCTATCTGGTTCTGATGCTTCCCCTGTCTGCAAAAACTGTGCTTTTTGCCTTTTGGCATACCTTGCGTTTTTCTGTGATAGCTGAACACGATGGGCTGGGTAAAAGAAGCCGCTGTGAACGGCTGGTGGCAATGCTGTGGGAGCTGTGGGGAGAGAGGAAGCAGTAGGTCTCAGTCTTTTAGTGAGCCTGTGCCTTTTGGACCATAAACTCCACAAGTGTTTCCAAGTTGTTGCTCCATCCTTAGGTGGGACACGAAGGCTAGAGCGGGCTGGAATTGGGAGTTGCTCCTTCTGCAGGTCAGGTAGGCAGTCACAAAGTCCCAGCAGGTGAGGCTGTCCTGAAGGCAGGTCTTGGTAGGAAGGTAGTGCCCCACGTAGTTCAGAGTGGTTCCTCTTCCTCTTCACCTCCCACTGCCAGATGCATGGAGAGGTTTTTCTCCAGTTTTCACTGTGAGAACCCAGTAGAGCTCCTGGAAGTAACTCACAAAAGCAGGGGGAGTCCCCTGCAGTTTCTAACTCTCACTTTTGCCTGCATCTTCATCCATTTGACAACTGCAGCTCAGGATCTCAGCCCTGGCACTGGTTCCCAGGGAGGGGTCTGCTCTGTATGCTAGAATTCTCTTTATCCACCTGTCTGTCTGTTTCTCCAGTTTGGGGGCCAGAGTTTGCCCTGTGACTTCATTTCTCATGTGCATCTAGGAAGAGCTGCTAATTTTCCAGTTTTCAGAGGCATGCCCAAAGCCACTGCGTGAGCCAGACTGGCACAGGTTCTCCCCTGCTCCACCACCGGCACACCCGACCAGGCCATCTTCATCGTCACAGATGCATCAGGTAAGCTAACCTACACACAAGAGCTTCCACTTAAACCATTCAAGTAGTGTACTTCCAAGGATTGCCTAGGATTTCTGTCTTAACAAATATTTTTACACAAGACACTTAATTTTTTGAGTTTCTAACAAACCAAAGAGAGTTAAAACAGTAATTTGGGTATTTTCACTGAAAAAAAATTATATAAAAGAGTTAAGTGTTTTTATGTTTGAATACCACTAAGTCACTAAGGATATCTGAAGTATATAAATTATGTACTTTATACAGAAATATTTAACACATGTGTTTTAACTGAAAATTCAGAGCACTAAGCCAATTCATTCACTTGGATTCCAAAAGGATAATTGTAGGACATAATTGTCTTTTTTTTTTTAACCAATGGCCTGGTTTATTATCCAAAAGAATTTAAAATAAACACTGTGATGCTTATCCAAGAGAACCATTCCCACACTCATCTTCCAGCATCTAAAACACCAGCCCTCCTTTTCTCAAAGTAAATTTACATTTGGAGAAAGGGATAACAGATTCTTTATCTCCAGTCTGGAATGTGATAAGGTTATCAATTTGTGATAAAAATTCAAACTCTGATTTCACAAACTGGCTAGACTATTTGAAGTCATTTTAGGAACAATATGTACACCAATATTATCAGCTTTATTTGCACCTTCTCTAGTTCTTTTTTCTTTATACACAAATGATAACAATTTATTTGATTTACAGTTTTCTTTGTAAAGGAGTCTGCTGGCCATATGTCCTGTTGCCTCTCAGAGTAGACTTCCAACTGTATCCAATCCAGAGCAGAATCTTCAGTTTAAGGATCTTTCTGGTTTTTGTGTTTCTTTATTCTCCTTTTAAAAAAATCTGTTTACCTTACATAAATGGAAAACACCAGTGAATCCATCTAAGCTTAAAAGAAAGACTAGCCAGTTATAAAACTTCTATTACAACTATTATTATTCTACAATCTTCTTCAATTCCTAATTCAAAAAAAACATGTAAGAGGTTGGCATTTGGCACCATGGTTCAGTTATCACTGGGACACATGCACTCCATTTCAGAGTGAGTATGTTCAAGTCCTGGCTCCACTCCTGGTTCTTGCTTCCTGCTGATGCTCACCCTGGGAAGCAGCAGGTAATTGTTCAAGTACTTGAGTCTCTGCCACACGTGTGGGAGACCAGGACTGAATTCTCAGTTCGCAGGGAGTTTGTGAAGTGAGCCAGCCCGTGGGAGCTCTGCCTGTCTCTGTGTGTCTCTATGCCTCTCAAGTAAATAACAGTTTTTAAAAATAATTAAATGTGGGGAGCAACTCGGACTAGACTAAGTTACTGGAATTAAGACTTATTCTATGCATCTGCTCTCCCACAATATGGCGCTGAGAAGGGAGAAACAGCTTCTACACAGCTGCCTCCAGTTCAACCAATAAACTGTAGGACCTGCTCCTGATTGGAGGAGAGCAGCGTACTCGGCGTGTGGGTAGCAGAGTTGGGATTGGTGGAAGAGGACTATAAAGGAGGAGAGAGCCAACATGCACCAGGAACATCTAAGGGGAACATCTATCTGAAGGAACACCTGAGCAGCCCCCGAGAGAGCTGGCCGGCGGTGTGCCGCTCCCCCGCGGAAGTGGGGAAAGTGGCAGGGGGAACCGCCCTTCCACGGAGGTGGAAGGGACGGTAGCCAACCCCGGAAGAACCAGCAGCAAACCCGGGGAGGGCCGAGCAGATGAAAGAACAGCGCAGGGTCCTGTGTCGTTCCTCCACGAAGAGGGGGAGCGACAATTAAACAAATAAATGTCAGATTTTTTTAATTTCTCATGTGATATTCTTTTGAAAAAAGAAACACAGAATGTGCAAATTTAGTATTCTGGCCCTTACTGTTACGAAGGAAATAGAACCAAGGAGAATAAAACACAAACAAACAAAATCTAAGAAACCAACAAAATCAAGAAAGGACTCTAAAAAACCAAGTTAAAAATTTTCAAAGAGCCGGCGCCGTGGCTCAATAGGCTAATCCTCCACCTTGCGGCGCCGGCACACCGGGTTCTAGTCCCGGTTGGGGCGCCGGATTCTGTCCCGGTTGCCCCTCTTCCAGGCCAGCTCTCTGCTATGGCCAGGGAGTGCAGTGGAGGATGGCCCAGGTGCTTGGGCCCTGCACCCCATGGGAGACCAGGAAAAGCACCTGGCTCCTGGCTCCTGCCAGGATCAGCGCGGTGCGCCGGCTGCAGCGGCGGCCATTGGAGGGTGAACCAGCGGCAAAGGAAGACCTTTCTCTCTCTGTCTCTCTCTCTCACTGTCCACTCTGCCTGTCAAAAATAAAAAAAAAATTAAAAAAAAAAAATTTTTCAAAGAAATCCACTCTGAAATATTTTTCTTAGTTTCATTTTTAATTATGTCAAAGCTCAGAACAATATTGACATTTTGTAAAGCAACAATGTGGATTTTTTAAAAATTTTCACACTTTGGCATGTTTTGAAAAGCAGAGAATAAAACAGAGCAGGGGAAAAATAGTTCCTAAAACACTTGCTTCAGGATTTCAGTTACAACTGAAACTTTGTAAAAAGTGCTCCTTCCCTATCTGAAATTCCACTCTATGGAGGCCCTACTCCCAAGTCTTGGCTTTTTTCTAATTCATATTACTATATATCAAAATAATCCTTTATTCTGCTATTCTTTGTTTTTTTTTTTTTTCCTGATGTTTATAATGCTGGGTTTTGACTTCTTGTGGGAAATTAATATTTCTTACCTACCAAACAAACCAACCATTTTCCCTCCTCTCAATGTAGTCACAGCATAATGAATCAACTTTTCTATGGTGCATTATCATGACCATAAATCTGCACCCATGAGCCACATGAGGCTCTGTGATAACGTTCCCCCAAATATTTTCCTTTGCTTGATTTTTTCCCCATCTCAAATTCATCCACATAACCCCCAGAACAAACCTCCAGTCTTGTAAATGCCTGGGGACTGGCAGCTGCCCCACTCCCTGACATGAGGGAGGTGACCCGGCAGCTGGAGCTTGGAGTTTCTGGAGCAATTCTCTGAATGTCAGAGCCACTGAGTTCCCTCCCTCAGAGGTTTCTGCTTCCTGCAAATTCCTGCGGCTCTCTGGGGTTCTGTGGGAGAAGCAGCTTGCCTCTGGCCAGCTCTGCACCCGAGCCTTGGGTTTCAACCATATTCACACCGCTAAATCAGGTATCATTCATTTGCTTTCCCAATCTTGGTTGACGTCTTTTGTCTGTTGTCATTTCCTCTGCTGTTCTCTTTGTTCTTGTGGGTTTGTTCCTGTTTAATCCTTTAATATCCTCTTAGTGAGGTTTATAGAGGGATCATAAATAAATGCATCTGTTCAATCCACCATGATTATCCAGAAGTCTTTGTACTGATTATTTGCAAAGCATGATTTTCTATGGCTTTTGAAAAAACATATTCACGTCATATCTCTTTTGTCTACTCAGTTGTCTGCGGGTAAGTCCGATCAATTAGAATGGATCTTTTTAGAAGTGGGGCCAACGCTAAGTCCCAGGGAAAATGGTAAAGCAGATGAACTTCATGTTCAGTGCTGTTAGCCTCCCCATCCTTGTGCCATTCTCCCCACTTGATGGCACCCTTCCCCGAGATCCACTGTCTTCACGTTCTCTCCAGGAAAGTAGGTCTTGGGGAGTGAAGCAAGGACCCCTGAAAACTATTCCACCTAGAGCATAAATGATTGACATCTTTATTAACATATTAACACAATGTTAATACAACAAACACGTCTACAGTGAAATAAACTGGGATCTCCAAAGATATGTTTTTGGAAACCGTCTGTTTGTACAAGAATGTACTGAGAGGAGTAGGATACAAGGAAACACAAGTGCAAAAGGACAGAGAAAATGCAATGGGAAAGAGCAACAGAAGACAGGTTGGGACAGTATCCAATTTCAAGAAGTAATTTATTGTTTTCCCTCCTGAACATGAAAATCTCTAAGAAGCCAGAGTAAAAAAGAAAATTCTATGTGCTTCAGAAGCTATAGTAAGGACAAAGCACTGTGAAGATACAAATATCATGAAAATTCTTTTATGTCTTGTGAATAAAATCATAAAATAAGGAGCCAGTGCTGTGGCGTAACAGTTAAATCCACCACATCCAGTGCCAGCATCCCATATGGGCACTGGTTCGAGTCCCAGCTGCTCCACTTCCGATCCAACTCTCTGCTATGGCCTGGGAAAGCAGTAGAATATGGCCCAAGTCCTTGGGTCCCTGCACCCACATGGGGGACCCAGAAGAAGCTCCTGGCTTCTGGCTTCAGATCAGCCCAGCTCTGTCTGTTGCAGCCACTTGGGGAGTGAACCAGCGGATAGAAGACTTCTCTGTCTCTCTCTCTCTCTGCCCCTGACTCTCTGTAACTCTGACTTTCAAAGAAATAAATCTTTTTTAAAAAATCATAAACAGCATCCCACATTCCATTTTTACTCCTCCACAGTTAATGCCAGGGAATGTCCTGACTGCCCTGGTGAATGGTACCAGTAACTATAGCAATCAGGTTTCAGATAAGAGCAGCCAATGCATTACTTTGGACCACTCCCAGCTCAAATATAAAGGAAAAGAAGCCACTATTTACCAGAAAGACAGCACTGCTTTTTGACATAATGTGCAAGGAACTCCAGTAACTACTAGAAACAATTACTGGACCTGTGTAGGGGCATGATCACTAAGACACGATCAGCACACGCAGAGAATTGAAGCAAGATGCTGTTGCTTAAAAGAAAAAGAGCAAAAACACTTGACGAATCAACCTCAATATGCATCTTAATGTATGTGTTGATTTACTTGGAGAGGAATTTGAATTTGCTTATCTGTACATCAGGAGACTGGATCCATGGTTCCCAATATGAAGCGATTTAAAATACCTAATGCTCAAAAGTTAATCAAGTCTCTTCCAATATCGAGTCACTTTTAAGTCTCAGTCTTTTTCTTACATTATTATATGTTAGTGTAGTTCTATGTTTAAATTACAAAAAAAATTATTTTAAGTGTAACAAGTGTTCAGTTGAAGGTCAACGGTGATAGCTTCAGGGTCTACCTGGTGCTTGGCAATGACAGACTGGTTGAGAGGAAAGCTACAGGATCATCGTGAAAATGAAAGTACACAGGAAGTACTTGCTCTTTGCTTAGATTGTATACTACATGTTAACAATAGGTCTCAAAAGATGTTTTTACTCCATTAAAGATATTTTAATCTGTTAGATTAAGAAAATGTCAATCACCCATATCAAATAATGACAGTACATGAAATCACTTCGGTATGCAAGTCTTCAAAACAGTGATGCTCATCTTGGCTTTGTTCATGCTGTGATATATGAACTTCCCTTCAAATCTACAGGGGACTGGGTCCAGGACCCCCAAAGATACTCAGATCTGTGGTTGCTGAAGTCCCTTGTATAAAATGATGTAGTGTTTTCATATAACCTGTGGACATTTGCTCATGTCCTTTACATTACATGTAGTACCTAGTGCAGGGAAAATGCTCCATAAACAGTTGTTACACTGCATTGTTTAGGGAATAATGACAAGTAAAAAAAAAAGTCTGTGTGTGTTCAGTTACAGACATTGTAGACCTAACTACATATTTGAACTGCACTTGGTTGAATCCATGGATGCGGATATGGAGGAAACATATACCACTTGAGTATTCCAGCAAGTTCTCCCTGGCTAATGACATCAAGGGTTGGCAAATGCAATGTCAGTGCTTGATGAGAACAGATGTTTAGTAATCTTTGATCTTAAAGATCACATCTTCTCTGCAAGTACTAGATGACGTGGGTGGCATTGTGGTGCTGCAGTCTAGGCCACCACCTGTGACGCCAGCATCCCTTGTGAATGCTGATTCAAGTCTCAGATGCCCCACTTCTGATCCAGCTCCCTGCTGATGTGCCTAGGAAAGCAAAGGATGTCAAAAGTGCTTGGGCCCCTGCCACCCACATGGGAGATCCAGATGGAGTTCCTTGTTACTGGCTCCTGGCTTTGGCTTGGCCCTGCCCCGGCTGTTACAGCCATTTGGGAAGTGAATCACCAAATAGAATATTCTCATTCTCTCTCTCTCTCTCTCTCTCTCTCTCTCTCTCTCTCTCCTCTCTCTCCCTCCCCCTCCCTCCCCCTCCCTCCCCTTTCCTCCCCCTCCCTCTATATATGTAACTCTGACTTTCAAATAAATAAACAAATATAAAAGAAAAAAAGTACTAGATGAGGATTCAGTGTGTTAAGCTCCTGGCCTAGCTCTGTGAATCACATTAAGATCTGGACAAATAATCTCATCTCTTCATGTCCTCCATATTCTTGTCTATAAATGGGGAGAATATCTCATTTGATCCTCACACTCTTATAAGGCAGGTAACAGGCAGGAAAATCCTTTGAAAAATACAAAGCAATATGAAAATATTCAATAAATATCATTGACTGACTTGGGACTTCCAGAAGTATGTATGTAGCATCCAAGTCAAATATCATGTTACTACAAATGTCTGCTCGTTTGTGCAATCCACTGTCTTCTCCACATACTCTTCGTTTTTTATTATAGCTCCACCAGCCAGTGAACTTTATACAAAGTCTCTGACTTCTAAGCACAACTCTATGAAGCAGGTTCTTTATGATGGTTAACAAAAGGCATTTTTTCCTCTATGCAGGCCCTGGAAATTTCTTACCTAATTTTCTTTTTAAAGATTTATTTTATTTATTTGAAAGGCAGAGTTACAGAAAGAGAGAGAGAGAGAGAGAGAGAGAGAGATCTTCCATCTGCTGGTTCACTCCCCAAATGACAGCAATGGCTAGGAGCTTCATCAGGGTCCTTTTCCTTGGGGGGAAGGGGCCCAAGCACTTGGACCATCTTCCACTGCTCTTCAGGCACATTAGTAGGGGGCTGGGTCAGAAGTGGAACAGCCAGGCCTCGAACCAGCACCCACATGGGAGGTTAGTGTTGAAGTGGGGGCTTAACCCGTTATGCCACAACACCACCCCCTTCTTAGCTAAATTTTCTATGGAAGTTTTTTTTATTTCTAAATCATTGTTCAGGGGCCGGTGCTGGGGTGCAGTAGGTTAATGCCCTGGCCTGAAGTGCCAGCATCCCATATGGGCGCCGGTTTGAGACCCGGCTGCTCCACTTCCTGTCCAGCTCTCTGGTATGGCCCAGCAAAGCAGTAGAAGATGGCCCAAGTCCTTGGTTCCCTGCACTCACGTGGGAGACTGGGAAGAGGCTCCTGGCTCCTGGCTTCAGATCAGCACAGCTCTGGCCATTTCGGCCATCTGGGGAGTGAACAATTGGATGGAAGACCCCCCTCCCCCGCCTCTCCTCTCTCTGTGTAACTCTGACTTTCAAATAAATAAATAAATCTTTAAAAAAAATCATTGTTCAATTTACAGGAAGAATACAAATCATTTTAGGGTCCAGAAAACAGACACAGCTTAACGGTATTCACAGCAGCAGGCAGAAACTCATTAGCACCTAGGACCTAGGAACACCTACCAGTGGTTTTCCCAACATTCCAAGAATGAGAACTTTGTTTTAATGTCAAAATACATCCATGACAAAACACACAATGATGATAAAACTCTAAAACTAGTCATGTATCTGAGTGAATCTGTCTACATTTGAAAATTAGCGCACAGAGATTGGTGAGCAGAGATGGAAGGACTCATCAGTTTTTGAACCATACGATGACAACCACTGACTTACACCTAACTCTAACCATGTCTTTTGTCTTACTGTAGAAAATCATTAATTTCTCACTGAAACAAAATGGAAACAAATAGGAAAAATTCATAAGTTGACCTGGCAAGTTTCTGCCTAATTAGTTCTCATTTTAAATCTAGGGATTTATACTTATTTATTTGAGAGGCAGAGAGACAGACAGACAGAAGTGAGGGGCAGCTCCTATCTACTGATTCACACTCCAAATGCCCACAGTGGCCAGGGCCAGGCCAGGCTGAAGCCAAGAGTACAGGACTCAATCCACATATCCCACATGGGTAGCAGGGACCAAAGTACTTAAGCCATCACCTTTTGCCTCCCATGGTCCTCATTAGAAGGAAGCTAGAGTCAGGAGTCTGAGCTGGGTATTGAACTCAATACCCCAGTGTTTGATGCAGATGTCTTTAAAAAAAAAAAGTATTTATTTATTTGAGAGGCAGAGAGAGAGGGCTCCCATCCACTGGTTCATTCCCCACAGGGCTGCAAGGGCCAGAGCTGGGCTGACCTGAAGCCAGGAGCTTCTTCCAGGTCTCCCATGTAGGTGCAGGGGCCCAAGCACTTGGGCCATCTTCCACTGCTTTCCCAGATGTATTAGCAGGGAGCTGGATCATAAGTGGAGCAGCCAGGACTCGAACTGATGCCCATATGGGATGCTGGCCCAACACAGGTATCTTAACCTGCATCTAAATCGTTAACACCAAATGCTCACCTCTGCTTAGTTTTTTAACCCAAATTATTTCCCATTAGAAAAGAAAAAAGTCCAGGCAAGTATTTTTAACTACATAGTGTTTATTGTCTGTGACAGTGATTCTCATCAATGTCAGATTTAATAACCTCTTTTTAGAGCAAGTACTCTGAAATGACCCCCTAATTTAATAGTCTATCATTTTCCTATTGCAGTGAGAAAAACCATTCCAAAAACAGTTACTTCCCATGACTCCGCAGGTTGACTGGCAGTAGTTTTGCTTCACGAGGTATCAGCTGGGGTTCTGGGACCCTTAGGAAGTCAGGATGGGGGCCAGCGCTGTGGCACAGTGGGCTAAACCTCTGCATGTAGAACCGGCATCCCATATGCGAGTCAGTTCTAGTCCTAGCTGCTCCTTTTCTGATCCAGCTCTCTGCTATAGCCTGGGATAGCAGTGGAAGATGGCCCAAGTCCTTGGGCCCCTGCACCCGCGTGGGAGACCTGGAGGAAGCTCCTGGTTTCTGAACCAGTAAATGGAAGTCTCTCTATCTCCCCCTCCAACTCTGCCTTTCAAATAAATAAAATAATTTTTTAAAAAATATGTAAATGCTCAGTTATAGCACTGAAAGATTTCTTGAAATAGATATTTGCATTGACTTAGTAATTACATTCTGATTTAAGAGATGTCATTCCATAAGATACTTCCAAAACCCCCAAATAAACATAGGTACAAGAGGATGCTAGAACAAAAAACAGTGTTAGAATAAGTAATAATACATCATAATTATTTGTATGTAAGGAGAAAAGTCATGACATTTTAGAGAGGAAATACAATATTCTCAAAAGTGATCTGGGCCTTATCAACAATGTATATAATCAAAATCATTCCCTATTTGACTGTAGAAAACATATCAATTATTTCAAAATGCTACCACCTTTCAAAGAATACATTTAGTATCCAGTACTTAAAAGGACTTTGGAGAACATGTTTTCAAAAGCCGCAGCGAATATTGGGTAGAATTTCAGAAAGAAGTAAACAGAAGAAACTACAGCAAAGTTCCCTGATAGATGTCAGAGACACCTGAAAGCAAGACTGAAAAACAACAAGCAGCCCTCAGAAAATAATTATTTATTTATTTGAAAGAGTGACAAAGGGAGAGACAGAGAGATTCCATCCACTGGTTCGCTTCCTAAACAGACACAACAACCCTGTCTGGAACTCTATCTGAGTCTGTCACATGGATGGCAGGAACCCAAGTACTTGAACCATCATCTGCCGACTGCCAGGTCAGAAGTAGAGCAGCCAGGGCTTGAATCAGGCACTTGGATAAAGGGTGTAGATGTCTCAAGAGGTAGCTTAATTCTCTCTACCCCAAAGTCTGCCCTAGATAATTTTAAGATGTGATTTTCACATCAAAGATTTCTTATTGCTGTACAACAACAAAAAATATGATAGAGAATGGACTATTTTAAAGTAGCATTAATAAAAGGCAGTTGATTCCTGTTTTTAATGTACCTCTTAAAAATATTTTGTTTCTTAGTAAAAAGATTCTCAAGTCTCCAAATGTTTGATGCAATTGATTTTCTTGCTTGTACAGTAACTTCATGGCTACACTAAAACCCTTGTCAATGAACTGTGTGCACCAGGGCTGGAGTAGGAAGACAGGAGTGAGTGGCACTCCGTGCATAGCATGTAAGGGCTCCTTAAATGCAAACTCAGTAAGCCAAGATTAGTCATATTTTAGTATAATTTTTAAAGCACCAAATTAATTCCCCCAAACTTATGGAGAACAAAATTATAAGCTTTAATTAAAGATAAGATCACAGAGGGAGTAAGTTTTTGGCAATTCTGAAGGAAGAATAGAATTAAATGATCAGTTTATTTTAGTACAAAATATTACAAACCATGCAGTGTTTTTTAATAATAATATGCATTTTCCATGGGCATTTTGGAGACCCCTGGTATCTTTATACCATTTAAGCTTCCTCTACAGCGATGACTCCTTCCTAAATGATAAGGACACACTGACTAAGACAGACATAAGGACATGTAAAATAGTAAATAATAAAAGATGCACATAAATTCAGTAGGGGAGGGGAGAAGTGTCAAGAAATGGTAATGATACAATTGGTTAGATAACTCGGAATGAGAATCCATTTAGCTCTTAATCTCATACTACTCACTGAAACAAAGCAACAAAAGTAATAAAATACTTTTTTAAAAAGATTTATGCTGGCGCCGCAGCTCAATAGGCTAATCCTCCGCCTAGCAGTGCTGGCACACCGGGTTCTAGTCCCGGTCGGGTGCCGGATTCTGTCCCGGTTGCCCCTCTTCCAGGCCAGCTCTCTGCTGTGGCCCGGGAGTACAGTGGAGGATGGTCCAAGTGCTTGGGCCCTGCACCCACATGGGAGACCAGGAGAAGCACCTGGCTCCTGCCTTCAGTTATCAGCGCGGTGTGCCGGCTGCAGCGTGCTGGCCACAGCGGCCATTGGAGGGTGAACCAACGGCAAAAGGAAGACCTTTCTCTCTGTCTCTCTCTCTCACTGTCCACTCTGCCTGTAAAAAAAAAAAAAAAAAAAAAAAAAAGATTTATTTGTATTTATTTGAAAGAGATACACAGAGAAGTAGAGAGAGAGAGAGAGGTCTTCCATCTGCTGGTTCACTCCCCAGATGGCCGCAACAGCTGGAGCTGCGCCAATCTGAAGCCAGGAGCCAGGAGCTTCTTCCAGGTCTCCCATGCAAGTACAGGGGCCCAAGGACTTGGGTCATCTTCTACTGCTTTCCCAGGCATAGCAGAGAGCTGGATTGGAAGTAGAGCAGCTGGGACTTAAACTGGCACCCACACTGGATACGGGCACTGCAGGGGGCAGCTTCACCTGCTATGCCACAGCGCCGGCCCCTAAAAGTATATTTTACAGAGCCTGGTGCAGTGGCATAATGGGCTAAGCCTCCGCCTGTGGTGCTGGCATTCGATATGGACGCTGCTGCTTCTAGTCCCAGCTGCTCTTCTTCTGATCTAGCTCTCTGCTGTGGCCTGGGATAGCAGTAGAACATGGCCCAGGTGCCTGAGCCCCTGCACCCGCACAGGAGACCCGAAAGCAGCTCCTGGTTCCTGGCTTTGGATCAGCTCAGCTCCAGTCATTGTGGCCACCTTAACATTGACCTTATATAAAGAGTTCATACAAACCTATAAGGAAAGCACCAAGACATCACTAAAGTAATATGCAACAAAACCTGCACAATGTGGAAGTTCCTCAAAACGTTCAACATGGTGTTACCATGTGACCTAGCAACCTGAGAGAAATGAAAATATATAGCCACTCAAACACTCATACATGAATGTTCATGTATTATTATTCTTAATAATATTATTCTTAATTCACAAAGTGGAAACAACCCAAATATCCATTACCTAGTAGATGGATAAATAAAATGAGTTATATTCATACAATGTAATATTATTAGGTAATAAAGAGAAGGGAAGTGCTGACCAATGCTACAACATTGTTGACCTTTGAAAACCCAAGCTAAGCAAAAGCAGGCATCACAAAAGGCCATATATTGTATAGTTTAATTTATGTGAACATCCAAAATATGCAGACACACAAAGACAGAAAGGAGAGATTGGTGGTTGCTGGGTCTGGGAGAGATCTGGGGGGAAATGAGGGGAGACAGCTAGTGGAGGCAGAGTTCCTTGTTGAAGTAATGAAAATGCTCAGGGCCGGCGCCATGGCTCACTTGATTAATCCTCCGCCTGTGGCGCCGGCATCCCATATGGGCGCTGGGTTCTAGTCCCGGCTGCTCCTCTTCCAGGCCAGCTCTCTGCTGTGGCCTGGGAAGGCGGTGGAGGATGGCCCAAGTGCTTGGGCCCTACATCCGCATGGGAGACCAGGAGGAGGCACCTGGCTCCTGGCTTCGGAACCAACAGAAGGAAGACCTTTCTCTCTGTCTCTCTCTCTCTCTCTCACTGTCTATAACTCTTCCTGTCAAATAAAGAAAAAAATGCTCAGAAATCAACTGTGGTGATGTCTGCACGGCTCTGTGAATGCACTAAAAGTCACTGCACTGTGTAAAGGCTGAACTGTAGGGTGTGTGACGTATCAGTATCCAGTACTGACGATTAACCTAGTTGTTACACTGCCAGTTATGATGCCTGCATCCCACATCAAAGTGTCCGGCTCTGCTGCCTGCAGTGCCCACATCCCATATGGGCTCCGGTTCGAGACCCAGCTGCTCCTCTTCCAATCTAGTTCTGTGATGGCCTGGGAAAGCAGCAGAGGCTGGCCCAATGCTTGGGCCCTTGCACCCGTGTGGGAGACCCAGAAGAAGCTCCTGGATCCTGGCTTCAGATCAGCCCAGCTCCGGATGGTGTGGCCATTTGGAGAATGAACCAGTGGATGGAAGACCTCTCTGCCTCTGTCTCCATGTAACTCTGCCTTTCAAATAAATAAATATAAATCATTAAACTAAAAAAAAAAAAAAAGTGTCTGGCTCCTGATCCTGATTCGTCTCCTGTTAATGCAGACAGTGATGGCTCAAGTAGTTGGGTTCCTGTCACCCATGTGGGAGACTGGATTGAGTTTCTGATTCCTAGGTTTGGTCCCCACCAGTCATTGCAGGCATTTGGGGAGTGATCTGGTAGATAGGTGCCTCTCTATATATATCTGTTTGCTCTGCCTAGCAAATAACCTAATCACTTTTAAGCATGCATAGTTAAATTACAGAAGTAAGCAAGTTAACAAATATGAGGACATTATAAACATTCCTATCAAGCTAAGAGATACAATGCAATAAGTAAATATTTTAGCAACAAAAACAATGGGGTGACAGGTTTTAAATGACAGTTGTCAGGGCTGCTAGAAGTATGTTGAAATAGACATTCTCATATATTGTCAGTAGGGGTGCAAACTTACCCAGCCATTTTTTGATGTCAAATTACCAATACATGTTTTTTCTTTAAAGGTATATGCATATATCTTTTTTAAGCTCTTTTTTAAAAAGATTTATTTATTTATTTGAAAGTCATAGTTACACAGAGAGAGGAGAGGCAGAGGGAGAGAGAGAGAGAAAGAGAGGTCTTCCATCCAATGGTTCACTGCCCAATTGGCTGCGACAGCCAGCTGCACCTATCCGAAGCCAGGAGCCAGGAGCTTCTTTCGGGTCTCTTACATGGGTGCAGGGGCCCAAGGACTTGGGCCATCTTCTACTGCTTTCTCAGGCCACAGCAGAGAGCTAGATCGAACGTGGAGCAGCCGGGTCTCGAACCAGTGCCCTATGGGATGCCGGCGCTTCAGGCCAGGGAGTTAACTCGCTGTGCCACAGTGGCCAGCCTCAAGCAATACATGTTAAGAGGTCTAAATATAGGGGTTGGTGCTGTGGCATAGTAGGTTTATGTCTCCACCTGCAGCGCCAGTATCCCATATGGGTGCTAGGTTCAGACCCTGGCTGCTTCTCTTCCAATCCAGCTCTCTGCTATGGCCTGGGAAAGTAGCAGAGGATGGCCCAAGTCCGTGGAGACCCAGAAGAAGTTCCTGGTTTTGGCCTGGCCCAGCCCCAGTCATTGAGGCCATTTGGGGAGTGAATCAGCAGATGGAAGATTTCCCCTCCCTCACCCCTTCTTTATCCTTCTCTTTCTCTGTATTTCTGCCTTTCACCTAAATAAATAAATCTTTCCAAAAAAAAAAAAAAAAGGGAGTTTAAATATAGTAGCAGTCTGCCTCAGTGGTGTTGCTTATAAAAACATCACTTAAGAAATTTATCCTAAATGTAGGGGCAGGGAAGTCTTCATATACAAAGACCCTGTACCAGTTAGCTTTTCAGCACCATCACTGAATACCCAAGACAAGCTGCTTTGTTTTGGCTCATGGCATTGAGGTTCACAGTCCAGGGACGGTGGCCCCCAGGGTCAGCTGCCTGGGGAAGCCTGAGGCTGGCAATGGCCGGGCGTGTGTTGGGGGAATGAGATGATCATGTAGCCAGCCAAGAAGCAGAGGGAACAGCTGGGCTAGGCTGAGGCTCTAATAACCAACACTCTGCTCACAACCTCTTCCCCCAGACATGCCCCCGTGACCCAGGGACCTCCAGCGAGGCCACCTCCTGAGCACTGTAATTGGATTCCGTTTCCACGCTTCCAGCATCACAACCCATGACCCTTGGGATGAACTCAGGCGCCAAGCACGGTTGAAGTCATAGCAGATTCTCGTTTCAGCACTGTATATGACAGCGAAGAAATGAAGCATCGTAAATGCTTACTGGTACAGAATGGTGGAGTGTGCTAGCGGTATGCATACTAGATTAGATACTATGCAGTAGCTAAAATATATTCTCGTATGGGAAAAATTATTATTATGTGGTAGCAAGAGAAAAATGACAGTACAAACTGTATATACCATGTCACTGGAACTGAGTTGAACTTTCTGCTTTTTATAAGTTATCACTAATAAACTACATTTATAAACTTTAAAAATCTCTAAGAGAAAAGAAGACAACAGACACAGTAACTACAACACAAAACACTATCTAATATGCGGTTAC
Source organism: Oryctolagus cuniculus (assembly GCF_964237555.1). Classification (NCBI taxonomy): domain Eukaryota; kingdom Metazoa; phylum Chordata; class Mammalia; order Lagomorpha; family Leporidae; genus Oryctolagus; species Oryctolagus cuniculus. The sequence goes on from NC_091444.1 coordinate 48,463,269, forward strand.
CAGTGCGGCAGTGAGCTCCCGCTATTCAGAGAGGGGTTTCACACACAGCATTCAGTGTGTTTTCTGCAGGTGATTCTGCCTCCAGGACTTCCTGCTCAACCAAAGTCATTCCTTTTTATTGACACTTCAGCCCTAGCATGGATGCACAAACAAATTAGTGAGAACTGTACACCCCAATCCGCGTTACAAGGTGTGGTATGTTTTCCCTTCGGTCTGAACTGTACAGCTCTATTAACAATCAACATTGACTCCTCAAATCTTTCCAATCTAGACGTACTAAATATATTTATAAGATAAAGACAATGTATCACCTACTTTAAATTGTCACCATTAGAATCGAGCACTGTAAACTCTTTAAGGACACCTCATTACAATCAGAATGCAATGTTTTTTATTCTTTTTTTTTTTTATTTTTTTTTATTTTTGACAGGCAGAGTGGACAGTGAGAGAGAGACAGAGAGGGAAAGGTCTTCCTTTGCCGTTGGTTCACCCTCCAATGGCCGCCGCTGCAGCCGGCGCACCGCGCTGATCCGATGGCAGGAGCCAGGATCCAGGTGCTTTTCCTGGTCTCCCATGGGGTGCAGGGCCCAAGCACCTGGGCCATCCTCCACTGCACTCCCTGGCCATAGCAGAGAGCTGGCCTGGAAGAGGGGCAACCGGGACAGAATCCGGCGCCCCGACCGGGACTAGAACCCGGTGTGCCGGCGCCGCAAGGTGGAGGATTAGCCTATTGAGCCACGGCGCCGGCTCTGTTTTTTATTCTTTCAAAAATCATCTAGGTGGCAACATTCTGTATACAACAGGTAATTTATTTGTAGTTTTATTTAAAAAACCTAGACTATTTATTTGCAATAAAAGATATAATGTGCATATAATTCTTATCATTAATAACGTAGCACAAAAATGCTTTTAAAAACGTAGATTAGAGATATGAACAGGATTTCAATGAAAGTTGCAGTTTTTAGCCTGTGATATTGACCCAGAGTATAGGGGCTGGTGTTGTGTCATAGTGGGTAAAACCTACCACCTGTGATGCCAGCATCCCTTATGGGCTCCTGTTCAGTTTCTGGCTGCTCCACTTCCCATCCAGCTTCCTTCTGATTCTGGAAAGCAGTAGAAAATGGCCCAAGTCCCTGGGCCCCTACACTCACATGGGAGACTCGGATGAAGCTCCTAGCTCCTGGCTTTGGCCTGGCCCAACCATACCCATCTGGGAAGTGAACCAGTGGATGGAAGATCTCTTTCTCTCTCTCTGACTCCCTGTGTGTGTGTGTGTGTCCCTCTCTCCTTGGAATTCTGACTTTCAAATAAATAAATAAATCTTACAAAAAGAAGAAGAAGAAATACAAACTGTCAGAAATTTTAATTTGATTTTTCAAACCCTAAAGGTTTAGATGTGGGTATTTGGTGCAGTGGTTAGGATGTCACTTGGGATACCTGCATCTCACATTGGAGTGCCTGAGTTTGAGTCCTGGCTCTGCTTCTTTTTTTTTTTAATTTTTTAAAGAATTATTTATTTATTTGAAAGTTAGAGTTACACAGAGAGAGGAGAAGTAGAGAGAGAGAGAGGTCTTTCATCTGGTGGTTCATTCTCCAATTGGCTGCAACGGCTGGAGCTGCACTGATCCGAAGCCAGGAGCTTCTTCCGGGTCTCCCACACCACACGGGTGCAGGGGCCCAAGGACTTGGGCCATCTTCTACTGCTTTCCCAGGCTGGATTGGAAGAGGAGCAGCCGGGACTCGAACTAGTGCCCATACAGGATGCCGGTGCTTCAGGCCAGGGCGTTAACCAATGCACCACAGCGCCGGCCCCTCCTGTCTCTGCTTCTGATTTCAGCTTCCTGTCAATATGCGCTCTGGGAGGAAGAGGTGATGGCTCATGTGGGTTCCTGCCACCCACATGGGAGATCCATGGCTATTGTGAGCATATAGGGAGTGAACCAGTGGATGGAACATCTCTTTCTGTGTGTGGATGCTTTTCAAATAAATAAGTAAATAAATAAAAATTTTTAGAAGACACTGAATGCTTAACTAGAAATCGTTCCTGTCTGTGAAATATTCCTTGCTCTCAATCCACTTCATCTCCTTCCTACCAAAAATCAACATAATCAAAATGCCACATGCCTTTTTTCAAAACTATTTTATTAAGACTAAAAACCAAGTACACTTGAACTTCAAGTCTGTAAAACAAAACTTATATGCTGCTTCATTTTATCTTGACTCAGCCAATCAGAACTCTGTGTTACCATGGAGACCCTCATGCTTTTTCCAAAGATAACTCTGTTGCTTCATTGTTAAAGCCATACATATATACTCAGGAATTATTTTTAAAATCTATTGGTAAACATTTATCACTTCAGAGAAAAGCATAGGAATTTATTATACTTGTTGCTTTTCCCTGATCATTATGTGAGAATTCTGAGATTAAAGAGAATCATCTTACCCTCGTACTGTCCTCATATGAATGTCTTGTGTGCCAAAAACTTTGGTAATATAAAGACAAAGAAAAAAATTTATAGTCCGAACTTTCCTTTCCTGTGTATATTGCACACCATATATCAGATTCTGTTATTTTTATCTTCTTTGGCAAATCATTTCCTTGGTATATGTAAGAAAAACAAAAATAAAAATAAAAACAAAGGAAAATAATACATTACAAAACTGGGATTATATTTGGCATATTCGTTTAACTATATAGTGATATAACCACAAATTAATAAAACTAATTTCTTTAAAAAAAACTTGAAAATATTTTAAACCTCTCCTCAATAACTTTTAAGTCAAAAAACAAACAACAATTACAGATTATTTAGAAAATAATGAAAAGGCAGGGGTAGGCATTGGGCCCAGTGGTTAGGAGCCCACTTGCGACGCCTGCATTCCATAGCCGAGTGCCTGTGTTTGAGTCCCAGCTCTGCTGCTAATTCTAGCTTCCTGCTAATTGCCTGAGTATTTGAGTTCCTGCCACCCACGTGGAAAAGACTTGGACTGAGTTTCTGACTCCCAGCCTCAGTGCAGCCTCTGGCTGTTACAAGCATATGGGAGTGACCAGCATATAAGAGCCCCTTTTCACACTCTCTTTCAAATAAATAAAAATATATTAATAAAAATTTTAAAAAAGAAAATGATGAAGTGAGGAAGACTACAAAAATCTTTTATAATAAGAATAGTTCTAGATGATATTCAGATTTTTAAAATAAAAATAAGTAAACTAAACATATAAGTTTAAAAATGTAAAGAAAATAAAACTAGCAACATGTTAAGAAAAGACAGGAAGAAATAGTGGGGCCGGCACTGTGGCGTAGGAGGCTAAATCTCCACCTGCAGCACCGGTATCCCATATGGGCACCAGTTCAAGTCCCAGCAGCTCCAGTTCCAATCCAGCTCTCTGCTATGGCCTGGGAAAGCAGTAGAAGATGGCCCAAGTGCCTGGGCCCCAGCACCTGCATATGAGACCCAGAAGAAGCTCTTAGCTCCTGGGTTTGGATCAGCCCAGCTCCAGCCACTGCAGCCATTTGGGGAGTGAACCAGTGGGTGGAATACTCTCTCTCTCTCTCTCTCTCTCTCTCTCTCTCTCTGCTCTCTGTAACTCTTGTCTTTCCAATAAATAAATACATCTAAAAGAAAAAAATAAATCCTCATAGCCAGAAAAGGCTATGAGTCTAGCCCAGCAGGCCTCATTCTAATACAACTTCAGAGGAAGTCAAATTCTCAAGCTTGGCCAACCCTTTACCCAAGGATAGAACCTGTTGGGAAGGCACCAAATGGGGACGTCTTGAGCTCCCACCTTCTCCTCCGATTCTGGGCCTGTAGATGTAGCCCACTTTCTGTTGTCAGAGAGCAGCTGCCCCAGCCAGCGTGGAAGTGAGGCAGAGTGCTGTGTGTGGCAGGACCGTGGGTGCGCTCCCTCAGTCCTCTGAGCGTCAGACAAGTCAGCAGGGAGGACGAAAGAGATGATATCCTCCAAATGAGCCACAGCACCAAACTAGGCAAGCTACCCACAGACATGACGAGAGTACACAGGTACTCCTCACTGTGCAAGGGCAGTACGTCTGGATAAACCCATCACAAGCAATGCATTTCACGCTGCACATTCCAGTTCAGCACACAACAGCAGTTGCATCCTCACATGATTGTGTGACTGCCTGGGAGCTGCACTCTCTGCTGCTGCCCAGTATCATGAGAGAGGATGGGCCTGGCAAACAAATCAAAATTCCAAACACAGTTTCCACTGACTGCATATTGTTTCTGACCATTGTACTGTAGAAAGAGTGTGAACTTGACAGCATTTGTTTTGAGGCCTGATGCTTAGGGTGCTGGGCCCAGGAGGGTAGAAGTTGGAGCTATATAACTCAGAGGTGACCCACAGGGAGCAGCGTGCTGTGAAACAGACCTGTGACAAGTACCCTGGGAGACTACAGCTCTTAGATGCTTGCCGACAACATGGCTGCATTCAGCAAGAGGGAATGCCAGTGCTGCCGTGGCAGACAAAAAAATAAAGGACCAAAGAAAGCACCCATGCAAATGGTCAGAGCAGATGCAGGGCTGTCTCCCCTCACCTGCAGTTCCCTTCTGTGGCTTCACTTACCCGAGGCCAACTATTCCAGAAAGAAACCATTCACAGATTTGAAATTGTGCCCCGTGCTGAGAAGCGTGTGTGACGAATTCCCCCGCACTGCTCTGCATGGAATGTGAATCATGCCTCGGTCCAGCGGCTCCTCGCTCTACACTGCCTGCCTGTGAGTCATCGGTGGTCCAGGTTATGGGATCCACTGTCGCGGGATCAGAGCTTGTGTTCAATGAATCCTTATTTTACTCACTAACGGTTCCAGAGCGCAAGGGTCGTGATGCCGGCATTGCATAGGCCATGGAGAAATCATGACGTGCTTCCTGTAAGTGAAAAGGTGTTAAGTTCTCTGCTAATAAGGAAAGAAGGGGCCGGCACTGTGGCATGGTGAGTTAACCCACAGCTTGCCATGGCAGCATCCTGGATCGGAGCACTGCTTCCCATCTACTCCACTTTGGATCTAGCTCCCTGCTAATGTGTCTGGGAAGGCAGCAGGTGATGGTCCAAGTACAAGGACCCCTGCTGCCCATGTGGGAGACCTGGATGGAGTTCCGGGTTCTGGGCTTCCTGTTGCAGCCATTTAGGGGATGAATCAACAGATGGAAGATTTCTTTCCCTCTCTGTCTCCTCTGTCATTCTGCTTTTCAAATAAATAAAATAAACCTTCAGAAAAAAATAGGTGGCAGTTTCCAAGATCTGTGATAAGTTACTGTTGTGAGTTCTTTACTGTGCTTAATTTATAAATTAAACTTTATCATAAGTGTGTATGTATAGGAAAAAGCAAAGTATATATAGAACTCAGGACTACCCTCAGTTTCAGGCATCCTTGGGGGGTATCTTGGTACACACCCCCATGGGTATAGGGAGAACATACTGTATGTGCTGTATCAGGCCAAGAAATCCACTCACCTTTGATTTGTGGGAGGGCCTAGGAGGGACATTCTGTCTCATAAAGTCATAGAGAAAGCACCAGGTGAGGGGTCCCAACATAGCTATGGTGATTATTGTGGCCACTGGGGACACCGTTACAGAGCTGGGCTCCCCGTTAGCAGCAGGGGTGAAAGAGTCCTGGGTAAGAGAGAGCTCATCGTGGACAACAGTTGTAATGACTGCCAAGGTTAGACTGAAGGCAGGGACGTGTCTGACTCACAGCCATGTGCAGCCAGTTAGCAAACACAGCATGTGAAGGGAGAAGGCGGAGGAGCAGTCAATAAGCGTAGTACTCAAACTACACACGCAGAATAAATCATTGAGGAAACAGCAAGAGACTGAGAGCAGGCATACTCTGCCCAGTTTCTGGATCTGAGCCATAGTCAGGGGAGGCACACACTGACTGGAGGACAGCTCTACTCCCAGGAGGAAGAATCCTATCACCAGAGCAGGCAGATAGGATAAACATCCCCCCAGCCTTCCTCCCAAAGGGACATACAGCCATTTACTTGAATACACTGGGGAAGAGGAATTTGAAGACATTTCAAGGACTGTTGGACATAGGGTTTCAATTGATATTGGTCCCCAAGGACCCAAAGTGTCACTCCCATGTATGTGTGAGCGTGCGCGCGCACACACACACACACACACACCCCATCAGAGTGGGCACTTTCATAAGCAGGTAAGAGTCCAGGCTTCACGGATCAGTCAGCAGTGCAGATTGCATGAACATGTAATGAACGCAGCTAACCTGGTAGTTGACAGAAGGACCCACATTGGCTCTTTGGCATGAGCCACGTGAGCTGTCCTGGTAGGAAAGACTGAATGGAGGAGTTAAAAGTCCTTCTTCCTGCTTTCAGTCCTGCTAGTAAGTAAAAATCAGGATCACACAGCAAGGAGAGTGGCAGGGACTGCCGCTTCCCGTGAAGACCCAAAGAACACAGTGGCGGGCCTCATCATTTCTCCCTCTAGCTGTGTACAGACCACAGGGACCCTGGAAGATGAGAGCAGACTCCCACAAAGTCTATCAAGTAATGGCCCCAAGTGTGCCTACAATTGGCACAGCGCCTGGTGTATGCTCTGTGGTCATCCCACCAGGAAGGAAGTCCACAAGTGGTTGCCATCCATGCGGGATAGACCTAAGTGGACATTTCCAGTCCAGCTCCAGAGCTGCAGTGATCCTCTCACCCTTTGTTAAATACCGTGTGAAGGGGTGCAAACAATCTCCACCTCCTGCAGGTCCACGGAGCTGGCTAGCCAGGAAAGCCAGAAATTAACTACCTCGGAGGCCTTGGTGTGGCACATTTGGTCCCAAAGGTGGGAGGTGAGTCCCTCAGACATTCAGGGGCCACCATGTCTGTGAGGTTACAAGGGACCCTGTAGTCTGGAGCACTCCTTCCAAAAGTAATTGGCAAAGTGCTGCACCTCGCATATCCCAGCACTAGGAAAATGACAGAAAGCCTGCTAGCAGTCTTTGGATGCCACCCTCAGGAACACGGCCACAGCAGTATGCCAGGTGATGCAGAAGCTGCAGTTTTGAGTGGGGGCAAAGCAGGAAGAGGAGCTGCAGTAAGTCTGGGCTGCAATGCAAGCAGTCCTGCACTTGGGTCACACAACTCAATGTCCCCTCTGGGATTAGGTGGCAAAAGTTGCCTCCTGGCAGTCCGCAAGGTGAGAATCACAATAGAGGCCCCCTAGAGTTCTGGAACAAGGCCATTCATGTACAGCCAATAGTTACACACCACTCAAAAATCATATTGGAACGTGTTACTGGGCCTTCATAACAAAGTGCCTGATCACAGGTCATAAAGTGATGGCGAGACCAGAACTGCTCACTATAGATCTCCCAGATCTACAGTTACAGGGTTGAATTGACCCAGCACAATCCATAATAAAATAGAAATAATAGAAATGATATGTCTGGGCTGGCGCCACGGCTCACTAGGCTAATCCTCTGCCTGCGGCGCAGGCACACCGGGTTCTAGTCCCGGTCGGGGTGCCAGATTCTGTCCCGGTTGCTCCTCTTCCAGGCCAGCTCTCTGCTGTGGCCCGGGAGGGCAGTGGAGGATGGCCCAAGTCCTTGGGCCCTGCACCCACATGGGAGACCAGGAGAGGCACCTGGCTCCTGGCTTCGGATCAGTGCAGTGCACCAGCCGCAGCGGCCATTGAAGGGTGAACCAATAAAAAAAGGAAGACCTTTCTCCCTGTCTCTCTCTCTCTCTCACTGTCCACTCTGCCTGTCAAAAAAAAAAAAAAAAAAAAAAAAAAAAAAAAAAAAAAAAAAAAGATATGTCTGAGATCCGGCATGGCAAGGTCAAAGGAGATAATAAATAAGCAGGTGGCCCAAACTCTCTCACATTCTCCACAGGTGTTGCCTAGTGCCTTTCCCTCAGCCAACATCTATGACCAAATCGGGTAACTGCAGGAGTGGAGGAAGTCTTTTACGACCAGGTGATGAAACAGGAAAAGGCTGAGCATAGTCACAATGAGTCAGTTCATTGCAGGGCATGGTTGAAAATGGATAGCAACTGTTCCACTGCCCCACTCAGGAGCCAGCGCAAAAAGCAGCAGCAAAACTCCAAAGGGTGGAGTTTCTGGTGGCGCCCTCTGTGTGGAACAAGAAATGGCCCAAGGAAAGAACAGACACAGATTCATGGCAGTGACGAATGGCGTGGCTGGCGGGGCTTCAAAGAAGACCCACAAAGACTTCTGCTATCCTTTAATGAATGCTTTGTTTCAATTCCTATGATCACATGGAGCTGACATTCCCTCCTTTTGAATCTGGGCACAACTTGCGATTGCTGTGACCAATAGAATGCAGAGGAAGTCGCAACTGGGACTTCGTGTCCAGCCATTAAGAAAGTTGGGCACCTTCCACCTCCCTCTGGGTGTCCTGAGCTTCCATTTAAAGAAAATCGGCTACCCTGCTAGTGAGAGAGGCCCTGAAGGATGAGATGTCGCCACGGTTGGGATATGGTTTGTCGCCTCTGGATTTCACTTGAAATTTCATCCCCATTGTGAGATATTAAGGGGTAGGACCAGGTGGGATCTTTAAAAGGTGTCTAAGTCTATGCCTTTATTCATTCATTAATTCCTTCTTTGCAATTAATGGAACAGTGGGTTATCTTGAGAATGGATCTGCTATAAAAGCCAGACTGGGCCAGTCTCTTGCCACGCGATGCCTGGTGCTGGTTCAGGACGCTGCATCAATAAGGCCACCACCAGATGCAGCTCCTCTGCCTCTTTTCTTTGCAACTGCCCAGGCTCCCCTACTTGTTATTAGCAACAGAAAACAGATAAGACAGATGTCATCTGGAGAAAGAGGCCACATGGAGGGCGCTGAGGGGCCAGACACCTAGTTCCAACCTCACTGTACCCTAAGTAACGCCAGTAAGGGCATTACTAAGCTGAGCCCCAGCCAATTCATAGAACCAACACGTGTAATTGCATGGTTGTTATTTTAAACCCCTGAGTTTTGAAGAGGGCTGTATGCAACAATAAATAACTAAATAGAACTTGGTATCTGGAAACAGTGTTTACCTTCAGACTTAACAAAAACCTCTGACATGAGCTTTGAGACCAGGTGGTGGGCAAGAAGAGGGAGGCCGGGAAAGAGCCCTTGAAATACAGGAATGACGTTGCTACTGGTGCCTGCAGGGAAGGAGCCCTGAGGATTTCCAGGTATCAACAGCACACACAGAAGATGGGGGTGAAACTGTCATCTACGTGCAGGGAAATAGCAGAGGCACCTCAGGAACTCGTGGGTCTCCTGAGAGCATTTATAGGCAGACTGCTAAAAGTACCCTTGGTTTGGTTTGGTTTGGTTTGGTTTGGTTTTCTTAGCAACCTCTGACCAAGTACGTGAGGACTAAGATAAGGGGAAAAACACAGATGTGTACAGTTTTCAGACAGAATATAGAGGAGATGTAAAGGAGCCAGGAGTTACTGGTTTGGAAGTGGTGTTGTTTCTCACTTTCCATCTCCCCATCTCCCCAGACAACAAACAGTAAGGCATGGACTTAGGGGCAAACGTCAAATCCAAGATACTGAGCCATAACCACGCCTCAGCACCAAGTTCAGATCAAAGGCGGGACTCAGATGCTTTGTTGAAACCTCAGGAAGATTTTAAGGGTTCTGTCATAGAGCCTTTGAACTAAACAGGATGATTTCTAAGAATCCCAAAGGCGTGCCTCACCCACCCTCTTCCCTCAGCAGGGCTTCCAAGAACCCAGATGTCGCCCCACAGCAGCCTCACATGCCTGTTTCGGAAAAGAGGGCAAGTATGACCTTTGCCACATGGAGAAACTGGATACAAAAGAAATGCACAATACACAATAAAGAAGTGTCATGCTGGGTGCATGCAGGAGAATACAGACATCTCACACCTTTAATTTGTAGAGTTTCAAAGTGAGAGAAACCACTCCCTGGGCATGAAAAGCACCCTCGAGGAAACACACCTGAGAACCCCATCAACAGCCGAACCTGGTTTATGAGATGCGATCCTGGATTGGACTTGATGCCATATGAGATGAGACTTGTGGTCCTGGAAAAGGGGATTAGTGCTATTTTGTATGTGAGAGGAATGCAATCTGTGGCCAAAGAGTGGACCGTGGTAGCTATTCTTTTAAAAATAAATAAATAAATAAACACCCTGAACAATTCTGCCCATACCTGTGTGCACATACAGGTACTCCGACTTGAGACAGAGCTGTGTCTTGCTGAATCCAGGATGGGCCTATGATTGCACTAACCAACAGAGCATTAAAAGGCATTAAGAGGGCGAGCAAACATTCCTTTCCTCCCTCTGACTGTTAAGCCAGCACTTAGGAAGTTCATGTTATCTTACTGGATGGAGTAACCACAGGGAGCATCGCCAAGGCACCAGACCACGCAGCCCAACTCTAGCTGCAGCTCTCGCCTCCTATGACTGCAACTGCATCGAAGATCTCAAGAAACACCAGAAAAGGAGCCCCGCAGGTGAGCCCCCAGCCAATCTACAAAATCATGAGATAAAACCAGCACTGTGGCACTGTGAATGGTGCAGCCATGGTGCCAGGGATGAGGCTATGCATGGACCCAGCACCGCCTGGTCTCCCACTCACCAAGGCTGAGAAGGTCCCTGCCACTGCAGAATGTTCAGTCTGTCAGCAGCAGAGACTAACCCTAAGTCCCCACTTGTGACAAGTGGATTACATTGAATGTCTTGTAACTTGGAGGAGGTGGTGAATCCTGACTTTGATACATTCTCCAGGTACAAGATTCCCTTTGGTATCCACAGAACCTTAGCTAATACCACTACCTGAGGGCCAGTGTTCAGTGGCATGAAATCCCAGGCAACATTGCTCTGAGTCCATTTTTCCCTGGAAAAGGTGGAGCAGTGGGCAAACAACCAGAGGATCAACTTAACCTTTCACTCACTGCTGCACGCAGAAGCCGCTGGTCTGGAAGAACACTGGAATAACCTCTTAAAGACATAACTGAGCTGAAGCCAAAGCCAGCTTAGAGATAATACCCTGGGCATTCACGCCGGAGGATGTGGTCTACACCTTAAACCAATGGCCATTCTGTGGTACTGAGTCCCTAGTACACAGAGCACAGAGGCCTGAGAACCAAGACTTGAAAGTAGAAGTGAACAGCTTGCCATCATTTCCAGTAGGAAACAGTGCTCCCTGTAGTTGCAACTCTAAGCAGAACGCCCCCACCAAGGGACATAGCAAGATTCTCATTAAACACAAGCTTGATTCCCTTCAGGTCACCTCCAGCTCCTTATGCCCAAAGACCAGCAGGCAAGGAAAGGAATCAACAAAGGAATCAGCAAGAATACTTGACCATGACCATTAGAAGGAAGAAGGAATGCTATCACACAGAAAGGATGGGGAGGAATACAGTGGCAGCCAGGTGACCCACTGTGGTGTCTTTTGGGACACTCCTGTCTAATTTTGGTGGCAGAAAAAGACAGAACTAATGGTCCATGAAGGCTTAATGAGTGTAGATTCAGAGTCCTCACGGCTGCAGGTCAGGACCACACCATCAGACAAACCACCCATCCAGAAGTGCTAGGGTAGCTCTGGACAGAGGCAATGAGCACCAGTTGTAGCTTCAAGCACAGCTACAATGGCCAGCTCATCCTACTAAACTTCCTCTTGTGAATTTCTCCAGAAAAAGAGACCATCCAGAACTGTGGAGTTGTTTCTAGATGGGATGGGCTTTTAAATTAGGTGAAGGGAGTCTGATCAGGGCACCCGCAGGACCAAGGCACTTGTTTCTGCTGTCACTGGGAGGGTTGGCTATTGATAGTTCACAGCCATTGACCTGGTTGATCATCTTTAGGCCTCGTGTCGACCAAGTTCAGAGAAATAAGTGTTCACATTAGTGTGATTCACTATCATGTATTTTGCATGCAGAAACAGGACAGCTGTGTTTCTCTGGGACTTTCCCTCCTACACCTTGTATCATGAGACTTCAGATACAGGTGTTAGAAATGGAAACAGGTGGCCAAAGAGGTGGTCAAGGAGGTAGGGACTCCTCCCAGCCTGCTTGCCTCGCTGCTTCTGTCCACACCATGATGGACAGCGCCTTCTCTACAGGACATCAGTGTGATCCTGAGGGAGAAGAGGCGTGTCTTCTCTGAAGCCCTGGCATCGGTTACACAGAAGCACCCCTTTGGTGGCTTCAGGAACCTGGAGGAGCTCAGACAGCCTCGGCAGATCACCCCCACTCACCCTTCCGGTCCTGCTTCAGTTGGATAAGCCTGTCAATCCAGCATTGGACTGAGGGGCGGGGACAGTCAGTCTCGGGGACTCTCTACATACAGAGTCCATGATACTGTGCGGACTTTTGTACTGGATGATGTTGAATTCAGAGAGGTGACAGAACTTATCAAAGTAGGTAAAAAGTGAAAATTGTAGCCCAGAATGGTAAAAATACGAGCTCCAATACCACAAAAGGAAAAGAAAAAATGCCTTTTTGTACCATCTTCTATTATTATTCATCACTTTTTGGAGAAAAACATATTTACTATAGCATTGCAGAAATGACTACACTGTGCTATACTACCAGAATCCCAGCAGGAAAAGTCTGTAACTTGGTCACCTCTTACAGTACCCTTGTTATACAGTGTAACAAAACATAACTTTTTAAAATGACAGATCAAAAATTGCTGCCTTTGTAAGACTATTCTTTAATAAACTCATTTTAAAACTCAAAGAAAATAAAAGAAATGAAAACAGACACATATTACCCATGTGCTTCCTCTCAGTCTCCACTATGGGCTAAAGAAATCCTTGCAATAAAAAAAGACCCATAACAGATGTTCTGACAGTCCTGTTGTTTTTATCAATTGATGACCTATTTTGTCTCTCTGGATCATATGAATATTACATTCTCTAATGAGTTGGTAACCTGTACCAATTGATTCATCCTTTATTACATTACTTCACTGTGTTTTCTTCTAATTTTATATATGTACTTTTGACAGTAAGAACTATTTACACACCGAAATACTCAACATAGCCTTTTTTTCAATTTTTTTTATTATTTTTTTGACAGGCAGAATGGACAGTGAGAGAGAGACAGAGAGAAAGGTCTTCCTTTTGCTGTTGGTTCACCCTCCAATGGCCACCACCGCCGGCACACTGTGGCCGGCGCACTGCGATGATCCAAAGCCAGGAGCCAGGTGCTTCTCCTGGTCTCCCATGGGGTGCAGGGCCCAAGCACTTGGGCCATCCTCCACTGCACTCCTGGGCAATAGCAGAGGGCTGGACTGGAAGAGGGGCAACCGGGACTGAATCCAGCGCCCTGACCGACCAGGACTAGAACCCGGTGTGCCGGTGCCACAAGGTGGAGGATTAGCCTATTGAGCCATGGCACCGGCCTCAACGTAGCCTTTTCAATGCTAATCAGCCTTTAATTAATGCTCTAAATGAACTCAATGTGGGCTTCGTTGGTATTATAGGTCCAAAATACTGAGTTCAAAATTAAACTCCCCTGAAGTAGTATTTATTGCAAAATCTATGACCAATGTAGATGAAAATTTTACAAAGCCAAGGCATCTGTAAATATTTAAGTGGCTTTTCCAAAATGTTCCCCACACCTATCTTATTTATATGCATTGGCACATACGAGGAAATGTGCTATTTGTTGTAAGATCAACTACTCACATTAGAGGACAGTTTTATACTCCAGGCCCCACCTCCATTCTCATTTAATCCCCCCTCTTTATTATCTGGCCCCTAAATCCCATTACGCCCCCAAATAGGGTAAGGTAGAATATACTTAGAAATTTAGGATCAAATTTAAAACTGCCGCCGAGGCTCCCGTCAAGGGCAAGTCCTTGTGCTAACTCACAATGGTGTCCTGAAACAGGAGATTACACGGGTGCCCCAACTCCCAACATCAGCCTGGGGTCAAAGAATCCCTAGAGTGTGGACCATTCCCTATTTTCCGACTCTGTTCTTCTGCACATAGATTCCTGGGCTGTTCCTACCTGTCTCTCTAATCTCGCCTTCTCTACGTACTTGAATCAAATGCTGCCTAAAATTACAGTTCGTGTTCCCACAGTTCTCATTTGAAGGAATGCAAACTGCACAATGAACAGGCAATCTTACAGTAGCACCCCTTCCATCTCATGCATGGTCAGTGTTGCTTTATTTTTTTACCTCTGTCATGAGATATGGAGCAAAACATTAATGAAGCTTCATTTAAAAAGTCACTTTTGGGTTTAAATAACTAACTAATCAAGCAGCTCCATCCTAGGCAATTTGTCGGTAGGCAATAGAGCAGTGAAGAGCGAGGGCTTTGGGTCTGGCCAACCCCCTACGTTCTCATCTAATCAGAGTTTAGGCAGACACGCAGATGCACAGGGCTTCAGCTGCCTCACCTGTGTGGTGGCAAAATAGGATCATGAGGATGCACAGGTTAATCCTTAAAAGTGCAAAGGTGCCTGACAAGTATAAGCGCTGGGTAGCTGTTAGCTTTCATTAACTCTACAGCTGGGGTGTGTCACCCCCCCCCCCACCCCCGGTGCAGGCAGTGGGAAAACCCCCACAGTCTAACTATCCATGGTATTTGGAATTGGGGCCTGGGGGGTGTTAGGGTTACAGGAGGCCATGAGGCAGGACTCCCGCCAGAGCCAGCAAGCTTGCTCAGAGTTACCACTGATGGCTTGCGACGCCTTGGGCCTCTGCAGAGCCCACGGGCAAGGAGCTCACCAGAGGAAACCCTCGCATCCTGACCTGCCCAGGCTTGATCTTCTCGGGCCTCACAGCTGTGAGCTGAACAAACTCCTACTCGGTATAAATCGCCCAGCCTGCGTTATTCAGTTATAGCAACATAAGAAGGTCAGCTACAATCCATATGTGAACCGGGGGACGTTGGAATTTCTGTAACCTATGCCCCCCCAACACGATAACCATTACGATGAAACTCGGATTACTTCTTCAGAGTATCACTTTTTTTTTTTTCAAGTTTAACCACAATCATGCATTTTAAATAGATCTCCCTTCTTTCGGAGTCAAGGCAAGAGCCGGCAGATTTATTCCATTCTCTACAAAACGCTAGCACTTCCAGTAGAAAAAGTAAAATCTAACAAATACTCTCCCAATAGTGTCCACACACAGGCTTCATCCTGACAAAAGTCAGTTCTGAATTCACTGACACAGCCCACAACTCACGTGCAAGGCGTGGACGCAGTGCCCTAGGACGTGCACGCCGAGGAACAAAGCGGGCCACACTCCAACAAAAGCCGAGACGTGCACGTCAGTTTGCAGCTGGAACTCAGCACTGCCCAAACACAGGCTCTCGGCGCGCCCGTGACCCTCAAGGTGTCCCGAGCGAGGGCGGACGCCGCCGGGGGCGGGGGGGGGGGGAGGTTCCGGGGCGCGCGCTGCCGCCCCGCCTGGCCCTGCTCGCCCCGCAGCCCGCGGCGCTCCCGGGGCAGAGAGGAGGGGCACCCAGCACTCCCGGAAGCCGAAGAGCCGCCCGCCAGGGGGTCATGAAGAGTCCGCGCTTTGCTCCAGTTCCTGGAAGTTCAAGCCAGCGTAGCCAGAAAGCCTGAACTCCAGATCTGAGCAAAACTACCGCGCGTAAAAGAGAGAGGCGTCCCTGGGTGGGCTCGAACCACCAACCTTTCGGTTAACAGCCGAACGCGCTAACCGATTGCGCCACAGAGACTCTGGTGCCAGCAGCCCTCTTAGCCATAGCTTTTATGAAGAATAATAAAGGCTGTGCAAGCTTGCTCGCACTTTCTTTCATCTCATGATTTCTGTGATTGGAACCAGAACGAACAGCTTGAACCCGCTGAATTCCGTTTTTCATACTTTTAAACAAACTGGAACAAGATACGAAAATATCGAGCAAAAGGGCGGATCGCAACTGTATTAAAACGCTGCTGCTTTTTCTCCCCGTTCCCGTTTGGAAGGTTCCGTCTCGGGAGGATATTTCTGACTCCTTTCCTTTTATAAGGAAATAAACTTTTTTTTAAAGTCGTGTAAGCTGAGAAGGCTTCCTTTTGTATCAAACTCTCTGTCCCATGGCTTTGCTCTCTCGTCTTGGTGGGCTGCTGGTGCCGCATTTCAAAATCATAAGCGTGGTTTTAGTCTTCTTTATTTTTCTACTCGAGTGTGATTGAAAACACACACACATCCCGATTTGTTTGGCACCACTCTGAAGTACACAGGGTCACACTCACGTTTTGTAGCTGAAAATACAGAAGATCCCAACCTTAACTTGCCTTTGTCGCTGTGCCCTGAGCAAACGTGGTTTGTTGTTAAGTCTGTTCTGTATTCTCCCTGGAATGAGCCCATTCGAGAGGTATGGTTTAAGCCATACCTCTTAAAACACACACGTCTCACAGAATAGTTATAATCCAATTTAAGGAAAAAGAAGCTAAAAAAGGGAAAAGTTTGGTTTTTTACTAACTCCTGAAAAATTTCAGAGCAGTGTTACCAAACATTACTTCGCTAATAAATATAAGAAAATCTCTCCCTTTGTGCAAACGCTGTCCTGATGCCTTCTGCTCTCCAGTATTCTGAACAACCTTTTTTTTTCCTCTGCCCTCCTCAAACAATTGAGAACCTGAGCATTAAATTTTTAACAGTCACTGCATTGCTCTGTGCAGAATCCCTTGGGAAAGAATCCGTATCCTGAGTCATGGGAGGAGTGCTCGCCATGCTGCAGTCCCACCAGCATTCTGAGCCCCTGTTGCGTGGTGACAACTTAAATTGGCTTTGGAACCAATTAGCAGCTGAGTTCCTTGAAAGCTTGAGATGTTCAACAGCTGTGAATCCACACTGAGCTGTCCCGCTCCGCTTTCAACAAACTTTGAGAAGTGCACTTGAAAATTCTGGACTCGAAACAACCACCTAGGAAACGCTTTGCGAAGCATGTGGTGAGCCTGATCTCATTCTTTGATGCCACCCTCCTATTCCCATCTTGTGCACCTGTTGACCTAAGCTAAAACTACCAGCACTGGCTTTTCTTCTTCCAACACCAAAATGGATGTCCCTCCCTCTGCTATTATTCTCCTGACTATTCAGTTAGAACAGACTGCAACTGTCTTATCTTATGCCTCTGAAGCATTGAAGATTTACTGTCCTGCCTAAAATAATATTAGAAACACTTCTATTCATGTCAATATCTTTAGGTCTAATCTCTTTTCCTCACTTGTCATTATACTAACATTTTAACTTCTAAAAGAGAATGAGAAAAAGTCGATGAGAAAAACGAATTCAGAAAGGAATATTAACTCTTTGTATGCCAAAAGTTTGTCTCTATGAATACTACTGTCTGTTTTAAAATTCGGCCTTGAAGAACTTTTAAATAAAAGAAATGGCATTTCCCCAGTTCATTAGCTTTGCCCTTTTCCATCTTTCAGTGTGACAACCCTTGCAAAGAACATCAATATTAAAAATACTGAATGGAATTTGAATATTTCACTTCAACATAGCTTTTTTTTTTTTTTTGCAAAACTCTCACTTGCAGGAATAAAAGAACAGTATTGTTGTCATTTAAATCTTTGTCATTACTTCTTGTCAGCCTTAATATTTATGCTCAGTTTTAAAAGCCAAATTAAGTCCACTAGATTAATTTAAGAAACACATGTTCTTCCCCTAAAAGTCAAGTTAACCCAAGACAAATGATTCCTATAGCCTCATTTGTAGTTGAGTCTTTGTAATTGCTGAAAGTGGAAAAGACTAGGCATTGTGCCCTTTTTTTTTTGTATCACATACACAAGGGAACTGCATATTTACCTTTCCCAAGAAAATGCCTGTGCAGGTTAATGCGCCTATTTATGTAATTTTCTTCTTAGGAAAAACAGAGAGAAAAGGAAGAACAGTGGACGGCACCTGTCTGGCCCACGAGGCAAGAGGTCTCATGCTGATTTCTAGTTTGCAATGAGCATGCATCCATGGTCTCTGATGAGGGCTCTCCAGCTTCCTCCTACTAAATGGGCGGCTCACAGGAGTTCCATTAGCAGGATTGTGCATGACCTCAATTCTTTTCATTTATTGTACTTCAGAAAAATGGCGGCTGGGTTGTTAAAAATGAGAACTTGGGTGAGTTAGAATTTTTAAAGCTCCAATGAATCAGAGAAATCATTCCAATAAATGGAAGGTTGTGGTACCAGCAAACAAGTTAGAGAATGCTAAACCAGATGTCACCAAAGAGCATGAGAAGAACTCTGAGACCAATTTTCAAAGCCATTCTAAGTCACATTTTTCAAGTGATTTATGGCAAATCACTTTATTTATTGCAAGCTTAAACCCTGTCTCAGTTTTGACTTAAACCAAGTTTCCTGCTCACCAAAGGCCCCCTTCCCATACCAAACTGGTGGTGGCAGGCAGGTCAGCTGTCGGTGCAGCAGGCAGGAGTGGCAGGACAGAAAACAGTAGTCACACAGGACACTGCTTCCGTGGCTGACTGTGATGTTGGGTCTGCTCAAGAAAAAAGCAGAAAGTTGAGACAGCTTAGCACATCGGCATGCAAAGTTAGCAGGCTGTTTGTGTTTTCATCCTTTTAAAGATTGGTGTCACTTAATTGGAAAATTTTGTTCAATTACTCAGATAATTATCTCCATTTTGTTTTTAATGAAACAGATGTGGTTTTAAAAAAGATAAAGGGAAGAAAAAATATATACTAATATTCTGCTTGGTGAATTCCAATGAAAATTACTTAAAACATCATTTTTTTTCCCTTCAAAAACCCCTCTTCTGTGTGTGGGAATAATTGCAAATCATGTTTATGGTTTTATCAAATAATACAGAACTGAAACTTTAATCACTGCTTATCCAACTGTAGAAAAATATTATGCACAAATAGCACCAATGATTTTAGCTGTGTTCAGATTAATAGGATCTTGGATCCAGCTAGACATGGTGGGTGTGGATGGTAGGTGGAGGGCGGACTTTCTTCTCCTGGAAGACCCTGTGGCTACCCAGCAAGGCGGACACATTCCACTGGACAGCCCATCTCTTGAGCAAGGCTGCTGCCACCAGTTATTTTCTACTATGTGTTCACAGAAGCAGCTTAAGGTGAGGGTCCTTGGCTACCCCATCAGCAATGCTGGTATATTGATGGTCCTGCCTGCCTTAAAAAGATCAGAACAGGTGTCATCTTTTCATTTGCTTCAGGAGATTAAAGAAAGCAGATGCCAAAGGGAGACTCAACTCCTCGCAGGCCGCAGGCTGCCTGGGGAGGCAGAGTTCCTCCACCTCCTCCCCTGTAAGAGGGGTAACACCCACCCTGCCTACTTCATTAAACCCACTGGAAAAAAACACATGGATATTTTTTTCACTTCCAAAAATCTTAGACAATATGTTATTTAAATTTTTAAAAAGATCAATAGTTCTGTTTAAAAGAAAAGAATCTTGATTCAGAGAATACAGTTTAGCTGAGTTTATAAAGAATGTTAGCCTCTAGTTGGTAAGGCCAGGGAAAGCCTAGACTCAGCCAGGAACTGTGTACACTTGCGGTGGCTTCTGAGTGTTCCCAGGGAGGGCACAGAGGGCACAATGTAAGGACAGAAGCACCTCTCACATTTTGAGAACACAGTAAAATTTCAGGTGTGTTGTACAGACAGGTGCCCCGGGATTAGCTCCTTCTTGTCAGCCTTTGGCCATAAAATGGAGAGGAAACTTTGAATTAAAGTCGATGACATGATGAAGGCAATTGTGCCTAGTAAAAAGTTGGTACTCAGTGAATGATCTGTTCATTCAATGAATAGGCAGCCATTGTATCATTAAAGCTTTTGAAGACAAATAAACATGCCCTTAGGTATTTAGAGCAATAGGTGTAATATAGATTTTATACTTATTTATTTTATTTGAAAGAGAGAGAAATGTCTTCCATTCTTTCACTCCCTAAATGCCTGCAAGAACTGGGCCTAGGCCAGGCCAGAGCCAGGACTCAGGCACTCAATCTGGGTCTCCCGTGTGGGCAGCAGAGACCCAAACTCTTGAGCTGTCACCTGCTACCTTCCCGAGGTGTGCATTAGCAGGAAGCTGGCATCAAGACCTGACTGTAGGCCTTCTGACACGAGAGGCAGGTGTCCCAAGCAGAGTCTTAACTATGAGCCACATGACTGCCCCTAGATGTTAACCAAGCTCGATACAAATCTATATTAAAAAATAGGTTTATAGAATTTCAAAATTATTCATCTTAGAATATTGTAAATAGCAAGTGCTCTTGGATATTTAAAGTATGATCTCACCAAAAGGACAATTTTTAAATATGCACTGACAAGAATAAGGCACATGCACAGGGCCTGGAGTTCGTGAGGCACAGCGAACATTCAGCTCTTTCCCCCGTGCCCACTGAAGGGCCCCACCGCTCTTTGAGCTGCCCAAGCTGGACCGCTGGCATCCGCTCAGGTTCCTCTTCCTCTGTTTCTCACCCTCAGTCAGTCACAAAGGTCCTGCCTCTGCAATGCCTCTCAGCTTTCACTTCACCCACCCCCGCTCCCACTCCCACTCCCACTCCCATCACTCAATATTAACCCAATACAGTCCATGTACCTCTTCCCTCACTGCAATCTTAACCAATGAATACAAACCAAAAATAATACAGAATACCATTGTATATACACACATCTATATGTACACACACATATATATGTGCATATATAATTATATATATATAGAGAGAGAGAGAGAGAAATATACTCATATAATGACCATTGGCTGCCAGACCCTGTGCTAAATAACACACGTGGGTGGAGAAAGTATTTGCACAGCTGTTCAGCTGGCACTCGAGACACACACACAGACTATATTAGAAGGTTTTGGGTTTCAGTCCCAGCTACACTTCCAATTCTAGCTTCCTATTAACACGTACGCTGGGAGGCAGCAGGTGATGGCTCAAGTACTTGGAACCCTGCCACCATCAGGGGAGACAGACTGAGTTCCTGTCTTCTGGCTTTGGCCTGGCCCTGTCCTGGCATTGCTTTAGGGAGAAAACCAGCAGATGCTCTCCGTCTCTCTGTCATTCACATAAAATGAAAACAAAGAATAGATGTGCGGTGCATTTGTCTCTCATTTAGCTACACCCATCTTACATGGTTAAGGAGGCTAAAGCTTACAAGGGTTAAAACTTTAAATCTATTTGAACTTCTAGTAACTGGTCCATGTGCACCTTCTGTTCCTATCCCTGTGCCTTGCTCTTCCCTCTCTGTAGAATCCCCTCCCCTGCTCTCCTGTGGGGACTCTCACTCCTCCTTCAAGTTTATGCTGGCCTTGCCCTCCAGGAAACTTCTGCTCCCTCCAGGTACCTGTAATCTCCCCTTCCTCTCAGCCCTCTGCTCCTCAAACCTCACATTGAACCACTTTTGTATTTATTTAATTCTTCCTTCTTCTTTGTAGATGCAATATTCAGACATGTTATCCATCTTTATACCTCCTGTAGCACTTGACTTAGTCATACCAAATAAATATATTGGATAATTTTAAAATTAATAATGGGGGCTGATGCTGTGGTGCAGCTGGTTAAAGCCCTGGCATGAAGCACCAGCATCCCGTATGGGTACCAGTTCTAGTCCCAGTTGCTCCACTTCTGATCCAGCTCTCGGATGTAGCCTGGGAAAGCAGTAGAAGATGGCCCAAGTCCTTGGGCCCCTGCACCCGCGTGGGAGACCCAGAAGAAGCTCCTGGCTCCTGGCTTCAGATCGGCGCAGCTCTGGCTGTTGTGGCCATCCAGGAGTGAACCAGCAGATGGAAGACCTCTCTCTCTCTCTCTCTCTATCTCTCTCCCCTGCTCTTAACTCTGTCTTTCAAATAAATAAAAATAAATTTCAAAATTAAATTAAATTAATAATGAAAATTTAAAGATATCTTAACTATTTGTTGTAGAGGACAAGCACAGTTACATGTTTCTGAGATGAAGCAGACCAAAAATCAGGACAGGAGAGTATCAGGGGCCGGCACCATGGTGCTGTGGGTTAATCCTCCACCTGCAGCGCTGGCATCTCATATGGGCGCCTGTTCTAGTTCCAGCTGCTCCTCTTCCGATCCAGCTCTCTTCAATGGCCTGGGAAAGCAGTGGAAAATGGCCCAAGTGCTTAGTCCCCTGCACCTGTGTGGGAGACCCAGAAAAATCTCCTGGCTCCTGGCTTCGGATCAGCACAGCTCAGGCTGTTGCGTCCATTTGGGGAGTGAACCAGAGGATGGAAGACCTTTCTGTCTCACCCTCTCACTGTCTGTAACTTTACCTCTCCAATAATAAATAAATACATAGAAAGAGATTATCAAGGGAATCCCAAGTTGGTCTGAGACTAAGAATCCAAATCAGTTGTTTCTAGAAGTTTTTAAAGCTTAAAGTATTGCTATTACTGAAAATGATTCTTAAGATCATTAAGACTAAGCCACTTGTCTAGACTTATCATTAAACAAACACTATTTTTTTTTTTTTTTTTGACAGGCAGAGTGGACAGTGAGAGAGAGACAGAGAGAAAGGTCTTCCTTCCGTGGGTTCACCCCCCAAATGGCTGCTACGGCCAGTGCACAACGCTGATCCGAAGCCAGGATCAGCGGATCCTGGCCCATGTGGGTGCAGGGCCCAAGGACCTGGGCCATCCTCCACTGCAGTCCCGGGCCACAGCAGAGAGCTGGACTGGAAGAGGGGCAACTGGGACAGAATCCGGAGCCCCGACCAGGACTAGAACCCGGTGTGCCGGCACCACAGGCGGAGGATTAGTCTATTGAGCCGCAGCGCCTGGCCTAAACAAACACTTTCCACAATGCTTCATGTCAGGCAGTGTTCTGAGTACCTTATAAATATCTACTCATTTAAATTCCATAATGACCTTGTAGAGTCAGTTGCATTACCACCCTTGTTGTACAGGTAAGGAAAGAAGTTAAGTAACTTACCCAGGGCCAGACACAAGCATATTTCTGTAGACTGCTCCCTCACCTGTTAGGCTATGCTGTGTCATTTTGTAGTTGTTATTGTTAAAAAATAATTCTTGAACATGGTATAAATACCTTTTTAACAATTTGGAAATTTAAAAAAATCTTTTATTAATTTAAATCAGTTTTATTTTTATATAAATTCAGACTTAAAATTTGTAAGAATAATACAAAGAATTCTACCAAATTTCTCACATGTTATTACCTTAAAGCATTGGCTTTATTATTTTCTCTCTCCCTCTCTTTCTCAATATGTAGTTTGTTTTCTGATGTTTCTGAATAGATTTTTTAGGAAATGTAATAAATACTTCAGTGTGTTTCCTAAATTGAGGCATTATTTTACATAACCACCGTATGATGATCAAAGTTAGGATGTTAACATTGATACCACACTGCCACACTAAGTCCTCCCAGCTACAGACTTTAGTCAGATGTCTCCAATGTTCTAATGAGGTCCTTCATTAAAAAAGAAAATCGAGGACCACAATTTGCCTTTAACTGTCCTGGCTTCCGTCTGTAACAATCCCTCAGACTCTCGCTTGAATCTCCTCCTTCCTGACACGGGCAGCCTAGTGACTCTGCAGGATGTCCCTGCATGGCGAGTTACCTGGCATGTCCCCGCGACGAGGCTCAGGCCAGCAGTTTTCCATTGACTACATTAACTAAACCAGATGTTGCAACATCACCTGAAACAATGGAAAAATGAGGAAGGAGGCCGGAACAAGCACAGGGCGATGTGCAGTGCTGCTGGTCATAGTTTGGCAGAAGCAGAACTTCTCAGTACTCCTCAACATTATGCAACATGAATAATGCCAATCATTTAAACGCAAATTAAATTTATTATTTATAAGTCCCCCCTCCCTTATTTTCTGGTTCTAGTTATACATTCACTGAATCATTCGATCTGACATTTAATCTCCTGAGAAATATTCATCAGAAGGAGGAACAATTACAGCGTTAAACTGGTTTTGATCCTTTGGTTAGATGGAGCCCTCAACAAATGGCCATTGGGTTTTTGTGGTTTAAAAATCTAATACTGGGGCCAGTGCTATAGCACAGTGGGTTAAAGTCCTGGCCTGCAGCGCCAGCATCTCATGTGGGTGCTGGTTCGGTCCTAGCTGCTCCACTTCCGATCCAGCTCCCTGCTAAAGTGCCTAGGAAAGCAGTGAAAAAATGCTTGGGCCCCTGCACCCATGTGGGAGATCCAGAAGAAGCTCCTGGCTCCTGGATTTGGCCTGGCCCAGCCCCAGACATTTGGAGAGTGAACCAGCAGATGGAAGACCTCTCTTTCTCCGTCTTTATCTCTCTCTGTAACTGTCTTTCAAATAAATTTTAAAAATCTTAAAACAAACAAACAAACAAACAAACCAGGGACCAGCAATGTGGCATAGCGGGTAAGGCTGCCGCCTGCAGTGCCAGCCCGGCATCCCATATGGGTGCCAGTTTGAGTCCTGCCTCCTGGCTTTGGATGAGCATAGCTCAGGCTGTTGCAGCCATCTGGGGAGTGAACCAGTGGATGGAAGACCTCTCTCTCTGCCTCTCCTTCTCTCTGTGTGTTAACTCTTTCAAATAAATAAATAAATCTTAAAAAAAAAAAAAAAAAGAAATACTTTGACACTTAGTTATAGGGAATCAAGTCTTCCACACCTGTTAGCTCTTGGTGAACACATTAACTTAAACTCCCGAACCTGATCAAGACACTTGGAGCTGCTAGGGTATATCAAGGTTTAGCCAAGTGTGCTTGTCCAGGGCTGCCTCCCCCAAAAGAGTTCCTAATCATAGCCACAGAAACACAGGGAGCAGAAATTTTTCCAAGATTTAGCACTGCCTGAATAATTGCGAAGGAAAAAAAAATCCCTTTAGAGATGCAAAAATCAACAAGTGATCTCAACAGAATCACTGTGCCAAATCAAAAAAGCAGTTGTGATCTGTTTACGTAGGGAAAAAAATCTTTCCTTATGAGCTCAAGAACCAATACAACTGTCAGTGGCAGCTTCACGAGAATCATTTTCCCCGCCTTGTGAGAGCTTCACCCTCCCACCCATCTCTCCTTTATCTAGGAAATAGTTTTAAAACTTTTCTGTTAAGATTGTCAATAACAGAATTAGAAAGACTACAAACTGAGTCAACAGATTCTATGTCTCTAGAATCAAAAGCTTTTTGATTTCTGAGAATCCTTGCATTTAAAATAGATATTTTAGCCTTAGTCTTTATAATAGTTATATAGAAAATACATTTTTAAAATAAATCATTTGAAGGGGTTTGCTTGAAGACTAGTTTCCAAATTAGATTAACACTAAGTATCCCAATACTTGAATGCCTTTTAAAACTGTTTTATACATGCAGAGAGAAAGAGATGGCCAAAAGTCCATGTAGACATAAGCAGAATTACATGAGGACCCTGCGGGTGGGCATTTACATTTGGATATATGCATACAATTTATTTTAGATGGAGTTGATGCAAATACATATTTTTCAAAGAGATATGAAAGGAAATCCAGAACCATCAGTCTCTGAAATTAGCAAGTAATGCCAGAATAAGAATTTCTTCTATGCTATTCACTTTACCATACTGGAATTATAATTATGAAACTGGCATTCATGTGGACATAGAGAACAATGGAATAGAGTTGAGAGTCCATGAATCTTGCCCACCCGATTTTCTTTCTTTCTCTTTCTCTCTTTCTTTCAAGATTTATTTACTTCTTTGAAAGGCAGAGTTACAGAGAAGCAGAGGCAAAGAGAGAGGTCTTCCATCAGCTAATCCACTCTCCAAATGGCCACAATGGCTGGAGCTGGGCTGATCCAAAGCCAGGAGCCAGGAGTTTCTTCCGGGTCTCCCATGCAGGTGCAGAGGTCCAAGGACTTGGGCCATCTTCTACTGCTTTCCCAGGCTACATCCGAGAGCTGGATCAGAAGTGGAGCAGCCAGGACTTGAACTGGTGCCCATATGGAATGCCAGCACTGCAGGCAGTGGCTTTACCCACTATGCCACTGTGCCAGCCACCTAATTTTCAACAAGAGTGTGAAGACAGTTCAATAAGGAGAGAACAGTGCTTCCTACAAGTGATGATTAGAACAACCAGACAGTCACATGTGAGACAATGAAGCTGGATAGGCAACTTATACCATAAACAAAAAATAACTTAAAATGTATTACATTCCTAAATATAAGAGCTAACATCTAAATTTCTAAATTCATAGAAAAAACATAATCTTTCATGTCATAATTCTGAATTTTCCAACAGTTTCTTAAACATGACACCAATAGCACAAATAACAAAAAATGAATTGGATGACATCAAAACTCAAAGCTGTGGTGTTTCAAAGGACACTACTAAGAAAGTGAAAAGCAGGTGGGTGTTTTGGTGTGGCGAGTGAAGCCCCTACTTGTGATGCCTTAATTCCACATCAAAGTGCTTGTTCAAGTCCCAGCTGCACTGCTTCTGATCCAGCTCTCTGCACATGCACCTGGGAAGCAGAGGCAAGTGGCTCAAGCCCTTGAGTCTTGCCCTGGGAGACCCACATGGAGTTCCTGGCTCCTAGCTTTAGTCTGGCCCAGATTCAACTGTTGCTGACATTTGGGGAGTGAACCAGAAAATGGAAACATTCTCATTCTCTCTCTCTCTCTCTCTCTCTCTGCCTTTCAAATAAATGATGAATAAATCTCAACAAAAAAATAGTGAAAAAAACATTTGCAAATGATTTACAAGGGTATTTTTTAAAAGTTCATGAAAAAGTGAAACTTAAAACAAATTTATCTTTGTGTAAAACATTTTAATATGTACATAGCTTTTTTCATAAAACACACTTTCCATAAACTTTGAGGATCTCTCCTATATCTGATAAGGGTCTAATATCCAGATACATAAAAAACTCTTAAAATGCAACAATAAAAAGAAAAATAATCCAATTTTAAAATGGGAAAAGGGTTTGTGGATGCTCCTTGAAAGAAGATACATTAAATACCAACAACAAACACATATGAAAAAATATTCAATATTAGGGAAACGTGAATCAGAACAAATGACTAATAATTGTCCAGAACAGACAAATCTATACAGACAGAAAGCAGAAACTAGGAAATGATGAGAATGGGTGTTAGTTTTTTGTCTCTTTGACTAATATCTGAAAGAAGCTACTTATAAAGGAAGATTATTATGGTTCATGATATTTAAGGTTCATATAGGTCATCAGGCAAACCCCATTGTTGCAGCCATCTGATGAGGCTAGAGTACGGTAATGGTGGAGGAATGATCACAAGACATGCCAGCAAATGTAGGGGGTGGGGAGAGAAAGAAAGAGAGAAGGCCTAACTCCACCCACATGACCTAGGGCCCTCCCACTGGGCCCTAATTGGATTAAGGTTTCATCAACTCTTGACATTGGAATTATCATCTGCATGAGTTCAGAGCATGTCCTATTCAAACCATAGCAAGGGGGAAATGGAGAGTGACTGCTGTTGGGTGTAAGTTTCTTTTTGGGGTGAAGAAAATATTCTGGAAGTAGAGTTAATGACACAATTCTATAAAACACTGAATTGTACACTTCAAAAGGGTGGATTTTATGGTATGTGAGTTACATCTTAGTAACAATAAATAAGACCAGAAAGCATAAATGTGCCTTTGAATTGATTACTGGTGTGGAAATGGAGTCATATAGAATTATCTGAATTGTCCAAAGTTAGCAGCAGAAACTCCATCTTGATTTTCAGTTATTTTAATCCACTGTTCTTCACTGTGACTGGCTGCATCTTATCCCAATCCCAGATGAAGCTGCCACCTGGTTTCCAGCCAATCATTGAAGTTTTATGATAAATCTGGTAGCAAAGATTTTGTGACCTACTCGCAACATAAGTTGCAGTTTACTTGATGTCTACATTTACTTCTAAATTATCAGTGTGATTAGGATCATCTTCTAAATTAGTTCACACAACTCAGTTCCCACACATGCCAAGTACTGTGTGCATTACTGAAAATGTAAAACTCAAGCTCAGCATGTCAGGGAACTGTAAGTAGAGATTGAGAAATCATTGGCCTGCAGGTGCACCAGTCCTAACTGGATGGTGATGCTCAGGAGAAGAGGCACTAGGATGGAACCTTGGGGACCAGGACAGTTTAGAGTGTTGGAACCTCCCTGTAGTGACATGCACGGACACAAAGTGGCAAATGAGTGATAGAGGCAGGAGAAAGTTACTGCTTCTGCTATTAGACCCTTTATCTTACTGTTACATTGTTATTATTTGTTAATATGACAGTGTCCTTTGTTATTTCCTGAGCTCCTTAGGCTTCTGCCTTCTACTCCAAAAAAAGTATTTTAGGTAAGCCTCCAAGGCCCTCGAAATTATAAAAATGCCTCACACTTTGTTGACTCCTTACTTTATCACTGTATTACATGTGATATTGTAATCTAATGCTGAATTTTTTCTTTAAAAAAATTTATTTTATTTACTTGAAATGCAGAGTTAGAGAGAGAGAGACAGAGAGAGAGACAGAGATCTCTCATTCACTGGTTCACTCCCCAGATGGCTGCAACAGCCAGGCCAAAGCCGGGAGCCAAGAGCCAGGATCCAGGAGCTTCTTCTGGGTCTCCCAAGTGGGTGCAGGAGCCCAATGACTTGAGCCATCTTCTGCTACTTTTCCAGGTACATTAGCAGGGAGTTGTATTGGCAGTGGAGCAGCTGGGAGATGAACTGGTGTACATATGGGATACAGGCATTGTAGGCAGTGGCTTAACCTGCGATGCCACAACGCCAGCCCCTGAATTTTTTCTTAAAACTTGATAACAAAAATGGAGCCCCTCTCCTGGCAGCCCAGAAAAGGTAGCCCCTTGAACTTAGGGCTGCACTGGCACTGCCAAAAGTGTTCCCTGCATGAAATGTTACCACCTCTCCCCGCCCCTCAACCTCTCCCCTTAGTGCCAGAGTCTTCACCAAAGGGCATCTTGCATGCATAGCTCTTGGTAATGTGGCCTTTCTGAGGCTCTACCCAGGCAGCCTCACTAAGATAGGCTCATGGTCCCTACTGAACAGAACAATAGTAGGCGGAGTCCTGATTTCACCCAAACACATCCTTTACACACCTTTCCTGGTTTTGCCTCCTAGTTTATAAGAGCCTTTCTAAATATGCTGTGGTCATTATAAGATTTATTAGAAAAAATTTACTAACATAACTGTAGAAGCTGGGAAATTTGTCAATGTGCCATCTGCAAGCTGGAGAACCAGGACAACCAGTGGTGTGGCTGCAAGGCCTGAACACCAGAGAAGTGAACGGAGTAGATTCTAGTCTGGGTCTGCAGGCCTGAGAACCAAGAATGCCAGCGATAGAAGACTGATGTTCTAGCTCAATCAGACAGACAGCAAATGCAGTCTTCTATTATGACATCCTATTCAGGCCCTCCCACACTGCGAATGGCAATCTAGCCTAGTCAGTTCACGAATTCCAATACTAATCTCTTGCAGAAATATCTTCATGGATATACCCAGAAATAATGTTTAACCAGCTATCTGGGCATCCCATGGCCCCATCAAATTTATACAAAAAATTAGCCATTATTTATGAGCAAGCTGGCCCCACTATAATGTGCCCTTTGACCCAAGTGTACAATCTAAGAATAGTCCTTATCTTTTTCTGTCTCTCAATACCATTCTATCCATTCTACTGCCATTCCACATTTCAGATCCCAATAGCATTCCCATTAGAATGCCTCCTTTTATATCTATCACTTCTCTCCCAAATGACTACCATCAACTCATGACCTCCCAGCCTTCCATCAGGTTTTCACTCTGAACAACCCACCAATCCACTGAAAAACTATTCTTTCTGAAGTACAGAACTGAATATTTAATTCTCCAATTGGAAAATCTTTGTCTATACCATGATTCCCAAAGTGTTCACCAAGTCATCCTGGGCATCATTGTGATCAAACTCACAGAGTTGCTCTGGGATCTTTCAAACTTTTGAGAGAAATAGAACCACATCAGACACCACACGGATTACCACTGTCATACCACTTGAACATAACTGCTTAGCAGACACAACTGCGAAGTGCTTCGTTTGGCCTAGGTCACCATGAAAAGATCATACAGACACTATAGGTATAGTGAACCAAGAAAGTCTGAGCACCTAAGACTTGCCAAATATCTTCATGGCCCTCGTCAGGCAGTGAGCTAGTCTTTATTTATCTCTCTAATCCCTTTTGGATTCTTTTTGTGCTTTCCTATTCGCAAACCCTATCCCATAGCCAGCCAAGCATATGGACTAGCATCTCTTTGAATACATTCCTGCCATCTTCCAGTCATGTTAGGCTCAAACATCTGAAAGAGCAGAGACGTAGAGTTAGGGGTAGGGTCTGATGCCCTCAAAGAATATGGGATGAAGTAAATAAACTACAGGGGTTCCTCTAGAATCCCCATATCCAGCAGATTCCTTGTGAGTTGGATTATCTGAAGTTAAAAAGAATTTGTTGAATAATCCTTAGAGTTCCATGTGTATTTGTGAGGCCAAGAAAGGAAAGAGGCTAGTTCCCTGGTCTCTATCCTGCTTCTCACTTTCTTTTTTTAAAAGACATATTTATTTATCTGAAATGCAGAGTTATGGGGGCAAGGAAGGAGAGAGAGAGGGAGCTCTCTTCTATCTGTTGGTTCACTCCTCAAATGGCCGCACAGCTGAGGTTGGGCCAGGAGCCAGGCACTCCTTCTAGGTCTCCCACATGAATGGCAGGGACCCAAGCACTTGTGCCATCTTCTGCTGCTTTCCCAGCCATTTTAGCAGGGAGCTGGGTCAGAGGTGGAGCAGCCAGAACTCAGACTGCTGCTCATACAGGATGTTGGCATCATAGGCAGCAGCTTAACCGGCTACAGCTCTTTCCACAGAAGTCTTTATTTTCTAGGGTGGAGGCAAAGAGTGAGCCAGCCAGGTGACAGATTGTTTTTGTGAGTGACTGGGCCACCCCTTTCCTTTCCTGAAAACAGGCACAGCAAAGCACCTGACTTCTGGAGATGCCTAATCATTTCTTGTGCCCCATTTTATCCGTCATAATTCTCAACACATCTGTAACATCTTTTTGCTTTTCTTTGTGCTCTTGTCTTCCCCACTAGACTATGAACTTGTGGGAGGCCAGGAGCATGCACCATTCATTTCTGTATTCTTTCCACCCAATAGGGTGCCCAATGCAAATGAAGTCTTGAGTGGGTATTTGATGGATGAATACATTTCAAAGACAGTGTGGTTGAGTACCACAAAAAGTTCAAGTTGGAAAATAAACACTGTCCATTGTATGAAAAAGCTCAAAAGTCACTGATGACATCAGTCAAAGATGTTTCAAAAGAGTGATGGGGACAGGCTGGCTTGTAGGTGCCTAGGAGTAAACCTGGAGAAGCAGCTGGCCATACTCATTGCCTACCCCTCTACCCCCATTTTTTCCTTGCTACACAGGACAGCAGTTTTATTTAAGCATGGAGTAGATTCCCTCTGGTGTGGAAAGGCCTAGTCCCTAGATGCAGGATGAAAAACATGTCCAGTTCTGACTAAGGAGATATCCTTTGGTGGGATATTTTTGGAAAATATCCTATTTCTCCAACAAGAGTAGGACTCATGAAGAATGAACTCTGCCTGTCTCCACACCCTTGACCCCAGGGTGAAGCTGGGATGCCCTAAGTTGTGGCAGTTATTCTGCAAACAGGAGGTGAAGGTCAAAGGGATTGCAGAGCTCTGATATCAAAACCTCCGAGAAGGTATCAACGACTCTTCATCTACAGCCTTCACATAAGAAAAACAAGTCCCTGTTCGCTGTTTTCTGTTACATCCTAGCTGATGGAAGAAGACAGAAGAGAGAAACAGAAAGGTATAAAGCACTATTTTTGATGAACACTTGACTGACAGATTGACAGCTTGAGGATGCAGAGTTTGTTTGGTAGTATTGGAAATGCGGCTGGAAATGCAAATGCAATGAGGTTACAAGAGCCGCTAAGGCCAGTGAAGTCTTAGGCTTTAATTTTATTGGCATTTGGGAGCCATAGGGAGTTTTGGAGTAAAGTTTTGGAACTTTCAGAAGATTATTTTTGCAGAAATTAGCTGGATCCATATGTTTCCAGGACTGATGCATCTCTGCCTCACTTTCTGACCTTTATTTGACATGGTAGTATGGATACTGCCACCACATGACTCTGTCACTGTGTAACAAGCCCTCTCAGTTCACAGGGGAGCAAGCAGAACAATAGCCATGTCGCTTCAGGATGCTTGTTGACCTGAAACAAACACAAGGTCTCAAAGCAAATGAAATGTTACATCTTTTCAGTGCCACAATATAATGAATAATCCCTACGGAAGTTACAAGTAAACAAAACTAGAAATCAACACTGTATGAACTCCTACCAGATAAAATGAGAAAGTGACAGAGCTGGTTAAGCTGCCTCCTGGGAGGTCGGCATCTCAGAGCAGAGTGCCTGGGGAGGGCTTCTCTGCTTCCCTCCAGCTTCCTGCTAATGTGTACCCTGGGAGTCAACACCTGAAGGCTCACGTGCTTGGGTCCCAGCCACCCACGTGGGAGACCCTGATGGAGTGCCTGGCTCCTGGCTTTGGCCTCACCCAACCCTAGGCCCAGCTCCTGCTGTTACCCGCATTTGAGGGGTAAACCAGCAGCCCCCATTTCTCCCTCCCTCCCTCCCTCCCTCCCTCCCTCCCTCTCTACCTCTCTCTCTCTCTGTGTCACTTTTCAAATAAATAAATCTTTTTGAAAAAGATCTCATAGGATATTTCAAAAAGTTCATGGGAAAGAGAAGTAAAAGATACATTTATTTTGGTGCAAGAATATTTTGAAATCTACTTGTAGCTTTCGTAACAAGTATTTTCAGTGAACATTTGAGAACTCCTCATAAATTCTTCCACAAAACCAATTCCTGATATTTAGTCTGCACAAAAAATCAGACACACCTAAATAATAAATCTTGCATGCTAGGCCTGAGATTGTCAATTTTTTTTTCAACAGGGTTTCTGTAATGGTGTGGAGGAATTTTGTTTCCTCACTTAAAAAAAAAAACATTTTTTATGACTTTATTATATAAGAATAAATTCTCTTGTACAAGAGTATTTCAAAAAGTCACTGGAAAATGGAATGTAAAAATATTTATTGTGGTCCAAAAATATTTTGAAATCTATGCATACTGGGGCTTTCAAAAGGTTCATGGAAATGCATTTTACGAAAAAACTGTGAATGGATTTTTCAAAATTTTTGCACCAAAATAAACATATTTTAATTCCATTTTCCATGAACTTTGTGAATTACTCTCATACATATTCATAGTTCCTGTTCTTCTCATTAAATCTACTGAGAAAACAAACAAGCTAACACCAGAGAGACATGAAACTAGGGAAATCTCTGCTGTGAACACGGCATAACAGTCAAACACTACACAAGAAGAGCACCAGGGAATGCTGTTTGCTTTGCCATCATATATGTGAACACCATTTTACAAGATTATTATTGACTAAGAAAGAAATGAGTCATCTGTTTGTTTTTTGGACTGGAAGTTGATGTTAGAGATTTTTAAATAAATTCTAACAAGCTTGTAAAAAAGTACAAAGAACAAAAGTGTCAACATCTTGCCATAGTTGCCTCTGATCTTTTTATAAAGAATTGACCCCCACCCAGGGACCCTTTCCTATTTTCCCTCCTTCCTTCTTCCCTTCTCTCCAAAAGGAAATCACTTTTTTTGAAGTCCATATGTATCTTTCCTGTTAACAGTTCTATGCTTTTACTTCATGCGTGTATATCCTTATCCACATCTTTTACTTATAATGTTCTTGATACATAAATTATTAAATTCTTTCACATAAGTAATTTATACCTTCTGAATGTTAATCCTTTGTTGGGTGCTTGCCTTAAAATATCTTCTCAATTTATCTTGTAACTTTTTATTTAGTCATATAAAAGTATTTAGAAAATAAAAGTATTTATCATTTCCTCTATGGATTGTGCTGAAGAAATTCTTCCCCACTCCAAGGCCATGAAGAAGTTCTACATTTTCTTCCAATAATTAAACAGTTCTTTGTTTCTCTAGGTTTTTAGTTTATCTGAAATTTAACCTGTGAGGTGAAGGCAGGTACCTAGCTGTAGTTTGTTTCATAGGCATGTTTTTCAATGAGAGAAAATATAAAAGGATTAAGCAGTCTTTATAATCGGTAAACTCCTTCATAACAGACATTAAGATGTATACCCACCTCGTCAACACCCTGCTTCAATGAGATATGAATATCTTTGGCATTCAATACATATATTTTGGATAAATAATCCTTTTTCCAACTCCCCTCTCCATTGCTTGGAGTATGTACAAAGTTGCCCATCTAAAAATAATCCGAGATGTGCTTAATTTATCCTCTCTGAGTAGGAACTAATACCTCAACAGGATTAACTTTATATAAGTTCTGAATCACTCCAATTAAACTGGAGGATGTTAGTGACTTCCGTGCTTTGCCCATTTTTAGAAAGTTCATCTGGGAGGGAAAAAACCACCAGTTCATCAAGTTAGATGCATTTTACTTGTTCATCTACCAGAAGAAGTACTTCACACAGAAGTATAGGGGCCTGGGTTAGAATCACATTTTAACAGGTTTTTTGGGGGAGGGGGACTTTTACAAATCAACTGTTTGAGCCATAGGAATACCTGTATGAAACTCAGTGTAACAAGCCTGCTTCGCAGGCACCAATTCCAGAGCTAGGCATTTAATAAGGCCTAGTTGCGCTGGCTGGGTTCTTTCTCCTCTCATAAAGAAAGAGTCTGAAGATAAGTTCTATTTGTGACCTAACTTTAATAAGGGCAATTAAAGAAAGCCAAGGAAGGTGATTTTTTGAAGGAAAACTTCAATGGTTCTTTCCCTGCAAACACGACCCTAATATATTTAAAAAAAAAAAAAAAAAGTCACCTTACAAAATTCTGGTCTTTTCGGATCATTCCAGGAACGTGAGAGTCACCTGAGGGATGAACAGTTTTTGGTTTTTTTTTTTTTTTTCTTTTTTTTCCTGGAGGCTATGGCTGTGGCGGCCACGGCGAGGAGGTAAAACAAGCCAGAAGGCTGTGAGAACGCACTGGTCAGGTGTCAAGAAAGTGAAATACAGTTAGTTTAAAAAAACAACTTGGGAAGCAAAACCATTTTCTTTTCCAACACTGCAGGTGGACCCAGCTTCTCACGAACACTGAGAGAGGTCAGAGGATGAGTGGCTGTGTCTCTTTATGAGGAAGAGTGTCTCCTTTTAGCTGGCTCTCTGAAAGAACCGAAGCCGAGCCTGCCCCGCCGGAGAGCGAGCGTCTCCAGCAGAGTGAGCTCCAGTAGGAAACCCCGCCGTTTCTCCTGAATGTAGCAACCCATTTCCCATCCTTCCACAGGCTGGCAAGCGCTTGGAGACCTTGAACTATCCCAGAACCGCAATTTGGGGATGTTTTGTATCGAAAAAGTATCAGTCTTTTTTGAAAAAGTTCATCTTTAGAAAACAAAGAAGAAGGAAAGAAAGGGGGCGGGGGTGTGTCGCGGTCAGCCCTGATGTAAAAGAAAGCGCTAATTTTCTGACCTTTTAGCCTTAAAGAAGTTAACTATCTTCGTGTCTGGGTGTAACCTCTGTTCAAAAGAAAACAAGCAACACGAACAGTGCCGTCTTCTTCGTAGGCTTCTCTCAAAAGCTTCATTGGAAGTACGCTAGGGAAACGTACATCCAGTGCACATCCGCATCTATCCTAAGCTTTAAAAAACCAACCAGCCAACCAATCAACAAAAAAGGGCACGGACCTCAGCATCAAACCCGAGCCTCCTCCAGGGCCTGTGCGCTCGGCTGGCGGCCCCGCGCCGCCCGCGGCCCGGGAGCTGCCCGGCGGGTGATGCAAGACGCCAGGCGCGCAGCTGCTTAAAGCAGGTTCTCGAGTCTAAAGGAACACCTTCCTTACCAGAGCAGCCCTCGCCCCTGGCCTCGCCATCCCCGCCGTCCCCGCCCGCGCCTCCACTCGGAAAAGTGGGACGGGCGGGGGAGCGCGAGACCAGAAAGGGAACCGAGGAGAAGAGCGCCTGCGACACAAAATGGAGAAAGAGGAACCGAGAGGGGAGACAGTCGGGGAACGGAGGGTGCCAGTGAGGGCAGCAGAGGGGCGTGAGGTGGGGAACAGCAGGGGCAGCGCCCGGGAGGCGGAGGCCAGAGGACCAGGAGGAGGGGGCCGGGGTCCGGAGCAGAGGAAACAGCAAGACGCTCTGGATTTCAGCAGCGCCATATTCGCTTTTGCTTTCGCCGCTTTTTTGTTTGGTTTTGTTCGCAGCCGGTGGACAGGCGCCAGCACATTTCTGCAGCTTCAGCAGCGCGGGTCCGACAGCTGGGAAGGGCCGGCGGGGCCCTGGCGGGGGACGGGCGCCTATGCCCCGGCCCTTGGAGCCCCCTCCCCGGCCTGACCCCTTGCGCACGCCGCCCTCCGCACGCTCGTCTCGGCCGCGAGCGGGCCTGCACCTCGGGGCTGCCCGGAAGGAGCGCCTCGCGCGCCGGCCCGCCGCAGCCCCCGCGAGCACCTCGCCCCGAATTGCGCCCTTGGTGTTGGTGGGCGCGCGGGCCACGCGGGTGGGCATCAGCGAAGGAACCGGAAACAAAAAACAAAAACAAAAAACGAACTCAATCCGTGGGGAACGAGGAGAGGGCGCGCACCGGGGGGAGGGGGGGATTTTGGCAGGGGAGCCCAAAAATAGAGCCTTCCTGGAGGTAGCCGTGCCCGCTGGGCCGCCGCCACCTGCTCGGGGCTGTCCCTCGCGGCGCCCCAGGTCCGGGCTCGGCCGGGAGCCCCAGGAGGGTCGGGAGGGACGCGAGGGATGGGTTCTCTCCTGCAGGCGGCCGAGGCATCGGTCTTGCCCGGGTGACTCTCAGCGATTTAGGCGCGGCCGGGCTCTCGGGGCTCCTTCAGAGAAGCGCTTCACCGCCCAGAAATTCAGGGCCTCTCACCCCCGACGTCCCCGCGCTGGCTCCTGTCGCGTCTCTCCTCTGCCCTTGGTGGGTGTCAAGCACGCCCCAAAGGAACTCTTGTCCCTGTCCT
Source organism: Oryctolagus cuniculus (assembly GCF_964237555.1). Classification (NCBI taxonomy): domain Eukaryota; kingdom Metazoa; phylum Chordata; class Mammalia; order Lagomorpha; family Leporidae; genus Oryctolagus; species Oryctolagus cuniculus. The sequence continues at coordinate 48,500,218 of NC_091444.1, forward strand.
TTCCCTTGCAATTGGCAGCATCCATTGCTCAGCCAAGACCCCGCGGGAAAAACGGAGGGTCTCCCCGGCTCTGGGCTCCCGCCCCAGCCGCCGGGCGGCGAGGAGGCAGGCGCGAAGGAGGCGCGGAGGGGCGAGCCGTGGCGCCGTCGGGTTTCCCGCACGCCGCCGGTCGGGACCGCCGGCGCCCTCGCTCCTAGGCGTTCCCATCTCGGCCCCACGGAGGCGTCTTGCCCGGGGTTCTGGCCGGAGCAGAGCAGTGGAGCGTGTCGAGGTAGGTGCTCAGGGCGCGCCGTGGGGGCCGAGCGCTTGGTGGATGGAAACGTCGAGTTCGCACTCGTGTGTCCCACCTGAGCACCCCGGCCTCTCTTCCCGGCCACCTCTGACGCCTCAGCCCTGAGTGCGTCGCCGGGTCCCGGAGCGTCCCGAGCCGTACAGACCCGGGAATCCATCCAAAGCGCCACTTCAAACGGCCTCGTCGAAGCTCGCCCGGCGCTGGCGGCCGCGCCCTGAAGCCCAACCTGCGCGCCCCGGACGGCGCGTGGCCACCTGCGGCCCGGCGCTGGACGCCGCAGCCTGGCGATCTTAGGACTACTTCATTATTAAGTGGCCCTTGGATTTTCAAATGGCATGTAGATTATTTTCAGTAGTTCATTCCTTATTTGTCTTTATTTCTTTTTTCAGACTGCAGATTTCCACAAGGAGAACAGATCATTTCCCAAATAGGAATACATAAGGAAGACAAATATCTTTTATTCTTCTATTGGGAAAGTTGCATTTTTGAAAAGCAGGTTTCAAGATACTTGGGGATCAAAATCTTTTTCCTAAATGAAGAGTCAGTGACTAAGTTCAGACATTGGTCTTGACATTTTAGTTAAGGTGATCTTTTTTCCTGTTTTGTGTGTGTGTGTGAGTGTGTGTGGGTGTGGGTGTGGGTGTGTGGGTGGGTGTGTGAAATGCTCAAAATCTAAATTTCAAAGTAAGAGGGCCATGTGATTGCCTGAGAATATTCCACAAAATTAAAATCTAAAAATAGTGGCAAGCTGTAGGGCCTAGCTCACACATCAGGTCCCAGCTTCTGTTTCTGAAACAGAGGAAAGGGGCTATAAGAGATTTTGGAATTAAAGTATTAACAGCTGGGACAGACATCTATCATTTGACAATACATGAAATTTCCAATTGAGCACTGCCTGTCAATAGGCTTTTGTGCTCCTCTCCTTTACAGGAAAGTTTACAATTCACTAACTAGGCTTCTTTTAATCTCCTCAAAAAGTTTTAAATATTACAAGCCTTAAAACCATTTAGAAAAGAGCATTTTTGGCAGCCAAATGCAAGAGTAAATAAGGCTTAGGCTACTGTCTCATCTCTGAAGGATTACTTCCTTCTGAAATAACTGCTGAGAATTACACCTGGCTGGGTATCCTATTCACCCTTAAATCTGGCCATTGAATGCAACTAATTAGGGATGAAGGCCTACTTTTTGTTTTTAATCATTGCAAAGCATTTAACAAGGAAACCTGGACTTCTTTTCATGAAGCCTTGTACTGATCACTTTCCAATGCAGAACAAAGGTCACCTCATTGATGGATGCCACTTCTAGCAAGTCATGTGTTGAAAATGGTTAGGTAAGAAGCAGTGCAGAAAGAAAATCATCTCTGTCTGATAGTTTCACCATGTAGAAGAAATCAGGCATACCACTGCTCTCTTTGGAATAATAGAAGCAGAATTTTAAGTAGAGTTCTTATTCAAAACTCATTTAGAAAGACAGGCAATATAAATTGTCCTCAGAGCAAATATTTTGGCAAAAATTTAGGAACACAAAAACTAATTCATAAATGTTTAGAATATGATAGTCAATTTATAAAACACTCAATCTATGCAAAACTGTATGATTATTGTTTTTAACATGACCTGTTTGTCCATATGGTATTCAAAAATCTTAATATTGATAACTATTAATAATCTTTAAGGCAATTCTCTATATTTAGAACTATCTGCTTTTTTACTTCACAATTGCTGTAACCCTCTGTAATATATTAAGGGTATAATTTTTATTTCTATTATGAATATCTAAAACTACAACTATCTGCATTTTTGACATTTTTTAAGAAGTACACTTCCTTATACTCCAGATATTGTCATACTTTAACACAGACTATATTCAGATATTTCATTCTAATAGATCCCAAATGTAAATGCCTAAGAAACATACAATCACAGGAATCAGAAAGAAATTTTATTAGAGTTCTATTGGTATTTTATGAACATCAATTAAAAACTTAAGTAATTTTCCAGTTAAGACCTTGATTTTGTACCAAAGTATGAAAAAGTAACACAATGTACATTCTCTAGCAACCACTTCCCAATCCATTGCTTTATTAGATAATCCTTTGTTTGTATCTACTTGATACCAAGTCTTATTAAGCACTTAATGACATGAGATATTTTCTTTATCCTTTTAATATTTATTATTTCTTAATTGTTTGAGAAATTGATATAGTTCCAAGATGTTGACAACTTAAATCTAAAATTAAAATAAACACTGGCATCCACTTAACAAATATATAGAATTTATTGAAGTCCAAGGTCACCTGAGCAATGAATGTGTTGAAAAGAAACACTGATATACAGGAAGTTCAAGAGTTACAACTCTCTCTCTGTTAACTGGAAATTCGGGAGTAGTGTTCTCTTTTTTCAATTTTAAGATTATCTCTTGCTTTAGGAGAGCTGCAGCTGATGGCAAACATCCTAGGAAACTTTGCTGGCAGTGGTTGTAGGGGTGTCAGGAGGTATTAAGGTGATCCTACAGCTTTTGTTATCTATATGTTGGTTTGAAAATAGTTTTCATTTTCAACTAAATATTTGGAAATATGCTCAATGCCTTTGAAAATTTCTTAGGTCATTGTAAAGACCTTAAAATAGAAGTGCAAAAGAACATAGATCAGCTAAAATGTTAAATTTTTCATGCCACAGAAAAAAGTTTTATATAAGTCATTGATCTTCAATAATATTAATGAAAATTATGTGCAGTGTTAGAGAAAAGTTACATAGTCATATTGCTGAATGAGAACGTATTGCTACCATAAATATTTCACAAAAGTCAGTCATCTTTTATAGTGCTTTTGAACATTTTTAAATGCTGTTTTAAATTCTTTAGTATAGCACAACTGTTCTGAATTGAATTGTTTTTAAACATATAGAATATCAGTTGATTTTGTACATTAGGAATAAGAAGAAACCACTGGAATTTTTGATTACTAACAAGGGTCTAAACACAATGGTATCAGAATTTCATAAATTAATTATATGCTCCATTTGAAGATTATAAAGCATAATTAACTTACTTGACATCAACACAATGTTTTGTTTCTTCACAGAACAGGCCATGAGCTGTTTTCAATTATTTCACTGAAATGCTGTCCTCTAAAATTAACAAATGAATGACGCATTTGCATATTGTACTTTGCACTGAGGACTTCCTACAGGGGAGCTATCCAATTGTTTTTCTAATTATATTTTATCTACTCACATAATTTATTTTACTCGGAGGAACTAGTGATTACCTAATTATTTTTTTAACTAAGCAATTTGATGGAAAAATAACCTCTTAAAGTAATAGATTATCTTAAGGAGTAATATAAAATAAAATTAATAATTTGAAATGGCATCTAGAAATTGTGATTTTTAACTCTTAATGTAGAATACTGAGCATCAGATACTGTTCTTTTCTTCTACCTTGTACTATTCCATTCTTTATGAAGAGACAGGAAAATAGCAAGAAATATATACAAACATATAAACATCTTCTGGCTATGTAAAGCAAAAGAACATTTTAGAGATGGAAGAGGGGTTATAGAATTTCATCTGCCCTCCTCAGAGGCATAAGGCAAGTGGCTTTTTGGTATAATTTCAAGGGCCATATTTATCACTCATTTTTTTGATGCCCTCAAATATTTTTATAGGTTACAAATTTGAACCAACTACTACTGAGAAGATTCATATTTTAGCTGTTATCCATACCTTTGAATGAGGGTCAGAGCAAATGTTGGTGGTGGGAAGAAAGTCTGAGGACAATGAGTAAATAACATGAGTGCAAAGAGGAGAACTTAAAGAGGCGGGAGGGGTCAACAAAAGGGCAGAATTGTTGAGCAAGAGACAAACTTTTGTCTACAGTTTTGCCTTTAGTCAAAATTGACTAAATAAATAACAACCCATGTAACACTAACATTCAGTGATCTGGAATCCACATCATTTTATACCATTCTTTGTACCTGTGCAAGTAAGTTGTAAGTGCAAGGTGCAACAGGAAAAATGAATTAACTAGAGATGTCAGGTGCAAACTTTACGTGAATCATTAAAGTCATGTCTATAAAATGGTGATATATTAATCTTGTTTTGTATCTGACAACTTGATAATTTATCTACCCATGTAAGTCAAATTAACCAGGTCATTGCTAAATTTTAACTTCACTATAAGCTTTGTTAAAAATCTTAATTAAATATGGTCTCTAACAACATTTTATAGATTTAAGATTTTTCCTATTGGTTATATTAGTAACAGATTTTCACATTATGTGAAAATTAGAACATTTCTCAATTCAAAAATCAACTGCTAAGATAGCCAAACAATCATGTAATCATTCAGCTATTTCCAACATAAACCAGACTCAGAATTCTTTTTCCCTAATGAATTGATTCCAACGCATTCAAGATTTCTATTCTAAAAGCAGTATTTTAAAAGCTGTGTCTATCCTAAGAGTAAGCTAATTCCAAACAAATGAAGATTAATGGGTCATCAGTATTTAAGGTTAGCTTCACAAATTAAAGTGAAAAATGAATTGTTGGTCAAAATACTAATGACATAACTGTGAAATGTTCGTGTCTCTTTTATTCTTGGATATTGAACAAATATCAACTAATCATTGAACCAACCAAAATTTTAAAAATTGAAATATGATTCTGTTTAATTTGTTTATCATCCATAATTGATTGTCCTTGTTTGCCTTTCAATAACTCATCAGTGATCAAAGATGTGTTTCAAAAGATTAATTTTTCTTTACATTCCAACAACTGGAAATCATTTCTCAGTGGTGTAGCCTTTCTTAATTTGAGATGTGTGGAGACATATTTCTGATTTGGGAAGGCGATCTGTGATGATGTATGAAGGAATTGTTGAGCCATACCCAGGGCTCTGGTGAAGGGAGTTTTGCTCTCAGATACATTGAGACGTGCAGAATTCCAGACTCCCTGAGCTGATAATCCGCCCCCTGAGCTCAGCTGTAATGCCTGCAAGTCCATCTGACTCGGTTCTGGTTTCTTAATTTGTGATTGCAGGCTGAACTTTTTCTCCTGTATTTCTAATCTTGATAAGTAAACAGATCTCCCGTATTTTAATGTTGTCTGGTTTTGAAAAGATGCTTGTGTGTGTCTCTGATCATAGTCTGCTGAGCCCAGTGCATGCTAACCCAGTGGCTCAGCAAGCAGTCAATCTACCACTTCTCAGAGCATGACCCCTGCCCCTCACTAAGAACCGGGACCTGTCATCTGGCCACTGGGGTTCCTTTCTGGCCACGCTGGATACCAGATTGTGCAGAAATGAGTGGCTGGGTTTCCGTCAGAACCGACAGGGAAAAATGTCCCCTTTGCAGCTCCTCACAGTTGTGCTAGAGCCTCCCTCAGTTTCCTGCATGCTCCAGGTTAATAGTAATAGTTTTCCAGTCTATTGCTTTCCAAAGAGTATCTTCCACCAGGTCTGTCTGAGAACCTGGCCAGTTAGTTGAGAGGAAACAGAGGAACTACTGCCCACAAATCCCTGCTGTTTTTCATCTGGGCCAGCCCTGGCCATGTCTGGTGTCAGGATCAGGCTTCTAGATAGCAGAGTATGAACAGTGGGACGGCCTTGAGTAAGCCTTTAGCATCCTTAGCTTAGGAGCACTGTGACCCTGTCTTCACTGGGCCTCTGTCTGACCTGTGGCAGTGTTTACTGAATATTGTTTTGAGAGACAGATCAACAGACATTTTCCATTTGCTGGTTCACTTTCCACAACAGCAGAGCATGACAGGCTGAAACCAGAAGCCAGGAACCCAATCCAACCATTTGAGCTGTCACCTGCTGCTTCCCAGGTCACATTACCAGGAAGCTGGGCTTGGGAGTGGAGCTGGGACTCAATCCCAGGCACTCTGATATGGGATGCAGGGATCCCAGTTGGTGGCTGAAATGCTAGGCCAAAAGCCCACCCACCCCAGCACATCTTGAAAGCATCTCTACTAACAATAGAACTGTAGGAGGCTACACCAGATTGTGTTTTGTATAGAAAGTGAGATAAATGTTGATACTTTAATTCATCATGTTTTCTGCAACACAGATCTCTAGATTTTTAATGATACCCATCTTATATATTTTTTTCTTTAAGTCATGAAAGAATGTGTAGAAATTTATAGAGAGTTTCTCAGGGATGAAGGAGGGATTTGCATTTACAACTTAAAGTCTTTGAATATTCTCACCCCATCCGCACCAGCCCCTCAAGAGTTGTACAGCCTACACCAGTGCCCCCTCACCCAGTTCCTTATCAAAAGCATCGAAAACCTCCATTTTGTCCTTCCCACCCTTTCTCCTCCGATCCCAGCCTCAGTTCATTCCCTCAGTTCAATGCCTTTTCCCCTTTTTATGGAGGAATAATCCTGTTTTCTTAAAATCCATTTTTTTGGTCATTTTAAATGTTTATCTGGGTGAAGAGAGAGGAAGATGCAAAGAGGCCAAAGATGTGTTAGAGAGGATAGCAATGACTGGGTTTTCTCTGACAATCTTTTTTGAAAGATTTATTTATTTGATAGGCACAGTGACAAAGAGAGGGAGAGATAGAGAAAGCTTCCATCTGCTGGTTCGCTCCCCTAATGGCCACAACAGCTGGAGTTGGGCCAGACTGAAGCCAGGGACCTGGAACTCCATTCTGGTCTCCCACATGAGTGGCAGGGGCCAATCCACTTGGTCCATCTTATGCTACTTTCCCAGGCACACACTAGCACGGAGCTGGATGGGAAGCAGAGCAGCCGGAACTCAAACCATCACCAGTCATGCTGCACTAGAAACCCAGCTTCTCCAAAGGATTCTCACATAAATGGGTGGCAGGTCCCAATGCTACTACTGAGCATGCCACCACCTCAAGATTGGTTTTGGTCCTCCTATTATCAGATATATCCAGTAGTAATCAACTCAAGTAGAGATATGGTGAAGACCTGTCTAAATCTGTTTAAATCTACTTTTAAACCTGTTTAAATCTACTTTTCTAAGTTGTAATTTTATTTCACTTATTCCTCATAACAAGTTTATCAGGAGGGTATTATCAAACTTATTTTAAAGAAGCGCAAGCATTTATTCTCAGCTAACAAAACAACCCACATCTAGCTGAATTTTAACAAAGGAATTACACACAATAGCTCTGGAAGGTAGGTACAGTTACTATGATATTTTACAGAGAGAGTATTTTTCTCTCTGCAAAAGACCACAGGTTTGGATTTGCAGGGAGACTTAGGATTGTCACCAAAGCGGCTGCGATTTTTATGGATGTTACTAATGGATCCTTTTCTAACTTTGCAGCACCAGTCAACCCTTTGACTGGCAGCTCTTTCAGTCTCTGGTAATTTTTTCTCCCTCTTTCTTCTTTCTCTAACTTCACCAGGATGAAGATCCTGATGGCAGGTTCCTTATGCTCTCTTCCTCCTTTCCCTAGGTGATCTATCATTCTCATAAATTCTGTTATGGTCTGTAGGCCTGCAGTGACAACACTTAGACCTCTCTCACGGATCTCTTCTCTGAGTACCCACTTATCTATCCAATTATCTACTTGATGCTACCATGTGGATGCTTCCTGAGTACCTAAAGCTGTTAGTGAGGGTGAGGGCATTGGGCCCAGCAGTTAAGACACCTGTCTCCCACATCAGAATACCTGCATTCACCACCCAATTCCAGCTCCTGACTCCAGCTTCCTGATAGTGCAGACTCTGGGAGGCAGCAGTGATGGCTCAAGTAATTGGGTTCCTGCCACCCACCTGGGAAACCAGGATTGAATTCCCAGCACTCAGCTACTCTTGGCCCAATCCTGGCCACTGCAGGCATTTGGGAAGTGAACCAGCAAATGGGACCCCTCTCCCTGCCCATTTGTCTATCACTCTGCTTCTTAGGAAAAAAAAAAAAAGTTAACGAACCAAGATTAATCCATTTGCTTGCTTGCATCAGAAGGCCAAACACCAAACTCGTGGTCTTTTGCAGAGAGAAAGAGTATTATGAGGTGGCCCAGCCAGGAGTGAGGATCCATGCCCAAATCTGACTCCCCAGTTGAGAGCCTGGGGAAACGTTTTACAGGATCAGGAAAAGAGAAGTCAGGACATGCGCACATCCATGGGGCAGTTTCTGACTGATGGGCCCCTCAGCAGATCCACGCGGGATGCGTGGCAGAAGGAGTCCAGCTGGCAGATGTTGTAATCTTCAGACCCGTCTCTTCCTAACGCTGTCCCTCTCCAGTTGTTGCTTCCTGGGAGCGGCACAGCTTTGGTTCTGAGAGTCACCTGTAGGTCACAGTTCTTTCTGTGCATGTGCAGCTCAGCCGGTCAGTCTTGAACCAGTTGAGACTGAGTTAGGCCAGCTTGGTGGTGAAGCCTATAAAAACAACTTAAAAATAGTGATTTAGTGACCTGACTTTTATGGCTAGAACCTGTTATTAGAGAGTAGGGTGAGGAGGGTGTTTTTGGAGGGGTGGGGTGAAAGAAGGAAAGAGGAAACAGGACTTTTAAGTTTTGGGGCTGTCAAGAGGAGAAGACATTAAGGAGCAACAACCTGTTTTCAAAACCACAGAGTATTTCCAAAGCTGAGTCCTTGACCTTCTGCCTGTAAATCAGTGAGCGCTATCACCCTTCACTTAGTTGCTCTGGTCAGAAACCTGGAAGTCATTCTTTCCTTTCAAATGCATATATGCAATCTTTCACCAAGTTCTAGCCGGTTCACTCCAAAATATTTCCTGTATTTATCTCGACAGCTGCCCATATTAGTTTAAGTCACCATCAGCTTTTCCTAAAGGGGCTCCTCCCCACCTTGTCCTTGAAATCTGCTCTCCATCCAGCCATTATAAACATTCGCTTGTTAGCAAATATTTTACAGAAAAGTGCACACATCATCAATGTACATCTTGATAATGTGTCACAACCTGAACACAAAGCCAGCACTTGGATCAAGAAATAGGAGCAGGATGTTGTTGGCACCTCAGAAACACCCCTCTTCCCCCTCCTCATCATTAACCACAAAAATAACAGCAATTCTGACTTTTTTTAAATATATTTTTAAATATATTTTTAAAATATATTTATTTATTGAAAGTCAGAGTTACAGAGAGAGAGGTAGAGACACACAGAGAGATCTTCCTTCTGCTGGTTCACTCCCTGCAATAGCTAGGGCTGGGCCAGGCCAAAGCCAGCAGCCAGGAGCTTCTTCTTTCTCCCACCTGGGTGCAGGGGCCCAAGCACTTGGGCTATTTTCCACTGCTTTCCTAAGCACATTAACAGGGAGCTGGCTTGGAAGCAGAGCAGCCAGGACTCGAACCAGCACCCACATGGGATGACAGCACCGCAGACAGCAGCTAAATTGGTCGTGCAGCTGCATCACAGTGTCCATCCCCAGCTACTCTGACTTTTACGGCTGTGATTAGTTTTGCCCATCTTTGAACATTAGTTTTGGTATCAACAGTTGTGAAATATAAAGCAAATTATGATTTCATCATCTAAAGCTCTCAAAGGCTTCCTTTACACTTAGACTAAATACGAACGTGTGACTACAACCTGTGAGTCCCAACACTCTCTGGCCTGTATTATTCCCTAAGCTCAAGTCCTGCCGTCTCTCCCTTGCTCAGTGTGCTCCAGACCACTTGGTTTGGGTTTTATTCCTCGAATACGCCGAGGGGCCTTTCTTTATGCCGTGGCCTCTGTTAGGCTGCTACTTGCAGCATGACTGGGTTCTTCTTTCACCAAAGTCCTCATGCGAAACATCACCTCCCCAGAGAAACTTTCCACACACATCTCCCCTGCTCTGCCCTGGGACGAGGCTCCTGAAGACCGGTGTGTATCAGCGATGGCTCAGAATCTCTTGTGCTTGACAAACAAAAGAGGCATAAGAAGGTCTTTTTTTTTCTTTGTTTGCTTAAGCAGCTGTGTACACATTTAATTTATGGGGTATTTGAACTGGTTGAAATTCGTTAACAAGGAAACAGGAAGAATTAGGAAAGACGTGTCAGAGATGGCAGAATAGGGAAGGTATGCTTGTCCTGGGCACCTCTTCTATCACCTGTTTTAGATTCACTGGGTGGCAGGTCACACGACTGCAACGCTTTTTTAAAAAATGTGAATATTAAGTCTCACAGTTTCTGAATACCTACAGTTACATGTAATGTAGTGAGGAGCCAGGTCCCTGGCAGGTGGAGCAGTGTTCCAGAGAAAAGCTAAGACTCCTGCATGTTTGGCCATTTCCCCAGGAGCCAGGTGACAGATTCCTGGCATCAGACATGTTCTGTGTGAAACGAAGCAGTCATCACCCCGTGTTAAGCATGTGTGCCTCAATTTGTGTGACTTGAACTTGGATTACTTGGAATTCCATGTTACCGTATTCCCTCGAGTTCGTTCCTCCTGTGATGAAGCAGGTTCGCACTATTTGCAGCAGACATCTGGGAGGAAGGGGCCTGGAGACAAGCAGGGCCGGGTAGAAAACGCAAGGATACCATCGCTAGAAGATAACACCCATGTGATCTTTTTAAATTTTCATTTTATTTATTTATTTGAGAGGTAGAGTTACAGACAGAGAGGAGAGACAGATCGAACTCTTCCACTTATCGGTTCAGTCCCCAAATTGCGCAACAGCCGGAGCTGGGCCAATAGAAAGCCAGGAGCCAGGAGCTTCTTCTGGGTCTCCCACAGGGGTGTAGGAGCCCAAGCAGTTGAGCCATTTTCCACTGCTTTCCCAGGCCATAGCAGAGAGCTGCATCAGAAGAGGAGCAGCGGGGACTGGAACCAGCACCTGTACGGGATGTCAGTGCCGCAGGTGGAGGCTTAGCCTACTATGCCACAGTGCAGCCCCTCCACGTGGTCCTGAGCTGGTTGTTCAAGGCCCCGTTCTACTCTCCGGAAGGCTGCGCAAATATCGTGCCTTGAAATCGTTCCCCAATTTCACGCAGTGCTCCAGTTTGAGTAAGATTTTCTAATGAAATGCGCCCTGTGGGATTTGGGTTTCACCTTGGAGAGCATAATGCCCAGGTTTATACCAACAAAAGTATTCCATGTTCCCGAAATGCTGCTCCCATGCTTGCTTGAAGAGAACACAGAAGTGTAATAAGCGACTCACGGTAGAAAAGATAGCAGTTGTTACTGCATTGGTTTGGGGTGGGCGGTTTTTGTTGCAAACGACAGAAGCTGACTCAAGTTAGTTCAGCTAATTGCAGTATGGATTGGGGCGTGTCTGAAGCTGTGGGACTTCCTTAACTCGCATGGACGACGCATGGACTTCCTGGCTGTGTCTGATGCTCGCTATTGAGCCCTACCTTGTCATGGCTGCAACCTGGGCTTTCTCCTCCTGCCTCCGAACTGGGGCAAGGCAAGGAGAGCAGCAGGCCTATTCTGCCAGCGGAGACCACAGCCTTCTCTCCGAGCCGTCTGCTTTGACCAGCGCTTGGTCCTCCCGACCCCGGTGGCCTCTCTCAGGGTGTCGCTCTGCCGCTGACATTGAAGCTTCACCTTCCGCCTTCCGCAGAAGGCAGCCTCATATACTTAGTCTTCCACTGCAGATTCTTGATAGAGAGAGACTCTGAATGGTTCATCCACACTTCCAAGCCTCCTCCTGCCAGCCTGTGAGTAAATGTCCTTTCGCCCGGGGCTGGGATATGGGATGAAAAGGGTCGTGTAACTAGTGTTGCAGCTGTAGCAGACATTCTATTTGACATTCCCAGTATACTCTCATCACCAGCATGAAAACTTCGGCAATGCAAGTAACTACTCCAAAACACACACATCTTCCTTTTTAACTTGACAATTATATATAAGAGGGTACTTCAGAGAAGTCATGGAAGAGGGGGCTTTTAGCCCAGTGGCTAAGATCCCTGCCTCCGCCTCAGAATGCCTAGGATAATTCCTGGCCCTGGCTCCTGGCTCCTGGCTCCAGCTTCCTGCCAGTGCAGACCCTGGGAGGCAGCAGTGGTAACCTAAGTAATTGGGTTCCTACTTCCTGCGTGGGAGACTTGGATTGAATTCCCAGCTCCTGGGTCCAACTCTAACCTAGCCCCAGCCATGGTGGGCATTTGCAGGGTAAACCAGCAGTGAGAGTGTTTTCTCTCTGTGTGTGTCTGCCACTCATATAAATAAAAATTATATAAAATTGTTTAAGTTCATGGAAAATAGTACCCTCCAGTGTGTGTGTATAATTATGGTAGATATTTTAAAAATATATATTCTCCTAAAAAAAAAAAAAAGCTCTGGTTTGGAATGTTTATTTGATCCAGCTGTGGGGCATTATTTACTGATTCAAGAAGTTAATATATTCTTTAGAAGTATTAGTATTATAATAGTCTATTCCTGCAAGCAATAAAAAACAGAACAGAATGGCTGATGTAACGGTTTAGCTTTGTACACCTGGACTTTGATAGAAAAGAAAGCTTTGGAGATGAGAAGAGTCTGCAGAGGCTCTGTATGTTCCAGCCTCCGTGTTCATTATAGATGTTAGGTATTTCCCATTCTCTTCTGCATTATTTAACATGTGTTTAACCCGAATTTTCCTTAGGCTCAATGGAAAACAGGTGTAAAGGGAACTGCACAAAGATGTCTTTTATCTATGTTAGGTATTTCTGTAGCAGTAAGAATTTTCCCACATCTTGAATGAAAACAAGATTATACATTTCTATTAGTCTTATGTGGCCAAAAACATAGAAGCCATCCTCGATTTCTTCCATCCTTATACTCCATGTTTACAGCGAAACTATCTTCAAGTCCTGGTGGTTCTACTTCCAGAATATATACTGACCATTTCTCTGCATCTTCACAGCTACTACCCCTGTTGCACTACCATATTAGGCGTGCATCAGCAAACAATAGAACAGTAAACTGTGGCGGTTTTAACAGTTAGAGACATTTTGTTCTCATAAAACTGTTCCAAAGATAGACAAGCCCAGTGTGCTGCAGCAGCTCAACAGTGCCACTAGGAGCTCAGGCTCCATCTTTCTGCTCTGTCATCCTTAATGTGTGGACTTTCATTCTCATGCCTGTCACTCACAGTCTCCAGATGGCTGCTGCATGCCAGGCCTCACATCTGTGTTCCAGACAGGAGGAAAGGCAAAGGCAGGACACAGTGTCCTTTAGAAGTGTTGCTGTTTGTTTCGGAAGGGAGGCTCTGGCCAGGAGACATCACCTTACATCTTGTCCACCAGAACTGGGTGTGTACCTATTCTCAGTACCCATAGGACTGAAATTACACAGATGGATATGGGAAATTTATCTGCATAGTACCTCTCCCAACCTCCTGCTGTGTCTTCCTGTTGAGCTGAGATGGAAAAGCTAAAAACTACATTTTCTAGGCTCCCTTGCAGCTAGGGAGTGGAATGGAGAGGCAGGTCTGGCTGTTCATTTTGTTGGCATAAATTAACAGAGGTAGGGAGCATCTGGAGCCATTAAGCAGGGGCTTCCTTGATTGCCCTTTGTAAAATGATAAGTTATTATTAACCCAGTGTTAAGTTTGTCACTTTCTGTCTCCAGCTGTTTCAGTAAGGACTGTTGCAAAATTAAGTAACCCACAATAAAGCTCTTTGTAGCACATTTGGTTGGTGAGTGTGCTTAGAACAAGATAAATGTCTGGTTGCAGGACCACACAGTGTTGGGCTTCAAGGCGGCTGCTGCTGGGGTGAATTTCTAAATCATCTGGATGCTAGGAATTGTGACCAACAATGTTTTTGTTTTCTTCTTGACTATTAAAAAGCTTTAAGACAAATGGGTGGCTTTCTTCCTGCAACTATAATTTTCGTTGTGTATGTAGGATACTTCAAAAAGTTTGTGGGGCTGGTGCTGTGGTGTATAATAAAGCCACCGCCTGCAGTGCCAGCATCCCATATGGGTGCCGGTTCGAGTCCTAGCTGCTCTACTTCCAATGTAGCTCTCTGCTATGGGCTAGGAAAGCAGGAGAAGATGGTCCAAGTCCTTGGGCCCTGTGCCTGTGTGGGAGACACAGAGGAAGCTCCTGGATCCTGGCTTTGAATCAGCCCAGCTCTGGCAGTTGCAGCATTTTAGGAGTGAACTAGCAGATGGAAGACTTCTCACTCTCTTTCTGTCTCTGCCCCTCTGTAACTCTGTCTTTCAAATAAATAAATATTTTTTAAAAAAAGTTTGTGGGAAATAGAGTTAAAAGATGTTTATTTTGGTGCAAAAAGCTTTGAAATTTATACATATGAGGGGTCTTCAAAAATTTTATAAAAAATGCATATTAGGAAAAAGCTGGGGCTGGCACTGTCGTGTAGTGGGTAAAGCTGCCGCCTGCAGTGCCGATATGCCACATGTATGCCAGTTCGAGTCCCAGCTGCTCCACTTCTGATCCAGCTCTTTGCTATGGCCTGGGAGAGCAGTAGAGGATGGCCCAAGTCCGTGGGCCCCTGCACCCACATGGAAGACCCAGAAGAAGCTCCTGGATTCAGATCGGTTCAACTCTGGCTGTTGTGGCCAACTGGGGAGTGAACCAGCAGATGCAAGACCTCTCTCTCTCTCTCTCTCTGCCTCTCCTTCTCTGTGTAACTCTGACTCTCAAATAAATAAATACATTAAAAAAAAAGTAAAAGCTATGCATAAATTTTAAAATGTTTTTCATCAAAATAAACTTTTAAAAATATTTATTGAGGTTGGTATTATGAGTTAGTGACCTAAGCCAGTACTTGCAATGCCAACATGCCATATTGGAGCACGAGTTCAAGTTCCGACTCCTCTGCTTGCAATCCAACTTCCTGTTAATGCTCCTGGGAAAGCAGTGCAAGATGACCCTAATGGAGTTCCTGATTCCTGGCTTCAGCCTGGCACAGACTTAGATGTTGCAGCCATTTGAGGAATGAACCAGCAGACAGAATATATATAAATATATATATATATTTCACTCTGTCTCTTCCTGTTTGTAACTCTGCCTTTCAAATCAATAAATAAATCTTTACAAAAAAAAATGAAAGAGTTACAGAGAGAGAGAGGGAGAGACAGAGACAGAGATGTTCCCACTGCTGGTTCACTCCCCAAATGGATGCAACAGCCAGGGCTGATCTAGATTGAAGCCAGGAGCCTGGTACTCCATGTGGTCTCCCACGTGGGTGTCAGGGGCCCATGTACTAGGGTCATCTTCAGATACTTTCCCAGGCACACTAGCAGAGAGCTGGATCAGAAGGGGAGCAGCTAGGACTTGAGCTGGCACTCCAATATGGGATACTGGTGTCATAAGCAGTTGCTTAATCCACTATGCCATAGTGCTGGTTCCTAAACTTACCTTTTAACTGCATTTTCCATGAACTTGTTGAAGTACCCTCATATTTTGCACGTAATTTCACTCTGATCATATCTCTTCTACTCTCCTTTTTACTTGACTCCTTCCTTCCTTTTTTTTTTTTTTTATTATTTTTTGACAGGCAGAGTGGACAGTGAGAGAGAGAGAGACAGAGAAAAAGGTCTTCCTTTGCCGTTGGTTCACCCTCCAATGGCCGCCGCGGCCGGTGTGCTGTGGCTGGCGCACCGCGCTGATCCGATGGCAGGAGCCAGGTGCTTCTCCTGGTCTCCCATGGGGTGCAGGGCCCAAGCACTTGGGCCATCCTCCACTGCCTTCCCGGACCACAGCAGAGAGCTGGCCTGGAAGAGGGGCAACCGGGACGGAATCCAGCGCCCCGACCAGGACTAGAACCCGGTGTGCCGGCGCCGCAAGGCGGAGGATTAGCCTAGTGAGCCGCGGCAACGGCCTCCTTTTTTTTTTTTTTTTTTTTGTGTCTGTTATTTCATTTTGTTGCATCATTGTTCCACATGCAAAAGCCCTTTTTGGAAATAGAATAAGACTATGTTGGCTAATGAAGAGCTATTAAGGCAAGACATTGTATCTGCCAAATTAGAAAAACTATCAATATGCTAGATACAAAAGTAAAAGCTGAAGATATTTTATAGTAGAATGTTCTGTTGGTCCCAGACTTGAATCTCTGTTTTATTCCACAGAGGAATACAGACTTTCCTCCATATGCTCAGTGTGAACCTTGAATAGGATGCACATAAAAGACAGATGCTTAGTATTGACCTTACATCATCTCAGAATGCTGCTGCAGTCTGCACACATGGTTTCACTGAACGTGTTTGTCACCAACATTTCAGAGAAGATGAATGCAAGTCAAGATGTCTTCACCCTGATGGACAGTGCTGTGGGGTGAGAAACCCACACCCTCGTGGTGCTGGTGTTGGATCTGGCTGCACCTAGACGGTGCAGTAGCATTAGCACAGTGGAGAAGGAGTGCAGAGCCCTGGGCCATGCTGGAAGCCTCGCAGGCAGCCTCATTCTTTTTTTTCTTCTTCTTTTAAGATTTATTTTATTTATAAGTCAGAATTACAGGGAGAGAGAGAGCGCGTGCGCTTCTATCTGCTAGTTCACTCTCCAAATGGCTGCAATGGCCGCAGCTGGGCCAAGCCAAAGCCAGGAACCAGGAGCTTGGGGCTCTATCTCCCATGCTTTCCCAGGCCATAGCAGAGAGCTGGATTGGAAGTGGAGCGCTAGGCACTGCAGCCAGCAACTTAACCAGCTGCGCCATAGTGAGTGTCCCGGCTACCTCGTTCTTAAAGCTGGGAGATGAGATTCCTTTGGAGCGTGTGGGTGATTCTGCTGCTGACAAACCAGTGGAAAGGGGCTGGCATTGTGGCAGCACTGCTATCCCATATTGGTATGCTGGTTCCAGTCCTGGCCCTTCTGCTTCCTATTCAGCTCTCTGCTAATGTGCCTGGGAAGGCAGTGGAAGATGGTCCAAGTACCACGGGTCTCTGTCACCCAAGTGGGAGACCTGGATGGAGTTCCTGGCTCCTGGCTTTCGCCTGACCCAGCTCTAGCTATTCCAACCATTTGGGAAGTGAACCAGCAAATGAAGATCTCTCTCTCTCTTTCTCTCTCTCTCTCTCTGTCTTTCACTCTCTCTGTCTCTGTAGCTCTTTCTTTCTATCACTGTGCCTTTCAAATAAATAAACAATCTTTAAAAAAAAAAAAAAGGGTGACCATCCAATTAACAAACTCAAGAAATGCTTAAATGTTTGTTTTATAGAATGCAATAAGAAACAGATTCAGCCTCATGACCTTATAATCAGCAATGTTTTGATGCCAGGTTGTAATTAACCTGCTTCACCCCCTTGGTTTGCTAAACAGAATCTCTGTAAATGTGTAGCTCCTGTTTCCCATCCCACCTCCAATTCAAGCCCATTCTCTAACACGTTTATCACCATTGAGCCTACTCAGGCAACGTGAAAAGTATTCACAGCTTTGAGGGAAGGAGCACATCGTTAAGTCAGTAACCTGCGGAAGCGCTCCCCTCCTTACAAAGTCTCCTTGGCTCCCCCGTGCACCCACGCTGAGCCCCAGCGCAGCCCTTGAATGGCACATACCCTGCTGCCCTGCCCAGCTGCGTGCCTTGCAAGATCAGGTCACGCTGAGTATTGTGCCGCCTTGACAACTCCTCTCATGCTCTTTCGCGGTGCGCGTCTGCGCAGCCTGCAACAGTCGCCTACTTTCCATGTGCTTTCCTTGCCAGGAGACTCGGGCTAAGCTTTCAGGATTCGTCTTCACCTCCCTGACCCCACGGAGACCCTGATGCTGTCCTGAACTTGCTGCTGTGCTCCTCAGTCTCCCACAGTGAGCCCCACGAAGGCAAACTCTGTGCCATATCTATCACTGCATCCCAGCACCCAGAATGAAGCCTGGGACAGAAGAAGTGCTTGACACTTATTTGCTGTAGGAAAATTATTATTCTGACAGAAACAGTCTTTTTGATAAGTCCAGGGAAATGTGTTATGATAAAACTGTTCAAGTTTTTGCACCAATATACACTTCTAATTCCAGTTTTCAATGGACTTTTATTTATTTGAAACGTGGGAGAGTGAGAGAGAGATCAATCTTCTACCTGCTGGTTCACTTCTCAAACGGCCACAATAGCTATGGCTGCTCCAGGCCAAAGTCAGAAGCCAGGAACTGGCCGGCGCCGCAGCTCACTAGGCTAATCCTCCGCCTTGCGGCACCGGCACACCGGGTTCTAGTTCCGGTCGGGGCGCCGGATTCTGTCCCGGTTGTCCCTCTTCCAGGCCAGCTCTCTGCTATGGTCCGGGAGTGCAGTGGAGGATGGCCCAAGTGCATGGGCCCTGCACCCCATGGGAGACCAGGAGAAGCACCTGGCTCCTGCCATCTGATCAGCACGGTGCGCCCGCCGCGGCGGCCATTGGAGGGTGAACCAACGGCAAAGGAAGACCTTTCTCTCTCTGTCTCTCTCTCTCACTGTCCACTCTGCCTGTCAAAAAAAAAAAAAAAAAAAAAGCCAGGAACCCTCTCCTGGTCTCCAACATGGGTAGCAGGGGCCCAAGCACTTGGGCTGGGCCATCCTCCACTGCCTTCCCAGGTGCGTTAGCAGGGAGCTGGATGAGAAGCAGAACAATTGGGCTCAACCTTGTGCTCTGATACGGGATGCTGACGCTGTAGGCGGCAGCCTCGCTCACGGTGCCACAACTTTGTGAAGTACCCTGGTATATGGATAGTTTTGGTTTTTTATTTTTTTTGGAAAAAAACATCATCTTATGGCCACAATTCATATCTTTTTTGCTATTCATGTTTCCTGATAAGTACAAAAAAGCATTGTCATCCTCCTACTTGTATTCTTATGCATGTTAACTTATGAAAATGTCACTGCTACTTTTAACAAGAAACGTGTAAGTCACAATATTCATTTAAAGAACGGAAATACTCTATTAATTTGGCTGGCTATTAAATAATGAACATGAACCATAGTTCCCTGTAGAATAGGTGCCTAGTCATATTTTTATTGTATCAAGAGTGAAGGGTTCTTTTTCAAGCTATGAAGAAAAATACCAAGAGTAGAAGTTGATAGTGTCTTTCCTCTGGCCTGTCAAAGTTAATGATGATGAGATGATGATGATTTACATTTGATCAATGTATGCTGGGTGCCAGGCATTTAAACTAGTTACCTTGTTGAGCTATCACAACAGGACTATGATGAGTTTGGGATAAAAGGCTTCCCCAAGTTTATAACTGGTGAGGTCAAGATTGAAGCCCAGGCTGTAGAGCCTAGGTCTTGAGTGCCTTCTGGAAAATGGGATATCCTATCAGAAATATGGGATGCTGTTAGCTGAGCTTTTGTGAACTCCCATCCTACACATTACTAGTTACTGAGCGGAATATGGCCTAAAATTGGTCCTTCTGGGCCTCCATCCAATGACTTTTAGTGATGGATATGCTACAAGTTACGTTCGTATTGTTTATCTATTGTTACATGACAAATTGTCTCCAAAACTTGGCACTGAAAACAATATTTATTATCTCAGTCTTTGAGACTCAGGAATCTGGAGGTTGCTTTGCTGAATGGTTGTGGCTCAGGGTGTTTCAGGATTTTGCTTTCAAGCTGTTGGCCAAGGCCATGGTCATTTCAAGAGTTGAATGGGGCTCTGCAATGCATTTGCAACCCCCTTGGTGTGAGTGTTGGCATGCTTCATTCCTTGCAGCTCATGCTCTCTCACAGTTCTCTGATGTGTAGGCAGCACATAGCATAGAAGTTAATTTTGCTCTGAGCAAGAGATCCAACAGAGAGCAAGAGGCAGGTGAACCAAGAAGTAAAGCTGGTCTGAGAAAGGGAGTACCACACTCCTGCTGGATTCTGTTCATCTGAACTGAGTCACAGAGTCCTGTCCACAATCAGGACAAGAGCATAACCAGCATAAGAGTGGGGGTCAGCAGAAGTCTTCACAGAGGCTCCATAACACACGTGGCTGAATTCACCCAGATCGGCATCTGAGTTTCATTCCTGAGTTCCAGGTTTCCATATGCTGCCTTTTTTCTCTTTATTCAAATAGTAAATAATTAGACTATTAGACTTCAATGACAGATCTTAGCATGCCAAAAAAAAAATCCATTAAGAAAAAACAAGAATGGAAAGATGAAGTAAAATGTAAAATATTGTATCTTGAATTCACAATTACATCACAATACTAGTGCATATCTTAGCAAATATCATGTTCTCTCCTAATATAGTTCAAATGTAGGTCTAAGCTACATTGAGTTCCACAAAAAGACTTCAGAAATAAGCAAAGAACATTTTTTTAAAAGTATAGAGTATTAACTCCTGACATAACTGTGTGTATCCAATACCTTTGATTTACAGCTGACTTATTTCTGAAGTCAACGTAGCAAAAGTAATGGCTGAGCTTCTGGTGGAAAAATCTTAGCAAGGCCTATATAAGGTCAGTTACAGCAAAAGGTGTTATTGTCTTATACAGTGAAATTAAACCTTATTTATAAACTCAAGTTTTAAAAAATGTATTTATTTTTCAATTACTTGAATGGTAGAGCAAGAGACTGAAAAAGGGAGAGAGAGAGATCAATCTTCCCTCTGCTGGTTCACTCCCTAAAAACCTGCAACAGCCAATCCTGAGCCAGGTTGAAGCCAGGAACCAGGGTCTCCCATGCGATGGGGCCCAAGCACTTGAGCCACCCTCTGTTGCCTCGCAGGACAAATCAGCATGGAGTTGGACCAGAAGTGGAGGAGTCAGGCCTTCCATATGGGATGCAGGTTCCCAAGCAGAGACTAATCTGCTCCACAACAACATCTGTCCTGACTAATCTTTTAAAAAGTGTTTTAAGTGAGCTGTATTAAAGATACAGGAAAAATACACTTTAGACCTGGTGGTTAAGATGAGATGTCAGGGGCCGGCACTGTGGTGCAGTGTGTTCAAGACAGCAGTTAGGGGGAGTGAACTAGTGGATGGAAGATGTCTGTCCTTCTCTCTCTAACTCTGCCTTTTAAATAAGTAAATAAATAAATCTTTAATTAAAATGAGATGATGATATTTCCAAATTTTAAATTAATTTGGAATGTTGCATATTTTCATGCTTGACACATTGTCTATCCATTAAGTTTATAGCTTTTCAATAAAATTATCAGAATAAGTATTATTTTTTCTGGGTCTTTACTAATGACCATGACCAAAAATCTTAAAATTCTGTTCTGGGGCCGGCACTGTGGCGCAGCAGGTTAACGCCCTGGCTTGAAGCGCCTGCATCCCATATGGGCACTGGTTCTGGTCCCTGCTGCTCCTCTTCCGATCCAGCTCTCTGCTGTGGCCTGGGAAGGCAGTGGAGGATGGCCCCGGTCCTTGGGCCCCAGTACCCCTGTAGGAGACCCAGAAGAAGCTCCCGGCTTCGGATCCACGCAGCTCCAGCTGTGGCGGTCAATTGGGGAGTTAGCCATCAGATCGAAGACCTCTCTCTTTGCCTCTCCTCTCTCCGTGTAACTCTGACTTTCAAATAAATAAATAAATCTTAAAAAAAAATTCTGTTCTGAAGTAGCATGAGTGTTACTTGTAAGTGTGATGTATGAGAGACTGTTACTTTACTCATAAGTTTAGTCATATGAGAACTAGATGTTTGCTCATGACTGATTATAAGGTAAAAATTATACATATCTATAATTTTTTCAATTAATCAATAATTTATTGCTGATAACTGACACATAGGTTTGACCCATAAACTCTGAAACCAAAGAATAATTCTTTTCCTAGTGCTGAAAATTTATCATATGATAGCATTTTTTCCAACTGTGAATTTTTTGGTTTTGTTTTATATTGTTTAAGGATTTTATTTATTTGAGAAGTAGAGTTACAGACAGAGAGGGGGAGACACAGAGAAAGGTCTTCCATCCTCTGGTTCACTCCCCAGATGGCCGCAATGGTCAGAGCTGAGCCAATCCAAAGCCAGGAGCCAGGAGCCTCTTCCAGGCCTCCCACATAAGGTGCAGGGGCCCAAGCATTTTGGCCATCTTCCACTGCTTTCCAAGGCCATAAGCAGAGAGCTGGATGGGAAGAAGAGCAGCTGGGACACAAACCAGCGCCCATATGGGATGCTGGCACCACTGGCAGAGGTTTAGCCTACTAAACCACAGTGCAGACCTTTCTTTCTTTCTTTCTTTTTTTTTTTTTAAGATGGATTTATTTATTTTAGAGGCTGAATTAGAGTGAGATCTTCCATCCACTGGTTCACTCCCAAATGACCTCAAAGGCTGGGGCTGGCCAAGCTGAAGCCAGGATCAAAGAGCTTTTCCAGGCCTTGTTGAGACCCAAGCACTTGAGCCATCCTCCACTGCTTTCCCAGGCACAATAGCAGGAAGCTGGATCAGAAGTGGAGAAGCAAAGGGTGGAACAGACGCCCATAAGGGATGCTGGCATCGTCGGCGGTAGCCTAACCCATAACACAATGCCAGCCCCCTAACCACAAATTCTTAACGATATTCACAAACATTATTTGCAAACATTGTATACATTTTGCAACTCCAGAACCCAATACAGCACCTAGAACATAGTAAGCCATGTTGATTGCTCTCCAGATTTGGTCTCCTAGGTCAAGTTTGAACTAAGGCTTTTCCAAGCTAATGGAAGAAATTTGTCATTTTTATAAAAATGTTATTTTATAATGACAATATGAATTTAGACAGTTTTAACTTTATCGGTAGAAATTCTTATATTACTTAATTAGATATTTATCTTGTATAAAAGCTATGAAAATTTTATAATCATTTTGAAAAACAATAAGGATTATATCTAAACACATGTTGTTTTAATCATTTATTTTAATTTTAAAGATTTATTTATTGAGAGTGTGAAGGAGAGAGAAAGAGAGAGAGAAAGAATCTCCCACCCACTGGTTCACCCCCCAAATACCTGCAATAGCTGGGGCTGGGTGGGGACTACAGCCTGTGACAGGAAACTCAAAAATTCAGGTATCACTACTGAATCCAGGTCTCACATGTGGGTGGCAGGTGTCCAGTTACTCGAGCCATCACCACTGCCTCCTAGGGTCTGCATTAGCAGGAAGCTGGAGTCAGGAGCCAGAGCTGGGAATTGAGCCTAGGTGCTCTGGTGTGGGACACAACATCCTAACCAGAGGCTTAACTGCTAGATTAAACACTCCACCCACTGCTACTGGTTGTTCTTTTGTTTTTTTTTTTTTTTTGTTTTGTTTTTAAAGAGTTATTTATTTGAGAGGGAGAGTTACAGACAGAGAGAGGAGAGATGGAGAGAGAAGTCCATATGGGATACCAGCGCCGCAGGCGGAAGATTAGCCAAGTGAGCCACTTCGCTGGCCCCCGAAAATGCTTTTCTTTACATTATACTATAGTTTCACACAGCCTTTCTCACTATCAGCTCAGCTTATCTGGTTTTATTTTTCTGAAAATTTGAGGGTGCATTAACGTGCAATATAACGGCAAAATCTGCAATTTGAAGTCTGCATTAAGATTAAAATAGATTACTAGGCTTTTTAAAATATTATAAAATAAAAAGTTTCTCAAATTGTCTCATTTCTAATTCCAAGATAATTTTATATGTTAACTGAATCTTTAGGAAAGTGTATTTTTGTTTTTATTGCAGAAAGATCATATACCCAGATGGCTAGAAAACCTCAATGCAAAGAGAACAGACATCTCTTACTATGGGACTCACAGAGGTTTTCCCTGATTCACATTATTCCTACTTTCCAGAGCTTTTATGACCTCAAACACCAGTCAGTTCCCCACTAAAACTGATCATAGGGCAATATTTACTTAATATTTACATAAGCATATTGACTTAACACAATATGAGTATATAATTAATTGAATTAAGAATGTAATTTGTATACTCTCAGCCAACAGCTTTTTATTACTGAAAAACAAAACTCTTGGTGTTTAGGAATGGGCTACAGAGACTTCCCCAAAGGCCAATTCATTGTGCAACTGATTATCTCTTTAATTGCACTCAGACACGGTAATAATTGGGTTGCAAGGGCAGGTGTTTGGCATGGAGGTTACAATGCTGGTTGGGCTATCTGCATCCCATACTGGAGGAATTCCCACCTGACTGCACTCCTGCCTCCAGCTCCTGTAACATACACCCTGGAAGGCGTGGCTCAAGCAGTTCTCAGTCTCCTTTGCAGCTTCCTTTTGTTCTTCAACTGGAAATGCTGATGTAGCCCATGGCTCAGGCTTTCCATTTGTGTCTTTCCTTGGTTGCTCTCAAGTAAAATCTAGGCTTTTGGAACCTCTGTGTTGAAAAACTCCCGACTATTTACCTCTAGCTGTGGTCTCTCCCCTGAACTCCAGTCTCAAACCCACCTGTCAACACAGCATGGATTGGATGGTTCACAGACATCTCGAACCTGCTGTGTCCCAAATGACTTCTAAAAACCATGAATCCCACTGTTTCCTTCTCTCAGTAAAGGGCAGTTCCGTTCTTCCAAATCGCCCAGGTCCAAAACGTCAGTGGCACCCTTGGCTCTTTTCTCACACCCCCACGTTCAGTTTGAGGCGGTCCACTGGTTCTGTCTTCACAAACTACCTCGACTTGAACCCCTCTCACCACCTCCTTCACCGTGCCTGCTGCTGTCATATGTCCCCCAGATTCTTGCAATAGTCCCTCGACTGGTTTCCCTGCTTCAGTCTTCTTCTCCAACCCCCACACCTAAGGTCTATTTTGAATATAGCAGCCAGGAGGATCCTTTTACAGTCACTGCCCAAAGCCCTGCAGTGTATTATCATCTGGGACAGAGCGAAGTCCTTACAGCTGTTTCAAATGCCCTTCCTTACAGGCTCCGTGCTCTCCCCTTCCTCTGTGCCAGCCACACTGGCTTCCTCCGTTCCTCCAACACCCCAGGCACACGCATGCCTCATGATCCTTGCCACCATTGGTCTTCTACCAAGAATCCTCTTTCTTCAGATAACCTCATAGATATCTTCAGGTCTTGGATTAAAAGTCACTGTCTCAGTGATTTTTTTTAACCTGGCCAGTTTATTTAAAATTGTAACTCCTACCTTCACCCCCAACAAGCTGCAGTCTCTTGTCTCTCATATTCCTTTTTCTATAGCATTTCTCACTTTCTGATGTATATTTTACTTATTTATTGGTTTATTGCCCCTCAGTAGTTTGTTGCTATTAGTCACCTGGTGCAATACCTAGTGCAGAATAAATATTCAATAGATATAAGGCAAATGAATAAATGAGCAGAGATCATTTATGACAAACTAGGGCAGAAGTATAATTAGCAAGGATGCTTTCAGGAAGGACAGACTTCTTAAGAGCAGGCACCATGGCTTCTCTGTCTCTCTTAAAAACATTCATTTATGAGAGAGAGAGAGAGAGAGAGAGAGAGAGAGAGAGAAAGAGAGAGACAACCTGCATAGGTCCTGGGCACACAGCCAAAGCCAGGGATTAGAAACTCAAGTCAGATCTCCGTGTGTGTGTCAGGGACTCACTTGAGCCACCTCTTGCTGCCTCCCAGGGTTCATACCAGAGTGGGAAGCACAGCCAGTATTTGAACCCAGACACTCTGATATGGCATCTTAGCTACTAAGCTAAATTCCATCCTTATTTTTCCCTCTTAAAGCTAAATGCCCGCACTGGCTTTTCCCTCCCTTTGACCCTGATCTAACACAGGGTCTTTCATATTGTAGACAATAAATACTTGCTGAATTTTATTTAATGTGTATTAGAAAGCCTAGACTGAAACCTGTGTTCAAATCTCAGTCCCTCGGGCCAGCGCCGTGGCTCAGTAGGCTAATCCTCCGCCTAGCAGCGCCGGCACACCGGGTTCTAGTCCCGGTTGGGGCGCCGGATTCTGTCCCAGTTGCCCCTCTTCCAGGCCAGCTCTCTGCTGTGGCCAGGGAGTGCAGTGGAGGATGGCCCAGGTGCTTGGGCCCTGCACCCCATGGGAGACCAGGAAAAGCACCTGGATCCTGGCTCCTGCCATCGGATCAGCGTGGTGCGCTGGCCGCAGCGCGCCGGCCGCGGCGGCCATTGGAGGGTGAACCAACGGCAAAGGAAGACCTTTCTCTCTGTCTCTCTCTCTCACTGTCCACTCTGCCTGTCAAAAAATTAAAAAAAAAAAAAAATCTCAGTCCCTCTGCTTACCAGATACGCATCCTGGGAAAAAAGCATTTAATTTTTCTGTGTCCAGTGTCTTCATAAAATAGAAATAATAATTACACTAGTAGTTACATGTGGGGTTGCTGCGAGGGTTAAATGAGCAAATGTATTTAAAGCACAGAATGCTACTTGGTACCTAGTAACTTGGATAATGACAGTGAGGATGGTGGCAGCAAGAGCTCTATCAAGCAAATATGCAAGTTATAGCAGATCGCTCCCCAGCTGAAAACCTGAGTAACTCTACAGCCTCCATGATTAAGTCCAAAATAATCTAGTGTTCAAGGTCTTTGACAGTATATACCCAACATTTAACTGGAAAGTTAGCAAAAAAAATTTTTTTTACAAATAACAAGGTAAAGAATGCCCCCAGAAATGAATAATAATGATTTCTCTATGCATACAATAATGCCTTCTATTTTTTATAGCACTACATGATTTTCAAAGTGCTTTTGCATAGTGGATATATTTACAATAGTGACCATGTTAAAAAGAAACAGGAGAAGTGTATCTTAATTTTATAGTTAAGGAAATTCAAATAGAATAAGTGATTACTTCGAGGCTCAGCAATAGGTATATCAAAGACCAGAACTGATTCTGCTTCTTTTTTAAATAATAGTGTTTTAAGTGGAGTTGGTATCTTAAAAACATTTTTGTTTATTTATTTTCATTTTTTAAAGTCAGAGAGAGAGAGAGAGAGGGATGATAGATAGATTCCATCCACTGGTTCACTTTCTAAATGCCCACAACACCCAGAACTGAATCATCCTGAAGCCAGGAACTCAGAACTCAATCCGGGTCTCCCACATGGGTGGCAGAAGACATAGGTACCTGAGCTGTCACCTACTGTCTCCCAGGGTGTGCAACAGCAGGAAGCTGGACTAGAAGCCGAGCAGAGTTGAACCCAGGTTGAACTCTGATAAGAGATGTGGGTGTTCCATGCAGTGTCGTAACCTCTGTGGCAAATGCCCACTGATTCTTCTGATACAAGATTCCAGGAAGTCTTTACCACAACCTGTATTGATAAATACTGAATTCAATATGTGGCTTCTAAATCCTGTGTAATGTCTAATGCCTGGCAGGTGTACTTAGTATGTATTTACTAATTGCTTAAAGTAAAAAACATACAGTTATCCTTTTCTCCTGACTTGCCAGACTTATTGGAAGGAAGATAATTGCCATCATTTGGCAGAATAAACTAACCCTCACATCTTGCCCACCCTTATGCTGTTTAAGGTGCAAAAGTTACTCTGAAAGTCCCATGATTTCTGTCAATACTCTTATTTACCATTTGTCCTTCTCATGGAGTGATACCTTATCTATCTCCCAGGAGGGCTGCAAGGTTAATGCTTGAGTTTCATGACTTGAGTGGTTTTGTTGTAAGACAAAGAGTAAATCATCCGCCCTTCTAAGATCTTGTGTCTCCTTTTGTTTGTGGGATCCCTCTCTTCCTGTATTTGAAGGGTAAGAGATATTTGACTTTAAATTTTCTTACATAGGGTTTTAATTTTATTTATTTGAAATTCAGTTACACAGAGAGAGAAGGAAAGAGAGAGACAAAGAGAGAGAGAATCTTCCATTCCACTGGTTCACTCCCCAAATGACTGCAATGGCCAGAGCTGAGCTGATCGGAAGCCAAGAGCTAGGAGATTCTTCCAGGTCTCCCACATGGGTGCAGGGGCTAAGGACGTGGGCCATCTTCCACTGCTTTCCCAGGCCATAGCAGAGAGCTGGATCGGAAGAGGAGCAGCCGGGACTAGAACCCGGCCCCATATGGGATGCTGACGCTGCAGGCTGGGGCTTTAACCTGCTACACCACAGCGCCAGCCCCTACGTAGAAGTTTAAAACCTTATGCTTAAACATTTCATTGCGCACTCTTGCTATTTTTTAGACATAATAAAATACAGGAGACAGCATGAAATTTATATCTGAGAACATTTTTGAGAGAGACAGACAGAGCGAGCCCCTATCTGCTGTTCAGTCCCCAAATGCCTGCAATAGCCAGGCTAGCCAGACCAAAGCCAGGAGGTGGAAATTTAATACAGTCTCCTTCATCGGTGACAGAACCCAACCACCTGAGCTATCATCTGCTGCCTCCAGGGTAAGCATTAGCAGGAAGCTAGAATCAGGAGTGGAGTCCAGATTCAGGCCCAGGCATTCTCACACGGGATGCCAGCATACCAAATGTTGTCTTAAGAGCTAAGCCAAATGCCCATCCCTTATTCAAGGACTTTATCTAAAAATAATCTTGTTTTGGGGCTAGCGCTGTGGGGTAGTGGCTAAAGCTGCCGCATGCAATGCAGGTATCCCATATGGGTGCTGGTTCGAGTCCTGGCTGCTCCACTTCCAATCCAGCTTTCTGCTGTGGTATGGGAAAGCAGTATAAGATGGCCCCAAGTCCTTGTGCCCCTGCTTCCATGTGGGAGACCCAGAGGAAGCTCCTGGCTCCTGGCTTCAGTTTAGTGCAGCTCTGGCTATTGCAGCAAATTGGGGAGTGAACCAGCAGATGGAAGATCTCTCTCTCTCTCTCTCTCCCCCTCTCCTTCAGTCTGTGTGTAATTCTGACTTTCAAATAAATAAATAAATCTTTTTTTAAAAAATCCTGTTTTGTGGTCAGTGTTATGGTATGGTGGGTTAAGCATCCCAAATCAGAGCACTAGGTTGAGTCCCAACTGCTCTATGCACCCAGGAAAGCAACAAAAGGTGGCCTGGGCCACAGCTACCCACATAGGAAACCTGGAGTTCCTGGATCCTGGCCTATCCCAGGCTATTGCTGCCATTTGGGGACTGAACCAGCTGATGGAAGAGCTCGCTCTCTCTCTCTCTCTCTCTCTCTCTCTCTCTCTCTCTGTCACTTCCCCCACCCCGCCCTTAACTCTGCCTTTCAAATCAATAAAAATGAATCTTTAAAAAAATAAAAATGATCCTGCTTGTATCTGATCTACCAACAACATCCTTAGAAGAACTTAGCAGGCACTATATAAGAGATTTTTACTTGGGGCTGGTGCTGTGGTGCAGTGGGTTAGAGCCCTGGCCTGAGGCGCCAGCATCCCATATGGGTGCTGGTTCTAGTCCTGACTGCTCTTCTTCCGATCCAGCTCTCTGCTATGGCCTGGGAAAGCAGTAGAAGATGGCCCAAGTCCTTGGGCCCCTGCACCCATGTGGGAGACCTGGAAGAGGCTCCTGGTTCCTAGCTTCGGATCGGCACAGAGCTGGACGTTGCGGCCATCTGGGGAATGAACCACCAGATGGAAGACCTCTCTCTTTCTCTCTCTGCCTCTCCTCTCTCTGTATAACTGACTTTCGAGTAAATAAATAAATCTTTTAAAAAAATGAATAATTTAAAAAATAATAGATTTTTATCTTTTCTGTTTTGACCACACCAAAATAAATAGCAGTTTTTCTAAAACCTAGAAGCACCCAGAAACTCTCTTGTTTTGCTAAGGTTGGTATAAAGAGTTATCAGAAACAAAATTGTGTGGTAAAAATAAAGGAAGTTGACACTTTTGGACTTTTGTATAGTTTAAAGAAGCAAGTGCAGTCTTTTTTTTTTTTAAGATTTATTTATTTATTTGAAAGGCAGAGTTACAAAGACACAGAAGCAGAGAGAGAGAGAAGGAGAGATGTCTTCTATCCCCTGGTTCACTCCCCAAATGGCTGCATCAGCTGTACCTGCACCAGTCTGAAACCAGGAGCAAGGAGCTTCTTCTGAGTCTCCCATGGGGTACAGGGGCCCAAGGACCTGGGCCATCTTCTTCCTTTTTTTTTTTTTTTAAGATTTATTTTATTTTGTTTGAAAGACAGAGTTACGGAGAGAGTGAGGAGAGGCAGAGAGAGAGGTCTTCCATCCACTGGTTCACTCCCCAGATGGTGGCGATGGCCAGAGCTGCGCTGACCCGAAGCCAGGAGCCAGCACCTTCTTCCAGGTCTCCCACGTGGGTGCAGGGACCCAAGGACTTGGGCCATCTTCTACTGCTTTTCCAGGCCATAGTAGAGAGCTGGGTTGGAAGTGGAGCAGCTGAGACTTGAACCAGCGCCCAACCAGGGGATGCCGGCACCTCAGGTGGTGGCTTTACCCGCTAAGTCATAGTGCCAGCCCCAACTGCAGTCTTTTTGTTGGTTTGTTCGTTTTTTTAGGGGCTGGTGCTGTGGTGTAGTGCATAAAGCCTCTGCCTGCAGTGCCGGCATCCCATATGGGCAATGGGTCAAGTCCTGGCTGCTCCACTTCTGATCCAGCTTTCTGCTATGGCCTGAGAAGGCACTAGAAGATGGCCCAAGTGCTTGGGCCCCTGCACCCATGTGGGAGATCCAGAAGCTCCTGGTTCCTGGCTTTGGATTGGTGCAGCTCTGACTGTTGTGGCCATTCAAATAAATGAAAGGCAGAGTTAAAGAGAGGCAGAGGCAGTGAGAGGGAGAGACGTCATCCATCTGCTGGTTCACTCCCCAAATGGCCACAAGGGCTGGAACTTTATCTGCTACGCCACAGCACCAGAGCTTTCCCTGCTATGCCACAGCAGTGGCCCCAAGTACAGTCATTTGTGGCTCAGTCATCTGCTGTGGAATGCTCCCTCCTGTTGGGTGCTTTCCAAGGTAGCTACGCCAATGAGATGAACCCTTAGGATTTAAAATGTTCAGAACCAGGAAACTCTCTTCTGTCACCTCTTCTCTCCAACCTCCATTATTGTTTTCTGTGTTTCATCTATTGAGAACAAATGATGAAAAGCCTGGTCCAATAAAGGGAGGTATTCAGTGCCTAATGTCAGTGGTCACCAAGTCTTGATATTGGGCAGAGAATACATTGACATGGTTGTACAGGCTGCTGGTATCAAGTGCTATTCCTTGGCATCTACATACTAGGGCGGGAGTCCAAACTTGTGAGCGGGCAGTAAGCCATGCCAACAGATGGGCGCAGGATGACAGCCAGGGGACTATGAATGTGCATCCAGCATAGGTGTTCAGAACAGGGATTCCAACTGAGAAGATCAAAACGACTGTCTGTCTCTAGCTTATGGTTAAGAGCCTGTCAATTCGTGTCTTGTTTAGTAGAAATAGACTGGAATTCAAGAGAACTGACAGATTTTGACAGACTCTTAAATTTATTTTTTTGTGAAAACATAACTTAGACACTTGGAATAAATAGTTTAGTGGCATTTTCTGAGCCAAATATGTTGCAACTTTTCCACCAAATTTCATAATTATTAAAGTCTCCTTTAAAGAAATATAGAACCAGATCTACTCATAGAATAAGTTCATTTGTTATGAGACTCCTCAAATGCAGTCAATTCTATCATTTTAATGTCACCTGTACTTCTTAAGGAAATTTGTCCTAGCAGATCAATTGCATTCCCTATCTTACACAAACTGTTAAATCTCTGAAATGCCTGGGAACCACCTGACATTCTTTCTGAAGTAGGAAAGATAATCCAGACAGGTTACCTTTAAGAGTGTCTCGAATTTTTTTTTTCTTTAACATTTATTTATTTGAAAGACAGAGTTACAGAGAGAGATGGGGAGCCAACGAGAGAGCTCATCCATCCACTAGTTTATTCCCCAGTGGCTGGGGCTGGGCCAGGCCAAAGCAATGAGCCTGGAATCCATCCAGATTGATTGATTTTATTTGAAAAGCAGCATGATTGAGGGAGGGCAAGAAAGGAGAGAGATTTTATTTTAAAGATTTATTTTATTTATTTGAAAAGCAGAGACACACACAGAGAGATATCTTTCATCTACTGGTTCACTCCCCAAATGGCCGCAACAGCCAGGGTTGGGACAAGCTGAAGTCAGGAGCCAGGAGCTTCATCCAGGTCTCCCATGTGGGTGCAGGGACCCAAGGACTTGGGCCATCTTCTGCTGCTTTCTCAGGTACATTAGCAGGGATCTAGATTTCCCAGTGGCAAATTCATCTTTATATTTCCACCAGCACCGTACCAGAGTTCCAGTTTCTCTACATCTGAGCAGAAAATAGCATCTGATAATTTCAGGATTTTTTGTTTGTTTATTTAAAAATAGGTAGCCATCCTGGGGATCAGTGTTGTGACACAGCAGGTAAAGGCACTGCTTGCAATGCTGACATCCCATGTTGGAGTGCTACTTCAAGTCCTGGCTACTCCAGTGCAGATCCAGTTTCCTGCCAGAGCACCTGACAAAGCAGTGAAGGATGGCCCAAGTGCTTGGGCCACTGCCACCCAATTGAGAGACCTGGATGGAGTTCTGGGCTCCTGGCTTTGGCCTGGCCCAGCCCCAGCTGTTATGGCCATATGGGAATGGAAGTTTCTCTCTCTCTTCTCTCTCTCTCTCTCTCTCTCTCTCTCTCTCTCTCTTTCTGTGTGTGTGTAACTCTGCCTTTCAAATAAATAAATCTTAAATCTAGCCAGAGCAAATAGGCAAGAAAAAGAAATAAAGGGCATCCAAGTTGAGGAAGAAGAAGAAAAACTATTCACAGAGGATGTGATTCTCTATATAGAAAATCCCAAGGGCTCTGCAGAGAGCTCTAGCCAGCTCCTACATAGGATGGTGGTGACATAGGCGGCAGCTTGACTCGCTAAGCCATGATGCTGGCCCCTCTGGCTAGATCTTACAGTACACTATTGAATAGTAGTGGTTAAGACAAGCATCCTGGCCGGCGCCGCGGCTCACTAGGCTAATCCTCCACCTAGCAGCGCCGGCACACCGGGTTCTAGTCCCGGTCGGGGCGCCGGATTCTGTCCCAGTTGCCCCTCTTCCAGGCCAGCTCTCTGCTGTGGCCAGGGAGTGCAGTGGAGGATGGCCCAGGTGCTTGGGCCCTGCACCCCATGGGAGACCAGGAAAAGCACCTGGCTCCTGGCTCCTGCCATCGGATCAGCGCGGTGCGCCGGCCGCAGTGCGCTGGCCGCGGCGGCCATTGGAGGGTGAACCAACAGCAAAGGAAGACCTTTCTCTCTGTCTCTCTCTCTCTCACTGTCCACTCTGCCTGTCAAAAAAAAAAAAAAAAAAAAAGACAGGCATCCTTTTCTGGTTACTGATCCTAGAAAAAGTTTTCAGTCTTGCCATTGAGTGTGCACGTGGCTGTGGGTTTTCACAAACGCCCTTTCTCACATTGAATTCATACCCCTCTATTCCCAGTTTTTTGAGGGTTTTCATCATGCAAGGATGCTAGATTTTGTCAAATACCTCTTCGGCATCAATGAAAATGATCATGTGTTTGTTTTCCTTCATCCTGTTAATGTGGTATGTTACTTCTGGTTGATTTTCCTATGTTGAAGCCACCCTTGCATTCTTGTTTTCAATCTCATTTAGTAATAGTATATAGTTCATTTAATATGCTCTTGGATTTTTAAGTTGATAATGTTTTGCTGAGGATTTTTTTCATCTGTATTCATAAGGACTACTGATCTGTAGTTTACTTTTCTTATGTTGTCTTTGGCTTTAAATACTGGCTTCATAGAATGAGTTAGTATTTTCTCTTCCTCTTCATTTTGGAAGAGTTGAAAGATATTGACATTGATTCTTTGGATGTTTGGTAGAATAGAATAGATTCTTTGGCTTTGTTTTTGTTTTTAAATGTATTTGATAGGCAGAGAGAGAGAGAGACCAAGACAGGTGGATGGAAATACTCCCATCCCTTGGTTCACTCTCCAAATGCCTACAACAGCGGGGGCTGAGCCAAACCCAGGAGCCAGGAGCTTTTTCTAGGCCTCCCATGTGGGTGGCAGAGACCAACTATGTGAGCCATAACCTGCTGTTTCCCAGAGTATATACATTCCTAGAAATTTGGACCTGAAAGTGGACCAGGACTCAAATCCAGACACTCCAATATGGGGTGAGGGTTTTAAGCAGATCTTAACCATTCCACCAAATGCCCACCCCTACATGTGGTTTTAATTTGTTTCCATGTTGATTAATGAAGTTGAGCATCTTTTTACAAGTCTGTTGGCCATTTTTACATCATCTTTTGAGGAAGTTTGTTCAAGTCTTTTGTCTATTTTCCTATTTGTCATCTGTCTTTTAAGTTTTTACATAGTCTTGAGGAGTCCTTTGTCAACTATATGTAGTTATATCTTCTCCCGTTGTGTATCTTGCATTCTTATTCTCTTAGAGGTGTCTGTTGATGAATAAAGTTCCATTTTAACATAGTCTAGTTATAGCACTTTTTCTTTTGTGGTTAGCCCCACTTGTGTGGAGGATAGCCATCTTTGCCTCCTCCAACATCGTCAAGACTTCTCTTGTGTTTTTCTCTAAAAAGAGGAACAGTTTTACCTTTCATATGCAGTCTACCTGGAATTTATTTTTATGTAAGGAATGAGGTAAGGGTTAAGATACATTGTTTTTCATATAGGTATCCAATTGACCCAGCTCTAATACTTTCCTCGTTGCCCAGCGGTGTCAACTTTATTCTAAATTAGGTAATCACATATGTATGGGTCTGTTTCTAGATTCTTCGTTCTGTTCTATATGACAGGTTGTCTGTCTACGTGTGACTAGCACATTGCCCTGACTGCTATCACTTTATGAGTCCTGGTATCTAATAGTGTGAGTTTTCTGTTATGGTTTGGCTATGATTTGTCTCCCAAAGGCCCATGTGCCATGAAGCTTTGTTCCCAGTGTAGCAGCATTGGGAGGGAGTGGGACCATTAAGAAGTTGGACCCGATGGAAAGTGGTTAGGTCATCTGGGGGTGTTGCCCTCAGAATGGATTAATGTTGTCCTCATGGGATCCCAGTGTATTCCCCCAGGAGCAAGCCCTGGGCAAGGATGAGGAAAGGTTTATCAATGGGCTCTAAACTATAGTCAGGTAGGAGAAACAAGTCTGGTATTCTACTGTGCAGCAGTGTGTCTATAGATAATGATATTGAACAGTATATTTCAGATAAGCTAGAAGAAAGAATTTCAAATGTTTTTATCACAAAGCAGTGACAATGTTTGAGAAGATAGATATGTGTCCCCTGGTTTGAATATTATACAATGTATCAAAACATAACACGATACCCCATAAATATGTACAGTGTTTATGTCAAATTAAAAAAAAAAAGCAAACCGCAAGTCTGGTCCCTGAGTTCCTCTGCTTCCTGTATCACCAGGTGAGCTCTTCTGCACCTGTACCTGCCATTGTGGTACCTTCTGCCACCAGGCTGTCAGCAGAGAGAACCAATGAGGACACCCAATCTTAGACTTACAGCCTCTAGGATTATAGCCAAATAAAGCTCTTTTCTTTATAGAGTACCCACCCAAAGGTCTCTTGATATAGCACAGAATTGACTAAGACATCTTCCAACCTTCAAGACTGCACATTTATTCTCCACTTTTTGCATTTCACTCTTTGCATATTAATTTTAGAATTATCATCTCAGTTTCTACAAAGGAAAAAAAATCCATGCAGGTATTTTGATTGGAAGTGTGTTGTTGCATAGGGCTTTGGAAGCTGAAATAGATAAATAAATGGCATCTCCAGACTTTGCTGCCGATATCAGAAGAAACACTATTTAGTCAATAAGTATTTCTTCAGCGCCTGGTTTTAGCCACACTCTCTACGAAGTATAGTACACGTAAGGATGCAATAGTAAATTACACAGCATGTATGCTCTAGGATCCAAGGAGCAATCAAGTGAGTCTCTGAATTTGACACTGAGAACTTCCACAGAATGGTGCAGCCTGTGTGTTGCATTTTGATTATTAGAGTTTTATAGTGTGTGAGATCAGACACCTACTGAGGCACTTCATGATCACTTGTAAATGTCTTCCTGATGAGACCTGGCACTGGGGGGATGCTAAGACACTTCTTGGGAAACCCCCAATCCATATCAGAAAGCCTGGACTTGAGTCCTGGCTCCACTCCTGATGCCAGCTTCCTGCTGATGAGCACTCCACTCTGGGAGGCAGCAGATGGTGGCTCAAATACTTGAGTCCCTGCCACCCATATGAGAGACTCAGATTGAGTTTCTACCTCCTGGCTTTGACCTGGCCAAGCCCTAACTTTTGTG
Source organism: Oryctolagus cuniculus (assembly GCF_964237555.1). Taxonomy (NCBI): domain Eukaryota; kingdom Metazoa; phylum Chordata; class Mammalia; order Lagomorpha; family Leporidae; genus Oryctolagus; species Oryctolagus cuniculus. Next base: position 48,536,397 of record NC_091444.1, read on the forward strand.
GACATTTGGGGAGTGAACCAGCTGATGGGAATCTGTTTCTCTCTCTCTCTCTCTCTCTCTCTCTTTCTCTCTTCCTTTCAAACAGATAAAAATAAATTAAAATTTTCTTTAAAAACCTAGTGCTTTCTAAATCCTCATGAGGTTTCACTTAGGAAATAGAAACTCAGAGGTTACTTAGTTCCTCACATGTGCCACTCCACCTTTCACACAAATTTATTTAAGTCTCATGATAACTTTACTCAACAATAGAGTAAATATTATCCTCATTTTTACAGATGAGGAAGCTGAGTAATTTTCCCAAGACATATAACAAGTGATAAATCTAGAATTTGAACCCAAGTCTTCCTAATTCCAAAGCCAGTGCTCTTAATCACTACAGCTCAAAAACACAAATGACATAAGATGATTCATCCCTGTGATTTAATTGTTGCAATATGTCTTCACATCCATTGTCATAACAGAAGGGATATGATCTGAATGAAGTCTTTTTTTTTTTCTTTAACAGGCAGAGTGGACAGTGAGAGAGAGAGAGAGAGAGAGACAGAGAGAAAGGTCTTCCTTTGCCATTGGTTCACCCTCCAATGGCCGCCGCGGCGGGCACACCACGCTGATCAGATGGCAGGAGCCAGGTACTTCTCCTGGTCTCCCATGGGGTGCAGGGCCCAAGCACCTGGGCCATCCTCCACTGCACTCCCTGGCCACAGCAGAGAGCTGGCCTGGAAGAGGGGCAACTGGGACAGAATCCGGTGCCCTGACAAGGACTAGAACTCGGTGTGCTGGTGCCGCTAGGCAGAGGATTAGCCTATTGAGCCACGGCACCGGCCTGAATGAAGTCTTATAAAAAGGTAAACATATTTGAATTTGTTAGTGTTGCCACAGCACTCCATAGAAGCTGGTAGAATAAAATAGCTGGGGTCTAGATGGGACTTCGGTATTATATAGCATTGTTAACTATATTATCATTTGTGGACAAAGATGCAAAGACCCATGGCCTATTCTCAAGAAACAATGGGGGACCAGTGCTGTGGCATAGTAGGCTAAGCCTCTGCATGTGGCAGCAGCATCCCATATGGGTGCCAGGTCATATCCTGGCTGCTCCTTTTCTGATCTGCTTCTCTTCTGTGGCCTGGGAGAGCAATCGAAGATGTCCCAAGTGCTTGGGCCCCTGTATCCATGTGGGAGACTTGGAAAAAGCTCCTAGCTCCTGGCTTCATATCGGCCCAGCTCTGGCCATTATGGCCATTTGGGGAGTGCACCAGCAGATGGGTGTCTCTCCCTCTCTCTGTAATAAAATAAATTATCTCTCAAATAAATGAAAATAAAATCTTATTTTTTAAAAAAAAGAAACAGCAAAAGGCATGAGGCATTCAAAGACTATGGCTTAGGCTAGGGGCTTCTATTGGCATTAGACAGCTTACAGAAAGAGAATGGGCCAAACTCAAAAGTCCAAATTCTTAGTTTATGTTGAAGACTAAAACCCAGGGATTTCCTATGATTATTCTTAAAGGCTATCTTACTTATTACACAGCAGGACTGACAGCCAGTGCTGTGATGACTGAAAACATAACTTCAGCTTAAATTCTATATGTTGTCTGATTGCAATAGCATTTGAAATGCAAGCCTCAACAGATTCCTTATGCTCAGGTTAAGACACTCAGCGGGAAAGCATAGGACCCTGAGGATTAGAGTGAGCATGGCTACAAGGGGGACAATAGTAACTCAGAGTATTCTGAAACTCCAGCCTACCCTGAGTCTCCTCCTTTGCCAACTGAAGCTGATAGGACTCTTCTTGCCTTGCTTGAAGATTCTGTAAAGACCTTCCCTGATGAGAATCATTTTCTTCATGGTTTACCTCCTCCATCTCTCATTGTGTCTGTCTACCTGTTGTTATGTGAACTTAGTTACATATATTTATATAGTTATGTGCATATATAATATATAGTTATATTATCTATGTATAATATGCAAAATGTTATATATACACACATATATAATATATGTGAATATGCTACCGTGCCTTGGGAGAGAGAGGCTGTAATAACAAAGCCAAACAAGAGAGATATCAACCATACATCAAAAGAATTGTAGCATTATGATAATTTATACTGATAAGCTTTGAAAATGGATTCTAAGTCAGACTAAAGAAATTGGGACATAATTTTAGATTAGGTAGAATTTAATGGGGCGCTCTCGTAAGCAGCTGGGAATAGTCCCTTTTTTTAAAAAAAATTGGTTGATTGATTGATTTGAAAGGCAGAGTTGCAGAGAGGCAGAGGCAGAGACAGAGAGAGAGGTCTTCCATCCCCTGGTTCACTCCCTAGATGGCCACAACGGCTGGAGCTGGGTCAATCCCAAGCCGGGAACTTGGAACTTCTTCCTGGTCTCCCACGTGGGTGCAGGGGCCCAGAGACTTGGACCATCTTCCACTGCTTTCCCAGGCCATAGCAGAGAGCTGGATTGGAAGTGGAGCAGCCAGGACTCAAACTGGAGCCCATATGGGATGCCAGCACTGCAGGCAGCAGCTTTAACCACTACGCCACAGTGCCGGCCCTGGTAATGGTTCTAATAGGATTGCCCAAAGGTTTGAAAGAAATCTGACTAAATAAAGATCCCAGAAATTCTTCGATCTAGTCTCAAGAACAGAAATCCAAATAATCAGAAGATAAGAATGTTGGAGTGGATTGAACATTCATAGACGACTTTCTTATCTGTGCCCACTTGGAGACAGAAGATACTCCTTGGACAGGGGAATGCCAACACTGAAAATCAAATGAATGAAAATTATTTTCTATGTAGACTGAGTATGTGTTGAATTAAATAGTCTCCTGGCTTCATTCCCCCAACCAACTCACAACGAGAATACCAAGGTCCCAGGGTAGTGGAAGGTATAGTGTCACTAGAGCAAGCTGTGTGTGGCAGCAAAGTAGGAATAGCCAATAAAATGAATCCCAAAGATCATTATCAGAAACCACTTGAGCATTTGATCCCTAGAACTAAAATAGATGTCAGTCCTTTAAGAGCCTTCTTAACTGAATAACCAAGACTTAAATGTGATGAATGGAAATTTGCTTTGAGTCTTCATGGCGGAAATTCAGAGCTACTCACTCCACACCTGCAATGGAGTCAGCTTGGTGACCCAGTGGCTGGGGAACCCTGAAGGAGAAACCTGTCACAACATCACACGCAGGTACCATGTGACTCTTACTCCTCAGCTTTCCCAAAGGCACCTGTGTGCATCGATTAAGGTAAGTATACCTGGTAAAGGCAAGTACTTAGTGTTTGCGAGATTACCAGGAACTGGCTCTGAACTAACTCCAATTCCTGAATGAAAGTGTGTTTCACAGGACAGAATAGAACCAGTGCTTACTTCCTTTAATTTAGCTTAAATATTAACAGTTCAGTGAGGCTGTCCCTGACCACCCTATTTAAAAGGACAAACTCCTCCCCGTGTCGAATTCCCTATCCCCCTACAGATTTATTTTTTGCTGCATAGAATTTGTTGTTTTCTAAGATGCCTATTTATTTACTTACTTAGTTAGTTACCTGTTTTTGTCTCTTTCTTTTCAGAACATAAGTTCACAAGTGCAGAGATTTTGTCTATTCTGTTTTGGGCTATATTCCAAGCAGCTACAATAATCCCTTGAATATGACTGACAAAAAGTATTTATTGAATAAATAAAAATGAGAAGCAAAGTTCAGATCTGAGTTTGCCTCATGTACATTTGAGGAGGCACTGAGCCCGTACTGTATTTAGTTCCTCTTTGACTGAGAGGGCATACAGGAATAAACTTAGAAACTGAATCCCCATACCACCTCCTTGTTATAGCAACAGCAAGAGCCATTATGGCGAGAAGGTCCAAGAGCAGAAACCATGGAACATTCTCTCTAGACCTGCAAGACGCCAAGAGCAATATCCCATCCCTGAGGGACCACGGAGACAAGGGATATTATGACAAACCTTAAAAATGCAGGAGTCTTTTCACCTCGCTACTTAACTCACCTGTGTAGTCAGCAAGCGCAATCCAGGTTTTGAAAAAGACAACATGTTATCAAGCATTTAATTTGCTTTATAGGAAAAGCAAGACAGGAATCACTTATCACATATACATCACTCAGAAGTAGCCAGCCTTATAGAACAAGAAAATGATGTGCTGTCTTGTGGGATATAGCAAATATTCCCAGCCAACAACCAATGTTCCCATGGCAGGACTAGATAGATGTTAGAACCAAGAAGCGGAAACCTGCAAAATATTCTCTTACTATTCCAAGACACTGGGCTCTAGCATAGAGGTGCTAGGGCGTCAGGGAGGAATGTTTTCACTAGAGGTAAGCCACTGAGTTCACTGGATTAGGTGCTGAAAGTCACCAGGCTAATTCATGCCACATGGTAACAGTTTGAGAAACTTACCACATTGTTTTCTGTGATGAACACTGCTGATGACTAAGGTAAAAATAAAGTTACTACTTAACAAAGGGTAGGGGATAGGCATTGGCACAGCAGAAATGATGCCGTCTTGGGGGGATCATACCTTATATTAGAGTGCCTGGGGTTTGAAAACTGGTTTAGCTCCTGACTCCAGCTTCCTGCTAATGAATACCCTGAGGGGCAGTAGGTGATGGCTCAAATTATTTGGGTCTCTGCCACCCATGTAGACCAGCTGGATGGAGTTCCTGATTCCTGGCCTCAGCCTGGCCCAGTCCTGACTGTTGTAGGCATTTAGGGATCCAGCAGATAGGAGATATTAGGAGATATTTTTAACTCTGTCTCTGTCACTCTCTGCCTTTTAAATAGATCAAAATGAAAACAAATAAGCAGTAAGGAAACAGTAGGTACTAATTCCTAAGGATATATTGTGTCGGCTCCTAATGCTGCCTTGGCAATCGTAAAGATTATAGAAAATCTATTTACACAAGATTATCAAGGACTCAAATCTTTCAGGAATGATGATTCCTTTGGGCTAAGAATCTCAACCAGCTGAAATGCTTGGTGATGGCTAAGAGACTGAAAAGTGTAGTAGAGGAGGACACTTTAACATCTACCCTGGCCTTGTGATTCATTATATAAATGAGGATATTTTCTTCGTTTCCAAGTTGGGTAAGAACTGTACATTGTTACTCATTTCCATTTTCCTGTCAATTTTCTTTTCCCTGTTATTTAATACAGACTAACTTGATCTAGTGTTTAATTTTGTAACTTGGTCCATAGACGATAGAATACAAGATGGGATGGGGATGGAACTGGGAGGGGCACCCATGCCATGCTCAGACCCTGGCTTGGAACTGGCTCCAGTCAGCAATGGGGCTGCCAGACCGACTTCGGGGAAGGGGGTGAATGCCTTTCCCAGTGCGCGGGGGCTTAGCCATCAATCATCAGTACAGGGCAGGCACCGAGGCTCACTAGGCTAATCCTCTGCCTTGTGGCGCCAGCACACCGAGTTCTAGTCCCGGTCGGGGCTCTGGATTCTGTCCCGGTTGCCCCTCTTCCAGGCCAGCTCTCTGCTGTGGCCAGGGAGTGCAGTGGAGGATGGCCCAAGTCCTTGGGCCCTGCACCCCATGGGAGACCAGGATAAGTACCTGGCTCCTGCCATCAGATCAGCGCGGTGTGCTGGCCGCAGCGCACTGGCCGCGGCAGCCATTGGAGGGTGAACCAACGGCAAAGGAAGACCTTTCTCTCTGTCTCTCTCTCACTGTCCATTCTGCCTGTCAGAAAAAAAAAAATCATCAGTACAGTTTCTTTCCTTCCAAGGGTCCTCTTTATTGTATCCTTCCAAATCTCCCTCCATCCTTCTCCTTCCTCCCCCTCCTTTTCTCTCTCTCTCCCTTCCATTTTTGGAAGGTTAAGTGTGGAAAGTAGGTTGTATACCAACATTAGGTGATCAAGGTGTGAGACACAGAACTGAGCTGATGCTTGTGACTCTCTTGGGCATCCACTACCTGAACTCTTCTATATTTGAAGGAGCTGCCTCATCATCAGGCAGAGCCTGCCACCCACTGAACTGAAAAATGTGAACTGCTGGTGTTTTTCAGATTCCATGCCCCTAAGTGAGGGCTGTCCATCAGATACATCTACTCATTCTAAGTCCTAGAAGGCAGCAACAAGACACAAAGGTCCCAGTGGTCTGGCAACAGCTGCCCACTGTGGATGTTTCCTGAACCAGCAAGGGCACAGGCTCTTCTGGTGCTCTCCTGTGCCTGCAGCAATGGCTAGTGACAGAATCCATGCCCAGCTGTGGAGTGCTGCTGTCTTTGCTGAAGCAGAGCTGCGGGTGATTTGGAATCCTGTTTCCTGGCTAGGTAGCCCCAACGCAGTGGTGTACTAAGCCAGCTGTATGAGCTTGTAAAAGCTGCTTGCTAAATTTTCTGGAAGCTTATGAGATTTTGCTAAATATAAGACTAGAAATTATATTGTATAAACACAACTATTTAAAAGGTATTAAATACTCAAAACTCACCATTTTCTAATTATTTCACTATTAACCATGGGTATGAAGCTACTTAGATCTGCGTCTTTATGGTATATCTCTTCTCAATTCCATGCTCAGTGCATCACACTAGGAGTTTGAGACTAGCCATGGAGGGAATATTTATACCATGACAATTGGCAAAAAAATTAGGGCTTCATTTATTATTTTATCAATTGCCCAGAGCCTAAATGATAGGCACATGTTAATAACGCAGATTAAACTTAAACGTGAGTCATGTCTATGCCATTACTTGTAAGTAGCACAAAAGTTAAGAAAAAACTTTTTTCCTGGAGAGCTGGTCTCACTGCCTGCAAGCCTCATTCTCTAATCTTCCAGTGGTTTCTGAGAGCAATCTGTTATCCTTTTAAAAGTCTTTTTCTGTTAGGGCTGAAATCGTGGCATAGCAAGTTAAGTTGCTGCCTGTGATGCCAGCATCCCATGTTGGCACTGGTTCGAGTCCCAGCTGCTCCACTTCTGAGCCAGCTCCCTGCTAATGCACCTGGAAAGCAGTAGAAGATGGCCCAAATGCTTGGGCGACTGCACACATGTGGGAGACCCAGAGGAAGCTCCTGGCTCCTGGATTTCGCTGACCGTTGTGGCCATTTGGGGAGTGAACCAGCAGATGGAACTGTCTTCTCTGTGTCTCTCCTTCTGTCTCAGTAACTCTTTCCAAAAAAATATAAATCTTTTTTTAACAATCTTTTTCTGAATAGATCAGCTGGAATATGCTTCTAATGACTAAGAAAACTGATGGATGCACTATTCTATCTATAATAGGACAGGTAACTTTTCAGAAATATGTGAGAAAAATCTCTACAATAAAGCTTAGGTCAAAGTCACACAAGATTCTTTCATTCCAAAGTTTAGCCTTAGCTTCTAACAAAAACATACCAACCCTTTAAAAAGTAGACCAACTCCCATTTAAAAGTGTTGCCCTGTGGCCGGTGCTGTGTAGTAGTGGGTTAAGCCTTCACCTGCGGTGCTAGCATCCCATATAGGTGCCAATTCCAGTCCTGACTGCTCCACTTCCAATCCAGCTCCTGTTGATGGCCTGGGAAAGCAGTGGAAGATGGCCCAAGTGCTTGGGCCCCTGCACCCACATGGAAAATTCGGAAGAAGCTCCTGTCTCCTGGCTTCGGATCAGCCCAGCTCTGGCTATTAAGGCCATTTGGAGAGTGAACCAGTGGATGGAAGATTTAGCACTGTCTCTCCCTCTTTCTCTTTCTGTAACTCTGCCTTTCAAATAAATAGGTAACTCTTTGAAAAAAATTTGTTGCACTTTTTGTGTCTCTTGACTGCAACATCTTTTCCATATTTTATGACATAGGCTTGGTGTCCCCAAGTGTAAGTTCATAATATTCAAATTTTTGAGGAATTGGGCTTCTCATATTAAAAGGAACAGCAGTTATTGAATGTATTGAGCACCTAATATTTGCAAAATATTATAGCAGAAGATATTAAAGAATGAATTAGAAAGTACTTTTTTTGTCATTGAAGAATGTTATCATTTAGTATGGAAGGTGACATCTATCCAATAACTGAAATCCAAACTTGCCTATATTAGGAAACAGTAAAAGAGGTTCAAACTAGTATGAAATCTACCAATTTCAGCAAGATAACAACTAAGAAATTATTTATAAAAGAAACCTGCTAATTTCAGCAAAATAACCATATAATTATGGTTTTTTTTTTTTTTTTTTTTTTTTTTTTTTTTTTGGACAGGCAGAGTGGACAGTGAGAGAGACAGAGAGAAAGGTCTTCCTTTGCCATTGGTTCACCCTCCAATGGCCACCGCGGCCGGTGTGCTGCAGCCGGCGCACCACGCTGATCCGATGGCAGGAGCCAGGTACTTATCCTGGTCTCCCATGGGGTGCAGGGCCCAAGTACTTGGGCCATCCTCCACTGCACTCCCTGGCCACAGCAGAGAGCTGGCCTGGAAGAGGGGCAACCGGGACAGAATCCGGCACCCCAACCGGGACTAGAACCCAGTGTGCTGGCGCCGCAAGGCAGAGGATTAGCCTAGTGAGCCGCGGCGCTGGCCAATAATTATGTTCTTTATAACAATGAGCCAAGCTTGATACTGAAAGCCCTCCAAATGGAACAATACAATAAGTAAATTTATTTATCTCTTATTTGAGAGGCAGAGCTCCAGCTGGAAGCAGGACTAAAGCCTAGGCACTGGGAGGACACACAGGCATCCTAAGCAGTGACTTAACCACTGAGTAGCCCAAAGCTCACTCCAGAACAGCATAAATCTAAATTGTTTTTTTTTTTTTTTACTATAAAAACACTGATATGTACCCTGAAGCCAGACAGTCGCAGGGTTTAATTTGTCAACTTTGTTTGCAGTATTTCTTAAGCAATAGAACGAGGGAAGTGTCGCTCCCCGTCTTCGTGGAGGAACGACACAGGACCCTGTGCTGTTCTTTTGTCTGCTCGGCCCTCCCCGGGTTTGCTGCTGGTTCTTCCCGGGTTGGCTACCGACCCTTCCACCTCCGTGGAAGGGCGGTTCCCCCTAGCCACTTTCCCCACTTCCGCGGGGGAGCGGCACACCGCCGGCTGACTCTCTCGGGGGCTACACAGGTGTTCCTTCAGATAGATGTTCCTGGTGCATGTTGTCTCTCTCCTCCTTTATAGTCCTCTTCCACCAATCCCAACTCTGCTACCCACATGCCGAGTACGCTGCTCTCCTCCAAATCAGGAGCAGGTCCTGCTGCTTATTGGTTGAACTGGAGGCAGCTGTGTAAAAGCTGTTTCCTCCTTTCCCAGCGCCATATTGTGGGAGAGCAGATGCATAGAATAAGTCTTAATTCCAGTAACTTAGTCTAGTCCAAGTTGGTCCCAGTTGCTCCCCACAGGAAGTACATTATTAGGAGTCACATGGAGTACAGGATTCCTAGGAGACAAGACTACTCAACCATGGGAGATGATAGGACGGGTCTATATAAGAGGGGATAGGTAGGTAGGTGGAGGATCAGACAAATCATTAACCTGGGAACACGGAAGGGAGCCTGTCTGGGGTTCGAAGCCCTTGAAGATGAGCAGGGCAGGCTGCTGCAGAGGAAAGCTGGGCAGGAAGTGGTGAGCAGCGAGTCCACCACCTGCTGTATGGTTTCTCACTGCATCTGAGTCTAGGATTGAGAGCCCCGAAGGAGGAGACGGGCGCTAAGGGGGCAGTGAATCCAGCGGCCGCCTCATGCCAACATGCTGGGCCAGGAGACAAGCAGCCGCGTGCTTCGAGAGAAGTGGCTGCTGCTGCACTTGCACATTCCCAATCTTGCACAGGTCTCTTGTATCTAGACAGGAGCAATACAGTGAGGGAATTCTGGGAAACAAAACTGCAGCCTAGCTAAGCTGCCTCAGTTTCCTCCAGTGAGAGTCTGCAGCCCTCACTGTCTCCTCACTGAAAATGGAGTGACAGCACTTGCCCGAGAGGGTTGTAGTGAGGCTGCTTATCTTAAGGAATCACTCATTATTCCTAGCGATATTATACATCCCATGGAACAAATTCACTTACGTCTTGAATGCCTGTTTCATGGTATTTCCCTCTGTTTTTCAAATTATTCCCTTTATCAAAAGGGAATTATTATTATTATTATGATTATTATGTTTTGAGCTTTTTTTTTTTTTGAGATTTATGTATTTGAAAGGCAGAGTTACAGATTTCTCTGTAGAGAAAGACAGAGAGAGAGAGAGAGAGAGAGAGAGAGAGAATTTTCCATCTGCTGGTTCATTCTCCAAACGATCACAAAGGCCAGGGCTGGGCCAGGCTGAACCAGGAACCAAGAGCTTCATCTGGGCCTCCTATGTGGGTGCAGGGGCCCAAGCTCTGCTGCCCTTCCAGACACCAACAGGGAGCTGTGTTTGAAGTGGAGCAGCTGGGACTCGAACCAGCTCCCATGTGGGATACCAGCACTGCAGACAGAGGCTTAACCCACTATACCTCATCACCGGTCTCAGCTTTGCCATTTTTAAAATAAATTATATTTTCTTGAAATATATTTTAAAATCACATTTAATGTGTCATTTCCTTTGGCTGTAAATTATTTTTAATATTATTCAGTGAAAAACCCAAATGCAGTTAACATTTGTATTTATGACACCCAAATCAAAAATAGACATGTGTAGATTTGGATAATTCGAGTTCTCTTCAGTCATCAACAGCCTGACCCTTAACCTATACTGACTGGAATTCTTCAGTCCCTCCAAAAACTCTGATCCTCTCTTAGGGGCTCTCTGTTCCTTGAAGACCCTGGGAGCCAATGTCAGGCAAAGTTTTAGCTCCTAGGGTTGCAGAAATTAGCAATGAAAATACAGGATGCCCAGTTAAATTTGACTCTTAGAAAACAATGGATTGATGTTTAATGTAAATGTGTCCAAAATAAAATTTAGAGTATTTTTATCTAAAAATCATTCATCTTTCATTGACATTCTAATTTAACTAGTCATCATATATTTTTGTTAAAAAGATTTTATTTGCTTATTTGAGAGGCAGAGTTACAGACAGTGAGAGAGAGACAGAGGGAAAGGTTTCTCATCCATTGGTTCACTCCCCACTTGGCCACAACGGCTGGAGCTGCACCTAGTTGAAGCCAGGAGCCAGGCGCCTCTTCCTCGTCTCCCATATGGGTACAGGGGCCCAAGCATTTGGGCCATCCTCCACCAATTTCCCAGGCCACAGCCGAGAGCTGGATTGGAAGAGGAGCAGCTGGGACTAACACCGGCACCCATGTGGAAGGAATACTGGCGCTGCAGGCAGAGGATTAACCTACTGCACCACAGCACCAGCCCCTATCATATATTTTATATACCAAATCTATCTGACTCTCCTTTCTTCTGGGGCAGCTTCACTAATGCAGGAATCTCTTCTGGCATTTCTAATTTCTAATATTTATTTGAAAGGCAGATCATCAAAGAGAGGGAAAAAGACAGAAAGCAAAAAAATCAATCTTCCATCTGCTGGTTCATACCCAAATGCTGCAACAGCCATTGCTGGACCAGGCCAAAGCAGGAGCCTGGAACTTCATCCCAGTCTCTTGTGTGAGTTGCTGAGGCCCAAGTACTCAGACCGTCATCCTCTCCCATCATAGGCACATGAGCAGGAAGCTGGAACCAAAGCTGTTCTCAGCCTGGACTTAACCTTCATTCTGATATTGGATGCTGGTGATGCAAACAGCAGCTTAACCTGCAGTGCCAGAACATGAGAACACTACTGCCATCATTTCTAATACGACTTTGGCTAGCGGTTCCCATAGCAACTCACTTCACATTCAATACATCTGAAGACGTAGCACGACCTCGGTCCCCAGGGTGGCTACCTCTTCCGTGAAGCCACCGTTGTCTGTCTGCAGTGCTGCCATCCTTTCCATGCCTCCAGAATCATAGGTTCATTCTTGATGCCTTGCTCCATCTTCATCTACTTCCAGACAGTTAGTAAACGCTGCCCATTGAAGAGACTTCCCAGTACGCATGGTCCTCATTTTTATTACCACCACCTGTGCCCTGACTCCTATCTGCTAGATATCTCCTCACCTCCAGCCTCGTTCTGGCTTCTGTCTAAATAGTATGCGTCTCAAACTACTGTTTCCCTGTGCCGTGGTGCTTAAACTTATCACTGTTTGCCATTTTCTATTGTAGTAAGTACTAGTACGACTTCAAAAATCTTTTGCTCTTTGAAAGACATTAAAGGAATGAAAAGACAAGTGGCAGTTCTCTCAAGAAACAATAGATAACCTCAAGTGAACTATATCCACTTCAAAAATCAATTCATACCTAAAGACTTTGAAACAAAGAAAATGCAAACCCGGACTTCCCTGGTGAACTCTATTAAACAGTTAAGAGAAATACAGGACCAGTTCTGGGGTGGGTGTTTAGCCCTAATGGTCAAGATGCCTACATCCCACATCAGAATATCTGGGTTCAACACCCAGTTCTGGCTCCTGACTCCAGCTTCCTGACAAAGCAAATCCTTAGGAGGCAGCAGGGATGGCTCAAGTAATTGTGTTCCTGCCACCCAAGAGGGAGACATGCATTCAGTGCCTGGCTCCCAGTTTCAGCCCTTCCTCCACATCCCCTGATGTTCCAGATATTTGGGGCATGAAACAGTAAGTGGGAGTGCACTCTCCCACTCTCTCTCTTTCACAGTCTCTAGAATAATAAATGAATAAATTTTTAAAAATACCAATTCTAGGGGCTAGCACTGTGGCACAGTGGGTAAAGCTGTCGCCTGCAATGCCAGCATCCCACTTGGGCGCCTGTTCCTGTCCCGACTGCTCCACTTCCCATCAACCTCCCTGCCTGGGAAAGGGCAGCGGAAGATGGCCTAAGGGCTTGGACCCTTGCACCCATGTGAGAGACCCGGATGAAGCCCCTGGCTCCTGGCTTCAGCTTGGCCCAGTGGCCATTGTGACCATTTGGGGAGTGAACCAGTGGATGGAAGATCTCTCTCTGTGTCTCTGCCTTTTTCTCTCTGTAACTCTGCCTTTCAAATAAATAAATGACCCTTTAGTAAAAAATAACAATTCTACACAAAAGCTTCCAGAAAATAAAAGAGGAAAGAGGTCAGGATTATCCTGACACCAAAAGTTGGAAAAGACATGAGAAGAAAACTATAGATCAATCCATTTCCTGAACACACACATAAAAAAATCCTCAACAAAATATTAGCAAATGACATCACTCAAGACCAACTGGGCTTTGTATGGGACATGTAGTATTGTTTCAAAATTTAAAAATCAACCAGTGTGTTTCACCATATCAACAGAGACTAAAGAAGAAAAACCCATGAATATCTCAATAAATACAAAAAAGTTTTGACAAACTTCAGCATTTATTCATAATTTTCAAAAGATGTTTTTATAAAATTTGTATACATTAAATAAAAGCTTTAAAAGACATTTTTCATATAATAAAGAATATAAGAAAGTCCCTAAGAAAAGCCATCTATGGAAAACCTATCAATAATGTCATATTTAATGATGAAACACCAGATGCTTTCGGTGAAGAGAGGAACAAGGCAAGGATGTACACTTTTACCATTCCTATTCAGGACCTAGCCAGTGCAAGGAGGCAGGAAAACTGAATACAAGATATACAGACTGGAAAGGAAGAACACAGCCTGTATTTACAGAAAGCAGTAGAAGATGGCCCAAGTGCTTGGGCCTCTGCGCCCGCACAGTAGACCTGGAAGAAGCTCTTGGCTCCTGGCTCCACGCTTTAGATTGGTGCAGCTCCTGCCACTGCGGCCATCTGGGGAGTGAACCAGCAAATGGAAGACTTCTCTCTGCCTCTGCTTCTCTGTAACTCTAAATTTCAAATAAATAAATAAATCTTTAAAAAAGAAGAAGAAGAGAAAGATAATTGCACAAAAAACCCTGGTCCTATAAAATAAGCTATCAGAAATAATAAGTTTTAGCAAGATCATATGATACAAGGTCAATACACAAAATCAACTGTATTTTTATATATTTACAATGAAGAAATTTAAAAATGAAACAATTTTAAAGTATCATTTCAAGTAGCACCACAAGACATGAGCTATTTAGGTATGTAAGTAAATCCAGCAAAATGTGTATAAGGTTTGCATGCTCAACTATAAAACAGGGATGAAAGAAATCAAAAGAAATATAAATAAATTATAGATAGATCACCAAGGCACTGTGGGAAAAAATGGCCTACATGAAAGATTGCTGTAAGGTCCCAGTGGAAACAAGGGGCCATCAAAGGAGGTACCTTTCTCTGAAGGGAGGAGAGAACTTCCACTTTGCTTATGGCCTTGTCTAAATAATGACGGAGTTTGTGGACTCAAAAGGCTTCCATAGCCTTGGCAGCTCATGACAAGAACCTCCAGTGATCACTGACATCATAAATAAGAGTGTCAGTTGTTAAATCAACAATGGGAGTCACTGTGCACTTGCTCCCCATGTAGGACCTCTGTCTTTAATGTTTTTTAATCTTTACTGAGTATAGAGTTGATCTTCTGTATATAAAGATAATTAAAAATGAATCTTAATGAAGAATGGGATGGGAAAGGGAGTGGGAGGTAGGATGGTTTTGGGATAGAAGGGTGGGTATTGGGGGAAGAACTGCTATATTCCAAAAGTTATACCTATGAAATTTATATTTATCAAATAAAAGCTTCTAAAAATTATAGATAGATCATGTTCATTGATTGGAAGACTCGAAATTGTTATTTTTCTCTAAATTGATCTGTATATTAAATGCAGTTCCAATCAAAATCCCAGTAAATTTTTTTAAATCAACAAAATGATTCTAAAATTTATATGGAAAACTCAGACAAAATGTAATTGCCAAAATACTTGTGAAAAAAAAATTGGAAGACTCACACTACCAGATTTTAAGACTTACTACAAATATCCAATAATCAAGACCATAAGATATTGGCAAAAGGATAGGTTCATGGATTGATTAGGCAGAAGATCCAGATAGACCATACAAATATGGTCAGTTGAATTTGGATAGAAGTACAAAGGTAATTCAGTGTAGATAAGATAATTTTTTCAAACAATAGAGTAAAATAATTGAATATACATATGCAAACAAAAACAAAAAACTTAATATATATAAAAATTGATTCAGAATGGATCATAAACCTAAATGTAAAATCTAAAACTATAAAACTTCTAGAAAACATAAAAATTTTTGTGACCTTAGTCAGAAAATAGGGGCAGCAGTACTGTGGCGTAGTAGGTAAAGCTACTGCCTGCAGTGCTGGCATCCCATATGGGCACCAGTTCAAGTCCTAGCTGCTCTACTTCTGATCCAGCTCTCTGCTATGGCCTGGGAAGGCAGTGGAGGATGGCCCAAGTCCTTGGGCCCCTGCACCCATGTGGGAAAACCCTGAGGAAGCTCCTGGCTCCTGGCTTCAGATTGGTGCAGCTCTAGCCATTGTGGCCAACTGGGGAGTGAACCATCGGATGGAAGACCTCTCTCTCTCTCTCTCTCTGCCTCTCCTCTCTCTATTAACTCTGACTTTCAAATAAATAATTTTTTTTAAAAAAAGAAAATGTCGGAAATATTCCCCTGGATTGTATTTTTGTATTTTCACCTTTTGAGCATCTTTCAAAGAACAGAAATTTTAATTTTGGTTAAGCCTATATTTTTATGAATCATGCTTTTGACATTGTATCTAAAAAATCATTTTCTGACCAAGGTCACAAAGAAGGAATGGACTGATGATATGCACAGCCAATCTCAATAATGTTATCCTATATAAAAGAAAACAGACACAAAAGATCACATATTGCATGATTCCACTCGTATGATGTTCCAAAAAGGCAAAACCACAGTGAGGCAAAGTAGATTAGTGCTTTCCTGGGATGGGGGTTGGACAAGCATGATCACTGCAAAGGGAGCAGGGAGATTTGTTGGGATGATGCGGTGTGGTGTGGCTGCTGGACTATGTAAGTTCACGAGATTCATTGAAGTGTTCCATCTTTTGGAGTCATAGAGTTTAAACCTCTGCATTCCAAATTGTCTGGTGTCCTGTGGTCCATGGTTTTAAAATTTGATGGTCCTTCCCAGTGTTTTATGGAGTCACTCTTTGTAGAAGACATTTCAAGAGGAGTCAAAACTTACGGATTACTCTGACTAGAGTCTGAGACATAAATACCCTGAAAGCAAACAAGGGATGTTCCAGAGAGGATGTGAAGGCACCTTGATTTTGCTCCTAAAGACTTTGTAAACAGTCGCTAACAACAGAAATAACTGAAGAAACCCTAGCGTATGAACCAGTGGGAAGAGAGGGAATGGACAGCCCACGAGCTTGCTTAAGAAGGAGGTGTTTGCAGGTGGGCTGACCATAACCGATTCCCGGGATGTCAAGAAGTGAGGGGTGAGAAGATCACTATCCTCAAGGTCTTTGAAAGGATCATGTGATTGTTGTTATTTCAAGAGCTCTCTAAGAGTCACTGTAGTCTCTGAAAGTAAACAAGTGTCAGGCAGCCCAGAAGGTTTTTATTTTAATTTTTAAAATAGGAGCTTTTGTGCTTGGGGTCCTCAAATGGTTACATCAGACGCACAGCAGCTGCAAATTTAAATGAAAAGGAAAAAAAAAAAGCACTGCACCAGTAAAAACAAAATTAACAACTGAAAAATTGCATTATTTGGTTATAACTGCATGCATGGAACATGTGCCTGGGCCCTGAAAGCTCTTCAAGAGCCATATTTATTTCCACTGTACACTTGAGAAAAATGAAGCTTAGAGAAAAATAAACCTCCCATCCAAGGTCATAGACTGAGAGCAGGTGGGAGAGGGGCTTGAGTGAGCCTGGTTTCCTCTACTCCCTGTGCTATGCTATCTTCACTTCCTCAACAAGTAGTCTTACATACCAGGCACTTGTCTAATAGAAGAACTCTTTATAAGAACAGCAAAGTAAAAAAGTAAAGACGTAACAAATGTTACTTTTTAAGTAACCTATATTACAAATCCCAGAAACTTTAGTATGCTTTAAGAGGCTACAGTAACTTATTTACCTAATTCTGTCATGATCCTTATAGTTATTAAGATAAAAATAAACTTTTCAAGCAAAGTTATGAAAATATCCCTTTTAAAAAATGTGGTATATCTCTGGATAGATGCTACCTCCCCCAAAAAAGATTTTTTTTCATATTCCTTTTAAATAGATTTTGTTATATTTGGGTAGGTTGTTAGAAAAAATTATGTTCCACTTCAAACTAATGATAAACTCCTAAATTTGCTACTTAAACTCTTCTATTTCCAAAATAATAATTCATATAATTATTCAGATATCTTAAAAGAGAGATTAACAATTATTTTCATTCAAAAATGGTGCAATGTCATTATAATACACAAAGTAGTATCAGCTATTTGCCTATTATCTATTATTTTTAGCTGGAATGATCATTTAAATTTTTGCATAAAACTATGCCTGAATTCTGATGACATTTTTATGTAAAGGTTTACCAATTCTTTATACTCGTTTCTAAGACTTCAGTAAAATAAAGAGAAGCTAAGAGAAAAAGGTTAAGCAGATACCTAAGTGTGTTACTTTCTGACAATGCTTCTCTCCTGTTACATGGCAGGATGCTGCTTGTAAGATGACTACTTTCCTCTGGTCACTCTTGATTTTAATATAACAGACTATCATTATGACTCACTTGAACATTAGTCATCATGGAATGCCATAGTCGCTACAAACAAATATTGATCATAGCAACTTTTAGAAACCAAATAAAAGCAAAATGAAATTTAAATTAACATAAAAGAATTAATTTAAAACCACTGTAATCATTGCTAAGATAGCTCACAAACATTTGAATTTTAGGTTTTTATTTATGTCCACCTCCTTAAAAAATTTCAGTGAAGTCTTCAAAATCACATTAAAAGCACATATAAGGTAGAATTCTTATTTTTTCTGTTATAATTTTAAAATGTGGGGCAAGTGCTTGGTCTAGTAGTTAAGACATGGCTTGAACTGCTTGCATCCTACATCAGAGCCTGGGTTTGAGTTCTGGCTCTGCTCCTGACTCCTTCTTCCTGTGACTGTAGTCTGCAGGAGGCAGCAGGTGATGGCTTAAGTAGTTAAGCCCTTGCCACCCATATGGGAGATCTGGATTGAGTTCCTGGCTTCTAGCTTTGGCCTGGCACAGCCATGGGCATTGCCAACATTCAGGGAGTGAACAAGTATATCGGAGATCTCTGTCTCCCTTTCAAATTAAATAAACAGAAATTTAAAAAAGAATGTATATCATCTACAGAAATTTATAAAACAAAATATGTATGTCTTTATAGACACTGTTGGTCTCATAAAACTATTCATTTAAATTAACAAATATTTAAATTATTATCTTAACAAAATAAGTTTTTTACAACTGTCAACTACTCACCTATATATCATAATTGAGCCTCATTTAAAATTTTGTCACTTTCAAATTTTAAGAAAAGGATTTGAAAATTCAGAATTTTCTAGGCTTCATTCACACACACATTTCCCATTATGTTCTTATTCTTTACCAAATTTCTTATTTCTTAGTCTGTAATCTATAACACACTGTAAGTCACATACAAGTTGCCAATTTTCTGGTTAATTTTGATTTAGAATTCTGTTGCTCTAAATGATCCAGGTCTATTTCTTTTAATGTTAAAAAAATAAAAAGAAAGGAAAATTGAGCAATTACCCAGACACTAGTAACTCAGGTCCAAGTTTCTAATTACAGTACTTGGCCTAAATTGACTATGTAAATACAATTCTCTCTTTTGCCCCGTTAGTCATTATTTTCTTGGTATTTTATTACATTAAAAAGATTTTACAAAACTCGCCTCCTGAACTCTTTCCATAAAATAGATTTAAAGGCTTACACAAAGAAATCCAGCTTGAAAACAACATTGAACAAGTTAGAAACAACAGTATTCATATTTGAACTTTAATAAAACAAACAAAAGCTGAAAGAGGAAAAAAACTGATTCTAAGGGAAGCAAAATAGTGTAAAGGTTTTATCTATTTTTCAGGTGCTTGCTTTTCTCAGAAGCCTATAAACTTACTTTCTGAAGATTTACTATGACATAGAAATCCTATGTATAAATGATTTAAAATATTTTCTATGTAAGAAATTTGAGTGTTGAACACAATAACTCTACTAAGATTTTAAAACACATATTGTTAGACTGAATTACCCACAAAATTAGTTCCAGTCTACATTTTATTTTAACAGGGGAGGTAAAATATGTATCCTGTTGAAAATAATATTCAGGGTGGCTATTGGCTCACTGGTCACAATACCACTTTAGGATGTCCACATCCCATATGGGAGTGTTGGGCTCCTCCACTTCTGATCCAAGGCAGCAGGTGATGGCTCAAGTACTTGGGTCCCTGCCACTCACATGGGAGACCCAGATTGACTTCTGGCATCTTGGCTTTGGCCTGACCCAGCCCTGGCTATTAAAGTGCTTGAAGAGTGAGCTGAGTGTTGGAAAATCTCTATCTCTGTTTATCTCTCTGACTTTCAAATAAATTACAATATAAAATAATTTTAAAACCAACATATTCATAACAGCATAATTAAAATATTAAGCTCATACCCAGTATTATTTTAAATATTATACATATTTCAAAATACTAAAACATGTTTATCTAGGCCTTTCTTTGCAGGTAAACTCTTTTAAAATACTGTTTTTTTTGAAGATTTTTACAGAGAGAGACAGAGAGATCTTCTATTTGTTGGTTCCCTCCCCAAGTGGCCACAGAGCCCGAGGCTGGGCCAGGCCGAAGCCAGGAGCCAGGAGCTTCTTTGGGTCTCCCATGTGGGTGGCAAGGGTCCGAGTACTTGGACCATCTTCTGCTACCTTCCCAGACCATTAGCAGGGAGCTGGAATCGGAAATGGAGCAGCCCAGTCTCAGACCTGTACCTGTATGGGATGCTGGTGTTACTGGCAGCTTTACTCACTGTGCCACAATGCTGGCCCCTAAAATGTTAATTTTGGTTAAATGTTTCATTTAAAACATTTTAAATGTATTTTGGTGAGGCAGAGACAGCTTCCGTCTACTGGTTCTCATCCCAGATACCTGTAAGCCAAAAGCTGGGAATGCAATCCAGGTCTCCCACATGGGTGGCAGGAACCCAATTCCTTGAGCCATCACAGTGGGCTCCCCCGGTTCGCAATAGCAGGAAGCCATCATCAGGGGCCAGAGCTAGGTATCAAACCCAGATACTCCAGTGTAAGACACAGGCATCTTATCTTAACCACTAGGCTAAATGCACACTCCTAAATGTTTACTTTAAATCAGTTAAAAGTACACGCAGTACAATCTTTTTTAGTGTTTGTAGTGTATCTAATTCAGATAATCCCTTTTTATGCACTTAACTTCCATTCTGAAATGTTTTACTTAATAGGTGAATGGTCAAATCTTTTGACTTATAAGCAAGTACAGATTTCTGTTATCTGAATTTTAATCTATAAAATACTCCTTTCATTTCTTTCTGTCTCCAGCTTTCTTTGTAAAATTATATTCCTTTAAACAAAAGAAACATATGTAAGTTTCTTAAATCTCAAACCTTCACATGCAAAAAATAATGCTTTCAAAGTATACATTTTTAAAAATTGTTGAATGTAGAAAATATAGCATAGGCCCATCTGTTTGATTTTTTTGTTTGGTATTCATGGATCTGGCCAAAGCGCCTATTTCTAAGGTATGAGGAAATAGTTTTAGAATAGATGCCAAATCCAGAACCAACAAAGGAAGGGACTCTGCTAGACATTCGGTGCTGCAGCAGCCTAATGTAGGCATCTTGAAGCTGATTAGATTCTGGACAGCACAGATGAGCTTCTGGTCTGTTTCGAGCATTCCTGGGAGGCTCAGTTGAGCCCAGTGCTGCACTAGATTGTGTCAGGGTGGGTACACAGTCAAGAATCTTGCAGTCTCCCTGTGCAGGGAGAAACTAGCCAGCATGCCTTCTTCCCTCACTCTCTCCCTTCCCTTCTTCCTTCTGTCTCTTTCTCTTCCTTCCTCCATCTCTCAATTTAAAAATACACCAGGACAGTCTGTGTACATATGGAAGAATTAAATACATGAGTACTCAACAAAGTGCTCTGGTTTCAACAAACCTATGCTTCCCTTTTACCCTCTTACAGCTAAGCCATGGGTCACTCTGGCTGACACCAGATCAGTGATACAGGAAACTGAAGAGGTGAGCTTCACAATTTCGGTGTAGAAAAAAATAAATCAACTTGCTGTTGAAGTATTATCTGTGTTTACTAACTAAATTGTCTATTTGACAGAATTTATTAGATGATTGATCAGCTCCTAATTTTCACATCAGTTCTCTGATGAAGTAGATATAAGTTATATGATTTAAGGAGTAATCTTGCTTTTTATAATCTATACAAAATATAAGTAAATTGGAATCATTTGAATCATTTACTGAATGTAAAGATGAATGGTGTTTATTTGTCCATGTAGAGAAATATTTCACATAATTCAACCTGTTTTTTTTCCATTAAAAGTTAAATGGAGTATTACTGCTTTCTTATTTCTTAATTCCTGCAACTTTAAATTAAAATTTGCCTGCACCTTTGCCAAATTGTATTTGTTTATTTACATTTCCTCATTTCTTTCTAGATGAAGTCATCACAGTTTTAGCCTGTATGAAACAGATATATCCACTTAACATTAACTGCTTTGCTTAAAAATAGAGGCTCAAACTTCCTAAAGAAAAATTTCAGCATGTTACAGTGAAGCATAAAGGGAAAACATGACTTTTCTGATATGTACAAAATCTCCCTAAAACTAGAGATTGGTTAAATGCAAAGATTTGATATTAAAATTATAAATTTATTCTTAGGAATTCTACTTAGTTTTACAGTTCTCATATTGTGGCTAGTTAGCTAACAAAATCATGGCAGCACTGTTGGTGGTTCCTAAATTTCACTCCAGTAATTCAGGAGTATACTCCTCACCCACATGCTGACTATAGAATTTCTTATTTGCAAACGTTAATTTTAGAGCCCTTAGTTTAGGAAATGCTTTGCTATTTATCTTCTTAAGAAACTTAAGATAGCATGATAATTAGATCTTTCAAAACATTTAATTTACTGTTGTATTTTGATGTTTGATATTTTTCCCTAATATATGAAATTTTTTAAAATGATACTAAATGATGAAAATATTACATATAAACTATACCATTTGCCATTTAATCTAAATGTTTTGAATAAAAGTTCTAGGGGAAAAAATCCAAAATAGTTGTGCAAAAGTGTAAGTGTGAATTTTTAGACAGCACCGTATCATTGGCTTTCAATCTTGTGGGTTCTTTAATGTAATTAGCTTTCACTTTCCCTTACATACTAAGTCACTAACTCCATTGAAATGAATTTGAGTTTTATTTTAAAATCCACATATACAAACGAGTCCATACTATGTGAGGGGAGGAAGACTTGATTTGCCTAAATTAGTTATTGTAACAATGACCATTTAGGAATTATCAGGAATTCGACTCAATGTTTAATTTTTAAAATAAAAGCCCTGCTGTCCCCTTGAATTTGGGGGTCTGACAATGTAGGTGACATGAAACACAATTTGAGACCATGAACTCTGTGATCATGAATGTGCAAAAACTTGACCATTGAAATTACAAGACCTAATTTATGCCTTACTAAGATATCCAATAAAATAAATGCATGAACATATAGGTTTTATAAACTACTGAAATGGTTTTTGACTCATATTCTCAAAGGCCATATTCTCAAAGGTCATTTCATAAACATTTCCCTCAACTGCCCAACTATCGTTAAAACAGCTTGAAAGTAGTAAAGCTCTATTTTCACCAGTAAGTACTGATGAGTAACCATCAAAGAATCAATATGGGTGGGGGAGTAGAGAGGATGGTTTCTTAAAGTATAGGTAGTCTTAAAAATGTTTAAACTTTCTTTTCTTTAAAACGAAGCTGTCTTAAGTTTATTTCATGGATGAAATAAAATACATCCCTTATCTTAGACTGGCATAGTATACATGCCAGTTAAAACTTATGGATATCTCATTTTTTTCTCCACATGGATATTCAAGGAACTCTTTAATCTTAAAGGCATACCTTCCTTGGGCTTTCTTCCCACACAAGTGAAAGCACTTATACATTATAAAAAAAAGATTTTAATTCATAAAACTAACAAATGTAGGAATGAGGCCTTTGGGAAAAGCTGACCACATAGATTCTGTAAAAGTCCCAGCCCATTTTAATGGTAATCACAGTTGGTTTCTAGAAAGAGTTAACTAGCCAGTTCAAAAAATACAATTTATTTAGAAACTCTAAAACATTGTTAAAAATTATCCTTTTGAGTTTTTCAAATAATTTCTAGATTCTCTAAAAGAAAAACAAATTTATCAGCATTCTGCCTTAATATTTACAGTTTATGATACATAATGAACATGAAGATGTCTGATATTTATTTAGTTATTTCAGCTGCACATAATTATACTGTTGAAAGTCTCTTTGAGGCCAAATTTACTCTACTGGCTTTCAGTGGAATTATTAAAATTTTTAATGAAAGTTCCAATGGTTATTTCATTGATCAAAGAAAAAATTTTAAATACTATTTTTCAGAATACGTTCATAGTTTTTCTAACAATATAAAAAGCATTGGTTTTATTGCTGAAACCAAGGGAATCTACATCTGGGTAGTCATGCCTTTTAATGATTATACTTCTATGTATTTCAATAGCTTGTCAAAGACACACATGTTCTACATTTAAACAAATATTTAATCCTGTGCTTCCTTCAAAGGGAGTTGAAATAAATGTACCTGTAGTAGGAAATTTTAGTTTTTTTAGCAGCAGAAAACATTGTGGTTAAAATTTTTGTGAGAGCTGGAAATGTACCCATAACTTGGGCCTAACACATGAATATATTTAGGCAGAAGAGGACAAACATCCTCCAAGAGAAAGTACTTACATATGGGCCAGAGTAACGTGACAGCTATTATGGAAACAATCTTTGTGAATTTCCTAACTTTTATGCACACAAACTCAACCACTTGTGTTCACTTGCCTCTTTTAAAATAACATTTAAAAATCTATGCTCATGGACAAATGCATTCTTTTTTTTACAGTAAATTCTTTAGGATTAGAATAATCAACTCAAATGCTATTAGAGTATTAGTAGTGTTATCCTAGTTCATAAAATATATATGTATATGTAATAAGAATAATGAGTTTTGGTGTTAATATTGTTTAACATTTGCACAACTCTTCCTGTAAAACAGTCCCTAGGTAAATCAGGTATCTTGGTATTTTCAACTGACTTGTCACTGAAGAGAAACAAGGGAATGAGAATGAGAGATGAGAAGAAAATATGAACGTGATGAATAGGTGTTTATTTCAAAAAGACCCCAGGGAGATTCAGGAGCCCCTCGCTGCTGTGTGTGTTCCTTCTGCGGGAAGAGCTCGTGCACGCGCCTTTCAAAGCTTCCAGAGCAGGACGGAGCAAAGTTCCTGCAGCTGTTCCTGATGTTAATCACCCCACTAGGACACGAGGTGCTCTCCGCGTGCTGGGGCAAGGTTGGACGTTGACTATATGCGTTAAAAACGCGTGTTTGCAAATATATATAAGTCAATTACGCCAGAGAAAGCTTCACCTTGAGCTCACGTAGTCAACCACCGCTCCTGTAGAGCCAAACAACTTTCTCGTCCATAGCCTTTCCCTCCGTCCCTCAACAACGCGCACATTTTACTTTTCAAGTTCTTTTGCTGGAAAATGCCTCATCTACTTTGCTTCGCGGGTTCTTTCTTCTTCGTTTTGAAGAATCTTTCTGGTTCTCCAAACCAACTTCGTAGTAGAAGAGGGGAAGTTAAACTTTATTGAATCTTTGAAGTGATGGCTATTGGAAACAGTAATTCACTTCTAATAAAGATCCTGCCATTCCCAACTGTACTGATAGCCATCTAATGTATTTATCAAGATTCTATTAAGTCATTAAAACCGGACCCACGGCTGCAATGCACAAAATTTTTATCTCCGTTTGCTTTTGAAAAGTATTTGTAGCGGCATAGATGATTTTTAAGCATCCTATGAAATATATCCATCAAGAAGATGATTTTTAAGCATTCTTGTCAAGTGTCTCCCAACAGCTGAGCTGGAGTGCGTTCACGCGCTCACTGTGTGCATGCGTGCGTGTGCAAACACACACCACGTAGTAAGGACTACTGCCGTATTCCAGAAACGGCTAAGAAAAGGTAAGAATAAACCAGAATTGTATGACTAGATTTCCAGTCTCGGGCGAAAGGGCAGTGCTGCGCAGTTAACCTAGTTAACACCCCCCCACACACCCCCACACACACCCCAGTTGCCTTAAATCGGAGTTTCCCGCAGGATTTCGCGCTGAGGGAGCAGCGGGGAGGCTCGGTTTGCGGGTTGGTGGGGACTGGGTCCTGGATCCCGACACCTCCCACCACTTCCCCGGGGTCTCTCCGGGAACGGAGCCGGCGAGCGCCGAGGGGAGGAGACAGCGCGCGGCGCGTCCACAATGCGCCCATGGCCGCCCCTCTCGCCGAGCCGCCGCCGCTCCCGCGGAGGGAACTGCTAGGCGGAAGCGGCGGCGGGCGGCGGCGGCGGGGGGCGCGGGGCGGCGGCGCGGGCCGGGAAGCCGCCCGGGAGGTCACCGGGGAGGCCCCGCAGCCCGCGCCGCCACCCCGGCCCGCGTGCGCGCGCGGCCGCATCAGCTGAGCGCGCGGCGGGTGTCACGTGGTGCGCGTGTCGAAGGTCACGGCGCGCTCACAATGGAGCTCTCGGAGTATGTGCAGAAAGGCTTCCAGATGCTGGCGGATCCCGGCTCCTTCGACTCCAACGCCTTCACGCTTCTCCTCCGGGCGGCGTTCCAGAGCCTGCTGGACGCCCAGGCGGACGAGGCCGTGTTAGGTAAGCCGCTCGGCTTTGAGCTGGACCGGCCTGGGTGGAGGGGCGCTCCAAGAAGAGGAGCTAGACCGAGCGAGCGGGGGAGAGCCCCGGGAAGAGGAAGTCTCCGGGCTTTGCCCTTCGCTCCGGACGGAGTGTGGGGACGTGGCTCTGCTGGGACCCAGAGCGGACTCTGAGCATTGTTCTGGCCACACTTGGCACCTGCACAGAGCCAGCCACACGTTCCTCGCCTGATTTCCCACCCGGTCTCTTTGTTCCTTTGTAAAGCCCGTGTTCCAGCCTTGTTTGTGGCCTAAACATCTAAGGTTTTCAGCCTGGTGTGAGCTGGCGGCTGTTTTGACACTTGGACTTCATCAGGGGCGCTCCCAGCAATTCAGGCTTCTTGGGCTAGGCTGGCAAACGTTTAAAAGGGACTGTTTCCGAAGTAATTACTGGCTCGAATAGTGTTGACAACTTCCAACCTAGAGAATACCTCTGGCTGCTAGGATCGCTGCAGCCCTCTAGTTCAGTGTGTTGTACCCCGGTTCTACTCCTAAGACATGAAAGTGGGGTGCGTAGTGCTTTGTCCCGCACCCCTTACCTGGAGGCGAGCCTCTCAAGCGACCTGGTCAGTGAATGTCAGTGCGGAGTGAAAGCATTTTAAGACAGATAGCTTTTAGATAATTTTGTTAAATATCAGTATCCCTAAAATTCAAGATTTTGCCTTTTTCTGTAGTACATGAATTAGACACTTGCACAGAAACATCTGAAAGTGGAAGTTCTTTAAACGAAAATAGTAACCGCCACCTGGGTTCATCTCAAAAATCACGTGGCTATCAAAGCCTGAAAATATTGATAGGATTTTGAAATTTGCATTTTGTATTCTGAACTCATGCCCTCTCTTCCACTTCTTGGTGTGTCCACAGAGCCAGATACCCTAAAATTGATAATTTCTAAAGCAAAAATATTCATTCTGAAATTTATACTGTGTAACATACCTATTTCCTTGTTCCTTTTAATTTATTCTATCCAGTGTTAGAAGGACCACTGTTATTTTTTTCTTTGGAGTGATAATGTCTTTTGGAAATAATAAAAATATTAAGGAAAAATAATTGAAACCAGATAACAGAATTATTGATGTTTACTGTTTTGAAGTTGATTTTGTTGCTAATCTCATTTACTTAGAATTGGCACTCCTTTTATTTGAATTCTCTTTGTTATCTTGCTAAAAAGAGGTTTTTACCCGAATTAAAATATCCTCTTTATGGAACCTACAATAAAGAATTTTTCTTAATTATCACTGTCCTCACTGGCAATTTGTTTTAGATCACCCAGATTTGAAACATATTGACCCAGTGGTTCTAAAACATTGTCATGCAGCAGCTGCAACTTACATACTGGAGGCGGGAAAGCACCGAGTTGACAAATCAACTCTGAGGTACAGAATTTATTTAAATATCCATTTATTTTCAAATAGTACCTTTATTATTCCAATCTCAGTTCTGAAAATGGAAACTGAACTTTGGCTTCCCTTCTGCTACACAGCTCTTACCTAGAAGACTGTAAATTTGACAGAGAGCGAATAGACCTGTTTTGCACGGAATATCAGGTTACTTACTTTATACTTTTAAATTAACGATTACTGTTTTTCTTCTGCTCTGTTTGCAAAGACGTATTCTCTTTCTTTTTTTTCTCCCTCCCCAGAATAATAAGAATTCCCTAGAAATCCTACTGGGAAGGTAGGTTCTGTGTAAGGTGTCCAGCTGAGGCACTTTTCACTTGCAGGTATGAATGGAGAGTGCTAGGCTCAAACAAAACAGGGCAGGAAAACCTGGGATCCTGACTCAAAGAAAAGGGGCCAGAGGGCAAGTGAAACAATTGAAGTTAAGCTAATGTTTTTAAAGATGAAGTTTATTGAGATAATTTTAAGATGCTCTTTTACTATTGAAAATGACATTTCACAATATTTTAAATTCAAAATGGATTAAAATGAGAAGGGGGCAAAAGATAGATACCATTTGTAATAAATACTAAACATTTTCTGTAGATATTATGTGCATAATTGTCACTGTATCTTTCAGCATAAGTAGATCTCTCCCTCATATAACTGATGTTTCTTGGCGCTTGGAATATCAGATAAAGGTAAAGTTGAACAAATGGTTCTCTAAGAGGGTTTAGGGAATGTTAAAGAAATAAAGGTTAATATGAACATGTTCTTTTTTTCTTTTAGACCAATCAACTTCATAAGATGTACAGACCTGCATATTTGGTGACTTTAAATGTAGAGGTATTTATAGATAAACCCTACCAAAAAGTGAAGTGTATGGTAGTAAAATTTAACATTTTCTTGATTTAAGTAAACAGCCTTTCTCTTTCTTCTCTAGAACACTGATTCCGGGTCCTACCCAGAGATTAGTTTTAGTTGCAACATGGAACAGTTACAGGTACAGTATTAGGATCTGTGAATATGACTATCTTTTTATAGACATTTAGCTGGGAATTATATGAATGGAAAGTTCAAAAAGATAATAATCAGAACAGCTATCAGCAGATAATGAAGATAGATTGGGGATTTTAAAGGAAAGGCGGGTTTCAAAAGCAATATTGTAACACAGGTTCACTTTTGAATTTGTTACTTAGAATTGGTGTGCACTTGCTGTTCCCTCTGATAAACATCTTGCAGTATAGTGTTTACCGTAAATTGCTTCTGTTCATGAGTTTGATCTGATAAGATAAAGCAAAATTAACAGCATGGCTTTGAAAATGTCTTCTTTGCTTTCAGAAAGTAAATTAAACTTTCAAAGTTGGAATTTTAAACCGGTTTGAAATGGCTTTTCATGAAGAAGGAAGCAACATAAAATTCTAAAACTGTTTCTGTTAGCAATATAAGACTGGGAAAATTCAAAACTGCCTTGGTTAAGAGCTAGGACAACGGATTTACTTCTCACAGTTAGAAAAATGAACATTGTCACTGACAGTTTAGATGAAATTGAATTTTTCAAAGGCACCTCTGCAGGTCATTTTGTTATAACCATTAGTCAAACTTTAAAACTTGAGATAATATAACTTTTGTTAGATATCTTGATTAGTTTACATACCCTTTGCCTGTTGAGGATTCGATAAGAAATTATGTTTCAAGCTGAGGACAAATAGCCGATTTGAACATGAGATGCTGTAGAGGAAACTTTTCCTTTGATGGGTCCTGGTTTGCAAAAAGGTTAAAATCTTAGTAAATTTTAAACGTTTAGAAAGTGTTCTCTGATTTTTTTTAATTGCATCTTTCTGAACTTGGGTACTTCGTTCCGTGTTTCACCCTAAAAAGACGTTGACATGATATACTTTTTGTAGGATTTGGTGGGGAAACTTAAAGATGCTTCGAAAAGCCTGGAACGAGCAACTCAGTTATAACTTGGGAAGTGAACGATCCGCCCAAGTGCAGAGGAAAACCAGGAACGTCACCGCGGGCTGTGGGAGCTGGCCGTGCTCGCTCGCGCTCGGCGGAGAACGCTTCCCTTCGAATCTGTCACTCATCGGTTCTGACAGTTTTTTTTATATGTGTGAAAGGGTTATGAGGGAAATTCTGCCCACGTATTTGAATCATCTTCAGGATGAACTGTACCTTTATCCTCTTTAGATCTTTTTGAAGTCCTATGAAAGGAAGCAGACAGCATCACATCCTGAATAAACAAGGTGTTGTTCCCACAAAATGGTGATATTTTGTTTGGATTTGAAGTTTGTGTGTTAATTATTACTTTGTGTACTACGATGAGCGTTAACTTGATGCGAGGAGCGTCAGCTGTTAACGATCTCCGTTTCTCTGGATTAAAGTCAAACGCAGTGGGAGAGGGTGGCATCTCCGGGGTGTGCTGGAGACCCCAATGGTCCGGGAGCGGGAGCCGGCCCGTTACCTGCGCTAAAGGGATCGCCCGCAGCCGACTGCGGGCTGCCGGCCCCGAGCGGACCGCTGCCCGCGCGCGCCCCGCCTTGGCCGCCGGCGGGCGAGGACAGCACCCGGGCGGGCGCCGTTGTTTCCGCGAGTCCAACTCCGGCGCAGGTTCCGCGGCGGGCGCGGGCGTCTGGGCCGCAGCCCGTTGAGCCGAGCGGGTGGCTGGTGGCCAGCGGACCTGTGAGCCCGCCGGCTGAGGCGGGCGACAGAAAGAAAGAAATAACGGGGGGTGGGGTGGGCTGCGCTGCGTGCGGGGCCGGCGCGATGCCCGCGCCGAGAGCAGGGTGGCGCGAGTGGCGCTGTGGAGAATCGCTCGGCGGCCGCGCCAACGCCGCCGCCGCCACCGCGGCTCAGAGCGGGGGGAGGGGGAGGAGGAGGAGGGCGCGCGGCGCGGAGGGGAGGGGGCGGCCACGGGCCCGACTACACCGACACTAATTCCCAGGCCGCCCTTAAGGAATGAGGGGAGCACGTGACCCGGTGGGGGGGCGGCAGGGGGAGGGGGCGGGCGGACTCCGAGCCATTTTGGAGCCGGTGTCAGTTTCCACTCTGCCTTCAGCGGTGCATTTTTTTTTCCACCCTCCCCTCCCCCTCCTCATCCTTCCTCCCATCCCCCCCCCCGCCTCTCCGCACGCTCACACACGGCGCCCCCCGCCCGCCCTCCTCCCCCCACGGCAACTATGATGAAATAATAATCGTAGTATTAAAGGCAGAGATCGGGGTGAGACAATGGGGATGTTGGCGAGGGCGCCCCGATCCGGATTAGAAACACCTCCTGGCCCCGCAGAATAAAACCGATCGCGCCCCTCCGCGCGCTCCCTCCCCCGAGTGCCGAGCGGGAGGCGGCGGCGGCGGCGGCGGCCGAGGAGGAGGAGGAGGTGGAGGAGGAGGAGGAGGAGGAGGAGGCCCCGGAGGAGGAGGAGGCGTTGGAGGCCGAGGAGGAGGAGGAGGCCGAGCAGGAGGAGGAGGCCGAGCAGGAGGAGGAGGAGGAGGCCGGGCTCGGGAGGCGGCATGAGCCGAGCGCGGCGGCCGCGGCTGCTCTCGGCCGCGCTCGTTGCCCATTGACAGCGGCGTCTGCAGCTCGCTTCAAGATGGCCGCTTGGCTCGCATTCATTTTCTGCTGAACGACTTTTAACTTTCATTGTCTTTTCCGCCCGCTTCGACCGCCTCTCGCCGGCTGCTTTTTCCGGGTACGTAGGAGGCTAGGCGCCTCCGGGACGGGGGTCGGGGGACGCGGGGCCCGCGCGGGGCTCCGGCGGGCGGCGGGTGGAAAGGGGAGCGGCCCCCCCGCCGGCCCGCGCCGCCCGCCCGCGCTCGCCCGCGCCCGCCCGCCGGGCCGAGGGCGCTGACAGCGTGGGCGCCGACCCCGCGCCCGCCCGCCCGCGCCGCCGCCCCGCGCCCGCGTCCGCGCGCCCGCGGCTCCGCGGCTCCCGCGGCGCCGGGACCGACCCGCAGCCCGCGCCGCCGCCAGCCGGGCTCGGCGCCGCTCCAGCCGCCGCCGCCCGCTCCGCCGGACGCGCCGCGCGCCCCCACGTTTTAGTTCCTTTCTCTGCCGAGCGCCCCTCGGCACCCTCGAGACGCACATGGCCCCCGAGGAGAGCACTTGTACTTGCAGTCCCCGCGGCTCCTCTGGCCACGGCGCCCTTTGTTGAGAGGTAGATTTGGATGAAACGGGGACGGGTTCCTGAAATCGGGAGCTGCCTGGGTCAAGTGGCGCCCCTGCTCTCCCGAAGAAAGGGCTTTTCAGGGGTTTAAGCGGCCAGGGAACGCCCCCATTTTATAGGGACGGGGTACGTGGGGGGCAGCGATCCCGCCACGGTGGGTGTTAGGCAGGAGGGAGCCCCGGCAGAAATGTTATTAACTTAAGTTGGAGGGACACTTGTGTGAAACTGGATGGCTGGTAAGATGGCGGTTCCCAGTTTCCAAGGTCTCCTGCGTTTGTGTTTAAAAGGGTAAAGTTTTCAAGGTGGTATTTGCTGGGAGTCTTGGGTGAGTGCTGTAAATATCGCTTGGGGCGTACTTTTTGGGAAGTGGGCATTTCAAATTTGGAGCTTTTTTGGAGTGACGATGGTGACTGGACCCGAGTCTTGCTGGAGTCCTTTTCCCCCCCCTTTCTCTCTTTTGCACGCCCACTCCTCCCTTTTTCTCCTCTCGGATACCACAGCTTTCCTCTTAACCTCTGCTGTGGGATGCACTCAGAATCATGACTCGAGTCCACGACGTTTTACAGGTTTTGCTGCACGTCAGCATCGGTCATGTGGTAAAGGGATGCTTTGGTAAAGGGATGCTTTGGAAGAGGTCTAAAAAGTTGATTGCCTGTGTTTACGCAGCCGTTTGGGCTTGACAGCGATAAAGCACGATCTTTCCCCCAGAGATTTACAGTTAATAATTGGAAGTAAACAAGTAGAGAGGCTTTAATCATTCCCAATTGCAATAAAAGGATTTAGTGGGCTTAGTGGTCACGGTTCAATATTTGAAAGCGAAGCATGTATTAACCCCGTCCCTTAAAGTAGGCAAAATTCCGGGCATATTTATCCAAATGCAAGTGTAGGTTGGTGGTATGCAGAATGTAATGAGTAGCTCAGCCTATATTTTGTAAGAACCTTAACTTATAATGTGGAAGAACATTATAAGCCATACTAAAGACTTGATACTTATGGATATAAAATTGTGGACAGTGTATACCAAGTTATGAGACTACATATTAACATTTGAGTTTTAAGTAGACTGATTGGAAATCTCTCAGAAGTTGATTTTTTGATCAAAATTGCAAGTTTTTTTTTAAATACTTGAGTTCATTCTTATACATCTGCCCCAAAGTGTAGTCAGAGATGTTTGAAATAACCTACCTGTGAAAATTATATGCCTATTAACAGTATATTTAAAGCCATATAAAAGTCGCAGTGTATGCTTGTGTACACACACACACACACACATTCATAAACTTTGTAAGAAAATTGAGGATTTTATTGTGTTTAATAAACCCACTAGTATTCTACCACTAAGTTCCTGGATGTATGTGAAGTGTCCCAGTAGGCGCCAAATTCTGCATTAGAGCCAGGGTAACCCCAACTTTATCCATACCTGTATTGGGCTGTGAGCCCAGGTGGGGTTTTGGAGTTCATTTGCATTTCTTAGATTGCAGTAGTCAAGATGATTGTTAACATAAGAACTTGCTTCTGTTTTTCTTCATTTTGACATTGCTAGCTTTAGGCCTCCAACTGAAATCTGACAGCCCCAAGTGAGTACGTTATAGTGGCAAATTTTTATCATTGTGTGTTTGCTGCATTTTTAGTTGCTTAACGGCAATTTCTGTGTTAGAACCTAGAAGATTTTCAGATCTAAGATGCCAGATAGTGCTTCTCAAACCTTATCAAGCATGTGGAGTTTTGGAAGTCTTCATTAGGTTGCCAATAGTTTCAAATAGGATTAAAAAGACCTGATTTTTAATAAAGTAGCAATGATATTTGTTATCATTATAATAGATGGTAATAGGATTATTGCCAAATTCTTCTGAACTGAGGTAGATGAATTATGTGATAAGATTTAAGATGAATTTGAAAGTATTTTTGTCAAGAACATGTGGCTTCAATGTTTAAAGCCAACCAGTTGATAATCCTCCACTGAGATTTATTCTCCATGTTAACATTGGTGTTTGTATGGCATTGGTTTTCTGTAAGGTAGAGAAGTGAGGGCAACTATTTTTATTGGAGTCCCTTCATGAACTTAATGATCAATGATACTAGTAGTAATATGCTTTCACAGGCAAATAGAATTGTCACCTGGTTGTCTTTCTAGGAAAGATTCTGTGGTTTCACAAGGAGAGTTTTCTTTAAGCACCAAATAGGCTAGTCTTTACTCACCAGGACTGTTGGATTTAAATATTGCTACTCTTCAGGGGCGTTGCTCTGCCTACCACTCCTCTTCCACCCCACTTAGATTGATGTGAACAGTGTGGTGACAGCATCCTTCCAAACAAGTAATCAGAAAGGTGACTGAGGAGCCACAGAGGACGTTTTCTGTTGAGTCCGCTAGGTTGGCACTGTGATCACTTTCAAAGAGAGGTGGTTTTTTTATTTTTTCTTTAGTACTCAGCTCTTTAAATTTTAGCTGTTATGGTATGTTGTTTGGTATTTTTCTCTTTGCATTACAATTCCCTAAGAATTGAAGCCTCAGGATACATCTTACTGCAGGTCTCACAAGTTCTTAGATTTCCATTCAAAGCAACTTTGAGAATGTGTCTCACTCAAGTCTTGAAGTTTAGTCTTTCTTCAGGTTCTGGAGTGAGTGAAGTGGGGAAAGTAGGGGTCTAAGAAATGTATTTTTCAAGAATACTATGCACAGGAATGGACTTCCCTGACTGTTCTCTGAGGCAGTTACCTCTCTGCTGACAGTTACCCACCGTGACGTTTCTATGCTATGTGGTATCTCGGGGAAGGGGGGGTATCATTTCATCATGTGGGGTTTGGATGGAAGTTAGGCTCGGCAAATGACACTTGTTTCTCTCTCCTGTGCTTTCTTTGAGTTGACAAGGTGTTGATGCAGCGTTGGGAATGGGCTGGTCAGACGGTTCCATACATACTGTCACTGTCCTACCAATTAGCTTTTCTTACCTTCAGCACGGTTTTTTCAAATAAAACACAGGGCTCTGTGCCCGCCTCTTCCTCTTGTAAAATAGATTTCAGTTTTCCAAAACTTTGTAGCACACATCCAGTCCACAGAACATATTAGAGAAAGAAGCTCTAAAAGAGGTTCGGTTCAATAAACATCTCTGCACTTTGAGCCCTGATAGTTTCGTGTGAAGTGCACAGTTGGTGATTCTCAAAAGAGCCCTTCGTGAAAATTTTGACCTAATGATTGCTATCAGGAGAGACTGACAGAGTCACGATATGAAAGAAGCTCTTCGCAAGGAGGCGACGTGGGAAGAGGCCCCCAATAGCGACCGAAATGGCCGGGAGTGTGGTTTGCCTCTTCCTCTAGCAGTCGCCGCGCCAGGCTCGAGGGCACCCACGCTGGGACCCGCGTCCGTGACGCCCGGCCCTCGTGGGCCGCCCCACCCCCGCGCCGGCAGCGCCCGGACCCCACCCCGCCCCCGCGCCGGCCCCGCCCCCGCGCCGCGCCGGCCCCTCCCCCGCGCCCGCCGCTGCTGCTGCTGCCGCTGCCGCCGCCGGGCCGCCCCGCACGCCCGCAGAGGCTCGGGGCTCGGGCCGGGCTCCACGCGGAGTTGCAGCCGTGGCCGGATGCCAAGTGTAAGTGTAAGTTGCTATGGAAACCCCTACTGAGGCGAGTTCCGAATCCGGAACGAGACTGAGCCCCCGGCGCCGCCGGATCCGCCCCTCGCATCCCGGCCCCCGGGCGTCCGCCGCGCTCAGGCCCCAGCCCGAGGCCGACTCGAGGTGCTTCTCCGGCGGCCCCGGCACCCAGCTCCGGAAATGCCAGGGATGCAGATAGAGCTGAATTTGTTTTCCCTTTGTACCGCATAAAAGCAAGCCAGGTTCAAATTGCTCGAACCGTCTAAAATAACCAGAACCTCGGGATTTTCGTTTGGACGCTGTGAGGAAGTTGTGCTATAAATTCGGAGACCTGGAACAAGCCCCAGTGGTTGGTAAATATCGGCGAGGGCTGTGGTGTGTGGAGCAGCTTCGGGCTGCTAGAGGGCGGATGGAAGAAACAGACCCCAGCACGCTCAGCCCTGGCCCCCACCCCCAGCCTCTCCCCCTCACGCCGGGAAGGACCTGAGAGACCACAAGCAGCTTCACTTGGTTCCTTTTCACTGTTTCACTAGAATTGGTTCAGGTCTGATGGGTAAATTCTTTGTGCAGTAAGCGTTGGGACAGTCCAGCTGTACAGTGTTAAACTAGTTTATGAACTCCTCGGGCCCTCTGTGCTCAGTTGCTAGGAGTTGGAGATCATCTGGGTTTTCTCTCTGTGAATTACAGACATGTTTCTGTCTCTTGCAGGATCTTGCATCGAGCAGAAATGCATCGAACAACCAGAATCAAGATCACTGAGCTAAATCCCCACCTAATGTGTGTGCTTTGTGGAGGATACTTCATTGATGCCACCACCATAATAGAATGTCTACATTCCTGTAAGTCCCGAGTTTTAGCCCCTTGACAATCCCTGTGGTCTTCGTGTTGGTACAAAGTGGTGGAGTAATTTTCTTCTCTTGCACTCAGTGACTTTTTTGTTATTACCTGTTTTACTACAAGTGTGTAGCGTGTGAATGTTCTCAGGATTTATTTAGTTATTTATTTGTTATTAGTTATTATTAGTTATTAGTTATTTATTTAGTTGGAAATGCCTTTTGGCATTTATCATCTTCTAGTTCTCAGTTTCTGATGCTAATTTTAATGCTTACACCTCTAAATTCCAAACTTATAAAAATTTTACATGTTTCTACCCTAGTCTGTAAAACATGTATTGTGCGTTACCTGGAGACCAGCAAGTATTGCCCTATTTGTGATGTTCAAGTTCACAAAACCAGGCCACTGCTGAATATAAGGTAAGAAAATGTTTAAATTCCTTTTTTGCAATTGTTACTGGAGTTCATAATTAACTGAAGGCAATCTTGTTTTTTCTTCACAAAAAATATTTACTCTTGAGTGTATCTACTTTGTTGAGGGTAGCCCTTTAATTTCCTGCCATCTTAATGGTGACCAAATTCAGACAAAATTTAGTGTTATTCTAGTATTCTAAGAATTTTTTTGCCTCAACTGTTCTTTTAAAACTGAATCAGTTCTCCATTTTTGCATTGCTTTATTGACTTCTTGACAGATAAGGTTAAATATTTTTAAATGGTTTCCATTCTGTCTTTGTACTCTATTCATATTAGCTAACTTAGAAACTTGAATGGTACCAAGTCTCTTGACTCAAGTGAATGTGAAAAAGCTATTAGTTATTATGTAAAGTCACTTTTCTGCTGATTTAAAAGAGTACTACTGCATTAAAACTTTTAATTTCATAATTTTTGTTTTGTCAGTGTTATGGACCACATCACAATCAAGTAAAACATTAGTAGTGCCAAAAGCAACCAAATACTCTATAGAAACTTTCAGACATTTTTAGTTTTTGCTATATTGACTGGTAATGTACTTTTGTAATTTATTGTTTTTCAGGTCAGATAAAACTCTTCAAGATATCGTATACAAATTAGTTCCAGGGCTTTTCAAAAGTGAGTAACTTGATTTAAAAATGCAATTAATAAGACTATTCATTATTTTACCTTCTATACCAAATGTTTACATTTTTTCCCTCCCCTTCAGATGAAATGAAGAGAAGAAGGGATTTTTATGCAGCTCATCCTTCAGCTGATGGTAAATATTTTTTGGGGAAAAGACATTTTAGTTGGGGAAAGAACTGTCCACTAATTAAAATTTAGGAAAATTGAGTTTACTCTAAACTGCCACTTCCATTCTGCTGTATATAAAATATTTTTGTTAAATGTTTATTTTTTTAAATTGAATCTCAAAATGTCTTTATAGCTGCCAATGGCTCTAATGAAGATAGAGGAGAAGTTGCAGATGAAGATAAGAGAATTATAACTGATGATGAAATAATAAGTTTATCCATTGAATTCTTTGACCAGAACAGGTAAATGCTTTAGGAGATGTATTTTATACTAATAAACATTAGATACATTGTTTCACTAATATATTTTGTTTCTTAGATTGGATCGGAAAGTAAGCAAAGACAAAGAGAAATCTAAGGAGGAGGTATGTGCCATGTTATAAAAACATGTAGAAGAAACATTGGCTTCTAGATTTGATGAGGGGTTATGCTGCCTTTGAAATAGTCTGGGATCTACATGCAATATTTATTAAGAGTTTATTTTGTGTATTATTCTCAAAATATTTTAAATAGTCCGTGTTTAATGTTTTAGTATAAAATTTACTTATTAGGAATCTGCTCATTTGTTATTTGTAATAATAGTGAATTCTGTATAATTGAGAGTTTAGTCATATCCAGTTTGTATTCATAGTTTTTATCATATTCAAGCAATTAAATGGAAACTTTTATTTGGAAGTTAGGAATTGAAAAAAAAATTACGTTTATGACTTGTGTTCTCAGGTGAATGATAAAAGATATTTACGATGCCCAGCAGCAATGACTGTGATGCACTTAAGAAAGTTTCTCAGAAGTAAAATGGACATACCTAACACTTTCCAGGTATCTACTCTGTGGTCCTCATTTTATGTAGATATTTAGGTTTTTTTTTCTTTTTGGAATCTGAACCCAAAACAGCAATAGAAAAATGTTTATATTACTTCTCTTTTATGCCGTGAAAATAAATCCCTTAATCATTTCTAGAAATATTTTTCCTCATTTGAAGTTTACAGAGGAATTCTTCATCCAAATATTCAGCGAGAATGTTTTTTTTTTTTAAAGCAGTTAGATGTTTAGATGGAACAGAAATGTAGGTTAACCTTTGTTCCTTTCTTACTTAATGTTGAAATGTTTTTCAATAGATTGATGTCATGTATGAAGAGGAGCCCTTGAAGGATTACTATACACTAATGGATATTGCCTACATTTATACCTGGAGAAGGGTGAGTAGCACGTCTGTTCTCAGATCATGGTGGTAAACTGCATTAAAGAGTTAAGAGTGATTTTTTTTTTTTCCTTTTAACTTTGTAGAATGGTCCACTTCCTTTGAAATACAGAGTTCGACCTACTTGTAAGAGGATGAAGATCAGTCATCAGAGAGATGGACTGACAAATGCTGGAGAACTGGAAAGTGACTCTGGGAGTGACAAGGCCAACAGCCCAGCAGGAGGTATTCCCTCCACCTCTTCTTGTTTGCCTAGCCCCACTACTCCAGTGCAGTCTCCTCATCCACAGTTTCCTCACATTTCTAGTACTATGAATGGAACCAGCAACAGCCCCAGCGGTAACCACCAATCTTCTTTTGCCAATAGACCTCGAAAATCATCAGTAAATGGGTCGTCAGCAACTTCATCTGGTTGATACCTGAGACTGTTAAGGAAAAAAATTTTAAACCCTGATTTATATAGATCTCTTCATGCCATTACAGCTTTATAGATGCTAATACATGTGACTATATCGTCCAAGTTGCTTTCTTTTGTAGTAACATTAAATTTGGCTATAAAAGATGGACTAGATGTGCTGTTCATATGGACGTTAATTGAAAAGAAAGATTGTTATTATAAAAAATTGGTTTCTGGGAAGGCAGGCAAGTTTTTTTTCTATGTGTTAGGAAAGATGTGAAATGGTTTCTGTAACCATTGTTTGGACTTGGAAATACCCTGCAGTGGATGTAAGCATTGGGCCATAGTTTGTTAATCTCAACTAACGCCTACATTACATTCTCCTTGATTGTTCTTGTTATTATGCTGTTTTGTGAATCTGTAGAAAACAAGTGCTTTTTACCTTGAAATTCAACAAATGGAAAGAATACGCATAGAATAATGCATTCTATGTAGCCATGTCACTGTGAATAACGATTTCTTGCATATTTAGCCATTTTGATTCCTGTTTGATTTTTACTTCTCTGTTGCTACGCAAAACCGATCAAAGAAAAGTAAACTTCAGTTTTACACTCTGTATGCCTAAAAGCGGGTACTACCGTTTATTTTACTGACTTGTTTAAATGATTCGCTTTTGTAAGAATCAAATGGCATTATGCTTGTTGTACAATGCCATATTGGTATATGACATAACAGGAGACAGTATTGTATGATATATTTATAAATACTATAAAGAAAATATTGTGTTTCATGCATTCAGAAGTGGTTGTTAAAATTCTCCCAACTG
Source organism: Oryctolagus cuniculus (assembly GCF_964237555.1). Lineage (NCBI taxonomy): Eukaryota > Metazoa > Chordata > Mammalia > Lagomorpha > Leporidae > Oryctolagus > Oryctolagus cuniculus. The sequence continues at coordinate 48,575,940 of NC_091444.1, forward strand.
GTTCGACCTTTGCAGATACCCATACCCTATGTTGAGTCGTCTTTACCAACATAGAATGTTTTTAATGTGGATATCAGAGTCTAAATTCTGCATTGCAAGCAGCTGCAAGTCATAATGCTGACTTCTCCAATAATACATGCTTACTTTTAAAACTGTTGCAGTACAGAAAAAACTTTTAAGGCATACGGAAATAGTGTCCTCATTTTCCATTGGTTATGATGGGATTAATGTTTTTAAAACGCATACTTATCACTAATTTCCAGAACAAATTTTTAAATAAACCAGCAAATTACCAAAAGAAGACATTTTATCTAAAATTATTTTAATAAGTGATACAGCAGTAATTTCAAATTTAAGAGTTGCTTTAGCAGTTAACAGTGGAATATATCTTCTCTGTAATGTCTGGAAATAGAAGCAGTTTATTAGCTTCTACCAGGTATTTTTAAAAAGATCAAGCATGTTGAATTTAAAATATGGATAACCCCAACAAATTTCAGTTTGTGTTTTGCTTTGGTCGAACTTGGTGTGTGTTCCACTCATCAGTTATTTGTGAGGGTGTTTATTCTATATGAATATTGTTTCATGTTTGTATGGGAAAATTGTAGCTAAACATTTCATTGTCCCCAGTCTGCAAAAGAAGCACAATTTATTGCTTTGTCTTGCTTATAGTCATTAAATCATTACTTTTACATATATTGCTGTTACTTCTGCTTTCTTTAAAGATACAGTAATGATGTTTTATGAAGCCACAAATACATATATTTTTATTTTGATCTAAATTTGTACAGTTCCATTGTAAGTGTTGTTTCTAATTATAGATGTAAAATGAAATTTCATTTGTAATTGGAAAAAAATCCAATAAAACGGATATTCATTTAGAAAATAGCTAAGATCTTTAATAAAAAAATTTGATATGAAAAGCACAATGTGCAGAAGTTTTGGAAACCCTGTAGTGGATTACAACAGGTCAAAGCTAAAGAGAATACATTGCTGTCTTAAAGTGATGTTGCTAAAAAGTACATGCTTTGTTGTATATTGCTTGAAAGCTCATTGAAAGATGTATCTGTTTATTTACTCTACAATCTTTGAAGTAAAAGTTACCAATGTTTGCCAGTTTGGGTGAATTTAACTTATTTTTCTAGGCTTTTCTTATGTTTTTAATGATGTTATCAAGGATAAAGAATAGTTAACAGAAGTTTCAAGTGATTTTTTTTTACCTTTAATGATCATGTGCATAAAAGGCTTTTCAAAGGCTAAAAAGTTTTAAATGTTAATGAATGTCATTTGACTTTTGACACAAAACCAAGTTATAAGATCAACACAATTCAAAAGACTTGACATACATACACCCTCATGATGGTCTTAGTTTTGAAATTACTCACCAAAATACCAGATATTGTTGTCTATGGCTTAACACTATTTCACCATACTTGGAAAACATTTCCATTTATTTTTTAAGAGGATTTTTACCCCTACTCAAATTGAAGATTGGTTAAGCATACAAAGATATTTCATCTAAAATTGTATCTCTGAATAAAATAGGAAAGACTATAATGTTTTACCATTCCTAACCAAAGCTCATCAGTTTTAATGATGAAGATTTAAAACCTTGCTGAATTAGCACTTTAATAAACATTGTAACCTTCTAGAAAACCCATGTCAAAGCTCTTAATTTTTTAAGAGCAGTCAAAGTAGGGCACAGGAAAAGTCAGCTTTGGTTTCTACTTTTGCCTTTGAAAACATTGTAAGATCCTGTAATATTAAAGGTAGTGCTAACAAAATATTCCACAGAAAGTTCCTGAATTGATTTCACAGGTTTTTAGCTTACATGCAAAAAGAGGCTGACTAGTGTTGTGTAAATAGTGATCTATCTTGCTTTACACATGCATACCACTTTACAAGTACTTTTTGCTTTTAAAATTGCCGGCCGTTAATTGCACCGTGTTGAAAAAAAAAAGTTGCCCTTCAGTTGACTTGCCAACCATACTGCTTCACTTCCATATCCCGATATCTGTAAATGTGCAAAAGTTGGGATCTCGAGGTAAAATGCAACAGGTATAGTAAGCTGGTTAGGAACGTCATCTTTTCCTCTTTCTCTAGCATTTGAATTTGCAATTCATTTGTGAAGTCTTTCATTAATGTTCATTGTACAGGCCCATCAAAGTCAAACTTTAAAAGGAACCTAAAGACCCATTTGAAATGAAGATGTTTGCTCTTTTAAACTCACAGATGATAATCTTAGGGAGGGTATGGGATTTTAATTTTTGAAGCAATCTGCACATGGAACCCAGTCTCAGAATCCTGGGCTGAAATGTTGATTTTTTAATCTGTATTTTACAGGTTTGATAAATGCCTCATTGCCTTTCCATTGCACTAGGAGTAATAGAAGTCCTGATTTAGTACTTAAATACCTACATGAAATGGAGGCTCCACTGTATTCTTAAAATACATGGCCATTTCTCCATACAGTCTTCCTGGTATTTTACCCAAAACAAGGTCTTGATAAATTACATTGAAAATTCCAACTTTTATCATTTTAGAGCTGTGCATCTTCTACCAGCATACTAATTAATACCTTTTCAAAAACCACATATACCCTGTAAACATCTGATGTGGTGCAAAGATTACAGAACCCAGCTCTAACATAAAGGTCTTGTGTTAGATACGTCATTTCACTCGAGGGTATGCACGAACACGGCAGCAGGTGATTATTTCTAGTCACTTCCCCTGCCTCCCCTCACCCCCGCCCCAAATCTTGAACTAAGATCACAGAATCCAAAGACAGGGTTTTCCAAAACAAGGAGAAGGATTCACACATTCCTGCCTCCCAGTAAATCCGACTTGGGAAACACCCGACGAAGACCTTAAGACAGCCGATCTCCCTGCAAATCTCGAGATCGCCCAGTTTTGATTATGAAAGTCTCTGAAAATGTTTACACAGTCAAGTGTTTCCTGTTTCCGCAGTTAACTTTAAAAAAAAAAACGTTTTTTTTTTCTTCTTTTGGTTCTTGAAACGGATTTCCTTTATTTGCACCAGTTTCTTTTTCTTAGTGTGCAATTTCTAGAAGACTCACATGAAGAAGTTCATCAACTCTGTCTTCATCAAGTCGACGACATCAGAAGTCATTTGTCACTACTAAGGCTACATATTTAGGATCCCTGTCAGTTTTCTGAAGTTCAACAGGAAAGCTCATCCGGAGCCCTCTAATACTAAGCGCTCAATAAGAGCTCCTGATGAATGTGTTAAATTACTCGCAGTCTGACAGGAGTAACTTCCAAAAACAGCAGGAATTGTCTCCCCGGAGTCACCTACATTTCAGCGGAAATATTCCTCCTTGTTCTGACGGGTCATCATGAAACCCAAACTTTCTAAGGAACGTGATTCCGAGGTCGGTGCCGACCCGGAGTGCTCGACCTCCCTCCTAAATGAGCTGGAAGCCAAGTAGGGAAGAGAGACTGAGAAGGTGGCGGGCCAGGGTACCTGGAAAATGCGTCGAAAATTGGCATAGATAAAAGGAGAACGTCGTAGAGGTGGACAAAGAGGACAGGAAGAGAAGCCGGTACTAGAGCCAAACGCCCTCCCGAGTGGAGAACGTCCCAAGAAAGCCAAAGGGAGGAGCGCACTGCCCGGCGCGGACCACAACGCCAGGGCGTGGGTGACAGGGGTGGGACGCGCCACCGCTTTCCACAAAAAAAGGGTTCCTAAGGTTCTCGTGCCGCGTGGAAAGGGCTCAGGACGAAAACCCTCGCCTGTCGCCGCAGCGCTGCCTCCTGGGTCAGGGGGCCTTGACCGAAAGGGCGTGTTGAGAAGGAAATGGTCCTCCTTCCTCTCATTTTCAACTGGCAGTTCCCGCAGGCGTGGAGGGAGGCACCGTCGCGACCTCGGCTCGGCTTTGCGCCGCGGGTCGGCCCTGACTAGCGCTCGAGCCCAGGTTACCGGGCACCGGGAGGCCATCTTGCGCGTGCGCCTCTCGCCTCGCGCCGCCCTTAGCTCTGCGTACTCGGATCCCGCCAATTTTGAACGCGAGATTGTCAGGCCCTGCAGCGTTTGAGCGGCGAAGGGAGCACGTCGTTCCCCAAAGTTGGACGCTGTGGCGAGCAGCGACGACGGTCCCCTTCCAGTGGAGCCCTTGAACGCTGGCGGGGCCGCGGCAACCGCCGGACCCCGAGGCCCCGGGCTCGGCACTGGCAGCAAAGCGACCCACGCACGCCCGGCGAGGGGTCGACTCCGTGGACAGGGCCCACAGACTCGAGCTCCCGCGGGGCCGTGCTCAGTGATCGCCTCCTTGTCCTCCTCCTGTATCAAATCCAACTCCCTTCCTCCTTCGGTAATGAGATGCCCTTGGAGTTTGGGTTTTTATTGGATGAATTTTAGACAAAATTTATGAAATACAACGCTGCCATCCCTAAGATTTCTGAAGGTGACTTCGTGACGGGAAGGGTCGAGGGGGAGAGACTCCTCCCGCTGCCCTTGTTTAAAGGGACGAGGTCGCTCCAGTCCTTTGGGAGGGATCCTTGATGGGGTGACTGTTGAGGAGGTGGGGTAGGGTGGCTGAGCAGCAGGAACCTCAAGAGCTGCGCACCAGACTGCAACCTGGGACCCAAAGACGACACCTAAACATCCCGGGCTGGCGGGGCCAGGTTGCGACGTCGTCTCTAAAAGCTGCCAAGAACGCACGGGCTTCCTGCAGAGCCCACGGCCGGCTCCCCGGGGCATACACGCTTCTCCGACCCGCAAGCCGCACGTGCGTCCAAAACCGAGAGAGGGTGGCTGAACGGCGGAGAAGCGAAAGCAGCCCAAAATGGGCGACGCCGGCGCGTCCTCTTTATCAGAGCAGCAGGCTGCAGGAGCCGCCATTTGGTGGCGGATTTCGGTATTTCAGTACCACGTTGTGCTTGCTGCACGTCACAACTGGCTTGTCTACGTGGCATAGCCATGTTTTAACCGCGGTTTTACAAAACGCAAATCTCCCCTCAGCCTCCTCCTCCAGGGCACCGACCCCCTCCTCCCGGCGGGGCTCGTCCCGCCCCTCGAGCAGCGCCGCCGCCAAGGCCCCGCGACCTGGGGAGGGCTGGGAGATGCCTCCTCGAGACGCCCGCGGCCTCGGGCCGGTGGGAAGCGTGATGGAGCCCCGCGCGGACCTACGGGGGCGTTTTCCGCCCGAGACAGGGGCGATGCGGAGCCCCGAGTTTTCCTCTCCTCAATGCGGAGAATCTAATTTCCTTGACGAGCATTGTCTTTCGGCCCCGCCGTCTCCCTCCCCTGGTCTCCCGCCTCACACCTCGCGGATGTGAGGACGGAAAACCGAGAGCCTGGCAAGAAGGCGGTGACCCGACGACAGCCGCTCCTCAGGGAATGTCGGGGTCGGATCCCGCCCTCGCGCTTCCCCCACGGCCCGGACCCCCCACCCCCAGGAGCCGAGAAAAGCAGGCCCTTCTGTGCAATGCCTGGGCTCTGTGTCCCCACTCCAGGTGGCTGAGTCTTCGAGGGTTTCCATTAGAAGCCCCGAAGCGTGAGGTGCCTAGCGAGTGGAGAACAAAGGGCGGGGGCGGAGGTGGGGGCGAGGCAAGTCCGCGCGCGCGGCTCCCTGCGCTCTGTGGGGCGCGGAGGCGGGGGCGCGGGTCCCGCCGACTCCCGGTCTGGAAACCGGCCGGCCCGGCGCTCTGAGGAGTCCGCAGCCCCAGTTGCCCGGGAGGACTGAAAGAGATTCTGGTCTTCGAGCCGAGCTGCCATGTTGCATTCACTGAGGGCGCCACTAATTTGACGCTTCCGAGACAGCGACGCCCCCCCCAAACCCGGGAGCCCTTTGGCCTTTCTCGCCGAGAAGCTGCTGTCAGAGCCCGAAGGACCTGCAAGGCGCGAGCGGGAGCAGGAGCTCTGCGGGCGGCAGAGGCAGCGCAGCTCGGGCGCCGCAGCCGCTTCCCCTCGCCACCTTCGTTCCAGGGGCTGCGGGGCTGCGCGCTCGGCAGAGGCTCGGTTGCCAGTAGCAACCACACGACGGCGATTTGCAGCCAGGGCCGCAGCCGCTGCCGCTGGTACCGCTGCCTCCGCGCACTCCTCAGGGTCGAGCCTGAAACCCTGGGGGTTGCCTTCGGTGACATCTCGCATCCCCATCCTCGGTCCGCATCCTTTGGTACCCGCCGCGGAGCTGAGAAGTCAGCGCCCTGACTTGGCCCTGCCCCCACGGCAGACAATAGGGGCGGCTGCGAACCCACATTGTGGCCAGCGCGTGCGGAGCAGGCACCTGAGCCCCCGAGATAGCAGCGCTTTACCCAGTCCCCTCCCAGGTGCCCTCGTCTCCGACTTGCAGGAAAATTAGTTTTCAGGGGTCAATCAGGAAGCTTTTCTTGACATCAGAAATAAGGATGGTGCCGAGGAAAGAAGTCAAGACGCCCACTGCCTTCCTATAACACCGACACAAAGAGCTTAGCTTAGCGGCTGCTCTTGGTACCGGTGGCTTTCTCTGGGTTGGAGCCATAGGCACATATATACCCTACAAGCTTCCCTCTTCTTTGTCTGCCATAAATATTTGTATGGAATCTATAATGTGACCTCTTGCGTTGGCTCAATCATACCCAGGCGCTTGCTATTCATGACTGGGTGGAGCACCTTCTCCCTGCTGCCCCCGCCCCCAAACTTCATCTGAAGAACCGGACCTGCCCTTGGCAAATGTAGACTGAATCGTCTGATGCATAAAGAAAATGATTAGCATTAGGGATCTTTCTACCTTTTCGGTAGCTCTAGGACACTAATTTAACTTTAAAAAAAAAAAAACAGTATACTTGTCAATATTCTATACAGGTCTATTGAAGAAAAATCTTCAAAATATTCAGCTAAGGCTTTTATTAGCTACTAGGGTAACACGGGCAATAGAAGTACGAGCACTGCTAATTCTTTTTGCTCACAATAAAGGTCCCAGGTTTAAACAGTCATTCAGTTAGCTGCTTGTTCTCCATGGATTGCAATTTTATGTATATAATAGATGTGCTGACATTTCTAAGTGGAAGCTCCTTGAGGACAGGCACCTGTTTTTATTTATTTTTGTATGCTCCAGAGTCCTTTTAACTTAACAAATGCTTGTCAGATTTCCAGAGGACTCCAGAAGTCTTAACAATCTTAGAAAAAAAAATCTTACTAATAACTAGCACAATGCTTAGATATCTTTAATGAGCTCAATGAAAAGCTACATATTTTCCAAGCTAGTACTATTAATCAGATATCCCCATTTGTGCATTTTGACCTAATTGTATTTCAAATATGGCAGACTATTTTCAAAAATTAGACACATTTTTAGGATTCTAAGGAGAATGACAAATTGTACATCAGAACTTGTAATTTTGCTAATTTCTCACCAAGAGAAATTGGGTTAGGTAACTATAAGTAAGTAAAAATTTAAAGAGCATTGATACTTTCACACAGCACAGATATAGCATTAGCTGTCTTTATGTTCTGCAGGAGTGCCTTAGAGATAGTATTGGTTATTTTAGGACTCCTAATACAATGTACCTTGAAAGATTGAATTTAAAATCATTTTGAAGCACACTGAAAAGAGTTAATATGGCTTACTCATAAGTGATGATAAACCCAAGTTAACAATGCCTCCTAAAAGGAGTCTTTGGTATGTTATAAAAGAGGCTCACCTTTAGCTTCCCAAAATGTCAGGTTCATTAAATGAGACAGTTCATCTAAGAAGAAAGTTAGCACTACTTGGTCCCTAGAGGCAATATAAGAACCTGTAGCTTGCCCAACAACCCCCCACCTTCACATCACCTTAAAAATAGGAAAGCAAGGCTTTAGTGAAAAGTTCCTTTCTATGGTCTTTCAAGAAAGAAAAGCTCCAACTTGCTTTGGACCAAGTTAAAGAGATTATCTCCCTTTTTCATTACAACTGTGTCTTTCAATGAAGCGAAGGATAAGATCAAAGTGCATTCATATTCATGTGAATTATCGCTATTGACTTGAATAATGATGGATTTCATTGTTTTATTTAAACTGAAACCGGGAATGCCACTGCTTTTGTAGAATTTCTTCCTTGAGGACTCAAAAACCAAGCAATTGGGTCTGACAACCACGTCATTTCCATCATGTACTTCCGTGCAGGGGACTTTCTACTGGAATCAGGTCATTTCTACAGCATCTTCTCAATTTTTGACTTCCTTCCAGCCTTATCAATAAAACTCCTAAGTTTAAAAAGTACACTTTCAAAGTACACATGAACTAATTATAATGGGAAGAAGCAATGATGTTTAGAAAGCTTTAAGCTTTTCATGAGTCAGACAAATTAGTGTTATCAGTGATTAGTTCAGGGGTATTTTTGCTTTGGACATGATTCATTACAGTTTGTTTTCTAGTGTAACTGAAGAATCCAGTCAGAGTGAGTTGGGAAAATGTGTTTACCAGCTGTTTCTTTCTAAATATGCCTCATGACAATTTTCTTAAAATATTTTCACTTGGGTTTTCTTCAAATTGACCCATAATTTTCTAAAGAAAAAGAAGTTACCAGATTTAATGGAACCAACTCACTTTCACCAAGTGATAATTTTACTCAAATAATTCACTTATTAAAATGAGTATCACTTTGGGGAACACATCTTAGAAAATCCAGTATAATAAAGTAAGTTTATCATTGAATAATGTAAGCAACTTTTAATACAGACTTAGACAAATGCATCTTCATGAACCTTAACACATACAACTCATAGAACTTCTCCAAAATGCAGGGACACTGTGGTGCAACACAGGTTTATTATAGCTTCATGGTCTGCAGTGTATTCTGGAAATGTCATTTCCCAGAAAGATAACTGATACCAGTTACTTAGCATCCCTCTTAAATTTTTGCCATACACCTAAAGCATCATGGTTTTCTTTAAAAAAATTCAATGATTTTCTAGTCAACTGGGCTACAAAAAGTCTTTATACTCTTTACCTATTATGCATTCCTAGTATTTCAAGACACTTTGAGCCAGTTAATTGGTAAATTCTCTTTGGGATATGACCACAAACATACTTGAAATTATTTGTACACTTCCAACTTTATTTATAAACTTCAAAGCCCTTTACCCTTGACTTATAAATGAAGACCAATTGCGTATTATTCCACCGGGGAGAAAAAGACACTCCCAAAATAAAAAGCGTTTCTTTATAATTAATTTCCTTAAGATTAAATCTCTTACTAAGTGGGAAAAACTATTAGTATTTTCTAAATAATCTCATATGGTTCATATGAAAACCTTTACTCTTCAATCTAAAAAATAAATATGGGATAACACTGGGATGAGAGATAAGTCAGAGCAGTTCTTCTTTATAAATATTCAGCTTCCCTCTTAAATATTAAAAAACACGAAAGTGTAAAATGTAGTGCAAGGGTCTTCTCTGAAGCAATGGGCTGTGGTGCTATTGCGTCCCGCACTTTAGTCTTCATTTCAGCGGAGCTCACTCTCGGCTCTGATCATCCCTGTGGGCGAAACGGGACGGCAGGGTGGATAAACGGGAGGCACTAAATTTGCTTCAAAGATTCCAGAAATCCTCACAACCTCGTCTCTGCACTTTAATTTCCAGGAGTCAGCGCCTACTCAATTATTCTTCAGAGTGACCAGTGCACAAACGTTTTGACTTGGAACTTAGTATACCGAAATGACGCCAAAAATTAAAAAAAAAAATTTTTTTGGAGGCTGGCACATGCGCAGTGAGATGCAGCTGCCTGCCCCCCTCCCCCCACCTCCCCCTAACAAATAAGCCGTCGGCTCCTCTCCCCGCCTCTGGGATCCGGCCTGCGCCGCGGGGGCTTAGGGAGCTGACTTCGGAAGGTGGCGCAGGGTTCTCACCCTACACCTGGCACGGAGCCTGGAGCCTTCCCCACCCCGCCCGCGGCCGCAGGACTCTAACTCTTGGGAGGGAGAGTCAGGGCGACCAGGCCGACGCAGCGGCCGCGGAGGGTGCTGCAGACCCCGTCGGCTCCGAGTTTATCCCCGCGAGTCGCCAGCTGCCCGCACCTTCCTCGGGCTCGCGGGTCTGCCGCGCCGCAGGGCACTCGGGCCGGGACCTCTGCCCGCGACTGCGCGCCGCAGTGCGATTCGAGCGGGAGGCCCGGCCCGGGAACCAAAGCGAAAGGATAGAGGCCTCCTTTATCCTGCGACCGGCCCGCCGCGCCTTCCCTCGGGATCCCGGGCCGCCGGCCCGCGGCGCCGCGCCGAAGCCGGACGGTCGCCCTCCCCGGGCTCCCGCCGTGCGGCCCTGCGGCGGCCCCGGCCCCGGCGAGGCCCCGCGGGAGGGGGCCGGGGCGCGCCTGTGCCGCGCTTCCGCCCTGGGCCCTCGGGCCGCGCGCGCCGCCCCTTCCTCCCGCGACGCCCGCGCTCCGCCGCGCCGCCTCTCCGGCCTCGCGCGGCCACTCACAGCCGGACCCGGCAGGCAGCCGCAGGAGGCTCGCGGCGCCCCTTCCCCGGCTAGAAACTCTGCCGAGCCCACGAAGCTGCTCGTGGGACTTGCAGAAACTCTGGTCGAAGGGAAAGAGCCGAGGAAGCCAGAGACTTCCCTACACTCGGTCCACGCCGGACGCGGCTGCCTGCCAGATCTGGCCAGCGCCGTCGAGCCGGGGACCCCGGACCCACTCAGTGGGGGCCTCGCCGGCGTCCAGCTTGGAGCTCGCGCGGGCCGACCAGCCGAGGCGCAGCCTCTGGAAGACCCGCACCCGAGGGATGCGTGGGCCGCGTCAAGCGCGGCCTGGGTGGCCTCGAGGGGTCGTTTCCTACGTGGCACTAGCGGCCTTTGTGTCTCCCGTTGGGTGATAATAAAAAGGTGGTAGTGTGCTCTGAGCGACTCCACAATGCTGACATTTCAGAGAGCTGGCGAGGTGTTGAGAGGGAGTGACAGGAGGCTTAGGGTTCCCCATCCGGTGATGCAGGCTGAGGTACAATGTTTAATTACTTAGGAAACTCGCCTGAGTCTTTAAAAAGAAGATATTCCCGTCACTCACATAGCCGCCGCAAGCTCACCTTTTTTTTTTTTTATGTATGTTATTGCCTTTAAAAATGTTATGCTGTACTTTAGATTTCTATGTTAAAAGCCTCAATTTTTAGTATCAGTCATTTTGTACTATATAGTGTCTTCTTTGGGGAGCAAAAACGTTCATATGCGGAATCCCATCAATCACAGCTTTCTTTGAAAGTGGAAAAGATGAGTGTAATTCCTGCACTTGGTAAATTCCTGGAAAGGAAGCCATGGACAGCTATATCTTAAAGACTTTGGGACCAGCTAAAGCGCTGTCATCTTACTATTCTAATGGCCTTCACATTAAAAAGAAACAAAAACTGAGTTGACTTCAAAATAGGGTGGAAAAGACAAGAGCAGGAGATAAGACTTAAAGCATGGATAGAAATATTCATGTCCTTCTTGATGGAAAAGTCCAAGTCTTCTACTCTGCTGACAAACTCAATGGCATGCTTGGATGTTCTGCCCAGACCTCAGTGCATGGGACACTGGTTTCCCAAAAAAGAGACAATGCCACCTTCAAGACAGTCACGTTTGCGCCATCATTATACATAACATTTCAGGTCCTCTAACTTGGTTATGCAGTATGTAATACCTTTGTTTTTAATAAAAGTATGTAAATACGGAGTTATTTCAGTGATTTTTAGATTTTGTCTTGGTAAAATGATTCCCAAAGCTTGACCAATTACATGCAGTTGCTAACTGAATTCCCTATTAAATACTGAAATATTTTAATTCTCTTTTGCAGTAGATTTACTATCAGATAAAACTCAACTGATTTTTATTACAAACAAGCCTTTTATTACTTAAATGTTTTAGATAATCTCACCATGGCACCTACTTTACCCTAAACCCCATTTTGCTCCCTAAGCACTTACAGCGCCTCAAGCTATTACAGCCCTTAAAACAGTGACTAGTAGATGCTTGCTGATTGAGTTAGCACAGGCTGCAGTATATGCCAGTAGAGTAAGTAGATGTCCGTCTCTTACTAGACACAATCTCATTAACAACATGTTTAGCACATTGGTGTTTAATATGTATTTGCCTTGATTCACCTTAATAGCAGTTTTTGAAGTATAGCTGTTAACACCTACTTAGCATATATTACACTTTAACTTTTAAAATTCAGCCAACAGTTGGGGAAAAAATATGTATACTGAAGTTAGCAAAGCTTTTTAAAAATTTTTAAAAAGTACATGTAGCAAAGGAGATCTGTAAAGAAAAACAGAAGACTTAAAAATTGGCTTGTGTTTGCAGACTTTTGCAAAAGTAAAGAAGGAATTAAGTGAACAATTATTCTGAAGTAATACACTATAGCTTTTTACAAAAGGAGCCCCAAACTTCCAAGTAAGCATTTCATGGAAACACTTTTGCAAGTTGTTCAGATATTTCATGTCAGTCAAATGTATTGTTTCAAGTGTCAAATACATTGTAGATCTCCAAATAGGCTGGCACTTACAGTCATGAGTTTAATAACACTTAAAAAAAAAACAACCCTGAAGTATCCTTTTGAATAGTTTTTTCACTGGTTAACTATTAGCTTAGGGGTGTGTGTGTGAGATCTTGGGGTATTCAATTAATTTAGTAAAACAGTACTATTTTGTTTCAAGTTAGTAAGTTGAAAAATGTATCAGAAAATTTGGACTGGTTTTCTTGTCAGTAAAGGTAATGATTACCATATTTTATATTTGAATTACTAGTAATTTCACTTATGTATATCATGATCATTCCATATTACATTTCCCAATAAACTTTGAAGGCTTTTTAAAGAAAGCTAGAATAAAGAGCAGAGATTAGCTTTTTAAATATTTCCATTTTAGATGTGAAATAAAGTAAATGTCCTATATTGTGTTTTTCCTCAGGAACAATAATAGAATTCAACTCACAGACATTGTTGAATTCAACTCACAGACACTGTTAGTAACAAATACTGAGATTCTGTATTTTAAAATAATTAACATACCATTTGAACTTTCCAAAGTTTGTAGCATTCCCTATGTGGACTGTTTGATGTCTGTAGGTTTAGACCCCCACCTCTATGCCCACCACTGAGCTCTTAACACTTTTAAAGTAGGAAATATATAGTAAGACAATTGCTAGAAATGACAGATGTAGGAGCTTAGACTTTTGAGTTATTTAAGGACTGAAATCAAATATGAACCTTGTAGTGTTGAGGGGATTTTCTTCTCATGGTGCAAACAAGGAGCTGAAACAAATAGCCATGGTTTACTTGCAATCTTAGTAATTTCCTCACTCTGTTTTCCCCTACTTCTCTAAATGGGAACATACAAACACTTGACAGGACCTGTTCCCTGGGGAAAATGTGATCACTGTGAACCTTAGGTTTAAAGTTTGGTACATTTTGGCTTTTTCACTGGCTTCTGAACTACAGAAGCCAAAGACAGGTACCTTGCCCTGGGGGGTATAAGAAACCTGTCTACATACACTTACTCTGCTTCCTGATTGCTGACTCCTTCCCCAACTGTTCTGAGACCCACGAGGGATCAGGGCTTCATCAGAGATCTCGTGAGCATTAAGGTGAGACCTAAGATTACTACAGAGAATCACTCCAAATATGACAGCCAGCCAGGTTTGCATGCTGTCTTCTCTTGAAGAAGATACCCAGGAGTTTCCTGTGCTGGTCCTGCCAAGCCACAGCTGTGACTTAGGTACCCGCTCCATTGCTGGTGAATCACTGACGTTGACATTTGCCATTGGAACAGTCGGAATACGGCTTTCAAAGACGAGCTAGAAACCAGTGATAGACTACCTACTTCCATTTTGCTATAAGAAACTGAGTTGTTACATAAGCTAGGGAAAAGTGGCTTCCCAGGTGAAGATTCTCTCTTCTGCAAATGGCATTCAGCTACCTAAATGAAGGCTAAACTTAAAGACAAATACAAAGTGTGTCTTCAAATCACATGAAAGTGAGGAGACAGCAAACTAGCGGTACTTGGGAAAAAGCCATGCAACGCAGAGCATGTGCCATACTGTGTCTTGCTCTGCTTCCAGGGTGTACGCACACCAGAAACGCCACGCTTCAGCAACAATGCACCCGTGGGATCACACGCGTCACGTGCGAGATTCCGCTGGGCCGTCGGCGCTCGGACAGCTCGGCTGCTGCGGTTTGCTTTTCGCACCGCTCGCCCTTCACCCAGGCTCTGTCCGCACTTGGGGCTCTCCCCGCGCCCGGCCCGGCCCTCGGTGCAGTCGGGAAGCCACGCCGGCTGGGGTCGGTGTGCGCAAAACCCTGCACTCCTTGTGGACAACTGTACCACTCGCCAGCCCGGAGGGGCAGCGGCTCGGGCAGGTGCATGGTTCCCGCGGTGGTTGGGCGGGGTGGGCGCTCGCCCGGGCGGCCCCTGAGGACGGAGTTCCCCCGGGGCTGGCCGGGTTCTCGCCGCCCTGCGCGGGCGCTGGGACACCGCGGCCGTGACGTCAGGCCCGGGACTGCCCGTTGCCATGAGACGGCCGGTTTGCGATCCCGTCGGTTGCGCGGGCGCCGAGTGTACACAGAAACGGCAGAAACGGACCCCGTCGGCGGCACAGGCGCCGCCGCGGCCGCGCCTTCCGCGGATTCCCACGACACCTGGGCTCAGAGGGGTCCCAGGCCGCGGCGAGAGCCATGAGCCAGCGGCAAGTGTTTAACGGTAGGGCCGGGGGCGAGCAGTGCCCCGACGGGCGGGCGGCGAGTGGCGGGCGGCGGGCCACGGCGCCCCCGCCGCTCCACAGGGTCTCTCTTCTGCAGTGTTCGAGCAGTACCAGAAAGCCCGCGTCCAGTTCGTGCAGATGGTAGCGGAGCTGGCGAACAAACCGCAGAACATCGAGATCCTGCAGAACGCGGGTGAGCTCTCGCCCTGATCCCCACGGCTCGGTGTCCCAGCCTCGCCTGGCCCTTTGGACCCCGGGCACCCCCTGCGCCTCTGGCCTCGCCTCCCCCGCGTTCCCAAAGCTCCACCTTGTCCCCGCTTCCGGCCGTCCGGCTCCCCCGCAGGCTGAGCTTTTGCGGGAGCCGCGGGATGGGGACGCGAGGACCGCGACTTAAGTTCCTCACCCCCCTCCAACCCGCAAAGGCGGAATCATAGGGATGAAGCCCCCAGACTGGTGAGAGGGGCCCAGTGTTCCCGATTTCCATCTTCACTGAAGTCTGGCGAGTGTCAGGTTGAAAGTCAAGGCTGCACGAATTGCCTGGAAGTCATTTTACGTAAATGAGAATCTACCCTAATCAGACCCATTTTATCCGGGTGCCAGTGCGCGTCACCCTGCCTTTGATCACCTTTTGAATTCTTCACAGCAAAGGAATTCCAGAGTGTTTTGCACACTATTTCTCGTCTTGCATTAATGGAAGAAGGATATGCTTGAATCTTTTCCAAGAAATTTAAAAGTAGTTAAAAACCTGGCTTTGCCTAAATCCTTATGGTAACTCTCACTCCACTCTTCAGTCCGAACTCTTGGAGAAGAGAAAGGGATTTTCTTATCTGTGAACATAAACGGACAGAGACAATAATGGTTTTCTTTGTTTGATTAAGGATGATTCTGATACCGTCTGAACTGTAAGGTAGCATTTTATTACTGCTCTGTCATAAGAAGCCTTCAGTTTACAGAGTGTCGTGTTTAAAACTAATTTAGATTAACACAGAAAATAAAATTAAGAATATTGACAGTGCAAGAATATTTGAAGAGGATGTTTACTATATTTACTTTTTTTTTTTTTTGAGGGGAATTTCGACTGTTCTTATGTGGTAATTTCTTTCGTCACTGGGGTTTTGGTGTTTATTTCTCCAGTGTTTTCACTGGTGTATGTGTGAGTGGGGATGTTTAGCGAGGAGAAAGTGTATTTTATAGCCTCTAAAAAAGCTTTCCAGTTTGCAGTTGGACATAACTGTAGATTCACAAGCAGTTGTAAGAAATAATACAGAGGGATCCCAGGTACTCTTTATTCAGTGTCCCCCCTACCCCCAGCAGTGACAGCTTGCAAAAGTGTTGGATAATATCACAGCTGGGATGCTATTAATAAAAACTCATGGGTCTTATGTAGGTTTCCCTGCAGCTTTGTGCTTGTTTTGTCCAACACAATTTTATGCCACATGTTTCACTCCCTCCACAGTCAAGAGGCAGCACACTTTCATCATCACAAGGAGCCCTTGTACTGTCCTTTTATAACCACACCCACCTGCTGTCCCCAAGCCTGGCTGTTCTCTATTTCTAAAATGTCAATTCAAAATTGATCATTTTATTCTGTAATTGTTTCTTGTGGATGAATTCTCTCCTCCCCCCCCCCCCCCTGTAAATGTGTGGTATGTACAGAGAGTACTGGCCTCACAGTGTTTCAGATATACAGGTTAGATTTATTAGAGCACATCACATTTTTAAAATGCAGTTAATATTTAAATGTTTTCCCTGAGTCCTACTCAATGGCCTTTGTCAATACACACAAACATTAGCTTTCTGGGCAATATGTATAATGACAAATTGAAACCTTATTTTTTAAATGGTAAAATAATTGATATTTCAAAATTTTAATGCAGAAATATTGAAGTATACACAACACTTATGATATAGGAGTACCAGTTTTAGCAGAATAGGGGCAGGTTACCTTTTCCATGAGAATACAATGTAGAGTATACCATGGAATTTAAGGCTAAGTGATCATAATAGTTTAAATTACTGATGACATTTTACACTTATATTCTGGCTTATGAAAGAATGAAATGCAAAATGAATATGACTGTTTTAAAATTATTTGCACTCTGACTGCTATCTTAATGCATGCTAAGATTTTCCTTTTCCTGAATAACTTAATTTATTTTATAGTATCTAGGCTCAATTCAAGCGTTCCTTTAGTAATTTTTAATATAATATCCTTGAATTGAATATTCCACTATATTTTTCCTTTTAATTAAAAAGCAACCTGTAAGCTTTGTTATGAAGACTTTTCTTTACTAATAGTCATTAACTTATAACCATTCAATTGGCTTATTCTTTTTTAAAATTTACCATGGACTTCAGCTTTTTTCTGGTAAGTGTCCTCATTTTGTTAGCATACAATACAAAAGCCCTGAACTCTTGACTTATTGTTTCTTCTTCCCCACCTGCTCCATTTACTGTGTAAGTAAATGCATATCATAGATTTAAGATAATGTGAAAAGTATTTTCCATCTAGACATCATGATCAAAGCAATAATTCCCTTGCTAAGAATTTTTGAGCTCATTTTTTGAGAAAGGAATATTAAAGGTAAATATTGTCAATAGAATTTTTTCATGTTAAAGTTCTGATCTTTTCCATTGTGCTCTTGATGTGCTAATGAGAGAATTTGTCTTATTAAATATGTCCAAAGTAATTAACAAAGCAAACGAAGTGTTGCAAGATCTCTTCTTCAGAGTATTTAGAAAAGAACGAGTTTGATTTCTAATCAAAATTGTTATCAGACACACTGTGTACCGTGTTTATAACCTGTAGGTTTTTTTTTTAAATTGAGCTTTTAGTCCTTTTAAATCAGTAAAATACTTATAAAACATTAAAAAGTTAATGTTTGTTATTAAATCTTTTGTGAACCCTCAAACCATGTATGTTTGAGCCATTACATCTTGCAACTATTTAAAAATGAATTTTGATGCTTCCCCTCTCTGAATAATCAGTAACACATGACTGTAATCGTAGAGATAATAATTGTAGCTTCTACCAATTGTAAATGTTCAGCAATTGGAGCTGGTTGGTTAGTTATAAAATACAAGAAGCATTTTGTGGAATATTGGAATACCAGGCCACTCTTAGGTCTATTTAGGAGGTCTTCTGAAATAATCTAACAAAAGCTCCAAGAAAGCTATTTTTAAACTGCTTAGCTACATAAACTTCTTCTGAGCCTACTATTTATACCTGTGGGGTAAAGTTTTAAAAATGTTATTCTATGATACTTTATATATAACTATAGTAACATAGTAAATAAAACATGGCAAATCAGTAGTTTTGCACATTTTCAGAAGAATAGGAATAAAGAAGTTTAGATAATGGCTTGAATATGTATGTGTGCAGAAAGCTAATTTGCAATTTAGGGCAATTTAGTGAGTTCAGAATTCAAGAAGGTAAGTGATATATGTTGTTGGCATAAAATGATTTTACATCACATGTATCTGGAGCAGAGTGAAAGTCTTCAGATAAACTAGTAGCTTAATGTGCTGTGGGAAGGAAGAGCCCT
The DNA here is from genome assembly GCF_964237555.1 of Oryctolagus cuniculus. NCBI lineage: Eukaryota > Metazoa > Chordata > Mammalia > Lagomorpha > Leporidae > Oryctolagus > Oryctolagus cuniculus. Next base: position 48,594,123 of record NC_091444.1, read on the forward strand.
TAGTAAGCATGTATAATGTATTTAAAACTCTCTTGGTGTACATATATGTGCCGTGTTTCTCTTACAAAACCTGCGGTCTCAAAGGGTATTGAAACTGAAAGGAAAATTGCAAAATGACTTCGAAAACTGTAACCTTTCATGCTATTTAAGTTTGACATATTTTGTTGATATAAAAGGAGTCTTACAGTTGTGAATGTGGAGGCTAATTAACTCAAAACATTGACCTTTTTTAAAAGATAGGGATAGAGAGATTTGTTACATATGCTTAAGTGGAAAATACACCAGAAAGCTACAGAAGTTCTGAACTTGTATGCACCTAACAATGTGTCCTACAAATGATAGAGTTTTCAGAATTTTGTGTTCCCAACCACTGTTTCTACATGTGCTTTTATTTTATTTTTTTAAAAGATTTATTTGTTGTGGCCAGTGTTGTAGCATAGTGTTGTAGTGCCGTTTTAATATTTTAAAACTTTACCTCACAGCCTGTGACTTAGGCACCTATATGAGCAGTTCAAGATCTAGCTGCTCCACTTCCAACCCAGCTCTCTGCTAATGCGCCTGGGAGATGGAAGATGGCCCGAATGCTCAGGCCCCTGTCCCTCACGTGAGAGACAAATTTGGAATTCCTGGTTCCTGACTGTGGCCTTGCTCAGCCCCAGTAGTTGCAGCCATTTGGTGAGGGAACCAGTGGATGGAAGATATCTCTGTCTTTCTGTGTCTCTCACACCCTCTCTCTCTGTAATTCTGCCTTTTAAATACATAAAAATAAATCTTAAAAAAAAAACTGAATAAGGGCTAAGATCTAATTGTTTTTTAAGAAAAAAAATGGATAATTAAAAAAATTCAAGTTACAGATGATCCCATAAGAAGGTGGGGCTTAAAAATGGCAACTTTTGGAGCCAGTGCTGTGGCATAGCAGGTAAAGCTGCCACCTGCAGTGCCGGCATCCCATATCAGCACTAGTTCGAGTCTTGGCTGCTCCATTTCCGATCCAGCTATCTGCTATGGCCTGGGAAAGCAGTAGAAGATGGCTCAAGTCCTTGGGCCCTGGCACTCACATGGCAGACCTGGAAGAAGCTCCTGGCTCCTGGCTCTTGGCTTCAGATTGGCACAGCTCCAGCCATTGCAGCCAAGTGGAGAATGAACCAGTGGATGGAAGATCCACCCCCGCCCCGGCCTCTCCTTCTCTCTCTATGTAACTTTTTCAAATAAATAAATAAACCTTAAAGAAAAGGCAACTTTTGTGGATTCAATTTTAATGTTACAGGTTAAATTTTTGATTTTTTTCCCAAAAGCTTTAGAAAAGTTGCTTAAGTATACCTTAATTCCACTTCACAGCTGAAGGTTGCTTTGGGGCCTTTGCCCTTCTGCCTGGAAATTTTTCTTTTACTTCTTTGCCTAAGTAGTTTCCATTCATTATTTTTTATTTACATATTTGAGAAGCAGAGAGAGAGAGAGAGAGAGAGAGAGAGAGAGAGAACATACTTCCATCTACTGATTCAGCCTCCCAGTGACCTCCAATGGCTAGAGACAGACCAGACAGAATTCAGGAGCCAGGAACTCAGTGCAAGTCTCCCATGTGGGTGGCAGGGATCCAACCACTTGAGCCATTACCTGCAACCTTCCAGAGTGTGTAATAGCAGGAAACTAGAATCAGAAACAGAGCAGGGACTCAAACCCAGTCTCTCCATTCTGATAAAAAATGTGGGTGTTGTAACTGCCAGGCTATGGCTCCTTACAGTAAGTTAATTGTCTTGATTTATGCTGCCCTTGTTCCCATTATTTCTTTCTTACCACAACTGTATTTAGTTTTTGTTTCTCCTTCTCTAACTTTAAATTCCATGCCTACCACAATGTTTAGCGAAGAGTAGATATTCAAGATGTTTAAATAAAATGAAGAAACAACAAGTTGTTTATCTAAGTGCACATCTTTTTAAAAAAAATTATTTGAAAGAATTTTTGAGAGAGAGGAGGAGAGATCTTCCATTCACTGGTTCACTCCCCAGATAGCCACAATGGCCAGGGCTGAGTCATGCCAAAACCAGGGGCCAGGAGTTTCATCCAGTCTCCTATGTGGGCAGCAGGGGTTCAAACATCCTTTGGTGCCATCCTTTGATGCTTTTCTCAGGCCATAGGCAGGGAGCTGGATCAGAAGTGGAGCAGCTGGGACTTAACTGGCTTTCATATGGGATGCTGGCCTTGTAGGCAGCAGCTTAACCTGTTACACCACAACAGCAGTTCTGTAAGTGTACATCTTTTAAAAAAGTTAGATATGACTCAGGCCTTTCTTAGACATAAAGAGTGTTGGATAATTGTCCTCACCACAAAGTGAGTTAGTGACCAAACTGGAACTAGAACCTCCTTGTTAGTTTCTGCTTTCTCTTGTGTTCTTTCTGCTTTACCTTATAGAAATTAGTAAAGTATTTCTAGATGATTCTAGGAATTCCTAATAAATCTTGATGTTAACTGGTGAAACAATAGGTTTTTTTTTTTTTTTTTTTTAGATTTGTTTATTTGAAAGGCATAGTTACAGAGAGGCAGAGAGAGAGAGAGGTTTTCCATCCACTGTTTCACTCCTCAAATAGCCACAATAGCCAGAGCTGGGCCAGGCTGAAGCCAGGAGCCAGGAGCTTCTTCCATGTCTCCCACACAGGTGCAGGGGCCCGAGGGCTTGGGCCATCTTCTACTGCTTTCCTAGGCCATAATAGAGAGTTGGATCTGAAGTGGAGCAGCCAGGACTGGAACTGGCACTCATATGGGATGGAGGCACTGCAGGCAGCAATCTTACATGCAACACCACAGTGTTGACCCCAGGCCCCATCTGTTTAGGTCTTTTAAAAGTATTTATTTACTTATTTATTTATTGAAAGACAGAGGGAGAGAGAGAGAGAGAGAGAGAGAGATCTTCCATCTTCCCAAATAGCTACAATGGCCAGGACTGGGCCAGGCCAAAGCCAGGAGCCTAGAACTCCATCTGGGTCTCCCACATGGGTGGCAGGGGCCCAAGTACTTAGGCCATCTTCAGCTGCCTTCACAGGCACATTAGCAGGAAGCTGGATCAAAAGTGGAGCAGCCATGGCTCAAAATGTTACTCCAGTCTGGGATGCTGGTGTCAGAAATGTTGGTTTAACCTAGTGTGCCACAGCACCAGCCCCCATTCAGGTCTCTGAGAACCAGTGGCTGTCCAACAATTGTGAAACTCAATGGCTCTTGAGGTCTCCTTGTGGACCATCATGGCAGTTGGAGTGGAGGCCAGATATGGAGAACTAACCTTAACTGAAAAATTCCTGGCGGTCAAAGGGTCTGGGAGTAGTATTTAGGGGTTAGCTGGATTCAGAGTCTCGAGGACCTTTTAGATCTCCTCTAACTCCCGAGAAAAGTCTTTCCAAACAAAGAGCACTTGAAAAGCATCCAAAAGTCTGCAATGCATTGGAAGTTGAGGAGCAAGGTAGTACTTCAGAGAGAGCTGTGGGACTGAGGTCCTGTCTGGATCAAGGAGAGTTTAGAGCCCAGGGCAGTCAGCTGCCTCATGAGTCCATGATGCCCTGGGCCTTTGAGATGAACTAGAGCACAGTGAAGGGGGAGGTACTCCATAAATGTGCTTTCCACTTAATCGTGCTTTTATTTTATTTCTTTTTAAAGATTTCTTTATTTATTCAAATGTCAGAGTTACACAGAGAGAGGAGAGGCAGAGAGAGAGAGAGGGTTTTCATTCGATGGTTCACTCCCCAACCAGCCGCAACAGCCGGAGCTGCGCCAATCTGAAGCCAGGAACCAGGAGCCTCTTCCAGGTCTCCCACATGGGTTCAGGGGCCCAAGGACTTGAGCCATCTTCTACTGCTTTCCCAGGATATAGCAGAGAGCTGGATTGGAAGTGGAGCAGCCAGGTCTCGAACCGGCACCCACATGGGATGCCAGCACTTCAGGCCAGGGCGTTAAGCCGGCCCCTCATCGTGCTTTGTGTGAAGTGCTTTTCCTGTTCACTGGAAGCAGAATTCAGGACTTCAACTGAGTAGTTGTGCTGGCCCTAGGAGAAACTCAGGGCTACATTTTTTAAAAAATTTTCTTGCATTGCAGAGGATGGCCTGTGGGAATACAGGTCTGACTGCCCTAATATCCAAAGTGAAATACTGGTTTTGCCATATACTTCATGTTTTCTATCTTAAGATAGAAATGGCTCTACTTTAAATTTATTGTATATTTGACTCTCTTAAAACTCTAGCTGAAGGCCAGCGCCGTGGCTCACTTGGCTAATCCTCCACCTGTGGAGCCGGCACCCCGGGCTCTAGTCCCGGTTGGGGCGCCGGATTCTGTCCCAGTTGCTCCTCTTCCAGGCCAGCTCTCTGCTGTGGCCCAGGAGGGCAGCGGAGAATGGCCCAAGAGCTTGGGTCCCTGCACCCTCATGGGAGACCAGGAAGAAGCACCTGGCTCCTGGCTTCGGATCAGTGCAGTGCCAGCCATACTGGCCATTAGGGGAGTGAACCAATGGAAGGAAGACCTTTCCCTCTGTCTCTCTCTCTCACTGTCTAACTCTGCCTGACAAAACAAAACAAAACAAAAAACAAAACACAAAACAAAACAAAAAAACACCTCTAGCTGAAAACAAATATTTGTGTGCATGTGTACACATGTGTCTCCTCCAGAGGAAATGGGATGCTGGCATCACCAATCGTGACTTTAACACCTGCACCACAATGCCGACCTCCAGGCGGAATGATTTCCACCCACTCTTGTAAATATTTCAAGTCCTATTTGAACAAATTAGAATCACTATTTTAATGTATGCATGGATATTAGATTATATTAGTTCTTCAGTTCGTTTTATTTATTTGAAAGGCAGAGCAACAGAGAAAGAGAGGGACAGAGACAGAGAGGGACAGAGACAGAGATCTTATCTGTTGGTTCACCCTGGAAATGATCCAACAGCCAGGGCTCTTCCAAGCTGAAGCCAGGGACTCCATCTTGGTCTCGCACATTAGTGGCAGAGATTTAACTGCTCGAGCCATCCATCATCGGCTGCCTCCCAAGGTGCATTGGGACGAAGTTGAATTGGGAGTAGAGGCAGAGAGGTGGTACTCAATCCCAGAAACTCCAGTATGGGATGTGTGGGTTTAGGCAGTGGTTTAACTAACTGCAGCACAATACCTGCCTAAGTTTTTCATAGTCTTTGTATAGACTTAGTATAATAATATGCCTCTTAAAAAACTGAAGTTTTTTTTAAATAGACATTTAAGTTTTCCCACTTTCTTTTAATCTGTCATTGAAGACATTGTCTATCTTCTTAGTTTTTTAAATATAAAGATACACTTGCCTATTCAACATTTTTTTTTTTTTTTGCCAGGCAGAGTTAGAGAGTGAGAGAGAGAGAGAGAGAGAGAGAGAGAGAGAAAGGTCTTCCTTTTTCCATTGGTTCACCCCCAAGTGGCTGCTACGGCCGGCGCGTTGCGCCGATCTGAAGTCAGGAGCCAGGTGCTTCCTCCTGGTCTCCCGTGTGGGTGCAGGGCCCCAAGTACTTGGGCCATCCTCCACTGCCTTCCCGGGCCACAACAGAGAGCTGGACTGGAAGAGGAGCAGCCGGGACTAGAACTTGGTGCCCATATGGGATGCCGGCGCCGCAGGTGGAGGATTAGCCAAGTGAGCCACGGCGCCGGCCCTGAAAATAGATTTTTTTGAACCGTATTTCTTCTGAATGTTTTCTCTTCAGATTTTATCCAGGAAACTTCTCGGGGCAGATAATTCTTTGAGTACTGTCCTAGTTCCTCTTTGTGCTGCCCATTTATAGATCGTGCAGTCTTCCACAGACAGACAGATGTGATAGGAATACTGTAAAAGAGAAAACACAATAGAAAAGAAAGACCAATTCAAAATTTGTGCCTCTCTAAACTTTCCAATGAAAATGGAATTATATCTATGTGGAATGATTTTAGGTGAGTGAGCAGTTTATTGTTTATTATTTTTTGAGACCTAATCTTACTAGTTTCTTATTCTTTTTTTTAAAAGATTTATTTATTTATTTGAAAGTCAGAGTTACAGAGAAGGAAAGCCAGAGGCAGAGAGAGTGAGATATCTTCCATCTGCTGGTTCACTTCCCAAATGGCTGCAATGTCCAGGCTGGGCCAGGCCAAAGCCAGGAGCCACAGCGTTGGCCCCAGATTTGTCCTTAAACGTTATTTTTTCACTGGACTCGGATTTTAGAAGCAGCAGTGCTCAGAGAAGACAGCCTCCGTCTCTTGACAGGCAGCTCCTGGCATTTTTCTCTGGTCTCCTCTGTTCTCTCAGCCAAAAGTTCCGCACATCCTGCAGCCTCTTCCTCAGTGGTCTTAGTCCAGGTGTCTCGGAACAACAGGCCTGGGTTTGTGCTGCAGGACACTTGCAGTAACGAGGCGCTGAACCGGGGCTGCCCTGGTCCTGGGTTCCTTACCTTCTCTGTTCAAGTCTGCAGATTCTCCCGACTCTTTAGGACTCTAGGCCACGAAGCATTGTACTTTCGGTCAGTCTAGGAATTAATCTCTCTCTCTCTCTCTCTCTCTCTCTCTCTCTCTCTCAACAATATCCAAGTTCAGGACACTCACATTGCAGCCCCGACACGGATTGGCACGTTCTCTCTGCAGCCCGCCTTAGTCTATAACAGGCCCGCGTGTCCTGAGCGGCAGGCGGACCCGGCAGAGGGTCAAGCCCCCTTGCTTCATGGGAAACCTGCCTTGTGCCCCCTACCACGGATTTGGACCGCATCACTCTTCCATTCTTCAGCTGCAACGTCTGTGGCCGTGCACTTCCCGTTAAATGCACGAGATCCTCTGGCAGCCAGTGGCTGGGAAAGGGAGACTCAAGCTTCACCTTGAGGCCGCCGGTGGCCCGTGAGGTGCCGGGAAGGAGAGGCCCGACTTCCGGGGTGGGCAGGCGCCTGGTTTAGCGGAAGTGTGAGGGAACAAAAATCAACGTCAGTCAAAAATAAATGTCAGCTTTGTTCACTCTAAAGGAGCTAAGAGTGGTTGACGCCATGTGAGAGAAAGCCGGGTGAGTCCAGAGTTTTAGCTGATGTTTCAGTGTGGCCAGCGTTGGTGTCCAGCAAAGAGAACCACGGAACGGCTTTTGGGGTGGCAGAAACCCTCTGCTGACGCCTTTCCCCGTCGCTACCCTGAAGGTGGGGAAGAAGGTAACACCACTGCCCAGTGTGATCCCAGGGACTCTTCAGCAGTCTCACTCCAGAGCAGGACAGAACGGAGAGAGGTGGAAGTCTGAACACACTCCCGTTCTCCGGGCCATCACCTGGGAGGAATCCTGGTCCTGTTCTACAAGTGCCTGTCAGGTTAGTGTTTGGATAGCTTCAGTCCACTTGGCTGGTTGAGCCTTGCTGCTGGCCTGGATACAGTGCTGTGTGCGATTTTTGCTAATCACTTTGAAGAGTTTTCCCTTGGCATTCCCTTTAACTCTCCAGAGCAGACGGAGGGGACGGAGGGAACGACTTCTTTGAGGTTATCTTTCGTTATCTTTAGTGACTTTTAGTTACTGCGAGATGAGCACACGCCTGGTTTAGCAGAAGTGTAAGGGAACAATTTAAATGGCCCGTTTGAGTTCCTTAAAGCTTTATGAGTTTATGGTTAACAGTATGTGTTATCCATATATTTTGACTTCTTATTCCAAAAAAAATGCATTTGAACACAATGTCATCCACTTTGTTTTTATTCTAACTAATTTACCTGAAAGTAGAGAAAATGCACATTAATTTTCACAGTTGGTTCATTCAACATTGAGGAAACATGTGTTGAGTATCCAAGGGCCACATGAATGCTTTGATGCTGATCCTGATACTGATCATGCAAAAAGAACAGAATGGTCTCTGCCCTTGAGGAGCTTATTTGCTAATGTGGAGAAATGTAAATATTTATTTGAAGGGCACCAAACTCAAGATTTGGGAATGAGGGGTGGTGGGCCAGGAGAACATACAGGAGGAGGTGGTGGTGCATGTGTTACATTTCCTAGAAGTGAGCTGGAGGGAACTACATTCAGGCGGAGAGAACATGACATGTAAAGGCACAGACACAGGAGAAAGGTGTCATGGATGGAACAGCCAGTGTTTCAGTGTGGCTGGAGCTGGGAGTAGCAGGGCAATGCAGGGGAGAGCTGGTTGTGGCTGCAGAAGGAAGCCGGCCAGATTACGAAGGACTTGATGTGAAGTTAGGGCTTCTCCTGAAACTGGCGGAGAACCATTGAGGATTTTAATCAGGGGAATGATTGGATCCATTTAGAAAGATGATGTTAACAACAGTGTGGAGAAAAGATTGGAGGAGGTTAAAACTGGGTCAGGAAGCCTGAGTGTTCATTTTTATTGCAGCAATTATGCTGGATAAGAGACAGTAAAGAGGTAAAGTCTGTAGGACAAGGGGTGGGGTTAGAAGAGATGAGTGTGCCGACTCCCAGGCTTCTAACTTCTTGGACACAGAGAGTCATTAACAGAGAAAGAGATATGGCAGTGTCACTGTTTCACAAAGTTGAGATTGAAGTGCGCTTGGGGTAGCCCCATGTCAGTGACTATGATAAGTAGTTTGAATGTAGGAAGCTGGAGGTCAGAAGAGAAACCTTACCTGGAAAAAATGGTCTGAACATGTGGAACTTGCAAGTTCATTTGCAAATGATCCTAACAGCTTATTTCACGTTTCCTCATGTAACTATAAACCTGTAAGTTCCAGTCATTTTATCTGGCGTATAATGTAAGTTGAACTTAACATAAATTTTGTGATCTATATTTTCACTCAGTTTGAAAACTCACAGACAATAGTGGCTGTGATATTGTCAAGAGTCAGCTGTACTGGAAAAAAAATGAGTGAAATTTTGATTTAACACAGTAATCGCAGAAGGCAAGTATGGTAGTGTTAATATTAGAATAATGTGAATTCAATGGATTATAGCATTTAGGATTCAGTCCAAACCTGGCACATAGGCCAGTTTTCATCAGTAGGTGGGCTGTGAGTGACAGCAGGGAGGAGAAACTGGAGAGGTAGACTCTGAAGCTAGAAAGAGTAAATCCTACTTCAGAGGACTGAAGTGAAGGTGAAATGGGTCAACATCTGTACATTTCTTAGGGAAGTTCCTGACAGGTGGGAAACATAGCAGATAAACATTTGTTAAATAAAGAACTACATTCGTAATGAGCTTCTTTGCCTTCAAGCAGAGTTGCTGGCTGCCCAGTCAGTCCTTTACTCACAGACTGAATTACCACTGATCACCCAACAGCTTAAATCGTGATCGACTTTATAATTGTGACAGTGAAAAAGCATTTCACAGAAAACAAGGCAAATAGATATGCAATGCTAAAATTTGTGATTTCCTTATCAAATGTGGAATCGTGGCCAGAGGATACAATCAATGAAGCCCAACAAGGCCTGAAAATTCTTACTCTGAAAAAGGCAAGGGAGGAACACAGCTATGTTCAAGTGAAAACATTGGTATGTTCCTACCAATGAAGGAAGTAAGAACATGTTATATACAGTTCATGGGTTTTGTGAAACTTGCTTCAGTAAAAATATGGTCATATGAATGGAAGAATCCTTGTAGAACTAGAAATGTAAAATTCTGTTTGAGTAAGGCTGATAAGTGTGATTACAATCAGGCTGTAGCAGAAGAACAGGCAATGCTGAAAGTAGCAGTCAAGTGGGTGGTAGTTTCCTTGCCAAGACCGCGGTGCTTAAATAAGGGCCAGCTGTATATTCAGAATCTGCTAGGTAACTTGAGAAATAGGAAAGTTTAAAATACAAGCTCTGTTCTAGAGATGTTTATTACGTTACTGAGGACATAAGGGCATTTATTCACATAAAACAAACCAGAGAACCACATAGCACGCTGTCAAGGATGGCTGCCATGTTTGCACAACTTCACGGGTGCAGTTTACATCACGATCCATAGGAATGACATCTCCTTGATTTGTGCAGTGCACAGCCAGCATAGCCATACATGGCAGACTTGCGGTTTTTCAGTCTTCATTTTAATTTATTCACTTCCCTGAGAGTAAGTGTGGCAAACTTCCAAGCTTCCCAATGGCTTCCCATTCCACTTAGAATAATATCACAAGATCTTCATGTGGCCCACAGCCAATTTGATCTGGCCCTTAACCAACCTTTCTGGGTTTATCTCTTGCCACATCAGCCCTCTCACTTTATGTCTCAGGCCAGTATAAATTTATTGAGGTTTCTTCCTCAGTTTGCAACAAGCATCTGTTGTCCAAACCAGAAACATGGGAGTATTCCTGATTCCTCCCTCTCGGTAATAATCAGTTTGTCTTCTAAATATCTCCTTAGACCATTCACTTCTTCCCTTCTCTTTGGTCAGTACCATTCTCTCCAGGCTCTCTTCATATCTGGCTCGGTTCCTACATCAGCTCCCTGTGTGGTCTGCCAGCCTCCAGCCTTTGCCCTGGTCACCCTTCCTCCCCACTGTAATCAGTGCTCCTTCTTTACAAACTGCAGGTTTGATCTGCTCACTGCACTGACACTAATGCTCAAATAAAGTTCAGAATACTAGAAACAGCTTCCTGGGCACCTCAGGACTGTTATCTCTGCAAATCTCATTGTCTCCTGCCTCCCTGCGTGCAGTCCAGTCACACTGCCGTCTTGTCATGTCAAATGCTTTTCGCTTCCGAGCTTTGTATACATTCCTTCTGGTTGGAATACTCTCCAATCCTTCCCCTCTCTACCTGCTCCAGTATTTTCAACAGGCACCCAGCCTGAGAGCCTTCAGACATTGGATGTCACTTCTGTGCTCCTCAAAGCCCAAGTTCAATGTTTGATTGTGGATTTGCCGAGACCCGCTACGTCTGCGTTACATACATTGTGTGTTGGGGTTATCTCTCACAGTCCTTTTATGAATTGCTTAAGGTCAAAGACCATTGTGGTCAACATTTTGTAGATTCTTAATAGATATATTTCATGAGTGAAGTATTCACTCTACACTAATTCTAAAATATGTGGTTAAAAAAGACTCTATGTGGGACTGTGAAATTTATATTTCTGCATTACAATAGAAAGTATTTATTAATGGGACATTTGCTAATAATGTGTTAATAAAAACATAGTCAACTTAAGAGACTGATTACCTTAGTACTTTAATTTTGCAAGACCTTGAGTCATTTTATTTATTTATTTGATGGTGCTTGCTTTGTCCCAAGTAACCTTCTAAGCATTTTAGAAATTTTAACTTTTCATTCTCACAACCTGATGTTTAGCCCTAGTATTTGTCACCATTTTAAACATGAAGAAACTAGAGCATAGAGGTGTTAAGTAACCTTGCTGAGGACCTACAGCTAGGAAGTGGCAGAGCCCAGATTCCAGACCAGTCAGCCTCCCTCTAGATTCTAGATTCAGTAACTACCTCATCTGTTGCCTCTCAACATAGGGAGTAATGTACCAAGGACAGCAAGATTCTCCTTCTATTTTTTTAAAATTTACTTATGTATTTGAAAGGCAGAGTTACAGAGAAGCAGAGGCAGAGAGAGAGAGAGGTCTTCCATCTGCTGGTTCACTCCCTAGACGGCCGCAACCACCAGAGCTGCGCCGACCCGAAGCCAGGAGCCAGGAGCTTCTTCTGGGTCTCCCATGTGGGTGCAGGGGCCCAAAGACTTGGGCCATCTTCTACTGCTTTCACAAGCCAATAGCACAGAGCTGGATCAGAAGTGGGGCAGCTGGGACATGAACCAATGCCCATGTGGGATGCTGGCACTGCAGATGGCAGCTTTACCTGCTGTACCACAGTGCCAGCTTCCCTCCTTCTATTTTAAAACAGGAATATATTATGTTCTCATTGGACACCAAACAATGCCTGAAGAGTCACCAATGAATCCTTCGCAGTGTAACAGTTATGCAAAAATCACTTCTTCGAAACTGTGGATAACAGGAGTTTCATAGTTAATGGTCACCTACAATGAGCTTTAAACAAAAAAAACATAATGTTGGAATTCAAATTTTTAAAGTTTTATAAAATTAAAATCAACAAATATTTAATGTATTTTGTGGATTTATATTAATTTACTTTAAATAGAATTGGAAGGATAAAACAAGTGGCAGAAATCATTCTAAGTCCAAAAAACAAAGAAGGACATCGAAGGACACTATCAAGGGAGTGTAAAGACAGCCCACAGAGTGGGAGAAAATGTTTGCGAAGCACAGGTCTGCTAAGAGATTGACATTCAGAATGTGAAAACAATTCCCATAACTCAGCAACAACAATGAAACAATCCAATTCAAAAATGAGCAAAGGACTTGAATATATTTCTCCATAGAAGATATACAAATGGCCAATAAGCACATGATAAGATGCTCAATATCACTACTCATTAAGGAAATGCAAGTAAAACCACAGTGAGACACCACTTAACACTCAGGGTGGCTGTCATGAAGAAATGAAACCAAATCAAAAGTGAATGTTAGTGAAGATGTGGAGAAACTGGAACATTTGTACTTTGCTGGTGGGACTGGAAAACTGAAAAACAGCTTGACAGTTCCTGAAAAAGTTGAACATGGGGGTTGGTATTTGGCATGGCAGCTAAGATGCCCATTCAGATGCCCATGTCCCACATCAAGAGTACCTGGATTCTAGGGGGCCAGCACCGTGGCTCACTTGGTTAATCCTCCACCTGCAGAGCCGGCATCCCATATGGGTGCCAGGTTCTAGTCCCGGTTGCTCCTCTTCCAGTCCAGTTCTCTGCTGTGGTCGGGAAGGCAGTGGAGGATGGCCCAAGTGCTTGGGCCCCTGCACCCGCATGGAAGATGGGGAGGAAGCACCTGGCTCCTGGCTTCAGATCGGCGCAACGCCAGCTGTAGCGGCCATTTTGGGGGTGAACCAACAGAAGGAAGACCTCTCTCTCTGTCTCTCTCACTATCTAACTCTATCTGTCAATAAAATTTTAAAAAATTGAAGAAAAAAAAGAGTACCTGGATTCTATACCTGACTTTGGCTCCAGATTCCAGCTTCCTGTTAAGGTGAATTCTGAAAGGCAGCAGTGACAGTCTCAAGTAATTGGGTTCCTGCCTGCCGCATGGAAGACCACTACTGAGTTCCTAACTATCAGCTTTGGCTGGGCTAGGCCAGGCCTCTTTGGGCATTTAGGGAGTGAACCAGCAGATGGGAGTTCTAGGGCTCTTTCTCTTTCTCTCTGCTTCTCAATATTTTTTAAAAAGCTAAACGTATAATTACCATTTGATCTAGCAGCTCTACTCTCTAGGCATATACTCCAATGAACTGAAAGTTAGGGACTCAAATGGGGACATGTGCAACTGTGTTCATAGCATTATTCATACTAGCCTAATTGCAGGAAAAAAGCCACTTATGTCCATAAGCAGATGAATAAACAAAACACAATACATACAAATAATGGAGTATTATTCAGATTTGGATACATGCCAGAACCTGGATGAGCCCTGGAAGTGTGCTCGTGAAATCACCCAGGCAGGAAAGGACAAACATCACATGACTCCACTTAAATGTGGTACTTAGAACAGGCAAGAACACAGAGACATGAAACAGAACACAAATGACTGGGGACTGAGAGTAGGGAAATGGGGAATCGTTGTTTATCATTTAATGGTGGTTTACGTTTCTGTCAGGCATGCTGAGAAAGTTCTGGAAATAGTGGTGTGATGGTTGCCCCACATTCTACATGCACTTAATGCTCCTGAATTATACATTTACAAATAGTAACAATGATAAGCATTATATATATATATATATGTATATATATACCACAATAAAAAAATAAAAATTTAAAAACACAACAGGGGGGGCCAGTGTTGTGGCATAACAGGTTGAGCTGCCATTTATGATGCCAGCATCCCATGTCAGAGCACTGGTTCAAGTCCCGGCTGTTCCACTTCCAATCCAGTTCCCTGCAGATGTGCCTGGGAAAGCAATGGAAGATGGCCTAAGTGCTTGGGGTACTGCCACCCATGTGAGAGACCTGGGTGGAGTTCCTGGCTCAGCCCTGGCTGCTGCAGCCATTTGGGGAGTGAATCAGTGGATGGAAGATCTCTCGCTCTCTGTCTCTTCCTCTCTCTGTCACTTTGCTTTTCAAATCAAAAAAAGCAGGTGAGAGGGTGATTTGGGCAATAAGATTAAATAGATTAAAAGTCCAGTTTGCACTCATTTTTATTTTATATATTAAATTCTACTTAATTTTATTTATCTGAAGGGGGGAGAGAGAGAAAGCGAGGATATCTTCCATCCACTGGTTCACTCCTCAAATGCCCTACAAGCTGAAGTCAGGAGCCAGGAACCCCATCAGGGTCTCCCACGTGGGTGGCTGGGGTGGCAGAGTTCCAAGCACTTGAGTCGTCATCCACTGCCTTCCCAGGATGCCTATCAGCAGGAAGCTGGATGGGAAGCAAAGGTGGGACTCGATCCCAGGCACTATGATACAAGCTGTGGGTGTTCCAAGCAGCAGCTCAACCTGCTATGCTGCAGTGCCTGCCCCAGATATTTGTTTTCAAATATACAAAGCTGAGATTTGTAAATATCTTTGTAAAAAACAACAGATTGTGGTTATACGTTATAATATGACTGTAATATGAAAATGAATGGACTTTTTTGTCATGGGAAATGTTTGACGATTTCTATATGCCATTGGCAAGAAAATTAGTGATTTGGCCTACATTGTATTATAAGGAATTAAGTGAAAGAGTTGTAATTATTTAAAGGTTATAACATAATCTTCTCTACCAGATTATTAGTTCTTAACAGTAGGTACTGCCTTAACTCATATGTATTCCTGTTTCTTGCTACTTGCTTAGCCTATTTTTTAAAAAGATTTATTTATTTATTTGAAAGTCAGAGTTACACACAGACTGAAGGAGAGGCAGAGAGAGAGAGAGAGAGAGAGAGAGAGAGGTGTCTTCCATCTGCTGGTTCACTCCCCAGTTGGCCGCAATGGCTGGAGCTGCACCCATCTGAAGCCAGGAGCCAAGAGCTTCTTCTGGTCTCCCACGTGGGTAAAGGGGCTCAAGGACGTGGGCCATCTTCTACTGCTTTCCTAGGCCATAGCAGAGAGCTGGATCAGAAGTGGAGCAGCTGGGATATGAATCAGCACCCATATAGGATACTGGCACTGCAGGCAGCGGCTTTACCTGCTATGCCACAGTGCCGGCCCCAGCCTATTTTTTAAAAAGATTTATTTTATTTATTTGAAAGGCAAGAGTTACAGAGAGAGAGAGAGGGAGAGACAGAGAGAGAAAGAGAGATCTTCCATTTGCTGGTTCACTCCCCAAATGGCTGCAATGGCCAGAGCTGGGCCAATCCAAAGCTAGGAGCCAAGAGCCTCTTCTAGGTCTCCCACATGGGTGGCAGGGGCCCAAGCACTTGGGCCATCCTCCTATGCCTTCCCAGGTGCACTAGCAGGGAGCTGGATTGGAAGTGGAGCATCCTGGACTTGAACCAGGGCCCACTGGGAAGCTGGTATTGTAGCTGGTGGCTTAACTCATTACGCCACAATGCCAGCTCCAACCCTAATCTATTTTTTGAATGAATGTGGACAGGATCAGTGAGATGACTTGTTTGTTTCTTTTGCATAAGTGTACTACAATGTAATGATTAGAAGTGGCATTTCCGATATGGCACCAGAACAAGAAAAGTTGAAAAGCTATAATCTGTTGGCATGTGTTGGAGGGGTTGGGCATTGTAAAGATTTATCCTTAAGACAAATTTCAGAAATATTTCACATAATCTCATTGGTTTTTATAAAATGGAATCATCTTCTAGATATTGAGTACAAATCTATGAATGATTATTTTTAATATTGGATGTAATGTTAGGCGGTACATAATGAGTACCCAATAATAGCAGTAGCTCCTCACTGGAGGTCTTGTTTATCAGATGCTGTAGCCACATTCAGACTTGTAATTTACTGACTGAAATTTACTCACCCAAGATCTCTGGATTCCTAATGGACAGGCAGATAAACGAAACATGTTGCCTTATTTTCTCTCCTTCCCTCCCTCCCATCTTTCCTTCCTTCCTTCCTTCTCCCTGCCTTTCATACTTCCTTCTGTCCATCATCATTTTTATGCCACTCCTCTTGATCTTTAGCTGTATTTTTAAGACAAACCTGAAATTAGAATAACAGTCACCATGGCTACTCCGTGTAAATGCTAGAAGCAAGTCCTTTTAGAGAAAGAGAAGCACCTATGTACTGATGGGTGTGAGGCACTAAAAGGCAATTCAAGAACTATGAATTTGAGGCAGTATTTTTGGGAGTTTATTTTCTTCTCCAATAAAAATGAACATATTCAGGGTAATTTATTGAATAAGGTTATTCAAAGCTGACAGTAGTTTTTATTTTTACAAGTTTGCAAATTTTTTTATTTTTCAAAAAATTGTAACGTTGTCTGAACTAATGAATGTGGGGAAACTGTGATAGGGCAGAAGCATTAACATAGAAGCCTGACTGATATTGGATATGTGAAGAGAAGGAAAGGAATTGAGTCGTTTTATTGGCCTTATATTTCATGAACCAGATGCAGTGGAAAAATGGAGAAAACATATAAAGAAGTATAAAATGAAGAAAAATATGGGGCCGGTGCCGCTGCTCACTAGGCTAATCCTCCGCCTTGCGGCGCCGGCACACCGAGTTCTAGTCCCGGTCGGGGCGCCGGATTCTGTCCCAGTTGTCCCTCTTCCAGGCCAGCTCTCTGCTGTGGCCAGGGAGTGCAGTGGAGGATGGCCCAAGTGCTTGGGCCCTGCACCCCATGGGAGACCAGGAGAAGCACCTGGCTCCTGCCTTCGGATCAGCGCGGTGCGCCAGCTGCAGCGCGCCGGCCGCGGCGGCCATTGGAGGATGAACCAACGGCAAAGGAAGACCTTTCTCTCTGTCTCTCTCTCTCTCACTGTCCACTCTGCCACTCTGCCTGTCAAAAATAAAAAAATAAAAATATGAAGAATAAAATATTCAAGGAAGAATTTACATTATATTTACATATAATATCAAGAAAAGATAAAATGGAGAAAAGATATAAATATGTAACAATGAGTATATGAACTAGTAAAACATGTTTTTAAGGTGTAAAATATTTTACTTCTAAACTGTAAACTGAGATTCCCCAAATTGGGAGACTTGTGATAGGTTGGCTAAATACTATAATGATAATTAAATACCATCACCCCAGATAAATCACCTCACTTTAAAAATCCTTAAATATACATGCTCAAAGTCTATGGATTTACTTTAAAAATAATCCAATTGAATAACCCGGTATGGATTGATTTCTCAGTTATATTTAAAAAGACAATAAAATACTACCTTCACATAAGTGCATCAAGTAGGCAAAGAAAAGGAAATACCAGAAAAATCTGGAAAAAATTGCATGAAATACATGTGATTCTTTGAAAACTATTTTAAGCATACTTTATATTTTTTGCCTCATGAGTGAATTTATAATGAAAAATTATATATGTTGACACATTTATTTTTTCTTTTTTGAGTCTGACTCCTTTTAGTTAAAATGATGCATACTGGCCAGCACCGCGGCTCACTAGGCTAATCCTCCGCCTTGCGGCGCCGGCACATTGGGTTCTAGTCCCGGTCGGGGCGCCGGATTCTGTCCTGGTTGCCCCTCTTCCAGGCCAGCTCTCTGCTGTGGCCAGGGAGTGCAGTGGAGGATGGCTCAAGTCCTTGGGCCCTGCACCCCATGGGAGACCAGGATAAGTACCTGGCTCCTGCCATCGGATCAGTGCGGTGCGCCGGCCGCAGCGCGCTGGCCGTGGCGGCCATTGGAGGGTGAACCAACGGCAAAGGAAGACCTTTCTGTCTGTCTCTCTCTCTCACTGTCCACTCTGCCTGTCAAAAAAATAAAAAAAAAATTTAAAAAAAATAAAATGATGCATACTTATAATAAAATGTCAAATAACACTCAACAACAGGGATGACAAAACACCTCAATTCCCAAGTGGGTAGAGGGCTTGGATAGGCATTTCTCCAAAGAAGATGCACAAATGGCCAATAAGGCACATGAAAAAATGGTCAACATCATTGGTGCTAGGGAAATGCAATCAAAATCACGTGAGATACCACTTTATACTCCTTTGTATGGCTATGACCTAAAAAACTGGAAAATAACAAATGCTGGTGAGCATGTGAAAAAATTGAAATCCTTATACTTTGCTGGTGACAAACAAAAAATGATGCAGCTGTTCTAAGTGGTTCTCAGATGGTAATGGTTATACAATATTATGAATGCACTTAATACCACAGCAATGGACACTTCAAAATGGTTAAATAGAAATTTTTATAGTTTATATTTACCATTTACATTTTTATATTTATATGAAAGGTAGAGTCACAGAGAGGCAGAGGCAGAGAGAGAGAGAAAGAGTTCTTTCATCTGCTGGCCCACTCCGTAGATGGCCATAATGTCTGGAGCCACACTGATCCAAAACCAGGAGCCCAGAGCTTCTTCCAGGTCTCTCACATGGGTGCAGGGGCCCAAGGACGTGGACCATCTTCCACCGCTTTCCCAGGCCATCGCAGAGAGCTGGATCAGAAGTGAAGCAGCTGGAACTCGATCCAGTGCCCATATAGGATGCAGGCACTGCAGGCAGCGGCTTTACCCACTACACCACAGCGCAGGCCCCCCACATGTTATTTTTATTGTTTACATTTTGCCACATAAAAACAACATAAAGTAACAAAGCAGACTGCAAAGAGATCAACAAACTGTCTTAAGTTGAATCTTCTAGAAATAATGTGTTAACAGTAGTCATTCTAATACCTTATTCTGTGTTGTGAGATATTTCAGAAGTTATCCTCTTAAAAAAGTATAGATAATATGTGCCAGCGCCTGCAGTGCCAGCATCCCATATGGACTCTGGTTCGAGTCCCAGATGCTCCACTTTCAATACAACTCTCTGCTGTGGCCTAGGAAAGCAGCAGAAGATGACCCAAGTCCTTGGGGCCCTACACACACATGGGAGACCAGGAGGAGACTCCTGGCTCCTGGCTTCGGGTCATCACAGCTCCAGCCATTGTGGCCAATTGGGGAGTGAACCAGTGGGTGGAGGACCTCTCTCTGTCTCTACCTCTCCTTTTCTGTGTAACTCTTTCAAATAAATAAATAAATTTCTAAAAAAAGTGTAGATAATAATAAACGCAACACTGATGAGCATGGGGATTATGTGTTGTGAACTATGACCCAAGAGCCAGCAGGAGACCTGTGTGTCTGTCGAGCTAAGCAGCCTGTGTGGGAGCCACACTTGGAACAAGATGATCGCATCTAGCCAACCTGCATAAAAAGTGATGACCAAATGAAGCTGGAACCGAGGAAAAGCCACTGGGCACATCATTAAATGTGTCTGTGAGAAGCATCATTGTCCTCTGCTTATGTTTTCTGGTAGAACTATTTCTCTTATTTTGGCCTACTCCCAAATGGTATTGTTTTCTTCTGTTGTATTTCAAATATGTCTGGATATTACATTATAGAACAATATTGCCATCATTTGCTGTTATGTCTCACTCAGATACATTTTTTCAAGAAAAGACTTCGTTACCGCATCGCGCTGAATGGCCTGGTATAACCAATGAAGTCTGGAAAATCAGGGGGCGCTTGGTGCAGTTTGAGTCGTTACTGCCTTCCCTGTGACCTCAGGCTAGGACAGCACCACGAAGCAGAAGTAGCAGGGGACAGTTTTTCAGGAAGGCAAAATGAATACAAAGAGAGGGACTACCCCCTAACGTGGCCCAAATGCACTCTTACCATTGGTTTCCTGTTCCCTATCCTCTCAATTTTCAATACACACATTATTTAACAATTATCAAACGTTGGGATTCTAACCTGGCTCTACCTTTTCCCAGTTGTGGGACCGTTTAACCTTTCTCAGCCTCAATTTCCTTATCTGTAAAACAGACCTACTAGCTGGGCCTGCTTTATAGGTTTGTTATGAGAGTTTATGGAAAAAAATGTCTTGGAACAATGCTTGCATATTATTAAGTGCTGAATAATTCAAATTTATTTAAATAAAGATAATGTTTAAAATTATTTAAAATGATTTTTATCATTGTTGTGTATTTGGTCTTAGGATGAATATTATGGGAGCTGGTAACATATTTTTCTTCCCTATCTTAAAGAATTTATTTGGTAATAATACTGATGCAGTTTTCCATGGATGTGAAGTCCTAGCCAAACGGCCCTCCTCGCTCCCTCACTCTGAGAGATAAATCCTGATAAAATTTTTGTAATAAACTGTAAATTCCACTAGAATAAGAAGACGCACCAAATGGAAGACTTCAGTGAGAAGAAAGGACCTGACCTGAGCCTTGGGAGATACGATCAGCGAAGGCTGGGGAACGAAACCCTTCCTGCTCACCACGCACCAGGCACTGGACCGTATCCTCCACGACCTCTCTCTGCGTTCCTTGGGACAGCCCTGTCAGGGTCACAGAGCTAGTACTTGCTGAATCAGGGATCTGATTCTCTTCCCTAAGGCCTTTGTTATTTCTGTGCCATGTAGGGCATTTCATAATTCTATGTCTTGGCTAGTTGGATGCTTCAAAATATCCCATTAGTTTTTAATGGACTGTGTGTGTGTGTGTGTGTGTGTGTGATTTTTTACCCTTAATTTTCTTATCTGTGTATATGCCAAATTGTATGTTTGCTTTTTAATTTAGATTTTGCTAATTTCTGCTTTTCATAATTCAACTCAGGTGTCATATCTTTACTGCGGCCCCTTCTTCTGGATGTCGTCCCTTCAGTCCAACAGACCGCGGCGCTGGCTCTTGGGAGACTGGCCAATTACAATGAAGACCTAGCAGAAGCCATTGTGAAGGACAACATCCTTCCACAGCTTGTTTATTCGATGACAGAGCAGAATGTAAGAATTTTGGTTTCTTTTTGTTTTTTTTGTTTGTTTGTTTGTTTGTTTGTTTTCAGAGGCAGAGGCAGAGGCAGAGAGCGCTCTCCTCTGCTGGTTTGTGCCCTAAATAGCTACAAGGGTCAGAGTTGAGCCAGGCCAAAGCCAGGAAATGGGAACTTAATCCAGATCTCTCACATGGGTGGCAGGAACCCAATTACCTGAGCAGCCAGCACTGCCTCCCAGAGTTTGCATTAACAGGAAGCTGGAGTCAGGAGCTAAAGCTGGTAGTTGAACGTAGGCACTCTGATATGGGATGAAGGTGATTCAACTGGTGTGTTAACTGCTAGGCCAAATACCTGTCCCAGAATGTAACAATTTTTAAAATGTATGTTTTCTATTTTCGATTTTAAAAAAAATTCAGTAGTGTAGGCACAGCTGCAAGCTTGTAGGTGTTAGAATTATTAGGATGTTAATACAACCTTAAATTGCATGATATCTTGGTGGTATTTTGCTTTTGGGCTGACATGTAGCTTTATCTCCATTGTTGTCCACATAAGAATAAAGCAGATTTAAAACTTTTTAGGAGGTTATACAGAACGTGGTATTTCTGTATGTGAGAGTTTTAGACAAAGCTGTAGGGTCTGTCTTAGGGAGGTATGTTGGGCCCTACACAAAGAAATGGTCGTTTTCGGGACTCCTTGTGTGCAGGTGAAATCTGGTTAGGGGCAACAGCAAAAGAGGCCTTGGAGCAGGGAGCAGAGAAGCAACCTAAAGGAGAGAAAGAATGTGATAATGGAAGGCGTGATGAAGCATTTTTTACCAAGTATACAAGCACGCCCGCTCTTATAAGCACTGCCTAAAGGTGCTCAGATTTTTCCCCCCACTCTCTGGCACCGCTCTGTATTTCTGTACAGAACCGCCTCCTTGGTTTCCATGATCATTAAGGACCTCCTGTAAGGCAGGTCATGGCTTGTGCATTCTATTCTGCTAGTTTATCATAACCTAGAACTATATCTTTCTTGACATAGCTTTGAGATTAAATCCCTGTTTGGGTATTAAAAAGACAACTGAAAAACTCGAGAAGGATTTGAACACACATTTCTCCAAAAGAATATATACAAAAGACCGATAAGCATATGAAAGATAATCAACAGCATCATTCATTAGGAAATGTACATCAAAAGGTAGTGAGATATCATTTCTTCACACTTATCAGGATGACTATAATTAAAAAAAAAAAAACACACTTTAGCGGCTAATCCTCCGCCTGTGGTGCTGGCACACCGGGTTCTAGTCCCGGTCGGGGCGCCGGATTCTGTCCCGCTTGCCCCTCTTCCAGGCCAGCTCTCTGCTGTGGCCAGGGAGTGCAGTGGAGGATGGCCCAAGTGCTTGGGCCCTGCACCCCATGGGAGACCAGGAGAAGCACCTGGCTCCTGGCTTTGGATCAGCGCGATGCGCCAGCTGTAGTGTGCCGGCCACGGTGGCCATTGGAGGGTGACCTTTCTCTCTGTCTCTCTCTCTCACTGTCCACTCTGCCTGTCAAAAAAAAAAAAAAAAAAAAAAAAAAAAAGAAAG
Source organism: Oryctolagus cuniculus (assembly GCF_964237555.1). Taxonomy (NCBI): domain Eukaryota; kingdom Metazoa; phylum Chordata; class Mammalia; order Lagomorpha; family Leporidae; genus Oryctolagus; species Oryctolagus cuniculus. The sequence continues at coordinate 48,616,518 of NC_091444.1, forward strand.
AAAAAAAGGAAAAAATAGCAAACAAGTGTTGGTGAGGATATGGGGGATGTGGGGAAACTAGAACCCTCATCCACTGCTGATAGGAATGTGGAATGGGATAGGTTCTGTAAGAAGCAACTAGGCAGGTCCACAGCCCTTAAATGTTGTTATCAGACTCAGCAGTTCCTCTCCTAATTATGTATCCAAAAGAATTAAAAATAGGTGCTCAAATAAAATGTGTAGACGTTCATAGCCACGTTATTCACAATAACCCAAAGGCAGAAGCAACCCAAGCCCAACAGGTGAATGGGTGAGTGAAATGTTTATCCAGAAATCAAACAGAATAAAGTGCTATTAAATACTACACAGATGAGCCCTAAAAATGCTGTGCCAAATGAGAGAGGCCGGACCCACAGGGCCACAGACTGAAAGGCTCCATTTATGTGAAATACCCAGAATATGCAAATCCAGAGAGGTGAAGCAGACTAATGCTTGCCTGGGGCCAGGCAGGAAGGGAAAGGGGAGTGACTTGACTCACCAGGGGTAGCTTGTTGGAGCAGTGGCAACATCGTGGAACTAGGGATGACTACAATGTGGTGAATGTACCACATTTCGTGGAATTTAAAATTGTTAGAAGGATAATTAGGGTTGTGTGTATTTTACCAGAATAAAAAAAGATAAACATAAACATAAAATAAACATAAAAATAAATCCTAATTGTTTGGAAATTTGCCTTGGTTTTATGGATTGGAGGATCATCTGCTAATACTTGTTATGGCTCTACAAGGAGTCACAGAAATTTTTATTTTTCTTGTGGATACTCCATCTGTTGTTGGACTTTCTTCCTCCTAGGCTCTGAGCTGTTGCCTTTCAGAGCAGGATCTGTGTTTTGGTATCCCTTGTAGAAGGGTCTTAGAAGTCTTCTAAGTGGGAATGTGTGTCCACAAGTTGTAAAGGGACCAAAACAAAGTGTCTGAGGGCAGAAAGGTGAAGTGGCATGAGAATGTAAACATTATTTACATCCACCCATTAGCCTTAAGTCATTTCTCCTAGGGTACTCACTCAATCTCTTTACTCTGTACCAAGTCCTGTGGTTTTGCTTTTTTTAAAAAAGGCGATTATTTTTGTGAGAAGTAGGAGAAAAGAGGGTTAGGATTTGGGGGAAAGTGATATGGAGGATGAGAGAAAATGAGATAAGCAAGTGTGAATTAAAGGTGCTGAAGCTAGGAGTGACTACTGATATCCATAACTTGTTGTCTCTCGGTTTGATGATTCTGCAATATGAAAAGTAGCATGAACTTAAGGTAATGACAAGAAATGTGGCACCATGACTTTTCTGTCTATGGAAAGCTACTTTGAAACTCTACTTGGATTTTTATGATAAGTTAGTGGAAATTTGGTTATTGACATAATTTAAGAAACAAAAATATAAGAATACTAACAGCATGTTTCCTATGTTATCAACATATATTAAATTTTTGGAGGTGTTAAGGTATACTTGATGAATTTTTTCTCTCCTGTAACTTTTATGTATCAACATTTTGACCTAAGCAAGTAAAATGCTTTCAGAATAGGTATAGTTCCTTAGTCACTTTCAAGTAATTAGTGTAAAGAGATAAAAACTCAGAATGTAAAATAGGGAATTCACTGGGTGTTAGTGTTAAAAGGAAATGTTAGGAGGACATCACTAACCAATAAGACAAGTGAATGTTGTAGCCAAATAATTCCTACGCATTTAATTTTTTTAGCATGTTTCAGTTTCATTTTCTCCTTCCTTAATTAGAAAAAAATGTACATATAGAAAATTATTATAAATATGAAGACATTTAAAATGCACACAATAATAAGCAATTTGCTTTTACCTTTTTATTTTTAAAAAAGATTCATTTATTTTATTTGAAAGGCAGAGTTACAGAGAGGCAGAGGCAGAGGCAGAGGCAGATGGCTGCAATAGCCAGAGCTACACCGATCCGAAGCCAGGAGCCAGGAACCAGGAACTTCTTCCGGGTCTCCTACATGGGTGCAGGGGGCCAAGGACTTGCCATTTTCTACTGCTTTCCCAGGTCATAGCAGAGAGCTGGTTCAGAAGAGGAGCAGCCGAGACTTGAACCAGCGGCCATATGGGATACTGGCACTACAGGCGACTTTAACCATTATGCCACAGCGCTGGCCTCTGCTTTTACCTTTTTTAAAAAAAGTATTTCTAGAGGGGATTAAATAACTTACATCCCTCTGTTTGAGTAGTTTATTTTCCAGGAAAAGTTTTTAAATGTATCAGGAATGCTTTGACTGTATGTTCATTTGATAATTGGTAGGTGCATCTCAAGACATGGTTGTTACTTGAGGATAATTTGGGACACCAGAAGGATTAGTTGAGGTCATGAGAGGCCTGTGGTGCTCAGAAGCTGAGGGCAAGTAAGGAAAGTGAAGGGGTTGGTTGGCCCTGAGGTCAGCTGCACATGTGCACCAGCTCCCAGGGGTCCCACGATACCTTTCAGTGCAACGCAGATATGCACACTCTCATTATTTTATTATGGATTTGTGAAAAAGTGTTAGTATTTTATCTTATACACTCTCCAAATACACACTTCCCAATAAAACGTTGAAACATGATCTAAAACTTCCCTGGTTTTGAGTTTAGCTACTGAACGAAAGCAGTGGGGGCCATCAAACGGTCGAAATGCCTGCACAGCATGTTTTAGGATCCTTTCCGTCTTTGTCTTCTGTATCCGAAAGCCCCTGAGCCTTATGTGTGTTGATGTCCTTGAGTTTGGTCTCTGGAATCTGGGTTACGGAAGTGTGCCATTCATCGGGGGTTTGTCTGTCTCACGCCTGCAGCGTTTCTACAAGAAAGCAGCTGCGTTTGTGTTCCGAGCAGTTAGCAAACACTCGCCCCAGCTCGCTCAAGCGGTGGTCGACTGCGGCGCGCTGGGCATTCTGGTGATATGCCTGGAAGATTTTGACCCTGGAGTCAAGGAGGCTGCAGCTTGGGCCCTTGGATATATCTCAAGACATAATGCAGGTAATGGAGCATATTTTAAAACAGGATTGTTGCCGCTCGGATTGATTGGGTACATCTGGTTTTGCCTACTAAGCCATCGATGGGCTTTTAATGATGTTTCTGTACATTAGGAGAGAGAAGTTTTGAATGATGGCCAACTTGATTGGATCATATATTTGCAGAAAACCTATGGCCTTCAGTCTTTTTCTTTAATGAGTATAAGGGAGACTGAAAGAAGGGGAGAAAAGGAGAGCAGGCGGCAGGGTGTGGGGGAGTGGAGCAGATTCTCCAGACCTCGGTTAATTGACCCAGTTGGGAAGATTACTGAAGTTTGTCAGCCCTCAAGGGCTCCTGGATGTTCACTGTCACTCGTGAGAGGGTGCTGTAGACCAGCCAGGCGTCCTGTGACATGTGTGCCTGATGTGAGGAGGAATAGGAGGAGTACCTTCCTCCTCCTAAGAACTGACAGCTGGGGCATGTGGTCATAAAAACCACACAGGGAACAGAATCACCCCCACCACTTTGTAGAAGCTGCTTACGAACAGACAGCCTAAGACGAAAAAACACATGTAAAAATGATCAGCTTTGCCAACGATCACCAAACAGCATGTTAGATCATCAGTGAAAATGTATTTCCCACTTATATTATTTGGAGGTGGGAAGAGTAAGGCAGAACTACAGCCACGTGGCAGAGAGCACAGTGGCATCAGACGATCTGAGGTAGAGTCCTGGCACTAACACTTGGTTGCTGTGTGACCTTGAGCACAGCTTTTAAACTTTCAGAGCTGTAGCCTCTTCATCCACCAACCAAGACTCTTAGTTATCCTGAGAATGATGAGCTCATGCATGTAAAGTGCTGAGACCATACACGCGATCACACATGTCAGGTGCTTGGATATGATAATTAAGGTATTCACATGGACAGGAGAGGTTGTAGAGGCCCTTGTGACAGTGGTGCCCATTGATGTAGGAGCTACAAATTGTGGAAACTTGTGGGAACCAGTTTGACAAAAGGAATGCCAGTCATGAAAGTGTCCATGCTTACTCTCAAAATTTCCTGTTCTGGAAATTCATCCTAAGGAAAGAATCCCACAGCACGTAAAAGCTGTATTCATGCAAATGTTATTGTAGCCTTATTTGTAGTGTCAAAACACTTCAAATATTTGACAGAAATTCAATGGTTAAACTTTGATAGTCTTCTATTGGAATATCATGCAAAAAATTAAAAGGCAATTATGAACCCTACATGGTAACATGGAAAATTGGTTATAATATTAAAAACAGACTAAATTGCATGAGTATATTACTATTATAATAATGTGAAGATAAGTTTTTATGTAGGCATAAATTACAAGGCAGATGTGTTATTACATGGGGTAAATTAAGAATGTGTTTTTTCTTTGTTCCCCAGAATTTACAGTGTGTGTGTCTGTACTAAATATTCACCACTGTGTGTTGAGTAGTTACTGTGTGCCCCATTGTTTCATTTTGGTTGCTACCCTTGGGTGGGTGTGACTCTCATTTTTAAATAGAGGAAGAAACTGGACGTGGAGAGGTTCCTGCAGTTACATTAATGGTGGGATGAGAACTGGAGGCTGTATTTGTCTCCAAAACCTGTGTTAGCTACCACACCATAGGGCCTCACAGAATACTTCCTGAAAGAGTACTGAAGAAAGACTTAAAAACAGAAACAGGAAAGAGCTCTCCCACAGTTATGTTTTTGGTTCTTAAACTGGTGACATTATTAGAGACAAAATAACAAAAAAGCATAGAAGTAACTTGAGGGAAAAAAAAAAACTATTATCATGGCTTAGAATGATTCAGGAGTAACACAATATCAATTAATTAATATATTAATTCCTTAATGTCTAAATTTTGGTTTCCCAAGTAGCATCACCTTAAGGCTATTGCTTAATATGTGTTGACTGAGTAAACTAAGGCGGTGTCTTCAGCCAGAAGCTGGGCCCGTGGGAAGCTGCAGGAGGATATTTAGTAAGGTTTTTTTTGTGTGTCACCAGGACCTGTTAGGGACTGTAGCATGAACATTTCACAGAATGGCTGCCAGGAGCTCTGAGGGCCACCTGTACAGGTGCACTCCCTCGCAGGTGCCCACAGACAGCCTTTCTGCACTTTCCTTTGCTGAGGCCGGGTCGAGATGATTAGTGCTCATAAACAGGATCTGTCATAGGGATCCCGTTCCAATTTCTTATTATAAACTAGGTCCCACATGGGATTCCCACTGTAATTTCCATATTTCACAGTAGTTAGGGATCTGGGACCCAGAAGCTCCCTGAAGAGATTACTGCATCGATTTCTCCAAAGAAAAGGGAATTGTTGTCTAGGAAGCAGTAGATAGAGTCATTGTTCACATCTGTAACAGAGAAAATGGAGGAATTGCCTCCAAATAACCTGATTTCTTTCTCAATCATTTCCTAAAAGGGGAATATATTGAGGTTAATGAGAGGATATTCATTCAATGTTTTCTTCTTAGACATAAAATATTTGATCGGACAGTTTGAGAAATATAAATCTTAAATAGAGATGCAGAAGAAATAAAGTGTACTTTTACAGGCATTAGAAGGAAGAACTTTCCTGTATAGGAAACAAAAATAAAATAAGCATATAATAGAAGACAAGAGAAGCCAGTGAGAACTATCTGACTTTGGCTTATTTGAATAATAAAATTTATAAAAGTTGCTTCTGGGTATAGATCTTAAAGCATTCTACAGGTAACCAAAGGGCACTGGGCACCAACAACCAGAGATTGTGGAGTTTTTCTTTCCCCCCCTGGCACTCTGTACAAATCCTGGTGTTAATCTGATGATTGAACTGCCAGTTATTCAATGCATAGGCTGGTGTTGACCTCCTCTATGTGTTCTGCTACTCAGTGACAGCTGAGCTGGACTCCATCTCCGACTGACTGCGGTCTTTCTTCCTTCCCAGGGCTCTTTCCTGCTCTGCGGAGTTGTTCTATTAACATGTCTGTTCACTTCTTCAGTGTCAGGTCTCTCACTGCTTCTTGGGGATGGTCTTGCCTTTGGAGCTAAAAGGATGCCCTGGAGGCCTGTGCTGGGTAGAAGTGGGAGGGATAGTAGGATTCTGCAGCCTCCAGGCTCCTCTCTCTCGGCTCCTTCCAGGCAGGGTCTCCCGGGCCCTGTGAGTGCCAGCAGCCCAGCAGCGGCAGACAGCGCTGTGGACGGGCACTTGCAGTGACCTCCACATCCTGCTGCCTGACCATCCACCTGCCTGCTTCTCCGTATTGGGCTCACAGACAAGTTTTAAGCATTTGTTTTGGGGACTTCCCAACTTTTACAAATGCTGTCTCTCGGTGGTCAATCAAGCATGCAGAAGAGGAATACATTTGGTAAGGTATCCTACAACTTTTAACCCGCTGTTACAATTGTCATGTGTTGGATGACCAAATCCAAGGGAAGAGCTTCAAGGGTTTATTCTGGTCCCACATCTCTCCAGAGAGGAGCTGCCTGGAAACTACTCACAGCTTGTCAGTCTTCTTACAGTATGAGAAAGAAACGTGTACAAGATCTCATCATTCTTCTTTTGAAGCTCCAGGTCATATCGGGAAGTCTTGCCAGATACCTCTGTTTTTAATCCCTGATGGCTGGTTTCCACATGTGTGACTGCTCTTTCTCTTGTAGACCTGATTTATGTCCAGCTCAGTAGCAGTTAGGAAGGAGATGAGCTAATTTCAGCCAGACATGAGCAGTGCTCACAGAGACTGGCCCACGTGGGCACCACAGAAACACTTAGTAGATTATATCCTGTTTACTAAATCAATAATGCAAGGAAGGAATCAAGACCAAGCTGACCAACTGGGTTGTTTCCTATTTTATAGACAATGATAAAATGATAAAAGGCCAAAGAGCCTTTAAAATTCAGAATTTTTGAAAATATCCCTCTCATGCCACCCAAGTGCAGGTATCAGTAGCCTGAATAGTGTAGAATAGGCTTAGTTAGGAAGAGATAATTTTTTTTCAGCCATACTGAAAACAGTGGTGAAGACACTAAAAGTCTGCTCTCTGGGCATGGGTGTCAGGCACAGAAACGAAACTGCTGCTTGGGATGTCCACATCTCATATTAGAGTACTGGAGTTCAGTCCTAGCTCTACTCTAGATTCCAGCAGCCTGTCAGTTCTGCACCTTGGGAGGCAGAAGGTGATGGCTCAAGTAGTTGGGTCCCTGCCACCCTTGTGAAGAGACCTGGATTGAGCTCCCAGCTCCTGGCATCACGGTGCAATGGATTAAGCCATCACTTAAGATGCCTGCATCCATATCAGAATACCTAGGATCAAGATCAACCTCCAAAGGTTGATCCAGCTCTCTGTTAATACACCTGGGAGTACTGCTGGTGGCCCAAGTGCTTGGTTGGGTTCCTGCCACCTATATGGAAGTCCTGGATGGAGTTCCTGGCTCCTGACTTCAGCTTGGGCCAACTTTGGCTGTTGTGGGAATCTGGGGAATGAACCAGCAGATGGAAGACCTCTCTGTCTCTGACTGTCTCTGTCTGTCTCTCTCTGCTTTTCAAATAAATTTTAAAAAGTTAGCATTTTAAGCTGGCTCCACGGCTCACTTGGCTAATCCTCCACCTGTGGCGCCAGCACACCGGGTTCTAGTCCTGGTCGGGGCGCCGGATTCTGTCCTGGTTGCTCCTCTTCCAGTCCAGCTCTCTGCTGTGGCCCAGGAGTGCAGTGGAGGATGGCCCAAGTCCTTGGGCTCTGCACCCGCGTGGGAGACCAGGAGGAAGCACCTGGCTTCTGGCTTCAGATCAGCTCGGTCTGCAGGCACCACAGCGCCACGCCTGCATCGGCCTCAGGGGAGGTGAACCAATGGAAAAGGAAGACCTTTCTCTATGTCTCTCTCTCACTGTCCACTCTGCCTGTCAAAAAATAAAAAAATAAATAAAAAAGCATTTTAATTATAACTGTTTTATGCTTTACTCAGTTATCTAATTTATTGGTCATTTTCTTTTTTTTTTTTTTTTTTTTTTTTTTTGACAGGCAGAGTGGACAGTGAGAGAGAGAGACAGAGAGAAAGGTCTTCCTTTGCCGCTGGTTCACCCTCCAATGGCCGCCGCTGCAGCCGGCGCACCGCGCTGATCCTGGCAGGAGCCAGGAGCCAGGTGCTTTTCCTGGTCTCCCATGGGGTGCAGGGCCCAAGCACCTGGGCCATCCTCCACTGCACTCCCTGGCCATAGCAGAGAGCTGGCCTGGAAGAGGGGCAACCGGGACAGAATCCGGCGCCCCAACCGGGACTAGAACCCGGTGTGCCGGCGCCGCAAGGTGGAGGATTAGCCTATTGAGCCACGGCGCCGGCTGGTCATTTTCTTTTTAAAAATATTTATTTATTTATTTGAAGTCAGTTACACAGAGAGATAAGGAAAGACAGAGAGAGAGAGAGAGTGAGAGAGGTGTTCCAGCCTCTGGTTCACTTCCCAGTTGGCCACAATGGCCGGAGCTGCACTGATCTGAAGCCAGGAGCCAGGAGCTTCCTCTGGGTCTCCCACATGGGTGCAGGACTTGGGCCATCTTCTGCTGCTATCCCAGGCCATAGCAGAGAGCTGGATTGGAAGAGGAGCAGACAGGACTCGAACCGGTGCCCATATGGGATGCTGGCACTGCAGGCAGTGGCTTTAACCACTACACCACAGCGCCGGCCCCTTGGTCATTTTCAGATTTCAGTTTGTGTGCTAGTTAAAATACATTGTGATTCTTCTGTGTTTTTATTTCCTGCAGTTTTTTTAGTTAGGAACTCTTGGTTAATGAAATCATTTTTTTTTTTTTTTTTAGAATTTTGGATATGGAATAACAGGGAGTAATCAAATAACTTGATTTCTTAGTCATTCAGGCCTATAGCTTCTTATATGAAGCTCACAATCAATATCATCATAGTAATCATCAAAAAGAATGTGAGGATGGGGGTGTTGTGCTTGGGATGCGCCCATCCCATATAGGAGTGTTCTGGATTGAGTCCTGTCTCTACTTCTGCTTCTAAGCCAGCTTCCTGCTAATATGCCTGGGAGGCAGTAGATGATGGCTTGAGTACTGAGTCCCTGCTGCCTACCTGGGAGACCTGGATGGAGTTTTTGGCGTCTGGCCTCAGCCTAGCCCAGCCTTGACTGTTGCAGACATTTGGGAATGAATCAGACTGGATGGACTATGTCTTTGTCTTTATATCACTCTGCTTTTCAAGTAAATAAAAATGTATTGGTAAGCATCTAAAAGAAAGCATTTGAGGCACTTGTGTGTATTACCATTTCTGTTTTTTTTTAACAATATAAATTGGCTAAGATCTCACCTCTATGCCTTTTGACATGAGTTAAAAGAATTGATACAGATAAGCATAAATGATCATCCAGACATCTAGGCAAACATTGGACAGGAATGTGTATAATGCATTAGATGACCGTACAATGTACTAAGTGAGAGATGAATCATGAGGTACATTATCTTCTCTCATCCTCTGGTTCACTCCCCAAATGACTTTAATAGCCAGGGCTGAGCCAGGCCAAAACCAGGAGTCAGAAACTCCATCCAGGTCTCTTGCATAGGTGGCAAGGGATCAAGTACATGGGCCATCATCTGCTGCCTCCCCAGCATATTATCAGGAAGTGGATTGGAAGTAGAGGTAGGACATGATCCAGGTACTCTGATATGGGGAGCAGGCATCCTAAGGGGGGCAGCTTAACCCTCTGTGCCACAATGCCTGCCCCGTTTTCTTTCTTCTTAAGGACTTTATGAAATCCAGTACTCAGTAAACAGACCCTGGGGCAGAAATACAGGGGGAGGTGACATGTGCAGTTATAAGAGGAAGGAAAGTTGTCTGCTCCATAGAATAAATACCTCCTCTATCTAAAAGTACCTAAAATTCTTTTTGTCTAAGGCTTCATTTCTATTCCAATACCTATGGGAGAGATGGCACCTAATGTGTGCTGGGTGGCTGAAGGAAGCTTCAGGAGAAGGAAATACCAGCAGTGTGGAAATAAACCAGGTTTAAATAATGCCTTCTTGAACTTGGTTTATTTCCCAGTCATTTGTATGTCAGTCTACCTAGTACCTTTAAGATATTGAAGAAAAAAACACTTTTATTTACACTTGAGTTTCTAGAGGCACATTAGGCATAATGTACTTGATTGAGATTTGAAAATATTCCAACTGAGTATTCACAGACATCTGCAAGAGCATTATTAAAAGCTCAGGACTAGGGCCGACACTGTGGTGCAGTGGGTTAAAGCCTGGCCTGCAGTGCCGGCATCTCACATGGGCACTGGTTTGAGTCCTGGCTGCTCTACTTCCGATCCAGCTCCCTGCTAATGTGCTGGGAAAGCAGCAGAGGATGGCCCAAGTGCTTGGGCCCCTGCACCCATGTGGGAGGCCTGGAAGAAGCTGCTGGCTTCTGGCTTCGGATCAGCTCAGTTCTGACTATTGTAGCCGTTTGGGAAGTAAACCAGTGAATGGAATACCTTTCTCTGTCTCTACTTCTCTACTTTTTCTTTCAGATAAATAAATCTTTTTTTATCTTTTTAAAAACACAGGACTTTGTTAGCATAAGAATTTTACTTTGAAATAGGACATGCTCATCAATTTATCTTACTATTGGTTTTAAAATCCATACTCTACTAGCAAATAAGAACTATGTTGTTATTTTTTGTTAGCTGATTGATTTTGCAGTTAAGTTTTTGAGACCTACTTTGTTCTTCTCTATCATTCTGTATGAATGAACTAGCTTACTCTAAATGTGTAGAACAATCATCAAAGCATTGTATTCAAAATAGGACCTGTTGGGCGCCGGCACCATGATGTAGTGGGTGAAGCCGCTACCTGCAGTGCTGGCGTCCCATATGGGCTCCGGTTTGAATCCTGGCTGCTCCACTTATGATCCAGCTCTCTGCTTTGGGCCTCTGCATCAGACTGGAAGAAGCTCCTGACTCCGGCTTCGGATCAGCTCAGCTCTTGCTGTTGTGGCCATTTGGGTAATGAACCAGCAGATGGAAAACCTGTCTCTCACTGCCTTTGCCTCTCTGTTACTCTACATTTCAAATAAATAAATCTTAAAAAAAAAAGTTCCTGGCCGATGCCGTGGCTAATCCTCCACCTGCAGAGCCAGCACCCCGGGTTCTAGTCCTGGTTGGGGCGTTGGGTACTAGTCCCGGTTGCTCCTCTTCCAGTCCAACTCTCTGTTATGGCCCGGGAGGGTAGTGGAGGATGGCCCAAGTGCTTTGGTCCCTGCACCTACATGGGAGACTGGGAGGAAGTACCCAGCTCCTGGCTTCGGATCGGCGCAGCGCTGGCCATAGCAGCCATTAGGGGAGTGAATCAATGGAAGGAAGACCTTTCTCTCTGTCTTTCTCACTGTCTTTAACTCATAACTCTCTGTCTCTCTCTCTCTCACTGTCTAACTCTGCCTGGCCAAAAAAAAAAAAAAAAAAAAAGATTCCCTATTGAAAAAAAAGCACCTGTGACTTGGAAAGATCATTAACCATTTAAGAGTAATGTAACCATTTGTGTCCTAATGCTACAACTAACCATAAAGCATTTCTCTGTATCTCCTTAGATTTCACAGTACAGTTTAATCAGCATGGCAGCCACTAGTCTTATGTGACTGTTGTATACTTGAACTGTGGCTAGTGCATTTGAGCAACTAAATTTTAAATCTTACTTTTAGTTAATTCACATTTAAAAATTGATACTCAATGTAGTTACTAGAAAGTTTTAGATATGATTGAGAAAACTTGGGTATGTGGATCTACTTTTCCAACTGTAAACCTTGTGAAATCTAAATATAAATTGAGCACTTATGAGAACTAAGCAGCTGAATTGAATTTCAAGTATAAAATACACACTGGATTCCAAGGGTTGGTATGATAAAAATAATGTAAAATATCTCAGTACAGTTTAAAAATATTTATTGCATGCTGAAATTATGTTTCAGATGGATTGAATTAAGATATATTCAAATGTATTTCACCCATTTCTTTTTACTTTTTAAATGTGGTTACTTTCAAATATTAAATTATATTATGTGACTCACATTTCTTTGGGTAACACTAACTTAGAATTACTCTACCTATGCTTTGTGGATATTTGTTAGGAGGCAATGTGGTAGTTATGCTGTGGCCTCAAAAAGTCATACATAATATTTGTATTTATCAATTACTGTAACTCTAGTGTGCAGTAAGTTAAAAATACCATTTGGGGATAAGTAAATGTTGCTTCAACTTATAGCAATTACTTACTTGATATAAGAGCTACATGGAAAATATGTGGCTAAACTGTCAGTCTCATCTGATGTGTTTGTTTATAAGAATCCACACTTTGGAAAACAGTTTTCCAGTATATGTTAGGTTGACTTGTATGAAATCACCTGTATTTAACTTCTTAAAGGTTTATTTATTTATTTGAAAGGCAGAATGACAGAGAAAAGAGGGAGAGAGAGAGAAGAGAGAGAGAGAATCTTCTACTCTTGGTTCATTCTCCGTCATCCCACAACAGCCAGTTCTAGGTCAAGCTGAAGTCAAGAGCTAGGAACTCCATCCAGACCTCCCCGTGTAGGGCGGCAGGAACCCAAACACCTGGGGCACCACCTGATGCCTCCCAGGAACATTAAGAGGAAGCTGAATTGGAAACTCATTGTAGCTGGACTTGAACCAGGACCTGCTACACCACAACACCTGTCCCTATTTGATTGTTTTTAATCAAAAAAAAAAAAAAAAGGCTTAGTTAAAAAAAGTCAAGAACCTCAACAAACACCAACACCCTCTCCCCCAATAATTTCACTTCTGGTTGTGTAACTTAAGTCTCAGGTGTGCACACAAACACACGCGCTCGTGTGTGTGTGGGACCTGTACTTCCCAGCCTCCAAGGTCCTGTGCCCTCATCTTGACATCTTTGTGTAGTCTCTCCCAGTGTCCTAGGATTAGCCTGTGTGAGCAGCAGACGTCCTGCTATGTCGCTACTGAGAACAGCTATAGACATTCAGAGCTTCTGTCCATGACATACTCAGGTCACTTGCTCTGGGTCCAGTGCCATGTCGTGAGGACCCTACAGAAATGGGGTAGCTAGCTAGACATCGAGGCCTCTCGACAACTGACTGCCGCCACAACTTGCACCAGATTCTGAGCCCAAACCACGAAGCTGAGCTATACCTGGGTTCCTGACCCACAGAAACTGAGATAATACGTGATGTTGTTGTAAGCTGCTATGGTTTGGGTCATTTCTTACATAACAAGAGGTAACTAACCTGTCATATGAATGCAAAAGAGGTTTTTTATGCTATAACGCTTTATAGCAAGCAACCAAACCCAACCAACACAACACTGATTAAACGTCATGAAGGGGGCGCTTGTGTGAGTTACGGCATACTGGCATACGGCATACCGTGGAGTATTAATCAGTAGTTAGAAATGCTGGGTTAGGGCCGACGCTGCGGGTCACTAGGCTAATCCTCTGCCTGCGGCGCTGGTACCCCGGGTTTTGGTCCCAGTTGCGGCACCAGATTCTGTCCCGGTTGCCCCTCTTCCAGGCCAGCTCTCTGCTGTGGCCCGGGAGGGCAGTGGAGGATGGCCCAAGTCCTTGGGCCCTGCACCAGCGTGGAAGACCAGGAAGAGACACCCTGGCTTCGGATGGGCGCAGTGCTGGCCGTGGCGGCCATTTAGGAGGTGAACCAACAGAAGGAAGACCTTTCTGTCTCTCTCTCTGTCTGCCTGTCAAAAAAAAAAAAAAAAAAAAAAATGCTGGGTTAGTTCCATCCTCAGGAATGAAAGTAGACAGCCAAAGCCCATAATGGCTTCAGGGAACCCCCTGGGGGAAGTCAGACTAGGAACAGCTGGTCAGCGGCCACTTTTGGAAAAAAACACCATGCAAACCTTTGGATTCCCCCAGTATTTTGTTTCTCTTTCCTGTTTCCTCTCTCCTTTGCCTTGTAGAGAATTCCATAGCTTTTTACTGTCCAACCTTCTCCATCAGACTGAGCTCTGGAAGGCAGTGACTTCTTAGTCCTCGACTGAAGCAGATTTAACAGCAGTGACGCTTCAATAACAAAATACACGTTTTCCATGTCAAGTTTTTTTTTCAAGTGGAATGCAAAACTGTAGGTAGAGTGAAACCACAATTATTGTTGTAATGCTATATAGAGTAGCAAAAAGAGAAAAAGAAAAAAAAAACTTCTAGATACAAAAAGTCTATTTTGTAAAGATCTGATTGCAGTGAATTTATTACTTCATTCTTTGCCAGGACACTCTGGATCCTCTATGTAGCTTTGCCTTACTTTATTCAGCTGAGTCTCCGCTGCTGAAAGTCTAATATTACACTGGGGTGGGGGTTAAAATTCCTCTAAATTTTCCCCTACCTATTGTGTTCCAAGGCCCTACCCAAGTCAGTATTTCCTCCCAGTTTCTCTTCCTCTGACTTTTCCTTATCACGTTTTGAAGCTGCTTTTTGTTTTTATTTCTTAAAGATTTATTTATTTGAAAGGCAGAGCAACAGAGAAGGAGAGAGAGAGAGAGAGAGAGAGAGAGAGAGAGAGATCCTCCATGTGCTGGTTTATTCCCCAAATGGCCGCAGCAGCCAGGGCTGAGCCAGGCCAGAGCTGGGAGCCAGGAACTCCAACCGGCTCCCCCACTTGGGCTATAATCCATTGCTTCCCTAGGCAAATTAGCGGGAAACCGGATCAGAAGCAGAGCAGCCAGGACTCGAATGGGATGGTGGTATCACAAGCAGCGGCTTAATCTGCTGCACCACAAAGCAGGGCCCTGCTCTCCCTACTTGAGCTCCAAAAGAGCTCTCTTTCTATCCCAGCTGACTGTAATTTTTCACTAAAGCCCCATTAACTCCAGATCAATGGCTTGTTTGAGTCACTTGACTTTAAAGGAGCCTGAATTATTTAGTCTGCAAAGCAAATGTGTGTATATATGTTAACCTTTAAACTCTCACCAGGCCTGCCTGTCAGGGGTAAGCCAATGGCTCTGAAGACTGCAGAGGGAAGTGGGGTGGATGTGATGAGAGTAGGAAAAATGACATGTGAGTTGGTGGGGGGGATATAAAAATCACAGGTAGGCCTTTGTCATATGATATGCAAATTCCTTCTCCATGCTTTCCTCACTTCCACCTGTCTTAGGAGATGTCAACCTCAGCTCAGAGTTAAAGCCAAGGGGCCCAAGTTGTCACCTGTGGGGGGATGGCACCTCTCTTGGCTGTGTAGGTGCAGAACATAGGTTTTGTGGGAGCCAGCCTCTGGGAGGACCCCCAGGGTGCTGCCTTCTGCTGCTCAAATCCTTGTGGATTCCTCCCCCACAGGGCACTGATGAAATAGAGCAGGAGTGAGGGGTGCCACTCCCCGCAGCTTCTGCCTTGGGTCTTCTCTTTTGGCTCACTCACTCTAGGGAGGGTCTCATGGCGAGGAGCAAGGATGCTGCCAACACTCCCTGCCGCAGCTGCAGCCCCAGCCAACACCTTGATGGTAGCCAGGTGAGACGTGCTGAACCTGAACCCCTCCTCCCTTCCTGGCTAAGCCCCTCCTAGATGATGCCTGAGCTATAGGAGCTGAGAGATAGCACATGTTTGCTGTTCTAAGTTGCCGAGTTTGGTTTAGACACCTGAACCAGCTGTAAACTGGGTTAGACCAGAAATGAAACACATTTCTTTTACTTTGGAAGTGCTGTTACCAAAATCCTATTTGGAGGATGGTCAGTAAACAACCAGCTTTGGCGTTGGCTGCACCGCATTGCCTTTTGTTTTAATTTCACCCATGCAAAACCTGGTTGAATAGGACAGCTGATTATTATGAACATAAGATTAATATCATAAGTGGTAGACACATTTTAAATGTATATTTTTAGCCCACTTGATTTCAAAAAGGGTTTGAAGTATTACAGCTGTATATTTTTAGGGCTAGATGCAAAAACCAGCCCACTAAAATTTTATAAAAATTTGTTTATTTGACAGGGAGAGAGAGAGAGAAAGAGAAAAAGAGAGAAAGAGAGAGAGACTCCATTAACTTGTTCACTTCCCAAATGCCAACAGGCAGAGGCTGAAGCTGAGAGCCAGGAACTCAATGCAGGTTTCCCAGGTGGGTGGCAAGAACCCAATTACTTGAGCCACCACCTCCTGCCCACCAGGGTCTGTGTTAGCAGGAAGCTGGAGTCCAGAAACCCAGGCATTTCAGTATGGGATGTGGACATCTTAACCTCTAGGCTAAACCTCTGCCCCTATTTTATAATGGAATAAGTAAAATAGAACTTCTATAGATCTTAGACCTAAAAGCAGTGTTTGAAAATTAAAAAGCAATAAAACTGAACAAAATAAGAGTTCTAGAAGAATTTTGAACTAGTGTGCTAGGTTCATATTTTTTTCTTTGGGTCCCCTTTTTGCTTTTAGAGAACATTTTCAAGTCCTATTTATGAGTTCTCACAATCATTTAATTCTGTGCAAAGTCTTCTCTCCATGCTGAGATTAACTTTTTTTTTTTTTTTTTTTTTTTTTTTTTTTTGCAGGCCAGTTTTTAGGGTTTAGTCAATTTTCTTGGAATTCTGGTCTGAATTTCTTACATAACCTCTGTAGTGGTTCTCCCTTTATGACTTCAGGAAGCAACTGTGGAAAGAACATCAGCTTTTTGTGTCCAGAGAGCTCCCCGCAGGTTGTTCCAGAAGGTGCATGAGTTAAGCCTGAGGTTGTAAATGGTGATTTGGGCTGGGCTGGCCCACAAACCCATGTGTTTCCGTTGGCCCCAACTGTGTTGTCTCACACAGTGTTCTTTAAAAAAAAATAGCCGACACCTAAAACCCAGGCAACTTTGCACTGCAAAACCGCTCTGACAAGGGGTAGCCTGTATCCTGCCTTGGCCACCTCGGGCTGAGGCTCAGGGACTGCTGCCCCTTGCACATGAGGCTGAGATTTTCTCCACATCCCCACCACTCCCATTCTCTGTCTTTCTAACCTCCTCTGGCTTGGCTTCTTTCAATACCCTGCCTGGGCTCTGTGGGCATTTGAGTTTCCCACTGGCAATCTGAACAGATAGTTTTCACTATGATGTAATTAGGAAGAGAGCTGAGAGCACTGTGAAAAGCAAGATCCCTTTGGCTTGATTGGCCTGGCTTTCCCTGCATCAGCCCTGCCTCGCTCTGCTATGCCTTCCCTCATCAGCTCAGAGTCAGTGCTCACCTTCTGCGCAACCAGCTTCAGGTGGTACTAATGCAAGCAATGTTGTTGATGATAAAAATTCTCCCTTTGACCTGTGTTCTTTTTGCATTTTCAATTCAAAAGTTGCACTGAGGTTTTTGTTATTCCAAACTGAAGATTTTGATCCATTTAAATAGTAATACTTCAGATACATTAGTGAGAGAGAAATGCAACTTCAGCCTTTAGTTAGTTACGATGAAATCAAACAAACCAAAAAAACCGACTTTCCCAGGCAGCCCAGGATGAAAACCTTAAGAAAATGCAACTGTGAAAGCAACAAAAACCTGCCACCACCAAATTTCATGTTACTATTATTCAAAAAGTTGTGTGCACATAAGCTTCATAGATGTTACTAGAAAGAATTATGGGAAAACTGAGAGGCCGTGAAGTGTGATGCTACTTCCCACGCCTTGTCACAGTCCCAGGGGGAGGCTGCCTCAGTTCCTTCACTCAACAATGAGCTATTCATGAGGCCGAATAGAACTTGTTATTGCTTTACTGAAAACAGCTGACCACCATATCGGTGGACTGAAAATGTAGTTGTCTACATGTATGCAACAAGTGGCCTTAATATTTGTGAATAAGGTGCTATTAGTTAATTTTATCATCTTTGAGAATTTGTAGTCTAAGAATGGTTAAAAATTAGTAACTCTTAACACTTACACAATGTCACATTTTAAGGGCATGCATTAAATCAGCATGGTAAGTGAAAAAATAATTCAACGATGTTTCTAGTATATACTATAATGGTTTAAAGAAGAATAACTGCACATTCTTAATATTTTATCTGGAGGAGACATACATTCTTTCTTTTTTTTTTTTTTAAGATTTTATTTATTTATTTGACAGGCAGAGTGGACAGTGAGAGAGAGACAGAGAGAAAGGTCTTCCTTCTGTTGGTTCACCCCCCAAATGGCTGCCATGGCCGATGCTGCACAGATCCGAAGCCAGGAGCCAGGTGCTTCTTCCTGGTCTTCTACGTGGGTGCAGGGCCCAAGCACTTGGGCTATCCTCCACTGCCCTCCCGGGCCACAGCAGAGAGCGGGACTGGATGAGGAGCAACCGGGACTAGAACCTGGTGCCCATATGGGATGCCAGCGCCACAGGCGGAGGATTAACCAAGTGAGCTACAGCGCCGGCCCCATTCTTTCATTTTTAAAATAAAAAACTCTCTGCTTTATTGAGAAATAAGCTAAAAGTTTTGTATTTGTTTTTCTTTGGTAATAGAAATGGTAGTATAGTTAGTCCCAATAGCTATATGTATGCACAGAAGAAGGTTTATCTTTAAAAAATAACTCACTGAACAAAATTTGGCAGATACAAATAGAGAAAAAAAATATCACCAGTAGTACCATCAACACAATATAAATACTGTTAGTATGTTTGTATAAAATGTAGCTTTTTTCTTTGTGTTTATTCAACATAGTTATAATCACTCTAATCTATCTTGATATCTAACAGTATAACAGTATATAATTATGTGAAATGTTGTTGCATGTTAGAAGAAGATATATTTAAAAAGAAATAATTTTGGGATCAGGCATTTGGCACAGTAGTTAAAACACCACTTGGGATGGCCCCACCATATTGCGGTACTTGGGTTTGGTCCCAGCTCTGCTTCCAATGAGGCTTCCTGCTCATGCACACCCTGTGTGGCAGCAGATGGTGGCTCAAGTATGAGCACCTGCCCCCCAAGTGGGAGATCTGGGTTGAGTTCTCAGTTCTTCACCTGGCCCAACCCTAGCTATTGTAGGCTTTTGGGGTGTGAACCAGCAGGTGTAACATCTGTCTCTGTCTTCCTGCTCTCTAAATTAATTTAAAAATCCTCCTTGCAAAAAGTTATTTTAAAAATGATAAATTTCTTTCTTTTTTTTTTTTTTACAGGCAGAGTGGACAGTGAGAGAGAGAGAGACAGAGAGAAAGGTCTTCCTTTGCCGTTGGTTCACCCTCCAATGGCCGCCACAGCCGGCGTGCTGCGGCCGGCGCACCGCGCTGATCCGATGGCAGGAGCCAGGAGCCAGGTGCTTTTCCTGGTCTCCCATGGGGTGCAGGGCCCAAGCACCTGGGCCATCCTCCACTGCACTCCCTGGCCACAGCAGAGAGCTGGCCTGGAAGAGGGGCAACCGGGACAGAATCCGGCGCCCCAACCGGGACTAGAACCCGGTGTGCCGGCGCCGCTAGGCGGAGGATTAGCCTAGTGAGCCGCGGCGCCGGCCTTTGGTCAACCTTTTTATGGGCATCAAAGTCTATACACCAAAATTTTGTTTGTTAATATTAATTCTTTGGTTACTTTTTTAATGTTTATTTTTATTTATTTGAAAGGCAGAGCAACAGAGAAGGAAAGAGGGAGAGAGAGAGAGATTTCCCTTGTATTGAGTCACCCCCAAATGCCCACATTTGTTGCAGGGACTGGGCCAGGCCAAAGCCGGGAGCTAGGAATGCTATTGGGTCTTCCACGTGGGTGACAGGGACCCAAGTACTTGGGCCATCATCTGTTGCCTCCCAGGGCGAACATCTGCAGGAAGCTGGATCAGCAACAGAGCAAGACTGGATCCTAGGAACTCCATCCCTAGAGGCAGCTTCATCTGCCCATGCCGCAACATCTGCCCCATATATCAATCTTTCACAGCATAAATATGATAACCAGTTGAGTGTATCTGTAAGCTCAATGTCAAGTGAGACTGTGGCTCACTTGGCTAATCCTCCGCCTGCGGCGCCGGCACTCTGGGTTCTAGTCCCGGTTGGGGCACCAGTTCTGTCCCGGTTGCTCCTGTTTCAGTCCAGCTCTCTGCTGTGGCCCAAGAAGGCAGTGGAGGATGGCCCAAGTGCTTGGGCCCTGCACCCGCATGGGAGATCAGGAGGAAGCGCCTGGTTCCTGGCTTCAGATCGGTGCTGCGTGCGGCTGTGGCAGCCATTTAGGGGGTGAACCAATGGAAGGAAGACCTTTCTCTCTGTCTCTCTCTCTCACTAACTCTGCCTGCAAAAAAAAAAAAAAAAAAAAAATTAAAAAAAAAGTGAGCTCTGTGAGTTTTCTCCCAGGGGAAATAATATTTCAGCTGTGTGAAATTATGTTTTTTGGTTCTGTATGTTTTTTGCTTTTCTTAGAGTAGAAAGGTAGAGGAAAAACGAGCCAGGGAGAAAGAAGTCAGGCCGGAGCGTTTCCTGAAATGACACCCAGTGTCACTTTCCCAGTGATGGGTCATGTCCCCACCCCAAGCGGAGTCTGCTAGAACAGAATGGCCTTTTACTCTGATCTCCTTCCCTGAGATCTAGCCAAGTTCCCAGCACAGAGTGAGTGCTTAACGGACACAGGGAGAGTGACGGAAGAGAGGAGATCCTGTACCCATCCCACGCCTGAGAGAGGAACGCACTGCTATCAGGATTATTTTTAGCTGTAGTGGCAGACTATCAACCGCAAGTGACTAAAACATTAAGGATGCTTTTTATACACATGACACAAAGTTCAGAGTCA
The DNA here is from genome assembly GCF_964237555.1 of Oryctolagus cuniculus. NCBI lineage: Eukaryota > Metazoa > Chordata > Mammalia > Lagomorpha > Leporidae > Oryctolagus > Oryctolagus cuniculus. The sequence continues at coordinate 48,637,159 of NC_091444.1, forward strand.
GGGTGGTGCCAGAGTCCTTCAGGCAGCTCGACAGTGTTGTGGAGGGCCCAGCTGTTTCTCATTGTGGCACGCAGCTATCTTTGGTGTATGGATGATTTCTTCCTTGTCATGGCAAGGTGGATGTAGCAGTTCCAGATATGAGTTGTAGACTTGACCACCTCCAACTGAGAACAGGTGGGGTGTTCTCCTGTGGACCTGGGTTTGTCACAGAGGAAAACCTTTTGCAGACGCTTGCAGCTGACTTCTGCTCAGGCTCCATAGCCAGGATTGGCTCACAAGCCCACGCTTTGGTTGACAAAGGCTACTGGGTAGATGCTGATGGTGACTGGCATAAAAACACGTGAGGAAGCAACAGTTGAGAAAAGGAGAGAGGAATGCCATAGAAATGAGTGGCGGAGGTGAGCCAAAAGAGCTAGCCTGTACAGTGTGTACTGCATAGTAGGTGTGTGTCACTTAAGCCTGTTGCATTCTTGTCTGTATATGTACTCTGTCTTATATGTAGAATCTGTATGAAGGTGGTTGAACCATATTACTTCTTTTGGAAATTTTATTTATGCTTTTGAGAGGCAATATGTATATATAATATATCTATTTGTATATATACTATATAGACTCTATATATACTATATAGACATACTATATATACTACAGATATACTATATATCTATAGTATATATAAATAGTGAGCAAGAGAGAGAGAAACTGTACCAGAAACAGAGAAATAAAGATCTTACATCTGCCAGTCTATTCCCCAAATGCCTGCAACAGCCAGGCCTGAGCCAGGCCAAAACTGGGGGCCAGGAACTCAATCTGGGTTTCTCATGTGGATGGCAAGGATCCAAGTACTTGAGCCATCACCTGCTGCCCTCTCAGGGAAGCTGAACCAGGACTCGAACCAGACACCCTGAAATGAGATGCTGGCATCCCAGCCAGTGTCTTAACTACTGCACAGAATGGCTGCCCCAACATTATTCCTGAGGACCAATGCATGTCACAAAGGAGCAGATGTCAGTTTCACACATCTGGAGATGTCGGGTATGAAGATGTGAAATTCCAAGCATGGCATTGGCAGGCCCAGTCCAGGTCCTAGGAAACTTGCTCACTTTCCCAGCCAGTGTTTCTCCAGTCATTCCCAGCCTCCTACACGTTTCTGATCCCTGCTCTGAAGAGAATAGGAAACAGCTCAGGACGGGCTTGGGGACCAAGTCAAAGGAACAAGGTTTGCCTTCGCACTAACACGGTAGTATTCAGGCGAAGGAGGAAATGGCACTCTGCTAACTACTCAACAGAAGAATAAAATGTATGAGAATTATAAAACTACTTATAAAACAGAACCTTGAGTTTTTGTTAACAGCACTTTTAAACAATTGTGGTTTATTGCATATTCTTTACTCTTAGAAACTATATATAACAGTGGAAATACATGAGTAGATTAATTGATTCTTATACTCTCTGGAAACAAAATGTTCAGCCCATTATATATATTCCAGGTAGAATTAAATAGGTACATAAAAGTTGATATTTCTGTAGAACACCTGTATAATCTGAATTGAACTGAATTCTTAAGTAACATGTGAATAACAAACAGAAAACGTGAGTGTTATGTTTAGAAATTAATTTGTACATCATATATGCTATTTTCTGCCCATCTCCCTTGGGTGGTGTGGAGCGGGGAGGGGAGAGAGGCAATGATGACCTGTTTCACCTGCTGCCTTGTTGATCCTCAGGCTGTTGGCAGTAGCATTGCAGCGGTTGCCTCTGGGGAGGAGTCTGTTTTATTGCTAGGTTGGTTCACCAGTCTGTTGTTGCTATTGACTTCTATAAAACCCCACAGAACATGTTCCTCTTATCTACCTCTGGTTCTTGAGATCACATATGACCTTCCCACTTTATACAATATTTCACACCAGATTTGAAAATCGAAACATCTAGCTGTTAATGAGCATGGTGTTCATTTATAGCGGTGTGTCATCGGCCCTGGAGTCGAATGAGCCTGGCACATAATAACCTTCCGTTAATACTCGTTTTGTGAAAGAGTGAGTGAGTCATTTCTACAACAGTGAGACTTTGAGGATAAATTATGATCATTTCAGCAAAACAAGTATTACACATTAACCTGTAGTTGCTAACGTTATTTTCTTTTAGAAAAGGAGATCTTAAGTAATCTTTTAAAAAATTAAATACTGTGTTTCCTTCAAATTACAGACTTTCAGTGATATGCTGAATAGATACCTCGGCTTAACAATTAAGACATTTATGTATGCTAAAGCACTATGAATCTGGGCAAATAAAAACATAATTTGCCAGGAAGAGATGATAGAAATGGGCGTATGTGGTAGAATCAAAGAGGCCCTGAGCCTGATAAAAGCAGATGTATAACTCTCTATGGTGCTTTATACTTCTGAGACTTTTTTTAAACAAATATTTTATATGGATCTGCCTGCCTTTTTCCCATTCTCTAGAAATTAAAATATGTTGTTTTTATGGCTATTATTCTTGGACACACAAGTAAATCAGCATGTGTATTCAGAAAATAACTTACTTGATTTCTGACACATAACATGGTTAAGATGACTTTATTTTCGGCATTTTATATATATATATAAAAGTATGTGGCTCTATCGTGAGTCTCATTTTCAAGGTATTTTTGTATGTACAATGAAAATGCAACTTTTAATTTTACATAAAGCTTTTCAGAAAATCTTCCAAAGTCCTGTGAGATGGAAAGAATTTAAAAATTGACATCATTGGCACAAGATTCATGTTAATGTTTACTCATGTAAATAGCACAAAATACTACCTAATTAGTGTGGTTGGTAAATTTTTGGTACTTTAATTTTCTGTGTTATTGTAAACCATGCATAAAATGCTTGCCTATTGAGAAGTGCAGAATTGTCAGAGCTTAAACAGCTGACATCTGCTTACTCTGTTAAAAAAAAAAAAAGAATAACAAGCCATTTCAGCCTAATCTACCTCAAATGTGTTCATGTAAATGGAGGTCCATCTATTGACCTGTGTTCTTTTCAGCTCAGGATTGGTCCACATGGTTTATGAGACCAGGAAGGCTGATTTGAAATGCAGATGTCGAGAGAGTGAAGTACACCCTCCCCTTTTTTCTTTGCTGTATCTGTCAGGGTGAAAAATGGCTTGCACAAGGGTCAGTCACCCATACTCACTTAATTACTTTTCTTGGACCCACAGAACTGTCACAAGCTGTGGTGGATGAGGGAGCTGTTCCTCTTTTAGTCCTCTGTATCCAGGAGCCAGAGATTGCTCTGAAAAGGGTTGCGGCCTCGGTCCTCAGCGATATCGCCAAGCATTGTCCGGAATTAGCACACGCCGTGGTGGATGCAGGAGCCATCCCTCACCTCGCTCAGATGATCGTCAGTCCCAATGCGAAACTGAAGGTATTCTCACATAAGGTCAAAACAGTACTCAAACCCTGCTGCTTACCAGCCGAAAGAAAGAAAATGCGTCTACATTTAAAAGCGATTCGTAAATGACCATCATAAAGCAGATTTGAGGATATCATATGTTTAGTCTCTTAATACGTGAACACAACACAGTAAGGCTTGGACAATAAAGATGTGTTTGGGAAAACTGTGATACTGAAAATTAGAAGTCACAACAGTGGTAACTTTAATACTGAAAATAAGGAATTGAATCCCAGGGTTGGAATGATGATTGAATGTCAGGGTTGAAGAGACCTAAAGGTGTTCTTGCCCACCAGAATAATATTGAAGTTTCTTCTGAAAATTGCCATATTTATACTAACCCTTTTTATAGCTTTCTAAAATCTGACTTTTCAGTGAATAGGCTTACATTATGCCGTTATATTCTAACAGATATTCTATAATGTTTTTAAATTGTTAACGTTAACTAGGCAGTGGAAAGTTCTTCAGGTTGGTATCAACATTGTGCCCATACGGGATGCTGGGCTGGCACTGCAGGCGGTGGCTTTACCCGCTACGCCACCGCGCCTGCCCCATATTTTAGAAATTAAGTATATGCCTAGGGTTTGGGTGTCTCAAGGCTCGGAAATCTCAGGTTACGTTTGCTACATAACTTTTTCCTTCTTTATAAAGCAAGCTGGATGTGTACACAGCTGTTGGGTGACACGCGGGCTCTGGTTCAGTGTTGATTTCGCTCTCACAGTGCCAGGTCCTTTCTGCGCTCAGCCAGATTGCCAAACACTGTGTGGACCTCGCAGAGATGGTCGTGGAAGCGGAGATCTTCCCGGTCGTGCTCACCTGTCTGAAGGACAAGGATGACGATGTGAAGAGAAACGGGTCTATCTTAGTGAGAGAAATCGCAAAACACTCACCCGAGGTAAAATAAACAAATAAAAGTAACGTATAGTCGCTCTTAGTTTTAACTAAAATGCCCGTTGTTTTGCAGGGCCCAGGGGTTGTGCCCCATGATCTGGTGAGCTCGGGGTGTCCCCTGCCCAGCATGATGGGTGAGGGCTGCATCCCCCACTTCTGCCTGCGAGATGCCAGCAGCCCCACTCCTTCTAGGCAGCAGCAATCAAAAATGTCCCAACACTTTGCCCAGTGTTCTCCAGAGGGCAGAATTGTCCCCAGTCGGGAACCATGAGGCTGTGTTGCTAGAGTGTGGGTTTGCAATTCCAGTTTCTCATCCTGCGCAGCTCTGCATTTCTGGGTTATGGGGCTGCAGACCTCTGCCGTCTGTATCATTTTGTGTCGCCTGGAAGCAGAGAGCCTGACATCATGCCTCCAAGTTGGGAGAGATCACAGAAGTCCCTGTCCAGTGTGACCACGCTCACGGCTGCTGGTAACGCAGCAGTTTCTTGCTCTGAGTTCTCAGCTGGAAAAGAGAGACAAAGCAAGGCTGTGTTGATTCCAAAGTTGTATCTTTTTTTTTTTTTTTTTTTGTCCTGTGTATAGTTTGGCTAATCCATTTTCATTTCATTATGCTTTCATAGTCCTCACTCTTTATTTCAACTGACATCTTTATTTGCTTGAGATTTTTCAAAATTGAAGTGCACCCAGCTAGGACTCATTGGCGGCAGAGGGGGCATGATGAGGTTGGAATATCTCAAGTTGGCGTTGCCTTTCGGCATCCAGTGCTTAATCCGCTCCATCCTCACGCACCGTGATTGGACTTTTGATGGTTAGCTAGTTAGGAGCCAGCCCTGGGCTTGGTGTCTAGGGGACAGATTTTGACATCCATTATAATAGAGATAGAAGTTGTGCCATCAATGCACAAGCAATTGAACCACCCAGCAAAGCTCCTCTCGGTGATTATATTTGTGCGCTCGAGACAGCAGGATTATCGCACTGGTATATTTCTTTCATAAAGGCAATCATTTTACTAAGAGGCATCTCTGTTTTCACCAGTCGTTTCTGGGTCCTGAGTGAGTGCGGCAACACTAAGCCAGCACTTAAAGGCCATCGCAGGCTTTATGGTCCCACTTACCCAGTTCTCGCTCTTTTCTCTTAGCTCTCTCAACTGATAGTTAACCGAGGAGGAGTGGCTGCTGTGATTGATTGCATCAGCTCCTGCAAAGGGAGCATACGGCTGCCCGGCATCATGATGCTCGGCTATGTGGCGGCTCATTCCGAAAACCTCGCTATGGCTGTCATCATTTCCAAGGTGTGTTCCCGCTCCGTCTTCCCCCAGTCACTGCAGTAACCACAGATTGAGATTCTCCCACGGACACCGAATGTAGCTGATTGGAGGGAAGGAACTCCCTGAAAAACAAACGATGCACTGCTTCAGTGCTGATTGCAGTATTCATTAGCGAGTTTCCCAAAGCAAGCCTCCAAGTGAGGGAAGTTTAAAAGTCTTGCCCACTGTTGAATACTAACAAAATGTCAACTCTTGACTATTAATATTATGTGTATTTAAATATTAAGTGTATTGGTATGTGGAAGGATTAATTGTGTATATTTACAAACCATGTAAGCCATAAATAACTAAGTAGGGGTGGGTGTTTGGCCTAGCAGGCAGGATGTGTGTTGAGGAGCCCACATCCCACATCAGGGTAACTGGGTTCCATGTCTGGCTCTGGCTCCTAACTCCAGCTTCCTGGGAGAGAGCAGGTGATGGCTCAAGTATTTGGGTCCCTGCCACCCATGTGGGAGACCTGGATGGAGTTCCAGTCTTTTGGCTTTAGCCTGGCTCAGCCCTGGCCATTGTGAGCATTTAGGAAGTGAACCAGCAGATGGAAGCTCTTTCTTTTTTGCACTCTGCCTTTCAAATAAATAAATAATAATTTTTTGAAAAACTGTTGTAAATGACATACCCAGTAGTAACTTTTCTCAGATGTCTCTACGTCCTCCCTTTCCTGCCATCTGAGTGGGAGGTGACAATGACTAAGCGCTTTGTTTTTATCCAGATCCCTTCTTCAGCTTGCATGAACTGAGTTATCTTCTTAGATGCTGGCCATGTCACAGAGCAGTGTTTTTGCTTCTTTGCTCTAGGGATTTGGCATTAGCTCAATTCACAATTTGGTATGAGTCCACCAAATATGGGGCAGCCCTGCATCATAGTGGGTGCTCAGAAAACATGGGTTGATAACTAAATCTAGAACCCCTGGAGAACACACCAGAGGCCATGTGGCATGTGTGTGTGCGTGCCGAGCCTCCAACGCATGGCTTTCTCACTCCCGTGGAAGAACTACTGCCGAATGTTAAACAGAAATGTGGCACCTCTCTCATCCCTTGCTCATCCTCTGAATTGAAAGGAGCCTTGGCCGGCGCCGCGGCTCACTAGGCTAATCCTCCGCCTAGCGGCGCCGGCACACCGGGTTCTAGTCCCGGTCGGGGCGCCGGATTCTGTCCCGGTTGCTCCTCTTCCAGGCCAGCCCTCTGCTGTGGCCAGGGAGTGCAGTGGAGGATGGCCCAGGTGCTTGGGCCCTGCACCCCATGGGAGACCAGGAAAAGCACCTGGCTCCTGGCTCCTGCCATCGGATCAGCGCGGTGCGCCGGCCGCAGCGCACCGGCCGCGGCGGCCATTGGAGGGTGAACCAACGGCAAAGGAAGACCTTTCTCTCTGTCTCTCTCTCTCACTGTCCACTCTGCCTGTCAAAAAAAAAAAAAAAAAAAAAAAAAAAAAAAAAAAAGAAAGGAGCCTTGCATGGTAGTCGTCTGCCTGTCCCACGGTGACTCTCAGCTCCCTTCTTGTTGGCGGCTCTCTGCCTTCGCTCTGCTGTGACTGCTGGAGCAGTAGTGGCGCTTTGGGAAGCGGCACAGCGACTATGTTGCTGCTGTTCTTGGTCCTTGGTTCTTTTGCTGATGGTCAGAAATCTTCTGGCTTCAGGAGACAGAGGAAAGCAGCAGCAGGTGCTCTTGCTTCCTCCCCATCCTCCTCAAACCGACCCAGAGCTCAGCCCTTCTTTGCACTAGGGGTGCTGCGGGCAGCTCCCAAGCTGGTTTGTTTTTCAAGAGAGAGCCGAAGATCAAGCTAGCAGAAGTAGCTGGAGGCAGACCGCACAAGTCCTATAGCTCTCCCTCCTTTTCCTTCGTGGCACTGTTTAGGACTGGTGGTAATATTCTACATTTAAGTGGCGCGTTGTAGTTTTCGAAGTGCACTCATGCCCCTGTGTCCTTTGCTTTGGGAACAACTGGAGCCCCTGGGGAGGAGCCGGCTCCCTTTGCTCCTGCGGCTGATCCGTCTTGTTACCTCCTGGCTGTGCTGGCTCTCCGGAAAGCCACTTCATGCGGAAGACAGGTCTGACCTTTTACACTGGCAGACACACCACAAAAAGGGACCGGGGAAGCAATCTAGCAGGTCTCCTCGGGAACCGGTCCTAACAACCAGAATAAAAGGAGGTGGGAAAAAAAGTGTACATGACGCTTTTGGCCTTCACTGTGGCAGCGTGACCACATGATACTGGTTTTTGTGGTACTAAATTCAAAGTGATTACTAGAGTCTCAAGTTAGTTAGAGAATTATGCCTATGCAGGTTCAGGAATTAGAATTTGGTTTGATTATTTGCTTCTTCCATGGGGATATAAACTGTGATGTATTAAAGTCCCTTTAAGTTAACTTCTGTTTCAGCACATAGATAAAACTGGAAATTGCCTACGAGGCAAAATATAAGCACATTTTAGCGATGTAACACACATGTTCATATCTACTTTGACATTCAATCGTGTTAGAATAGGCAAAAGCATAATTTACAAGTTAATGGAAAATTAACCAAAATTAATTGAAAAATATTCATGTGCTGTTAGGTGATTCCAAGAGTTCATGGAAAACTGACTTCACCTTTTAATTCCATTTTCCATGAACTTTTTGAAGTGCTCTCCTATTTCAGGACTTTGGGAAAACATTTCATATACAAGATGTGTAAGATCCTCACTCATCTGATTTCGAATCCATAGCACTTTTTTTTGTTCTCAGATTTGTTACACTTGGTGAAATGTTATTTCTTGCAAGATTCTAAATTGATGTTTTTTGGCAAGGGTAAACACAAGGTTTTAAAAACCCTAAGCATTTTTTGGATTGTCCTGATGGAATCCGGTTTTGCCTACTTTTGAGTCTGCAGCGTCTGCTGTTTGGTTAAATGCTCCCCTATTCGAGGGGAGACGCTAGGAGAGAGATTCTCAGTTTGGCTGGATTGTTACAGATAATTAAGGTCATTTAGTCCTAGTCATTTTATTGACTTAGAGAAATGACAGCCCCTGTGATGTGCTCGTTTATTGAGCCATTTAGAGAAGAAAGGATGAAGGCTGAAATGATTTCTTCTCATGTTTGAGCCCGTCCGAAGACTCTTTAATCCTGCTCTAGATTCATAACACTTGTTCTTTTGATCAACACCACAGGGTGTGCCCCAGTTGTCAATCTGCTTGTCAGAAGAGCCAGAAGATCACATTAAGGCCGCGACTGCTTGGTCCTTAGGACAGATTGGGAGACACACTTCAGAGCACGCCAAGGCTGTCGCGGTCACTAACACCCTGCCGGTCCTGCTGTCCTTGTACATGGCCGCGGAGAGCTCCGAGGACCTCCAGGTTAAGGTGAGCACGCGTTTCTTACAGGCTCGGGGAACGTTTATTAGACTTGGACCCATTTTAAAAAAATATATCATTTTAAATATCTCAATTGTCATTATGAACAGTGTTGCTTTTGTGAAGAAATACAAATCTACCAGGATTGAGGTTCAGTCTTCTTTGAAAATGGGTTACCCTTGCCTCTGAAACCCAGTGACGTGTTTTAAAGAAAGTGTCTACAACTGCCAAATTGCTTATAGAAACAAGCATCTGGTTATTGCATTTTACAGTGCTGTTAGCTTTTCTTATGAGGGACGAATTGAAGAATAATAGAATACTCGAGGTAGAATTTGGTCCATGTTCCATTTTTAAAATTGAGTGCAAAGAGAATTTGAGATGGCTTTCAAAGGTGAAATGTAATTAGTGAGAGGGTATTTGTGTGTGCTGTGCCTCTGCCAACCTTAAGACCACCTGATCTTTTTGTTACATGTCTTGTATTTGTTCTTTAAAAAAATTATCCACAAGGTTCATTAAATTGAGCATTTTAAAATCGTGCATTTTTAAAAGCAGATTTTGTGAAAAAAAAATTTTTTTTTTGACAGGCAGAGTGGACAGTGAGAGAGAGAGAGAGACAGAGAGAAAGGTCTTCCTTTTGCCATTGGTTCACCCTCCAGTGGCCGCCGCGGCCGGCACACTGCGGCCGGCGCACCGCGCTGATCCGAAGGCAGGAGCCAGGTGCTTCTCCTGGTCTCCCATGGGGTGCAGGGCCCAAGCACTTGGGCCATCCTCCACTGCACTCCCGGGCCACAGCAGAGAGCTGGCCTGGAAGAGGGGCAACCGGGACAGAATCCGGCACCCCGACCGGGACTAGAACCTGGTGTGCCGGCGCCGCCAGGCGGAGGAGTGAAAAAATATTACTAGAAACTAAATTGATTCACAAAATATGAATAAAAAGTAAGATGGGTTGTTTAAAATTTAAAAATTCAAAGAAAGGAGATGTTTTCCAGCATACTTCCTGTTAAAAAATATGTAACTTTTTGAAAGCAGCTTGCAGAATGACCAGATTGAGGAAAGTTCACGGGAAAAACAAAAATTCAAAATAAAATTCATAATAATAAATTAAGCTTAAGTTTCACTTAAAACAGGAAATTAACAAATAGGAAAAAACCTTGCTGAAACTTGACTTTTGGGTGGTACAGTGAGACAGCAAGGGATTCTGAAAGTTACATACAGTGAATCATTTCTTTGACTAAAAACTTTATAAAAGTGAATTTACACTTAGTTGGTAATATTTACATGTTATCTCTCAACAAACTCAGTGCGGGAAGTTGAATTCTAAGAGTAGCATTTTTAAAATTGTTCTAAGACTTTCTAGACCAAAGCACTGATGTGACAGACTCGGGGCTTCCGACACACGTCTGCCGCGTGGAGTGTGTGCTTCGGCAATGCATGGTGGAGACAGGCGGGTAGACGGTGTGTGCACTCCCAGAGGTCTCTCCTGGTTTGAGCTCTCCGATTCTGCAGCTGTCTGGGGAGAAACCACAACTCCATCTCCAGTTCTGATTTGTCCGAGTATGCTGATTTCCATTGACATAGAATTTTAGCCTTTAGGCCGCCTATTTCATTAGCCCGTTATCGTCATTTTCTTTCTGCTTCTCCTAGAGTTTCCTCCTGCCTCCCCCTCCTCTTGGCTTCCTGTCCTTTGCTTGGCCTCTTCTGCAGGCTGTCCCCGGGCTACAGTAGTAGATTTCGAGATTGTCCACAGATAAATGGTTGATGTCTTTAAAATGATTTCTATCCCCACAGATTCTTGCATTTAACAGCTTTTAGTTTCTTTCGTGCTTTGGAAATCAGGTAAAAGAAGAGATGTGCTAAAGTGTGAATCAGTAATTGTGGGTCAATAGTAACTACAGCTTGAGGAACCCTTGCAAATAATCTCGTAGGTAGCACTGTGTACTCTTTATATCCCAATAAGCTTTATATGACTTGATTTTAAGAGAAGTATTATGATGTTATATTGAATAAACACCACTGAAGTAAAATATATCTGAAAACTTCATTTTCTGGAGCTAACTTTTACTGTGTTTTAGTTTAACAAAGGTGATTTTATTAGGCTGTAATTAATGGAAATTAAGTTCCTTCTGCCTATATTTGATGCAGTATTTGCTTTCAGAAAATACTCTGGGTTTTAAATCAAAAAGTGGCATCTCTGTCAGTCTCCTGTTGGCGGTGTTTCGGAGGCGCTCAGTCCGTTTACTCTCCTTTTTCAGAGACTCGATCCTTCCTCTTTCTTCCCCAAGGTCTCTCGTGTTGCGTCAGTGGTTGTTTTAAAAGCTTTGGAGTGAAGTTCATTCAAGTCTGCTTGACTTGATATTGTCTCAGTAGGGAAAGTGTGTCTAGGAGCCTCTTGAGCGGCCCAACAGTGTTTCTTCCTTGTTGCTCTCTGGCAGCTTTCAAGTTCTAAGGCTATGTTGAAGTTCGTATTCCCCCAAAGGCTCATAGGTTGTGTAAGTGTTCTCTAATTGGTTCCAGTCCAAGAAAACCAATGATCAGCCTTTTGGAATCCCTCTCGTGTTGTCACATAGACTCACTATTTGCCTGCTCTTAGCTTATTTCAAATACCTTAATAAAAACTTTTTAAAAAACCTGTTATTTGGCCGGTGCCACAGCTCACTTGGCTAATCCTCAGCCTGCGGCGCCGGCACCCCGGGTTCTAGTCCTGGTTGGGGTGCCGGATTCTGTCCCGGTTGCCCCTCTTCCAGTCCAGCCTCTGCTGTGGCCCGGGAATACAGTGGAGGATGGCCTGAGTGCTTGGGCCCTGCACCCCATGGGAGACCAAGAGGAAGCACCTGGCTCCTGGCTTCTGATCGGCACAGTGCGCCGGCTGTAGTGGCCATTTGGGGAGTGAACCAACAGAAAAAGGAAGACCTCTCTCTCTCTTTCTCTCTCACTCTCTAACTCTGCCTTTCAAAAACAAAAACAAAAACCCTGTAACTTAATAACGTTACCTACATGAATTCTGAGACTACTTGGACATCTGTGTATTGATTAAGAGACATCATATTGTAGTGTTCCATCTCAGTCTGATATTTGAGTCAGTTGATTCTGTAGCATTTTGAAGCTGTGTATAGGATTTTTACATTGTGTTCTTGTGGTCATAGTTCCTCCCTCTTTTTTTTTAGTAGTTTTAGTAGTAGTACATATATCATATAATTTACCCATTTAGAGTGTGCAATTCAGTGGTTTTTAGTGTGTTGACGGAACTGTGAACTCATCAGTACAACCTAATTTTAGAACATTTCAATCTCTACAAAAGAAATCCTGTACCCATTAACAGTCAGTCCACATCCCCTGTGCCTATCTCCAGCAGACATTAATTCACTCTCTGTCTCTGGATTGGCCTCTTCTGCACGTGTCATTTAGATGGAATCACAGGATCATTCAGATAGCTTCTTTGCTGCTTAGTCTGAGTTTCAAGGTTCCTCCGTGTTGTGTATATCAGTATTTTGCTCCTTTTCACTGCTAAATAATATCCCATGGTATTAATATAGCACACTTTGTTTATTCATAACCTCACTAGTTGATGGGTATTGGATCATTGCCACTTTTTGGCTATGATGAATAGTGCTGCAGAGAAGATTATTGATCAAGTTTTTGTGTGGATGTATGTTTTCATTTCTACTGAATATATGTGGGGGGTCTTCAAAAAATTCATGGAAAAATGCATACTATGAAAAAACTATGCATGATTGTCAATTGTGGGGATTTTTGCAGCAGAATAAATACATTTTTAATTATATTCTTCTATAAACTTTTTGAGTATCTTTGTTTCTACAGCTGGAATCTCTGAGCCACTGGTGACTCTGTTTAACATTTTGAGGAACTGCCAAACCATTTTCCAATGTGCTGTACCATTTTACATTACCACCAGCAATGTACAAGGGTTCTAACTTTTCCTCAACCTTGGCAGTGTTTGTTATCATCTTTATTTCTGCTGAGAGCCATCTTAGTATGAACTGCAGTCTCATGGTTTTTTATTTGCAGCTCCCTAATAGCTAATGATACTGAAAATCTTTTCATGCATGTATTGGCCACTCAGATGTCTTCTTTGGAGAAATGTATATTCAAATCCTTTGCCCATGCTAAAATTGGGTTATTTACCTTTTTATTTTGTTGTATTTATTTATTTAAGATTTATTTATGTATTTGAGAGACAGAGTTACAGACCAAGAGAGGGAGAGATAGAGAGAGAGGTCTTCCATCCACTGGTTTACTTCCCAGATGGCCAGAATGACCAGAGCTGAGCTGATCTGAAGGTAGGAGCTTCTTCCATGTCTCCCATGTAGGTGCAGGGGCCCAAACACTTGGACCGTCTTCCACTGCTTTCCCAGGCTGTTAGTAAAGAACTGGATTGGAAGTGGAGGAGCCGGTGCTGTGGCACAGTTGGTTAATCCTCCTCCTGCAGTGCCGACATCCGATACAGGTGACAGTTCTAGTCCTGGCTGTTCCTCTTCCAATCCAGCTCTCTGCTATGGCCTGGGAAAGCAGTAGAAAATGCTTGGGCCCCTGCACCTGTGTGGGAGACCTGGAAGAAGCTCCTGGCTCCTAGCTTCGGATCGATGCAGCTTCAGCCGTTGCGGCATTTGGGGAGTGAACCAGCAGAAGGAAAATCTTTCTCTCTGTCTCTTCCTCTCACTGTCTGGAACTCTACCTCTCAAATAAATAAATAAAATCTTTAAAAATAAAAAAAAGGAAGTGGAGCACCTGAGACTCAAACTGGCACCCATAAGAAATGTCAGTGCTACAGGCAGAGGCTTAACCTACTATGCCACAGCATGGGCCCCTATTTCATTTTATTTTTGAAGATGTATTTATTTATTTGAAAGTCAGAGATACAGAGAGAGGGACACACACACACACACACACACACAAACACACACACACATTCTATCTTCTGGTTCACTCCCCAAATGGCCACAATGGCCAGGGCTAGGCTAGGCCGAATCCATGAGCCAGGATCTTCATCTGTGTCTTCCATGTGGGTGCTGGGTCCCAAGGACTTGGGCCATTTTCTGCTGCTTTCCCAGGCACATTAGCAGGGAGCCAGACTCTTGTAGAGCAGCTGGGACTCAAACTGGTACCCATATGGGATGCAGGCACTGGGAGTGGCAACTTTACTGGCTGTGGCACAGTGCTGGCCCCTATTTACCTTTTTATTTTTTAATTTTTTTTAGTGAACTTTTAAATAAATTTATTTATTTATTTGAGAGGTAGAGTTACAGACAGAGGGAGGGAGGAAGGGAGAGAGAGAGAGAGAGAGGGAGAGGTCTTCCATTCTGTTGGTTCACTCCCCAAATGACTGCCATAGTCAGAGTTGGACTGATCCAAAGCCAGGAACCAGGAGCTTCTTCCAGGTCTCCCATTGGATGCAGGGTCCCAAGGACTTGGGCCGTCTTCCACTGCTTTCCCAGGCCATAGCAGAGAGCTGGATTGGAAGGGGAACAGCCAAGACTAGAACCGGCACCCATATGGGATGCCAGCGCCGCAGGCAGAGGATTAACCTACTGTGCCACACTGCCCTCCCCCCCCCCCCCATTTATCTTTTTAATACTGAGAGAGTTCTTTACAGGTTCTCATAAGATGCATGATTTGTATGTATTTTCTGTGAGTTCTGTGAGTTGTCTAAATACTTTCTCTTTTTTTTTGACAGGCAGAGTGGACAGTGAGAGAGAGAGAGAAAGAGAGAAAGGTCTTCCTTTGCCGTTGGTTCACCCTCCAATGGCCGCCACAGCCGGCGCACTGTGACCGGCGCACTGCGCCGATCCGATGGCAGGAGCCAGGTACTTCTCCTGGTCTCCCATGGGGTGCAGGGCCCAAGCACTTGGGCCATCCTCCACTGCACTCCCTGGCCACAGCAGAGAGCTGGCCTGGAAGAGGGGCAACCGGGACAGAATCCGGCGCCCCGACCCGGACTAGAACCCGGTGTGCCGGTGCCGCAAGGCAGAGGATTAGCCTAGTGAGCCGCAGCGCCGGCCTAAATACTTTCTTGATGGTATTGTTTGTATCACAAGAATTTTAAATTTTAAGGAAATTAAATTTATGTAGTTTTATTGTTGTTGTGTTTTGGTGTTAAATCTAAGAAGGCTTTGCCTAACCAAGGTCAGGAAGACTTACTCCTGATTCTCCCTCCATTTAATCACTGAAACTCTTCGGGCCACAATACTTTCAGGACAAAATTAACTTTACGTTAAGAAACTTTTGAAATATTTTAGGCAGTTTTCATCAAAAACACCCTTTAAGGAAAGCAACAATGAGTGTTTCTTGTTATTTCCATTTTCTGTGACAAAGAATTGAAGTGGTAGCGAGTATTTGCAATTCTATTTTATTAGCATTTTTATGTGTGTTGAGGTTTAAAAAAAAAGTGTTGTCACTTAATGTGTTTTTTACATTATCCAATTTCAAAATGTACCACAGAGCCACTGATACTGGCTCAAAATCAAGATAATGTGGTAACTGTTCACAGAAAGACATATTTATCAATGGGATTGAATGGACAATCTGAGGTAAATCCTTTTATAGTCAGGTGGCTTTTCACAAAGGTGCCAAAGAACTTAACATGGAAAGGCTAGTCTTTGCAATGAATGGCGCCAGAACACTTATAGCCTCATGCAGGAATATTAATTTGGACTTTGCTGTGGCTTGGATGCAAAATGTTCCCCAGAGGCCCTTGTGTCGAAGGCTTAATCCTCAGGGTGGTAACATTTGGAGATGATGGAATCTTTAGGTGGTCAGAGGGGCTGTGCCTTAGAAGGTAGTTCTCCCGAGAGGGTTGTTATAAAAGCCCAAGTGTGGCCCCAGCCGGTCTCTTTTGTTTCCTGTCTAGTCTTGTGATGGCCCCCTCTCACACATGCTCACACTAGGGTGGTTTCCACCATTCTGCGATACAGTCAAACAAATGAGGCCACCTGATCTTGGACTTTCAGCCTCCAAAATAAGATCCTCTTTCTCCGATAAGTGGCCTGCCTCAGGTATTTCGTTGTGGTAAAGAAAAGCTGACTAAGCCAGACCCCTACCTCACACCACACACCAGAATTAACTCCCATCACAGATCTAAATATAAGCCTTATAACTACAAACTTAGGAGCAAATCATTGTGACCTTGGACTGAGTGATTTCTTAGATATGATACCTGTAGCACAAGTGATAAAAAAAAAATGTTGAAGTTTCATCAAAATTAAAAACTTTGATGCTTAAAAGACATCATTAAGCTTCTCCAAGAGAATACCAAATGGTGGATGATGCTGATGCAGCAGGAGGGCCTGGAGGCCATGGGGGCCCTGGAATGGGAGGCTCAGCAGTGGCATTGGGGTCCATCATCACAGTCAAGGTCAGGGCTGGGGCAGAGGCTGTGGAGCTCACGAAGGCAAGATCAAGCACAAGGAGTGGCTCCCCGTTACTAAGTTGGGTCACCTGGCCAAAGACATGAAGACCAAGTCCCTGGAAGAGATCCGACTCTTCGTCCTGCTCATCAAGGAGTCTGAGATCATTGACTTTTTCCTGAGGATGAGGGTTTGAAGATTATTTGTCGCCATCAGGGACTACAACGGTCATGGTCATGTCGACCTGGGTGTGAAGTGCTCCAGGGAGGTAGCCACTACCATGTGAGGGGCCGTCATCTGGCCAAGCTCTCCACTGTGCCCGTATGGAGAGGCTACTGGGGGAAGATCAGCCAGCCCCACACTGGGCCTTGCGTGCCGTGGCTCTGTGCTGGTGCCTCATCCCCACTCCCAGAGGCACTGGCAAAATCTCCACCCCGTCCTCAAGAAGCTGCAGCTGCTGGCTGACACTGATGACTGCTACACCTCAGCCAAGGGCTGTACTGCCATCCTGGGCAGCCTCGCCAAGGACACCTCTGATGCTACCAGCTCTCTGACCCCTGACCTCCGGAAAGGCACTGTCCCCCAAGTTTCCCTATCAGGAATTCACTGAGCATCTGTGAAGACCCACACCAGAGAGTTTATGCTGAGGACCCTGGCTCCACTCGTGGCTACAACATGGGTGTTTACAGAAGAGCAATAAAGTGAATTAAGGCTGTTTTTTTTTTTTTTTAACACCTTTAAGAAAGTGAAAAGGTAAGCTTTACAAACTTGGAGAAAATATTTGCAACTCATAAGTAACAAATGACTTGTATTTAAAAAAATATAAAGAGCTCTTAAAACTCAACAAAAGGAGGCCAGGCACTGTGGCCTAGTGGGTAAAGCCACCCTCTGAAGCATTGACATCCTATGTGGACACCGGTTCAAGTCCCACCCACTCCACTTCCCATCCAGTTCTCTGCTAATGTGTCTGGGAAAGCAGCAGCAGATGGTCCAAGTGCTTAGGCCCCTGCCACCCATGTGGAAGATCCAGAAGAAGCTCCTGGCTCCTGACTTTGGCCTGGCCCAGCCCTGGCTATTGTGGCCATTTGGGGAGTGAAACAGTGGATGGAAGACCTCTCTCTTTCTCTGCCTCTGCTTCTCCCTGTTCCTCTCCCTCTCTGTAACTCTGCCTTTCAAATAAATAAATCTTAAAAGAAAACAAAACAAAACTCAGTAATAGGAAAGCAAGTAACCTGATTAAACAAACTCGAATAGATATTTTACCAAAGAAGGTATACAAATAACCAATTAGCACTTGAAAAGTGGTTTAACACCTTTAGCCGCCAAGGAAATGCAATCAAAAGCCTAAGGAGGGGTGGGTGTTTGACACAGCGGTTAAGCTGCCTGTTGGGATGCCTGGGTTGACTCCAGCTCTGTTCCTGATTCCAGGTTCTTGCTGATGTACCTCCAGATGAGACAGGCATGGCTCAGATAGGGCCCAGCTTAGGATAGGCCTGGCCCGGCCCAGCCCCAGCTGGTATGGGCATTTTGGAAATGAACCAGCAAGTGAGAGCTCTGTCTGTCTGCCTCTCCCTTTATCTTATCTCTACCTCTTTACCTCTCAAATAAATGAAATAAATAAAATTCAAAAAACTTTAAAAAATAATGGTACTACTTCACAACCACAGGAATCCTGTAATCAGTCAAACTGAAAATAGTTAAGTGCTGACCGCCATGTGGAGAGCCTGAACCCACTCCCACTGTTTGGTGAGAACGTTCGATGCTGCAGTCATGCTGACAATGTTGGCCATTCCTCAAAATGTTAAACGTAAACGTGTCATCATTACTCAACAGCCCCACTCCTAGGTGTCCACCCAAGAGAGACGAAAACATTTGACACACAAAGACTTGTATATGAATCTTCATAGCGGAATTATTCATAAAAGCCCAAAGTGGAGGCATCCCAAGTGTCCACCGACTGGTGAATGGATAAGCGAGATGTGGTAAATCTGTATCACGCAGTGCTGTTTGATAATGACAAGGAAGGAAGTGCTGATGCATACTTTGTCTAGGGTGAACTTTACGAATATGATATTCTGTGAAAGAGGCACAAAAGTTCACATATTGTGTGATTTCATTTCTATGAATCGTCCAGAAAAGCCAAATTTATTGAGACAGAAATAGATTGGTAGTTGCCTGCAGGTGGCTGGGGGTTGTGGGAGGAGAGACTAGGAAATGCCTAAAATAGGCATGGGGTTTCTTTTTGGGGAAGATGAAAGCATACGCAAATTAGATCGTGGAGATGATTGTACAGTTTTATAAACTTACTAAAAATCATCAACTGTGTACTTGAACTGTGTGAATTTATGATATGTAAATTTTATCTCAGTAAAGTTGTTTAAAGATCCCAGGGTCAGAATTAGACATGTAAACAAAATCTCAATTAGGGGATGGCACTGTGGCACAGCAGGTTAAAGCCCCAACCTGTAGCACTGGCATCCCATATGGGCAATGGTTCGAGTCCCAGTTGTTCCACTTCTGATCCAGCTCTCTGCTATGGCCTGTGAAAGCAGTAGAAGATGGCCCAAGTCCTCAGGTCCCTGCACCCACGTGGGAGACCTGGAAGAAGCTCCTGACACCTGGCTTCAGATTGGCTCAGCTCCAACCACTTTGGCCACTTGGGGAGTGAACCAGGGATGGAAGACATCTCTCTCTCTGCCTTTCTCTGTAACTCTGTCTTTCAAATAAGCAAAAAATAAATGTTTTTCTAAAAATCTTAATTAGCTAATATTTCTTTCATGCTGGATGCTACAGCTGATTATTGATCACAGCATGTGAGCACATTCTTACCTGGAAGAATATATTTGTAAATTGAACATATTTCTTTTTTTTTAATAAAAAGAATTTCTCCTTATATTTATGAGGCTTAGATAACTTTGATTCTTTTTTTTTTTAATTTTGTTTTATTTATTTGAAAGGCAGATTTACAGAGAGAGAGAGAGAGGGAGGTCTTCATCTGCTGTCACTCTCCAAATGGCTGCAACAGCTGGGGCTGTGCCAGGCCAAAGCCAGGAGGTGGGAGCTTCTTCTGAGTCTCTCATGTGGTTGCAGGGGTTCAAACACTTGGGCCATCCTCCGCTGCTTTCCCGGGCCATTAGCAGGGAGCTGGATTGGAAGTGGAGTAGCTGGGACTCTAGCAGGCCCCCTTATGGGATGGCTTAACCCATGACACCACAGCACCGGCTCAAGCCTATTTCTTTCAGATGAAAAATAGTGAAGCTCAGTGAATTTCCTGTGTCATTGGAATCCTCTCTAGAGTTCTTCCTTAGTGACCGACAGCACCTCGAGTATGACTCAGTGGATGTGATTTCTGCTCTGCATCAGCAGCTGACGTCACTGAAAGCAGTGAGGGTAAACTGCAGATGGTTTGCAGCGGTACTTACTGTACCCAGGTGTGTTGAGAAGTGAGTTTAATGCCAGTGTTGGTTTGTTCTACTTGTGGAAAACAGTTGGACTGCATTTCTTACATTATGTAATCTAATTTATAAAACAGCATTTGAAGGCAAATATGTGGAGAGGAACGAGGTTATAAGACTCTTTAGTTTGGGTCTCCGGGAAACCTTACATTTAAGAGATCTTTTACTGATAGCACAAATGTGCTATGAAAGTTTTTCTGAGCCCACTTACCAAGTATAAAATTCATGGTGTGAAAATAAAAGGGCTG